>NC_135899.1:70083496-71401830 GCF_964194155.1 Cetorhinus maximus
TTAAAGATGGAAAAATATTGGTCAGGGCTCCCCTTCTTTCATTTGAAATAGTGCCATGTGATCTTTTATGGACCTGAGAGGGTAGACAGGACCTCGGTTTATCATCTCATCCAACAGACAGCACCTATGGCAGTAAAAGGCTGCCTAAATATAAATTTTTGCTGCTTTAAAAAGGGACAACCCAAACTGCAAGAATGACATCCCCTGCATCCTTTTAATTAAATTAACATTGTAATAACGATAGTAAAGAAATAACTTACATTTATATAGCACCTTTCATGCCCTCAGGACATCCCAAAACTTTGCAGCCAATGAAGTACTTTTGAAAATGTAGTTACTGTTGTAACGTAGGAAACACGGCCGCCAATTTGCGCAGAGCAATGACCCATAAACAGCAAAATGATAATGATCAGTTAATCTGTTTTTAGGTGGAGGTTGATGGAAAAATATTGGTCAGGGCTCCCCTTCTTTCATTTGAAATAGTGCCATGTGATCTTTTATGGACCTGAGAGGGTAGACAGGACCTCGGTTTATCATCTCATCCAACAGACAGCACCTATGGCAGTAAAGTATTCCCTCAGTACTGCACTAGAATGTCAGGCTAGATTATATGCTCAAATCTCTCAAGCAGGACTTGACCCCACATCCTCTGATGCACAGGTGTCCACTGAGCCATAGTCGACACCTGTTTTGAAACCGGCATGTAAAAGCATGAAGAACGTGAACATTGTTAAGAAAATACACTTTTTACGGATTGACTCCACCTACCTACCTTCACATCACATTCCACAATCCCTTTTTTCGATAGAAACATATTTAATTGTCTCAAATCTCTTGATACACCTTGTTTTTGTAACTTTGCCTGGTAGCTCACACCGCAACACAATGGGTGAACAAATTTGGCTCACTCTCCTCTCCTCCTCCTAATGTTCTGCCTCAACTGTAATTATCTTGTGACTTTGGAAGAATTCTTTCCAATGCAACACATCAATAGCGGGGGTGTTTTCTGGCTGCATTTCATCAGATGAGAAAATAATTATTTCAATTTAAGGCAAGAGCAATTACTTCCTGTGAATTCTTCCTGAATCACGTGGAATGTGACCATATTATTATATGCTCTCCTTCATGTTTCCCCATGTCTATGCACCATATTTGGCTGAAAATGGTAGGTAGGAAATTTATTCAAATGACCATTATTAGTATCGTCAGGTGCGACAAGCTCTAACTATATCTTTTTTACATTAACTTGAGTTGAATAATTTAAATTTAATTACGAATACTTTGGGTCAGAAGGCCAAATAAACTAGAAACTTTGACAAGAAATTTCACCAAGTAACAAATCAGGAAGCCAAACCTGTCCAGGCTCTGAAAATCCATGCTTTTCTACTAATGTACACTGGTAACTTGCTGCTGTGAAATGAACT
This sequence comes from Cetorhinus maximus, assembly GCF_964194155.1. Taxonomy (NCBI): domain Eukaryota; kingdom Metazoa; phylum Chordata; class Chondrichthyes; order Lamniformes; family Cetorhinidae; genus Cetorhinus; species Cetorhinus maximus. Next base: position 70,084,921 of record NC_135899.1, read on the forward strand.
GAGGCCAAACCAAACCAAACCAAGGAAGAAATGTGATCTTGGAGAAAAATTATAAGCTTGTATGAATCCACACTAAAGAAAGGGCTTCCTTAACCTGAATTCTGCAGATTTTATAAAGGTTGTTTTTTATATATATTTATATATATATATATATATTTATATATATATTGTCCCCACTTCTATAATCTGTAGCCAAATGGTGTATAGTTTCCTAATTTAATGCTGCACTGAATCATTTCTTTATTCAATAAGTGTTTATTTAGCTGTACCAATATAATGTTATGGAAGCCAAACTAAATGTTTAATTGAAACATGTAAATGTCGAAATAGATATTGTTTAACTTGCCATTGCACTTAAAAGTTCATTTGTTATTTGCTACTTTCAAAACTTTTTGTTCAACCTACAGCAAGAGTGTTATGAGAAGAAATTCCATGGGATTTGGGGAACTGCCTCCAATTTAAGAAATGATTAAGGGTTTTAAAAATTGTCCCTTCTCCAAATTTGTTGCTGCCTTGCTTGTTTATCAAATGTGAATCAGGAATGCCACAATCATATTAGATTCCTTCTATAGATAAGTAGATTCTGGGGACATGGTTTGGGGTATTTGGAGGGCGTAGGAAGAGGAGTAATTTAAATAAGGGATCTGCTCTACATGGGAGTGGTAATTACTTATAGCGTTCAATGAATTTTGCCTGTTGCTGGTTCTTTGAAAGAGTTATCTAATTTGAGCTACTTCCTTCTTACTTCCCCTGCAAATATTTCCATTTTGACTATTTATTCAATTCCCTTTTGAATGTTACCATTGAACCTGCTTCCACTGCACTTTGAGGCAGTGCATTCTAGATCACAACAACTCACTGTGTTCAAAGAAAAACTCAAGAATTGCCCGAAATGGTTTCCAACCATCTCCAACTCACCTGAAAAAGTGGCATCCTCATCTAATCCCCCAGCATCAACAACTTGGAAAGTACCATTTACCAGAGGCTTAAATGGACAAGCCAGGTCAATATAATGGATACAAGAGCAGGACAGAGGCTGGGTACTCTGCAATAAGTGGCTCATGTCCTGACCCCTCAATGCCCCTCCACCATTGTCAGGACTTAAACCAGGAATATTCACCGCTTACCTGGGTGAATTCAGCTACAACAGTTGAAAAGATGAACACTAACCAGGACAGAGCAGTCTGGCTGATTGTGTTCCTGCCACAGGGTTTAGTATCCACCACAGTTATACTGCAGCAACTTTACAAACTTAATTTGACAGTACCTCCCAGTCCTGCAATTAATACCACTGAAATGAACAAAAGTAGCAATATCATGGGGGCATCATCAACTCCGAAGTTCCTCACTAAGCCATACGCCATCCAGATTTGGACAGGTTGCAGTATTCCCCATGCCGCTCGAACAAGATCCTGAATTCTATATTTAACATTATTAGGGGAGCACCATCATCATTAGTGACAAGTAGCTCACCTCCTGGCTCCCCAAAGCCTGTCCACCATCTACAAGGCACAAGTCAGGAGTGTGATGGAATACTCTCCACTTGCCTGGATGAGTGCAGCTTCAACAACACTCAAGAAGCTTGACACAGTCCAGGACAAAGCAGTCCGCTTGATTGGCACCACATCCACAAACATTCACTCCCTTCACCACTGAAGCACAGTAGCAGCAGTGTGTACCATCTAGAAGATGCACTGCAGGAATTCACCAAGGTTTCTTCGACAGCACCTTCCAAACCCACGACCACTACCATGTTGAAGGACAGGGGCAGCTGATAGATGGGAACACCACCACCACCTGGAAGTTCTCCTCCAAGTCACTCTCCATCCTGACTTTGAAATATATCACCGTTCCTTCACTGTCGCTGGCTCAAAAATCCTGGAACTCCCTTCCTAACAGCATTGTGGGTGTACCTACACCACATGGACTGCAGCGATTAAGAAGGCAGCTCACCACCACCTTCTTAAGGGCAGCTAGGGATGGAAAACAAATGCTGGCCCTGCCAGCGAAGCCCACATCCCGAGAATGAATTTTTTAAAAAATTTTAAAATCAGGACTGCAGCTTTTTAGGGCAAAAGTCTATCATCTTGTTCTCGGGGTGGTTAGGATGGATAATACATGCAGCCTTGCTAATGCTGCCAACATCTTGATCAAATTTTAAAAGAATCTGCATTGGCAACACTAACACATTAAGCTGTTGCTCTGCTTTCTCCACACTTTATTAATAATTAGAAGTTTTGGATTAACAATACCACCCGTGGTTAAGTCCCACGCAGATAGGTTCAACAAACGTGACTGCTTGCATATCTCTCATGGTGTGCTCACAGTAAGTCCAGAGGATGCATTGTTTTCTAACAAAACGGGTGTTATTAAGAGTGTGACGGAGAAAATTGTTCCTTTCATGAAGGAAGAGTGGCACTAAAACAGATGAACGTGCTATATACAAAACGTTTAATATATTACAGATGATTTTCTTATATATGTTCTCCCAGATGCCAGGGACACATAGTTATATTGGCACTCCCAATGGATTGCTTATTCCAAATGGCATCTCCAACTCAGGGTACAGCAATGACCAATAAAAGTGGAAAATTATTTGAAAGATTTCCACATATACCTGTGGTCGCAGATCCCTATCTGATTTGAAATAAGCGTCTACGTTAAAGCTTTCCTAAGGCTGGGGAAACCATTTTGACAAATATAACCCCTCTTCCCATTGCCATGATGGTATTCGTTTTAAAAGGACTGAAGTTACTTTTGGAAATTTGAGGTAGTTTCCAGCCAAAGGACAGGTATGTGGTCTTTGAGGCTCAGTGGTTACGGGACATTGACATTTTAGGCTTGATCAGGTTATCAATCATGAATTAGTGGCGTTCCAGAGATGGAAGAATGGGTGCAGTGGGGAGGGGGCAGACAGCACGAGGTCACAAGCCTGATTTTAAGAGTTACAAGGTAGATGTTGAGAATGTTACCACAGTGCCAGCATTGTTGGAAACCAAATTTGGAGGACATAACCAGCACTAAGTAAAATGAATTAGTCAGTTTAATCCTGTTAGAATTTGCATAACATTTTCAATATTCTTTCATGGGACATGAGCATCGCTGGCAAGGCCAAGATTTGTTGTCCGGCCCTATTGCCCTTGAAAAGGTGGTGGTGAACTGCCTTCTTGAAGTGCTGCAGTCCATGCGGTGTAGGTACACCCACAGTGCTGTTAGGAAGGGAGTTTCAGGATATTTGAGCCAGCGACAGTGAAGGAACGGTGATGTAATCTAAGTCAGGATCGTATGTGATTTAGAGGGAACTTGCAGATGGTGGTGTTCCCATGCATTTGCTGCCCTTGTCCTTTGAGGCCATAAAGGTCACGTGTTTGGAAGGTGCAGCCAATGGAGGCTTGACAAGCTGTTGCAGTGCACCTTGTAGGTGGTACTGCTGCCATTGTGCACTTGTGGGGAAGGGAGTGAATGTTTAAAGTGGTGGATGGGGTGCCAATCAAATGGACTGCTTAGGCCCAGGTGGTCTGAAACAAAAACAAAAATTGCTGGAAATACTCGCAGATCAGGCAGCATCCATGGAGAAAAATACAGATCCAATGTTTCAGGTTTGACAATGGCATAAAACCTAACAGATATCTACCTTGTGTTCTGAAAAGGGTCCTATTCAATTTGACTCTGTTTCTCTCTCTACAGATGCTGCCAGACCTGATGGGTATTTCCAGCATTTTCTTATTCCAGATTCCCAGCATCTGCAGTATTTTGCTTATATGTTATTGCACTGTTATTGCAGTGGGCAAGTTCACTCTGGGGCCCAAATTTTACAGACTCCAGATCGTCAGAAACCAGACATTCACTCATTCATTAAAAGACTGGACCTTTAAATACTTACCAGAATATGGTAGCTAGTGCCATAAAAAGGGTTAGTATCTTATGCGTTGATCCACTTCGCTGCTCTTCATGTGGATTCCTGCAGTGAGGAAGTTCTGCATTTGAAGTTTGGCCTTTTTAAACGTATTTAAACCAGGTCAGTGCGCAGTTTTCTGCCTGATCGGCGCTGGATGCTGCAGTTCTGACCGGAAGATTTGGGCTTGGGATTTGCGTACATAATTGATGCTGGCACTTCAGCAAGACGGCTGGGAGCGCTGCACTGTCAGTGGTGCCGCCTTTTGGATGAGACATTATCCTGAGGTCCCATCTAATCTATTGGGTGGATGTAAAAGATCCTCTGACGCTGTTCAGTGGTGATCATGGTAGCTCTCCCTGGCCAATATTTATGCTCCAACCAACTAAAACAGATTAACTGTTCAATTACCTCAGTGCTGTTTGTGGGAACTGGCTGTGTGCAAACAGGTTGTTATGTTTCTCGAGGTTATAGTAGTGACTACGCTTCAAAAGTACTTAAAAGTGATTACTTAATAGCATTTTGTGAAGTCCCGGGAATTTGAAAGGATATACATGTCAGTTCCTTCTGAAAAAAGACTGATAATTTTACTCACTATTGGTTATCCAGAGCCGAACATTTGAATTGTATTTCCCATTGTGAATTTTCTACCATTATTGTAGTGGCTGATCCATTTGTGTGTAAAGGGTTTTCTTTCTTAATCATGCCTGATTGAAACCCTTTATAGTTGCAGCTTTCGTTGTAGTCTTCAGTTTGGTTCTTTGACTTTGACATTGGCTATTTCAGTTGCTCTTTATACGTTGATGGGATGATTCACATTTCATTCCTGGGTAATATGCCAAGGGAATGGGCAGAAAGAAATCATCAGTCAAATCTGCATGAGGTAGATCAAACACCACTTGTTATCTTTGGAATTCTCCACCCCAGGGGGCTGTGGAGGATCAGTCATGGAGTAGATTCAATACAGAGATCGATAGATTTCTACATATTAAAGATATCAACAGATATGGGGATAGTGCAGGAAGATGGTGTTGAAGTAGAAGATCAACCGTGATCTAGTTGAATGGTGGAGCAGGCTTGAGGGGCCGAATGGCCTACTCCGATTTCCTATGTTCTCAAAGTTAATTCAGAACATTCAACAATGCAAGTCCACTAAAATGAGTCTTCTTGCAGTTGATGAAGGTTGCTATTATGATCCAGGATTGAAATGTCTTGAAGTAATTAAAGTTCAACTCATCAAATTATTTGTTTAGTATCTCGGACATTAATTATGATTGACTGAGCTATTGTGAAAACTGCAGCCTCATGCTATTTCCCATTAGCTGTATAAGTGGGCAATAGAGGAGCTTTTCCACTGAGGCCATAAAGCAGCTGTGTGAAACCAGTAAAATGGTTTCCAGCTGTTACTTAACACTGACTGAACATGAGTTGTCACAATGTGACTGGATTTTGCATTTGTAGCTTATTCCCAAATACCGACTGGTGAGCAATGCCAATATGTGAAATCAGTATTATTTTAGTTTCTGGCTCTTTCAGGCACCTACTTCATTTTCATTATGCATTGAAGGGCATAAAAATGTACATTTTCCAATTGGGTTTGTCTGATGTTTGGCATAAATCAGGGAATCCAATTGGAAAGTAGGGTGGAGATCTGTCATGAAAGATCTCCACCCATTCTTCCTCAGTTTGATTCATTGATCTGACTTTTATTGGCTACAGAATACATTGTTATTATGTGGGAAAGTTTAAATAAATTAATATATTATGGAGTGTTTCCTGTAATTTGTTCTGTCATTTTTTTGCCCATGTAATGCTGCTTCATTACCTGGCCAGGGTTACTAGGCACTGAAATTCATGTGTGAAACAAGTTTCGAGAGACCAGTAATGTAATTCTCATTATCAGGCCATTGGTTAAGCTTCTGTGCATTTTTTAAGGTGTGTTTTCAATACTCTTGAGCCTCTTGAAAAGCCTTTGGGACAATTGCAGTAAGCAAACCTTTTCAGTTCCTGCTTCCAAAATAGCACAAAGGGCAGTAGTTTTAAAGACAAAAGGTAACACTTCAGTAATTGGGATTTTGCAGTTTCTGTTAGAGAAAAAGAGGAAGACAAACAAAAAGATCAGTTTAACCCAAAGGCCTCTGCACTCTCCCACGAGCTCCCCCACACTGGAGTACGCAGCAGAGATACCCATCACTTCACTTGTCTAAGAACCTGTGTCTGTAGAAGCTTCACTTTACCAGGGAAGCTGTGACAAGATGTGGAACTTATTTAAAGGAATCTAAAGCTTAAATCCGACCCCCACTGCGGTCCCACAATTATTTGGCCCAGAAAAGTCTTGGGGTAGTCCTTTAGCGATCGCGTATATAGTTTGTGGATATAAACTATATATTATGGCAGATCACTAGCAGAATACCTAAATAACGAGGTGCAAGTCTCCACCAGAGTTCCTTGTTGAGCACAGCAGTGGCATTTTGGACCAGAACTTTAAGAGCCTAGATAAATCTGGGAGTAACTTACGATACAGACTGCAGCATGCTATATATAATGCTGTTGTGCACAGCATCTTCATCATGAAGGCTGTGGCGGAGGAGGGACAGGGGGGGTACCAAGATGAGCTGGAGTAGCATGGAGAGAGAGTAGTAGCAATCCCTTTCCCCAGTTGCAAGAAAATCACATGCAGTTCTCAGCGGAAACTCAGTGTGTCACTATTCTCTGGGAGGCCTGATGCCATTTAATTCCAATCAGGCACTTACCAGGGCAGCACAGGCCTCGTGTCCAATTAAGCCCTCAGTATGGCAAAAAATCCTGCCCCCCCAAGAGTTGCCAGCCAATCAGAGACCAGCAGCTATGTAGGACCACCAGTGCCACTGGGAGTAGGAGCCACTGCACTTAGCCTGCAGGAGGGAATTTGCAATGGATTCCCAGTTGGAGGTGAGTGTCGGCATGATAGGAGTCGTGGGAAGGGGGTCACCAGCAAAAGGGGAGGGAAGTTGGAACGAAGGGCAGGGGTTGGCTTCCCGCAGGGCCCCTCACCTGGTTCTGATGCTGAGTGTCTCGATTGGGCACTGAGTGCATATGAATTAGGGACCCCCAGCAGGCTACTGGCAAATCCAACAGGGTTTGCTGGACAGCCTCCCAGGATGAAGAGTTCCCTGCCCACCGCCGGTTGAATACCAATGGGGGCAGCATGAGGCCCATAAGGGCCTCAATTGGCATCTGGGTGGGAAACCCTCTTGCAAGCCTTCCAGCCCCGGGCATGATCAGAGGGAAGGTGGTGGGATCTCCACCCCGTGCTCTCCCACCCGATCACTCAGCCCACCAGCCACCCCTCCCCCCCAACCCCCCAACTCCAAGCTCACCCGGGTAGGGGCATTAAGTTCCACCCCTAAATTCTAAAGACTGCCAGAAGGAAAACATCAGATAGAATATGAAAGCCTTCTTCCTTCATTGCAGTTTGGGCTACCTAATTAAAAATATTGTTGAGCAGGACTCTACTAATTTTCTGATTCCCTTTCCAAATTCCCTATGTAGAAGAATTGATTTTTGTAAAAACAAATGGCTAGTTATAGTCCTGAAAATGCATAATCTTTCATTTACAACAGACCCACCTATTGAGTGAGGCAGAAGTCAATGGGTAGGAGTGCATAAAATTTGCCCTCAAACAAAATTTCACCTTTGTCATCATCTTTCTGCTTTCCAACAAATGTAATCAAATTCTTTATCATTGTGACTCATGACTGGAGTAGTTTAAACCAACCCAGATACTAGAGATGAGTATGACTGGATGATCCAGCTTACAACATTTGCAACTTTTTTTCTATTTGACTCATGCAACTTAGTTATGGTGTCAAAAAACCCCCTGCAGTGACTATAATAAACTCCTTTTGGTGGTGGAAGATTTCATTAAGCAAATTTATCTCTAATCAGAAAGAAACATTGTGGCTCGTGGCTATCATCACAAATACACTAAATAACAGAATAGAATTTCCTAGTCCAAATGAAAAATATTCTAACAAGTTTACAATCTTTGGTTTACCTCACACTACCATGAATGGTAATATGTCATGTGAAGGACTTTGGTTGTTCCAAATCTGGTTTTACCACTCAGTATTTAAAAATACAGAGAAATAATTTTCCAGATGCACACAGAGTGGGAAACCTATATTTAATGATCAAGTATTGGCATTAGGTCATATTAACGTCCAAAGTAGTGAACCACCAGCACACAGGGCCTGCTGTTCATGACAAGAAATTGGGCTTCAGAGCACTTGTTATTCAGGCACTACTCGGGCTACTAAAACTCCAATGTGATGAGAAGGAGGTGTGCACAAATTTCCCAATAAAACAAAGACTTGTATTGCGCCTTTGAGGTTGTAAAATGTCCTAAGGTCCATCACAGCATTCAGCAAAGTTTGACACTGAGCCATATAAGGAGATGTCAGAGCAGATCAAAGAGGTATGTTTTAAGAAGCATCATAAAGGAGGATAGCGAGGGCGACAGGCAGGGAGCTTTGGGGTGAGAACTCCAGAGCTGAAAGGCCTGGCCACCATTGATGGAGGCGATTAAAATCAGCCAGAACTGGAGAAGCACGAATATGTCAGAGGTTTGTACGCTGGAGAAGATTAGAGAGACAAGGACGAGTGAGGCCATGGAGGGGTTTGAAAAAGATTGAGCTGTTGCTTTACCGAGAGCTAGTGTAGATCACGAGCACAGGATTGATGGGTGAATGGGCCTTGGTGTGAGTTAGGACAAGAGCAAAGTTTTGGATGAACTCAAGTTAAAGGATGGCATTGGGATGGTCAAGTCTAGAGGTAACAAAGACGCGGATGAGGGTTTCATTAGCAGATGTGCTGGTGGTGGGGATGGAATCGGGCAATAAAATGAGGATGGAAATAAGCAGTCTTCATTATGATGTGTTTATGTGGTCAGCAGTTCATCTCAGGGTCAAATTTGACACTAATACTGCAGTTTGGTTAAGCCTCAGGTAATAGTCAAGGAGAGGGATGGAGTGTGCCTAAGGAACGATGTTTGCAACAGGGATGAAGACACAATGGCTTGTGTTTTCCCAATATTTGGTTGGAGGGTGTGGAAGAGTTGAGAGAGATGGTGCTGAGGTAAAGCTGGGTGTCATCAGTAAGCATGTGAAAAATTAAGCTGTGTTTTTGGGTGATGTTGCAGAGGGGCAACGAGTAGATGAGAAATAAGAATAATTGGGGAGGGCAAACAAAGCAAGGGAATACTCAGTAAACGGGAGGATATTGAGACGGGTTGAGGAAGTGAGAGACCTTGGAGTGCATGTCCGCAGGTCTCTGAAGGCGGCAGGACAGGTGGATAAGATGGTAAAGCATATAGAATGATTTATTGGATGAGGTATTGAATACAAAAGCAGGGATGTAATGATGGAACTGTATAAAATGCTGGTTAGGCCACAGCTGGAATTTTGTGTACAGTTCTGGCCACCACAATACAAGATGGACATCATTGCTCTGAAGAGATTACGAAGGAGATTTACAAGAATATTGCCAGGGCTGAAAAATTACAGCTCTGAGGAAAGATTGGATAGGCTAAGGTTGTTTTCCTTAGAGCAGAGGAAGTTAAGGGGTAAGCTAATTGAGGTGTACAAAATTATGAGGTGCCTGGATAGGGTAGACAGGAAAGACCTGTTTCCCCTAGCTGAGGGGTCAATTACCAGGGGGCATAGATTTAGGGTGATTGGTAGAGGGGACATGAGGAAACATTTTTCACTCAGAGGGTGGTGAGTATCTGGAATTCATTGCCTAAATTGATGATTGAAGCTGAAACGCTCAACTCATTTAAAAGGTATCTGAATCTGCACCTGAAGTGCTGGAACCTGCAAGGCTACAGACCAGGGACTGGAAAGTTGGATTAAAAATGAGCGGCTAGTTTTTTTCTCTCTCTTTTTTCGGCCAGCGCGGACATGATGGGCTGAATGACCTCTTTCTGTGCCATAACTTTTCTATGGTTCTATGGAGGGGACCAAAAGTAGGGAGACACTAAAGGTAATGGTGCAGGAGTGGCAAGAGAAGCTACTACATGTGATTATCTGGCCACACCTGGATAGATAAGTATGGAACCAAACAAGTGCAACAGGATGACAGTGGAGAGATGTTGGAGAGATGTCAACTATATCAAAGGCTACAAACAGGTCAAGAAGGATGAAAAGGGACAGTTTACATTTATCATAGTCACATAGTCATAGGATGACATTTGTAACTTTGGTAAGAGTAGTTCAGTATTATGGCAGTGGTGGAAGTCGGATTTGAGGAGTTCAAATGTGGAGTTCTGGGAAAGGTGGGCAAGGATTTGAGAGGTGACAACATATTCAAGACGTTTGGAGAGAAAAAGAAGGTTGGAGTTGGGATGGTAGTTTGCAAGGACAGAAGAGTCAAAGGTTGGTTTATTGAGCGGAAGGGTGATGATGGCAGATTTGAAGGAGAGGGGGACACTAGTACCTGAGGGGAGAGAATGGTTATTAATATCAGCTAAAATGGAAGCCAGGGAGGGAAGTTAGGTGGTCAGCAGTTTAGTGGGAATCGAGTGAGGGAGCAGGAGTCGGGGAGTAGGGTTTCGTGGACATGATGAGCTCAGTGAGGGCGTGAGAGGAGATAAGAGAGAAACGAAACATGGATGTGAGTTCAGGACCGGGGAAAGGGGAGAAGGGATGAAACTGGCAAAGACAGCTGGTTTGGATAGCCTTAATATTAGTGACAAAGAGGTTCAGGACCTCCTCGCACTTGTTGTTAGAGGTAAGGCTGGAGGAGAAGGGAGAGGGGTTTAGGGAGACAGTTTGCAGTAGAGAAAAGAAGCCAGTCATTATCTTTACATTCTAGAATTTGGTTGTGCTTTAAGGAATCCAGCAGGTCTGGGAGTGAAATGGTTAAACACATTGTCCATCATATCCATTCAAGTCTGCAATCTCTTAGATTTAGGGGAGCAGAGATGAGGATACTGGGGGAAACAGCCAGGGTGAGAAAGACTAACAGTTTTAATGGTGACTATGGCAATGAATGTGGAGGTGAGGATGCAGTACTGGTGTTATGGACAGGAGAGAGAGACAGGCAATCTATTCTTACTTCCTCTCACCACCTGTCCATAAGCAATAAATGTTTTGCATGATTTTTAAAGTATGTGGTGGAATGTTTCCCAAACCCTCAGTTTGTGTGACCCAATTCACTAATAACCTTTAACTCAGGAGGTTAGTTTATTTCACATTCAAAACCGAGTGTGGAGTGTTCCCAACTTCACACTCACACTCAAACACACACAAACACACACGTGCACACACACACACTAAAGGGGACAAATAGTAACAGCACAAGAACCAAGGAAATGAATATTAGTTCACATAATTTCCAGAGTCAGAGTCCAATGAGGAATTCTTTCACGTAGGAGTTCGAGTTCAGCTGGAATTGGAGAGTTCACTTTACAGTGGTGCTGATACCACAAGATGAAATAGGCACACAAAAACTGGGTTGGTTTTGCAGGGCATGGTAGGAAATCTTTCAGCAGAGACAGGCTTTGAGGTGCGGGCTGTTGTTCTGCCTAGAGTTCTGCTTCTTGGGGAGTTCACCAATTGGATGCTAAATAGCAGACTGCCTGTGAGGTCAAAGAAGTAATGTTAAAACTGTACAAAAGTCCAGCGGTTTGGGTCATGTGACATGGCCCATTAATGGTTAATTGCATATTAATAATCAGTTTCTGTGCTTCTGGCCAGAATTCCATTGTTCTTCCTTAGGAGAGATATGAGGTCATTATAAGCATCTCCTTGGTTTAATGAGTTTCAATCTCTCTCTTTTGTGATAGTTCAGGTTGGGGAGCCAGTTCATCTGCACTTACTATGCTTTCATAGATTACTAGAGGTCTGTACAATGAGGTGTGAAATTCCACAGGCGGAGGGAGGAATTCTTTTGTTCTTATAACTCCTAGTGGTAACTCTCAGAACAAAGGGCCAACCCTGTGGTCATGTGACTTGTAGTAGCTATCTGTTTTTGGTTTAGCAGAAAGTCATTTTAAAAAAAAATGGCAGAAAAATAAAGTTCTGGATTTCTTTTCATGTTATAGGGATGCAACACTGGCCAGGAGAGAAATGCCCTGAGTAAACAAATAAACTAGGATGTGCCTTTTACCTGCATTTAAAATGGACATTGAGCCCTTCACTTATTGACATTCCTTCTCTAAGATTGGTTTGCCTCAAGGCAACCAACTGTACTCAGATCAAACAGGCTAAAGGGGTTTCCAGCTACATCCAACCAAGAAAGTAAATAATAGCTTATCTAAATGTGGAGATGGGCGGATGAGGATAGCTCCTCCTGATCCCACATTAAAGGAACTGATCTCTGTCACTGCTGCTGCTCCTTCGCCCCAGAGTTGCTGCTCCCCCTTCATCACCACCGTTCTATCCCCACCTGCCTTCAACACTTGATCTCCCTCAATATCCAGTCCAGAATATTCTTCCCTCTCCGCCCAGCCCCCAGCCCCCAGTAATCCTCAACCTGACTCCTGGATTCACTTAGCTGAGGGCTGCTACAATGCTGACCTTGCGCTCCTCTTCTCTGGTGGGCTCTCAGTGCCATATTGGCATCACTATCGCGAGGCCTGAGGCCAAATATTTAGGGAGCTTCAGATTCGCTATTTAGATGAGGGAATGTAACCTAGGCACACCTGAATTTCTGGAAAAGAGGCTGAGTTATAAGGTGCTTTTTAAGTTTTATTTTTTCACAAGGTATATGCATTGCTAGCAAAGCCCGCATTTGTTGCTGATCCCAAATTAGGTTTGCCAGCTGTGATTAAATGTATTCCTGGAGGTTTCAACACATGACTTGCCTCCACGCTCCAACCATTCATCAGCTAACACATCCATCCTCGTGACATACTGCCAATTGGAAAGCAAAAAGACTCATTACCCAATTTGATGATGCTTGACTGTCAGCCAAACAGCCCTTTTTTTTTCCCATTTTCAATATTTTTATATCTGGTAAAGGGAAATGCTCAAAGAAAATGATGAAAAAAACCCAACTGTTTTTAATGTCCTGAGGATTTTTCTCCAGGGTTGCACACAGCAGTGTCCTGGAGATTGATCTTCAATTCTTGGAGACTCCAGGTCAACCTAGAGGGTTGGCAACCTTATCCCTAATTGTCCTGAGGAGGCGTTGGTGAGTTGCATTCTTGAACTGCTGCAGTTCATATGGTGTAGGTACACCAACAGTGGTGTTAGAAAGGGAGTTCCAGGATGTGGACCCAGCGATAGTGAAGGAACAGCGATACAGTCCCAAGTCAGGATGGTGTGTGGCTTGAAGGGGAACTTGCAGGTACTGCCCTTGCCCTTCTAGATGGTGGAGGTCATGGGTTTGGAAGGTGCTTTCGAAGGGACCTTGATGAGTTGCCATAGTGCATCGTGTATATAGTAGATACTGCTGCCACTGTGAGTTGGTGGTGGAGAGATTGAATGTTTAAGTTAGTCGATCAAGCAGCCTGAAGATGCTTGTGGCATGGTGACCAGAGCAGTTATTTCCTAAGTCTGCCTCCATTTATCTTCATCTGCTCACAAGGATGATAATGGATTAGCGCCAATGTGCATGCCAAAAGTACAATGGCAATTGGCAGGATAGTCTATTATGATGGGAAATAATATTATGGATAAATTCCAGCCACATTGTCCTTGTGTTGGCTGATTCCCATTTGGTTGAAGTTCATAAGATACTCTCTACAGGTTTCTGTGGAGAACTCACATTGAGGATTTGGGAATCTACCAAGCCCAGTGTAAGATTTCCTCTGTGTGTTATGTGTAATAAAATTAGAAATTTAAATGATCATTCTGTTATGTATAGTCAACAGGGAGAATCATTACCCCACTATGAAACCAGACAAAAATTAAAGCTTTTAGTATCATTTGAACCTGTGCAGCCATTACCAGAATTGAATTTTGCTGGAATAAGTCCCGTAACATTTGAGTTTGGGAATGAATAATTCAGAGTTGGGTACTTATTTTGGTCTCAGTAAAACTAATTAATGGGAAAAAAAAGGCAAGGGGAATTACAAGTACTCAGCTAGTCGTTTACTGTGGCTGCTTTCATAATTTTCTTTTTGAACAATTTTTGAAATCTCTGCTAGACTTCCTGCAAAGAACTCAAAGAACACTAATACACGTTTGAAAAAGTCAGATGGAAAGATCAAAAAAGCTACCTCAAAGGAGTTATCTTTTAAATGGGAAGAAAGGAGGAAATTCTTGAAAAGAAGGTTTCTGCAAAACAACTGAATATTTTGGATGGAATTTGGAGGGTCCCAATCCACAACAATTTGGCTTTACAAGAAAATTCGGAAGGCTTTTAACTGATACAATGGGCCAAATAATGGTGAGTTCATGCTGGACGTGTTATTAATGAACAAATTGGCAGCATGTTCAGAGGAAGAAGAGATATGGCATGAGTTGCAAATCTCTGGAAACTTGCGGATTGATATATACCTCTCACCCTCAACTTCCCCAGTACTTTGCAGAACCTCCTGGATTTGCAAATTAATTGCTTGTTAAACTCATAGCAGAAAGTTAGGGCTGGTATTTCATAGAGCAAGTATGTTTTTAATGAAAAAGTTTATGTTCCTGCAATACCAATTGACCTGTCCTGCACAAGGGACAATTTAAATTGTGGAGTTTCATTCCTACAAGTAGATTGTTGGAGATTTTTAAAATATAAAATTTTATTTTTTCTTTCTTTTCCTCTCTGTCGCTTCTCTCCCTGCCTTAATTTAAGCTTGCTTTCCTTTCATTACTTCTCCTTCTGTACTGATTTGGCACAAGTTCACCATCCTTCACTGTTCCTCCTCTGTTTCTCCTCTGTTTCTTTTGCAATCTTTATATCTCATTGGTTTAAGTGATAGACCATCAGACTCGCCATTCACTAAGCTCCCAGGTGGCTAGTTGCCTTTGGTGTGTTGTTATCAGCTCGCACTTCCAGCTAGTTACCATATAAATTGTATTCAAGCTGGGGAGTTCAGGAAAACTTGAATAGCTAACACAGCAAGATGTCCTACACCAGCAAGTTCCAGCCCATTGAAGTAAGCTAGTGTTCTACTAGCACTTTTACAAACATCCCCGCCCCAGTTTTATTTGCATTGCGTTGTCAGGGATTGTAGTCACACCAGTTTGTCTTATTATCTTCTAGCATAGCACATTGCAAAAGAAGGATTGTATGATAAATCTGTTTGACTTAAGTTTGAAACTTATTTTAAAATTGGGATATTACAAGGTACATTATTTAATAAGATATGTGTATCCTCCTTGGAGAAGTAGTCAAGTTTCATTGAGCCATCAGTTTTCAACACGACAATTGATTTAAGAGGAGATATTTGTAGGTTACTAAGGTATGACAGTTATCACGCTCTAATATATTATGAACTTTCAGACAGTACTTTAAAATTTTGAACAAAAACAGATTGTTAAAATGGGTGCTGCCAATCATGTGACCTTTGACAGTATCAGCTTCAGACAGTCCTGAGACTCTGGCAAATACCTAATTACATATGGACATTCACAGCCATCCAGGAAATTCACACCTCTCTTTGTTTAAGGATGGAACCTCAACAAGAGGACTAAAGCATTCCAGTCAACTCATCTTTCTGGTTAACCATGGATAAACGACGCATCAAAACTCAATGGGCTGAAAATTGTTCTGAGTGGGCGGGCGCACGCACGCCCGATCCGCTCGAGCGTAAAATGATGCGCGATGACGTCGGGCGAGCATCCTGACATCATCACCCACTCGCGCGATATTTCGGTTGGCGGGCGCGGCGGGAGTCGACAGCGACCAACAATTAACAGGCCTATTAAGGCCATTAAAGTAATAATGGACCAAAATCTTTTGCTGCCCGTCCAACCTTATGGTCAGTGGGCGGCCGAAAAGGCCACGCAGCCTTTGGATTTTTTAGGAAGCCTCATCCACGGGAGGAATAAGGTTTCCAACAGCAATTAAAAATTAAATAGAGATTTTAAAATTTCATCCATAACGTGTCCCTGCTCATGTGACAGAGTCACATGAGCGGGGACATGTTTTTAACATAGTTAGCATTTTTATTTTTCAGGTTATAAAATCTTCAGCTCCCTGAGGCAGCTCTGTGCATCAAGGAGCTTTCATTGCACACATTCGCGAACTTCCGCACTCGCCCTCCCTCCGCCCCCACCCCGGCAGCGCTGAGCACTGCAGAGCGCGTGTTTCACACTGGCTGCCCAGTAATTGCTACAAAAGAGAGACTGAGACAATTATACCTTGTAATCGTATTGTTTTTAATCTTCATCTGCACCTAATTTTTGTATGAGGGAGGGGAGTGGTTAGGATTTAGGACAGGCCAATGCCTCTGGTGCAGACAGGAGGCAATCAGATTCAAAAAGGATTTAGGCTCTTCATCCGGGGGCAGCCAATGTCTCCAGCAGGTATTTCCATTGGGCATAGGCTACCCATTTGGAAGGGACACCCCCTACTAGGCCATAGAATACTCACCAGGGTTTACCTGACAGGTTGTCCACATGTTGTTGCTCCCACCTGCAGATGGTTAAATACCAGTAGTGCCATGATGAGGCTTTTTTTACGAGGCCACTCGTGGGTTTCAATTGGCTTCCAGGTGGAAAGGCCATCTTTGGGCCTTCCCACCCTGGAATTTAATTGGCGTTGGTCAGGAAGGCGATGGTGTCACAATGCCGCACCTTCCTGCCTAATTAAATGGGCTTCCCTGTCTCCCAGCCCATCTCCAGTGGATAAGAAAATTCCGCCCATTGTGTCTCATTTCATTGAGCTCTGACTGTGTCTTCCACCAATTCTCATGGTGTATTCTATTCAACTAATTTTAGAGGGAGCAGTGTTGCTAATCATACCACTATCATTTTGCTTGTCAGACTTGAAATCGCACTGGAGGAATTTAATTTTTTTTTTCCCCACAACAAGACTAAGATCTAGTTGTGTTACTAGAACCTTCAACCAAATAGGTTTACAGCACACAAGGAGAAGGTTGGTCCATTGTGTCTATTCCAGATCTTTACAAGAACAATCCAAACTGAATCTGTCTCAACAGTCTTTTCTCAGTTCACATAAATGAATACCTGAAGTGAGCAACAGTTTTACTTGCTCTTCTTCTGTGAGTTTATTTCACTTATTTTATGTTCTTTGGAATTGTTTTTAAGAAGTATTTTAAGTAACTTTGAGTTGAAACTTCCCTTTGCAAACCCAATATTGGGACCATTTGTGGGCTCCAAGCGCTCGTGCCTAATGGCACAATTTTACAGGAGGCGGCCTATCAATTGGGCCTCCTTCGCATTCGGCATTCAGGTAAGGATAGCAGGTGGAACAGGGATGCAGATGGGGCAATGGAAGGGCCTACGGGAATGTCCCTGCTGGCAGCCCCACTGGGAGAGCTGAGCACAGCTGAAGAAGAGGGAGATCTGGGGGTGCCTCAAAATGGAGGTGCTGTAGAAAGGCTCCAAAGCCAATTTAAAAGAACAACGTCCAGAACTGTGAAGGGTCTCAGAATGAAGGAGGAACACCCCCACAAGGATGCCTGCAACCATGATTGGACCTCTTCTTTGAGCATTACGGCTTCCTGATTGCAGGATTTCATTATGCCTCTGATGGCCCTCTACCTCCTGCTGAGAGGCTCCCAACACAGTGTGGCAATGGGAAGGGACCCGGGCCCTTGTGACAATAGTAAACTTTAATTAATGTCAGAAAATGGCCTTTGACTGAAGCCTTATTTATGCTGCTTGCCACCTGTTTCCATCCAGCTGACTCCAGTAGCAGGAGGCCCCTGAGAAACTCACCCGGAGGTGAGCCCACGTTGGGGAGCTATCCTGATGGGCTTTCTGCTATTTTCCAGACAAGCCTGGCTCAAGAGACCGTGAAAATTCCCCTTTGTTCTCATTTCGGTCTCAATCCATTTTTCCTGCAATCCTAAGCTTTTAAATTTCTTTTACAGTTTTCAGTCAATTTTGAATACTATTTGTACTTTTTTTTTTGTTTTGGAGCTCAGTCTATCCTCTATGTTCTGTATGTTCAGGCCACTACACTTTTGATTCTTTTTTTATTATTATGGTTGACCTCAAACTAAATTGATAGCCTAAAATGACCTTTTTAGGTTCACTCAACTATCTAACTTAGAATTTCTACTTAAAACTGTCAGTGTTAAAGGAGCAAACAAACAAAATAATTGTGTGTCATGGCATTTTCAGTATCCCACCACTCCAAATGTGCAGGGGGCCTAAATCTCTCTGTGAACATGGTCAGTAGATGTCCCACGAAAAGGTTTAATTTCTCCTTGGCGCCTAGTGTCTGGACTGAAGCCAAAAAAGCAGAGGTAAGTGATGTTTTCAAAGCACATATAATCTATACTGATCTTGCTAGCATGGTACACAAGTGGGAGGACTGCATTCCACCAATGCTGTCCAGGGTTTTTTTTTAATTTTAATTGCAGAATTGTGACTCCAGCCTTTAAAGCATTAACTCCTCTTCCACCCACTCCTGATGAGTGGCTACTAACAAGTGTCATGCCATTCCTGGTTATTGTGTATGAGATGTTTTTGGGGGAAATGCTGTCAGTCAACTCAAATTTTCCAGGAACCAGAGGCGTTTTGACAGAGCAAAGCAAACTCAGTGAGAGATAAGTCACCCCTTTTCTGAATGTGGGGTAACAGGCAGAGAGCTGTTTTTCAAGTGGATAGTGAATAAAATGGCCCTTTAATGACAAATGGTAACTGATCAATACCCAGGTGTCGTTTTCTCCACTTCAGCAACCACTGGGTTTAATACTTCTGGCTTTTCCTTAATTTGGGGAGCAGGACAACGATGATCATCATGTGACCCCAATTTTTTTCATGCGAAGTTGTGGAACAGCAGTACACATCCTTCAGACCAAACAACTAGTTTTACAGATGGTGCTGTCTGAGATTTTTACTGGATAATATTTTACTCTATTTCCCTAGCAACAGACTGGCAGGTTTCCCCCCACTTCCTCATATTTGGGATTTCTTTACTTGTATTGCCTCAAAGTGCAACCTACTATGTGTTACAGTTAGAAGGGAATAGCTTCTAAAAAAAACCCTAAAGGATTGTAGCCTACTAAAAAAATAGGGATAAATTAGTAGTAAATTTTGAGGATGTTTTGCCCGGATTGGATTGTGGGCTTTTGATGTTCTACGAAACACAGAACTCCCTCTAGATTAGAGGTGATGTAGGAAGACTCCTGAAGGGTTAAACAGGAGAGACGGAGATTTGGCTTGGCTGTCAGACACAACTTGTGAGTAAGTGAAAAGTACCCTCCAGGACATATCGGCATTGACTCATGAGAATTTGGCAAGCTGTTGTTCAGACACAGTATGTAAATTAAAAATAGCAATGTCTAGATTCGAAGGTGATAAGAAGCCACAGTCACATTTTTTTGGCATCTCTGTGCACTCGTTAAGGGTTACTGAGGGAAACCAATTCTCTTACCTGAAGGGCTCACTGTTTACAGCTCGGAGCTGCTTTCTTCCCATTTAACAACCACAACGCGTGGAAGGTAGCTGGTTTGTTTTACACTGTGCCTGTGATCTGAGAATTGCAGGTTTATGACCACTACAATATATCATCCTGGTTTTAGAGTAGGGATCAAGTACATTGCCAGTTGTGGGTAGAGAGGTAGGGAATCAAGAACAATAAGCCATTGAGACAACTTACTTGATTAGTAAGTGGTGCCAATGACTGATAACGATCATGGCCAGGGGAATAAATCTCTTCAGTGTTGGTCACTATTTTTCCTTTCCGTCACTGACATAGCCTTTCAAGCGTTAGACATAAAGTTTGTGTTTTAATTACTTACAGCGAGAGCCACCCACCCCACTGCCCCACCTTACCTCCAGCACATGCACACACGTGTAATATGAAAATTACTGTATAGAAAACATGGGTTAGTGGGCCTCAGGGTTCATTCTTTTCTGTTCTAACTTGCAATAGGGAAGTATTCACTGTGGAAATACCCTGTGATTGTCACATTTTGCTCCATGTATCTACCTGTCACACTAACTGACTCCATGCTGTCTGTCCTGATGTGTTGGCCATCATTTTAGTGCAGTTCTTTCATTGCAGTACCTCACAGTACTGCTAAAGGACCAGGATAAATAGCTGTAATTATTTGTCTAGACAATAAAGAACTAGGACAGGATATTAAAAGTCAGGTGTGCCTACTTTTAAGAGCACAGCAGCTCTTTTGCATTATTCACTGAGTACACTTGTGAAATAACTGCAAAGTAATCTTCCTTCATCAGTCTTGCCTGTGAGGGCAGGCATGACCAGGTCCTTTCAAATGCTGAGAAGTAGTCATGATGGAGGCTATTTCACTTGGGCTCTGACGGTGGAACTTGAGAACACTAATTTAAAATTAACTAGCATCAAGGAAGGGTACAAAATGCAAAGTAATGACTGTGGAAAAAGTAATTACAATGTTTATTTTAACTCCTTCAACAAATGCTGAGCCTAAATCTGGGAATGGGATTAGATGCTATAACAACACAAATGTGCATTTATTTAGCACCTTTGACATCGGGAAAAAAAACATTGTGATTCACAGAGACATAATCAAAAGATGGACACTGAGCCAAAAAAGGAGATGTTAGGAGGGGTCGAGCAAAAGGTTGGTCAAAGATGCGGGTTTTAAAGAAAGTTTTGAAGAAGGGGTCAGAGGTGGAGAGGCAGAGGATTTTGGAAGAGAATTTGAGAACATGGACCCTGGTGACTGAAGGCCAACGGCCAATGGTGGATCGAGAGGAAGGATGGAATGAGAGGAAAAGGAGAGTTTGTGTAGGGTTGTGTGAATAGGACGAGATTACAAAGTTAGGGAAAGTTGAGACTGTGAAAAAGTTTGTTGTATAAAAAAACACGAGGCAGAGAATTTTCAATTTGGGGAATTGTAGTCAGTGTCAACGTAGCTCAATGAGAGCAGGGCTTAGTGTGGGTTAGGTTACGAACAGCAGTTCTGGATGAGCTGAAATTTATGGAGGGTCGAGAATGGGAAACTGCTAAGACAGTATTGGAATGGTCAGAACAGAAGAGGAGAAAGGCAAAGCTGGTAGCTTCAGTAGAAGCTGGAATAAGGCAATGGCGGAGGTGGGCAATCCTGCCTAAACATTCTCCATCAAAGTGAATAAAAGTTTCAGTTTTTTAAGCTTTTTGTCATAACTGTAATTTTTCAATCCCAGGATCATTTTGATTAATCTTTTTGGGGGGCTCGGAAGTTATTTTTGTTGGACTCTGAGGTCGTGAAAGGTACAAAGTAAATGCAAGTTTTTTTTCTTATCAGATTTAACCACTCACTAGTAAAAACTAAGGCCCAGATTTTCACCACAATGGAGAGGCTCTTCCCCCAAACATGGCACTTCCTATTTGCACTGGGGCGGGAGTGGAGTTGAGCCAGGGTTCACCAATGCGTGGTTTATGGAGGCAGCTGGCCATCCACATCATCAGCTGCCTCCACTGAAGTAGGATTTTGGTAGGTGTGCAGATTAGACCAGGTAAGAGCTTGTCGGCACTTGGTGGATTTGTTTGGATAGCCAGGGAACCCCTTTGGAGAGGTAAGGTACCCCTTTGGATATGGTCCTGGACACTTTGCGAGAGATGAGGCACACTTTAGGAGAGGTAAAGCGCCCTTTGGAATTTTTAAAAGTAACATGATTGTGTGTAAAAAGTGCATAAACTCATTGGAACTGTCAAAGCTGTTAATGGATTTAACTCTGCTGGGCTTTAAATAAAAAAAAAACGGCCTGGAATTCAAAAAAAAATCAGTGCTTAATATTTCATTCTATTAGCTGAGGGTTATCATTATAGGATTTGTGCTGCAATGACTGATTTTACAAACTAACATTATCTCAGTGGTGTGCATGTTAGGAGAGCAGTTTGACAGGTCCAAGCGGTAATGGACTAGAAATGTTAGATTACATAAGAGATTAGTTGAAGGAATTTCTATGTATTGAATTTTTTTTTAACCAATGAGTGTTTTTTTTTCAAATAGTGACATCATCCATAGACATATAGCTTTGTTTTTTTTGTCAGCATTCCTGAGATTTGCCCATGGTAGATACTAGGTGAGTTGGCATGGTGGGGGTCAGGACAAAAGTGGGTGGGGTCATGAATGGCGATTGTTGGCACTATGTTGGAATGGGGGCTATAAAGGGCCATGGGGATGTGGGGGCCATAGGAGGTATGAGGGCCATGGGAGTAGTTAGAGGGCCATGGGTTGACATAGGGGGTATGAGGTGCCATGGGAGGGGGTTGAGTGGGGGCATGAGGTGGCACAAGTTACATGGATGGGGCTTGGGAAGTGTATGGGGTGGTAAGGGGGTGAGAGGGGTGAGGGCTGGTGGGCCATTTTTTGTTCTAAGCAATTTTTAAATCAAATTCAACAAAGTGCTGCAGCACAGAGGCGTCCGCACCTGGCAGCCTCCTCACTCATTACTGGGGCGGCGGGCTGGATTCGAAATCGGGCTCGAACAAAGATCAGAACTGCGGAGCTGCCATTTTCAAAAGGTTGAGTTCGCAGAGTCGGGAGAGTCCAGGAGCAAAAATCTGGGCCCAAGTATAACTTCGAATAATGTTTTTGTCATCAATTGAAAATATTGCTGAGTCAGAAGCAGAATCTGTTCAGTGATAATGACCAAGATTTTGCTGTAGTCAGGCAGCTAATGGGTTCTGCCATTACTTACCCTTTGCGTGTTTTTTTGCATGGCGAGTAGCTGAAAGTGCAAGTTGATAGCGAGAGAAACAAGACTTCTGGGATCTGAATGAACAGGGCAAGCAACTGTGTTCCTCCTCAACCAGCGGGCAGGTTTCACGGCGCGTTTCCCGCTGGGCAGCATGGCAGGAACTCTCGCCAGATTTCACGCTCGGAATCTAACTAATTATGCATCAGCGAGTAGCTCTCCGAATCACGTGGCAGGGCGGGAACTGATTCGCCCGCCCCACCGTTACGTAATGGGGGTCAAAGGTCCGGGCGCCATATTTAAACGCCACCTGAACACACACATTCACCCTCTCCAGCCCAACTGTGGTGAGGAAATGTCTCAAGATGGCTGCGCCCAAGAAAAAAGCTGCACCAAGGTTCAGCAATGACTCCTGGAGGCCCTGGTCCATGGAATCTGCCAGCACCAGGATGTCCTTTACCCGAGGGATGGCTCCAGGAGGCCCACCAGCCTTACCTCGCCGGCCTGGGAGGCGGTTGCAAGGGAGGACAGCTTGTCGGGCACCCGCCCGAGAAACGCCACCCAGTGCAAGAAGAGGATGAAAGATCTCATCCGCTCCGCCAGGGTAAGTCAACATTCAGCTCACTCCAATCTCACCCTCTCATAATGGCATCATGCACTCAAAGAGCTACACTGCTCGGGGATCTCACACAATATTAGTGTGAGGGGGGAGGTGATGGCGTAGTGGCAATGTCGCTGGACTAGTAATCCAGAGACCCAGGGTAATGCTGTGGGGACCTGGGTTCGAATCCCGCCATGGCAGATGGTGGAATTTGAATTCAATAAGAATCAGGAATTAAAAGTCTAATGATGACCATGAAACCATTGTCAATTGTTGTAAAAATCCATCTGGTTCACTAATATCCTTTAGGGAAGGAAATCTGCTGTCCTTACTCCATATAACTCCAGACCCATAGCAATGTGGTTGACTCTTAAATGCCCTCTGAACTAGGGATGGGTAATAAATGCTGGCCTGACCAGCAATGCCCACATCCCATGAATGAATAATAAAAAAAAAATTAGCAGGGGACACATCAACACTGATTTCCTCAAGTACACTTCAACATCACCAGCATCACATCTATTGTGCTGCACAAACTGCATCCTCAGCCATTACTGGGGAGGGCTCAGCACACACAGAGCAGACATGCATGCTTCCCAACCTCTGCTCCATCCCTTCTCATCACTTTCCATCCATTTGTCTTCATCCAGGCCAAGCTCACCCACAACAAGAGGGAGAGGTCCCAGACGGGAGGAGGGATGCCAACACACACAGCTGTCCAAATTCGGGAAGGATGCTGCTAAGCTGGCAAGGGAGGACAGAGATCACTCCTGTGGGGAAGGCAAGATCGGCCTCTCCCAGCAAGCCAGTACGGATGAGTCCTCCATGGGTTGATCCAATCCTGACATTCTTCGTGAGTGACATACAATGCTGTATTCAGCCTGTTCATGATCTAAATCTATCTTCTCTTTCTTACAGGCAGCAGCAGGTCCAGGCAGAGCAAACATAGGCCCCAGCCCCCAGCCCACCTCAGAGAAGGATGGTGAAGGTTCATTTAAAGAACACCCGTCACTGTGTTCACCTGCATCCTCCACCAGCTCAAAGACACACACCCCAGTGGGTCATAGTTCTAGATTAGGCTTGGGGTCACTTTCTGGAGAACACCTCACGGACATGTCATCGCAGTAGTTAGAGGCAGTGACAGCCTAGGCCTCTGGCGCTCAGAGGACTGCTGGAGGTCAGGCACCCGCTGAGTCTGAGTCAGATGCTGATCCTCTGGAAACGGCTGTCAAAAAAATGCTAGAGTGCAACGACAGGAGGCGGAAAATCAGGTAGAGTTGTGAGAGGCAGTCAACAGACAAGAGCAGGGCACCTTGACCTCAACTAGGAGCCCCTTCTCCTCAGGGAGTCCTTTGGCACTCATAGGGAGGAGGACCAGCAGCTGGAGAGCCTGGGGCCATCCACCTAGGTGACTTCAATCCCCTCTGCCCGTCACCCTATTACCTCCAGCAGTACAGGCCAAGGAGGGTGCACCTTCCCCACAGCAGGAGACCCAAGGCAGGCCCAGGCCCTCCAACTCTCGGCTGTCGAGAAGACGCCAGCTAAAGTCATCAAAGACAAAGGGTGTATCAGTCAGCAGGCTGCCAACTGTGTTCCTCTCCGCAGATGCTGCCAGACCTGCTGAGTTTTTCCAGGTATTTCTGTTTTTGTTTTGAGTTTTTCCAGGTATTTTTGTTTTTGCTTCGGATTTCCAGCACCCGCAGTTCTTTTGCTTTTATCTTAGTGCTTAATTGACTGCCACTTCTCTTCAAGGAATGCCTACCTTGAAGAAGTATTGCTCTTACATTTTTTGGCAATCTCCATCTATCACTGGCTCTCTATCCAGCTCTACCTGTCCCACCACCCCCCCTCTCAAACCAGCTTATATTTCGCCTCTTTTCTATTTTTCTTTAGTTCTGATGAAGAGTCATACGGACTCAAAACGTTAACTGTGTTCCTCTCCGCAGATGCTGTCAGACCTGCTGAGTTTTTCCAGGTATTTTTGTTTTTGTTTCAGATTTCCACTCCGCAGTTTTTTGCTTTTGCCTCTGCGTGGATGTCAGGGATGCACCAAGACATAGCAGTAGGGTTAGAAAAATTGAGAAACTTTGACATCACTTCTGGGTCATGGGTGTTCAATCACTGTACATATCATGCACCTTTGTAAATACATTGGCTGTTCATGAGAATGGTCTCGTCATTTGAAAGTGTCATGGATATGCATCCAAGTTCCTTGTTATTGAGAGGGTAAGCTGTGCTCCCACTCACTGATCGCCTCCCTTTGTGAGCCTCGCATTCATGTGATGCGTAGCTGACTCATGATGGTTACTCAACCCTTGTGTTATGTCAGGGAGTTGTTTCAAACTCTTTACTGGAAGTGTTTGTAAAATACGTTAGTAGCCTCTATTCCTTATAAGATAACATGGAGTTAGTCGTGTTCAATAGTCCTGGAGGGTTAGCTGTAGATGTCTCTCAAAATGAGATGGCTGTCTTCATTGGTAGTGGCAAAGCACAAGACCCACAGCCTGGATCCCATTGTCATTGTGGTGGACATTCCAGCCCTCCCCCTGAACCCATCACTGTTGATGTCCCCATGCCCCACGTGGACCTAACCCCTGCCCATCTCGAGGCTGTGTGCATGGTGATATACAGAGGAGAGCCCCCCAAGGAGAGCTTCAAATACTCCCCTCTTTATTATGTTTCCCCCATTTACAGGCTGCAAATGCGTCCCCTAACCATGACCATCCCATCTGCAGCCCAGTACCGAGCCAGACAACCCCATGGCCACTGACTATGAGACAATGAACATGCACTGCACACCAAGATGTGCCTTATCCCAATTGAGCACACAGGAACACTCCCTCTCTGGAGCAGGACTATGACATGTGTGCTATGCATAGCCTGGTAGTGTGGCCCGCAAAACCCCAGGACTACCTTTAAGCTTTCATCCTGACTATGAGGTGCACAAAGCCCAGTTCTGTCTTTAATCTCTCACTCCCCCTTAAATCCGAAAAGCCCCAGGACTGGTTTAATCTCTCACTCCGATCTCTTGTTCCCAGACCAGGAACTGTGACTGTCTTTCAAAAGCTCTCCCATGCACCCCTGACTGTTTACAACACAGTCTTCCTTCCCCTACTCCTCCTCCATGAGTCTCTGTGAAACCCTACTGCAAACCCCCCACCCCCTCCTATTCTGGAAAATGGGTGCATCCCCTCCTGTTCATACAGTTCGATTCCCATCCACCCTCCTCTGTGTCGGCATTCCAATCTCCCAAGCTCGGTCTCCCCTTTGCCTGCCATAATCCACCCCACACCCCGCAATCCCACCATATCCCATTGTCCCCCCATGTCTCTATCATCCTTCCATCCACCACTGCACCCCCCCACCCCCAACAACCCCCGGTTGCAATGTTGGCCTCTGTTTCAGAGTGCAGCCCTGCCTGAGAGCCACTGCACACTGGTCTAATTTCCCGCCAGCATGTCGCAAGATTGGGAGGCTGAACGTGATTCTAGCAAGTAGCGTTTTAATGAGTATTCATGGCAATGCATGCAAATGGTGTTCCCTACATGGATCAGTGGGAAACCTGGCCTGCCATCAGCCTGCCATGACAATGGTGAGGGGAAAATTCTGAACTGATTTTCCGCTGGCAGAATCCAATTTTTGGCCAATTTCCGAAATGTCCACTATCACCCACCACAAAAGCAGCTGATGGCATGACTGGAATATTCTGCCCATATATTTTCAAATTTGACCTTTTTAAAGCCTCCAACAATTAAAATGAAAGTCCACACTTTTAATAGTTAATTTTCAATGCCAGAGAGGTTGATTGTTAGTAATTAACAGTTATCACATTGTTAAAAAGAGTAATGACAAGACTTAACTTTCTGTGGCAAGTTTAGCTCATAGCCACTGTACAAATCCAGGAACTTCACACCATTCAATGCATTTGAATGGTAAGGCAGCAAGATCCCATTTTCGCAAAACTATTGGCAGAGGAACGCAACTTCGGAAGCAACTTTTAAGTAATGACATTTAACTGCATGTTGTCTGAAGTTCTTTGTGCTTAAGTAATTGTGAGCACCATTAGCCTCATCATTTTAACAGCAAAATCTGAATCAATGTAATTTGGGCAAATCTTTTTTTTCAAGAATGGCTGGAGCCTAGAATAGGCCTTTCCCACCCCACCCCCAGCTTACTTTTTGAAGGCACATTATTATTGTAGTGCACAACACAATAAAGCCAGAATCAGTCTTCTTGTGTGAGCTAGTCAACATCAAGGTTATTTGACGTTTAAGAACTTGACAGCCCAATTCTGTCCCCATCAACCACCTGCATCTGCTCATTTTTTAGCAAATGTTGCCACCTACTCAACACCCCCCACTCCGCCCCCAACTTCCAGCCTAAATTATATCACCCAATTGCCTGCCAAATGAAGTCATGTACAGAGCACAAATCTACAGGGCTATTTTAGATGATGGCTTTGGGTATTGCTCCATCAGGGAAACTCTATATAAAAACGTACAAATAAAGCAGCCTCAGCTTGTATTTTCCAGCTACCGCTTTGAAATGAAGGTACATTGAGATTGCATCAGTGAACGAATCTCTTTAATTTAATCTCCCAATATCTTTAATACTGTATGAAAGAAATATGTAGATCAGAAATATACACATGCTTAAATATTCAATACATTGTAATTTCACTTAACCTTCTATTATACTGTTTCTGGTGCATTTTTCGGATATTTGTGTTTTGGTTCAATACACTGTAAACCACAAATGTAATGAGATCTTAACCACCACCTACTACTTAAAAGAACATTGTACACTTGGTGCAGCTGCGTGAACTTGCTGACACCTCCATTTTAATCCATGTGGAAAAAGAAGCATTGTGTGGAATGACGCATTAGAATACATTAGATTGTTTGTTTTGGGGAGAATTCTCTTCAATTCAAAACTGCTTAGGCATGCAATTTCTGGCAAAACCATTCTTAGTTGCCATCCCAATCCCATTCTTATAAACCTGGGCTTTATTTGAATGGCAAACACTTTACTGTTTTTTTTTACCCACGGTTTAAATTTGCTACAACCACATGACAGTATATCAGCATCATGATATTTGAGTAAAACCTCAGGGTCAATTGGACAGTGTCCTGAATTTAAATTCCAATCACTGCTGATGTGTTTGCTTTACTGGAGTTTGCCTTGCAACAGAAATTGGGGAAAGCCCGGTAAAGTCTTTGTATGGTCTTACGCTCTGGAGATTTGAAATTGAGTATTAAGCAAACTGGAGCCAAATGGCAAGCTTCATAATTCAGGTAGAACTTAATTCAACCTCCCTCAACCTTCCCTAAAACCCCACTCCATTAATTTACTTGGAATAAAACGTATTTTCACTGTTAAATCATGAGGGAATATAAACTATTTTTGACTACAAGTTGTCCTGGATCAGATTCATGCCTGCTACTGACCCATCTTTCCACAGCCTGCCAAGACAGCACGGTGATTATAGTGCAGTATAATAGCCCAACAGGGACCAAATTGAAACAAATAATTCTGGCCTGTTCTAATTGGGAATGTCACTTTTATTTTATTCGTTCATGGGATGGGGGAGTCGCAAGGCCAGCATTTATTGCCCATCCCTAATTGCCCCTGAGGACTGAGTGGCTTGCTAAGCCACTTAAGAGTCAACCGCATTGTAGGCCAGACCAGGTAAGGACAGCAGATTTTCCCTTCCCTTAAGGACATTAGTGAACCAGATGAGTTTTTACTACAATCATTTCATGGTCATCATTATACTCTTAATTTCATCATCTGCTGTGGTGGAATTCAAACCTGTGTGCAAAGCATTACTCTAGGGGCAAGATATTGAGGTCAGTGAGCAGGGGGGGGCCGCTCGCTGATGCGTAAAGTGACGCAGGATGACATCGGGTGGAACTCCCGACGTCACCCCGCGTTATTTCAATTTTCAGGTCGGCAGGGGCGCAGCCGAATCAGCTGTGCCCCCACCGACCTGTCAATGGTCAATTGAGGCCATTTAAAAACTAATTGAAGTAGTTAAAGGACCTGCCCGCCCAACCTCGAGGTTGGTGGGCAGACAGGCCGGGAGCCCTGGCGGGCTTCAGAAAAAGCATGAAACCTCATCCATGGGCGGGATGAGGTTTCGTGTAGGTTTTTAAAAATTTAATAAAAGTTTAATTAAAAGTGATGGACATGTCCCAACTCATGTGACAGTGTCACATGGGGGGACATGTCAGGGAAATTTTATTTTTCTATATTTAACATTATTGAATTCGGTGCCGACCTCCCTTAGGCAGCACTTAGCCTCAGGGAGATGAGTGCACTCTTTCATGCGCATGCGCGAAAGACCGCACTCTCAGTTGAGGGACTACCCCCCCACCTGCACAGTGCTTCCTTGCGGACATCACACTGGGCGGGCCTTAATTGGCCTGCCCACATAAAATAGTGGGGCGCCCCAATAGGCGGCGATGATCGGAGGCGCGCCTGCATGTGCCCGCTCCTGAACATCCCCCCCACCGATGGGGGGAAAATTCTGCCCTAGGTCTCTGGATTACTGGTCCGGTGACAATACCACTACGCCATTGCCTCCCCCTAACTTGAATGCAAATTCACAACACCAATGTAAAATGTATTGTATAGAAAGTATAGTCTGAGATATGAATGTAAACTATAGATTTGTGAGCATATGATGTATGAGTTTCCGTGAGGATTACCAAATATTTTGGACCTCCTTACACTTTTCACACTTTAGCTAAGTGACTGAGTGTAAATTCACTTTTAAAAATAGTCTTTATCCCCAGATGTCTTTTCACCCATTTATTTCACATCTTCATTCATCCTTTGCTGACTGCTAGACAGAGTCAGCTTACCATCCTTCAAACAGAGGTAACCCTGGGGCCCTGAAAACAATGTGGCCACAGAGGCCCTAACAACTAACAACTTTAAAGGTTCCTGATCCAAAGGTTACCTGTCCATTCCATATACAGCACTAGGGCAAATAGTGGAGTTGGACTCTTCAGTTAGCAATGGCAAAAACTGCATAAAATGAGCTTGTTTGACCTAATTCAAACATCCTGGAATCCCGCAGTGATTGGGGTGACATCCAGGAGTCAAGAAATCTGTTGCAAAAGCAGAGTACTACAAATGCTGGAAGTCTGAATTAAAAAGAGAAAGTGCTGGAAATTCTGACAGGTCAGGCATACATAAGAACATAAGAACTAGGAGCAGGAGTAGGCTATTCAGTCCCTCGAGCCTGCCCCGCCATTCATTACGAGCATGGCTGATCTCATTTCGGCCTCAACTCCAATTTCCCGCCCTCTCCCCATAACCTTTCAACCCATTACTAATTAAAAATCTGTCTGTCTCCTCCTTAAATTTATTCAGCATCCCGACATCCACTGCACTCTGAGGTAGTGAATTCTACAGATTCACGACCCTTTGAGAAAAATAATTCCTCCTCATCTCTGATTTAAATCTACCACCCCTTAGCCTAAAACTATGGCCTCTCATTCTAGAATGCCCCACAACGGGAAACATCCGCTCCACGTTTAGTTTGTCTATCCCCTTTAGCATCTTATATACCTCAATTAGATCTCCTCTCATCCTTCTAAACTCTAGTGAGTATAGGCCTAAACTGCTCAATCTCTCCTCATAAAACAAACCCCGCATCTTTGGAATCAATCTAGTGAACCTCCTCTGAACCGCATCCAGTGCAACTACATCCTTCCTCAAGTAAGGGGACCAAAACTGTGCACAGCACTCCAGGAGCGGTCTCACCAATGCCTTGTACAGTTGCAACAACACTTCTCTATTTTTATATTCTATTCCTTTAGCAATAAATGCCAAAATTCCATTTGCCTTCCTTATTACCTGCTGTACCTGCATACTAGCTTTCAGCGATTCATGCACGAGGACACCCAGATCCCTCTGCACTGAAGCATTCTGAAGTTTCTCTCCATTTAAATAATAAGTCACCTTTTTATTCTTCCAACCAAAATGGATAACCTCACACTTATCCGCGTTAAACTGCATCTGCCAAATTTTGGCCCAATCACCTAACTTGTCCATATCCATTTGTAAATTTCTTATTTCTTGATTGCAACTTACTTTCCCACCTATTTTGGTGTCATCTGCAAATTTAGCTATAGTACCTTCTATCCCTGAATCCAAGCCATTAATATAGATTGTAAATAGTTGGGGCCCAAGGACCGAACCCTGTGGCACCCCACTAATTACAGCTTGCCATCCAGAAAAAGACCCATTTATCCCGACTCTCTGCTTTCTGTTGGTTAGCCAATCCTCTATCCAAGCTAATATATTACCCCTAACTCAGTGTGATCTTATCATGTGTATTAGTCTTTTGTACTGCACCTTATCAAAGGCCTTCTGGAAGTCCAGATATACTACATCTACAGGATCCCCATTATCCACTTTGCTTGTCACATCTTCAAAGAACTCTAGCAAATTAGTCAAACACGATTTCCTCTTCATAAAACCATGCTGACTCTGATGGATTGCATTTTGACTTTCCAAATGCCCCATTACTACTTCCTTAATAATGGATTCCAACAATTTCCCAATGACAGACATTAAACTAACTGGTCCATAGTTTCTGACTTTCTGCCTCCCCCTCTTTTTGAATAAGGGCATGAGAGAGAAACAGAGTTAACATTAATTCTGATGAAAGATCATCAAACTGAAACATTAGAGCTGTTTTTGTCTCTCTCCACAGATGTTGCCAGACTTGCTGAGTTTTTTCATCATCTTTTTTTAATGTCAGGAAATCTGAATCCATTGAATTAGATAATTTTATGATTGACTGCAAATTACAATTGAGGAATCCCACTTTAACTCTTTCCCCACCTGTGTTCTTGCTGCCAACAATTGCAGGTAAATCTATAGTACATGTGACTGGAGGTATCAGTTCAGATTTTGAGAAACTATTTTGCAAGTCTGTGCAGGAAGAGATTCATTTACATTTGGGTGAATGGGATTGGATGCATTAGCTGTAGATTTTACTTTTCCAACAGTTCAAATAGTTCAAAAGGGGACCCCACTACACAGGATCTCAAACCTATGATTTGAGCTGACTTCAAAGACACCTGCCCATGTTTACCACCTGTTTGCTACAGGAAGTGACATGATTGACATAGGAAGAGATGGTCAAAATTGTTCTGTGCCAATGGCACAGAGTCATTATAAATAACTTAATTTTGAAAGACTGACTGAGAACTGATGAAAATCAATGCAGTTGTAATGTCTACACAAACATTCGTCTGCATTGATGGCTAGCTATAACATATGTAAAGGATCATATAGTGGAAGGGAACTGCATAACTCAACATTGTAAGCATAAAGTGAGCTATGAAATTCTCCTGCAAGACTGCGTTCTGATTCCCGTAGGGATCGATAACTTTAAAACAAAGTACAAACATGTGAATTAGGAGCAGGAGTAGGCCATCTGGCCCTTTGAGCCTGCTCTGCCATTTAATAAGATCATGGATGATCTGATTGTGGCCTCAACTCAACTTTTGTCTACCCCCGATAACCTTGACTCGCTTGTCAATCAAGAATCTGTATAGCTCAGCCTTAAAAATATTAAAGGACCCTGTTCTAAGAGGAAGAGAATTCCACAGACTAATGACCCTCTGAGAGAAAACATTTCTCCTTATCTCCATTTTAAATGGCAGACACCTTAGTTATGAACTATGTCCCCTAGTTCTAGTCTCTCCCACAAGGGAAAACATCCTCTCAACATCCACCCTGTCAAATCCCCTCAGGGGTATTGCTCTCCAATGGATACAACCTGTCCAACCTTTTCTCATAAGTTAACCCCTTCATCCCAGGAATTAGTCGAGTGAACCTTCTCCAAACTGCTTCTATTGAAATTATATCCTTTCTTAGATAAGGAGACCAAAACTGTACCTAGTGCTCCAGATGTGGTCTCAGCAAAGCCCTGTACAACTATAACAAAACTTCCCTACTCTTATATTCCATTCCCCTTGCAATAAATGACAACATTCCATTTGACTTCCTTAATCGCTTGCTGTGCCTGCATACTAACTTTTTGCGATTCATGTACCAGATCCCTCTGTGCTACAGAGTTCTGCAATCTCTCTCCATTTAAATAACATGCTGCTTCTCTATTCTTCCAGCTGAAGTGGACCAATTCACATTTTCCCACCTGAGACACCATCTGCCAAATTTTTGTCTACTCACTTAATCTATTTATTTCCCTTTGTAGGCTCCTTATGTTCTCTTCACAACTTACTCTTGAAGGTATCTTTATTCCTAGTTGGTTCCACAATGTATTGCTCTAAGATATTGTCACAAAAACATTCTACAAACTCATCTTCTAGATCATTTTGATTGTGCATTCACTGATGCATTCTCCATGGCAATGCCTCTACCAATCAGCACACTTTTCACATGCAATATAAATTGTTATTTTCACCTTTTATTGGTATTCTTGCGAGTGTCCTGTTGAGTGCAAGATGAAAAGCTTTGACATGTCTCTTTTTTCTGCAATACTCAAGTTGATTGTCCCAGTCTATATGAAGATTAAAGTACCTCACAATTATTACATTTCCTTTGTTACAAGCTCCGATAATTTCTTGTTTAATGCTCTGCGACATAAATACTGTTAGGGGGCTTATAAACGACTCCACCAATGTTTTCTGACTCTTGCTGTTCCTAATTTCCACCCCATACTGATTCTACTTCATGATCTTCTGAGGCCAAATCCTTTCTCACTAAGTCCTTACATCATCCTTTATTATCAGGGCTACCCCTCTGCCTTTGCCACTCTGTCTGTATTTCTGAAATATTGTGTACCCTGGAATATTTATTTCCCAACCTTGATCGCCTTGTAACCATGGGCCGGATTTTCCACTCCCAACAGTGGTGGGTGTAATGGTGGGCAGGAGTGGGAATTATCGCGGGAGCGGGAAAGCTGGTCATGATCGTCCGCTCCAGATTTCAATGGGGATGCGCGTTTCCTCCTGCACCATGTCAGAAACGGCATTGGAATACGTTTGAATATCAGGAATGCTCATTATGAATGCAGCTTCCGAAATCACACCCCCACGCTGGATCAAAAGGCTATGCTGACATCTAATTATACTGGCGTCATTCATGATCGGATGTAAGGGACATGCACCTGGCGAAATGCACTTCACTCGTGACTTCAGAGTATGCTCGCTTACCTTACATCACGCATCGCTCGCAGCTCCTCCGACTCTGCGCCAGGCTGCACAGGCAACAGCACGGTTTCAGAGCCAAGGCTCTACATGCCAGACGAGTGGTGAGGTGGTGGGTGGTGGTTGAGGGCAGGGGGGTAGGGGGATGGGTTTAAATGAGCTGCAGGGCAAGGCTTGACTAGGGGGACGGCGGGAAGTCAGGGCAGAGGCAAGGGAAGGGGCTGAAGGGCAAAGCCTGACGGGGGGTGGTGGGGAATATTAGGGAAGCGTGCACTTAGACACATGATTGAGCGGGGGGTGGTGAGAATGTCCTCGGGGCCAGAATGGGAAGTGAGCCTAAGGCAGAAGCCCCAAAGCGAGTCAAAGGTCAGAAAGGGCAATGAGCAGAGTAAAGAAGCACTTCAGCTTAGATTGATGAACTTGCAAAGACTGTCCTTGTCCCAGCCCAGGGAGGGCGTGGGCATGTCAGTCCATATCCAGGAAGGTGCACAGGTCCTGGTCACCATCTCATGCATGATGGTCCGAGGGGTTTTGGGCATAATACTATGCCGCAGATTGCACAATCACAGTCAAGGAAGACATCTGCAGCCTATAGATTGGGAACAGTGTAGGAGAGGGCACTCAGTGGTCTTACCGGAGTTGCCCCTATATGTCACTGTGCAATAGGCCTCAGGATGGGTAGGGGTAAGGTCCACATTGTCATAATAATAGCTGATTGGCATTGTGAATTCTAGCATTATATACTTTACGGTACTCTCTGCTTGAAAAGGGGTCACCTGACCTGGGGGTTGAAGGTCAGGTAGCACATGTTGGAGCCTGTCTTGATAGAATTCAGTTACTGCAGATATGTGTTCATGTTAGGAAAACGTGTTATCAATAAAGTTAACTCAGCTACAATGTCGACGGCCTGTGTGCATCATTGAAACAAAAAACAATACACACATGGGGCATAGGCACATCCAACTCAAACTATTCAGAGGGTAAGACAGGGATATCAACCACAATGACAATGGGATCAAGGATTACAGGGGGAGGACCGAGAGCTAGTTTGGAGGGAGGGAAGCCTGCATATGGTCCTCCAGGTATACAGGAGGGATTTCCACAGTCACACAGCGAGGGTCGAAGCTGGTCTCGTAATAGAACCCCAGCACCACCATCTTGCAACCTGAAGCTACGGCTCAGTAGAAACTGAAACTATGTAAACACTCTGGCGGGGAGGGCTCTCAGGGCTTCTGGGAGGAATGGATCTGCACTGGTGGGCTGACTTAAGCAGCACCCAACTGATATCTGTATTCCCAAATGAGGAGGAATGTACCGCTGAGACATTTAGGAGCATTTTAATGGCAACAGGTGCAATCATGAGGAGCTTTAATTCATAAAGTGCATTCATGCGAGATTAATTCCAATTCATGCCACTAATCGAGCTCCTTGCAATAACCCCTTGTCTCAAGTGTAGAAATTCCCTAGTGCAACAATAAATCCAAAACCAAGTCGGCTACTGGACAAACTGCAGAAAACCATCGGAAACTGTGTTTCCAAACGTTACAGCTGGCAGGTTCAGAGAAGTGAAACCCCAGCCCTGCCAAAAATAATCTAATTCCCTCACTGAACATTTTCCCTCGCGTGTTTTCCAAGGATGTAGTTGTAGAATGCACTGGATGAGGATTCCTGCGCCTGGGACAAAAGTAGCACATCCAAGCGCCTGTCCAAAGCAGCCTCATTGCAATAGGTCTTGGAAGAGGGATTGTGGGTTGGTGGAGGGGTGGAGGAGGAAGGCGCATACTGTGTTCCTGAAAACTGTCATTGCGATGCCAAGGAATTTCGTGGCGATTAGGTGCCGTGGATGAAACTAACCCCTTGAAATCACAGTCACTCACTAGTCACTGACAGGAAGAGGAGCTGATGTTCACTGATGTTTTTCTTCAATGTTCTAGCAGAGAGGAGAACGTGAGGAAGATAACCAGGAAGCTGCCACGTCTCCAACATCTTGATTAAATCGCAGATCCTGGACATCTTGGAGGGACCAAAGCACATCCAGGGTTGGCTCCTTGGCAACAAAGGCTACCCACAAAGCAAAGGACATGGCTGATGGCATCTGTCAGGTGGCCACAAACTCCAGCTGAGGAAAGGTGCAATGATGCTCATTCTGCCACACCAACATTGGTAGGGCAAGCCTTTGGCATATTGAAGATGTGATTCTGAGATCTCAACAGCTCCGGTGACGCACTCCAGTACACTTCGCAGAGGGTCTCACAGATCGTTATGGTTTGATGCGCTCTGCACAACCTGGAGCTGCAAAGGAGGAAGGAGTTGCCAGATGACAAGACGGAGGAACTGCACATCTCCCTCAAAGATGTGGATATCGAGAGGGCCGAGGGCGAGGAAGCTGAGGCTGCAGGAGAAGAGGTCTTAGCACGGGCCAGACGAGGCAGGCGTGTACATGAGGCACTAACAGCCACCAGATTCCAGGAGGACGATGTTGAGATGCAGTGATTATGCTCTCGGGTCATTGGCCTCCATGCTGGGCCCACATTAACACCTGTGTTGCTATTCTGTTCATTTCAACCATCCACTTCGATCTGAGAATGAGCAGCTACACATTCGGGTCACCATGTCCTCAGCCTTTGAAGGATGATGAACCCTCAGGAGCATGTTGACTTGCTGAAATATGGTGCTAACTGCAGGAGGGTGTCTCAGCATCACATGTCAGATGGTGCAGCCTCTTCAAGCATCTGTCCATCATCCCAGATGCTACAGCAGCCTACAAGTGGTAGGAGCAGGAATACAATCCTCAGTGCACCTGTGGCAGTATGCCTTCAGTCTGGCAAGGACCCTCAAGGAGGACAATCTCCCGCTATAGGACAATGCCTTCAGTGTGACTTCGATGGTGAAAATGCGAGGCGAGATTTGGGCCAAGCCAACTGAGGACGTTCTCCAAATGTTCATTCCTTACAATCACACTGAGTCCTCAGCGTTACTTCAATCCTTATAACATTGACATCTGGCACGCTCAGTGAGGGATGCAGGGCTGCAGTCAGCCTGATCTTTCACTGGGCATGGAGGATCTCACGAGGACCATCTTCAGACACCTGCCTGCTACACAGGAAGATGTCTCCTCAATGACACAATCATTTTCCCCTGATGTCCAGTCATGGCCCTAGCTAGTCTGAAAATGCAGACAGACCATGGACCCCTCAAGGTTCAGTATCGTTGATAATAAAGAACACACATCAACTGCATTCCATCTTCACTCCTATCCCATTCCCGCCCTCAGCATTGTAATCCCATTGAGCTCACATGTGCACATTCAGATAAGCTCAGCAGTTCAAGTGAGCCTAACACATCACCACCTGGAATTCACATTGCAGAGCTCGCCGTGGGTTTAGGTAAGGGGATGCATACCAGAACTTATGGCCCAGCGCTGTATCCCAACATGATCACAATTGCCTTGTGGGTGCAATGCAGACAACTCCAAAATTGCTAACAATAAACACGGTAGCTTTGAGCGCCAGGACAAAAATGTGTTGGCGAGGGTCAGAGCTCAGAAACATTGAGGTGGGAAGGTGTGCACTAATATTGGGGCGCGGTACAGATTTTCACTCAGAAAGTTGACAACGATGAAAGCAGACATGAGCGCAGACCAGCTCAGAGTGTGGGCTGAGAGATTGAACACCCTCACAGCTGGCGGAGAATTCATGGAGGCCAAGGAAAGATTACCCGTTTCCATGTACATCTACATCTTTCCTTCGACACTACACCTTTACCTTTCCACAATGCAGACAAGTCGGGGGACTACATGAGCCTCCATCTTACACAGCCAGGAATGAACATCACTTGAACCTGCAAAGCATGTCTAAGAGATGCTTTGCACAAGCATACTTTACATTGAGGGAGACGTTTCACTGATGTTGGGAATGAGCTGAGAACCGACACTCACTGTTATGAGATGGTTACGCACATCGACCTGAGCCACAGGATGGGACATCTATGATAATTTGGGGAGAGACCATGGGGTGAGACCTGATTGACCATCACCCAACTCAACATACAGAGGAGGCATACACAAGAGGAGATGTGGAATGGGTGCAATTCTATTTGTATTGTTGGAAATTATGCACATCTGGTGAACACTCTTTCAACCATTGTGCGCCAAGTATTTCCTGATCTTCCTAAACCGACTGCTAAATCTTGGTGCATCACCAACATCTACAGCGGAGATGGAGGCAGCCTGCTAACTGCTACACCCTGTTGTCTGTGATGATTTTGGCTGGCGTCCTCTGGGGGGCTGAGACCTGGAGGGCCCCGGCCTGCTTGGGATCTCCTGCTGTGGGGCATGTGCACCCTCCTCAGCCTATGGAGCTGCAGTTGATGGGGTCACAGGCTAAGGGGATTGGAATTGGCTGGACACTCCTGGAGTCACCTGGGTGGATGGCTCCAGAATGTCTAGCTGCTGGCCCTCATTCCTTTGAGTACCTGAGAGCCCTTGTCCTTGAGGAGAAGGGACACCTGGAGTGACATCAAGGTGTCCTGGCCCCTCTCTCGCATAGCCTCTGCTGGATGCCACCAATGTCTACAACGATGGAGTGCAACTCCTGCAGCAGCACAGGCGCTATGTCCTGGATCTAGTTCTCCGTGGTGGCTGCCATCCTACCAGTGTCGATCTTGGTGCGCTGGCATGCTTGCGCAATGACCTCAGACTGAACGCAGACGGACTCCTTCATCGTACATTGCAATCTGTGGAATGCATCTGACAGCCCTGCCTGATATTCCCGTGACTGTCACTGCAGCTCCAACGTTTGAGTTGGGACTGAGTCCACAGGCTCATCATCTGCCCGAGACTCAGCAGAATCCCCGCCTCAAGCAGTCCTTCAAGTGTCGGTGTCCTTGGATTGGCCTGCCTCCCCCTGCTGTGGACCAGAATCAGTGCTGAGCTCACCAGATTGTGACGCCGAGCCTGCTCTAGCTCCAGGTCCCACCGAGACGTGTGCCTCTGCACTGATGGAATGTGTGGGTGAGCGCTGTGACGAATCTTCCAGCAGCGTGGCATCTGGATCCTCATCTGAGGTGTCCCCGGGGTTGGATCCTGGTGTCCCTGGGGTGTTTGGCTGTGGTGCCTATTAAAGAGAGTGGAGATAATTAGTGCATGGCAGCAGACGCCAAAACACAACAATGCACTCACGGTGTCACTGTCTGAAGGAACAGCTGGAGAAGGGTCCTCACCGCTGACCTCACCGTAGCCGCAGGCACAGTTGCAGTCCTCTCCGGCCAGCTCGACAGCATGCTCCTCATAGGGAATGAGGGCCTTGAGCTCAGGCATCCCACCGCCGGTCTGGAACCTCTCCCCCTTACTGTTGGTGAGTTTGTCCTGCATAAACACAGATTGCGAGATTGTGATCAGGTGAATGCAGACAATAAGGATGCCTGGCTTGTGTGGGTGCTGAACGGAGCAGTGCATGGATGATGATGTAAGCTGTACAGGATATGAGCCCAAATGGAGATGTCAAGGTGAGAGTGAGTGTTGATGTCCCTTGAACTGGCAGTGTGTGAGATCCTGTGGAGGCTCATCCTGCGAATATAAGACCATAAGACCATAAGACATAGGAGCAGAAATTAGGCTATTCGGCCCATCGAGTCTGTTCCACCATTCAATCATGGCTGATAAGTTACTCAACCCCATTCTCCTGCCTTCTCCCCGTAACCTTTGATCCCCCTACCAATCAAGAACCTATCTATCTCGGTCTTAAATACACACAATGACCTGGCCTCCACAGCCTTCTGTGGCAATGAATTCCATAGATTCACCACTCTCTGGCTAAAGAAGTTTCTCCTCATCTCTGTTCTAAAAGGTCTTCCTAGTCATTTCTTGCTATCGATTTAATTTCATTTCTTACTAACAAAGCAACCTCACCCCCTCTGCCAACCTGCCTATCTTTTCGATAGGATGTATATCCTTGGATATTTAGCTCCCAGTCCTGATCCCCTTGCAGCCATGTCTCCGTAATGCCCACTATATCATACCTGCCAATTTCAATCTGCGCCACAAGCTCATTTACCTTATTTCGTTACTGCGTGCATTCAGATACAACACCTTCAATCCTGTATTTCCCGTCCCCTTTCTCATTGTCGTCCCTTTATCTGATGTGCTTGAAGTTAGGTTCCTAGCCCTTTCCAAACACTCGGTCTTATTTTGTGTTCTGGAGACTTTAATAGCCTCTCCTGGGCTCTCCTTTCGTTTCAGTTTTTTCATAATTTTCCATGAAGTTGAATCCACCCCCCCACACGCTAACCTGCTGCTTTGTTTCCCATTAGTCATACTTCTTGGAGTTTTACCCTTCCCTCCCCCCCAACTTTCTCATTTAAAGTCCTGTTGAGCACCCTATTTACCCTTTTCTTTTATCTGATGGGCTTGTGAAAGTAGGAGTTGATAGTGATAAGATGGTTGGCTTATGGCGGAACAGATGAGATCATTCATCCTCTTCCTGCACTGGATAGCTGATCTGTTATGGGCTGAACGGGCACTCCTGTCCACCTCCTCCCAAGCTGTGGTTGAGAGGTTTTTGGACCTCCTTCTGCTATCACGTGGGTACAATGCTTGCTGGTGATCCTCAACGGCGTCAAGAAAGTGACCCAGCGATGCATCGCTAAACTTGGGGACTGCAGTCTTCTTCCCTTTGGGGGTCATCTCTCTGTTGCAGTCATCCTGGGCTGCACACATCAAGAAGGCTGTGAATGGGTGCGGTTTAAATATGCT
Source organism: Cetorhinus maximus (assembly GCF_964194155.1). NCBI lineage: Eukaryota > Metazoa > Chordata > Chondrichthyes > Lamniformes > Cetorhinidae > Cetorhinus > Cetorhinus maximus. The sequence goes on from NC_135899.1 coordinate 70,126,091, forward strand.
GCTTGCTGTGATAATCTGCTTAGGTCACGGGCCACGCCCACCCACAACATGACATGTTTGCCGCGGATGCATACTTAATGAGGGGAGAAGTTTACATTGGGTACAAAAACCCACCATTGTGACCAACATGAAAAACGCCACTTTTCCCGCCCACCACCACACTTAGACTGTGGAGTGGAAAATCCTGCCCCGTGCCTCTATGATGGTGATTAGATTTAAATTATTTGCCTCTATTTGTGCTACTAATTCATCCATCTTATTGCAGATGCTTCGCACATTCAGATAACAAACTTTTAATTTCATTTTTTTACTTCTAATCCCTGCAATTGCTGATGTACAATTTTTATTAAACTCTCTGTCACTTCTTGATCCATTCTGCGCCTTCACCCACATCCCTGTACTGTTCCAATGTTTCAGCCTTTTTCTTTGGATTTCTAAATCTCCATTCACCTGAACCCTCCCCACTTTGTTAGCTTGTGTGCATGTAAACATGCATATAAAAGTGCATGTTGCCACAGCAACTTGGACTCCTTGGGGGACTGATTGGCTCAGTTGGCTCAGCGGCCACTGTGGGTCAGGTTGGCGAAAACAGTGCAGGGTTTAATCCCCGTTCCTGCTGGGTTGGATTCAGCACCTGCTTCCCTGCCCTATCCATGATGGAGGTCGTGGCACTGTGGGTCAGACCTGCATTTGGGCAGATCGAGAACTCAAGAAGAAGAACGAAACCACGGGAAGAGCAATATAAATGCAAGTTCTTTCTTCTTCCTTTTTCCTTGGTTACGGCAGTAAATTTAGAACTGTAAAAATGTACCTTCTACCTCTACTTCATCTGACCACTTGCATATGCATTTCTAAGGTTTATGGGCCAATGTATTTCCAGCATTTTTTCTTCTCATTTCAGATTTCCAGCATCTACAGTATTTCCCTTTTGTCCTCTTTGATAATCTTCTCCATGCCAGTCCTGGTTGTGAGTCAGAATTCCTTACCTATCAGACCAGAAATTCCCACTTGCTCTCCTTATACAGAGTCTACTTCATAAGCAAAGAAGAAATTTCTAGTATGAGCTACAGTTGAGGCCAACAGTGAGAAGGTCCAGGAGTAAAGCAGCAACAATTTTCTGGCTGGATCCTTTGGGACATAATAGTCAGCTATTGGTTCATGTAAGTGTTCAGATTTGTTCATGGTGGGTGAACACAGTGCATACGCTGTCCCCAGCAGTGGTTTCTGCCTCACTCACCAAACTATTGAATGAAGATTTGCAGGTGAAATCAGAACAAAAGAAGTCAAATAAATTAGGGAAAAAAAGTATTCTACATGTGCAAGCATGAAGGATATATTGCAGCACAATAGGTCAGTTAAGCATGGAAACACTGGCACACAAAAGGGTACGTGGCCTGCAGGAAGGGTGGGGACATTCAGGGTTCTTTATTCCATAGCTATTGCCTTATGAATCAAACCCTATTATAAACTAGGTGGTTTTATAAGCCAATAGGAATATTGTTGTCATCTTATTTTGATAAATTTGATGTTTTGGTATTGTATTGAATGGGATGAAGTGTTTTCTCAGCTGCTGTAGAGAATAGGTTACCTATAAGCAGCAGTCGCCTGCAATAGGTCCTCACTCGGCTTCAACTACAAACAACCCATGGTGACATAGGCTTGCATGTCATTCCACAATGGTACTGCTGCAAAAGAATCTCGTGAAGACAAACAAAAGGTCCTTTTTGCCGATGAACAGTTAATGTAATTCTATAATGTTTGTTTAAAAGCGCAAACCTAGGCTTGTGTGAGTTGACAAGTTAAATCTTATTTGGCAGTATATGGAACTACAACAGGTTCAGTTGCTGGATTCTACTGAGTCTGAAAGAGACGATTCTTCTTTAAGCCTTTGCGTGATAGACACTGATAGAAGCTGTATTTGTTGGTTCAGTGGCACCCTGCGATTAAGATTTCTGGAAGGCATGCATTGCATTCCATGATTGACTGAAAGCTTATTGCATGTTGTTTGCATCATTTTTTTTCTACTGAAATTCCAAAAGTGGCAGGAGGACAGAATGTTCTCAATAATATTCTATACCGGTCTTTGATCTCCGCTCTATGCCTTATGATTTTGAGCTTTACATTTCGGATCTTTCCTTCGACTACGAATGGATTCTGGTGAAATATAGCATGCTGCCAAGAATATTTCATTTCAATCATTCTAATGTCTTACAAAACGTCCTGCCAACAACGAAGATTTGCAGACTATCTCTGGGTTATAAATGATGCTTTTTTGTTGCCTACAATGAAGACTTTGGGAATTGGCCAAAATGCAAAGTTAGGCAGATGTACAAAAGTTTGATGTACTGCATGAAGAATAGACAGGCTCCATTAGGGCTATAAAATTTCCCTCAGTACTCTGTCATAAAATGGATCAGTTACTTATTTGGCATGTTAGAGTGTTTCTAGTTGAAGATTAAATTAATTCATGTTGCAAAATTCCCCTCGAAACAAATAGAATCTAGACAATCTGTGAATAAAATCCAATAAAAACAATAACTTGATGTTACATATATAAATTACTGTGAAATCACTCTCAAACACCAGGGATCAAATGAATGAATGACTGTAAGAGCCAGACAGCCACAAAGCTTGAGTGTGAGGTATCTAACTAGAAAATTGATATTGGAGTGCCAGTCTAGATTGGCATTTGCACTTAATGCTTTTATCTTTTGCCAGCCTTAGCTGGGTTATTTGTTGGAGAGAAGGAAAACTGTCTGGAAGGATGTCCTTTTCCATAGTCTGCAGATGTGCCTTGTGTAGCGTTGACCAAGGAAGTCTTAGGGTCGCAATGTCTACTGTGATCAGACTGAACAAATGAACAATTAAAAGCCACTGGAGCCTGTAGTTTTCCTGTCCGCAATTGTGTTGAGAGCAAAGTTAGCAACCATTTTTTCTGCCAACTGTGTGTGTCAATTGCACTCTGACTGCTATTTTTGATCTCTGAATCTTTGGTGGCAGACAAAGATATTGTAGCAATAAGGGCAAATTAGTGACAAAAACCTTTTTGCTTTACAAAAAGAGAGCCGTCTCATGCAGATATTCTTCTTTCTGACTGATACAAGGTCTTTTTAAACCCATGTCCTGTTTATTATGTAATTGTAGACAATCTTCTGGCTACTCATCCTTTTTGCCGATATCATGAGAACAGCTTCTTTCAGGCATGTAGCTCCTGGTTTTACCTTTGTGCTTTGGGTTCAAAGTGCTTGATAAATATTCTTGCTCAACAGATCAATGGATGCCTATGCCAGGAAACTTATTTCACCACCGCATTTTTCTTAGAGAAGCGAAAAGAAGTGGATTTATAGAAAGCCTGGGAGAGAATGGTCCAAGGAGCATGCTGGTGCCCCCAATAATCTTTATCCAGAGTACTGGAGTTAGAACGTGGAATTTCCTACCACAATAGTTGAGGTGAACAGTATAGGTGTATTTAATGGGGAGCTCGGTAAATTCCTGAGGGGAGAAAGGAATTGAAGAATATGTGGGTAGGACTAGATGAAGGAGACTTGTGTGGTGCATAAACATGGATAAAGACCATTTAGATCAATGAGCAGTTTCTGTGCTGTAAATGTTATGCAAAATTTTACTCCACTTTCATTGATAAACATATTGTATGCCAGTTAATTATTGAAATAACATTAGCAGGAATCATCTGCGCATAGAAAATAATCGAGGATCGCGACCATTTTTGGGTACCAACCCCGCTTTGGGGGGGTGGGAGGTGGGGGAAGGTCCACCAACAGAGGAATTCAGCGGATGAAAAGTTCACTGTATATCAAAGACATTTGTCTCCGTGATTTGACCTCCCAGCAGAAAGGCTGCGAAAGAAGTAGACAGCAGTGTTTCCATCTGCTGCAGGTAGGTGAGCTCCACAAGAGTCCTGAAGCTCTGGCCTCCCGCTCTGGAGCAGCCATGGTGGAGGGGGACATGCGCCATTCTCAAGCTCTCATTGCTATGGAGAAGTACAGGCTAAGTACAGGCAATCCCTCTAATTGGTTATGTGCAGCTGCCGGGCTGGGAGCCCATTTCCGGCAGAAACACCTTGAGGAGACAACAGTTTGGCTCACCACATCCCTACTCCAAAGCAAGGCTGCAGCCATCAACTGCGGGTTTTCCGGTTTCATTTCAGGCGAGTTGGAAACAATCCTCTCACAAAATATCGCACAAGGGCTATTTTTTCTCTCCCCCACCCCAGAAACACCTATTTCCCCTCATCCTACTCAGCTTTACTTATCCTCAATTTGATGGGCCTGAGGGCTTCTTACTTACCACAGAGCAGGTGTCAGACCCCAGTTTGTACCCATAAGAGCAGAGACCGCCCTTCCAGAGTTTGAAGGCCACACTCAGAGTCCATCTCCTCATCCTACAGGAGATCCAAATATTTCTGACAATCCCCTTTCCCACTCCTAGTTATTATTCGTATATATTTTAAATACAGTAATTAGATTATAGTGTAGCTGATTATCTTTCTATTAGTATCTTAGTTTTCTGCCTAAAGGTAGGTCCTTGGTGATTATTTGCCAAACCACTGCAAATTGGTTTTCTACTATGGGTAGGTTGTAGAGGCAGGCCCTGAGTGTATCTCAGCCAAAATGGGGATCAAACCCAGTGCTGTTGGCATTAACCTGATCCATACGGTAACCATCTAGCCAACTGAACTAACAGACCCACTCATTACTAATATATCCAATATAAATGTTTATGTTGGATTTAGGACTGAAAGCAATTTTTAATATTCAACTATCTAAGAGGCTAAAAAACAAAACCACAACCTTTTTGCACACAGTATAATATTAAGAACTAAACATTTCCACATCATTTTCTGGTATTTTGTTCCTAGACTTCCATTATGAAGCTGGGACAGGTTTTACAGCAGGATGAAACACCTCAGGCTGAGCTTTAAGAGCTTTTAACATATGGCTTTTGATGAGCTCATACTGAGTACCAAATATAAACTTTCCAGTGTTTTAGATCCAGGAGTTATCACTTATCTTAGCAATTAAGTCACTTAAAGGGAAACCCTCAAACAAAAGCAAAATACTCCAGATGCTGAAAATCTGAAATACAACAGAAAATGCTGGAAACACTCAGCAGATCAGGCAGCATCTGTGCAGAGAGAGCACAGTTAATGTTTTAGGCCAATTACCTTTCTTCAGAGCTCCATCAGAAAGGGGAACTCTCTTTGGGTTAGGGCATCTTCAGCTCTTCAAGAGCTCAAAACAAGCAAACTCCAAAGGATGAGTGCCATCTATTAGTGAGATGAAAGAGGAGATTTGTGAGGTCACTGCATGCCAGTATGTTGGAAGTAAGTGAGCATATAACCCACTTTCAAAAAGGGGATTGCTAATCAATGCTACATGAATAATTGAGAAGTTAATCAAATTGGTTATTGAGACAGAAAGTGAGGGCTTCCTCATGACAGTTTGGTGAACAGTATTCAGGATAGTAACTTGGTAGCACAGAACTTGAATATTGCTAAAAAAACAATGTAACTTTTTCAGCAATACTCAGTATTCAAGATTCAGAAGAGCAAGATCCTTCCTGACTAAACCTCGTAAGTGGTGTGTCAAATTTAAGATCATCTATCTTTGTGTACCAGAATGCCTTTGATTTAGTTCCTCATGGAAAACTAGTGAAACAATAGGTTACTTTTCTTTGTTTGATGTGCTGCCTAGGTATAGCTTTAGCAGGTGTAGACTTTCACCTGTACCCTTCTTTTGACTTTGTAGGTTGAAATCCAGAGGAGATACGAAAGTCTATATGCTTGGGGCCTAGTCAGTTGCTGGAAGGTGCTTACTTGAGGGTAACGCCAACTGTTCAATGGGACTGCACTCCATATTTTGTTTTGGGCTTACTCCCTTAGCCATTAGCTCTTGTTAATGTTGAAGGCACCTACTGGCAGGGCCCAGATTGCCACAAATGTAGATGAGATCTTGTCCTCCAGGTGTGCCATTCCCTGGCCCCTCTTGCAGTGGCCAGCCCTGCACCTCTGGTGCCAATGACAAATCCCAGCCTAGGCACTAATCCCCATCAAAGTACTCACTTTGGCGAATTAAATTGTTAAATTAAACCCCCTCACTTACCCGCCATTTCAGCAATTTAACCCTATAATAAAACCCATGCCTGAACCACCTCAGTAAGCCCCATCACAACACAAAAACTTCCCAAAAGGCCCTCACCATGGCGGTAACTCTCTTCCCCCTGCAATAGCCTCTCACCATAGCACTAAATCCTTCAGTACAGCACCAAATCCTCCAATAAGCCCTCAATAACTTCTCACTACATCATAAAATCCACCCCTCTCACCGCAAAAGACCTCCACACACCAATGAATGAGAATTCAAGGTATTGGTAGGCATGGAAACAATAGTGATAAAAACAAAAAGCTAAAAGTTACTGCGGATGCTGGAAATCCAAAACAAAAACAGAATTACCTGGAAAAACTCAGCAGGTCTGGCAGCATCGGTGGAGGAGAAAAGAGTTGACGTTTCGAGTCCTCATGACCCTTCGGCAGAACTGAAGTATAGTTAGGAGAGGGGTGAAATATAAGCTGGTTTAAGGTGGGGGGGCGGGGGGAGAGAGAAGTTGAGGATGGGGTGGTTGTGGGGATAAGCAAGCAGTGATATGAGCAGATAATCAAAAGATGTCACAGACAAAAGGATCAAAGAGGTGTTGAAGGTGGTGATATTATCTAAGAAAAGTGCTAATTAAGAATGGATGGCAGGATACTCAAGGTACAGCTCTAGTGGGGGTGGGGTGGAAAGACTAACAAAGTTTTAGTTTTAGATTTAAAAATAATGGAAATAGGTGGGAAAAGAAGAATCTATATAAATTATTGAAAAAAAAGGTGGGGGGGGAAGGAACGGGGTGGGGATGGGGGGAGGGGGAGTTTAAGATCTAAAGTTGTTGAATTCAATATTCAGCCCGGAAGGCTGTAAAGTGCCTAGTCGGAAGATGAGGTGCTGTTCCTCCAGCTTGCGCTGGGCTTCACTGGAACAATGTAGCAAGCCAAGGACAGACATGTGGGCAAGAGAGCAGGGTGGAGTGTTAAAATGGCAAGCGACAGGGAGGTTTGGGTCTTTCTTTTCTTCTCCACCGATGCTGCCAGACCTGCTGAGTTTTTCCAGGTAATTCTGTTTTTGTTATGGAAACAATAGTACTTGTCAAAGGAGCAATGTCAGTATGGAGGAAGTACTTAATGAAGTGATCTAGTGATTGACACTAGGGCTCTTTCTGTGAATTGGTGACTTGGGAGTGTAAACCAGCATTGTATCTAATTCCATCAGCTCCTTGAACAGCAAGTTTGGTTAAAATTGTGCCCACTTTTTCTGGATAGTAATCTCAAACAGGAGCTTTGGGGAATTTTTCTATCCCCAATGCAGGATTGCTGAGGCTAATTGGAGTGACCCTGCTGCTGATCTAGCAGAGATCAATTAATTCAGACCAAGAATTGATTTGGGGAGTTACTGCTACATGACTCGGCCGCTCGTTGAATAAACTCACTGGTCCGTTAGGGAGACCTAAGGTTCCTGGCAAGCTATTGCTGAGTAACCACCTTTGTGGTCTATTGAGTGTTGGAGTTGTACTCATGTTCAATGTTAACCTAATGGGTCATTTGATGGCTCTTTCTCTTTCTTGATTATTTTTTTCTTGAAGTGTAGCTATCAATTTCAGCCTCTTAATCAAGGGTAAGAGCAAACCCAAAATCTGTAGAATGCTTCTCCCAAATGAAAGGGATTCTGATTACTAATCTGTTTTCTTAGAGAATAGATATCTTTACAGATTTTTTGGAATGCAAATGTAATTAACTATGTATAATTGTGGAGAATCCCAACATTGGTTGCTGTATTAGACATAGTTATTTGTACAAAACAATTGACTGATTATCATTTTCTGCTTTGTGCAACAGTTACACATGGTATTTATTCCCCCTTTTTTGTTGCCTAACTCTCCAAGTTCCATGTGCCATTCTTGCTTGGGGCACTGGGTGACAAATCCTTTCACCCTGACTTCGGCTTGATAGAATCCCAAAGTGGCGTAGCTCACAAGATTGCGGGCATGAGCCTGTTTTGCTTTGTCAGCATACCGTCCTGCCCAATGCGATTGAACCTAACAATAACCCACCAACATGCTAAAGTTACATTTCAACAAGGAAAAATAAAGATGCAGGCCTGAAATGCTGGATTCCAATGGTTAGACTTGGCAAAAAAAAACAAGCTCCAACAGGCATTTAAGTAAAGAACTCTGTTTTAGTTCAGTTTTCCGCATTGTCAAAATAGAAACTTGATGATGAGCTAAATTCCCTTGTCTTTATGCAACATTAGAGAATGGCAATTTCAGTAGTTTGGGCTTAGTTCTGATTCAGTGTTAAGCATTTATTAATCCCTAAAGTAAACCAATTTTAAAAACTAAGCTCTTGCACAGACACCTAAAATTTGCATCCAGACTGTTGGGATGAGTAAACTTGACTCCTATTTAAACTCTGACTGGTTTCACTCACTACTGATTCTACTCCATTGAAGCTAGATCTCTAGACTATAAGACGGAATCAACAAAAGAACAGAGTAATCTGATTTTTAAAACCTGAAATGAGATGATTAAAACTTTGTGACTTTATTGTTTTAATCAGGTTTCAGTGGGTTTGGCTGTGGCCCAATATAATTCTTGTACCCAAGCGCTTCAGTCATACTGAACTAACACAGCTGCTGATGGAAGAGTATTTTTCATTATTTATTGCAATATAAAAATATATATTTTTGTTAATGAAGTATTGTGGCTATATTAAAGTGTTTTGCAAGATATGGTATCATGCTTGTATACAGAGCAATATTCCCTGACTTGGTCAGTGATGTGGTACTACTTCTGTGGGTTCCTATGGTATATCCGATGGGCCAAATAATGCTGTCAAGGAAACAACATTGATGCTGCACACTGGAAATGAGACACAAGGACTTGGGGGATTTTTCAATGATATGCTGGCAATAAGGAACCTTGCCCAACCAACCAGATGTTGGGAAATCACTGGCATGTTGAATGTGATTTTGTGTCCATGGATGGAAAATCACAGGCAGCATATCCCACAGCTCTCTGGTGCATGCCGGCAGCCAACTTGCTTCTGGTGAAGTGCTGAGCAAAATTAGGTTGAGGTTTTCCAGGGAGCTTTCACGATCCATGACCCTTGGGCCTAACAGAGATTTTTGGTTGAGCTTTGGAGTTCCCACAATGTACTTCAAATGAAGATAAGGAAGTTGGTAAGCGGGATCTTCCTTCTCTAAACTCTGCTGACTGCTATTTCCTAGGCTATATACTCAGTTAAAATAATTGGCAGTTGGCCTGTTAAATGAAGTACCAAATCTAAAACATTGACTTGTGCTTGTGTTTCTCTTTCAGGTAATGTTTGCACTGCAAATTTTACAGCATTTCTTTTTTTTTTGACAAAAAAATGCATTTCATTTTTCTCTTTATCCCCTCCACCCACAATCCAAAATAATCACAATTACTGCACAACCTCTCAAAGTAGGTACACAATGTCTTTGTATAAATTATAGTTTCTAATTTCAACGCTCAATTATCTTGGTGTTTCAACTCTGCATTATTGTTAAGTAAGGCTTTGTTGGTGCTTATTAAAGTTAAACTGAGTCAGTTTTAATTTACTGGATGTTGGCACTGACCACACTGAGCTCATCCTGTTTTCTGGGAGTCAGGGGAAAAAAAAAAATCTTGCTGGAAACATTTTGGATGGTACTGGGTTAATTTAATATAGTCATGTTATTATTCTCTTTTAAAGAAGCATTTTTGTGGTGGCTGGGTTTGAGGTCACTGCACATCACTGAGTACAGTACTTTTTAAGAGCACTGTAACTGATTAATGCTTCAAAACACAAACTAGCTGCTGCTACATGGTAGACATGTGGTACTCAAACTGACTGTGTTCTATATCCTTGAACAGGAAATATGCTGAAAACATAGGGCTTACGTGGCACTCACTGCATGCAGTCTAAATAAGCTGAGCCTTGTCTTTAAATGTCATCATATGGATTGGCAAGTAACTAAACTGCCACTTCTTAAAGTAATCTTTGTGTGCTCCACGAACCTGACATGCTGAACACAATCATTGTTATGACTAGTAGTGCCTTAAACAGTTAATCCTTTCATTCTGCTAAATGTGCAGAGGCTCTATTCGTACATCACAAACTATGATTAGTACTGTAACCCTTAACGTGCTGCATAAACACGAACTCTATAGTGTTATACCACAAACGTTATCCCCTTGTACATGACAAGTTATGATTAGTGCTGTATATTCTGTATAGTTAATGTGACAAGAAACATGACTGATTTTGAAATATTCTAGATTGGGCCAAAACTTAGATATTGGAAAGTAATACCTGAATTTTGGATCTTTTTAGATTGCTTGGATTGGTTATATCTGTACCTTTTAAGAAAATAGTTTGTATAGTGGGTAGCTTGTATATGCTGTTCTTTCTCTGTTCCTTTTGCACATTGATTCAGTGTCACTTTTTAAACTGTGCCAGGTAGCGTGTGCCTCTACATTTGGTGGGTGGATTCTGCTGGCTGGGATGAAGTCACTGTTAGCATTTTTAAAAAATTCTTCACTCAAGTTCGTTGGTGGCCCAAGAATTTAGAGGGGAGGGAAACCTGATATTTATGACAATACCATGGTGGTTTGCAAATAATTTCCGCGGTAGTTTAAGGAGGGTCTTCCTTTTTACAACTACCTGCTTTATTTAAACTTCAGATTGTGACCATTCTGAATTTTGGGTGGTCCTTCGTACAAATTGGTCCAGGTGCTCAGTTGTACTGTACTGATCTTTTAGTTCCTTCCACTCCTTCGTTGGACCACACTTGAAGTACTATGAATAGCATTGGTCTCCATATTACTAGAAGGATATTAGGGGCATTAGAGGAGGTGCAAAAAAAAAATCCATAACTCAGAGGATATGCTTATCAGGAAAGGCTGAAATGGAGTGGGCTCTTTTCTCTGGAAAAGAGAAGACTGAATGGTTTGATAGGCTAGACAGAGAGAAAATGTTTCCACTTGTGGGGGTGTCCAAAATTAGAGGCCTTAAATATAAGATAGTCACAAATAAATGCAATAGGGAATTCAAGAGAAACTTCTTTGCCCGAAGAGTGGTTAGAATGTGGAACACATTGCCACCGAGAATAGTTGACGCAAATAGAATAGATGCTTTTAAGGGGAAGCTAGATAAATACATGAGGGAGAAAGGAATGGAAGGATACGTTGATAGCGTTAGATGAAAAGGATTGGGAGGAGGCTCACGTGAAGCATAAATGCTAGCATACACCATTTGGGTTGAATGGCCTGTTCCTGTGCTGTAAACTCGATTGGACTCTTGAATAAAAAGAGGAACTTGGCTGCAGCAACCAGCTACATTTAGAACTGTTGACAAGTCTTTATAAACAGGTGTCCTTCTATTATTGAAACAAATGCCAGAAATAAAGGTCCAAATAAAAATAATTTCAGTTATCTTTGCCAAATATTACAAGACTTTAAAACAATGTATCTGGGGAAAAATTTGTTAGGACAAAAAAGTGCTTTGGTCCATGAAGTACCAAGCTTCAGGACAGATCACTATTTTCAGCAACGTGGCACTATAAAGGCCAGAGATAGGAGTCCCAGTTCTCAGCACATTCAGTTTATGACTAGGAGACTTGCCAGATTACCACCTAATAGTAAAAGATTTTAAGATAAAGTATTCAAAGAGATTGGAAATAAGTGGATCAAAACCACTCCCCCATCCCCCAATCCCTGAAACAAACCTTCAAGTCAACTGAAAATGTTGACTATTGATGGTATTGATGATACCTGCAAAAGAAAATTTATTATCCAGATTCATAGAATCATACAGCACAGAACGAGGCCATTCAGCCCATCAAACCTGTGCCAGAAATTGACTCATCTGGCTAGTTAAGCAGCACTGGGAAACCAAAGGAGAAAGGTACACAATGCTCTAACAAGGCCAAGAGTGTTAATTCAAACACTTAGACTGAAATTATTATATCAGAAAAAGGCCATTTTTATTGAAGCACAAGCCTTAAATCCAGTGATTAATCAAGAGAACAAAATGAAAAACATCTTGACTGAATATAATCTAAGTACAGTAATTCCATTTCAACAATATTTTTTAAGTTATTTTACAATATCAAACCATCAAAAGCAGTTTTAAAGGCAGAGTTTCTTTTCATTTTTATTAATGTTAGAAGAAAGCAATTATTTCATACAGCCAAAGCATATAGCAGTGACAGAATTGACTTGAGGAAGTATACTTTTAAAACAAAACAGGCAGCAGTTTAGTTGCATACGGTAATATATCGCAAGCATTTCATTGTTTTGCTATGTTTATAAGAATGTACATTTACGCACGGAAAATGTTTATCTTACAGAACTGAATTCTCCTCAATTTCTTTTAGGCCAATATCTTCAAGCACGGAACTCTAGGCCAAAACTAAATGTTTAATAAAAAAAATCATAGAATTATACATCATTACCTCTTCTCCCCTAGAAAAGAAGATACCTTCATTGATCTGAATCTCGGTAGGGGTATACATTGGGAACCAGGCCTAGAAAGCAAGCCAAACTCAATATAGATATTTTGGAGAGATCTATACTTTTGGCTCAAGGTAATAGCAAGTTCTAGGCAAATATTCAGTGATATCAAAAAATTACAAACTCAAATTGGGATCCAAAAAATTATTAGTGCATATGATATTTTTGTTGTATATATATGATTCTGCTTTGTTGGCTTGATGCCGGTGCTGGGTTCTATAAGATGTCTGTCTTGCTCGGATGGAACTGAACCACTGAAGAAAACTTTGATTTCTCAGTCCACCCCCCCCCCCCCGCCCCATATACACTGTAACGGTCATCACATTTCTCAGGTACCGATGACCTGTAAGATTATCTGAACACCTGTCCTCTAGCTTCTAATCCAAATATTTCTTCAACTCTGTGGCTGATTATATCACATTTCCAGTCACAGTGGAGTAGGGGTGGGGTTGAAGAAACTGTGGCCTGGCAGTTGTTAGCAACCGTTAGATGCTGGTCACCAAATAAGGATAACGGAAAGTGGCCAAAATGGGCAGCTGCTTTAAACTTGATTCGACTGCTTGTTAAATGGCCATGCCTTTGGCTACCAGATTTTTCTTAATGGCTCAATGGGCTATTGGCCGTTTCCAAACAAGGGATTTCCTATCCCATGCCCCCAAATGTGACTCAATGTTTTGAGCTAACTGGAAAACCCTTGTGAGGATCAAGTTTGCAACATTTGATACATCTGAACAAATTGATATAGTACTTTGCTTTCCAGGTTGCTGCCTGCAGCCTAAACTCACAGCTTAGCATAGAATTGTCACTTCTCTAGTAAGAAAAAAATAATATTCCAATCTTCTAAAAAGCCCAGCTTGGCAGATAATTAATCTTTTGAAAAACAAATATATTCAATTATTAAATAGGATGGAATCGTACTGACACAAACTTAAAAGCGTGTAACCCGACACCCTTGTATAAGTGCTACTGCTTAATCCAAATAAGATACATCTGTACAGAAATATAAATGTCTGTATGTGGACAGCTTCCAGCTCCCACTCTTAATAAATAAATTACAAAGGAGACTTTACGCTTAAAAGAGATAAGCCGGAAAAAGTTAAGCTGGCACTGTTTTTTTTCAAAGAGGCAGGTCTGCTTTGGACCTTCTGAAACTACAAGGCTGTATTCAATAAGATTATATTTTGCTTCTCTTTTTGGAAAATAAATATATTTATACCAAAGGTTTGTAATACAAACCATTGGCTAAAAGGGTATTGCTTTATGTCAACCAAATAACATCTGTGGGTGAACTTATTACTTGTAATAACATCTTAGATGTCAAAATAGCTTTCACGTGTTTAAAATGTACACTTTAGCAAGTGTTGTCCCAGTCTAGATCCATGCTTAAGGAATAAGGAACAATGGGATACTGTTTATTGTTCAGCCTGTAAAACCTTTTAAAATCTACTTGCACTTAAGTGAGATCTTCCCTGCTCTCCACATATGACTAAGTATCCAGGCTTAGGTTGTCATGAAGCAGCATTATCCATAGCATGCAATTGGTAGAGAGACTTTGTAGTGGCATCTGTGTCTTATCTGAATGTGCATTATTAATTGTACCTTATTGAATTCCTAAGACTTAATCTTTGAAGGTTCAGGGAGATACTGCAATCATGAAAGTTACATGTTCCACACCTGACGACATTAAAATGTATCTAACTGAGGATTTAAAAGACACCATCTTGTGTGCTGAAAAATTGAAAGATTGGCAACTTATATTTGACGTTAAAATTGCTTACAAAGGCATAGAAATATTGATTTAATCAACTTAGATTTTAAGCCAGACATTCATAAAGAAAATCTTATTCATTGTTAGTGTGAGAACCTTTTGATGAATCAAAAATAATTGAGAATCTAGAATAAAGCGATTTCCTTTTAAAGTTTTTGTTAGATTTTAATTCCCCAACTATGACTGGATGATTTCAAAACACAGGTGCAACAAAGCTTCCAATTTTTCACCTTAATTATCCAAATAATCCCTGATAGAACAGATCCACAGCCACATTATTGGTAAAGGGCCTAGTGGTGTGTACAAGCTATAATATATTTTCTAGGCTGCCAGCGGCTATTTACATTATTGTTTAATGGAAAGTATTTGTATGCATCAGTGTTTTACAGGGCAATTTCGGGTAGCCACTACACACCTTCAGAATGTTGAAGAAAATTAGTCCATTAGGCAAAGAAACTGGAAGCTTTCCTCATGCTATCATATCATATACTGAGTATAAAAAGATGGCGGGATGTCTTTTGAAACATGGAGCTAAATGGAACACAGCCAGTATAATAGAAAACAATGCGAAAATAAAGGTAGCCCTCAAGAAACCTCAACTTGTTTAGGCAATGTTTGCCATTTACTGGTCTGTTCAATAAGGATTATTCTGGATAACCAAGACTGCATTGTACTTTTTTAAAAAATCATCTTAATCAGAAGTATTGCTTTTTCTTCAATGAATAGCAATACTTTTCTTTACACTTTTATGTAAACAATCAAAAATCTGGTGAAATGACCACAAATTATTATTGGAAAAAGTACTTACATTTTGATCAATTAATTTTTTGTGAAAGCTGCAACCATTCACTGGCTACTGAGTGTACAGTATGGATGATCAACTGAAAGCTTCATTGTAACACTGTTTTTGGAATACATACTACACATGCACATTAGCCATGCAAGGGCTTATAGGATAGAGGCAACCTCAAGTAATGTGCCATTAAATTGTCACCCTGTTATATCCATAAGAGCACATAATTATCACAAATCCACCAACTATTTAAAGAATTTCACCAGCTGATTGGTAGCACTGTGTGTCTTCGTGCATTTTAAGTTGCAGTTCACGGTGAGTGAAGTAATTAATTGGACTTTAATCTACTCCTGGATCCATCTAAGCATATATCTAGTTTTTGTCAATTCACTGGTAAATACAAAGAAATATTTTGCTACTTATAAATGTAATATGGACATAAAGACATTTGCAGCTCATTGGTGGTGATTAACTCAAACATTAAAATTAATAGTTTCTGCCAGTATAGAATGCACTATTTCAGCTAAAAAGAGTGTGTCCTAAATCAGCATACACAGCTTGCTCTACGGAGTGCAGTAAAACCAAAAACCAAAACCCACAGTTATTTCATGAGTATAACCCTGCCCATTGAGGAACAAAGATGTAAGAAGGTATCTTTAAGTATGCCAAATTACAGTTCCAAAACATTTCTTACACAAATACAATACAATATATGGGTTTTCAGAAACATTTCCAAGTGTGTCCTTTAGTTCGGACCTAAGTTTCTGGTTTGGTCCTCGTCCATCACACACAGGCTGTAAACTGTAGTCCCTGGGCTTGGATGACTTCGGAATATGAATGTCTAATGCTTTTATAATCATTTGGCTCGTGCACCACTGTCTCATTTTTAAAAAGTAACATGGACAATAACATCAAAATACAATTCTCCAAAGTTTACTCAACCGTCACTAGATAATGTCTTGTGGCCCCTATTTTCTGTTTTTTGGTCTTCATAAAAACTTCAGCATGGCTTGTTTGAATCTCTGATAAAATACACAAGTATTTGTGCATGTTCTAAAGAGCGGAGGCATGACTACAAGATTCTTCTAATCTTTACAGTAGTCAATTAAAAGAGGCCTATCATATTTTTGATAGTCGCTGTGGCAATTTTGTGCAGGCTAAGAGAATATACTGTCACTTCAATTCAGTTTAAAAACACAAGTGCTGAAACACTACGTTATGGTCCCACCATAGCAAAAAACAATCCAGTATCCACATGGCCAATCACAATTATATAACTGCAATTGACCAACAAATGATGGTTGTGAGATGCTAAAATGTTAATTATATCCAACCCACGCCAATCTGATTGTTGTTTTTGAAATATGATGGTCATCATCTTTGGTTGGAAGTCATTTTGACTTGGTGGGTATTTGGCCACTATAAGGTGAACTGATTATTTTCCACCATGGCCCACCATTTGACAATACGTATATACAATAAGTACCTTTAACCAAAAATCATATTCTGTACATGGACATATTAGGATATTTTCTTTCCACTATTCTCTCAGCTACGGCTAGAATTAATGTATACAGAGAGAAGGTTTAAATTTTTGAATAATTACTGTTGCTCATACATCTTTGGCTTTCTAATAAGGCCTCCAGACTGATTCGTCCATTCGTCCTGTGGTGGTCATTGATGTTGGAGAATTGCTTTGGCTACCATCAGCATCCACAACATCATTCTGATTGGCCAAATTGGGATTCATAAGTGTGCTTCCACTAGATGCACTGGTGCAAGAAGGCAGCATTCTGGTAGGTGAGCGCTCTCCTCCTGCAACCATGGAAAATTGGTATGATCCAGCAGAGGTGCCATAGTAGAGATGATATGGTGAGACACCGGTCTGAAAGGGTCCACTTTGGTTCTGGGCTGATCCAGGATAAGGGGGTGGCAGGTAGGTATGGTACCGGGCTGTGGCTGCCATACCTGTCATGCTGATGCCCCCAATGCCGCCTGTGGATGGAGAGGTGGAGTAGGTGAAGGCAGCAGCAGACATAGCGCCGGGATAGTTCATGCGAGGATCTGAAAAGCGGGATTCTGTAAGCGAAGATAGTCCAGGAAACTGGCGCTCAAATTGGCGAGGGTCTGCAAATGGACTGATGTCAGAGGTGCCTAAGGGAAAAGGAAATCAAAGTAAATGTTTGAACGGTCATTATATGATATTGGCATTTCAAGTCTAGCATTCTTATAACATTGTTGGGGAAGCTATACTTTACATTGATTTACAATTGAGGCCCCTGAGGCCCCCTCAGAAGGGTGGAAAAGATCCCATGGTACCATTCAAAGAAGAGCAGGGAAGTTCTCCCAGCATCTTGGCCAATTTTTAATCCCTCAATCAATGTCACTGGTCATTTACACCATTGTTGTTTGTGGGACCATGCTGGGAGCAATTAGGCTGTCGCATTTCCCTACAATACAATAGTGACTGCATTTGAAAAAAACTCATAAAATGCCTTTGAGATATTTTGACTTATTTATGAGCATAAAACATTTAAATTTAAAAAGATGAAGTCAAAACAGAAGAAATGAAGGAGTAAAAGATTAATTCACTGAACTGTGTATATACTCAAGGACTCCTTATTTTTTTAACTGGAATTGTTTGTGTTCAGTGCAGCACCATTTGGAAGTGATTGTAAAATCCAGCTGCATCATTCAAAAGAAAGTATAAACACGCTCATATTATATTATAACCTGCTGCTGAATAAAAGCCTTGTGAGTACAGAACTCTGCATAAACAATCAGAAACTGCTTCAATGTTGAGCAATGCTACTGGTCAATGAAGGGCTGCTAAACCCAAACAGGAAAGTACCCAGCCAAAGCGCTGAGTCACAAAGCCAAGCAACAGACTATGTACTGCTGGAAACCCCTTGACTCCAATGATTTTCCATGTGGAATGGCTTACACAACTACAACAGGACTCTCATTCTGCAGAATCTGTGTATGCTGTCACTCTGGAATGATTCCAAATAGGCCACAACAACTTCACCAAAATATGTCAGCTTATTAATGTGACTGTTTTTAAACTAGTGGCTATTTCTTATATCATACAATTTTATATCTCAATATGCTTTTTTTTTTATTTTCTAAAGCACCGAACCTATATACTTGTCCATTTTCTGCCATAGACTGGATTTCTTACTGGTTTCCAGATTTTAAGTATACTGCCTGAAAATTACAGAGAAATTTACAGCCCCATTCCCACTCCAATCCTGAGATGAGCCTACCACTGGGAGGATGGAGCACTCACCTGTTTCAGGTGATAGGTGTTTTTAATATGCCAATTAGGATTGTATGATGCCCATAGGACTTTGCCACTTTGAGAGACAGCAGTGTGGTACAGTCAACTGGAGGACCAATACCAGTCAGTTTAAAATGATTTTTGTTGGACCAGGAGGACCACTCCTGCTCCTCTGGAGTCCTGAAGAATAATCTGGGCTGCTGCTAGCCCAGCCTCCGCAATTGCAACAACTCCAGAAATCTGAAGTATTCAATTTTCATCATCTGGATTCCATGGAAAACCAAAACTGAGATTACAACACTTCAACCCCACCTACTTCTCAGGTGATTATTGACTCCAGATTGACATAGAAATAAAAAATAAAGTATTGTAGATGTGAGGATACAAAAAGGCAAATGTACCCATTACTGAACTTTGACAAGAGAATTCTGTGTTCATTGTTAGTGTATTGGAGTTCAAGGAGGTAATTTAAATCTAACTTCATTGGGAAACTGATGGCTTCAGGTGCCCATCCAATTTTACTCTTCATTGAAATCAATGAGCGGGCTGTAAAACCTGTGTTCTACCTGGTCCTGTGAGCTTCCTGTTTACCTCATTAGGCTAAAATGATCCTGAGATGGTTTCCTTTGTGCAGCACGTATACTAGCATTGTATGACGGAAATGTGGTTAATACAGCAGGTGAACAGAAGAAAAATGCAATGTGATTTACTGAAGTCTACGGCTTCAGGAACTGATAATACTTGAAAGTCCTGCCACAAGCTTTTAGCTGCATTTCTATTTACATTATATAGAGCAGCCACAGAGTAGTTTCACTCGCAACATACCAGAATCAAGCCAAAGGTTCCACATAAAATAAGTCTGGTGAGGAATCACCCCCACCTGGGCAAGTAGTAAAATCACTCAAGTAAATTTTGTGTTCCCAAGCTCCAGGCAGGTAGCCATATTTACAAGGAGTGAAATGGAGCCACAGTGTTGCAACCAATATCTCTGCACATTTGCTTAGCGTTACTAGGGCCAGCGCACATGCAGAGAGGATGGTGAGAGAGCACGACTGGTCAATATGATTACTAAGGTTAGCTGGCAAAGTCTGGTCATGGAGCTATTGGAAATAACATCATCTAATATAATTCAATGCCAAAACATTTTTGTAAAGACTTTTCATCTGACAACAGTGAACCTTTTACAGTGCAAGTTAAACACAGAAACTATGGCTCAGCTGATGTACTTAAATCAGATTTTAGCAATATTTCCATAGCAGTACTTTCTACAGGGCAATGATTTTTTTTAGAAGGTGTAGCAACTCCTCCTGATCAGTTTAAAAAAAACAGGCCGGCTGTTTGTGCACTGCAGGAAACTGAGCTCCTGAGGTGCCATTCTTGGATAAAGCTATAATTCCTGTCAAGTATGCCAGCACCTCAGTCTGACTCTTCTGGCATGCACACAATATGCTACAGGGGCAGACTGTTAATCAGCATACTTGAGATGGTTTACAACAGTGTAATTAAATGATGATATCAAGTCTGAATTTTAGGGTGGACTGTTAGGTGTGAGACAGTAATTTAAAGAAAATTACTGCTCTCAGTAATCAAATGCTAAACTGCAAGAAACAATGAATTACAGTGAAGACTTTCATCTTTGATTTAGCACCCACGTGCAGGCAATGTGTTTTACAAAACCAACAGGGTTTATTTGTTTTTAAATGAATTTACCTCTCCCTCGTTCCAATTTTACGTTTTTGTTTAGCTCACTCTGTTCTATGAGCCATTCCCTGGTGAATATACAGTAGTTGTGCAAGAACAGCCTGGGATGACTCACTCACCAATTTCTCCACCCTGTGGGGATGCATGAAATATTCTCTGCTGTGGGCAGGATTTGTTACTTAAACAGGTCATTGACCTGCTCTCTCTAATTGTTACCACAGTTGCTATGACAAGTTATCCCAGAGAAAGGGAGAATATTACTAGATTCCTTATCTAAATAGAATAACAAAAACCTCCCCCAGCCTACAACCCTCCAAGATAACTGGCCTCTTGCTCATCCCTGATTTTAGTCACCCCACCATTAATAGCCATTGGCTGTGCCTTCGGTTTCCTCAACCCCAAGCTCTGGAATTCCTTCCCTACCCATCTCTGCTTCTCTACCTCGTTTCCCTCCCTTAAGAATCTTCTTAAAACCCATCTCTTTGACCAACCTTTTGGTCACCTGACCCAATATCTCCTCATGTGGCTCAATGTCATACTTTGTTTAATAATGCTCCTGTGAAGCATCTTGGGACATTTCATTATGTTAAGGGTGCTATAGAAATAGGAAATATATGGTTGCCAAACCAGATTGTTTTGCCACATGTTAGTCTGGATCAATCACTTCAGAGTTCCACAGACCTGACAACTTTTCACGCCATTGTTTCCCATTCATCATGTTTCCATGTTTCATATCTTATGGAGATCCTGACAATCTGGTACATTTCCAGTATTCTATTCACTGGTTCTCTGAACTATTCTGCAGTGATGCAATCACACAAACAGTCATTCCAAAGGCAGCCATTCATTCAGCACTATGCAACTCTGGAAACTACTGTCATCAACAGAAACGTAAGGCGAATTTGTAAATAAATCACATTACCAACACACACCAGTTCAGTGAGCTTTGCCAAACTGACTCACTAATTTCTGAAACAAAAAAATAGCTGGAAAAACTCAGCAGGTCTGACAGCATCTGCGGAGAGGAACACAGTTAATGTTTCGAGTCTGAATGACTCTTCATCAGAACTAAAGAAATATAGAAATGTGGTGAAATATAAGCTGGTTGAGGGGGGTGGGACAGGTAGAGCTGGATAGAGGGCCAGTGATAGGCGGAGGCAAAGAACAGATTGCCAAAGATGTCATAGACAAAAGGACGAAGGGGTGTTGACGGTGGTGATATTATCTAAGGAATGTGCCAATGGTGACATTAAGGGTAGAAAGCAGGACAAACAAGTGGCAGATGGCCCTAGTGGGGGTGGGGTGGGCGGGAAGGGATCGAAATGGGCTAAAAGGTGGAGATAAAACGATAGATCGAAATAAATTTAAAAATAGGTGGGAAAAGAAAAATATATTTAAAAAATATAAATTATTGGAAAAAGGGGGATCGGAAAGGGAGTGGGGATGGAGGAGAGAGTTCATGATCTGAAGTTGTTGAACTCAATGTTAAGTCTGGAAGGCTGTCCCACCCCCTCAACCAGCTTATATTTTACCACATTTCTATATTTCTTTAGTTCTGATGAAGAGTCATATGGACTCGAAACGTTGACTGTGTTCCTCTCCGCAGATGCTGTCAGACCTGCTGAGTTTTTCCAGCTATTTTTGTTTTTGTTTCAGATTTCCAGCATCTGCAGTATTTTGCTTTTCACTAGTTTCTGAAATCGTTTCGTTTCAAATTTACGTTTGGTGATATCTTTTGATGATAAAGAACTGCCAATTTCTCAAAATGCACTGATCTTGTTTGATGGAAGTAGGTAATTCTGCTGATAAATAAATTGAGTTGAAACTGCTCTTCACCACAAAGCTCTTTCTTAAAAGCCAATAAAAAAATACAGCTTTTCAGTGTAGTCTTAGATTAGAGGGAGATGATAGATGATAACAATTGCTTGTTTGAGCACAAAGAAACCTAAAATTAATGCAATGAGTCGGACCCCAGCACTGGCAGATTTTTGTTTCTGACCAGGTCATGGCACACACATGCATTACACACAACCCAAGAGATAAATACCTTACCTGGACTTGTTAACATAATGGTAACTGTAACCTAACCACATTGGTCAGTGGCCCATTTTGTGGAAATAACTTCTTGAGTTTAGTCAGGCAACTAATTCCACTGTTTTGGCTCCCACCCAGTTAAACATTCAAGCCGTATTCATTTTTAGTTTGAATCTTCTTATGTTACTTCAGTCCTAGTAAATGTTTAATTTGAGGGAATATTTGTGCAATGAGAACGGAAATGACTTTTTGGACAGGCTCTTTCGCTCGCGCACGCGCACACATGCACGCACTGAGAAACACAGGCACATGCAGTATCTTTTACAGAAGAAAGAAAAAGGGCAGGTCATAGAATTTCCATACCCTCTGTCAATGCTGCTCTGTAGGCAATGCATCGGCACATGTCCTTGAGCAGGATGTGAATGGAGCAGATTCTCCACCCGAATCTCGCCTGGCCGACCAGCCAGAATTGGCACATTCTCTTGTGGCAAGCCTGAGGCCAAATGCCAGTCAAGAACAGGACTTAAACTTTGGTCCCCCAGTTTATCACTTTAGCACTGCAAGTACTTACTAGCTCATTTTATTTAGGAGAGAAAAAGACTTTCCATCCCTAATTTCCAAGGTCTCAGAGGCGAACAAACAGTATTTAGGATGCTCTCCAGTTTACCATAGCCCTACTTTTGAGGATACATTCAAACTGAGGTGAGAAGACAGTGCTTGTATGGCCACCAGTTAGTGAGAGGTGGTGAATATATCCTCTGCTTTGGTTGAATTCAAGCTAAGGTTCCAGAGCTGACTGTAGTGTCTTAACCCACTTTGTTTTGCATGAGATAGAAGAAAAATCATCCTGAGAAGGAGAAAGAGCTTAATTTCCATTCTAATTTTAAGTGAGTGTAACTTGAAGTGTGCAGTAAATATTTGGACAGGAGAGTGAGTGTATGTTGGGGGAGGGGGGGGGGGTGTTGTGTGCAGGGATTGCAAGTAACATTTCATTGATCTGCTTTTAAAAAGCTCTAAGGATTTTTAAATGTCTCTGCTTTTGGTCAAACTATGCAGCTGTTAGAACAGAAAATGCTGGAAAAACTCAGCAGGTCTGGCAGCATCTGTGGAGAGGGAAACAGAGTTAACGCTTCAAGTCCGTATGAGAGTCGTATGGACTCAAAACACCAACTGTTTCTCTCTCCACAGATACTGCCAGACCTGCTGAGTTTTTCCAGCATTTTCTGTTTTTATTTCAGATTTCCGGCATCCGC
The DNA here is from genome assembly GCF_964194155.1 of Cetorhinus maximus. Classification (NCBI taxonomy): domain Eukaryota; kingdom Metazoa; phylum Chordata; class Chondrichthyes; order Lamniformes; family Cetorhinidae; genus Cetorhinus; species Cetorhinus maximus. The sequence continues at coordinate 70,149,547 of NC_135899.1, forward strand.
AGTATTTTGCTTTCATTTTCGTGCAGCTGTTAGATCTTAAACATGCACTAGCTGTGAAAGAATATCTCTCTTTCTCTGGGTTATTGAGCACATGTCACTATTCTTTCATTTTATTGGGATGAACAAACATTAAACCTTGCTGCCTGCCTGATTCACAGAGTGACAGACACATTCATCAATCATCGGGTATGTCATAAAAAAAGGAACATGATTCCTGACAACAGGTACATGAGCGTGATTAACAATTTGTGAGAAAAGTTCTCGAATAATACAAAGCGCTGGATTTTACATGCCCCCCACACACCCCAGCTGGGCATGATTTTGGTGATGAGGCATGTAAAATTGGGCAGGTGCCAATCCTACCACCTGCCTGCCCACTCCTGAACTCACCCCCATAACATATTAGATAGTCAAGTGCTAAACTTGGCAGCCCACCTGCCAAATTTAAATAAATAATCACAGGTCAGTTGAGCTGGTTAACAAGCCAACTGACCCTAATAATACACTGCCCACGCCATAACATGGTTGGTGTGGGCAGTCAGGCAGAAGTGGGCAGGCCATTTTTACAAAAAAAATTCAAAAGGGCAGGAAGGGAAGGGGGTACTGTCTTCGGGGAGTGACCTTAGCTCATCAAGGGGCAATGCCCTCCCCTTTCTTCCTACCCGCCTGCTCACCAAAATCCGATTGGCTGGCAGCTCCCAAGGGTGGGATTTCCTCCCCAGTGAGCAACGCACGTCCCACCGGTGGCTACTTAGCTCACTCACAGTGCCTTATGGCTGCAGGGTGGGCTGGTGTGAAGTGAGTCGGCTCTTTGGGGGTTTGGTTGTGTGTGTGTGTGTGTGGAGAGGGGGGAGGGGGCGGCGGCGTGTGGAGGGGGTGGGGGTGAGCCATCCACCCCCCTGTAATATGCAGCCCAATGTCTGGGAATTTCTTGTGTTAAACCTCGTTGATTCAAAGATATATTTTGACTGCGATTCTTTAAAAATGGGCCATTTGCAAAAAGGCCTGCAAAGGGAAGATTGCTCTGTTAACTACTACAAAATCATGAAACCAAAGAAGTTTACAAGGTTCGGTCCATCATGTCTGTGCCAACTCTTTATTGGGGCCATTTACAATTCTTCCTTGATCTGATCTCTTAACCATTAAAACACTAGTCCAAAAAGTGTTGTTGCGATATTAGTGGATGAATGCCATAGAATGACAGTCCTTTGCTATTTTAGCACAGGCGGTTTCACAGGCATCTCTTAAGTGAGAAGGGGCAAAGCTGGGCCAGTGAGGCCCAGACTTTTCTCGTCAAGCCTAGAGGAGAATATTCCTGCCCTCTTTAGCCCCACAAGGGAAAGTTTCAAACTTACCCAACAGGGTTGTGGCCTCATTCAGTCTAGGTTTCACTAAGCGAGGTAGCCATTGTAGGAGCCCTACTCACTCAGCATTTAAAAAGTCACTGGGTTCCCGTGCATAATATGGACTCTGATTTGCATAAATATATGCAGAGTCTGCCTGGGGGCGGGTGCCACGGGGTGGAAATGGACACGTTCTGGTTTTAACTCTAGCCTCTGCTGGTGTATGCTAGACATAAGAGTTAAAATTTCCCTCCCAGTCACTACACTGTGCCTGCTTTGAGTCTGTGTGCACAGAAGTTTACATGTGCACAGCAGGCACAGTAGCTTTACTGTTTATTCCAACCATATTTTTTAGTGTGGGTGGCCTCCCTGGAGATGTATTCTGCACGTTCTTGTGACTGTGCTCTACTGGGTACCAATTTAACCAACCTCAGCTATTGCTCTATACATTTGCAGCAGGCTCTCCCAGAATGGAAAATTCTGAAAGTCACACACATCTACACCAGAATCGCTCAGTTTGCCAGTCCTGCCTGACCAAGGTTCCTCCTAATATTGAGTTCAACAACTTCAGACCATGAACTCTCCCCTCTATCTTCACCCCCTTTTTTTTTCCCTTTTTCCAAAATTCATTATTTTTTATCCGCTTATTTTAATTTTTTATATTATTTTTTATTTATTTTCATTTTTATTCATTGTTCTAACCCCTTTTTTATCCCCCTTTTTATCCCATTCTCGATCCTTTTTTCCCACCACTGACCTTACCGCCCCCCCCCACAAGGGCCATTTTTTGTTTGTTCATGTTGTTCTTTCCAGAGTGCTTACCTTTGTCCTGCTATTATCACATTCTGCTTTCTTACCTTTGCCACCATCAGCATCTTTTTTGAGCCCTTACTGCTACCATTAACACTCCCTTTGTCCTTTTTGTTCATGACATCTTTGTCAATCTCTCCTTTACCCCCACCTATCACTGGCCTCCTATCCAGCTTCACCTGCTCCACTCCCCTTCAACAGTATAAATTTAATCTCATTTCTACTTCTCGTTAGCTTTGAAGAAAGGTCATACAGACTGAAACATTAACTCTGCTTCTCCCCCCACAGATGCTGTCAGACCTGCTGAGTTTTTCCAGCATTTTCTGTTTTTGTTCCTCCTAACACCGGACATTTTCTAGCATAGGATTCCATTCTGCACTTAAGTTCCAGTGTAACAACAGCACGTAAACCTGTTGCTCGATCTGAGCATTTCTTTTTTTGTTGCCCTCTCTGCTGTCCCCTCTACTGGGCAGGTGTTAATAAAGTTAATTCGATAATAGCTGCCTGCAGCTGAGCTGGTCTTGCTTAGTTCAATACACAACAAAAAGATGACAATAAGGCTGGGATGGAATTTTCTTTTACATTACGTTTCATTTGAGAAACTAAGACCTGAAGAAGATTGTGTCACATTTTTGGAACTCCGATAGTTGATGTTGAGGAAGTTTGAACAATTTGAAAGATTGTGTACATTGAACATTGTGATCAGTGAGCCACCACTGTATGTAACTGAAAAAAAATGGCATTGAAGGCATATTTGGGGACAACGGGGGAATTCAACCCTAACAAAGAGGACAGGTGTAATTAGGAATGAAGGTTACACATTTGGCCGAAAATGAATAAAATGGGAAATGAGGATAAAGTAAATGTTTTCTTCACCAAGATGCGGCCAGACGCTTTTGAGGTGGTGTCAATCCAGTGTTGCCTGCAAGACCCCAGTACCATGGAATATGCTAGAATTAATGAGATTCTGGACCCATGGCATGACTAAGAATGAGATTGCATTGAGAGTTGCCAAGTGAGCCTGTTGCAAATTACATTCTTGAATTAAAGAAACACTCTCGTCACTGTGGGTATGGCGTGAACTTAGAAATCAACCTTAGAGACCCATTTGTAGGAGGTCTAAAGAACAAAAAAATCCAGGCAAAGATTTTGGGCAAAAGAAATAAGCTGACTTGGAAGGAGACCTGTGATGAGGCCACAGCAATGGTAATGGCAGAAAGAGAGAGTTGCAGTGTGCAAGGAAGTTCCCTGCCTGAGCCAGCATGGGAGGTCCACCAGATTTCAACAAGATCCAGGTCACAGCAGCCAAGTTCACAGTCCTAGAGTCAGAAATTTAGATGCTACCATTGCCATGGTAGCCATCAACCATTTAAATATCCTCATTTCCAGTCAAAATGCTAGGCCTTTGGGAAAGTTGGTCATACCCAGACAGCATGCAAGATTGAGGAAACAGTAACAGGTCATCACCATGGTCAAGCTCCAGGCCACAGCCATGCATCAGGTTGAGGTTGTGGTAGACCTAAAGCTGCTTCAGGAGTATGGAAACAGAAGTTATCGAGTAGGAAGATCAGTTGTACTCAGACAGAAAGAAAAACAGCACAGGGAAGATGTAAGTAATAGGGATGAAGATTTAATTCCAGCACCTACAGTAAAACTGAAAGTCAAAGATTCACAACTTACTTCCATCATAGATATAGCTGCATTAGTGTCCATTATCTCAGAAGATTACAAGAAATCCTTAATCCTTTATGCAAAACTGGTATGAAACTGATTAGTTATTCCAATAATAATACTGACTTAGTATTCCAGTGTTAGGTTGAGTTATTGTTAGGGTGAAATATTGACAATGCATCCTGTTAATTTGCAATTGGAATAGGAGGGAACAAAGTCTCCCAGGTGGCAAGATATTGGCTTAAGAAAATACGATTAAATTAAGCAGAGTTATTTACAGTAGGGATCAGTAAGAGCATGTCTGACATTGGGAAAGCGCTAAGAGGGCACAAAGTGGTCTTTTAGCAAGGAAGACCAACTGATAAAATTAGGCATCATCAAGGTGGAAATCAAGATGTAGGACAATGTACAGCTGACATTTTGCAAGGCTAGGCCAGTGCCTTATGCACAGTTAGAAGCAGTTAAGTAAAGAGTTGGTGAAAAGTTGTAAAGTGTGCCACTGAATGAGAAATGAACCAACTAAGGCTCCTTTCATTCCATGGTCAAACACAAGAAAACCATGGGAGCGACTGCATGTTGATTTCCTTGACGTGACTAAGAGAATGAGTATTTTGTTTTGGTCGATAACAATGGCAGATGGATAAATGTTAAGTCTGTGCCCAATACCACAAGTGTCAAAACCATTGAGGTTTTGAGGAGTTGGTTTGCAAATGTATGGACTGCTAAGGGCGTTGGTGTCAGATAATGGTCCGCAGTTTGTCAGAACAGTTTTAATATTTCTGAGTAAGAATGGAGTCAAACACACTCTAGCACCACCATATCACCACCATCGAATGGTGCTGTAGAAAGAAGTGTACAGATTGTGAAAGGGTCTTTGCAAATCTGTTTGCTACATGATAAACTAAGATGTAATTCCCATGATTCTCTTCAACACAGGCCAGGCAATTTTCTGTTCTCTTACAGAATAACCCCACAGTCTACAACAGGTTGCTCGCCTTACAAGTTTCGTTTTTAAACACACTCCTAGGACAGGGTGTAGTCCGCTTAAGCTGGATGTCAATCGCAAAGTAAGAGAAAAGCAAGATAAAGTGAAGATGAGTCATGATACGCCAGGCATGAAATTGAGTGTTCAGTGCTGGTCAGAAGGTCATGGGGAAAAACTATTGAGATGATAAGGAGAAGCATGTGATTGGAGTTGTTGCAAAGAGACTAGGTGCATTCACGTATCTAGTGAAGATTGGTCAATGGCATGTCAGGAAATCTGACAAAGGGAGAGCATGATAAACTTCCTGTAGATCAAAATCCTCCTACATTCCAAAATAAAAGCTTGAAAGAAAGCGAAAGTCAAAAAGAAACCAAAAGTTTGTCAGTATTACAGAATATTTGACTAAGACGAATCAATCGATATTACAGTCCCAACCATTATGTGGAGTTGGTAGTCAAAGTCAAAGATTTGGCACAGTCAGAGACATTGAGAGAGCAGAGTCAAGCCAATAGAAATGGATGGAGATACCCACACAGAGAGAGAGAGATTCCAGATAAGTTAAGTGAACGTATATAGGAAGGAAAAAGAAAAAAGTTGTTCTTTTCATTATTTCTTGTCAAATGATATTTTTGTTAAATGCATACTGATGTTGAGGAAAAACATTTGTTAACATGTAAATTATTCTGCAGTATCAGTCATATATGTTTTGGTTGTGCTTACAGTAAAAACAAGTATGCACCCCAACCTGTTAAATTTTCAGGTATTGTTGATGTTGGTTTGGTCATATTGTATTTTAGGAAATTATGTACACGTACCATTTTACATTTTAATATAAAAGATTTTTTTTTAAGTGAGGTGGGAATGTAGTTTATTGTAATATCTGAGCATTTTGTTATATTGCCCACTCTGCTGGGGAGGTGTAAATCAAATTAGTTCAGTAATGGCTGTCTGCGGTTGAACATGTCCTAGTCTTACTCAGTACACAACAAAACCTTATCTTCATAGCAGGCTGGACACTCACTTTTCCAAATGGGCCTTCACATCTGTTTGCAACCACAATTGAGGATAGTGAGTTAGCACATTGCTGGAGTTCCACTTTTGACATTTCTAATTTGTTGTTATGCATCAGCAGTGTGGGCAGTAAAATGTCATTATTCACTGATCACAACCTCAACACAATCTCTCAATATGATGCTGCACAGCCACTCACTCACATCCTATTGTTCTTCTTCTGTCACTCATTGTCAAACAGCCCCCTCCTCCATTGCCACTTAGCCCTCAAACTTCCCCTTTTTTCCAAACTATCTACCACTACTTAGCCACTTGACCTTGTCCTCCTTTAGTTGGGTATCTGGGCAGTGCTGGAGCAGATTTCTATACAATTGCAAATAAAGAACTCTCCACATGTTCCCTTGATAGCAGGTTATGTTCATTTGTTTGGCAAAATAAGTTTAGGGTACTACATTCTATTATCAACACCACCAGCAGTTATTATTTGAAGTAACCATACAAAGTAACAAGTGTGGGGAGAAGCTAGCCCCAGCTTCGGCCCAGGCTGATTTTCATTTTTAATTTCCGATGGGTTCTGTTTTATTTGATTTTGTTCCAGGCAGCCTTTCCATACAGAATCAAATGAAACTGTGGAATCAGATAGCAAGCAAAGTTCCGAGTTAGAGAATCGAAATTCTAGGATATTGTAAATCTGGAACAGCCTAAAATAAAACTTCCCAGTTCCTGGTACGAAGGCACGATCCATTGACTTTAAGTGCTGCACTTATTTATGTCCTTTGCTGTGACTACTTTTTTTGCAGAAGCGGATACTTTTGGTACCACCTCAAATATTAGCCTAATTACTAAAGCAGTGACACTGAGTCATACGGCTGTGGGTTCAAGTCCCACTCTAGTGTCTTGACTTATCACAGCTGACCCTCTACTGCAGCACTGAGTGCTGCCCTGTCTTCCAATGAGGTGTTAAACTAAAGCCCCCTCTCTCCCTCTCAAGTGGACATAGAGGATTCCATAGCATTTTTTCAACTAAGAGCAGATGAGTTCTCCCCAGTGTTCTGGCCAACATTTTCTCTCAATAAGCAACACTAAAATAGATCATCTAGTCATTATTTCTTTCTTTGTGTGAGCTTGCTGTGTGTAAATTAACCTTTCCTACGCTACAACTGTGATTACACATCAAAAGTACTTCACTGGAAATGAATTGCTGTGGGATCTGCTGAAGTCATGAAAGGCACTTCATAAATGGGTAATTGATCTGTCTGTCCATCTGTCTATCTATCTATCTATTTTCATACATCATTTGTGAGAGGTGTTACCTGTATCAGGGCAGAATGGTGCTGTATAAAGTCAAGTAGGGTAGTCAGATGCAGACTATTGGTTCTAATGGCTTTCAGCATTGTTTACTTGCTGAAAATAGCTCTGACAATATGACAATATGCTCAGCTCATGATAGTTAGCCATGCTGTAACCACATTCAGACCTCAAAAGTGTAAAGGATCCTGAAAATAGGTGCAATGTCCTTTGGAGGTACAGTATTACTCCAAGGTGACAAGAAAGCATAAATAATAACAGAAACGGGATTTAATCAAAAAAATCAGAGAAAGAACCCTGAAATTAGATTTATGGAATATGGCTCAAATGGTCTGATGTTTTTTAATTCCTGTCTCGCTGGAGTTGAGTGCAATGTAATCATTATTATGAGTTGCAATCTATGAAGATTTTAGTCTGTTTTGTAATAAGATCACAGTCCTGGCTGTTCTTTTGAGTTTCCATAACTGCACACTGTTTGTATTTTTGCTTTCGGGGCAACACCTAAAACACACTCTGCCAATTAAAATGTAACCTGTAGAGGCCACAAATTACTTTTGGCATTATGAGTGGACAATACACTTGCTTGCTATTCTTCTGCCCATCATCTTAAAGCAGCTGTTGGCCTTTTTAAACAAGCAGGGGTTCACACCTCAGTTAAAACAATGAACAGAGATACACCACAAAAATATCTTAACTGCTAAGATTGACAACAACTATTTCTAGTCTATTATCTTTTTCAAACCAAAGCATAAAGTTGCAAGCTCCACAAAGGTGAAGAAGCCTATTGGGCCCACTGAAGCTCATTTGTCCAGAAAGACTCCCTATCATGGCATCCAACTGCTCCTTAAAAGATTCCAGAGTTTTCCATTTCACTACCTAACACAGAACTCCGTTCCCTGTGACCACTCCTTGAAGTAAAAGAAACTTGCTGACTGTTTTGAATTTGTATCCACTTGTCCTAATATAATGTTTTACTTTGAAATATCTTTTCCCATATCATGTATCAGCTTGTATACCTTTAAGGTCACTTTTAAAGTATAAAATGCACAGCTTTCTACTTTCTTTCCTCATGACTCTGGCCTATGACACTGGAGATCAGTCTCAAGGCTCCTTTCCAGTACTTAACTATCTCCCTATCTCAGTGACCAGAACAGTATGCAGTTCTTAAGATGTGATCTGAACAGAGCACTATGTAGTTCCAGAAAACTTTGTTGTTCTTTGGAGACCAATCGGCAGGCTACAGATAAAGAAAACATTCTACATTTTCCTCTCTCCTTGGAAGATTTTATTGTGCAGCTTTAATATCTGGTTCTTTCTGTAGTTTTCAATTGTGCTTTTTTATTATGAGAGTCTGGTGACTGATCCAAGCTCACTGTACTTGATTGGTTAAGCCTAGGTGTGGACTCAGAGAAAATGAAACAAACTGTAGAAAGAGCTGGAAGCCCGAGCTGTAAGCATGGAGTAGACATTTTAAAGCACTAACTAAAACCCGTTGCACACATAGAACTGATGTCAACTCGGCATTGCTCCGAGATATAAAATATACAACAGCTGACCTCCCCATCCCCAACACCGCTCTGCTCCCCCCTCCCCCTCCCCTTCATCCTCCCCCAGGCTTTGTTTCCTTTATTCCCTATCAGAGCTACCTTTCACCAGGACCGTGGATGGTAGGATGATCTATATACAGCTCACTTCTCTATGACCACTATCAATTCTGGTCTATGATCACTTGGCAAGAAGCTTGTTCAATTTTTAAAATCTCCCTTATAGGATCTGTTCTCTCAAACTGATCAAGAAAACGCACTTGGCACACGTGGCAGAGAGATTTGAATATTAGGCAGCCAAAGGATTTTAACCAACCATCCAGTTAGTATGAAAGCAGGTGTTCCATATTAAGAACCACATCAGAGGACATTTGTTTGATTTTCTTTGTTCCTATTTACATGAAATTCTAAGTCACGTTAGAATACTTTGTGACTTTTATTTTCATAACATTACATAAGAAGGGGTGAATGGGATGGATCTGCCAGCACTCTCTGCCTCCTCAGTTTGGTTGGGTTTATATGAAAAGGATTTTTCCTTTTTCCATTCTGGGCTTGCTTTTCTCCACAGAGGGAATGCTGTGTGTTTGTTTTTTTATGTAAAAAGGAATTGGTCTGATCTCCACCTTCCAGTCTAATTGTTTTGACTGGAAACGCACTAAAGTGGGTGTGTTTGTTGTTAAGTAAAAATGCGTGCGTGGGAGTACATTACTGGCAGTATGAGAGCTGCAACATGGACAGGGCATGAGTATTCAAGCAAGCATTCCATTACAAATATATCTCAAGATCAACAGTTACGCTGTCCCATAAGTCCATTAATGCTGCTTGTCTTATTCTTTCAGGAAATTTTGTATTTTATAATTGTGAAAGATATATTGCGTAAGGAATATTGAGACCTGTGCATGAAAACAGGCTAAGGGCAGGAATTATATAACAACCAACCACAAGTGGTCATGAGGACTGCTTTTCAGTTTAGTTTGGAATATACAGTGATATGATGCATGCACACAGATGCCATTTGTGTCATTAAACCATCACAGTATTTGCACATGACATCATAAATATGCAGCAAAAGTGGCAATGGCAGGAAATCTGTCTAGTAAAATGCCAAAGCTAAGAAGTTATTCTTTCAGGTCCAAATTATCTTTAATCTGCGTGCACTGCAGCTGTAGGATTGGGTTCTAGACTAGTTTTAGGTCAAAAGTAGTTCATTAATTGGGAGATTGCAGATTCTAGGCTTGGATTAAGAGGAGATAAACAAGATACTTCTAACTTGATTTCTAGAGGACCAAATGAAATAGGGGAGCTGTTTTTGTTGAAATTCTCTGGTTGGATTAGACACCTGTTCATCTACATTGTCCGGGCCATACATCTCCCTGCCGATTCTGATTTATATCCCATTTTTGACATCACTTTTTAATACAATTTGTCATTTTTCATGAGACCATACAGCAAAATACTGCACTAATCTCTAAATAGAAATTCCTTTTCAAAGAAAGATGGATAAATTTATTTTGTTGATTCGTTGTCATGAAAAGTTCACGTGAGGTACAGAATGGAAGAAAAAAACTTTCATTCGGTCTGGAATGCGCTGCCTGGGAGGGTGGTGGAGGCGGGTTGCCTCACATCCTTTAAAAAGTATCTGGATGAGCACTTGGCATGTCGTAACATTCAAGGCTATGGGCCAAGTGCTCATAAATGGGATTAGGTAGGTAGGTCAGGTGTTTCTCACGTGTCGGTGCAGACTTGATGGGCCTCTTCTGCACTGTGAGATTCTGTGATTCCTAAATTGTTTTGTTTTAATGTGCTAAAATGCAGGTGTCTGCAATATAACCACACGTGGATAGAACAGAAACTATCAATAATGTGATCAGCTTTGTGTTGCTTTGAACTCCAAAAGCTTGTTGACACCAAGGTATTATTCAAAGTATTATTCAAGTGTTAGGTAAATAACTTTGAACAAATATGTTGCAAATTGCTACTGTGATGCAGTAAACCTCTCTATGTAATATGGACACAGGTTATAATAGATGGTGAATTGGAATGAAGTTATTTTGTGATCTTTAATAATCCAAGAACCATAAATTGTATATTTTTGCCAGAACTGACAACAGACCTGTGCTATAATAATATTGTTTTTCTACTAGGGAGTCATCAATAATGTGTGATATAGCGCTGATGTATATCACAGAGAACAATGGGTTTACTGTGCATTTTCAGTGATGCAGTGTGCTGTTGTTCAGTTCAGTAACTACATGTCTGAAGTCTGATAGGGACAATGTACTATAGGGGGCTCTACACTGCTTTCACCTGCTATACTTAACTGGAGCATTTTACAAATACTGCATACAGTCCAGTTCTGCATTTATCAGAAGTATTTTACTTCTACAAAGTTAGATAAAATGCTGTCACAAGAAGCCTATGTGAATCTGGGCATGGATTAAGCTACGCTTAAAATAGGGGACTTGGATGCAGGAAGAAAGCTTGAACTCAAGGCACAGGAATGTCAAAAGCTTCTCATGACCAAAACAAAAAGTGTTTATTGTAACTTGTAACCACGCTTGCTCCCTATATTAATTGATCTTATGATGCATCATTGTATGGAAATATTTTAATTTTTGACTGTTTGCAAGGATTTCCCAGAGTTATTCCCAAAGGCACATTTATGTTCCACTTACCCTGCATCTGTGTTTGAGCTTGTGGGCTGAAGTGGGTGGGCACTCCAAGAGGTCGAGGGCTGGGCGTTGAAGGACCAACCCTCATGGCTGTCTGGCGGTAACGTTCCAATTCACTTAGGCGATCCGAGAAAAGTGTGCCTGGTTTTGACTGGTCTTCAAGTTTTTGCCTGTGCCCTGCAATAAAATATAACACATTACATTAAAACGCTTTAGTCTTTTCACTTTTTCTTCATGTTCATTCACACTGCTGTTAGCCTCTACCAGTGAACTTTCCTTTAACTGTAAACCTGTTGCTGTACAAATTTTTGTGAAGGGAAGAAGAAATCTTTATAATTAGCTAGAAGTGAGAGTTGGGACAGGTAGGTAAATTCACATCCTTCAGTAAAAATTAAAGACAGATGCAAGGCAGGGATTTTCTTGTTCAAATTTGGACAAAATATGTGCATCTTATATTATTTTGCTGTCTTTTGGAAGAGAACCAGCTTCCTATTGCAGTATGTGACAAATGTTATTTGCCCAGTCTTTTCATTCAAAATGGCTACTTCATCACATCCATCCTTTTCAATAGTATTGTCTGCTATATGATGGTGAACCAGCATTAACAAATGACTCCACCTGCTGGTGTGGTAGAGAACTGACAAAACATATGCAATTAAGGCTGACAAAAGTCATGGTCATCTGTTTGGGGGGGGGGGGGGGGGGGAGTGCTTCCTGAAACACCTTCCTTGTCTTACTGATTAACATTTCATAGCTTTGTTGGTTATGAGTACTTTATGTTCATTATGCTGCACACTGCCACAAATCCTGCTGGCGTTAGGCACTGAGACTGGCACTACCTCTTGATATCTGATGAGCATACTGAATACCATTGACTTCATGAAGTAAAATCCATTAAACATGATAAATTTAATCAGCATAATGGCAGTTTAGATATTCTCCTAAGAATCATTTACTCCGTTCATTCAGTTTCAAAACTGATTCAGCACTACAAGCTTTATTCTGAACCAGCAGAAACTTATATCTAAATTCTTAAAGACTATGAACTAAGCATTTTTCCTAATTATAGTTTATAACTGTCACCTACACAGGTGCAGTGCCATCTATACAGACGTTAAATGAAAGATAAGGTTGTACAACATGTCAGTACAGGAGGGGGTCAAACTGACATTTTTTTTTCATTAGTTCCAGATAAAAACATTCTGAGATATTTCTCCACAGGTGAGAAGTAATAATACAAACTATATCCCCATTCTTTCACTGTCACTGGGTCAAAATCTTGGCACTCCCTTCCTAACAGTACTGTGGGTGTATCTATACCACGTGAATTACAACGATTCAAGAAGGCGGCACACCAGCATCACCTCAAGGGCAATTAGGGATATGGGCAATAAATGCTGGCCTAGCCAGCGATGCCCACACCTTGTGAACAAATAAACAAAATGAAACCCAAGCTACTGTTAGAATTTTCAGTAAACTTTGATCAAGCGACATGTATAACTCTAAACATTTTTCTCATTTTTCCTGAGTTTCCTCCTTCCAATGTTACAGAAATCCAAGCGCCTTATATCTAGCAAGCTGCTGGTGGTTGTATTGGTTTAGCACTAGTTCTCCAGCTTTGAAAGACTCCCACAGAGGCCCCAGAGTATGTTGGCACTGCGGCACTAGCTACCAGGCACACAAATGGGGTGGTGTTTTTTGGAACTTACCTGGCTGGCAATGTGAGGAATAGAGATTTATTTAAAGTTACTAATTTGCTATACTAACTAGTGCCTGGGTTTATTTAAATTACCAGTCTGCATAGGAGTACTGAGTATATAGTGATTTTGATATGGACTTTGTTTCTTCTTGGGATGTGATTGAGACGGTGGAGGCCACATTAATTTTCAGGCCTTTTGCCCTAACGAGGCCTTCTAATGAGATGGTAATAGAGTCTTCTGTTTCCTAGCAATAGGTTTACAACTGATTGGCTTGCCAACCCAATTTGGAATCAATCATGTGACAGGAGACTGGATACACAGGTGGGCCAGACAGGGGAGGGATGGTAGATTCGCAGGCCTGGAAGAAGGGCCAGGTGGGTTTTTAATCTGGCAGTTTGCATTCTGTTAAATTAATAAAATCTCTTTCTCCCCTCACCCAATCTTGCTGGAAACCATAAAGAAGGCTTTCAAAGTCTAATGGACTTTCAATGTCTTTTGATTTCATTGTAAACTTTTTTAGTTTGTTTCTCCTTCATTCTTCAACAATCCATACATCCACATTGCGCTAACATAAAACGGTATGCACTATGGTCATTTGACTAACAACATGCTCCTGGCTAACGAGCAAAATTAAGTAGGTTTGTAGTTGACATACAGCTGGAAACAGATACAAAGTTAAAGCAGCATCTGCCATATGCTGCAATTATTCCCCATTTCTAAGAGCTTCATAAATAAACTAGATCTTAATAGGCAATAACCTTTTAGTTATTGTTACCTTTTTTTAAAATTCATTAATGGTTTGCAAACCTTGCTAGATAGGTCAATATTTGTTGCCCAACCCTAATTTCCCTTGAGAAGATGGAGGTTGAACTGCTACTGTCTACGTGGTGTAGGTACACCCACAATGGTGTTAGGGAGGGAGATCCAGGCTTTTGATACAGCGACAGTGAAGGAATTATTGTTCCAAGTCAGGATGAAAGTTGGAGGGAACTTGCAGGTGGTGGTGTTCCCATGCATCTGCTGCTCTTGTTGCTATACTACAGCAAGCAGCAAAAGTTGTCATTCAAATTTATTTTGGGCGCATTGTGCAATGATGCCTATTTTTGAACATGTTTTAAAAGCAGACAAATAGTCACACCAGGAACAGAATTGACCAAAGCCAGGTCTTAACTATGCGCAGCTTAGAGATGAAAAGTGACAAAAATCTCTTTGAATTTTTTATATTGTAAATGTGCCCAGTTGCTGCATTAAAGTTTCATAAACAGCCTTCAAGCAATCTACTTGAAAGTCAATGTACTTTCCTGCCCATCCTACTGGCTATGAGATTAAGCAACAGAACTGAAGGAATGTGTTAATTGCTAATTATACTGTGCAGAGGGATCAGTTTGGGCATGAGATGAAATTAAGTATTTACAACTAATCCTAACCTGTGCTGTTTAATAAATTGGCAATTAAGGCATAGTTTCAATTCAAAATTGGCTAAGCAAATAATGATTTAAAGCATCTTGTATCAATTTAAGAAAACATATTTCTTGTTAGAGGCAGCAAAGCTGCATAAATCCGATGTTCATAAAGTTTATAGCTAAATGTATAGATTAAATAGGTCAATTCCTAATAAAATCAAAGCAAAATACTGCGGTTGCTGGAAATCTGAAATAAAAACAAAGTGCTGGAAATATTCAGCAGGTCTGGCAGCATCTGTGAAGAAAGAGAGTGAGTTAATGTTTCGAGTTGAACAAGATTCTTCTTCAGAACTGAAGGAAGGTAGAAATGTGATGGGATTTATGTCATTGAAGGGGGAGATTAAAAGGGAAGGTCTGGGAAAGGGTAGAGAGTGGGAGAGATTAAATGACAAAGATGCTATGGAACAAAAGGCAAAGGAAGTGGTAATGACTGTAGTAAAGAAACAAAGCATGTGTCCAGAGTGAGTGTGAATGGCAGAATAATGAACAACTCTGTCCAAAAGCAAAATCACGAGAAACAGGATTCAGACTGGGACATAGCGAAAAAGAAACAGAATCAAAATGGGGAACATGAGTTCATGGGCTGAAATTGTTGAACACAACGTTGAGACCAAAAGGCTGTAAGGTGCCTATTTGGAAGATGAGGTGCTGTTTCCTTGAGTGTGCACTGGAACACTGCAGCAGGCCGGAGACAGAAGTGAGAGAGCAAGGTGACAAACTAAAGTAGTAAGCACCCAGAAGCTTGGGGTCATGCTTGCAGACTGAGCAGAGGTGTTCCACAAAGCAGTCACCCAATTTACATAGTTGGAGTCCCCACTGTGGAGGAGACTGTGTCTTCTGAGCAGTGAATATAGCATACTAAATTGAAAGAAGTACACGAAATCACTGCTTCACCTGGAAGGAATGTTTGGGCTCTTGGATGGTGAGGAGAGAGGAGGTAAAAAGGGCAGGTGTTACACCTTCTGCGATTGCATGGGAAGGTGCCGTGGGAAGGGGATGAGGAGTTGCGGGTGACTGAGGAGTGGACCCAGGTGTCGTAGAGGTAACGGTGACAAGGGAGGGGAGGGGAAGATTTGTTTGGCAGTGGCACCACGATGGAGGTGGAAGAAATGGAGGAGGATGATCCTTTGAATGTGGAGGCTGGTGGAACTTATGCTTATTTGTGGGCTATTGCTTATACAAGATGGATACAGCATTTGCCCTAACTGTTCCTGCACTTCAAAGTAATTCATTGAATCAAGCACTGAAACTTTTCAACGTGATAAGATACTATATAAATGCATGTATTATTATTAATGATCACATGGTTCAAAGCCGGCAGCATACAATTTCCTGAATAGCGTCTCTGTTTTATGTTTATCTTATGTCCCAGTGTGAACCCTTCTCTTTATTTTGAATCATATTTTTGAATTTTAAAGGGTATTTAATTTTCTATCACCTAGTGACAGATCCTCCAGTTTCCAGAATATACAGCAAGCTGAACTCAATGGCAGTGACTGTTTTGAGAGGGCTGGTGCTTTTTGCTCATTGTGAGCATGGGGACAATTCAGCACTGCAGACTCAGATCCCACAGCCTTGAACAAGAATTACTGAACACAGAAATAGGCAATAGAAAATATAGGCAATCTCCAAACTAACTCATTAATCGCTGTGTTACAACATAATAATGTAAGTCATGTTTGAGTTTTAATATTCATTATTTTTATTCTGGAAAATTGGGTTTGAGCAGGGTAAGCAACATCTGTATTTATATATTATGACCTTCAAAAACAACAAAAATATGATTAACCAATGAAAATGCACACTGAGGTAGACAGTCATGGATAGTCATTAGTTGCCATGGGAATGCACTGGACTAAATACAAAATCAAATCTACAGCCTTGACCATCATTTACCCCCTTTCAGCTTCACTGGGTGATGCTAATTGGCTCTTCGTTCAGGCTGTAACCCTGGAAAATTCTATATGAAAATACAACTAGCAAAACAATGTTGCTCTCTCAGGAGAGCGATACGGAATAACTCGCTCTCCACCATTTCCTTCCTGCACCTGGTGGGGAAATGCCTCGTCTTAAAAGTTCTCTACCTCATTCAGCTGAGATTGAGACATCACCATGTGGAACTGCAGCACTCCATTTCATGGTAGCTGCTTCACCAATCAAATGTCCATGACATTGCCACCACACCTCCCTGCTATATACACTGTGATTTCAACAAGATGATAAAACTTCTGAAAATGGTACAGCGGCCATTGCTATTTGGTCCACAATGGGTAGAAATTTGCACTTTTTTAAACTTAATTGCCCGACAAGGAGATAGTGGTGTTCCGTACCACTTGTCCTCTAGAAAGCAGCACCTCCTGCCCCAGAATAAGAAAAAAACACTGAGCTCACTTTTTGTTCCCCAATCTAAAATAGAAGACAGCTCAGTTCTGACACTAGCCTGCATTTCCAGCGCTGAAGAGGAGTAACTTCACCCAAAATAGGGATGAGGCAATACTGGTAAGGCAGCAATGTCACAATCAGTCAGAAAAAATAGGCAAAGGGGTTTTTAATTCCTATTGCCAAAATTTAATTGATATGTTAACAGTTACACCCTTGGCATTTGGCAATTTCCATGCCTCTTTACCATTAGTAATTTGGTTTATATTTTTATTCAGGAAATTTTTCAGTTAAAACTCAGTTTAAAAAAAAGGCTCCAAACACAGATGCCCATCTTATAATTGAACACACGCAAAAGCCACAAGACCCAGCATAAACAGCCAGGGAAATATTTAGGAGGGAACAGACTCTTCTAGCGACTAACAGAGGCAGTCACAGATAGATTATTATTCACATGTTTGAAGTTGGCTTGCTTGCGCCATTTGGAAAGGGATCCAGTCACACCAAGTCTTTGCCTTGGCTGTACTCTGTTCTGCTTAAACACTGCAGCTACTGTCTACTCCCCACAACGTTCCAAATGTCAACTTTTAAAAAAGAAACCCGCCCAAAGCCAAAGTGTCTGTGCTTCGCTCCGATTTTTTTTTAAACCAGCTTTAACAAATATAGGGCAAGAAAAAAAAAAGAATCATTCCAACACTACAATAATTCATATTGCTTAAGGTTATATTACACTTGTGATGAATTGGCTGCCTCTAAAGGCGTAAAGAAAATATCCATTTAAAGGGAAATAGGTTGGCTGGCATCCAGTTGGCAGAAGGATGTCAGCTGCTGAAGTCTGAGAGATTTGGACCGCCTTTAGTCAGAACAGTGGGGGAAATGTTCATTAAAGGCCTGATGTTGATTATGTGGAGGTAAAGTTTCCAAAAGTCCAGAACCATACAGAAGGCAAAAGCAGTCGGAAGCATAATAGTCAGTTTTATAACACACCGATCACATTCTGTCCTGTTGAAAGTAATGAAAGTCTGTGGCGGCCAGATGAACTATTTATAACATAGTCGTAATGCTTTCTCTCATTCCCAGGAAAAAGGAACCTGCATTGAGCAGCTGAATTGCTAATAACACACTCTTATGTTCTTATAACCTACCCATTACATGCTTTCCCCTTAATATTGTCACTTAGACATGCACTGAGCTGTTTAACTGTTTATAAACCACATGTTACACTGTTCTAACACACCTGCAGTTGCCTGTCCCATTGCAAGCATCAGAAATATGCGCTGACAAGGTGAACCATCTATAAAATGCATATTCCCCTCATAATATACATGTAATGCTCTCTCATTCTGAGCAACATGAACATGAGATAAACATTTGAACATTTATAACAGATCCATCACACTCTCTCTTGTGCTGTAATAACACACTTGTAATACACATTGCATCTAAGAGGAATGTGCACTTGAACAATTACTGTTTATATTATACACATTATACCCTGATAACACATTTGTAACACATTCTTATTGTGAGCCATTTATAACATGTCCGTTCCATTACGTTTTTAGAAAATACTGGACACTCTCTATAAGTGGAATTAACAGATACTGAGCAGCTGAATAGTTAAGGGAACACCCATTATGCTCTTTCTCTTAACATCAACAACAAAAGCATGCCCTGAATAGTGAAACTATTAATAATGAGGGATAGATGTTTAGCAGATGTTGACACACTGGGCACTTGTACCATGTTGGTGGGCACCCGAGATACAGGAATTGCTTGGTGTGTCTCCAAGTCTCTCTGTTACCTAATGTACCATCCAGCTGAGGTGTGCTGGTATAGAAAAAGTCGTCGTCTCTCCATCTGATATTAGAGGAGATTGTGGAATACAGTATGAGGCATTAGAGAATAGATAAGGTTTCTCTTCCCAACATTTCCTAAACTGTGCTCAATGAGATAGTAAGAATTACCATCAACAGCGACTTATATATGGTGCCTTCAACATAGAGACATGTCCCGAGTCACTTCAGAAGCATAATCAAACAAAATTTAACATCGAGCCCCATAAGCAGATATTAAAGCAGATGGTCAAAGCTTCTTCGAAGAGTCGCTTTAGTTTGACTAAAAGGGGGAAAAAGAGATAAAGAAGCAGAAAGGGTAGGGAAGGAAATTCCAGAGCTTAGAGCCAAGGGAGCTGAATGCACAGCCACCCAGTGGTGGAGTAATTAAAATCAGGGATGCTCAAGAAGCCAGATCTGGAGGAGCAGAGGGATCTGAGGGCTGTTGAGCTGGAGGGAGTTACAGAGATGGAGAGAGCATGGAGGGATTTGAAAATGAGGATGGGAGTTTTAGAATTGAGGTGTTGTTTAGCCAGGAGCCACAGCAAGCCTATTTTACCACTGCACATTTGAAGGGGTAGCTGCAGACCCAAATGGCATCAGGCAAAATGGAGGCACTAAAGAGCACCCCTTCTATCAGTTGACCTTGGAAACAACAGATTTTATTTTAAAACACAATGTTTTCCAGTTGCTCCCAGTATTGTTGTTAACTGAGCAATCACTTCAGCCTGTAAGAAAGCAGATTTGTTTCCAACACCCTAGGCATGTGCTGCAAATTTGTGTTTGGTAAGATCAATTATAGAAACTTAAAATACCACCAATATATTACAATTTATTTATCTCTGAAACCCACATAGGTAGGACATTGGCAGCACAGGTGTGGGATGCAGGAGTGAGGTCAGAGCAAAAGGAGGGATCAAAAGTAAAACAACAGTGAGGAGAAAGATCGGGAGAACGGAGTGGCAAAGCATGTAAAGCAACATAACATTTTGCAGAAATTCTCTCAGAATCTGAACTTCACAATTTAATTCATTCTCCTGTGTCTATAGTAGGGTAAGAAACACTCAAGCAGACATATGAATATCTACTCAGTTATATAGAACTTGTGAAGCACAAGCTGAAAGGCACGCACCCAAAAAGATACTAACATTGTGTAACATTCAATGTGGTCTTTTTTAATGTGAGCAACAGACGGAAGTGCTGAGCAACTGGACTCTTTATGATGCTCACATTATTATCTCTCCCACTGCAAGAATAGGTAGTAATATGTCAGGTGTAACAGTCCTAGTGAAATAAAGAAAGGGAAAAAGAGGTTGAATTAAGAGAGAGAAAGAAAAAAGGGAAAGGTGTGAAAAATATTAAAACACTTAAAATGTTAAAAATTTCCAAACAGCAATTTACTACCTGCAGGAATGAGACTACAGTTCCAACTGTTCCCTTTCTGGGCTGGCGATGTTGAATGACGTTGCAGGAGTATAAATCTCATTTGAAAGAGTATTTGCCTCAGCTAAGTATCAGCCCTAAGTTTTTGTGGTGAGTTTAATGGACAAATACAGCAGCTTCTTGAAATTTATTGTGAAGCTGTGGGCAAGCTGCAGTTTCCATGAGATAATGATGGAGCGGTGCAGATCATCCAGCAGCTTGTGGTGATTTGCAAAGCATAGGCCATCTCCTCTTCACCACAAATTGTTGGACAACTTACACAAAAGCAATAGCATGCAAACACTCCAATTTTGACAATTTCTGGCCCATTAATAACGGTAAGAATTCATCCAGTCATTTATAATCTACCTAGATGCTTAAGAGACAGGAATATATTGAAAACAAATGGTAATCACTGGCTGCATTCTAATGTTACCAGCTCAACCAGCGATCAATTGTAATATGACCTAATTGCCAATGTACAGTTACTGATGCTAAACTAATTCTAAGATCAAATGAAAAATGCCCTTCTATAGGAATGTGCCTGAATGCAAGTCCAGAATAACATTTAAGTTCTCCTGCTGTCTCGAGGAAAATCATAATGTTCTTGGTCAAGTACTTGTTGAAATGCAGCAATGAAAAGAACAGAAAGCAAGACCAAACCCATCCTGCAAAAATGCACCTCTTATTGGTCAATCATAGATCACTGTTATGATAGGCCAAGAAGAAACGCATGGCACAGATGCCCCTATCTCTATTTTATTAATCTAAGCCTGTTCAGTGCCCCTCTTAACCTTGCTCTCTACTTCCCACCAAGCTGGGAGGGCACCCTCCTCTTCCTGGCTCTGCTTCACTGTTGAATCAGACTCGCTGTAAAGTATTCTGACTTTGTGCCATGATGCAAACTACGGAACTCCTTTCCTCCCGCAGTCTTTCCTTCTCCCCCACAATCTTTAGGTTTTTAGTATTCAAACTTGGCAGCTGCTAATCACTAATTCTTGCTTTACCTCAACTTCTACCCTTTTCTACCGTGCTGATGGTCTGCACTATGGACCTTGGCATTTTCTGCTAGGCCTGTCAACAGAATGAATTCTGAATCCAGAAGGAAGTAGTGGGAGTGGAAGGCAGCAGCGATGAGTCTTTAAAGAAAGGAGACAGCAGGAGAGAAATGAAAATAAAGAAGAATTGATTGCACATCCCATAATTTACTTGCCTCAGGGAACTATCAGGGTATCTATTTGATGACTTTCTGCCAGCTCATGTGAACAGCAGCATGTTTATTCACTGAGATAATGAAGCCTCTTCACTATATGCAGCTAGGTATGATTGATGAATCCCCCATGATACAAATCCCTTCTGTCTAGATTCAATACCATTATTCCAAAGACACTGATAAACAATGCCAGTATAACTAACGTTGGTCAAGAATATACCTGTAATGTAAAATTATAGCTAACAGTTTTCTTCCTGTTGTTTTTCTGTGAGCAGAACAAACAAGTTAGCAAGGAATGCAGAAATGAGGTTTCTTTTTCAACTAGGATATGGCCTGCAGCCAATAGACGTGCCACAGCCGACTGCCTTGGCCAGTAAACAGTGCAGGTTTATTTCTGGAGGTGACAAAGCATAACTAGACTGGAAAAAGTTAAAATAATTTGAACCCCAACATGTTGCAGCGCATAGAATTACACAGAATTTAGAGCACAGAAACAGGCCGTTTGGCCTAACATCTATGCTAGTGTTTATGCTCCAAATGAGCCTCCTCCCAACTTGCCTGATCTCACCCTAGCAACATGTCCTTCTAGTCTTTTCTCCCTCATGTGCGTATCCAGCTTTCCTTAAAATGTATCTCTGCTATTTGCCTCCGCCAGTCCACATGGTGGCAAATTCCACATTTTCACCACTTTGAATAAAGGTGTTTTGACTGAATTCCTTATTGAATTTATTACTGACGATCTGGTATTTATGGCTCCTAATTTTGGATTCCCTCAGAGGTAGAAACATCCTCTCCACATCTCCGCTTTTAAATTTCTTTATCATCTTAAAGTAGTTATGGAAACCGTTGCTCAATATTTGAAAAGGTAAAGAGAGAGGCAGATTTTCTGGGGGTGGGGGGGGGGCCTAGAAAGAGATTGTAAAGTTTAGGGGATTTTTTTGACCTCGCTTCTTCCCATTTTGTCTTACTCATTCTTCCCCATCCTCCAACTAGAGCAGGAGAGCACTTTTCCCTAACCTGGCAGTTGGAATTCTATCACCGGATCTCCCTTGTTGCATTTGAGAGCATCTCATTGAATTTCAGCCAAGCTATTAGATGGAGTTCAATGTCACAGTGAAGGCAAATAGACAGCCCTGCTCAGAGTTGCATTTTCATGGCATACCTAAACTTGGCAAAGTTCTAGAAGCCTACCTGTGATCCAATTTGTTTTTAGTACTGTAGTTCAAGCAGACCTGGTATGAAAATACAGCGACATTCTCACATGCAACTGAGGGATGTAACCTCTAGTTACTTTCAAGTCTTTTGGATGCACCTTCTTCAAACAGTATAAGCTAAAGTGTCCACAATACTTACAGTTACACTGGCCAATAAAGCAGTTTTCCTAATCTGATATGTATTTGGAACGTTTGGCTACATCGATCACTTCACCCTGCGTAAACACTGTTAACTGGAAAAGCAAACTGGTGCAGCCACCAAGATAATTATTTCTAATCTCATTGTTATTGTTTATATAAATATATATCAATTAAAAAAAACTATTCAATATGATTTATACCCAGTGCACATTTACACGTGCTGTAAAAAGCCTGGTATGGTCAAACCTGGGACACTTGAACACAATATAAATACTTTAGCCTCGATCCTGTCACTGTCTTCTATTCTCTT
This sequence comes from Cetorhinus maximus, assembly GCF_964194155.1. NCBI lineage: Eukaryota > Metazoa > Chordata > Chondrichthyes > Lamniformes > Cetorhinidae > Cetorhinus > Cetorhinus maximus. Next base: position 70,172,568 of record NC_135899.1, read on the forward strand.
TCACCTTGCTGAATAGTTATGTTGTATCTTTGGTTGTGGTAATGACTCTCTTGGTTGAAGAAGGCGGTCTGGAACTGAATGGTTTCTGAAGTGAGAGTAAAGGGTGGAGAAGGGAAAAGTCACATTTTACTAACATTTCCTGCACCCCAGCCCTCAGCCACAATCTCTAGCTGTACAAATATATGCCTGAGCTCCCCGGCTTGTCATGTAAGTGCTGGAAACTATCAAAATTTATCACGGTAGCTTTAAAACCAGCTATGCTTACAGATAATAGTCGAGGAGATTTACCAGGCTAATCCTTTAGGAACAGAAGTACGCCATTCAGCCCCTCAAACCTGTCCTGTCATCCAATTAGAATTATGGCTGATCTGTACCTTAACTTTCTGGGTGTCAGCAGCATTCATACATTGAAATAAAATTGAAAATAAGGGAACTGGGTGGTGAAGCAGAGGTGCAGATTATGAATTTTCACTGCTGGAACATGAGTTCAAATTAAAACCAGACAAGTGGGAGGGCAGTCTCTTCAGTTTGTGTTTTTTTTATACTTTCACATGATGTGGGCATCACAGGCTAGGCCAATGTTTGTTGCCCATCCCTATTTGCCCTTGAGAAGGTAGTGGTCAGCTGCCTTCTTGAACCTTCTTGTAGGTACACCCACATTGCTGTTAGGAAGGGAGTTCCAGGATTTTGACCCAGCGACAGTGAAGGAACGGTGATATAGTTCCAAGTCAGGATGGTGTGTGGCTTGGAGGGGAACTTGCAGGTTCCCATGTATCTGCTGCCCTTGTCCTTCTAGGTGGTAGAAATCACGGGTTTGGAAGGTGCTGTCGAAGGAATCTCGGTGAGTTGCTGCAGTGCATCTTGTAGATGGTATGCACTGCTGCCACTGTGCGTCAGTGTTAGAGGGAGTGAATGTTGAAGGTGGTGAATGGGGTGCTAATCAAGCAGGCTGCTTTGTCCTGGATGGTGTCGAGCTTCTTGAGTATTTTTGGAGCTGCACTCACCCAGCAAGTGGGGAGTATTCCATTATACTCCTGACTTGTGCCTAATAGATGGTGGACAGGCTTTGGGGAGTCAGGAGATGAGGTATTCGCCATAGAATTCCCAGCCTCTGACCTGCTCTTGTATCCACAGTATTTACATGGCTCATCCAGTTCAGTTTCTGGCAAATCACAATCCACAGATGCTGATAGTAGGGATTTAGCAATGGTAATGCCATTGAATGTCAAAGGGAGATGTTTGGATTCTCTCTTCTTGGAGATGGTCATTGCCTGGCACTTGTGTGATGTGAATGGTACTTGCCACTTGTCAGCCCAAGCTTGAATGTTGTCCAGGTCTTGCTGTATATGGACATGGACCGTTTCAGTATCTGAGGAGTCATGAATGGTACTGAACATTGTGTCATCATCAGTAAACATCCCCATTTCTGACCTTATGATGGAGAGAAGATCATTGATGAAGCAACTGAAGATGGTTGGGCCTAGGACATTATCCTGAGGAACTCATGCAACAATATCCTGGGGCTGAGGTGATTGACCTCCAACAACCACAACCATCTTCCTTTGTGCTAGGTATGACTCCAACCAGTGGAGAGTTTTTCCACTTATTCCCATTGACTCTAGATTTGCTAGGGCTCCTTGATGCCATATTCAGTCAAATACTGCCTTGATGTCAAGGACAGTCACTCTCACCTCACCTCTGGAGTTCAGCTCTTTCATCCATGCTTGGACCAAGGCTGTAATGAGGTCAGGAACTGAGTGGCCCTGGTGGAAGCCAAGCTGGGCGTCAGTGAGCAGGTTATTGCTGTGCAATTGCTGTTTGATAGCACTGTCGACGACACCTTCCAATCACTTTGCTGATGATCGAGAGTAGACTGATGGGGCAGTTATTAGCCAGGTTGGATTTTTCCTGATTTTTTGGGCAGGACATACCTGGGCAAATTTCCACATTGTCGGGTAGATGTTTGTGTTGTAGCTGTACTGGAACAGCTTGGCTAGACTAATTCTGAAGCATAAATCTTCAGCACTATTGCCGGAATGTTGTCAGGGCCCTTAGACTTTGCTGTCTTTCCTGTGCTTGTAAGGTCTGTGTGTGAAATGAGTTTGGGCAATCTCAGTCAATTTTGTTGTGTGTATTGGTCTATAACACTAATTTGGAATTAATTGGACATGTCACTCCGGCAGCCATGAAAATGGTCGCTGTGCGAAATGGAGTAAGTGCAGCACTGTTGCAGTAGAGGGTGCTCTTCTGAGATTGCAGCAAAGCAGAAGGAACTTTATATCAGTGCCTTAGCTGACACTGGCTGCCTTAAATGAAGGGTTTTCTATTGCACAGCACTAACATCCTTAGCCTTGCTGAGGACAAAAAAGTATAAATAATACAAAATGCCAACAACACCACTGATTCAATGAAGACTTAGTCTTTGCTTCTGATTTTGCTTATCTTCACACATGATGCAGCTGTATGTTTTCAAAGCATTCAGTAGCTAAAGGGTTAATGTTGTGGAACCTTTTCTCACCAGTGTTAAGGAAGCAAATGTGTTAAACTGTGGAATCCAGTTAACTAAAGCCAGCCAGGGCTGAAAGGAGGGAGTTATCAATTTGTTCTAATTAAAGAAATGTTTCTCTTCATTGTGCAACTGACCAGTTGCACATTCATAAGAAGTACAGCATTATATAAGCAGCGAGGCTCAAGCTTGTCATCCATCCGCAGACGGCAACATTCAGATATTGGCCAAAAGACGAGCTCTACTGCTCAACATGCTCCTAGCTGTAAATAGAATTTTACTTGACGCCTGCAGTCTAGACATTATTTATGTGCGTCAGGTCTCTTGTAATGAAGATTCCCCAAGTTGACTAGCTACCATGGTATTTGCATTAAAATAAAGTGCAACAATAAAACTGGTTCCTCATGTCTATGATTTGTTTACTTTGTCGACTTGCTAGTACAGAAGCTTGCAGTGAAAATAAAAGCATGCACTGACTGGTGACTGCACAGCTTGGACGTACTCAGCATTAAAGAGGAGTGTCAGAACTGAAATAGTAATCTGAATTCATAGGAGAAATTGATGGGGGAGACAGTGCTTTGAATTAAAGGGGAGTGCCAGAATTAAACCTAGGTACTGAAATGAAGGTGAGGGCATGTTGACTCTCATCTTAAAAGTCGTCTGCTTCATGTTACAGGATTTGATGTTGACAATAAGGATGAAAATAAATCTTCTGAATTTAAGATTTCGCAAATTTTATGTCCCTGGCTTTTTTTTCTGCTCTCCCTTCTCTGATCTTCATGATGTGGAGAAGGGGCGATTGTATCAAAATATTGCCACTTCTGGGCTGTGCATTGGATCACTCTACTGAATAGTTGTGTAGTGATTCCCTATAAGTACTTTAGCTCAGGAATCAAAGCATCTTTCCCTAAGGAGTGGGTGGGGGCAATGGGATGGCAAGGCTAATCCACATCACTCTGGCATAGCTACGAGCAGAAGGTTTAAGGTCAACATGAGCAGAGGTCAGTTGCCTGCATGTTCCCTTATGAACAGTACATGCACATACAGAGTTCTCAGTGTGAAACGCCCAACTTGGTGGCAGTCATTAGGCCTTCTGCAACTATCCATATGAAAGCCGTGTGCCCTGCACAGGTGGCTTTCAGTAAGCATTGTGCCTGCCTTATGTGATTCTCGCTGTAGGAAAGCTGTGTGAATGGGATAGGCAGCTTTTATCAGCATCGTCTGTACCCAATGTGATTCCATATGAAAGCTATCTGCCCTGAAGAAGTGGCTTTCAATAAGCACTGTGCCTGCCCTAGGTGCGACTTTCTCACTATGAAGGCTGTGTGATTGGGTAGGTGGCTTGTATTTTATGAGCTGTGGGTGTCCTGACTCAATCAGTAAAAAAGAAACCTGTGCCGGTCAGAAGTATATAGAGTCAGAGTGAAACAAGTTACACAACATCAGAGAAAATGTTTAAAATATTTTTTTTAAATTCTGTGTTTAACTATTCGATTTAACTAAGTGACTTAGTAATTCATTGGGAGGCTGATGGGCCCTTTCAGATTGCTAGGTACCCCTTTCAAATTCAGTCAAGCCATCTTTGCAAAAATATATAAATGTTATATTTTAATGCAAAATATTTCAAAGTAAATCGAGAGGAAATGGATAATTCCATGCACGTTTATTCCTTTGCATTTTCCTTCAATGAACACAAAGTTTGAAAATAAAACCTGCCTCCTACCCCAGTGTGAAGTGTTTTTCTTCAGCCACAATGTAAGTGAGGGAATGATTTAGCAAAACAACTCTCATTGACTGACATCATCTGTTTTGTTGGGAAAAACAAGCTTTACTAGCATGACTGTAGAGGCTTTTGCCTCCAGGCATATCTTTCAACTTTACCAGTAAAAGCTGATTTTATATAAAGAATTTGGATTGGTTCTTGCACAATTTGATCAGTCCTGCTTCTTTTAGTTGCCTGATGCTCGATATTACACTGTGTTGCACCGTGGAGGTGTATAAAACACGGGAAAGAGTATCAGTGGCCAGAATCTTCCATTTTGGAGTCTAAGTTCGGTGGCGGGCATAAGTGGGAGGAATTTCCGCTGGGGTAGAGGGCGGGAGGAACGGCTGATCACGCACAATCTTGCACTGTTCAGCTGATTAAATATGCATCTGCGAAGAGCTCACCGATTCTCGCGGCAGGGGCAGACAGGAAGTTGCCATCCCTGCCATTACCTCATGGGGTCGAAGGTGCGGCTGCCACATTTAAAGGGCACCCGTACAGCCCTACACTATCCCTTCCACCTTTGCCTGGCCACTTCACCTTTCCCCACTAACCCTTCCTCCCTTCTTTGGTCATCCTCCACGCAACTTGCACTGCCGCCACCCGCTCTCAAGCATTGGCTGGCATTTACAGACACTCCCAAAAGAGGACAATGCTACTGCAGTGGCAACTCACCTTTAATTGCGGTGAAGAAGTCTATCTTGCCAGGTGCACCACTTATGAGCAGTTGTAAAAGTGAACGTTCGAATTTCTCCCTGGTGGGGAACTGAATTTGTGGGGGGGGGCAGAGTTTAATTCCGGCGAGCTGGCCTTTTAATAAGCATGCATGACATGCTAATGCAAAAGGACATCACGACACTGTTCATCAGGAAGCTCGACCTGCCTTAAACCCGCCTTTAAAACCCCAAGAACATAATTGCTAAAGTTCATCCCGCCGTTGTGAAACTGATTTTTGGCCTCATGGCAAATTAAGTTACCTCGCTCGCCAAACTACCCTCTGCTGGCAGGACCAGAATATTCCACCCCATGAATATCTTAATCAGTCTGGTCAGCTTGACTCTGAGCCTGAAGGTTATGGGTTCAAGCCCCACTTCAGGATTTGAGGATATAACCTGGGCCAACACTTCAATGCTGTACAGAGGGAGCGATGTATTGTCAGAGATGAGATATTAAATCGAGACCCTATTTGTCCATTGAAATGTATGTAATAGACCTCATAGCATTATTTGAAGAACAGGGAGTTCTCCTGGGGTACCAGCCAACATTCCTCCCTCACCCAACACCACCTGAACAGATTATCTATTCATTCATTTGCTGCTTAAAAGGACTTTGCTGAATGCAAATTGGCCACTAAGTCTGTCTACACAACAGTGCTTTTCTGGGGTGGGGGCGTGGAAGAAATTTGTTGGTTGCAAAACACTTTGCCACTTCGTAAGAATATGATGAGGTGCTACATAAAAGCAAATCTTTCTTCAAATCGGAATTAGGTGACATTTTGATGGTAAAGCAGCCATTGTGTTGGGGAGAAATATCTGTCTAAAGCATGAGGCCTATAACCTTAGCAGCACCAGTCATACCACATGATGTGGTTAATGTCCTCAGTGTAAGGCAGTACCTTACTGCAGTGAAATGATAGATCCCAGTGTGTAACTATTGTTAAAAGAGTGAATGTGAATTGTGCATGGTTAAGATCTATAACCTGCAATTTATTATAAATTGACATCAGCATGTATTCTATTTAGATTTTTACAATTCGTGGTTATAAATCTTTTCAATATTTCAATTTGATGTGGAGTTTATGAATGATGGCAACAAAAAATGCTCTTTATTTAGTTTTAATAAATGCACAATGAATTGGGTACCAGAGGTATTTGAGGGTTTTTTCTGGATACGCCCTTTCCAAGGTGTGGCTTTGTGAAATGTTAGAATGGTGCAGAAGACTGTTGTTGCTGCACTGCTTTGAATTGCAAAGAGGCAGAATTAGATGGGTAGGTGACATTGCAACAGGTGCAATGTGGATACACCTGGTTACTTGAAATTTTCAATGCATTTCACACTCCAATTGTAATGTTGTAGTGTAATGAAGCAGTTTGACTTTTGCACCGATGCTGCAGCTTACAGCGGAAATGTAGAAAGAATCGAAGTGAGACATCTGGAGGAGTCACTTAGAGCTTTGCCACGTGATCCACACTTCAAGCACTTTGTGATTTACGTGGGACACTAAACTTGTGGAGTGTGAGAGTAAGTTATTAGGCAAAGCTTTGGTGCTGCCTTTTGATAAAGAAATATCCATAACCCTGGTAGAGATGACACAGATTAAAAGGAACTTTCTTCAGCATCTGCCATTAACAAAACTCAATAGCACAAACCATGGAATGTAGCACTGGAGTACAATTAATATTACTTTTCCAAAAATCATGAACAGTAGTGGTAAACCACATCATGAAATTCAACATTTTGCACACAGAATTAAGAATTATTCAGGTGAAAATGTTCCTTTTTTTGCTAATATTGTAAATATCTTAAATGATGCAAGTACCAAGATAAAGTATCTCATTAATTGAGCCAATATTTCAGTTAAACTAATGATGTTCATGCATGATTGCCCATCACTTGTTTGGCTTATTTGCCCATAACCATTGAATTAAGTGTTATATAATGTAACCAGTAAAATCTGTTATTGCCCACAGCTGCAAACATCTGAAGCTGTTGGCATTTAACTAAGGGTGGAGTTTTCTTGGTCAAGTAAGAAGCCCTCAAAGCCTCAATCATGCTTCCAGCCTTGCCTCCAAACACGATCAAATAGCAGCTTAGTTCTTTGAACTGCATGTCAGTACAGTGCAAAGAAATTAAATCAGATGGGAACAGGTTCCCCAGCTTGAGTTTTTCAAACTTCAAAACAAACAGATAAAAAAAATGGAGAAACAAGATAGATGCAACCAAACATGGTGGTGCATTTAATCCTATGATCACAGATTTCCCTTGGTATTACTTGTGGGGAGGGTAACTTGAGGTCTTGATCATGATTGTGACGTTTAACGTGGTCTGCCTCATTTAAGGTCACTGTTCAAATAAGGTGGTTACATAGACAAAGCCAGCTAGATGGAGCTCTTGGTAAACTCCTGGGATCGGTCAGAGGGTAATTGTCAGATCTTGTAAATATCTGGCTGCAGGTTTGAAAAGCTCGACATGAAAGGAGTTAGCTTTCTTTCTCTCTTTATCTAAGGTCAGTTTACAGCTGCAACAAAGTGCGACATCTGAAGTGTGATGGATGCGTGTTAGTCAAAACTCATAAAAGGAGAGATTATGAACCCCCGTGGGCCTGCTGTTAGTAGTCATGAGCACAGACTTAGTTTCGCTAATGTTGTTCCAAAGAATTGGAGCATCTGCCTCCAAACCACAAGGTCAAATGGGATGGGAGAAGGGAAACATTTTGCTATCCAATCTCCAAGTTTAGTCCACAATGACACAATTTCCGCATTTAGTCGGCTTATTCCTTGTGCCAAGCTGATTGTGGCCTGCAAATTTTGAAAATCTGGATTGGATAATGAAATAGAATTAGTAACCACAGCTTTCTGAGCTCATATTCTCCATCAATACAGTATTTTCAATATCTCACAGCAAGATCTTTTTTTCATTAGTATAATTGTTCAGATTAAATTTGCCACTAATCTGTCAATCAAGTGTGTGTTTATTATATGATTTTTAGACTAGGCAGTACAGAGACACAGGTGACAGGTTCCCTCGCGTCTACCACTCTACGTGAAGATAAGGTGGCAGGAAGTGAGATTGGCTGGGTTTAGTATAAGTACTAAATTAAGGTACATATGTTGGTATTTTTAAAATACTTCCCATCACAAAAAACAAACATGAATAAATCATCTTGAGACATGCACAAACCCAACTAAATGATCACTAAAACGAATGCCCGGCCACTGAGTGATGATCAAAGTGCTCACTTTAACGAGTCTATCCCTGACTTTTTCTTTCTCTCTCTGACGCTTGAAGAACATTTGGTATTCTCTACAAAGATCAGCTAAGACCAAGAACATTATGTAGTGAATAATGGACACAACCCCAGATACAGTCTGTTGAATGGAATGTCTACACAGTGATCTTTGGGAATATACATACACATTAAGATGAAGAATAATTCTGTGAGCTTTGAAACTTTGTTCAGTGAGACAGAATAACAGTAGTGGAAACTTAGCCATGATATTTTAAAAACTAACACTGAAATACCCTCTCTTCCATTTAGGGGTCAAGGCTTGCTATCACCTCCCCATATATTCTAATTGGATTTCAACCCAAATCTCTGAGATAACAGTCTACTGTTTTGACAGAGGTAATGCAAATCTTAAGTGGCTTATTCTGATAAATTCAGATATGGACTAATTTTGGACACGTCGCATTGGGGTGTGCCTGGCCCTTTAATAAAATGGGAACCTGCATGTGCACAACTTACTGGAATATTTTTCTCTCCCTGAGTGTGATTTTATTTTATTTCTTGCAGCAGGATAGATGTTAGCAGACAAAGGCAAGTGACTATTTAAAAGGCATGCAGTGATATTATTTAGTGTTTTAATGCCATAAATCTATCTTTTAAAATTGTTTGTTTAGTAGATACATACCGATTTTTGTTAAGCAGTTATAATTTAGCTAGTTCTTTTTAGGCCGCCCTTATTAATGCACTAACAATCTGATGTTGATAGCTGTCAAGTGCTGAGTACTACTGACACCTCTCACTCTGTCCATGAGAAAAAGCTGTACATTCATATTTTTATATCTGCATGCAGTGGTGCTGTATTCTTTTGGCTTTTTTTATTAATGACAGGAGAATGTGACTTATAATGTTGTAATTACAGCAAAAGTGTTGCATTTATATAGCACCTTACCACATCTTATAAATGTCTTAGATGACCAGTATGAAGTGCAGGGACCTTCCTTATGTAGTCAGTGTAGCAGCCATCTTATTCACAGCAAGATTCCACAACCAGTAATGCCATGGATAACTAGTTAAACAGATTTTAGCACTGTTGATTTGAGGAGGAATATTTGTCAGGAGAATAGGAAGACTTTCTGATCTTCAAATAGACTTAATTGTAAGTTTACAAAGTGCCCAGAGATCCAACAGATTTGCACAACATTTTTAGTTCAGACTTCAAATCAATTTGAAGTTTTTTGCCATTTTACAAAAGAGCCCAAATAGTTTGTAAACTCTTTTTGAGAAGGTGTCATATCACCCTGCTTGTGCACTCAGGAGTCACCCGAGTGGGACTGGATTCCTTCATTATACTACCAATTTCACGTCAATGTTCACCTTAAGCTGTTTTGCGTTACCACAAAAGTGGCAGTATCACTGGAGCTGATGATTAGTTTGATTAGTGTTTTAGAAATGCTTTAGTTGGTTTCAGGTTTCATAATGGTTAAGTTGGAATTCTGATTGTTTAATTGATGGTTTAGTTGAGTTTCTGTTCGTGTTAATGATGGCAGTTGAATTTCTACTTCTGTGATTTAGTTATTTTTATGTTAATTTTCCTAATAGTTAGGATGTGTCCAAATTCTCTAATGTGCTGACACACAGTTGGGTATAACAATGTATCTAATTTCCCTGAAGTGCGACTGAGGCAGATACATAGCCTATAGTTCTCAGATGTGGTTGTATTTTTGGTCTTCCTTGATCTCACAACTGGCATCTTGTTGAAATGTCAAATTGATGGAATGCAAATTTTGTAACACTGTCCCCTCCACCCTCCACTTAAACGTAAAATTCAAATTTCTCCAAATTCTCAGTCCTAATTACCAGATACTTCACTATGGTCCTCATTAGAGAAATACATCATTCCAAAAATGAAAAATGTTAAGTACTATGTATGGAAACACTGAACAAATTGAATAGCCAGTGATTATTTTTCTTTTGCGAATCAAGCATTTATTGGAAAATAGATGCAAAACCCAGATGTATGTAAGATATAAAATTAATTTCCAAAATGTTAGGAGTGTGTCTTATATACAAGTATGCCTTGCACACCAAAAGTTATGGATGTGAATAAACTGCACTGTCTCACTCAGTCCTTCCACCAAAACATTAACAAAATTACTTTTAAAGAAACTGTCTAAGCAGGTTTGGTATTGCTGTGGGTTTGATGACACTGCCTTACTGTTTTACTGCCTTAAGCGTAGTGTTTCATCAGGTGTTTTTTTTAAGTGTAAAGGAGGCTTCCAAGTGTATATTGAGCTTTATATTTATGTATAGATGTGCAATAAATCAGAGTACACTTATGCTAATCATAGATAAACACATGCAAAGATAAATACATCATTGTTCAGTCCCAACCTGTTTTTTAGGGAGTAGGTCATTCAGCTCCTCGAATCTATTCCGACACTCAGTTAGATCATGGTTGATCTGTATCTTAACTCCATTTACAACCCCCCCTCCTTGCTTCTGTAACCCTTAATATCCTTGTTTAACAAAAATCTATCAGTCTCCATTTTGAGATTTTCAATTCGCCCCCCACCCCCGCAACTGCTTTTTGGGGAAGAGAGTTCCAGGTTTTCACTACCTTTGATGTGAAGAATTGCTTTCTGACATCATTCCTGAGCAGCCTAGCTTTAATTTTCAGGTTATTCCCCCGTGTTCTGAATTCTCCAGCCAGAGAAGATAGTTTCCCTCTATGGGCCCTATCAAGTAATTTCTATTAGATCGCCCCATATTCAAGGGACAGTGATGGTCTGTTCATTGTTGGGTTACGCCAGTTTGTCTGTAACCAACTTTTATTGTCTATTCATCCAGCCCCTTAGATGTTAGATACCTGGTGTAAAAATATCATGAAGCCCTCAAAGGATTCATTTTCATTATAATTTATTTTCTATTTAAATTTTTGGTTCATATCCAATTTCATAAACTCTGCAACAATGAGACGTCACCAGGAAATGTTTAATCTCCAAAGACTGGTTCAGGTGTATGAACATGTAGAGCCTTGTGCAGCATGCAACCACTGACATTCTCTCTTGCACATTTGAAAGTAATATTTTAAAATCAGATAACAGGAGTTTACACAAATGGACAATATTTTCCTTTGTATATTGTTATCTCATTAATAGGCCATGCTGTAATGTCCACTGTGTCTTTAGGTATGAAAAGATATTACAGTGCTCAAAGGGTTAAGTAGTTTTCTACCACAACTTTGTACTTCAGTGTTTAAAAAAAAACCCAGCAGGCGCGGTTTCTTAACGGAAAAACATAGATGATAATCATCTCCTCATAGCGATGTATCACATTCAGAGTAGCATTTCTTCATATCTGCGTGTTACACGCTTAATTCCTTTACTGTGAGGTGTGATTGGCAACTTTCAAAAATACTCTCACGCTTTGCTCTGTCACACACTTAGTTGATCAGTGTTCTACTTTTAAATGCATAGTTGAACTTGTTGTTTGATATTCAGCAGCTGCACTACTGTGCTCTTCAACTGTTTTAAAAAACTTACACCTGAGTCAGTGAACAAGCTGGTGCATTGACAGCACAATAGAACTTTTATTTCATGTTTTGCAGGTTAGGGATTGGCCTTTCTGAGTCCCACCAAATGACACAAAGCATAATTTTGCTCAGGCAGTAATCATTAGTGAGCCTAAGGTGGTCATTGTTGACCCAACATTTGACCACCAAATTTTGGCCTCAACATTTAAGGAAAATGTTATCTTTCTTTGCCAGTTCCCAGTTCTCAGCACCGATAACTACTTTGTTGGATTTAAGGCAATGTTTTAAACTTGTTGATTGCCACTCAATTAGAACTCCCTGAATGGTCTAATATCAAATAACTGAATCCAAGTGAATCCTGCGTAGACATGCTGGCTGAATACTCAGTTATTGGTTGGCTTGATGGGGAATAATTAAATACATTATTTGTTTTGAATGGTTTCATGAAAGACTGGTGCAGTTCACCATGTGCGCTAGATTGATTCCAATTTTGCTGCAAAACCACCATGATAATTTCACTGAAAACCTCCCCTACTAGTAAGCATTTGAAAACAGTCCAAATTTCAAAAGTATGTAACATGCTGTAAATGAATGTGTATATGGACCATACCCATAACATGGTTTGTGACAGCATAATCAGGAATAGTTCTGAAATACAACACTCAGGGTATCAACCACCTACATGCCTAAACTTAAAAGTATTATCACATTATGGTCAACCACTGCGGGAATTTTAAAATTTTCCTTCCTCTAATTATAATTTTCTGTGCTCCTTTTGAGTCTCTTAATTTTAATTGTCTTGAAATTGACTCCAAGTGTGAAATAGAAAATAAACTTCACAGCAGTGGGACAGGCTCATGAACTTTGTGTGTATTGCAATGGTGAAAGTGGGTGTTATCAGCAGTTTGTTTGCTTGAAATACGAACTGTTTCATCTAATTCATTATTGCCCTGCCCACTTGCAAAGAGCCAATGTTTTGCAACCTGTGCACAAATTCAGCCTGAAATCACTGCACCCTATTTCAATGCACACTAACTTCAACTTACGCACAGAGCAAAGACAATGTACAAGGAGAGCTCCCTCACTGCTATGAACCTGTTCATAAAATCTTTTATTTAAGGAAAAAAACTCACCTTAAGACCATGTAACTGACACTTAGAAACAGCAATATGCTCAATTGGTCAATTATGTGAGGAAAGAAATTATCATCATCAATAATTTACTTCCCTTTAATGCACTTTTAAAAATGTTAATTTCCTTTTAAGATGAAAGTATGTTCCTTTGCAACAATTTCTGACTTAAAATATTTGGATGATGAAATAAATGCTTCCATAAACTGAACTTGTTGAAAGCAATTAGTGATCTTTTAAACCTTGATGAAAGCAATAACTAGCCAACAAAAGTTATGCATTTTATGCCAGAGTTTTCCACAAAGATGAAGGTAGTAGTGCTCCCATGATGGCTCAGTGAGTGATCACTGAGTACCCGAGCCATTATGGACCATCATCCTGATTTGGACATATAATTCTGTTCCTTCATGATCACTGAGACAATCTGAAATTCCCGACCTAACACTAACGCAGGAGCACTGTCATCACAAAGGCTTCCAGCACATATAGCGGAGTAATAAATGTGACCTTTCCAGCATTGTGCAATCCCAAGAATATATATTTTTTAAAATGGTCCCAGGTTTAATCCCTGGTCTATATGAAGCTAGCTGACCTCAGCTAGGGTATTGGTGGGGATTATGAATCAGACTGGAAATGCACGTGTGGATATCAGGTGAGGGCAGAAACTGGCCACGCTTCAAATAGCTGTCCCTCACTAGTAGGACTAAGACATGAATAATGGTTCACCAGAGAGTGACAAGCAGTCAGTACATTGAGGACAGGTAGGAAAGTGAGAGGAATTAACAAGGAAAAATATTGGGCAGTATTTAATCATTCATATAGCAAGTTCAACACAGAATAGTAAATATTCTCACCATGGCAGCCTCCATTACTTGTAGTGAGATTATGCTGTCAAAATCTATTTATATCATATGGTAAATTATAGCAAAATCATGGCTTCATTTAGTGTAATGGGTTTTAAAATATGAATAATTAGGCATATTTTATCTGTACAATTTCATATGGAAGTCTTGTCTTTTAATCATAAGATTGAACAGAATTCTACTTTTAGGCTTGGATTTGAATTATATTTACCTTTCTATTTATTGACACAACAGTAGTCATTGCTACCCTGTTTGTTTCTCTCTCATTCCCCAGCTCTAAATACTGTATCCAAAATGCCGTTAGATGAAGTAAGGTGGGAGGAGGTCCCCTATGGAGTATTAAAAACACTGACACAGGCCATTTGTAACAATGGCCTAAATCTATGTAAGTTCTCCATGCTTTCTCTCCCCTTGTAGTCTTACCATGTTAGAGTACATTTTTCAGGTTTTGGGTGCTCAGTCGGCAGAATAAGTTAACCAGCTGGCTAATAATGCTGATAGAGGGCTATTTTGAGGGCCAGGTCAGGCCTCATGAAAGCTATGGGTGAAAAATGGAGGGAGATCCATTGCAACAATGGCTCAGGTTATTTTTGTGGAACCTGGGGAAGCATTTCTTCTCATCCTGGCCCCACAGAAATAATTTAAATCTTAACTTCTGGGCTCCTCGTGGGCCAGATCACCTGCTGGAACTGTGTATAATCTGCATGGCGCATGCTCCATTGGTTGAGTTATGGATCGATGTATGCCATAGTACCACAATTTGCATATTAGCAGGATCACATGCTCTAGGTGCCCAGCAAAAGGTCCTAAATGAAGATGGCATTGACTGCATCATCAGCAGGAATGAGATGTCATATCGTTCTCCACCATTTTAGGGGAATTACTATCCAATAGCACCCAACAGGTGGCCTCACAAATTGCACCCAGACTTATCACAAACTCTCCTCTATACCTCAAAGCTGCAGAACTGTGGAACTTCTTAGATTCTTACAATCCATAGGCATTTAAACTCAATTTTGGTGTCCGCAAATCTGTACTTCTCATTTTACTTCATATTCTCTCTTTTTATGCCTGATGGGCTCGTAAACTTTGGGCCTTGGACTTTCACCTGAGGTTTCTCAATTAAAAGCAAAGCAGAACAGGCAGGCTTTAAATTGGAAAACTGCAGGTTATCAAACTCTATAATGAATATACTCTGATGCAATAAATAAAAAGAGATACACATTCAGAACAAAGCTAGATAATCGACATTTAAATGACATTCTTGACCTGTTCCTGGCTATTGTAGGAGTCAAGCTCCTCCAAAAGGTCCTCACTGTGCAACATAACCCTTTAACAATTATCAATGGCTGTTTGGATAACTGGTTCACTTACTTCTTCCCAGAAGTCTTCTATCACCAATAATTCAAACTTGGGGATAATTTTAAAGAGTTAATTGTTTTTTTCCAGGTCTCGTTGGGCCTGTTCTGAAACTGTCTTATCCTCATATAGAACAACAAATATACATCAAGGCAGTCTGATAGCTTTCATGTGCCTTTTTTCTGTCATCACACAGCTGGCACCTTCTTACTTGAATTTGCCCATTCACGGGCTAGAAATTTCCCCCCATCGGGGGTGGAGGGGTTTGTGCGGGGGTAGGCGTAAACCCAATCGGTGCCCTGATTGGGGACGCGCCGCCATTTTACATTGGTGGGCCAATTAAGGCCCGCCTAGCGTGCCGCTCACCCGGAAGCGCTAAGCGCTCCCTGTGGGGAGGGGGTGGAATTCCCTGAGAGGTTCCCTGCGTGCGAAAGAGCACAGAGATCGCCCCGAGGCATTTGTTTCAGTGCTAAAATTTTAAATAAAGGTTTTTTAACACTTTTAAAACATGTCCCCTCATGTGACACTGTCACATGAGCTGGGACATGTCAAAGAATAAAAGTATAAATTTTTATTAGATTTTAAAACACTTCGTGAAACCTCATCCCGCCCGTGGATGAGGTTTCATGAAAAATGCAAAGGCCGCCTGGGCCTTAAGGTTGGCCGGGCAGCTCATTACATTGAATTAATTGGTTTTTAACAGGCCTTAATAGGCCTTTAACAGCTCGGCTGCGCGCCCGCCAAACTGAAAATCTAAATGACGCACGGTGACATCGCGACATCCGCCCGATGTCACCGCGCATCAT
This sequence comes from Cetorhinus maximus, assembly GCF_964194155.1. NCBI lineage: Eukaryota > Metazoa > Chordata > Chondrichthyes > Lamniformes > Cetorhinidae > Cetorhinus > Cetorhinus maximus. The sequence goes on from NC_135899.1 coordinate 70,188,475, forward strand.
TTTACACGTCGGCAAGTGGGCCCTGCCCCCGCTCGCCGACGGGAAAATTCTTCCCATACAAACTGCGTGTTAATGCTAGTTGCAGAGTTGATCTTCTGTGGCAATTAGTCAGGGATAAACACTTGTTGTATAGTTACAAAGTTATTTATTTATTTTCTTACGTGGGTGTTGCACTGTCTGGAGAGCTCAACAAGTCATTCTATATTTTTCAAACATACCACTATGGAACACAGAAAATCTGCAATTTTTTCAGAAAATTCCTTTAAATAGTATTTTCATTGGACAGCCAGGCAATAATTTACTTGGGTTAAATCAAGTCCCTTCTGTCAAATTATCATGTCACCATGACCAGTCACAGCCAGCACCAAGCGCGGCCTAGGTTCTACATTCGCAACACAACTGCAAACGATGGAATAAACACTTTCTTATCCATGACTGTCTGCTTGAAGCATTCTTTTATCCACAAGAAAAGCGAGGCACTTCATAACATCTCAATGGCACTCATAGAAAATGGCATTTTCTGAACTTCCTTTTTGCTGGTAAAGAGTTATGCTTTTCCTAACCTGGTTTCTTATCCTTTTCCAAATTACTACGTATTTAGACCTGACTTTTTTATTATTATTATATTATTACTATTATTATAAACAGGATTGTATTCCCAGCTAGGCCACAGATGTCCAATGAAAATAATATTTAAAGGTGTTTTCTAAAAAATTGCAATTTTCTGTGTTCCATAGTGGTATGTTTGAAAAATACGGAATGACTTGTTGAGTTCTCCAAACAGTGCAACAACCACATAAGAAAATAAATAAACAACTTTGTAACTATATGACAAATGTTTATCCCTGACTAATTGATCTCTCCTCTTTGTTGTCAGTTCCTCGTTCTTTGATTGGCAGGAACTCTCCAAGAAGAGGAGAGTTCAGCCCAGTTAGCAAATAAACTGCATGGTTCCACAGTTCAGTTTCTGTCACGCAATAAGTACATTTCTGCGACACGGCACATCTGAAATGTGATTTTAAAAATGTTTTTATTCCATTATTATTTCCAAAACTCTGGCTGAAAAACACAAGCTTTAAATATCTGAACATAAAGGGTAAGCATTGTGGACACTTCAGCCAGGATTATAGTCTGCAGGGACCCATGCTGGCTAAACTCAACAAAATAATCTATTTTGTCTGCTTCTATTTATTTATTGATAATAAGGGAGCAGGAACAAATTATTCAGCTAAAGAAGTTGAATATTTACAATGTACATACTACAGTCAAGGAGCAAATAAACCATTCAGTGTCACAGTTCTATTTATAATCATGGCTTAACATCAGTATCTCACACCAATTCCATTACCAAGAATATAAATTATACTTCATGTTGGCCAATTCATTGTTTTTCCAGATGTGATTCATCTTTAGCCATTAAATATCATAGCTTCAGATCCCTCTCATTAGCTTAAAAATACTAAATAATACTTCAGGGTTCAGTTGCATGTTTAGCACTGAATCTGCCCATTCATTGCTTAAATACTGTAGTTAATTAATGCTGATTGTAACCTGTGATTTGAAATGACTGTTAATCCTGTGTGAATACCTTCCATGTTATCTTTGTCATGTATTTAAGTTTTCAGTGTAAATATATAATATTTGATATCACTGTACAACACAACTCTGAATTCGCATTTCAAGCAGTGAATAAACCTATTCATGAACACTTTACTTGCAGTAATTACTGCTGATTAAAGCACCAATCTCAGATGATAATTAATCCTGAATGAATGTATTCTATGTTTGATATTTATAAAATGAGTTCTAACTTACTGCGTGGCTCTCTGGGTCCGTCCACAGTGACTTTAATGGCTCTGTGGTAGGTGGCAACTTGAGGAGGGCTAGTGAATACAGTGATTGTCAGTGTGAAGCTTTTACCTACAAGGGGAGAAATAGAAAATATTGTTTATTTTGCCATGTTTCTGCCAGACACGTCAAGCATTGAAGACTGGGAAAGGAAAGGGAACAGGAAGGGGACAACATTCCCCAGCCTGTCCGTGTAGAATAGCTTTGCTTTCCACTGTGGTTTTTTTTTTAAACACAGAAAACTAAATTTTATTATGAAATATACCTCATGGATGCATTAGGGAAGGATTTCATTGGTTCCATGCTGCACCCCTATGGGAGTACCTTTTGCGACTGAAGAGCTAACTTGTCTTATCTCGACTTGCTCTTTAAAAAAAGCTTCTTGGCCATTCCCACTCCCTGCCAAACTTGCCCCCCCCCACCAATCAATAAAATGGGATATTTCTGTCATCTCCTGGTCACCATCTCTACTGCTCACTCCACGGTCTGTTATTTGGAGGTGGAATTCAAATTTGGGTTCTGAAAGTTCTTTTTCTGATCCTGGGAAGGTGATGCCCACAGTAGGACAGTGGTCATCAACTGCATCAGGAGTGACTATCAAGAAATCACCCAGCTGAGAGCGGTGTGTGGGAAATCCAGGCAGCCCTCAGAATGAAGCTAAATCTCCTGGTCACTTTCAAGCATTCACTCACATTGAGGCTGCAACCAATAGCGGGTTAATTTTGTCAGCACCATTCAGGAATGCCGGTTCACTGAATGAGACAATTCTCTACTTTCACAAATGGATGTCATTCGTGTTAGTCTGACAGGGCATTACAGTCCATCATATGACAATATAAACTCCTGCATTCTGAAAGGGAGTGTGCTTCCATCAAATATATTATTCTGAGAAGGTTTGTTGTGTGGCTTCTTTTGAATCGGAAATAATTTATCTAGAAGTGCTGCTTTATTCAGAGAATTTTACGGATAAATTAATCATATTCCTCTTCATACAGTTCAGCACTTCACCTCCACTGAATATTGACCCTTGCGACTCTGTAGCATAGAAAGCATGACCTGGAATTTCCACTTGATTGGGCCAAATTTTTCCGAGAAATTTAGGTGAAATCAGCATAAACAGTGCAAAAGATTTATGTGCAATTTGAGTTCAGCGTAACTCATATTTCCAAGGTCTTTTGAGCTCGTGTTAAAAACATTTTGTGTTGCAAGCAGGCTCCACTCACAAAACTGACCACAGCCCCAAGGTGAATTAATAACCGTTAGGTGTTTCCACTAATTGCACTAGTTTGCAGGCCTTCGAGGAGGCTTTAAAATTTGAGCTGGCTCTTTTGGCAACATTTTGCAAAAATGACTTTTTGCAAGGACATTAAAAGGTAGTCTTTAGAAGTTTTAAATTGTGATTTTTGTTTTAACTTGCAAAGAAACTGACTAATGCACGCCTAAATAACTGGAAAATAGTTTAATACATTTTTAAAGGCGAATTTCAGTAATTTAGTTTTGTTTTACTCAGATGTGGTGGGTTGTCACTGTGATTACAAATGTTTATTTTTGTAATAGACTTAACTTCAGCTGTTTTAATCGAGCTTCACCCGGTTACCATTTTTAAATATATGAAGGAAAATTATTCATAACAAATACTCATTTAATTACCATTTCAAACGCTACCCGATTGCATTGATTCATGGCAGATTTTGAATTCATGCAAATGGTTGAGCAAAAACTTGGGGAGTTTGGGGGGATGGGGTTGAAAAAAAAACATGTTTCAAAACAGGCACAATCTGGGGCAGATTTTGCACCAGAATCAGCAACTGCGCCCAAAGCAGAAATTCCACCCTGATATGTGTAATTTTAAAATTGCACAGGGAATGTAAGGACTAAAATAGTGGACCTCCTTAAATAATAAAAATCATCTTGTATCTTTTTAACCTAGCTATTTACAACTGGCAAGAATGATTGGAGAATAAGAGGTTATAATCCCATAAATCTATTTTATGCTACTGAATAAGAGAGAATCAGCTAACCTTCCCTATACAGGGCATCTGCCAGTGAGGAGCAATCCTAATCTTTGTTAGATCGAGAAACAAGGATATATATTATTGTTCAGTTTCCTCAAAACTCTAATCTCCAAAGGTCAGGAAGTTAAGGGAAGAATCACTAAAGAACAAATTGGGAAACACAAAGCCTAGAAAGGCTCATCATTGTGTTGTGACTGCAGCTGAACACAGTAACCGTAGTCTTTCAGCCACTGCGACAAAATCACGTTAGACCATCACAAATTTTGGCTCTAAAATTTCACACTGGCAACATTAAGAAAATAAATGTTTGAAACGTCCGCTACTGGAAAAGAGAGCACGCAATGCAGGTAAAATTGCACTGATTCAGGTTGAGAAGAGTGCAAGGCCACAGCATCATTACAACGGGTCCTGTACCAGCCTAGCTTATCTATTATTCCACCATCTTCTGATTTTCTTTTGTTCTTGCATTGCACTACATGCACCATTACACAAATTGAAAAGCTTTAAAGGTTTGCCAGATAACAAATGAGAAGTATGATGTTAGTATTACAACAGGCATTCCAATTTTCAAAAGATTTCGAGAGCTGTTTCTTAAAGTTTTCAAGTTTACATTTTGGTGCGGTGCTTGACACTTAATAGAGGTAACATGGTGCTCAACACAGTCCTGTGATGTGGTTCACTGCCTACTGTTGTTTTGGGGCATTCTTGTGGTTCATTGTGGCCTGTGAGAAGGAGAATCGAACTGGCCATGAGTCAGCATTCACTTTATTAATAGCATTATATTTATTATAAATCATTGCTCTGTAGTTGGATTTACCAACTCGATTCTTACTCACTAATCAGGAATATTTATCAAATAGATTAAAAGGAAATAATAGTCTGGGCAATCCTTTGCAACATTTCCATAATTTCGCTATCTTTTTCGCAGTTTGTTTCACATTAGCAACGGCAGATGTTAGAAGGCCATGTTCAAACAGAGCACGTCAGTTGTCAATTGGACAAGCGATAGGAATGAGTACTATTAAAGGTAAATCTGGTACAGTTTGACCTGATTGAAGTGAAATTGTCCTGCATGTTACATTGGTCTTTTTAAGTAAAAACACTGACAGGAAAAATGATGAATGAAACCATGTTCTACCAATGGGAATCATTCTTTGTAGTCCTGAATTACTGCCAGCTTTCTCACTTAACTGTGAACAGCACAACACTTAGTAAGCCTAAGTCTTACTGTGTTCTTGTTCTATTCTGGTTGATTCTGTGAAAAGGTTTTTCCAATGTAATTGCAGGTAACCTGGACTGTAAGTGTAAACATGGGCTAAGGGAAGAGAGAAACCATTCATGTGACAGAAATATACAATTGAACTATGAAATCAAATTTTATAAATACAAATTACATCGACTGATATTTTGGCACCTTTTTCATTTTCAATTTTATTATTAGAAATATTCACTCATCAGTTTATATACTTGTAATGTACTGAGTGAAGTGCTTTCAAGCTGGCATTAAGTTGTGGTAAACAGGGGTTCCACTCAACAGGAACCAGCTTCTATTTTTGATACAGTTTATATCATCATATATCGTCACCAGACAAAACCCACAGAAAATGGGTCACTAGAGTTTCTAAGTAATTAGCTGAGGATTCATATTAATTAGAACAGATTGAAGGGGTTCTATTTGTTGCACAAGAAATATGATTGGTTCTAAGTGGAAAGATTTGTTTTGTTATGAATGTAAGATTTAGGACTGCAAGAGTGGGTACATATTAACACAGAAGGTTGTACTCTGGTGCTTCTTAGCATGTTGTATTTACTACCAACAACTGCATTCTGGCAGGAAGATGATGTTTGCAAGGCCATTATGAACATTAACATAGTGAAAATGTCTAGTGTAATACTAATAGAATAGTAAGGTCACTGAACAAACAGCAATAATCCCAGCATTTAAAAACTGTGCCATAATACTAGATAGATGTAATAGAATTTGCATTAAGATTAATTTTAAACCAGTGTATTTTTTACAAAAAAAATGTGCAAGTATATCTTTATTTACAGACTACCTTTGAAAGTTAAATAGTACTTTTGGTGGTTTCAGCATATTAAAAAATGGAAATAATTCCTACATTTTCTACTTTAAAGGTTTTCTGAACATTTTTTCGTTCACTTCAAATTTACAAAATAATATTCATGTTTGAGCCAAGAGATCAAATACTATGTTTACAAGTCAGTTTAATTGCTGAAACTGTTCTATGTCAAAGTCAATTGATTGTTCAAAATTTCCTTCCGTGTATAATTTTATATTATATAATTTCAGGTTAGGTTCTTTATATACAAAGTTCATCTGGAGTTTTTGTTTTTCCTAGCTACTAGTTGCTTCACATTATGTTCAAACACTACAATTTTATAAGTAAATACAGTATTTGCCTATTTGCCTGAATCTGTTCACTTTTTGGAAAAGCTTAAAAAAAACTTTTCCAAGCATTAAAAGAATACACCTGTCAATTATTGCTAACTCATTAGAACTGAATCTTCTTTTGTGGTTCCTATACGTGTGTGAGTTATAGAAATGCTTTCTACAGACACAACTGAGAGATTAGGAATTGTAAAACTGAATAAGCAAAATACAGTGAAAGGGGCCACTGCCCACATTTACAATTTTAAAATAAATAAGCAACCGCAATGAATGTACACAAATGTACTTCAAAGACTTCCAGCCACTGTCCTATTCTTGCATTTATTTTGACTAAAATTATCTTGGATATGTTATTCTACAGCACCTCCTGTAAATGGAAAGACTAAATGTTGAAATTATTTTCAATGCTTTGGCTGCAAAATGCACCTGGTCACAAAATCTAAGGTATTTTTCAATTATCAGTAAAGGATTTTTTGAATAATGGTGCCATTAAAGTAAATTTTAAAATTGTCCTTATGTGGTCAAATCCTTCACAGTTTTCAGAATTAAAAACAGTCGTGAAGCATTGGTAATGCTAATTATAAGGGAACAAAAATCTAAATCTAACCTGGGGGTTGCATTAACTTTTTATGCGGATGCAAAAATAAGATTTTAATAAATTTTGTGTGGCACTTTTGTGAATGAAATGCTGATTAAACAGCAGATGTAGTTCAGCAGGAATATTCTAAAATATGTACCAATAATTTGAGAAACAGAAGGGAAATCCAAGGTCAGGTTCACAGTTGTCTGTGTAAGGGCAATTAGGAATGGGAAATAAGTGCAGGCCTTGCCAGTGATGGCAAGATCCCATGGATGAATTTAAAAAAGGCATCTACATCTGCACAACTGGCTAGTGAAAGAATTGTTTCTACGCAGAGTTCTTACTAAGGAAATTGTCTCCTAGCAATGCATCATACAGTTAATAAAACATTGCCCTTCCTGCTTAAATATTTCCTAAACCACATTTATGACTTAAATTACATGCCAGTTTTCTTATGGTAACGATCTTACAGTTTCTTGCTTTCTTAAATGGCTTTAACTGCAAAAGATCATACCTTGCATGAGAACAAATAGATGTGCATGAAAACAGATTGAAGCTGATACTCTTAAGGTATCCAGAATTCATGTGCCTTAAGGGTATCAGACAGCTAAATTTTGAATAACCTATTTGTACTGTGGTGGTTTATATTATTTAAGAGCATCTGCTTTGTATGTGATGGCTATTTTGTTACAGGTGGTCCCTCTCAAACAGGCAATTGTGAATGGTCATTATGGACTATTCTGAGTGCAAAATTAATATATGGTGCAAAATGTAGGCAGAAATTAATTTCTGAATTTACTTGCAACGATTTAAAAGATAACGCCAATTTGAAAAACAACTCTTCTGCTTATCTTCCAATCGGTGTCTTCACCTCCTGCAGACAGCTTGCGATTTTAAAAAAACTTATTGCACGTTGGAACTTCAGAGCTATCGCTCTTTTTTTGTTGTTGTTCTTGTGTAATTGAATAATTTTGTGGAATGGTTACTGAGAAAAATTCTAATTCTAACAGACCGTGGGCCGTATACAGAAGATGAGCGAGTCCTTTAACACAAAGGCGGCAAGATCCTAATGGATCGCACAAAAGGTGGGGCGGGGGGGGGGAGTCATCAAAGTGAAACCTTAAAGTCGGCCCAGATTGACGATGTATGCGAATTTAAAAAAAAATCTATGAATAACGGCTCAAACATAACCTTCACCCACACTATAAAAGAAGCATCAGTTTCTCTGTAATTATAATTCACTTCAGCAGAATATGTTGCTACGAAGCCGTAAAGGGGATGGAATCCTTCCTCATTCTACAAGTGGTCAGAAATTTGTTTCTTTTTTTGAAAATCGGCAAAGCAGGAGAGGATCGGGAGGAAAAGGGAAATGCCACAAGGCAGTGTAAGCAATTTGAGTTCAGGTTTAAAATGAGCCCCCTATTAAAGTTCGAAGTTCATTAATAACCTGACTGTATTTCCTGATATCTTAATTCGCGGAGAAGAAATACGAAGTTGTCTAACAACAATTCACTTCTAATCGAATGGGCTTTGCTTAAGGGTGGGAACATTGTTTTTTCTATTTTTTAAAAAAAAAATCAAAGAACAAGTGAAAATTTTGAGGTATTTACAAGGGGGATACAGAACCGAAATTACCTCAATTCATGGCAAACTGTCCACATGTTAATTTCAATTTGTGTAACAACTACAAATTAATGCACTGAAAACCACTGAATGAGTTTAAAAAGAAGCGATTTGCCAAAACCTTAGGTTGTCACACAGCCTTCCGAGCAAGAGAATAGATTTGGTGCGGTCAGATAGCTGGTGAATTGCGGTATGAAATGATTTCAGGTGAACTGAAAAGCCTCAAATCGGTGGAGAAAGAGTGCGCCAAATGCCTCAACCGCTTTGAAAACAGCCCGCAAAGCATTCCCTGGTGTTAAGGGGAAAAGAGGTTAATGTCAACCCCGAACCCCCAAAAACCACAAATCATTTGGTGTTGTTGGTGCAAATACCTCGTCCGCTTCTTCCCACAAATCTGAGGTCATTGAATCGGGCGACAGTGTTTTTCATGACAGCCGAAGCGTTGCGCAGTTCTGCCGAATAGTTCTCGTCGTTTCCAGCCATCACAGTGACCAGGGTTCCATCGGGAACGTCTCCAAGGGCCATCACCTGCACAGAAGCGAATCGTTTACTAGGGGTTAAACACCTCGAAAACAACTGAAACCCACAGAACCAAAACGCGCTGACAGTCAGGAAAGTCTGCCCACACGGTAATGGAGGGCAATTCGTGCACCTAAACTGTCAGGAAATCAACACCCATTAGATATAACTATAAATGATTTCATTATTAATCCCCCCCCCTCTCAATAGTATATTTTTAAAAAAGGGTGACCTTAACTTTCGGTGCATTCGGCGCCTGTCTACATAAATACTTCTTTAAATATATAAGAACAAAACACCCAATTTATTGGACCTTTTGTCTTGAACAAGGTCATCAGTTTCAACGAAAAGTAACTGGAACCTTGTCCACGTATTTCAGCCAATTTCAGGCTTTTCCCTCCCCTGAATCAGTTTGTGCTCGAATGCAGCAATCCGGCATTCATTCCACCACTTCGAATTTGGCGAAAATCTCTGGCGTCGTTATTATTATTTTTTTTAATCAATTTGCACCGAGATTGGGTGAAATCACTGGTGTTATTATGAAGGCGGGTATGAGCAGGGTTATATCCCCTCTCCTGGTTCTAAACTGCAGGAACTGGATGTTAGCAGGCGGATTGCTGAACACCTGCACAAAACTGAGCTCGCCTCAACCCTTATAATTCGAAGGCTAAACCCATTTCGATTTATATCCTGCACATTTAAAAGGGAGGATTTGATTGTTTTCTCATTTTAGTTACTTAACGTCTTGGTCCATATTAAGTATCTGGAAATTCTGATGCGTCCAATTTGTGTGTCGAAGGGTGTAATTTTAGGTGCTGCTTTATGCATTTGGCATAATTCGCACTGACAAAAATAAACCTTTCTCTCAGCTCCAGAATGCCGTGTTTAACACCGCAGAGAGCAACTGGGCCCACATTCTGACTTCAGTTGACAGGGCATCCACCTCAGCTGTGGGGGCCTCATGCTCAGGAACAGGACGGTGAAACATTAAGAAGTCTCCAATCGTTGGTAATGTTTGCTTAACTCCAAAGAAGAAAGAGAGAAATAAAATCGAACGTGTATTTTCTTAAAATGATGAAAAGCTGCCGGGGAGGTTTTAGCCGTCAATTTGTATGTTTTAGGTGAATTCAGCACAGATTATGCTATTTGGCAGGTTAGTTATCACAGATCCAGCACCATATCTGTGCTGCTCTTTAATTGTATTCGTACCAGACACGCATTACAGTCCCAGTGCACTGTCCGGAGGTGTATACAGTTGCATTGTTAATTCCATTAGATTAGTAACAATTTATTAATTAAAGAGGTATAAATTTTTAAAAATGATCCACACTTTCATTGTCAAGAACACAGTCTAATCGAACCTCTTTGCAGGGACGGTGTAGACATTAAAAGTAATTTTATGCTTATTTTGTTACATTTTAATGGTGTTTTTTTCCCCCAAAAAAAGTCTCTCATGTTTTTATTCAACATTATAGATTATACTCAACATTATTGAGTTCCTACACAGACACCGACCTGCATAAAAATATTGCGGTTGTGGTTGTAATGTGGCAGAAACTTTCCAATTTGACAAAAAAAAGTTTCAGCCAACAGAAAAAGATTACTGACCTTAAATGCCACAGGCAGTGTTTTGTTGCATCTCCAGTGCGAAGGAAGCACCGAACAGAGGAAGTTGGGGCTGTCAGTCCGGACTAATTCGCCAGCGTGATCCTGCAGGACATCGACCACGGTGCGGGTCTCGGGCCGGATTCGGGACAGCCCTGCGGGGTTGGGCTGGGTCAGTGAAACCGGTTCGCTCATCTTCCCCGAGCTGGGGGTCAGCGTGGTGGAGGGAGGAGTGAAGCGCCTGCTAGTGCTGGGATCTACGGGAATACGCATCACAACACTCGGGTTAGAGGACAGCAACAAGGAGGGTTCAGGCAACGGCAATCAACCGCTTCAAAACAGTGGCTGCGGTTAAAATAACCCTGTGTCTTTTTTTTTGTTTGTTGGGAGAAAGTCTTTCCTCTCAAAGGCCAACTTCTGAAAAGAAAAACCGATCAACTTTTTTTTTTCAGTCAACGCAATCGCGTTTCAAATCGTCAATCGAAATGTCCTTTCAGTTCCAAATACTCTCAACTTGATTCCTTCCTATTTATTGAGATACTGAATAGTCCATTCCTCCTGCCCATAGATCACTCAGAAGTATGGGGATCCGCGTCTGGTGCCAAGAGGGTTTTGTGTGTTTTTTTTTTGTTTTGCAAACGACCTCAAAATCAGCAATCAGAAGAGTTCTGCAACTTCAAAGCGGCTGAAAACCATTTCCCCCCATGTAGCTCGTGGTGATCATAATCGTGAAGCCGTAACTTCTAGTTCCCCACGCCGAGCTGACCCAGAGAGGCGACGATGACTCTTCTCAGTATCACTGCAGCCCCGTCAACGTCAATAAGACAGAGATCTGACCACCTCCAAAACGCGCACCCAAACCGACGCTGCAGCGTTTCAAAACAAGATTTGCACGGGAAAAAAACAACGATTTTTTTTTACGGTATTCCTAAAGGTTGCAATCTGCTAGACGAATCTCCACATCAATTTACTGAAATCCTTGGGTTTCTTTCAGAAAGTTTGCTTGCTCCTCAGATTTAGAGCAGGGAAGTGATCTGAGCTGCCAATATACAGCCTCCGTCACCTAACCTGAGGGGGCTGGCAGTGATTGACAGATCTCCCGGCCAGTCACATCCTTCAATCTCGCCCTTGAAACTCTTGCAGCCAATGAGCGCAGGTCACGCCCCGAAGAAGGTGGAGCGACCCTTGGGGTCCCGCCCCACCCCCACGTTTTGAGCCCAACCTCATTCAGATGCTTATGCGTTTTGCGTTTTATTAATATGTTTACATAGCTGACATAGCTCAACAGAAAATTACAAACAGTACTTTCCTTGGGTAAAGGTCGACAAGTCAGTGCTGCTTAGAACGGGATTTATTTGCTTTATAACGAAAGGCTAACATCAAAAGGACTTCCACAACTCGGAATAAGAATAGTGAGGATAGATCAGGCAGCGAGGGCATGCAACACAACATTGTACAGATAATTCTACATTAACATGCGGATCCCTGTGAACTAAGATTAGATGGAATGCATGCATGTGCACTCTTACATACATAAATATTATAAACGGTGAAAAGCTATTGTTTAGGACCATCCTTATATTCCACGTGTGTTTGCAGGAGCCGGTCGTTATGCCATTTACATGCGCTGCGTATAAATCACATGCATATAATAAATGTGATTACAGACAGGTTTGGCTAGATTGGTTCCAGCCTAGATGTTCACCACTAACCACCCCCCCCACCCCCCCCACCGCACACACACATTTTAGGATGCTATTTTGTATGCATGCCATGATATTATCTTTTATATTATCTTTTTCTTTAGCACAATTGAAATGATTATGGGTGTAGCTTTAATAATGGCATAGCCGCCCACTCCATTAGTGAGGGGGATCATTAAAGTGTCTTCATCACAACCAGGCAAGGACAAACGAAACTACATAGATGTAATAATTTTGGTGGAAGGCACCTCCCCACCACCCCCAAAACCCAGGTGTCAGACCATCACAAGCATCCTTCCAGGAATGTGGCAATAAGAGCATTGTACTCATCGCCGGCTCGGGACACAAGGAACATGGGCGCCTAGGGTTAATTTTCGTGGATGAAATTCGACTCTTTGTGCGATATTAACATGCAGAAGAAATCACCAAAACCATCACCAGTTCTGTACTATGCGCTGCCTTACTAATTAAATACAATATTATCCATTGTAGTCAATTCAATTTGGAAGCAAGCGTGATAGAAATTCCTATAACCTTCTTTCTTTGGAACAATAATCTGCCATTTCCCCTGTTAAATAACGTTTGCGGTTTAATTTTAGCTGGTCACCTGCATAATCGGTTTGATTACATGGGATTCCGTTTTTATAAGAATAAAGTAACATGGACACCGCATTGTACATTCCCAATCAAACCCGAGAAAGCATAGATTATCGAATGCAGTCGCCAGAGTTTTATAAATATAGGAACATTCTGTTCAATTCTTGCAAAATTATCATCAGGAAACCAAAGGGGTTGTTTTTCCCTCTTGAAACTTTTCAAATTAAATGATACAGGTATTTAGAAAATCTGACGACTGAAATATCCCATCAGAGTGCTTAAGCATCCCTTAGAAAAACGAAGAATTTGAATTGCAGGTATTTAATTGGTGCAACTGATAAGGCAAATATTTATTTTTATTTTTGCTAGTGATTTTTCAGATAGTGGAAGTTAGTTTAATAAAAATAGTGAATTTGATGCTGTTCAGTTACATCATTTCAGCTCGCAATGATGCTTTGAGACCCGAATTATTTTTTTGAGGATAACCCTATCGTTCCGTTTAATAGCCTAGTTCCAAACTGTTTGTTTACAGTGAATATCCACTGATTCCCCCCTCCCCGCCCCTCAAACTACCACTCAGACCACTTAACAAGGACTCTTTAAACCTATATTAGGTTTTCGAAGTATGTGGCTCGCTGTTTGAAATGACAGGTAGGATTGTCGAATGGTGACAGATTGTTTATTAAGTGCGGTGTAAGACCTGTCAATAACCTTCACCATAAAATAGCCGCAAGAATTTACCATAAGCCGCTTCTTGTCAGGATTTCTGTCTCTCAGCCACAGCTGCACATGGACAATGTACTGAGATGTGTAGAGCTACTGGCGTTGAGAGCATTAGCAACTGGTAAACGTTGCTATTCCTCATGTACTGCTAATACTTGCCGAGATCAAGATGCTGTTTTCATTCTACCCATTGGATTGCAAGTTACTGCAGGTAACATTGGCTTCAACATGGGATTTTTTTTTAATAGCGCTTTTCTGAAGATTACAAAATATGGAATCTAAGCCACTATTCATCAAAATTTTGAAATCACTGACGCTTCATTTGTTCCGTTTTCACCACACACAAAATCCGCTGCTGGCGGTTGCTGTCAAAGGGCTCACTTTCCAAAAGGACTGCTTAGTTAGGCTGTTAGTTATTCAGGGGAAAACGGAAGGGTCAGTCAGTCATCAAATATTACCCTCTATTTTCTAAGAACTCCCTCGGTAGTTTCCTTCATTGATTATTTAATCCTTATTCCAGAATTTCAGCAGAAGTTAGGAAACGAAATATCTGAAAGAGGGCGTTTTCTAGGTGTGTGTCTCACTGAGCGGGTGTCTCATTGAAATCTGTCGCCAGTCGAATACCTGCCGGATTTTCATGAGACCTAGACAGCTATTACATTGCTCCAGATTTTGCAATATGAAGTGTTGCAAATGTATTTAACGAAAACACGCATTCTTGCTGAAATTCATAGGCATTGAGAGGCGTCAATATTTTCAAAGCTGTCGAACTAACGCCTTAAAGCAATTTGGATCAGCTTCCACTGAAGATGTGCAAAATAAAATCCCCCTGCGTGATTTTAAAATGATTGAGCTGGATGGATATAGATTTATGATTATTTCACAATCCATCAGATAATCCAACCTGTTCATGAAATCTCTCTGGTCCAGAAATGTAATTGAGATTAAGAATAAATGCTTTAAAATCTTCATTCGAGTGGTCGAATGGGAAATTAATCGCGCCAATTTTGCCGATCTTGTAAAGGCTGCCCCGTTACAGCAGCTCCCGTCTTCCCTGTTCCCAACTGATCCCAACATCAGGTTGAAGGTATTTCCCGTTACAGCTTAACAAAATGCGTGCTTTAGGTTCGACGATCAATAGTGTCTTTGCAAAATCATTCTGTTCGGAGTAAAATCGCACACAGATCAATAGGTAAACCTGAAAGCAAAGCTATATATTCATTCCCCGACATTCTTCAAGGCTGTGCACGTCTGTGGACCACGGTACCACTTTTACCCTGTATCGCTCAGCTTCCTAGCTAGGAGCTACTACATCAACAGCAATCACAGAATCATGCATCTCTTAGCATAACAATATTTGCATTTTACACTTGATCTTTTTTAAATTCAGAAATTAGAGTCAGCAATCTTTTAATAAGTTAGACAACACTTCTGAAATTGTCTCAAATTCTAATTGTCCTTTATTCCTAAATTGAGGACGTGACGCAGCCATGGTTATATTAAAAAATAGTCCCCCCCCACCCCGTCCCCCCACTTGAAATATTCAATTAGAAATTACTTCCAACAACATCATACAGTTGGGTCTGTTAGTCTGCACAAGGAGGACTTAGCTCTGTACAGGAGACAGTATTTCCTCAATGGATGTTTCTCTGGTTCGGGACTGTTGACTTCTAATGCCACAATGTTGCCGTTAGTTGGCGCCTTCGTTGTACTGATAGGGGCTTAAAAAAATTCAGCAAAGCTGCTTATAGCTTTGAGAGGTTGAGTTTGGAAACTCACCCAAATCCGACCGCTTCGAGAGTGACGTTAGCGCATTTGTTTTTTTTTTAAACAAATGTAGGCTAAAAAAAATTTCTAACAGTCATCATAACTCTCAAGCATCGCAACCTTGAGTGAGTTTATGCAGTTGAAGTACAGGGGATTCGCACATTTCGTATGTTTTTTTTTTGTTTTCATGCACATTGCGAGGGCCCCCATCTTACCCAAGCGACGTGCTAGTGCTCTCAAGCATCCTACATCTCAAGTATGGAGATATTGGACATATCTCCTTGTGTGTCAATACAAGTGAATGAAGACGGCTCCCATTTCATCGCTTATCGCTTATCATCTATGGCTTCATCTGTTTGAGTTGGTTGGTTGATGGTCATATAAGATAGATTGTGAATTGCGTTTAATATAGTATAGGAAAAAAATCTCCTCACAACAACAATTTCAAATCTAACAATTTGATTTTATAAATTGTTCATTTACACTAAAGAGTTGCCATGCATCAATTATTATGTAAAATCCCCAGGCACTTTTAACAGAGATAAAGGACAAAAGAATGAACAATCTCCACCTCCATGCAGTTGTAGAACACATATTTTGGAATTAAATTTAATAAGAGCCATTGGTGGGATATAGGAATTTGTTGTGCTTATTGCTCTCCACCCGCTGAATTCTAAATATCAGCCTTGGTATTGAGTGGAGGTGAATAATTTTTCAAGGAGTGCTTTGGGACATTGGCAATGAAGTTGCCCAGGATTTGTTCACCCTCCAATGTGTTGACTGGCTATAGGGTAGCATTGGCAAAGGCCTTGGATTAGATCTTAGAAAAAACACAGTAACCAAGGAAAAAGTAAAGTGTATGTTCTACAAGAGGAAATTTTTATGAACTAAAATTCAACAACGCTGACTGGAATAAGTTATTCAAAATTGAAAACCAAATGTTATTGTTTCATCACAGAGATGTTACTGTCTTAAGTCTCTTAAGCAAAGTAGATTTACTGATATCTAAAGCAGTCTGTTAATACAATATTTACAAGGTAAAAGAGAACTGAGTAATTTTTGTGAATGATTTGTTACAGGAATGCTCATAGAGTGCTCTGTATTTATCTGTAATTATTTGCCATAATGTTTTCTATATTGATTCCACATATACAGTTAACAAATTTTAATGCACTGCAATATAAAATGTCTGAAAAATGAACTGCTTTATCTTTTTATTAATGATGTACCATACGACCTGAAAATAGTTTAATGTATCCACATTTTCATGTTACTGGCTGAGACTTCAACACCAGCAGCATGTATTTATATAGTGCACTTAACATAATAAAACACCCAAGCATCACAGTTGTATTATCAAGTAAAATTTGAGACTGAGCAACATAAGGGGGCATTAAGACAGGTGGTCAAAAACTTGGTCAAAGTGCTAGGTTTATGAAGTGTCTTAGAGGAAGAGAGAGAGGCAGAGAGGTTTAGGAAAGGCAGGGTTTCCTTCAGAAAGCAAGAGCTTAGGGCCAAGGCTGCTGAAGACACAGCTGCCATTGGTGGAATGAAGAAAATTGGGGGATGCTCAAAAGGTTAAAATTGGTGAATGTCAGACAGTTGTGGGGCTAGAGGAGGTTGTGGAGCTAGAGGAGGTTACTGATATATGGGAGGATGAATCCATTGGAGGGAATTAAAAACAAGGATGAAAATTTTAAAATCGAAGTGTTGCTGGACTGGAAGTAAATGTAAGTCTGTGAGTACAGGGATGATGGGTGAAAGAGACTTGCTACGAGTTAGGAATAAGGGAAGCAGGGTTTTGGAAGAGCACAATGTTATGGAGGGTGCATAGTGGGAGGCCAGCCTTGAGAGCATTGGATTAGTCAAGTCTAGAGTTATCAAAGTTAGTGAGGATTTCAGCAGCAAATGATCTGAAGCAGGGGCAGAGATGACCAATATCACAGGTGTGGAAGTAGGCGCTCGTGGTGTCGGGGAGGATATGAGGTCAGAAGCACAGCTCAGGGCCAGATACAATGCAAAAGTTGGAAACAGTCTGATTCAAACTCAGAAAGTGGTGGTCAGGAAGTAATGTTTGTAGTAGTGACTAAAGACAATAGCTTCTGCCTTCCCAATATTTAAATGGGGAAATTTCTGTTCAACCAATGCTGTTCCATTCTCCTTCAAATCTACCACCAACACCCCTCTCCTCAAATAGACAACCCAAGACCTTGAAAACTATCTGACTATCACCAACCTCTTTTTCCTCTCCAAAGTCCTTGAGTGTGCTGTTGCCTCCCAAACCCATGCCTAGAACTCCATGTTTGAATGCCTCCAATCAGATTTCCAACCCTACCACAGTACCAAAACAGCTCTGATCAAAGTCACAAATAACATCCTTTATGACAGTTACAAAGGTGAATTATAGTTCCTCACCCTTCTAAACCTGTCAGCAGCCTTTACCATGATTGACCGCAATATCTTCCTCCAACTCTTCTCCACCAGTTGGGTGAGACTGCACTCGCCTGGTTCCATTCTTATTGATCCAATTATAGCAGTAGAATAGCCTGCAATGGCTCCTCTTCCTGCTCCTCTCTGTGATTTCCTCCAGGCATCCATCCTTGTCTCCTCCTATTTCTTATATACTTGCTGCCTCTCAGTGACATCATCCAAAAAAACTAGCATCAATTTTCACACGTACGCTGATGACACCCAGCATCACTTCACCACCGGTTCCCTCAACCCTTCCACTATCTCTAACTTGTCAAACCACTTGCCACTGGATCAGCAGAAATTCCCTCCAGTTAAATATTGGGAATACTGAAACCATTGTCCTCAGTCCCTGCAATCCCTTAGTCAACAACTTTAAACCTTGGCAACTATCTGAGGCTGAAGCAGACTGTCTTATTTGACCTTGAGATGAGCTTCCGGTCACTAAGACTGCCTATTTCCACCTCTTTCCACATTGCTCAGTACCATCCCTGTCTCAGCTCAACTGTTGCTGAAGCCCTCATCCATGCATTTGTTACTTCTAAATCTGACTATTCCAAAACACTCATGGCTGGCCTGCCACATTCTACCCTCTGTAAATTTGGGGTTATCCAAACTCTGCTGCCAATGTCCTAACTCATACCAAATCCCATTCTTCTATCACCCCTGTGTTTGCTGATCTACAATAGCTCGCAGTTGAGCAACACCTTGATTTTAAAATTCCCGTCCTTGTTTTCAAAGCCTCGCCGCTTCTTAACTCTGTAATCTCATTCAGCCCTTTAACCCTCTGAGAAATCTACACCCCTCCAATTCTGGCTTCTTGAGCATCCCTGATTTTCATTGCTCCACCATTGGAGGCCATGCCTTCAGTTGCCAAGGTCTTAAGCTCTGGAATTCCCTCCCTAAACCGCTTCACTTCTTTACCTCCCTTTCCTCTTTCAAGATCGCCTTATAAACTTTGACCAAGCCTTTAGTTATGTGGACAAACAGCTACTCTGTGGCTCAGTTCCAAATTTTGTTGGATAATGCTCCTGTGAAATGCTTTGGAATGTTTTATTATGTTAGGAGTGTGATATAAATACAAATTGTAGTTTTTGTTCGTGGATATTGGACAAGCAGCGTTCAACCATCCATTCACACTCCCTAGTAGAATTCTTTACCACACTGGCCGATTTGATATTTGCTGCACCCAAAGGGAATTCTCTCTCTCCAATATGCAGCAATTGGAAATGTTCAAATCATCACACTGTTGACAACCTTGGTTAAAAGGAAAAATTGAAGCAGGTTCAAATGAGCTACAACTGAGTTGGCCCCTGCGGATATCAGCGAACAAAACATAAAGTGGTTGAAACTGAAATCTGCATTAAATAAGGTACCGAATAGTAGATTCAAGAATAAGATCAGAGCATTTGGAGTCAGAGGACAACTTGCAGAATGGATAGCAAGCTGGCTACAAAACAGAACAGAGAGTGAGGAAAAGGATAGCTACTGGCAAAAGATGTGAAGTGGTGTTCCACAGGGGCCAATGCTGGAATCCCTGTTGTACGCAATCCACGTGAATGATTATGACTCGGGAATTGGAAGTACAATTTCAAAACTTGCAGACGTCCCCAAAATGGGTGGTGGGGAGTAGTTCATTCTGAGGCAGATCATGACAAAATACAGGAAGACACGAATAAGCTTGCAGAATGAGTGTGTAAATGGCAAATGAATTTCAGTATTGACAAACGTAAGACGCTGTAAGGTTATATAGAACTTTGGTTAAATTACACTTTGAGTAGTGTGTACAACTCTAGCCTTTATATTACAAAAAGGGTATAGAGGCACTGGAGAAGATGCAAAAATAATTTACAAGGATGATACCAGAACTGAGAGATTATAACTACACTGTAACCTCTCCAGTCTGGGATGCCTAGGATCAAGTCATTTCTGGGCTGTGGAATTTTTTGGATTGTAGAATGATGTTAGAGTGCTTAATCACAAGCATTTGAACTAGAAAACACAGTAGATACAAATATTTATCTGAAGCAACAGTGATAAAACACTATAAAGCAGTAATAAAAATTGGTTTAATTATCCAAATACTGTATCTTCCATGTTTCCGTGCCAAAAATACTAAAATGAGGTCGTGAGTTACATGGGTTTGCTCAAAACATTTCTGTATAACTCGGGCCAGCTTTTCGTCTCCCTATGGAAATGGGAATGGGGATCAGAAAAGTAAAAAAGTTAGGATACTTCCCAATGCCACTCTATTTTTGTCTGGCCTTTTTGCGGGTTGGGAAGGTCTTGAGTGGGAACCTTGCACACACCTCTGCTGAGGTCAGGGGCACCATTGTCAGGACCATAGGAAACTTGAATCTGCTTCACTACATTATTTTTGTGTGTGGGTTTTGGAAACCCTCTAAAAATCCACCAGGTTTAAGATTTCAAGACCACCAGGAGAAGCCTGCTGAGGAGACTGAAACATTCTGACAGGTAAATGTTAAATGTTTTGGCACTTTCAAATTTCACTATTAGATGATGTATTGTGTAGATGTGTTTTTAATGCAGTGATTAATCACAGGGCTCTGTTCTGCAAAGGTAAGTTGACCATTACATTGAGCACCATTGTGTAAGTGTTAACATGCATAACAGTAGTTTCCCCAATGGAGAAAATTACATAATGCGTTCAAAACTGTGGTAAAATGTGCTGGGAAGCTCTCCTGTCATGTTTTGTGTATAGGTTTAAATGTCCTGGGATCTTTAGCATTGAAAAAATGGCCCTACTATTGAATTTTTTATAAATCTAAACACTTGATACAATTCAATGATTGACATGCAATCTGATTTAAATTGGAAATGAACACCATCTGCAGCTTTAAAAAAAAGGCCATCTGGTGTTTCTCTTTCAAAGGATTGCATTGTTGAGATTTCCCTGTATCTGTTTTGATAGCTAGGGCTATTATGAATGCTTTGTTGAGTTTCAAAAGGTCCAGACCACTTACCTCAGCAGGGGGGCTGAATTCACATTTTGAATGATAGTTTAAGGGGTTATTAAAGGATTATCTGCCTTTGATGCAGTAAGTGGATAAGTGTTTGTTATTTTTAATAACAGATTGACCACTTGAGGGATTTACATTTTTTTTGAATGGGTTTGAATGAGAGAGGTTTTTATCAGTATTAAATGTCTTTGAATATGACAGCTCTATAAGATTGTTAGAAGTTTATTTTTTAATATCCATGTCAAAGATAACTTGAGGTTTGCCATTGTGGGTGAGTGGCTTCGGAGGATACATGGAGACATGGAGGCACTATGTGTGGTATGAGGGGGCATGGGGTGGCTGGGGAATATGAGGTGGCATGGTTTATAAGGAGGAAAATGGTGGGTGGGCATGAGGGAGGATGAGGGTTGGGGGGAACTAAGAATGCTGTGGAGATCTGGGTCAATGTTCTTGAGAACCGAGGCGGACCTTGTAACCATCCTGCCCTGGCACCTGCACTCCTCTGACACTGCCTCAGGACTTGGAAAACCTGAAGCCTGCCCGCCCACGTCTCCAGGTGACAAAGATATGGCAGATATGGGCAGAGGTGATTGGCTTGGGTTTCTGAACAATAGATATGTGGACCGAAGAGGTTACAGTGTCTCAGCAAGGACTGTACAGGCTGGGACTCTTTTGTATAGAGAAGACAAATTTGGGTTATTGTGGAATGTTGGGTCTGGGGTCTTTAAAAGTATGGAGGGGTTTAATAAAGGTGGGTGTAGAGAGGGTATGTCCTTTTATGGAGGAGTCCAAAACTAGGGGCAGAATTTTGCCCTTGGTAGGCGGGCTCAGTGGGGACAGGCGGGAAGCCGACTGCTGTCTGCGATTAACACCACCGTGATTTCATGCTGGTGGGCCAATTAAGGCCCACCCAGCATGAAACGTGAGCAGCAGCGCTCAGTGCTGCCTGTGCAGGGGTGGGTGTGGAGGGGAGGGGGGTGTGGGTGGGTGGTAAGGAGGGTGTGTGGGCTGAGCATGACCTTCGTGCATGCGCGCGAGTGAATGCTTCATAATCTCCCTGAGGCACAGAGCTGCCTCAGGGAGACAAAGGGATATAAAAGAAATTAAGAAAATTAAAAAGTAATAAAACATGTCCCCTCATGTGACAATGTCACATGAGCAGGGACACGTTATTAATCCAATTGTAAAACTTTTATTTTATTTTTATTTGCTCTTGGAAACCTCTTCCCGCCCGTAGATGAGGTTTTGAAAACAGTGCAAAGGCCGCTTGGTCTTTTTGCCTGCCCGCCAACTGTATGGCTGGACGGGCAGTGAAAAATTTCTTTTATATTAACTTTTTAACGGCCTTAATAGGCCTTTTAATTGCCGGCGGGCACGCTGTCGATTCTGGTGCCCGCCCACCGACCGAAATATCGCGCAAATGCACAAGGATGTCGGGATGCTCGCCCGATGTCATCGCACGTCATTTTATGTCCGGTCCGGTCGGGAGTGCGCCCGCCTTCTGAGCGAAAAATTTTACCCTCGGGCTTATAAATGTAAGGTAGTCATAATCTAATAAAGAATTCAGAAGATTTTTAAAGCAGATAGTGATTATAATGTGAAACCTGCTGCCACATAGAGTGGTGGACATGACTATCTAGATACGTGTATGGCAGGGCGTTCAACCTTTTCGTGTGAGGGGCCACATTTTAATTTTTTTCTCACTCTCGGGGCCAGTGGGTAAATCTCGGAAAAAGATAGGGCATTAGAAATTCATCTTGCTATTAATCGAAACAACAAAAGTGTGCATTTTTAATCAACAGGCTTGAATTGAGACTAATTTATTAGCTTATTTTCTTGTCACAATATTAAAGACTGACTTAATGAGATATCTGGCACTGTAACCACTATACCAAGGTGGCAGGTGATTCCAAAATAACCCAACACTGTTAAAACAATTTCCCATCACGCATTTAAATCACCTCTCATTTACCTGTGCATGCACAACCCATCATGGTGAGTTTATGGGGACGGATCAGGTCAAGTCCTCCACAAAACATATACTGATATATTGGAATTACACACCCCTAAACCTCTCTGCTTCTTTTAAGACATCATATCTAGGTGTCAATCAGGAGAAAAAAAATGGTCACAGGAACCCAGACGGCAATATATGTCATGGTATAAAGGTGTTGAAATAGTTCTCTGTTAATAACAGCAGTGACTTCCCCTCCATCCTTCCCACAGCATTAGTCGCTAGTTTAGTGCCAGCCTTTCAGGTTTTCAAAGATGTACAAAAACGGACTACACTATTCTGCCACATTGAAATCAGAGTCAGAGGAAATTTAGACATTGAGTGCAACGAATAGGACAAGCATCCAGGTATCGCCAAAGTGATTTTATTCAAACCCATATCAACAAAATGTTACCTAGATTCTTATCATGCTGTCATATTTTGTGCAATAGAGCACTCACTCATTTTATGAAAATAATGTATTACTCCATGCCATGCACATATTCCTAAGGCAGCACAACTTTTCCCTTACAGTTTCTCCCCCCACTCCACTGACAGATGGCCTCTCCCTTGCAACCTCTCCCTCACCCTCTGGCAGACAGCTTCTCCCTCACAGCCTCTCCCCACCCCACCAGGCAGCCTTTCCCTCACATCCTCTCTTCCCTCCCTGCAGACTCACTGCCGCTGCTCCAGTGTTCAGGCCCCAGCGCTGCCACTCACCTTCCCGTTGCTCACTGCTCCTCTAATCACAGACTGTTTTGTTCCTGCATTTGCTGCTGATAGGTTCACTAATGAGCCTATAAGCAGCAATTGTGGGAACGAACCTGCCTATGATTGGAGGAGCAGCTCCTTGCAGAATCTGTCACTTCCACTTATCAGTATTTTGAACACTGGTCTGTGGGCTACATGTTGGACAACCCTGGTTTAAGGGTAGCTATAGATGTATATGAGGGAGAAAAGAATAGAAGTACAATAAATAAGGTTAGATTAAGTAGGGTGGGAGGAGGGTGGTGGGGAGCAAAGGCACCACACTTACCAGTTAGGGTAAATAGTCTGTTTTTGTGCTGTAAATTCTATGTAATTCAATGCATTCCCTTTATAAACAGCATAATTTAATGTAACTTAATTTAATGTAATTTAATTTAATGAGCTTCAGAGTTAAAATTTTATTCTAAGCCTGGCAAGCAGTTGATCAATTACGTCACACAAATTATAATACAATTGTCAGCGTGTTAAGGGAAGTGATAAGTTAATACTCATTTTGCAGTGGAACAATAGAGGTCCCGTCAGTCCAGGAGCACAGTCTAAAATTTGGCCAACAGACTGAAATGTAAATCTGACATCTATTTCAGAGAAAAATTAAACCCCTGTACTCAGCAAGTACAATTTATAGTATAATCTATAGGTTAAAGGAAAGCTATTAGCAGTGCAGGTTCCACAGTAGAACAATAGGGGTCCTTCACTCCCTCAGTATATTCTCGAATATGATCCATTAGAATCAACAGTTATGAGGTAAACATTTATTTAAATAAACCACACCAAATGCCTTCACATTATCATATTGTTTACTGGGATATTATAGCAAATCTTGAATTCTTCCTGCTATTATAGGGGACCCTGATGGGTAGAAACAGTGATGTGACCACAGAGAGCAGGAAGTCAACCCTGGAATTGTGCTGGTTGTCATTTTTTAGATGAACCTTAGTTCCAAAATCCCCAATTATTTCAGATGTAAAATCTCGGTGGCTTGTTTCCGAACTCCTCAAATAACCCTTTTATTTACCAAGAGGACCACTTCTTTTTCTATCCTCTGCTTTTAAATCAAAAATAATAGCAAAAGCATAAGGCCAAGCACTGCTGAATTTTGCCTTGGACCCAAAGATGTGCCCAAAACACGCAAATGTTTTCTTTTTTGCCTACATTCTAGTAGGGTGACTCCCAACAGTGTTTAGTACCCGTTAAAAAAAAGCCCATTTCTAGAGTGTTTTACCACTTTAAAAATAAGAACCAGTTGTCCAAATCTAGTTCCAAATACTCGTGTGTGAGATCTAAGCTAAAATATGAAGCATACTGTGTTAATTTGGCTTAATGTTTACTTCATGTTGGCTTAATGCTGAAACATACAAAATATATGAACAATATATATAAAACCTTAAGGTGCAGTGGATCAACCAAGTCTCCAGCGACAAAGTTAAAAGCTGGAAAGTTGCTCACCTGCTGGCAAATTCCAGTCATAATTTCCACATCCCTTCAGCCATGTTGTTTTCACCAGACCAAGTATCCCACTCCTTTGCCCCACAAAAGGCAGTCTCAAAGTTCACAGCAACAGAACCAAATCAAACTCGATCCCACCCAGCAAAGAAGAGTAGGCCACGTGGCTGTTCTTTTGGATTGGATCCTTTTGTTACATAAGTATCACATCTCACGCTCTGCCCTGTGTTTATTTCACACATAAATATTTGGGATGATTCGCCAGGAAAACAGGCAAGGATTTCTGTGTATGTGGAGTGGTTATGCTGCGTCCAACAATTTATTACCCACTGCCTGGTTCCATTGCGTTCATTACAGGTGCAACATTTGGATGGATGCTCTGGTATCTCTTAATGAGGCACTTCACTGAAATAAATAAAAATACTTCATATAGTAATTTTTCCTTTCATAGTTCATGCAAAAAACTATTACCAAAGGAAGCACTACAAAGTTTAAAAAAAAATTTATTTGGTGGAGTGGGAAGTTTGTAGCAGGATTTGGCTTGACAGTGTTGGCAGTACTTATGGAAAAACATATTAATTAATGTCAGGAAATGTTTTGCTTTTGTGAATGAAATGTTATGTGTACCAGCCTCTGAACATTAAAATCGCAAAAACGATTTCCTGAACAACAACACACTTGTTTGCATAAATGATTGTGAATATAGTAATTAAAACAGTCATTTGAAAACTTATTGACAGAATTATGAATGTCAGGAGAATGTTGTAGGCATGAGGTAGTGTCTGTTACATTATCATCAAAGTAATTATTGATTGATGTTGTTAAACTTACATAATGATTAATTTAAAAAGGCAGTCCTAATATTGCATTTTCACCTATTTTAATGTGTAATTGAGGTTTTCCCTACTCCCAACATGATCATTGACAGGAATGAAAATAAAACTAGCGCAACAGATACTTGCAAAGAAACACTCCAATCTCAATACAATGCTCTGTATTCTTGAATATATTTTACCTGGACTAGAATTGGCAAAGTGGTATTGTCACTGGGCTAGTATTCCAGAGACCCAGGGTAATGCTCTAGGGACCCGGGTTTGAATCCCATCATGTCAGATGGTGAAATTTGAATTGAATTCAAAACCATTGCCCATCTGGTTCACTAATGTTGTTTAGGGAAGGAAATCTGCTGTCCTTACCTGGTCTGGCCTATATATGACCCAGAGCAATGTGGTTGACTCTTAAATGCCCTCTGAACAAGGGCAATTTGGGATTGGCAATAAATGCTGGCCTAGCCAACAATGCCAACGTCCCGTGAACGAATAAAAAAAATAGAATTACCAGAGTCAATGTAAAATATCCACAATATTTCTCAATAAGATAGATCTTCAATGGGTTATATACATATCACCAAGGTTAATGCCCAAATGGTCCATGCTGGCATTTGTGCTGCACATGTGCTTCCTGTCACCTCTCCTCCTAAAGAATATCCTTCTAGATAGATTTCTAGACTGTTAACTTCACTGCCTGGCCATTAAGAATTGCCTGGGCAGAGAGGCAGAGAGGAAAACCCAGAAGCAATGTGATTTTCATTCGACTATTGTAAATGAAAAAAAAATGGATAAGAATCCATCCGGTATTATTAGTGGGCAATCCCCCTACAGCCCCCACCTTGCCTAACTTTCCTCCCTGTGCTCCATCCAATTGGCTTTTCAAATGTGTTTCAACAGATATTTTACCCTGTTCCTTGGCCTCATTAGAAAGTGGTGCACTTTAGACTGGGGTTAATTAGACTAACAGTACACCAAAATGCTTTCAGGACTAAATTGTGTTGATTTTGCAGGTCCCAGATGTTCGAGAGCTGCAATTTTTTTTGCTGGAATATTGATTGATTTTTTAAAGTGTTCAAAGTTAACTTTATTGAGTTACAATTTCATTCTTTTCATTACCATAGTGCCACCTGGCACTATAGAAAGAAGAATTAACTTGCAATTGATGGCCTCAGGACACCCCAAAGTGTTTTACAGCCAATGAAATACTTTTTGAGGGGTAGTCACTCTGGCAATGGAGGGACCATAAGAACCTTAAGAAATAGGAGCAGGAGAGGGCCATTCAGCCCCTTGAACCTACTCCGCAATTCAATAAGATCTTGGCTGATCTTCTACAACAGCTACACCCTCCCACATTGCCTCGACATTCCTTGATTCCCTTAGCGTAGTGTAAAGGGTTAATAGAATAATTGTGGTAATGAGTGATGTAGACCATGATGTAACAGTGACATCAGCAGTCGTGTGCTAGACACTCGGGAGAGAGGCTGGAACTGTGTCTGTACTCAGGAGAGACATACCTACTCTTTAACCTATCTTATGCACAGTGTTAATAAGCCAATTTGAGGAAACTACCAGAGTAAGACTACAGTCTCTCTAGATAATATAGGCTATGCAACCAGCATATGAAATACTTGGGTCATCAAAATCTGTCTATCTTTGACTTTATTATACTTGAATATCAGAGGGAAATGGTGGACATGTTTTTGAAAGGCAAAAAATAAACAGGAAAACTTGTAATTGTTGAATGATGCATGTAGGCTATGGGCCTTTTACACATATATAATATCACTCCTGAGAGTTGTCCCCTAAACAAAAACAAAAGCTTTCTTTATGGCCATCTTCTTTTAACCTGTCTGAAATGTTACAGTTATTGATGTATTATATTAACTATGATGGGGAGAACACAAATAATATGGACTTTTATAACAGCGTAGGAAGAAACGATACCATTAATACGGGTTTTTAAATTAAATAATACTGGCAGAAATGTGAACCTGATGTGATCCTTACATTGAAGACTTTATTCGTTTATTTATATAAACATTTCACATTTCACTGAAATTTCACTTTTTGAGTTCTCCAAACCCTTTCATTTTGTTAAAAATTTTGAACCTTTATGATCACAAGGCGAGAAATGACTCCACATCAATTACTTAGTCACTTGATCTATTTCAGTACATGGAATATACATGGCTGATAGCATCGGTGACATTATATGGCTCTCTCAGCTTACTTGACCAGGTACAGCACAGTGTGATCGGATGATCAACCCACACGAGCGTGACTATTAACAAATATGTTATTGCAAAGAATCCAATTTTTGGAGGGTGTAGTCATATGATGTGAGTGCATGTGTTCTAGAATCTGGTGTTACATTGTATATGCCCTGCACATATTGTATGTATTGACTGGCTGATTTCCCATGCCTGGATGGGGGCCTGCAACATAGCTTTAATGTTTGTAACTGCTTGCAAACTCCCTGAGCCTCGATTTTAACTCAGCATGAGAGTTTAGCATGGAAACAGCATGGCAAGTGGTGTTTTCACCCGAATTTGTTGATAAGAGGCCAGAATCATTTTAACTCCCGGACATCATTACCATAGACCCGCTTCCCACTGAACACCGGCAAGAATGGCTAGTGGGTGGAAAAGGGAAATCGCAGCAGAGTCCCTAGCATAAGGTTAGCGACTAGGTGTCAGAGCTGATGGCAATTTTGAGAAGGGGAAAGGAAGCATGGAGCAGGTTTCTTTGTGGGGCCCAGAGGAACATTCCTGCCACAGCCTGGAGTACAACGAAGCCTTTAAGTAAAATTAAAATTCTTTCATTACCTGGGCCCCTTCTGGTCCTGGACGCTTTGCACAGGTGCTTCTCAAGGTGTGGTTTTCACAGTGCATGAATCACACATCCCAGAGTTATAGTCATGTTGATGTCTGAATCAATGCTGACATCAGATCCTAACATTTCCCTCTCCCAGCATGGAGTGCTTTACATGCTGCCCAAAGTGCATCGTTTAAAATGACATGTGATGTGAAGTTGGAGAGAAGATGGTTAGTAGTAAACTGCCAAGATTAGAAAATCCTGCATGCACCATTCCCACTAGAGGTTGAAATCCAACCTCTGCAATTAATTAGAAGACAACAGTAACTGCTCAAAGGCTTCAGCTTTTGGGTCAAAGACAACTAGCTTTACAAAATTTTTTTTCTTTTTTTCTGCTTATTGTCGAAGTGTGACAATTTGAAGCATTGTCTTTTGGATGTTGAGGGACGTGCACTAAATGTCTTGTTTTATGGGACAGGGAATCATAGGGCAGGATTTTACGGCCCTGCCCGCTACCAGGATCGTTCTGTCCCACTGAAAGCCAATGGACTTTTGGCTGGACTGCCGAATCTCCTGTGGCGTGTCCCACCACGACAGGCCGGAAAATCATTGTGCAGCAAAGAAGGAGGCCATTCAGCCCATTTATTTCTCTCCAAGAACAATCTAGTTAGTCCCACTCCCTCTACTCTATCCCTAGATCCTTGCAATATTCTCTCCTTCATGTATTTATCCAATTTCATTTTTAAGGTTACCATTGAACCTGTATCCACTGCCCTATGAGGCAATGCATTCTAAGTACTAACCACTCACTGTGTAAAATATTTTTCATGTTGCCACCAAGTTCTATTGCCATTCACCTTAAATCTCTGCCCTCTGGTTATCAACCCTGCAGCCGTTGGAAACAGTTTCTCTTTATCTATCTATTACTTTTCCAAACCCTTCATACTTTTAATCATCCCTGTCAAATCTCCTCTTAGCCTTCTCTGCTCTAAGGTGAACACCACCAGTTTCCCCAGTCTATTTAACTGTAATTCCTCATCCCTGGAACTATTCTAATAAATCTCTTCTGTATTCTCTCCAAAGCCTCCACATCCTTCCCAAAGTGTTGTGGCCAGAATTAGACAGAATACTTGGGCTGGGGCAGAATTAGTGTTTTACATAGATTTAGCATGTATAAAATGCACATCAAAAAGCTATAGTTTAAAAAAAAGATCCCACTCAATGCAGGTCTTTGTGGCTGCTCACTCCTGTGTCACTCAGAATTACGAATTCCAGTTATACTGCTATCTGTGAACTAGGGCTCGATGATACATATCTCCAACATCTCTAATTTCAGCCAGCAGGCTGTCAGTGAAACACTAAAGTATGTCAAACACATGCAGATCCAAACCCTTTGCCCCAGTGTCTGTGTATGTGTGTTCTGGAAAGACCAACAGAGTTTTATGAAACATCAAGGATTGCCTAATGCCTTTTTCAGATACAATTAGTTTCCATGAGAAGAGAGTTGAGTGGCTGCCCTTTGCACAGTAAGACCTCAATCTTTCTTTTACTGTGGTTAGAATGGAACGCTGTTCAAAACATTCCTCCTCAAAGCACAAACCACATGCTACAGAGATCATTTTCCTCTGAAATCATTTTTGCGAAAAAAAAACCCCCAGAATTAACCAATATTGTTCCTGATGTTGACTGCAGCCTGACTAGCTGCCAATTGCATTATTCCACAACCCCCCCTCCCCCACCCCCCAGCCCTGCCTGCCTCAGCTTCTTAAGGCTGGTAGTTTAAGACATTCCCATAATATGAGGTGGGCTTTGGCTGAGAAAGAGGTGTTTATAATTTGAATTCCATCTTACAGGAACAGCTCGGGCTGAGTCAGGAATAAACTTGGATTTGGTTAAAAATATGCTTGAGTCGTGTCATGCCAGAATTCTGCTTATTTTATATATATTTAAAAATTCTATCTCACTGCTATGATGCTGTAGCAGTCTTTTATCGGCCATAGGATTCATATCACTCATCTGACTGCCCTGGTGTACAGGCAACATGAATTAGTTGATTTCACTGACCAAAGAGCTGAGGTAAATGCAAAAATCACAACAGCGACCGTGTTTCAAAACGACTAAATTGGCTCTAAAGCGCTTTGAGATGTCTGCTGGTCGTGAAAAGCGCTGTATAAATGCAAGTCTGTTTTTCTTTCTGTAAGATGTATGGAGATGCCACACGCCAAAGTTTGAAATTGTGCACTCTATTAAAAAATTGATTGCCTCGGGGATAAATGTGCTGGTGGTGTATTGCTGAGCTATAGAAGTTAGGTAGGTCCCAAGTTCAATTCCTGGCCTGTTCTGAGTTAGCTGATCCTGGCAGGATGGTGCTAAAATGTTGCTCCACCACAAGGTTTAGTTTATGAATGCTGGAGAGCCTCACTTGTTAGTTGTTCTTGTCAATATTCCATGCATGTGGGAGGAAGAAACACTATCAGCCAGGGAGTCAGCTCCTGATCGCCATCGCTAGACTGCTGGAGGATGGATGCCTTTGCTTGTAGGATATGAAAAGGATCAGATTTAACTGTGATTCCCTCTTTAGTCAAATAACATACATAAACCCAATGTTCTAGGCTGATGCATGCAGAATAGTTATTTAGATGAAAAACAGAGGATTACTGATTCCCATTTAATCACACTTAAGAATGAATCACATCTTCAGGACAGGAGAGGAAAACTTGAGGATGGAGGCAAAGAATTAATTAGTATTAAAGAATAAAGATTAATGATCCTTCAACAGAAAATTAAAGAATAAAACATAATATTGGACTCAAATAACATAACGTACATAGATCATATGAACTCTGTTTATCATAAATTCCCTTTATGATGATGTTATTGCCTTGAAACTTTGACTTCACTTATCTGCTATTGACAGTTTTCCTCTTAATTGTTTACCTTCACTCCACCCCCCCAAAACCCATTGCTCAGCTTCCAATTCTCCAAGATGCACAGAAGGTGAGCTATATGTCCAGTGATGCAAATCATCCAGTAAAAGCCAATTCAACCACACACTGTTAGTATTTCTTCTTCTTCCTGCATTAGTCATATTTCAATATCATCAACAAATCTGTCTGTTACTTTGAGCAGATTTTTAAAAGTTATTCTTTCATGGGATGTAGACCTCACCAGCAAGGTTAGCATTTGTTGCCTGTCACTAATTGACCTTGCAAATGGATAGCTTGCTTGGCATTTCAGAGAGCAATTTGAGTCAACCACATTGCTGTGTGTCTGGAGTCACATTTAGGTCAGACCCAGTGAGGACAGCAGATTTCCTTCCCTAAAGGATATTAATGAATCAGATGGGTTTTTACGACAATTGATGATAGCTTCACGGTCACCATTACTGAGACTAGCTTTCCATTCCAGAATTTATTCATGAATTGAATTGAATTTAAATTCCACCAGCAGTGGGATTTGAATTCATGTCCCCAGAGCATTAGCTCTGTCCTCTGGATTAGTCCAGTCACAATGTGACTACATTACAATCTCCCTTTTCTTTATTCATTCACAGGATGTGGGCTTCGCTGGCTGGGCTAGCATTTATTGCCCATCCCTAGTTGCCCTTTAGAAGGTGGTGGTCAGCTGCCTTCTTGAACTGCTGCAGTCCCTGTAGTGTCGTACACCACAATGCTGTTAGGAAGGGAGTTCCAGGATTTTGACCCAACGACAGTGAAAGAATGGAGATATCTTCCCAAGTCAGGATGGTGAGTGGCTTGGAGGGGAACTTCCCGATGGTGGTGTTCCCATCTATCTGCTGCCCTTGACTTTCTAGATGGTAGTGGTCGTGGGTTTGGAAGGTGCCTTGGTGAATTCTTGCAGTGCATCTTGTAGATAGTACACACTGCTGCTACTGTGCATTTATGGTGGAGGGAGTGAATGCTTGTGGATGTGCTGCCAATCAAGTGGGCTGCTTTGTCCTGGATGGTGTCAAGCTTCTTGAGTGTCGTGGGAGCTGCACTCATCCAGGCAAGTGGGTAGTATTCTATCACACCCCTGACTTGTGCCTTGTAGATGGTGGACAGGCTTTGGGGAGTCAGCAAGTGAGTTAATTGCCACAGGATTCCAACCTCTGACCTGCTCCTGTAGCCACAGAATTTATATGGCTGGTCCAGTTCAGGCTTTGGTCAATGGTAACCCCCAGGATGTTGATAGTGGGGGATTCAGCAAAGGTGATATCAATGAATGTCAAGGGACAGTGGTTAGATTCTCTCTTGTTGGAAATGGTCATTCCTGGCCCTTGTGTGGCACGAATGTTACTTGCCACTTGTCAGCCCAAGCCTGGATATTGTCCAGGTCTTGCTGCATTTGGACATGGATTGCTTCAGCATCTGAGGAGTTGTGAATGGTGTTGAACATTGTGCAATCATTGGTGAACATCCCCACTTCTGACCTAATGATGGAAGGAAAGTCATTAATGAAGCAGCTGAAGATCGTTGGGTCGAGGACACTACCCTGAGGAACTCCTGCAATGATATCCTAGAGCTGAGATGATTGACCCCCGACAACCACCTCATGGATGCCCAGTCTTGAGTTGCTAGGCCTGTTCAAAATCTATCCCATTTAGCACGGTGGTAGTGCCACACAACACAATGGAGTGTATCTTCAATGTGAAAGCGGGACTTCGTGTCCGCAACAACTATGCGGAGGTCACTCCTGCTGATACTGTCATGGACAGATGCATCTGCGGCAGGCAGGTTGGTGAGGATGAGGTCAAGTATGTTTTTCCCTATCTATCTGCTGCCCTTGTCCTTCTAGATGGTAGTGGTTGTGGGTTTGGAAGGTGCCTTGGTGAATTCTTGCAGTGCATCTTGTAGATAGTACACACTGCTGCTACTGTGCATTTGTGGTGGAGGGAGTGAATGTTTGTGGATGTGCTGCCAATCAAGTGGGCTGCTTTGTCCTGGATGGTGTCAAGCATCTTGAGTATCATGGGAGCTGCACTCATCCAGGCAAGTGGGTAGTATTCCATCACACCCCTGACTTGTGCCTTGTAGATGGTGGACAGGCTTTGGGGAGTCAGCAAGTGAGTTAATTGCCACAGGATTCCTAGCCTCTGACCTGCTCTTGTAGCCACAGAATTTATATGGCTGGTCCAGTTCAGGCTCTGGTCAATGGTAACCCCCAGGATGTTGATAGTGGGGGATTCAGCAATGGTGATATCAATGAATATCAAGGGACAGTGGTTAGATTCTCTCTTGTTGGAAATGGTCATTCCTGGCCCTTGTGTGGCACGAATGTTACTTGCCATGAAGATTTTCTTAATGAAATAAAAATTTTTGTGACAATTCATAAACATTTCCCAGCTCATGTGACACTGTCACATGAGGGGACATGTCTGAATAATTTTACTTTTTTCTTTTTTTCCAACTTTCAATTTGAACTTAATCTCCCTGAGGCAGCTCCGTGCCTCAGGGAGATTTCTGTGCTCTTTCACACGCATTTAGATTAGAAATCATTGCTTTCATTCAATATTGTATCAAAGGTATTAAATTGTTACTGATTTTTGTTTCCTGTTTGTGGGGGGAGGGGTCTGTAAAAATCCTTTAATGTAATTGGCTCCTTGGGGACCCTGATGACATCACTCCAACTTCATGCTATGAATGGCCAATAATGAATTCTGCAATAAGTTGCAGCATCACTTCACGGCAACAGGGATAAAGTTCTTGATAGAGAGAGCACTAGATTAGCAACGAGCACTCTTCCTTTGCTGCTGACTCCAAACTCCGTCCATTATATTTGCAACAAGAAATATGAATCCTGGTAATCAAAGGCTTCTTTCTGTAATTTATTATTCAGAACTTGCATTTGTAAAGCACCTTTACTGTAAAAATATCCCACGGCACATCATTTGGGTGTACAGAAAATAGATAGTGGACTGGAAAAGGTGACCTTAAGCTTGGCTGAAGAGATGGATCTTGAGGGATTTTTTAAAGGAAGGTAACGAGGTGGCGAGGCAGACAGGTTTAGGGAGGGATGTATAGAGAGTGGAACCCAGGCAATCCATCAATGGTGGAGTGACAGGAGAGGGGGACAGCTGGGTAGGAGTGGGATGTTGTTGGGAGTGCGCAACAGGCCAGAGTCAGAGGAACAAAGGGTTGGAAAGGGTTGTGCATAGTGCATGGACAAGGCCATGGAGCGATTTAAAGACAAGTGCAAGGATGTTAAACTTGAAGCTTTTGGAGAGCCAATTAAGGTCAATGAGGACAGGACTTGGTATGGGACAGGATTCATACAGTGAGGTTTTAGACAAGTTAGAGTTTATGAAGGACGGGAAGCCAGCAAGGAGAATGTTGAAGTAGTTGAGTCTTGAGATGGCAAAGGCATTTTCTAGGATCTGCAGAAAAAGACCTGGTGCATGAACAGAGGTGGCCACTGTTACAGAGAAAGAAATAAACAATTTAAATAATGGAAATGATGTGGAGTCCAAAACTGAACTAAGGGTTAAACAGGATGTCAGGACTTCAATCTGACAGGGGATGATGAGTGAACATCACCAACACACGTTTACTTATGTTTTGACTCATGTTTTGACTCATGTGTTTCCCACATCTTCTGTTTAATTGTCATAAAACAACCACCCACTACTTCCCACACAGTTAGGGCAGTGTTAACCAAAGAAGGTGATCCTCAGAACCATGACTGGCGTGGCTTAACTGTTTCATTGCCAGGTCATATTCAAAATGAACCCTTCAAAATGTTGGTTCTGCTTTCTGAGAAAAGAGCTTCCCTCTTCTTTCTACAGCTATATTTGAAATCTTTGCAGACCTTTTGACTGATCCAACTGTTCCATTTCTGATCGATAGAGATCTTATAATCCTCAACAGAGTGGGCAAAGGTTGAGCCCTTTAATGGAGCCTACTCTTACTAATGCATGAGTGGGGGAAGGGGGGGGGTTAAGTCTCATTCATTGCTAATTCTAATTAATATTTCACAAATTCAAAGAAATCAATTTGCATTACAGTTAAATCCTGATAAAAGCATAACTACTTTGTTAATAAATGTTATGCTTGGGTTGTAATTTGTATAATCTTCAGATAAAAACAGGCAATTACCAAACACTTGGATTACAATTACTTAATTATCCATTCTGTGATTCAGCCAAAAAAAAAAAAATTTAGGGCAAAAAAACCCAGATTTAAATAGAAGCCATTAATTTACTATAACATGTCAGTATCTTCAAGTGTTTCAGTTGATAATTTTGTGTGTTCTGACTCATAGAACAAGAGTTATATTTTATGTCCAGTTTGAGATTTTGTATTTACTTGTTTTGCTTGGACCAAGCTTTCTACATAACAGGAGGGAAAAGGAAATGGATGGTACAATGGAATCCTGCTTAGATCAGCTTATGGAGTTGACTACGATTCACATTACAACATAATATTCTGAAACAATTTTTGTGTTTTTTACTTGAATGATCTTTTGAAGATTCGTAATAGATTCTTGATTGACAAGGGAGTCAAAGTGTATTGGGGGTAGACAGGAAAGTGGAGTTGAGGTCACAATCAGATCAGCCATGATCTTATCAAATGGTGGAGCAGGCCTGAGGGGGTCAAACGATTTAGTCCTGCTCCTAATTTACATGTTTGTATGTTTATATGTATGTTTGTATATGGTGACAAACACATTTATGTGAATTGCTTTCACAACTGTCCCAGTAAATTATATTTTGGAGCTATGGGGATAATTTTAACCTAACCCATCTAGTTGAATACTGACTGGATCAGATCAACGACCCATTTTTCATTTTGTTGGATTTTACTTCTCATTGCTTAATCCATGGTTTCACAATTGTATCTGAGACCATTCTTCCTTTCCTCACATGTAGAAAATGATTTGTACTGATATGGAACACAGTGGAAAAACATCTAGTTTCCCTCTAACAGAAGTAGAGAACTATAAAGTTGAGCAGGTAAAATCTCTACGTAAAATCCTGGGCCACCAACACCTGTGAATTTGAATTTCACATCCTTGTGTCCCATGACCTCCCATTCCTTACCTTTTTAGCCTCCTCCAATCCCACAACTCTCTGAGAGTTCTGCTTCCCACCAATTCTGGACTCTTGTGCATCCCCAGCTTCCTTTGCCCTATCCCTAATACCCGAGCCTTCAGCCATCTAAAACCTTTGGAATTCCCTCACTAAACCAACCCAACTCTCTTTCCCCCTTTAAACCCTGCTTATACACTAACATTTTGACCAAGCTTTTGATCACTAGTCCTAAGGTCTCGTTCTTTAGCTTGATGTCATTTTTTTTTTCTCTGATTGTGCTCCTGTGGAATGTCTTTGTACATTTTATGATGCTAATGGTGCTATGTAAAGCAAATTGTTGCTGTAGGTAGGTAAAGCTTGTAACTACGACTTGTTGGGTAACTTTGGGGAAGATTTTCCTTTGCCATTATATTCCAATTACATCGTGAATGTCACAGAAAGATTTCCTGCATTTGCTATTTCTACTAAAATCATGAAAGCATTCTAAAGACAAGAGTTTACACTTTAGCTAGAGATAGGAATGAAAGGGAATTTTCTTGATATTTTTATGATATTGCTTGAAAATAGAAACCAGTGAAACTTCTATCTCATCAAACTCTTGTTATATGTAGCTTTGATCCAGAGCAGATTCTATGCCTCTCAGTTTATGAAGCTATATTACCGTTAAGGATAAGCTATTCCATTTACCAATCATATCAATTTCCTTCTGGATTGATCCATATTAGCATGTATAATTTAAGGCTGTCTAGCTGGGAACTTTGCCACTAAGGATACGGATATTATTGCAATTGTATCGCACAAAAAGAAGCCTGTTTACCATTAGTAACATTCTTCAATGAATAAAGGCTGTACAAGGTTAGTACAATTGCTCAGGACTCCACAAAGTGCACCAAATGCCAGTGAGTGAGTGCAGTATTCGGGAACAGATTACTAACCAAATAGTTCCATCAGAATCCAGAGAGGTTTTGACAGTCCCTCCCAAACCCACTGCCTCCACCACCTAGATG
Organism: Cetorhinus maximus; assembly: GCF_964194155.1. Classification (NCBI taxonomy): domain Eukaryota; kingdom Metazoa; phylum Chordata; class Chondrichthyes; order Lamniformes; family Cetorhinidae; genus Cetorhinus; species Cetorhinus maximus. Next base: position 70,226,199 of record NC_135899.1, read on the forward strand.
GATAAGGGTATCAAGTGCATGGGAACACCACCAACTCCAAGTTCACACACCATTCCGATTTGAACATTTATTGCCTGTGCCTTCATAGCCGCTGGGCAAAAATCCTGCAACTCCCTACCTGACAGCACTGTACAAGTAGCTTCATTACGTGGATCACAGTAGTTTAAGATGAAGGCCTGCTACAACTTTCCCAGGGTCAGACTAGAGATGGACAATAAATGTTGGCCTTGTTAGTGAAGTCCAAATCACCAGAATGAGAAATAGTTGTGGAATTCCTAGTCAGTGTTAATCAGGCTGCCCAGGAGAACAAAGAATACTTTTCAACTGCCAGTACATTCAATGCATTCTTTTATAAATTAGTCCAAAGAACGTGTGCTGTATATCGTGACTTTGTGCCTTTTTATCTAAGGGCTTGTGCATTAGTCATCCAGTTATGACCCATGACAAAGGCACAAGAAAGTGTCAGTTTTCAATTTGCGAAAGGTTCAATAAGACGACAAGTTGGTATACGTCAGTCAGTAAATGCCAAGGGATTTCCTATTTGATGACATACTGCCAGTCATCAAACAAAATGCTTTATTTTTGAAGTTCAGTCCATTGGTTTCCAAAGGTTGCTCTGACAAGAAGTAATTTCCCCCACTGCTTTAGAGCAACTGACGGAAAGGTGAGTGCCCGATACAGGAATTTCAGTGAACTGAGAACACTGTGTTGGAGACTCTGCTCGGTTTTCTATGTAACTGCCTGTATTATCTTCGGCTGAAAGACAGGAATTCTACTACTATTCTGCCCCAAATCCTGAGGAAGTTACAGTATATTGAAAATTTCTGGAATCGCATGCTGAAACATTCACAGGGGTGTTAGTGAGTCTTCTAGGGAAACCGCGATGTAGTGGCTCCACAAATCACCATAGAAAATAATTCTAGAATTCTAGACGTTGCTGCTGGGGCTGACATTTATTGTCCTTCCCCAGTGGTCCTAAATCCAATGGAGTACCTTGCTAGAGGCCACTGTAGAGGGCAGTTATGAGTCAACCACATCGGTGTGGGACTGAAGTTATATATAGGTTAAACTGGGTAAGTACAACAGATTTCCCTCCCTTAAGGACATTAGTGAACCAATTCAGTTTTTATGACAATCCCACAGCTTCATGGTCACTTTTTCTATTGGTCTTTTAAAAATAAATTTCCATATTTCATCAACTAAATTCAAATTTTCAATCTGCCATGGTGGGATTGAATTTACGTTCTCTGGATTATTAGTCCTGCAACACACCCGGGTATTGAATCCTTGTGGTTCTCGTTGCTGCTCAGATGGCTCAATTGGTGAGGATACTGTTCAGTGTCATATTGAGTCATAAAGATTCAGCAGGTCCCTAGTTTGATTCAAGATGTCTGCTTAGTTAGCTGGTCTCAGATTCTGACAGTAAGAGCACCACAGCCTCTCCGAGAAGGAAAGAAAAAAGGTTAAATAAGGTTCCTGGTTTTGATCACTGTGGAGCAACCCCTACTGGAAATGGACTCGTGTGGATATCAGGTGAGAACTAGATCCAGCACCATTATAGTCAAGTAATCTACTAGCACTCACCGTGTAGGCCCAGCCATTAAGACTAACTAGATGGACAAGATACTGGAGGGTAGCTAGAACTGATCAAGCTGTACCCCAGGAGGAATCAGATCTTCAGTACAAGAGCGAAAGGAACTGGAATATCAATTTCTTCTCTCTCTTTCCTTTCTCCGTCCTTTTCTCATTTAATAGTTCAAGTAATTTTAATCAAATATATTTCAAAACTATTATTGTCCATACCACACGGCACGATGCACTTTTCTGTATCAAAGAATGGAAATGGGAAGATGATCTCAGAACACTAAAAATACCTTATTGATCTCAGATTTGGATCTGATGAGCTATTTAAAATTTCAGGTCACCAAAGTTCAGGAACGAGTTTTGAATTTTTAATTAGTTATAATAAATTTCCATAAGAAAATCATTGGAAAGTGAGCAGCCAAAAGCAGAGACAGCAGTTCTCAACATTGGCATGGGGCACAGTGATTAATGTTTCTTATTTTTATCTCAGAGTAAATGAAAGTGGGGGGAGGGCAGCAGAAATTTTCCGAATGCACATGGGAGTAACATAAAATCTTGGAATGGAAAGGTTTGTAGGGCTATGGAGAGAAAACAGGAGAGTAGAAATAATAGGGTAGCTCTATCAAACAGACAATACAGACACAATGGGCAAATGGTCTCTTAACGGGCTAAGACGCCATGATCCTATGGTGGGGGCAGAAGTGCATGTTGGGATGTTGATGTGCACAGTTTCCAATATGAACTGCTGATGTGTGAGGTTCCTGCCTCTGAAGTGGGCTCACAAAATGACACCAGGTGTATTTTAATTCTTCACAGGATAATGAATAATGAATCCAGTAGTTGTATATGTGTCTGTACACATCTGGTGGGTGGAATTAGGATGGTGTGGGAGGTTAATTGGTAGGTAAGATTGGGATGAGGAATAGGTGGGAGGCATTAGTGCTTTTCATTTAGGAACTTTGGGACATTTCTATTTTAAAAATGGTGAGACATTCTCTGATTCTGATCATTCTCTTAATTGTGGCCCATGTCTGCTCCTCAACCAGCATCCTCCTCACTGTGAAGGCATTGATTCATGTTCTGGCATGGCTTCTTTCTTCTGGTTCTTTGCCTATACAGCCATTCTTCAAGCGAAAAGGGAGAAAACCTTGGATTTATATAGTATCTGATATTGTGTCTCCACATTTCATTGACCACAAAGTCCTCTGAAGATAGTAACTGTTTTTATATAGGCAACTGCATGGCTAAAGGGAGCAAGTGGCAGCAGGCAATTTGACCATGGGGGCATCACAGCCAAGTCTCCTGGCATCCATACATATGCTGTGTCCAGCAGGGGTCACTGGACAGCAATCAGCTGTCACTGTTCATATTTTCACTGTTGATATTTCCTTGCCTTACCCAGGTTTGCTGTGGCTGTTTGAAGCACACTTGGCACTGTCATGTCTGTGGTTGGAAAACCTAGCAATGTTTGGGGCAATTCTGTAATCTTCAGCAATTATAAATAATAGTTGAAGAAGTTGCCTTGTCACTGACAGTGTGTAGCTTTGGAAAGCAGTGGTGAAAATTAAGCTGAATTGCTGCCTCTGATGGGAATGATGTTATTGTACAGCACAGCATTCCAATACTCAATGTAAACCAGTAAGTATTTCCTATCTGTACCATTTATATTGCCCATTCCCCAAGGAATTTTTAAAAAGCACCATTTATACACCCAGGCAAAGAATAACGTTTCAACCGATTCAGTTTTCCATCTCTTCCCTGCCCCTCTCTCACACGCAGCACTTTGTTACTTCACTGAAAACCCTGGGATTGAGGAGAACAGCTTGGGTTGTAAAAGCACAAAATTAGAGAGTTTCACATCATAAAGCTATTGAAAACTTACAATTGTGTGGCTGATCGTGATTTAAGAATTTACAAAAGTTTATTAAGTGTCAATATCTCTCATACATTTCTCTCAAGTGTCAATATTTCTCAATATCTCTCGTGTTTTTTTTATCCTGATTGGGTCAGGTAAAAAGTTGGAAATCTGCACACACAATGTACAGGATTAGCTTCTGCTTTTAATGCCAATTGTCCTTGTTTTCACTTACATTTAAAAAAAGAAGCTGTTGTTGACATTATTATTTGTAGAAGAGCTCCATACTGTCTTCTCCATGTGGCTGATTGCTAATTAAAAACAACATGTGCTCCCTGACACGTACATTTTGAAAGTTTGATGCTAGATATTTTCAGCATTGCTGGCTACTCTTGTAAGCATACCTCACACCCCCAACAATCCACACTGTCTTTCTTTGCCCAATATTCTGGTAAGTGGCAGTGAGACCCAGGGATTGTAACAGAGAAGTCTCGCTCTCCCTTTCACTCATTAACTGAATATATCATGTGCTGCCATTTGCTTCTCCGTTCTGCAAAGTGGACTGACTGTATCAGAACAAGGTCCAGGCGCTAAATCAACAAATGGTTTTATTTACATAAGGCAGGTGAATGAATGAAATTTTGCAAAACAAAATGTTACATCTTTCCACTTTCTTTCATATGTAAAATAATAAAAATGCCACTTATTGTCTTTCTAAACGGAAGAATGACATTTGATCTTAAGGGCCTGCTCAGTCCTCTGATGGATCACAAGCCCTTTTATAGAACTTATCTGATTTTCATCCCATTAACATTACCAGATTACATTTGTGGTAAAGATGGAAATCTACCCCTCACCTTCAAACAGAAGTTTACTTGGATAGTTCTAATCTAGACTGGTTTACCTGCTGAGGCAAAATTTAACACAAAGGCTGTTGTTAGCTGTAGAACAGGAAGACTAACTGACTGCTTTCTTAGACAAGATTACCCACAGAACTCAGTTGGATTTTTTTTAACTTTTTAAGCATTCATTTATTTTTGAATATAACTTTTCATACGATATAGCCATTCATATTGGGGATCTAGAAACAATCACTGACTAAAGGTCTATCTATAGACGGTGGTGTTTCTCAACAGGGCAAAGAACTTGACTACTGCTGTTCCAGAATACTTGCATGCTTTTTCATGTCTCTATGCAAAATAATATATTTTATGAATATTAATCATCATATGCAAAACAGTAACACATTTACATGTCCAATGAATGTGTACCCATGCCCATTAAGAAGAAGCATATAACACATTCCTCATTACCCGTTTGTTGCCATTCTACCTGTGAATGAGCACCAGTTAGACCTTGTTCCTTAAAAAACAAGATGCAAGAATAAATGACGTGAAAACCTTAAATCAGGAAAATTACTCCAAATTAAGTTGTGAGGGTTGGACATTTAGTCAGAGGTTCAAACTTTAAAAAAAAAACAAATTTAGGGCTGATACTTTGAATAGTGGGTCCAGCAGCTAAATTAAAACCAACTGAAAAGTAATAAATAAACTTCCAATGTTAAGCAACATGTATTGGTGGAATACACTTAAATCAAAAAATGGTAATAAAATTGAGGACTAATCTCAGCAAAACTGCTTCTGGTTGCTGTGCATCTAAGAAGTGTTATCTGCTCCAACTTTTAAAAGTGAACAGTGCAGGCCTGTTTAAGGGGTGTCTATATATTGGATTTCCCAGACTGGCAGTGACAACCCTCAAATGTATGGTGCAATGGGGCTTGATGCTGCAGAACATCACAGGCTTTCAGCACCTGCCCAGTGGAAAACCAGGGCAAATGCAAATCAATACACTGACAATGATGTCCAGGTTTCTGCTATTTCAGTCTGTTAGCTGAAGGTTTACAAGCTGCAACCAGCTATGAAGTTCTCAGATACTCAGCACTCCAATGAGAAGTGACTTGTCTCAGATGACAATGTGGAACACTACCCAGGCTGCTTAGTGGGGAATCCTCACTATCATTGCAGCATTGGGAGACATGAATGGCCAAGCCAGCATTTCATGTCAGCGAGCTCTACTGTCCTCCAAAAAAAGATTCTCACTCTATTGATGAAGGGATAGGGCTATTTTTGTTATTGTGGACAAAGGAAACCACCATTATTAGGGCTTGAAAGAAACTGAATTGGAAAGCAATTTTTTTTTCAAAATGGTAATGCTGCCAAAGAAAATAAAAGTTTGCATTTTGGTTCCAGGTTGCAGTGCTCTCTCTCCACCGCTCACCCTGCCCATTAAAATGAACTGAGCGACTACGCAATCTATAAGACTTGGCACTAAAAATGCTGCTGAGAACATCCATTTTGTACATGTGTACGGCACTGTGCTCTGGCCATTTCCAGGGCTTGTCATCTGGCCCAGTCTGCTGATCAGTTATGAGATGGACTAATTGCCAAACTTTATATTCAATGATTTTTAAGTGCAATATAGCAGAATCCAGATCATTAACACCATAGATTTTTGGATATAGAAAGGAACAGGTATTGTTAACAGTGCTGCACATGTGTAAGAACAAGTGAATGGTAGGTGGTCAATCTGAGTCTGTCACTGAGTGATGGGAAGTCCATTTATATGTGCATTGGATTGAATAAGAATGTGTGTAAGAGAGAGAGAGAGCATTGTGTGTGAGTGAATGGCTGAATGAAAGCACCATGTGTGAGTAAGATTGAGTGATAGGGTTCACATGTGTCTGTGAGAGAGTGAGAGGAGAGTGAGTGAGTGAGTGAGTGAATGAATGGGACCACTGTGTGCGTGTGTGTGTGTGTGTGTGTGTATCTGTGTAGGAATGAATGGGAGCTCCATTTCTGTGTTTGAGTGGCTGAATGAGTTTGTCATTGTGCATTTGTGTGCATAAAAGAGAAAGAGTGCACCTTTGTTGGAAAAAAAATGATATTATTCGCTTATTGTAGCAAGGAACAGCAGTGTTTTTTTACAATTTGACCTAGAGACCTTTACATAGAAGCCTATTGTCTCAGGCTATAACGCTATATTGGCTATGGTACGAGTGAGATATAATTATTTGATTATTCAATTCTATAACAAAAGATTGGAAAAATACATTATGTTTGAACTGTTAGTATGATTGAGATAAAACTCAGTTCTAAGCTGCTAATGCTCTGGAGTACATGGGGTAGTGGTGTTCATTCACAGGTCTGCTTGATATATTGTGGTTAGTCTACATGAACACACTGATGCAGCTCTTGAATGTTCAGTGCTAAATAGTTACAGAAGTTGTAAGACTACAGGAGGAGGGGGTTAGCATAATGTTATTCCAGAGATCCAGGGTAATGCTCTGGGGACCTGGATTTAAATCCCACCATGGCAGATGGTGAAATTTAAATTTCAATAAAAATCTGGAATTAAAAGCCTGATGATGACCATGAAACTATTGCCAATTGTTGTAAAAACACGTCCTTACCTGGTCTGGCCATGTGACTCCAGATCCACAGCAATGTGGTTGACTTTCAAATGCCCTCTGAGGGCAATTAGGGATGGGCACTAAATGCTGGCCTGGCCAGTGACGCCCACATCCCATGAACAAATAAATTAAAAACATCATACTCTGATTTGCAAGCGAGTGTGTTAGTCCACAGGCCTTGGTTTGAGACCTGTACCTACTGAGAACCCTGGAGTCTTCTAACCAAAGCTATTCTGCCAGTCCTGTTTGTGTGTTGCATAGAACCTTTTGCTAAGTCCATCAGGAAGTATCCGGGCATAAGAGGAATGACAATCCCAGGCAGTGGAGGCACCCAGGTCAAAGCCTCCCTGTGCATGGACGATGTCACCGTCTTCTGCTCGGATCCGCTGTCGGTGCGCAGACTGATCCACATCTGCAACCAGTTTGAACTGGCCTCGGGAGCCAAAGGTAAATCGTGGCAAGAGCAAGGCCATGTTCTTTGGGAGCTGGGCTGACCGATCCTTTGTAATCTTCACCATCAGGTCAGATGGCCTGAAGATGCTGGGGATATGGTTCAGAGGGACCAGGCCATGCATTAGAAACTGGAAGGAGCGAGTGGTTATGGTGGAAAGAAAACTGGGCATTTGGGAGCGATGCTCCCTCTCCATCGCGGGTAAGAACCTGCATCATCAGGTGTGAGGCACTCACGCTGTTGCTGTACGTGGCGCAGGCCTGGCCCATTCCTCACTCATGCGCGATGGCAATCTTTTGCTTTATCTGGAGGTCGAAAATGGACCGTGTCTGCAGGGACGTGATATACAAGCCTCTAGATAAAGGGGTAAAAAATGTGCCCAACATCGCCCTCATCCTGATGGCCACTTTTGTGTGCAGCTGCATCAAGCTGTGCGTAGACCCTCGGTATGCAAACACCAAGTGTCACTACCTGTTGAGGTTCTACCTGTCCTCAGAGTTGCGAAGGATGGATCTGGCCACGTTGCTGTGGAACACTCCAAGTTGTACTGTGCCGTACCACCTGTCCCTCGTGGAAAAGTTTATGCAGAAAAACACCTTTGACCACAAGTCCATCAGGCAGTGGTCGGCATGTAACTTCTTAGAGGCCCTGCGGGAAAAGGAGTTGGTGGATCCTGTGGGATGGTTCCCCGAGCAGACTGTCAAAGTCATTTGGCAGAATGCCTCATTGCCAGAACTTTCCAACAAACACCAAGATGTAGCTTGGCTGGCGGTGAGAAAGGCCCTCCCCGTCAGATCCTTCCAACCTGCCAGGAGTCTGCACGTTGCCCCCGAGGTGGCTGTGGTGGGGAAGAGACTGTTGTTCACCTCCTTTGCAAAGAAGGTCTGGAGAGAGATGCAGTGGTTTCTGTCGAGGTTCATCCCGAGCAGTTCTGTGACACAGGACTCTGTGCTCTACGGGCTGTTCCCAGGGACATACACCGAGACAAATATCAACTGCAGCTGGAGGATCATCAACTCGGTGAAAGACACTCTTTGGTCTGCCCGAAACTTGTTGGTCTTTCAGTGCAAAGAGTTGTCCCCGACCGAGTGTTGCAGACTGGCACATTCTAAGGTCCAGGACTACGTGCTGAGGGACGCAGTAAAGCTTGGGGCAGCTGCCGCAAAGGCGCACTGGGGAAAGGTCGCTGTCTAAGACCTTTCTGCCATAGTGCACCAAGGGGCTGGGAAAGATATAGAACCCTCGCGCTGTACGGCTCACAATAAATGTATGCATTGAATACTAATTGTATTATAATTGTATTGAAGAACCTCAGAGTGCAACATGATGTATGTCAATAACTCCAATACCATTGCACTGTCTGACTGTCTGTAATGACCATATTGAAATGATTGTAATATTCATTGATTGTATTGATGCACCTCGTGATCCATGTGTAAAAATGAATCTGATTGCACTTTTTGTGATGGCCATTTAGAAATGTTTTGCAATGTTCTTCCAGATATTTTATGAATAAAGTATATTTTAAAAAAAAATTCTGCCAGTCCTGTGTCAACCTTTGGTCTGTGATAAAGGAGCAGTGCACATGTGCAGAGATCCATTTAATGGCAAATAAAACACTGGTTGATTATTAATGTTAGTATGGAACTGCCTGTTTCAATGGTTTGTTGCTAGCATAGAAAACAAATTAAAAAGAAGTTACAATATTTCTGGTGGTGAAATGAGTCAAATAAACTTAGTTGCAGTTAAACTTGCAAGTTAAACTTGGTTGCAGTAATACCTCAGCGGGTGTGAAGTTCAAGCTATGTGGGGTCATGTTGTCTAGATTGTATCATTCCCTTTGCCTAAGTGCACTTCAGGTGACCTCACACATAAGTTACACCGCACAATGTGCATTGATATGAAGCCAAAATCATTTTGCATCAATGCAAACTCTTAAGAGGTATTATATTTATTCAATCATACAGTGTTGGTGATACACCTTGCTTCCCTCACTACCCCCTCTGTGGCTTTGTAGGTGAATGCACCGTCTGGTGTATTATTTGGCCCATCAGCAGTCACTCAGAATGCAAACAAAATATTGCCCATTTCAGAAAGGAGTTGGAAAGTGTTTGCTATTTGTGCAACTGGGCCCCAGCAAGGCGTCATCATGCTTGGGGGAGGAACAGAGAAAATGAGCAAGAAACATTTTTAGGAAGAGTCCTTATTATTTTTGTTTAAATGTAATTAAGTTTACTAGTTCCAAATAAACTCCTTGCAGCATTTTTAATTCTCCTTTCTGTTGTGCGATCCCTACACTTTCCAAATTATCTGACAAAACAGGTATTGATGCATTCAGTAAAACTATACCTTAAGAGTAAATATGAGATAGTAAGTGTTACAGTTCAAATATACTTCCAGAAAATATATAGTTAATGTGAAAATTATTTCCACCAGCTCTCGAACCCACAATCTACAGACTTCTAATACAAAACCTAATCCACTAAACTATCTGATTTTATCTATCTACAACCATGATTTTCAAGGAGCCTGCAGTTTGTTTTACTGAAAAATAATAGACATTTTATCTTTTAATCTGTCTGACTAGCTTCTGTATGAAATTAAACTGAAAGCAGAAGAATATTTGTTTGATTTAATAACACACCCATTCTCAGGTTGAAAAGGGAGTGTGTATTTCTACATATAGATTGGACAAGAAATACAGTAGCCCAGATTTCTGACCGTGACGAAAATAGTGAAATGCCTGAAAATCAGAAGTCCTGAAGGAGTATGAAACCTGCTGTATGCAGGTTAGACCAAGTTATTGCTGGTCTGAACTTGGTGAATTTGTTTGGATAGCTAGGGTTCCCCTTTGGAGAGGTAAGGTACCCCTTTAGATCTGGTCCCGGGACACCTTTGGGGAAAGTAAGGTGCTCTTTGGTGGAGGTTAGGTACTCTTTGGGATAGGACAGGTATCCTTTGGAGGTGTAAAATTAGGCATAAATGTGCGTAATAAGTGCATAAACTCATTACTGTCAAGATCATTGGAACTGTCAACAGACCTGTCAAAATCAAATGTCAGAACTGAAAGAAGCATCTGTCAAATGGATCTGTCAAAGGGAGCTGTCCAGCTGTAACGGCATTTAAAAGTCCAGTCTTGCAAATCTTTGGAAAAAAAGATGTCAGGATAACTTTAAAAAATTGCTTGCTATTTCACTCATCTGTTGACATAGCCTGAGGGTTTCCATTACTGGATTAGGACTGCATGACTGATTTCATAATCATCCATTATCACAGTTGGTGCCTTACGTTTCACGGTCTGATTGACAGCTACAAGTGGTTATAGACTCTTTGATCTAGAACTATGAATTCTAATGCTTGTCCTTATAAGGGATTATGAACTTGAATGAAATGTTTGTTGTTATTAGGCTTTATTTAGTTGAAGGAATGTAAATGTAGGACTTTTTTATGAATGGAAGTTTTTTTTTCAATTTGTGAAGTCTACAATAGAAATTTAGAACTTTATAAAGTTTATTTTATCTCATCTCTACATAGGCCCTGAGGTCTTCCCATGGTGGATACTAGGTGAGTTGGCATGGTAGGTGTAAGGGCAAAGGCTGGTGGATTGGGACATGGATTGGCATAGGAGCTATAAAAGGCTATGGAAGGTAGGTGGAGGGCATGAAGTGGCATGGGTTGGCATGGATGGGGCATGGGGAGTGTATGGGGGTTTGTGAGGGGTGAGGGCTGGAGGCATGTTTAGTTTTGATCTTTATTTGTTATTTTTGAATACCGGGCCAGAGCCCCGAGGTAGGCCTCCGCCCAGACCACTTCCGCACTTGGCAGTCTCCTCCCTTCTTCTGGGGCCGCCTGACCCAATTCCTATTCTAGCCTGCCCCCAGACTGAAAATCTGACACCTGGGCAGGCATTTTTAAAGTTCAAAATTCTCCCGACTCTGTGTACCCAACCTGGGAACGAAAATCTGGGCCTGTATCTTAAATAATTTCATGGCCTACTCATTACCACCCATTTTCAGAGGGCTTTACCTGCCTTTCACTTAGCAAGTAATTTCTACAGGACACCCAGAGGACTGATGATGGCTTATTGCTCCTCTGGTGGATTTTTGTTACTAGCGGCCAGGCAATTTTCTAATGTCAGTACAGATGTGGGAATAAGTGAAACTTGCCCTTAACTGTTCTCTAATGTGTGTTACCAATGAATCTACCCAGAACTCATGGGGCAGAATTTTCTGCCTGTCTGGCGGGCGGGCCCGACCCAATCTCCGGCGGGCGGGGAGCTGATCCACGCCAGAGAAGCGGGCCCCACTGCCATTTTGCTAATTAAGGCCCGCCCAGCGTGACGTCCGGCGGGAAGCGCTATGCGCTTCCTGTGCGGGGTGGGGGGGGTGATTCCCTAAAAGCGAGAAGGCGCACATCTCCCTGAGGTTAAGTGCTGTCTCAGGGAGATCGCTGACACTTTTAATAACATTAAAAATAGAAAAAAATATCCTTTATATGTTCCCCTCACGTGACAATGTCACATGAGATGGGACATGTTCATAATTTACACTAAAACTTTATTAAACTTTTAAAATCCCTGCATGAAACCTCATCCCACCGGTGGATGAGGTTTCATGTTTTTTTCTATTTGCCGCCGGGGCTCCTGGCCGACCCACCAACCTTAAGGTTGGACGGGCAGGTCCATTAATTGTTTTAATTATCCTGTCAATGGCCTCAATTGGCCATTGACAGGTCGGCAGGTGCACAGCTGATTAGGCTGTGCCCCCGCCTTCCTGAAAATTTAAATGGGGCGGGATGACATCAGGGGTTCTCCCCAACGTCATCCCGTGTCATTTTATGCATCGGCGAGTGGGCCCCGCCCCCTGCTCGCCGATGGCAAAATTCTGCCCATGGTTCATTCGATGACAAGAGGAGATACAAGTTGAAAAACTGATGCAAGGTAAGAAATATCAGCAGGTAAGTTTACGGATGAGAGAAAATGTGACAGAAAGGTGTAATGGTAATAGCATTATTGAAATAATGTGATGGAAATCCGTAACAAAGTGTGACACTTGCTAGAAATATGCACAACTGAAGATATTTACTATGCCACTAGCAGATCTCCTATGGGAATGCTCATGGGGTCAATATCCTTTTTTCTAATAATCATGGCATAATCAGTAAACTGGAAAAGTGCTACAGGAGATAAATAACTTGTATGAATGAAAGTCTTTCTTGGTTACGATAGAGTTAGTAGCCATTTTGTTGAGTCCTGTTGTTCACTGAGACCCCAGAGTGCCCCAGGATTATTTTAGCAGCCCAAACGGTATTCCTGTTCAGAAACCTCAAATTCAACTTTCATTCAAACTCAGCAGAGGAGTTTCATTGGCTGAATAGAGTAGTTTTGTAGTACTGAAAAGTGCTGTCTCTCTAAAAAACTTGCTGGACCAAGAGAAGTAATGTTCCTCCTGTTCAACAATCAGGACAATTTTAGGAGTACATATGATAGTAGCTATGTTACTGGTCTGGACTAATTATCTGGAGATATAAATTCAAATCCCACCATGGCGGCTAGGGAGTTTAAATTCAATTAATTAATTAAGTCTGGAATAAAAAGCTAGTATCAGTAATTGTGACCATGAAACCGCTGAATTGTTGTAAAAACTCATCTGGTTCACTAATGTTGTTTAGAGAAGGGAATGTGTCATGTTTACCCTGCCTGACCTTCATATGACCCTATGCCCGCAGCAATGTGGTTTGCTCTTAATTGCTCTCTGAAATGGCCTAGAAAGCCATATATTTATATTTATGAAGGCAGCTCACCGGCACCTTCTCAAGGGCAGTTGGAGATGGACAACAAATGCCGGACTTACCAGCAATGCCCACATTCCTTGAATGAACAAAAAAAGAGTTTGCAGCCCACCTGTCCCATCCTGCTCAGCAAAGGAAGTAGGGAGAGGAGCAACAGTGATCTCTGTAAGAAGGAAAATGGAAGTGAGGAAGTGACGAATAGAGAAACTTTTGTGAGATGAGGCTAGCAGGATGGAATCGCACTAGGTGGAAGCATAAATTGGAAATGGGGCTAATACTGCCACCCACTTCCATGCTGTTAGTAGGGCCTCACAAAATTACTCTTTGTACACCGCTAGAATGAATTTCATTTTAAAATTCAGTTTTTTCTCATAATATTGTCACTGTGTCCTCTAGAAGTTAAGCCATTTGTAATTGTACTGCATTGTGACACCACTTATGTCAGTGATGCTTCAAAAGTCCAGTTAAGAGCAAGAATCAGTCTGTTGAGTAAGTGCTTCCTAGCCATAACTAAATAATTAAAATAGCTGTCCACCAGTTACAGGCTAACATGGAGCATTAGATTATATTAGAAGGGACACTCATCATTGACCCCATCCTTAATTATGGCCTAATAACAGCAAATGAGAAACTCATGCAGTCCTTAATTTCATTCTTCGTTCTATCTGGCCTTAGTATTTATAAGAGCAGCACCATTTGCCTGAGGCAATTACTCTTACTGAGACGCTCAGACTGCTCAGTCTGCGGTCTTTTGTTAAGTAATGGAGACACACAGAGAGTAAGGCAGCTTAGGGAGCAGAGTTTCACCGCCTCTTGCTTTATGCATGCACCTCATTGTAACACAGTAAATGTCTGGCTCCTGAGAACTTCGTTATAGTTAGGGTCAACTGTATTGGATTTTCTATAAATTCCTAATGTTGAAAATTACAGTAGCCTGCCTCTATTGCACTCCCTTTGGGAACCATATGAAAGCAACATTAAAGGGCGTAGAGAGAGATTTGGTATATGTTTTCTTTATTAATTTGAGAACCAGAAACAATTTGATGTGTCTAAACAAAAGTATAGCAGGCACTTATTGTTGAGTCTGCATACTGGACAGAACTCCATTCCATTTCTTCATTCTTAGCTTTCCTCAAGTATATGAACACAATATAAGAAAATCTGTAGTGTGTTGATAGTTAATACAGTGGGGAACAAGCTTCACAATTTATATTTATTCCAGTTCATTTTACACATATTGCTTTTTGTGGGAGCTTGCTGTGCGAATTAGCTATCATACTTCCTACATTATATTTACATTACATTAGTACACTACTAAAATATTTCATTGGCTGTAAAGCACTTTGATATGTCTTGAGATGCGAAAAGCCCTATATAAATGCAAGTCTTTCTTTCCTTCCTTGAATGTTCTGAATTCAAGGACACCTGGAATTTCCCTGAGGATCTTCCTACTCCAGGGTTGGGGTTTCCACCAAAGTTAAACAGGAGAAGACCAGAGGAAATTTGGCTGACTGCTTTTATCAAAAACAAAACTCATTTGAAGACTTTTATTGTTGATTAGGAAAGGGGCCATTTTTCTAGTGATGACATCATGCAAGTGTGACAAAGTGATGCATTTGATGCAGTTTATTTAAGCACAAATAGAAAGAAGTTAGCCAAACATGATCGGTATTTCTTTAAGAACTATCTGTGATACTGTGCACTTTGCTTTCTCTAATTCTACCTCCTAAGATTGTTTCATTTAGTTTCATTGAAATCAGTTTTGAAGTCCTCTGAGAGTTCATTGGTTAAGGTAATGAGTGCCTGAGCTTTTTGGATTATCAACATCCTGGGTTTGATCGCTGTGGCTCAGTTCATAGCACCCTCGCCTTTGAATCAGAGGGTTGTGGGTTCATGTCCCACTCCTGGAAACCAAGAACTGTGATTGTACTCAAAAGAGTTGCAATCTGTGATTGTTGATAACTCGAAAGAGTTTCAATGTTGAAATAGCTGCTATCAGTCAGAGTGGTAGTACAGGCACACTACAATTTGCCTCAGCACCCATGGGGCAAAATTTTTACCTCAGTGGGTGGGTGCGCGCCTGACCCGTTCAAGCATAAAATGATGCGCGTTGACATCAACACGCAGTTGCGTGATATTTGGGTCATCGGGCGCATGCAGGAATCGGCAGCACGCCTGCCGACAATTAAAAGGCCTGTTAAGGCCATTAAAGTCTCAATTGACTGACATTTTTTGCTGCCTGTCCAACCTTACGGTTGGCGGACAGGCGAAAAGGCCAAGGGGCCTTTATACTTTTTAGAAAAACCTCATCCACGGGTGGGATGAGATTTCCTAAGGCAAATAAAAATAAAATAAAAAATGTAATTAATAACACGTCCTTGCTCATGTGACAGAGTCACATGAGGGGACATGTTTTATTACATTTTTCATATCTTTAATTTTTTTTTGAAAACTCTTTACCTCCCTGAGGCAGCTCTGTGCCTCAGGGAGATTCTCAAGCGCATACCCGCGTGCATGAGCAACAGGCAGCGCCAAGCGCTGCCCGCTGGCGTTTCACACCTTAATTGGCCCGCCGGCATGAAATTGCCTTCTGGTCCCGATCGTGGGTGACGGTTGGCTTCCCGATCGAACCATTCGTCCGCACCGGGCCCGCCCGACAAGGGCTAAATTCTACCCATGGGTTTGAGGAGAGAGAATCATTCAAGACATCCACACTTGATCTTTTTTCAGTAATTCTGTTAAATGTAAGTGTAGAAGCTGCATTAGGATATGGCTAAGCCTCGACTCTAATGTCCTTCATGATTGAACAGCCTGTAACTCTAAAATGATATATTAAGAATGGCCACTTGGGTGAGAGTGACTTACACCCGTAGCACAAAAACCCAACAAGGTATAATCCATTCCACATTGGACTTGAAACATTAACTCCGTCTCTCTCTCTCCACAGATGCTGCCAAACCTGCTGAGTTTTTCCAGCACTTTCTATTTTTATTTCAGATCTGCAGCATCCACAGTATTTTGGTTTTATTTTGAGAAATATGTAGTTTCAGGACAGGGAGAGGGATGGGAGAATGTTGGTAGAAAATACGAATAAAGCAAAAATACTGCATGGAGTAGTTAGAGAGAGCACTGTGAAGCAGGAGGTGATAGAGTTGTCAGCAGATGTGTGCTTTTACATCCTGCACTATCAGGAAGCTCTTTCAGTTGGGCCTTAGGGCATTAAGCCTAAATTGGTTTAAAACTTGGAATGAGTGGAATTATTGATTTTTGAAGAATATGTTAGTTACGTGATAAAACTTAGTGATTTATCATGAAGCAGTTGTACTTTTTTGTTGCTATAAACATGGTAAACCAGTCAGGAATGGCACAACAGAGGTGGTTCTGAGATCAGATCATTACCAGCAACATGTTTCTGTTATTGATTTGCTTTCTGGTTTTAGTTTCTTGATTGGTTAAACAGAGAAATGGAAAGGACTGGGATCTGGGACTTGGTTGGTTGAAGTTCTGTGATCTGATTGGCTAAAGGGACAGTGATCTCTGATTGATGAAAGGGAATGGGCTTTATGATATTTAACATTGCATCACTATATTCACACAGATACAAGATGTTTAATAATATTGGAAAGAGAAATGTAGATCAGTATCAATTTTTTAAGCATCATAAATTAACCGTTGTGCTGTCGCATGATGGCCTAACTCTAAACAGTCTGAGGAATAATGTAGAATTACTGCAAATGAATGGTACAAAAAAATTGAAGTTCAGTCCAAGAAGAACAAATTAAGAAACACTTCCTATTCTTTACCCCTTCTAAAGCTGCTTTTTAAGCATCTGTAATTGGGTTAGGGTTAGCCTCATTTCAGTTTTAAGATTTATGTAATGA
Organism: Cetorhinus maximus; assembly: GCF_964194155.1. Lineage (NCBI taxonomy): Eukaryota > Metazoa > Chordata > Chondrichthyes > Lamniformes > Cetorhinidae > Cetorhinus > Cetorhinus maximus. The sequence goes on from NC_135899.1 coordinate 70,243,229, forward strand.
GGTAATGTTAATCTCATTTCCAATATTGTATCATGCATATTGTGGCTTTTTAACAGGTGACAGGTAACTGTCCTCATTGAATTAAGCACCCATGAGAAACTTTGTGATCACTCAGAGCGAGTAAAGGTCATTTCAGAGCTATGATATTGATATGAGTACAACAGATAATAGCAATAGGTCATATTTTGTTTAAATTGCGGGTTTGGGGAAAACCCATTACAATCTTACATTGATCCAGCGCCATGCTTTCGAGACAGAATCATAGAAGGCTAACCCATTTTTGTGACCAACAATTGTTCCCTGGAGTGAGAAGAAGTTAAGATTGACAGCACACCATAATGAGATTGGCTACTAAGCCTCTGGTGCTGTTAAAAACTGCACGACTAGTAATGTGTAATGAAAAGCATGATTCAGGGCATGCAAATTTTTTTTTAAAAACATGTTTTATTTTGACCCTTGCAAATTTAATTACCTCTGGACTACTTTTGGATTACTTGTTGAAATGCTTACATACATTTCACTGTTTAAGCATGGATGTTACCCATTTAAAAGAAATAGGCTAAAAACTGTGCTAAAATGGCACAAAAGAGAAGGGATTTTTCCCTGTTTCCTGGCCAGTATTTATCCATCATCCAACGCCACCAAAACAGATTGCCTGGTCATTTATCCCATTGCAGTTTGTGGGATTTTCCTGTGTACAAAATGGCTGTTGCATTTCCCTACATTGCAACAGTTACCTACACTTCACAAACGTATTTAATTGGCTGCAAAAGACTTTGAGCCAGAAATGAAAGAACTATATAAATATATGCTCTTTCTTATTAACTTGTTTATTAGGGTTTTACACATTCATATTAGCCCAATGCTACATAAAAGAGGCAGGGAGATTGCCAGCTTGAATGCTTTACTTGCTTGCAAACAATATAATAGAAACTTTTCTGGGTCAAGATCCTGGAACTCCCTCCCTAATAGCACTGTAGGTGTTCCTGCATGGACTGCAGCGGCTTAAGAAGGCAGCTCACCACCACCTTCTCAAGGACAATTAGGGGATGGGCAATAAATGCTGGCCTGGCCAGTGACGGCCACACCCCATGAACAAGTAAAAAAATAGAACAAAACTGCAAATATTGGAGACAGAAATAACAGCTAATAATGCTGGAGTACATAACAAATCTGTCAATATGTAGAAAAGAAAAGATAAATTAACAACTTGGATGGTGAGCTGTTCTGACTGCTGGACTTTTGATGAACAATCTCTATTCAAAGTATCTAATTCCATGATCCAATTGGAGGTTGCCACACTCATAAGGAGCTCATTGTGGGGCTTGGGGTCCTTGACTTTCCATCTATTAAAATTAATGGGTGATCTGTAATTTGTTTGAGTGGGAGCAAGAAGTTACAAAGGGGCATATAGACTAACTGAGTGAGAAAAACTATGGCAAATACAGTTCAAAGTGGGGAAGTGTGAGGTCATCCATTCTGGACCTGAGAAAGCTAAATCAGGATATTATTTGAATGATGAGAGGTTAAGAACAGTGGAAGAGCAAAGAGATTAGGCGCCATGTATAAAAATCACTAAACAGCTAGTGTGCAGGTCCAAAAATTAATAAGAAAGTCACAGGGAAAGTTGACTTTTGTATCAAGGGTTGGAGGGAGAGGTGGTGGAATTCAAAAGTGAGAAAGTGAATCCCTCAATTGTACTCAACCTTGGTTGGACTATATCTGGAGTACTGCATTCAGTTTTGGGCACCAAACAAGAAAAAAGGAAATATTGGAAATAGGCAGTTCCAAAGAAGAGTCATATTGGACTTGAAACGTTAACTCTGTTTTTCTCTCCACAGATGCTGCCAGACTTGCTGAGTTTTTCCTGCATGTTCTGTTTTTATTTCAGATTCCCAACATCTGCAATATTTTGCTTTTATTTTAGAAGGAAATATTGGCCTTGGAAGAGATAGAATGCATAGTCACCAGAAAAATGCCAGGGTTGAAAAGATTAAATTATGAAGACAGGTAGCATAAACTTGGTCTACATTCCCTGGAGCATACTAGAATGAGGGGTGATCTAATTATGGCCTTTAAGATGATAATGGATTGAAGATACAGAGAAACCTCTTCCTCTGGTGGGGAATCCTGAACAAGAAGGTATCATCTTAAATTTGGAGTTAGGCCGTTTAGACGCGATGTTATGAAGCACTTATTCACACAAAGAGTAATGAGAATGTGGAACTATACCTGAATGCTCAGTTAACTGAAAATTTCAAGGTTGAAATTGATAGATTTTTGTTAGGTAAGGGATATGGAGCAAATGGAGTTGAAGTACAGATCAGCCAGGATCTAACTGAATGTTGGTGCAGACTGTTATGAAAATTACAGGCTGCACACCTGAGATTTCGTAAAATGTACACTCAGGGAACACCGGGTTCCTGCAAACACCATGGAAAAAAGTTAACCTAGTTCCTCTCTGTTTTATATTGCCCGCATTTTCTCTTTCTGTCATAGAAGAATGACTGCCCGTGGCCCCCCCAAACTTCCTTTCCCTTGTCTTTTTAAAAGATAAATAATCTAAATACCGGATCAAAAACAAAATGTTTTCACTAAACTTCATTAAAATTGCAAGGACATGAGGCGTACTGTGACTGAGCTGCACTGAGATGAGGTATAAGTTGACGATCAGTGGTGGAAATCCCCAGAATTTCACATATTCAAATGAACAAATTTTTGTAAGTTTGAACAGAATGGCAGGGATTCAATTGCCTTCTCCAGATTTGGTTAAACAATATTCACATCAACTGATGTTGATATTGATAAATGCAATGTCCAAGTCACAACAACTAAAAATAATGAGTGCTTAGCCATACAAATGTCCCACCAGCATGTTCTTAATATGGTCCTAAATTGGCATTATGAACACTCTTTTCAGTGTAGTAAAGCAGACTTTGTACGTGGTGTGTGCTATTTTTTGACGCATCTTTCCAGCATCCTCTTCAAATCAAGGAAGTTCTCCAACTATTTGAAGCCAGCTTAGAGCATCCCTTCAAATAGTGCTGCTGCCTTTAAGTGGAATCAGAACTGCCTGATAACCCACCTCCTCCCTCAAATAGGGGTGCAACGTGGGCTTTTGGGTGTATATATTGAATGATTACTTCTTTAAAAAAATTGCTGTGATTAAAAAACAAATCACTCTTTAAATGATCGTGATGCCATTTCAGTGTTGGCGATTTACATTGGCCCATAACTTCCAATCTCTGAGGTGTTGTACTCAGGAGTGGTGTTGGAGGTGAGGTAACCGCCCTCCAGAAAGCCCCATGTAAAGATCGCATGGCAAATGCCCAGGCAGTTCAAACTTCTGTTGGGCAATTGCACTGCATTGGGAACCATCCAATACTTTGATTTAAATCACAGACTTTGGATGGTTCCAACTGTTACAGGAATTATTATCCAGAACAATCTAGAAGAATTAAAACTACTTCTAACTCCTGGGTAACTATAGCACTGACGCCCCACCCCCCACAAAGGATTACCCAATTACCTTCACTGACCACCGTCCCCCCCAATCCCATGACCAACCGCCCCCACTGACCACCTGACACCCCCACCCCCACTGACCAACCCCACCACTGACCACCCAGCTCCCCCCGCCACTTGACAATCTCCCTCCAGCCCCAACCCACCAATCCTACCCGCTTGCATTACACACTTACCTTCTCCCTGGCTTCTCAAAGGAGCTGGGCCTAAAATTTACCTGCTTTTACGGCAGCTAGGTATCTTCCTTACCATTGACTGTCCTGCACCTGACTGAAGGCTTCTGGAACCCGCTGCACTGCAGTTTTCTCACCCGGCCTGAGTCAGAAGGTTGGGTGAGAAAGATGTGGCTGCATTGCAGGTTAAGTAATTAGGAGCGGAGTGGCAATCCGACTCTGATTGCCACTCCACAGAAGTTATGGCCCAATAACCAGTTACGCAATTGTCATATGACAGAAATGTGATGTTATGAGCTAAAAGAAGAGTCTTTTGAAGAATTAGAATCTTTGCTGACTATTTGGTGAGACCCAAGATCTGGAAGCCCATTTTGAAATAGTGAAGTGAAAGCATCACTGGTGTGTTGTGCCATACTGTAGAGGGCAGACCAGTTGCCAGGAGAAAGATGTGATAGGATTTTGGACTTGGAGGTAACTGTTCACTCTACTTCTTGGTCTGAAGAAGCAACTGGTGGAGTCACATATTCTGACAGTTTACAATCAGTGAGCCCTCGAAAAGCAGCCTCACATGTTGCAGGGTGGTAGGGTGGCACAAGTTAAGAATCAGACACCCATTATAGCTAAATGGACTGATCACAACTAAAAACCAGTCCTATAAGAAATCCAGCGATCCCTTTCTGGGAAATCAATTTGTACAATAATATGTGTACCTTCCACAGAGCATTGGCAAACCATTTGTGACACCGACACCCCTCTTACTAAAAAAAAGGAGCACTGTCTTTTTCTTCAGTATAATTAACAAACAACAAACAAAACTACAAGAATATATAACTTTGGAACAAGTGGAAAACTCTCAGTCTGTCTTTGAGAGCAACCTTGATCCTAATACTTCTCAAGCAGCAGTTAGGTCACTTAGTAAGACTAGACATTCATGCATTTGTTAATACAGATGTGGAGTATACAGTTCTGATTGTAAATAGTTAAGACGCGAGGAAATCCCATTTTAATGACGAGATTCTGCAATGCACATAACTTCAAAAATAATGCAAGACAGCAGTCGGATATTCTGCAGAGGGGACAGTGCCTATAGTGTGTGAGCACCATTTTAGTTACTCAGCTGACCTGGCTGGAAGTTCAGTTAAGTGTCTTAAAATATCTTGTATGTCTTAAGAAGTTATATGTCTTAAATAGCTTATGAAAGCATAATTCATAAAACTTCCCTAATTGTTAATGTTCATGTCAATGGTGAGAGTAGAAAAAATGCTGAGCTGTTGAAAAATCAGATTGAACAATATACCACAAAACATAGATAAAAGCAAAATATGGCGGATGCTGGAAATCTGAAACAAATACGGACTCATACCTCATACCGACTCGAAACGTTAACTCTGTCTTTCTTTTCACAGATGCTGCCAGACCTGCTGAGTTTTTCCAGCATTTTTTGTTATTATACCGCAAAACATGATGGTTAAGCTGAAGCCTAGAGATTTGCACGGTACTGTGTTGAAACGTTGTGGATTGTGCTTTCATACACTGTTTAGTTTGCTTCTATCATGCGTACATCCAAATTTATTAAAGTTTAAAGTTCCACAAGGACTTTATAAACAACCTGTACTTTTATCAATGTGTCCATATGTATTGATTTCCATTAATAAAGATGTTATGACAATACCTAAGTGGATAATTGTTTTTATGTACTCAAATTATTCATGCTGCTGTTCTCAGATTTCACAGTCTGAAGGGCAGCACACACATAAGCGCCAACAATGACCAGCACACAAGTTATAAGTAAAACCTGATGATTATGAGGATGCATAGGGTGAAGCATCAGGCATTAGTGAGCAAGGAGTGTCAGTGATGATAGTTGGTGAAGGTCAGGTACAAAACAGGTGCTAGCACGTTGAGATGTCATTTGTATCAGGATACAGATCTCAGTAGGTCACCTATTAAAGAAATAATATCATTGTTTAGCCCTTGCCTATTGTAATAGATGGTCATATAGGTGGTGTGGGTCAGTCCAACATTCAGATACACTCACTGTCACTTTCATGAGTGATGCTCTGGAACACCAGTTGAATGCTTTGTGTGGCATTGAGCATATGGAAACATTGTGGGGTTCTCAGTTACGCAAGTGTAATGACTTGATGGACTGGACAGGTTTCAACAAGAAACAGATAAACTTTATTACAGAGAGCTTTTCAGATGCTACATGCTTGATCAGGACTCTCGTCAGGAAGATCCAACCCCGGATTGCCCCTGCTTAGGGCTCATTGGTTGGAGCCTCCAAGAACATCATGTGACCCTTGATAGACAGCAGAAGAGGCTGTACCTTCAGTTACTACATTTGCTTCCCCTTTAGTATTTTAGTTTCTATTTACAGAGAACATTTGAATATCCAAAAGCATATACATATATACAATTTCAGGTGATTAAAGATTAAGTCTCTGAGATGCTCTCCTTATATGGCTAGAGCAGTGTAGCTCTACCACTTGAGGTTCTTCCACAGGATTGGCATGATTAGGAACTGCAGCACGAGACACATCATTAGAAAGTGGCAGTTATGGGTTAGGCAACTCTACAGAGACATCGGGCATGTCTGCTCTAGGTTGATCTGTCACCTCAGGGATTGATTGTTTGATGTTAATCACAGGTGGAATAACTGGTTGTTGGAATGTCTCTCTATCATGAATATGATCCACATGTTTTCAAACAATTCTGTCTTCCACTTTCACCTGGAAGGATAAGCGACCAGTCTCTGGGACAATGGTTCCAGGAACCCAACAAGGCTCACTTCTGAAATTCCGCATGAATACTGTGTCTCCTACAGTGAATGTGTGAGCTTTGCTATGAACATCATGATTCAATTTTTGATTATTCTGATTCCGCTCTACCTTCCCCTCTAAGTTTGGAAACACCAGGCTTAACCGTGTACATAGGCAGCATTTCATCAATAATTCAGACAGTGTTGAACCATAGTTGAATGAGGCGCCGTACGATAATGGAGAAGAAAGTGGGAAAGTCGAGTTTCTAGTGCACCTTCTGATAACCTCTTAATTTCAGATTTGAAAGTTTGCACAGCTCTCTCAGCTAAACTATTTGATGAGGGAATGTATGGGGCTATTTTAATATGTCTGATTCCTAGTAAATTCATGAATCTCTGAAACTCTACTGGTAAAGGCTGTGCCGTTATCAGCAACAATGATTTCATGTAGGCCATGCATACTAAAACAATGACGTAGCTTCTCGATGGTTGCGCACGATGTTGGTGATCTGACTTCATATACATCTAGCCATTTAGAATGTGCATCTATGATCAACAAAAACATGGCACCCAAGAATTGTCCTACATAATCAGTATGTAATCTAACCCAGGATCGAGCAGGCGACTCCCATGGATGCAGTAGAGCTGAAACTGGCAACTTTTATTGTTTCTGACAATGGAGACAGTGCTTGACCATGCTTTCAATGCCACTGTCTATGCCTGGCTACCAGACATAGCTTCGCACAAGCATTTTCATCTTCAATATGCTCGGGTGCGCACTGTGAAACTCTGTCAAGAGTGGTTCTTTTCCTTGCAAAGGGACGATAACTCTTGATCCCCACAACAAGATTGCACCTTGACAACTTAACTCTGATTTTCGGGCATGGAATGGTCTCAACTCTTCAGACATAGCTGAATTTGACCAGCCTTGCAAAACAAAGTCTCTGACTTTTGACAAAATTGGATCTCTGCTCATCCAATGTCTAATTTGCTTTTCTAATTAACAGGCAAAGAATCCAAGAAATTCAGTAGCACAACTTCTTGTGGCACTGGAGCATGTACAATGCTATCTAGTAATGAGAGACGACTGAATATGTCCACATTTGCAATATACAAGCCAGGACAGTGCATAAAGGTATACTCATAAGCAGATAATATCAAAGCCCAACATTGTATTCTTGCTGAGGCTATTGGTGGAATAGCCTTATCCTCATTGAATAAACCCATTAATGGTTTATGGTCCAACACAATGGTGAAATGTAATCTATGTAGGTACTGGTGGAATTTCTTCACTCTGAATACCACTGATAAACTTTCCTTTTACAGCTGGGAATAACCCTTCTTGGCTGTGGAGAGGGTTCTCGGGACATAGCCAATGGGCCTTCCTGATCCATCTTCCATCCTATGTGATAACACAGCTCCTACACCATAAGGAGAAGCATCACACGTTAATGCCAATTCTTTCGATGGTTCATAGTGTACCAATAAACACGACAAATGCAGCAGGTTCTTTACTTTTACAAAGACTTCTTCCTGTTATGAATTCCATGTCCAACAATGATTCTTTATTAACAAGAAGTTAATGGTGCTTGTTAAGTTTGGCAAGAAGCGACTATAATAGTTGATCATGCCCAGGAAAGACTTAAGTTTGGTTACATTGGATGGTGAGGGTGTATCTTTTATTGCCCGCACTTTCTCCTAAACCCATGGCATCCACCCTGTGACCCATGTAAGTAACTTCTGGTGTTTGGAATGTACATTTTTCCTTCTTTAATCATACACCAACTTCCATGAACCTTCTTACCACCTCCTCCAGGTTGGCCAAGTACTCAGCCTCCACTGACTCTGTGATCAGAACATCATCTAGGTATACGTCGCTGGATCAAAATTCTAGAACTCCCTTCCTAACAGCACTGTTGGTGTACCCACACCACATTGCCTGCTGTGGCTGAAGAAGGCAGCTCACCACCACCTTCTCAAGGGCAACCAAGCTTGGGCAATAAATGCTGGCCTAGCCAGCGAAGCCCACATCCCGTAAATTAATTTTTAAAAAATTACCACTCGGGGAAGTCCTTGCAAAAGACTTTCCATTGTCCTTTGGAAGATTGCACATGTAGATAATACTCCAAAGGGTAGGCGAGCTTACTGATAAAGACCCTTGTGTGTGTTGATAGTCACGTATACTCCAATTGTTGGCAAGCATGGCTCATATCCAGTTTTGTATAGGATTTGCCTCCAGCTAGCTTTGCATATAGGTCGTCTATCCTTGGAACGGGGTACCTATCTAGTTTGGCTACCTTGTTTACGGTCAACCTCTGCATTATTACAGATGGCTTTGGTTGGAAAAGCATTTTCACAAGGTTCTCTAATTCATTAAAGGACTTAGAATTGGGCGTGCTAGGGACCGTCAGACTGCAGATGAGATTGTATGTCTTGCTGCCACGTACACTCAAAAGGATTGCTTCCAGCTTTTCCTCCATGGTAATTTCGTTCGCTATGAAATAAAAACCAAGGCGCTCTATATACTGGCTCCAGTCTTCCATAATTGCGTCATAGGGATCAATTCTGCCGAAGAGTCGCATGACTGGTGAGTAGTCTTTTCTTTTTTCTTAAGATGCCACGTACTCATGTTAACAAGATAAGATGCAGCATCAGAGCTATTTTACCCTCATCGCCAAATGTAATGACTTGACATACTGGACAGGTTTCAACAAGAAACAGGTAAATTTTATTACAGAGAGCGTTTCAGATGCTACATGCTCGATCAGGATTCTCGTCAGGAAGTCCTGCCCTCTGGATTGCCCACTCTTAGGGCCCTTTGGCCTGAGCCTCCAAGAACATCACATGAACCCTGATAGACAGCACAAAAGGCTATGCCTTCAGTTACTACAACCAACCATTGGCATAGAATTGTCCATGAATGCTGTCTTTGCTGTTGTGAATGCTGTGAGTCCAAGATGCTTTCACAGCCAGCTTTTATTCACTTATAGTTACAGGTAACTGTGATGGACAGATTCTGAAGCTTCACTGCAGTCACTATTCTTTGCTCACATAGATCAGGGGACATCAGAAGCAGATCTCCTTCAGCGGTTGCAAGTATGAAGTGACAGGGATCAGCTGGTTGGCATTTGTGTTCAATGGCAGTTCTGTTATATAGCCCCATGTTAGTGACAGTAGATGATGCTGAAAGCAATGACCTCAAACTCCAGCAAAGGAACCCCTTCACTGATGCACTGCCATCTTGGCTAGTTACAGATGCACAACATGCCTTCTCTATCATCTGAAACTTAATAGTTGCTGCAGTCATCGACCAGTGGTGCCGCCTCAGAGAGGAATGGTGGTTTAGAGAGCATGTCATGGAGATACATGAAAGCCAAACACATTTAACAAAAATACAACCAGCACTGCACAACTGAATAAAATGAATTTACATTTATTAGATCAAATTCTATTAGCGTATCACCATTCTATCAGTCTTTCGCTGTACAAATAAATAAACCTTCAGCTGCCCAAAATTCAAATAAAATAACTAGCTTATTTTTTGTGCCCGCTAGGTAGCTTGAAGGGCCTCATGCCATAAAAGCTCAGGGTAAGTGAACTAATATTTCTGTAGCTCTGTGTGGACTAGGTGACAAATCTCAGTCAAAGTTTCACTGGTGGGAATAAGGCTTCTCGCACACTGACTCTCCGTCATTTCAGAAAGTTGACTGTTGAGTTACTAGGGTAGTATTTACTGCGTATTGTGCACCTTGTGATGAAATTGATACTTCTAGGTTACCTGCTCTTATTCACCTGCTGCTCCACTGAGATATACCAGCCAACAGCAGCTGTACCCGTGTTGTTGGGGAGAAAATCCTTTAATACTATTGAGTTCTTTCACTGTTCTCATCAATACTTTGAAATCTTTCCCCTTATTAAGTTTGCTAACTCCAGGCCTGACTTACTCAACCTCCTAATTACTCAATTTGACTTAGTCAAATACTCACTCTTTAATTTCACTGTGTAGCACAGTGTCTCACTAAGAAAAAAATCCAGATAATTTTTCTATTTTTTTTAACAGTCATTTTAAACTCGTGTAAGATCAGTGCTGAACACAAAAAAAATACTCCTTTGGCAGTTTTTCATGATGTAACATCATCTTTGCTTTGGTCTAACTTTTTGCTAAAATTATTGGAGAAGAATGTTGGCCTATGGCTGATAGAACTACAGGCAAAATTGTTGGTTAGTCTTCTATTCAATGTAATGAAAATTAAGAAAATTTTGAAGCATTGTACAGGTCTAAAGGATTTTTTCCCATTCTCTTACAGTTTCTTCATAATAGTTTGCGCTGCATTGATAGTTCCATACAGACATAGTTTGATTTATTGAAGGTTTGAAGGTTATTTGAATGTAGACCTTAAAATGTCAAATTTACTTTGAAACAATCCTGATCCCCAGAAAATGTAAATAATTGGAGGCAAAAATGGGACTTGTGGTGAATTTTTGTTGGGAACTGCTCATAATGTACCTTGAGGTCTACATAATCTTGAACACAACTGAACACCTGGTATTAATTTTGAAAAGACTACTGAAAATATGTTCCTCAAAAATAACATCTGCTAAAGAAAGAAATTGATGTTGTAAAATTTTGTGCAAATTTATGTTTTTTTTTGTCAAACGCACTTCCTAATTTAAACACTTACTTTATGTATCAGCAGGTTAGAGAGGTGACTAGTCTGGTTTCCTGGGGTCAATGAACTCTAATGTCTGCACAATTGTAAGTACTACTTTGCTAATTTGATATAAAGTTAAGTCTAAAACGCTTTCTAATATAAAAATAAACACTAGCTAAAAATACTTTTTAAAAAATATGCATTTTGATACACATCTTATGTTAATTATTTGAGTTAGTGGAATTCTTTCAGGCAAACATACATCTGCAGTTCATTAGTCTGTTAGTATTTGATAAATTAATTACAATTATAACCATATTATTTTTATTGACTGAAATTGCTATTTTCATGAGTAATATTAATGTTCCAAAGAATTTAAATCTGTCTTGGGTATTTCCAGTTCATTGATACCCTATTGAACCGGTTTTAATAATTATTGTCTAGAGAAGTTTACGTGATGAAATGTGTGTTGCACAGAGTCATTTTGGTTTGGTTCTCAATATAGAAACTCAGCGGCCTTGATTTTAAACCCCAACCTCGCCTCTAAAATTGAGATTCCTTCTCTAATCCACCACGTCCTTGGTAGCTTAATATTAATGGTGTCAATTCAGGTTATGAATGAGGTTTTCCTCAAAGCAGGTGGGTCCTACTTAAGATCCAAAGGTTGCGGCTCATTAACACCATCTGAGCCATAAAGTAATATTATTGCCAAACCAGGGGAAGTTCCACACAGTCTGCTCGCAGACCCTTGGTCGGAAGCATTGTCTGACAAGCAGAGATATCCTCCCTTTCCAACAATGCACCCAGTGACTGCCGGGGAAACCACTCCCGCTGGTTGTCAGCTGCAGTTGCCTGAAACCAAATTCCCGCTCCCATCCACTAGTCGGGTGCGATTCCAGCTGGTTTTACTTAAATCAAGCCCCAGCATTAAAACCAGCAGGGTCTCTATATCATTGGTCTGGATGGGTGCACCACCTGCTTTGGGGCTCAGGCGCTCTATACCTTTCCAAAATCAGGGCCCAAATTGTCTATCCCTATGGGAAATTCTGATATTCTGTCCAACTCAACTCACATTAGCTATAAGGAATCACTTCAGCTCAAGGACTCATGGAGGAGACTGCTATCTGTTCATGTTCTCCTTTAAAAAGAGGCAGCACTGGCAATACATTGATTGATGTCGATATTTAATTAAAAATGTTCCAAAATGAAAGGCACAAAGTCTTCAAAACTCTCACAAATCTCTATGTCTGGTGAATCAGTCGAAATAAACTAAAAATGTATAAATCTTCTTCCGTCCTGCTAAAGCTATATTTTGCTACTTTATAATTTCTATTATAATGATTTAGCATTTCTATGAGCTGATTTGAAGCAGATGGTTGAGTAACAATTGCTGCCACAATCTTTTATGCTCTTGAGAAGTCTGCAGCAGTTCCTTATTGGGAGTTTGTGACCACACAGAGGATGTCTGTCTGAATTGGTCAGCTGTTTGTCTGTGGACAGGACTGAAACTCAAGCTTCAGACATAGAAGAGAAAAAAATGTCTCGTTCACAGGCAGGAAAATTGGTTTGGTAGACTAGAAGCCTGCTAGAAATGCAGAACTTGCCAGACAAAATGGTGGTTATGTGCTTAGCATTGCGTGAGTACTATAGCTCTTGTGGTAAAGTTTGAACCTTATCTGTGAGCACAGCTTTGCAGGTTGCTTGACTTGCAGAAGCAGATTGCAATGTTGGTTTTGCTTTCCATCTGTGGTAGCATATAGTCTGAAGAATATATATACTTAGTTGCAGTTAAATGACAAATTATTCATTCCCAAAGAAAAACAAAATCTGTCACATGGAAACATCATTTCAGATGTATCTTGGCCTTAATTGTGGGAATGATATGTATATAATATGCAAACGTTAAAGATGATTCATTGGAAATTAACCTTTTCAGCGCTCAACTGTAGTTTTGTATCAGTTGATTTTTTTTTTGTACTTTAAACATAAATAGATATCTTAGTTTTCTTGAATTAGAATAGCGCCTACTTTAATTAGACTTCATTGACGGATTGTGAGATTTTCTTGGTCCCATAGAACATTGAAAAGCTGCAAGCTGATCCCATCCAAGAGGTTTAGTGTCCGTGATGTGTGTTTGTTGATGAATCATCTCCAGAGGCCAGTATGAAAGCAATTGCACTGTAGATTTAAATAATATGAATGTTGGAAAAGGCAGCTAGTTACGTGCCTAGTGGCAAAAAACTTGAAAAAGTAAAGCAAGCCAACCATTTAGAAACAATTATCTTAATTACTAAGATAGACGAAAAGAGCTGGGACTCTATACTTTACAGAAGCAGAGATTTAGGGGTGATTTGATCAAGGTTTAAGATGATGAAGGGAATAGATTGTAGTTGAGTGGGCAGCTTTTTGAGTGGGCAGCTTGTTTCAACTAAATAGGTTTGGGAAGACCAGGCGGCAATTTCAAGTTATATAAGGCCAGAACTAGGCTAGATGTTAGGAGGTGGCTCTTTGCCCAGAGAATATGAGAAACTGCTTTACTCAGATAATGATGAGAATGTGGAACTCACTACGACATGGAGTGGTTTAGGTGATTAGCATAGATGCATTTAAGGGAACGTAAAGTCAGAAGAGGCTCATGAGAAGCATAAACACTGTTGTAAACCTTTTGGGCCAGATGGTTTTGGTGCTTTAAAACGCAATGACTAGTGGGCCTACGGATCAGGCTGTGAGCTCGTTTGGTGGACATCAATTTGCTGACTTCCTTCAAGCAAGGGCTGGAGCTGTATCTCGCTGGATCAGAGATCCCAAGGTAGCTATTGCATGATATTAATCAGGCCCTGTGTGGCCTCCTGGACTAGTTTTGATCGTGTCAGAGATTCAGGAAAGAGCCTCAAATGTTGGTTTCCACCATTCTTACACAGAGTTGCAAAGAATAATACAGTACAGAAGCAAGCTATTCAGCCCAACAGATCTATGCCGTAATTATGCTCCACATGAGCCTCCTCCCACCTTATTTCATCGCACCGCATCAACATATTCTTCTATTCCATCACCCTCATGTTTATATCTAGCTTTCCTTTCTATGCATCTAAGCTATTCACCTCAACTGCTCCATGTAAACTTGCCTATCTGTATTCACAGCCACCCCCTTGCCATCTGATGTGGCCTCTCTACCCCCATCACATACGCAGAGATACCCTGACCATCTCTGACCAATTCCTTTATCCCCCCCTCTGCTTACATCCCTTTTTCCCCTCCCTACCCCTCCTTCATCTGTGTTTGCTCCTTGAATAAAGCTCTTCCCCAAGTCACTTACAATGACACTTTCAAATTCCCTACTGTCTAGCTGTTGACTCTCCATTCGCCGCAACATTTCAGCACCACCCACCTGCTCAATCACATCCTCACTTCCACTTGTTTCAATTAAAATAATTACTTTCTCTTGTCTGACCATGTCCCTAGAAAAGCCCCCATCTCTGAGTCCTTAAGTACAAAGGGTGAAACTTGAAGGTTGATGGCAGACAACTGGCTTAACTATTCATCAACAGATCTGGCTGAACCACATAAAGCACTATTGGATCCTGCTGTACTCTGCCAAAACTGGTCATATTTCCAGGATTACCCTGGAATGCAGAAAAACCCCAGCTTCTGTTTTCTGCTACAAGCCATCTTCTTAAACTTTTTCTTCCCTGTCCCTTTGACCCTCACCTTCAACAAGTGAAAGGAGCTCATGGACTTCGTTGTGATTAAGATTGAAACTATCCAATTAGCTTCCCTCTTTTTCCCCAAGCACAAAAAGCCAAATTTCCCCTAATGCTTCTTCCTGCCCTAGATCCGAATTTGCATCTTTCTCTAGTTTCCCTTCTATCTCTCCACATGCCTTCTCCACCCTCATCTTGTCACTGTATACTTCCAACTCTGTAACATTGTCCACCTCTGCCTCTGCCTTAGGTCATCTGCTGCCAAATCTCTTTGTTACCTCCAAACATGATTATTCCAATGATCTCCGGGTCACGCTCATAGTCTAACCTTCCATTAACTTCAACTCATCACACACTTATGCTGCCTTTAGCCTATTTCACACATCAATTCCCTGCTCAGTGAAATACATTGGCTTCCAGTTCCCCAATGCCTCAAATTTATAATTCTCTGCCTCTTGGACCACACATTTAGTCACACCTTCTTCTGTTTTGTGCCCATTTTTGTTTGATGACTCTGAGAAGCACCATGCAATTTTATTTTCTGCTGAAGGTGCTATATAAATACACGTTGAATGGTGGCACTATAGTATAAAATGCCAGAGTGTTACTTCAGCTCAAACATCAGCATTGCATTAGTGCCAATCCTAATAGCAAATATATCAGTTTCTACGTGTAAGCTGTATTTAAACTACAAGTACAGTTGTCTATTTGCTAATAGAGCTCACTCCGAAATCAATATCAGCACACAGGGATCACTGGTTGGATGGTGCAATTGACCTGAAATTATGAAAGAAATCAATGGAAAAGAGAAAGCACTGCTTCACATGCACTGCATAACATACTGACGTGGCATTTAGCCCTGTGGAGAGATTATGAAAAGATGGTCTGTAGCAATTATGATTGCTAATGTGCAATTATTTTCCAAGATGTCTTTAATAACCTAAGTTGTGAAATGCTCTAATAATAAGTTCAGGATATTTTTGAAAGAATTTCTCATTAACAATATATAGACAGTCTAATGTAGCAGGAAAAATGACTTAACAGAACTCTCAAGGTTAACAAGCTGTTTCATTACAATACCACAGCAAAAATAATCGCTGGGAATGATTGGAATAAGTAATTATGTTTAAAAATGTGGACAGATGTGTTTCAGCATCCAGCCCCTTATTCTGAGGTTATTTGTAAAGACTTTTATTTTCTTGGCTTCTTAGTTTATTAAGGTGCCTCAAATATACAAATAGACTAATTGCTGGAGGATACTTTTTAACATGTGCGCATGTGTTCTTGTTATTTTGCACAAGCCCTCTAGGATAATGTTAAAAAAAGAAAGACTTTCATTTATATAGCACCTTTCACAATCTCAAAACATCCCAAAACACTTTTACAGCCAATGAAGTACTTTTGAAGAGTAGTCATTGTTGTAATGTAGGAAACACAGCAATTTACACACAGCAAACTCCCACAAACAGCAATGCAATAATGACCAGATCATTTGTTTTTGTGATGTTAATTGAGGGTTAAATATTGGCCAGGGCACTGAGGATAACTCCCTAGCTATTCAGCCGAAAGATTTAGCAGATTATAGTATACTGATGTGGTGACCATCTGGTAATCAATTCAAATTATCAATGTCAAATCTACCAACAACTACAGCACAATTATTAATCCTTCTGTGCCGACAACAAGTGGCCATCGATGTCAGTTTTGACACTGTGACCAACTTAAAACAAGTGGAATACATTAATCAATTTAAATTTAGAGACTGGTGGATGGCCGTTATAAATTGTTTGAGCTTGATTTTTTCTCCTGAACTCACCCAATAGGATTATGACGGAAGGTCCTGATATTCTGTGAACTGCCTGTTTGTGACAGATTCCCATTACTTTCTGTGTAGTCGCTCCAGACATCCAGTACTAACTATGTAACCAATCCAATATCCACTGTTCTTTGTGTAATCACTCCAGCATTTATTACTTTCTATATAATTACTGCAGGTATCTATTACTTTTCACAGCCCTAACAGCACAGTGGGTGTACCTATACCACATGGACTGCAGCGGTTCAAGAAGGTGGCTCACCACCACTTTCTTAAGGGCAATTAGGGATGGGAAAAAAATGCTGGCCTCGCCAGCAAAGCTCACATCTCGTGAACAAATAAATAAAAAGGAAGCATTGCTCCAGGTATCAATTATTCTTTGTTTAATCATTCCAAGTATCTATTACTCTGCATAAGCACTCCAGGTATTCATTACTCTCTATTTAATCACTGGGTGTCCATTACTTTCTGTGTAAGCAATCTCTATGTTATCATTTCAAGTGACCATGACTCTCTGCAGGGTTTATTTTGACCTTTCAGAGTCTGACCAGTGGAATGTGATGACAGCCAACCCATTCCAGGGGCAATGCGGCTTTGAGCCACTCTGAGACCCAGATATTATTTAAGTGGAATAATCAACCAGAGGGTGCTAAATGGGCATCCTGACACAGCTTGTATGAGTCAGGTCAGCCCAATATTGGACAGAAGCAGGTTAACCCAAGTGAGGATATTGATGAAGTATGTGGGAAAAGTTGCAATTGCGGGAGGGTGCAGCCTAAGACAACAGCAGCTCAGATACATTTAGTGGAGCTGGGAGGAAAATAATTTAAATCTTTTCAGGCCCACCTGCTGCATCAGCAGTAAAACCAGTAGACTTTGACAAGTTCTGCCCTAAAGAAGCAATTGCTTAGTACATTAAAAGCGGCTGATAGTGGGTGAAAAGGGAGCACAGCTTAACAATCACATTTTGAAGCCTTTACTGCCCCATTAACGCTTATGTTAACAAGTGAAAATCGACCTCTTTGCAATCACTCAATGTGGCACTATTGTGTTTGCCATATCCTCCAGGTATTCTCGATTTCGTACTTCATCATTCCAGGAATTGATTACTTTCCACCTAATCACTTCGGGTCCTCATACTGTAGCTCATTATTCAGGTATTCACGTGCTCTATGAAATCACTCGCTGATATCCATTCTTTTCTAATAATTAAATATATCTTTCAGAGTTCTGGTTCTAAATCGACAATTTTATTAATCTTACTGTGATACTCTGTCCATCTTCATTTCTAACTTTCACAGTGGCAGAACCACATACTGAGTCATAGTGATCCAATGATCTGAAATCATCTGCTTCAGGGGCAGATTAACATTTGGCCCAAGAAACTTGTTCCCAGAAGCTCTAGTCAGATATCGGGCCCTTAGTAATACTCAACATAATGCAAAAAAGCTGTATACAACAGATAGATTGGTTTCAATTAAATAGAGTATATGGTGATATGATTTGCTTTACTATTAATATATTTTGTAAATATTCTTGTTTCTTGTACATTTTATCATGTGGGTGTGTTTTAATTGACATGTGGGGCGGGGGTGGGTGGTGATGGTGCAGTGGGGAGAGTTGTTCATGTAGGTATGGCAGGTCCCTGAATGTTCTTGGTGCCCAGCGCTCCAAGAATTTTTTATCCATCTGTTGTGTCCTACTACAGGGTCGCTTTGCTCGTGAAACGGTTGCACACTTATCTGTCGGCAGGTGAATCGATTACAATATACTGCAGATGCAGAGACCAATATGGAATGAAGCATATGCTATTTATTTACACAGACAACAGAGCACTAACATGATGTGTGCTTCTCCAACCAGACCCTACTCTAAACTAACATTAACATGGTAGCCTGCGCTACAACAGCTATTAAGTCTTACAGTCACGTGGCCAATCTACTCACATTCTCTTAAAGGTGTATTACACCTCAGATTACCACACCATCTCTGATCTGCTCAGATTGAATTCATAGCTGAATTTCTCCTTTCTATTCATCACATAATGGTAGTCCCAGAAATAAGTGGAATTCTGAAATATTCTGGAAGGTATCACAGGCAGTACTTTTCAGTATCTGTTTATTATGCAATGGCATGGCAAGTGCTACACAGCTGTGAGGTGATTGCATTGCCCACCAGCCCCTGCCCCATGCATCTAAAAATAAAGGAGCTGGGACAATCAGTACAGGGCTGATGGCAATTTCACACTTTGGCCGGTATTTTTCTTCAATGCCACAGATTCAGTAAATAAAGATTCAGATTGGCCAATCATGGACGACTTTAGAAAAATAAATCATTTAATTATAGGACCTTACAGTTGTTATTCCAGGTGCAGATCAGGAAGAACTAAATGAAGCTGGCCAAAAATATGGAGCAGAATCTGGTTTACGCTGAGAGGGAAACACTTATTTCCCGAGTATTTGCATTGCTTAATCTGTTTATATTAGGCACACTTTATTGCATCAAACGGGAATGCATTTCTCACATAACAAAATACAAATGAAAATATCACTAATGTGTCATTAAATAAACAGAAAGTCCACAATTAAAGTGTTAGTTATCAGAAGTATTTTCAACGTATTTTAAAAATATGGACCCCACCCTAAACTTTGTTAACGATATTTATTCAGCATTATGATTCTGCTCACCACAGTTATTGATGTTTATATTGCACAGGGTGCCAGCTAATTTTAATATTCTATTTGCAAAGCTAAACTACTTACAGAGCGAAATAACTCCTCAGCTTTAAGAAACTTTCTAGATTGTTTATATTTTACTTTTTGGTTTAATCTTGCAATTGATTTTGTTTAGTGAACAGTTTTTGTGGTAGCGCTGTCGTATAGAATAAATATATCAAAAATATGTTTAACGTTCTCACACAAGGCTGGGAAATGACGGTACTTTCAATTTGATTTATGACAGTTTTAAAATCTATGTTATGCAACCCTTCAAAGAGACTACTGTTTCTTTTACCAGACCTTGTAGACAGTACGTGATATTTTTCTACTTTCTCGTTCTCTGCTTTTTATCACAATTTTCTAACTTTTTTCCCCCTTTAAATTTACTTCCATTTTCTGACCTCCTCCAATTTCCTTATTTCCTTCTTTCTTTCTCTCCACTATAGTTGGACAAAGATTCATAAAAACCGTTCAGGTATTTTTTTTTACTGAAAATATGAATCACTTCATCACAAGGTTTCAGATATTCTTCAAATCCGTTTTGAGACTTTAGATCTTTTGCAGGCTTTTAAATAAATGCTGCATAACACAAATGATAAATTCTACAGTATAGTTATTGTTAGTTATGGAATGTAAGATCCTTTGGGAACTCCAAGAGGATTCTGTGGTAAGGGACATGTTTTAAATTTGAACTACAGATTTTCATCAGGCCCAACAAATGACACTGTTCTGATATGAAACAGATTATTTGTATAACAATGCACAGTGGGATACATCTGTAATATACTTCTTTGCGTGGTTTTGAATGGAGGTGACGGGGATCTTGCCAGCCACCTGGAGATCGAGCCCTATGTTGCTTCTTTAGGGAAGGCCACTCAGGCACTTAACTGGACAGTGGTGGACCTTTCCCAGGACCAAGGGCTCTGGGGATGGAAGTGCCCCCACCAACAGGAGCTGAGGATTCAGAGGCCAGCAACCCTGTTGAACAGCAGCGCCTCTGGGGTGGTGGTGGTTGCTGCTGGTATGACACCCAACCAAGGTCTAAGATCGTTATCGGGTCCCAGGCCACAGTTGAGTGTGGGTTGGAGGAGGGGACGTTGCTGGAGAGAAGGCCGGCAGCAAAGGCAAGGGGATGACTCTGTGTGGGCCCCTCCTTCTCAATGCAGGGTTCCTCGATCAGGCTCTGAGTGCCTTTGAATGAGGGCACCCCCCACCGCCCCCAATCCCAAGAACTTGCAAGCAACCACGAACAGGTTTTCTTGTCATGCTCCCAGCATGGCGAGTCCCCCATCTGCCGCTGGGTTAATACCAGCGGTGGTGTGACGAGACTCGTAAGCGGGCAATTAATTGGCGGCAGAGCAGGAAGGCTGTCCATGAGCCTTCCAGCCATGATCTTGATTCTAGTGGTGGCAGGAAGGCGGCAGGGTTCCAACCCACTACCCTCCCACCTGCTTAAATGCACCCCCACCAGCAAACCCGCCACGGAGCAGGGCATTAAATTCCAACCTGTGAGTCCGGTAGCTAACTGGGGTGTTAAATTTAGGGAAATCAAAATAAACTTAAAGTGAAGAGATCAGTGAAACGTCAACACCATTCAAATGCCCATTTTGTAAAAATACATTGACAGAATCAGAACCAGAAGAAAATGTGCCCAATAGTGAACTTGAATTGGTTTAAAGGTCTCATGTAATGATGTACTTAATGGTAGCATAGCTCACTCATTTCTGGATAAAATCCACTCCAATTCAGGTAGTATATCCAGAAGAGATTTATCAATTTATACCAGATGTCGGACCTGAAACTAAGTAGCAAAATAACCAGGGGGGTCAAGAATTGTATTAACACCGTGAGTTATTATGATCTGGAATGCATCACCTGAAAAAACAAATTCAATAGGAACTTTCAAAATGGAATTGGATATACACTTGTAAATGAAAAATTTGCAAGGCTGTGAGGAAAGGTGGGATGAAGTGTATTGCTCTCTCGAAGAACCATACAAGCACTTAAGGCTGAGTGCCCTCCTTCTGTGCTGTAAGATTCTATTGTTCAACTTATAAAGCAGACATAAAACCCAAAAGGGCTTAAAATACATAGCTGGCCAGTCGGCATCTGAAAGAGAAAAGCAGGTAAATGTTTCTGATGAGACACTAAATCTGCAAACCTATTGTGATACATGGTTTCACTTCCCTTTCACGTGCTTATTGACCTGCTGTGCATACCCAGCATGTTCTGTTTTCATTTCAGATTTCCAGCATTCAGTTTCCATTTACATCTATAATTTAAAGTTGCCACCTGAACAAGACAGTTCAAAATCACTAATTGCGTAGTGTTCTGGTCATGAGAGATCAGTTACATTTTAGTGCTCCTTTAGTTCAGTACTGAGCAAAGGACTCCGTTTCATACCCTTACACCCTCATCTCAATGAATTCTGGGCTCGGCACGATGCTGAACTCTTCTTCCGCCGCCTTCGTCTCTGTGCTAACTTCTTTGGGCAGGAGTCCTCCCCCCCGTCCAACGGATCCTTTCACCCGTCTCCAGTATTCCCCCTCCACCTGGACCCCTCCCTCTGGCCTCTTACCTGCTCTTGATCTTTTCATTGAGAACTGTCGGTGTGACATCGGCTGTCTCAATTTCTCTGCTCCTCCCACCCACTCTAACCTGTCTCCTTCTGAACTTGATGCACTCCGTTCTCTCAGGCCCAACCCTGACTTTGTCATCAAACCTGCTGACAAGGGTGGTGCTGTTGTTGTCTGGCGTACTGACCTCTACCTCACAGAGGCTGAGCGCCAACTCGCAGACACTTCCTCCTACCTCTCCCTGGACCATGACCCCACCACTGAACATCAAGCCATTGTTTCCAGGACTGTCACTGACCTCATCTTCTCTGGAAACCTTCCCTCCACAGCTTCCAACCTCATAGTCTCCCAACCTCGGACAGCCCACTTCTACCTCCTCCCCAAAATTCACAAATAGGACTGTCCCGGTAGACTGATTGTGCCAGCCTGTTCCTGCCCCATGGAACTCATTTCTTCCTATCTTGAACTCCGTTCTCTCTCCCCTTGTCCAATCTCTTCCCACCTACATCCGTGATTCCTCTGATGCCCTACATCATATCAACAATTTCCAGTTCCCTGGCCCCAACCGCCTCCTCTTCACCATGGACGTCCAATCCCTCTACACCTCCACTCCCTACCAGGATGGTCTGAGGGCTCTCTGCTTCTTCCTTGAACAGAGGCCCGAACAATCCCCATCCACCACCACTCTCCTCAGTCTAGCTGAACTTGTTCTCTCACTGAACAATTTCTCCTTAAACTTGTCTCACTTCCTCCAAATAAAACGTATGGCTATGGGTACCCGCATGGGCCCCAGTTATGCCTGTCTCTTTATGGGGTATGTGGAGCATTCCTTGTTCCAATCCTACTCAGGTCCCCTCCCACAACTCTTTCTCTGGTACATCGATGACTGTTTCGGTGCTGCTTCATACTCTCGTCTGGACCTGGAAAAATGTATTAATTTTACTTCCAATTTCCACCCCTCCATCACTTTCACATGGTCCATCACTGACACTTCCCTTCCCTTCCTTGACCTCTCGGTCTCAATTTCTGGTAATAGACTGTCCACCAATATTCATTACAAGCCCACCGACTCCCACAGCTACCTCGACTACAACTCCTCACACCCTGCTTCCTGTAAGGACTCCATCCCATTCTCTCAGATCCTTTGCCTCCATCACATCTGTTCCCATGATGTCACTTTCCAAAACAGTGCTTCTGACATGTCTTCCTTCTTCCTTAACTGAGGTTTCCCACCCATGGTTGTTAACAGAGCCCTCAACCGTGTCCGGCCCATCTCCCGTGCCTCTGCCCTCACACTTTCCTCTCCCTCCTAGAACCATGATAGGGTCCCCCTTGTCTTTACTTTTCACCCCACCAGCCTCCGCATTCAAAGGATCATCCTCCGCCATTTCCGCCAACTCCAGCATGATGCCACTACCAAACATATCTTCCCTTCACCCCCCTTGTCAGCATTCCGTAGGGACCATTCCCTCTGGGACACCCTGGTCCACTCCTCCATCACCCCCTACACCTCAACCCCCTCTCATGGCACCTTCCCATGCAATCACAGAAGGTACAACACCTGCCTCTTCACTTCCCCCCTCCTCATTATCCAAGGGTCAAAACACTCCTTTCAAATGAAGCAGTGCTTCACTTGCACTTCCCTCAATTTAGTCTACTGCATTTGCTGCTCCCAATTCGGTCTCCTCTACATTGGAGAGGCCAAACGCAGACTGGGTGACCGCTTTGCGGAACATCTTCGGTCTGTCCGCAAACATGACCCAGACCTTCCTGTCACTTGCCATTTCAACACACCACCCTGCTCTCATGCCCACATGTCCGTCCTTGGCCTGCTGCAATGTTCCAGTGAAGCTCAATGCAAACTGGAGGAACAGCACCTCGTCTTCCGATTAGGCACCTTACAGCCTTCCGGACTTAACATTGAGTTCAACAACTTCAAATCATGAACTTTCTCCTCCATCCTCATCCCTTTTTGATCCCCTTTTTTCAATATTTTAAATTTTTTTAATATATATTTTTTCCCACCTATTTCTATTATTATTTTAAAAATTTATTTCCATTCATTGTTTTATCCCCACCTTTCAGCCTATTTCGATCTTTTTCCCCACAGTCCCCTCCCCCCAGCCCACCCCCAACTAGGGCCATCTGCCACTTGCTCATCCTGCTTTCTACTCTTAATGTCACCATTAGCACCTCCTTTAGCCAGTATCACCACCATCAACACCCCTTCGACCTCTTGTTTATGACATCATTGGCAATCTCTCCTTCGCCTCCGCCTATCACTGGCCTTCTATCCAGCTTCATCTGTCCCACCCTCCCCTTTCACCTCACTTCTACTTCTCTTTAGTTCTGAAGAAGAGTCATACGAACTCGAAACATTCCTGCACCGAGGGGCTGGGAAAGGTATAGACCCCCTCGGGCTGTACGGCTCACAATGAATATATGCATTGATTACTAATTGTATTGCAGCATGATTAATGATTGATAACTCCAATACCATTGCACTGTCTGACTGTCTGTCATGACCATATTGAAACGATTGTAATATTCATTGATTGTATTGAAGCACCTCATGATCCATGTGTAAAAGTTGAATCTGATTATACTTTTTGTGATGGCGAATTAGAAATATTTTGTAATGTTCTTCCAGATATTTTAAGAATAAAGTATAAAAGAAACTCTGACTTTCTTTCCACAGATGCTGTCAGACCTGCTGAGTTTTTCCAAAAATTTTTGTTTTTGTTTCAGATTTCCAGCATCCGCAGTATTTTGCTTATACGTTTTCGTGACTAATGTTTTTGCCATTATGCTATCTCAGGACTGGAGTTAGAAGTATATGATTCCCTTGTGATGATTCTTAATATATATATGCTGTGTTTTCTTTTGTGAAGTAAATTCTTGAGTGCAGGCGCCTCCATTCATAAACCATGTCACCTCCTGCATTATCGGATAAATTGAACAGCTTTTAGAACTTTTGCTGTCTTTTAATAGATCTACAAGAAATATATCTTGAATTTCAGTTTGTTTAAAGGATCATGCTTTAAATTATAAATCATTGCTCACACCTAATCCTTCTAAATATAATACAAAACAGATTTCTTTCAACAATGTTCAATCTATAAAGCACATCTGCAATACATTTTATTTGAAACTACAATCTGACCATAGCATTGTAATCAAAAAATTGGAATTCAGTTAAATCCCATGTAAAGTAGATTGCTTTTTAATCTGATCACTATCCAAGTTCACTTATTGAAAGACTCAGATCAGTATTAAGATCTGCGTCTGAGATGCTGTGTCCAGCATTTGTTTCTGATGTTGCTAGACAGAGTTTGTAGTGTCAGTCTGGTAAAGTCGTTCTTGATCTACATCTGAGGCAATTAACAATGCCCTCAGTATGGCACCCAGATATGACTTTTAATTTTGGCAACTGCACTCAAAGGAATGGAGCAGTAGTTAATTGTCAAGAACCATTGTGTTCAGATCCATGGATTGTTTATTTGGACAAAAGGTCAATCCATTTATGTTTATCATGCAAACGTAAGTGTGGATTTAAAGTTCTATACAATGGTGCAAGGCTGAGAAATTGTTGGCGTTAAGACAGCGATGGAAGAATGTGTGGGTTAAAGTAGTGTTCGAAGAATGAGACTTTGTGTTGGCTTGAAGAGGTGAAAGGGTCAGATTGTATGGCTCATATAATGACAGAAGTGGAAGATTATGCACAGAGGGTTGTAGCAATAGAAGGATCAGACTGTCTTTATGCAATTAAGCAATTTATGCTGGGACTGGTTATAGAACATTTTTCAATTTGCATTTGTTGCAGATAGCTTTATTAAACCAGTCCAAAGCATGTGTGTAAATTGTGCTCTACCTTCTCACCTTGAGAATTCAGAATGCTATTTAACCCACACCCACAGCTTCATATGTTCCACCACAATAATAAACTATTTCAGTTGCACCCCAAACTATGTCAGAGTTAACTTCACTACTGCCACATATGAAAAGTTCAAAAGTGTAATACTCCACAGAAAATCATAACATAGAGCTTTTAAATCCATTACTTTAAGTGGAATTATATCTTATAATTCCAGAATGCATCTTTCCTATTCCATTTACAGTGAGGATTTTCCATTCATTTTAAATGTTGAATATTACAAGACAACAATTTGTGGAAAACTAAAGGTTTCTAAATCTACCCCTCCCTAATCCTCTGAACAAAATGATTGCAATCTTTATTTTCTCTTTAGGGGCAGAAATACTTCTGCAAAGTTAGATGCGATTATCAGATAAGGCTGCAATAAAAAGGTGGCATATTTTGATGTTTGTTTTTGCATATTGTGAATCAGAGTGAACATTTACACTGGGTTCTCAAGAATGGCAGTTTTTGTTCTGTGACACGCCCAGGAAAGGTGATAACTGAAACTTTCATTTTGGTGGTTGACAGCTTGGTAACAGCAAAATCCACTATTTAAGTCACACCCCTGTTTTTATAGCTATTATTGAAATTAAATTGGTTATGAGCCATATATGTCTGGGGACAAAAACAGATTTGATAATACATTTTATTTGCATTTCTTACTATTGTCATTACATTACCACTCTCTGTCACTAAGTGCTCTGGCTGTGTGCCCTGCAATTGTTCTAGAATCTGGGTGACGTGATGAAATCAGATTCCTTGACTATGACCTTTCCTTCTGTGTGTAGCTGCTTTACTGTTACTAAATATGTTGTCCTGACTTAATCTGCAGTGTCATTTGCCTTTTGAGAGATTATATTTAATAAAATCTGGCATAGAGATGGTGAGGTGAATTTCCTCGAGGATTTTTACAAAACGCCACCAACTTCAGCCTACCGAGGCAAAACAAGATTTCTGCCAAACCTCCAGCAAAGTTACAACAGAAGCTTCAGGAGAATGCTTGAGGAAAATTCTGGCAACAGTATATTATATTCATGGTAGAATGCTGCCAATGCCATTTCCTGAATATAAAAGACCCAAATTCATATGTACTTTCAGGCTCATAAAGCATGTCAACTCTCTCATCTGTAGAATTGTGACCATTGAACAATCTACTTGTTAGTTGTGGCTCAGGCACTGTTGCCTCTGAATTGCATGATTAATAAAAGAAAGACATGCATTTAAATACCCCCTTCCATAACGTTAGGATGTCCCAAAGCATTTTACAACCAATGAAGTACTTTTGAGATGCATCCAGTGTTATAACGTAGGAAAAGTACAATTTGTACATGGCTCCCTCAAACAACAGTATGATGCTGCCCAGATAATCTGTTTCAATTATATTGTTTGGCCAGGACTCCAGGGATAATTCCCCCACTCTTCTTCGAACAGTGCCATGGGATCTTTTACATCCACCTAGGAGGGTTTACTGTCCCATCTGAAAGATAGCACCTCTGACAGTATGGCACTCCCTCAGTATTGCACTGGATTGCATTGATCAATTAGTCTAGATTTTTGTGCTTAATCTTCTGACTCAGAGGCAAGAGGTTGCTATCACTGAGCCACGACTAACACACATAAAGCATACCTAAGTATAGATTGTTCGATTGGTTGCAATTCTAAAGAGGAGAAAGTTGCCATGCTTAAGGAACTTGACAGTGCGAATGAATTTGGTTTTTTTTATGTTGAGGAATTGACATTGGCAGCATACTACCATGAATGTAACATCCTGTTGCCAGAAATTTCCTCAAGGCTTCTCCTGCAGCCTCTGTTGTAACTTTGGTGAAGGTTTGACAGAAATCTTGTTTGCCTATGATCTTAGGCTGAAGTTATGGTGGCATTTTCTATAACCACCTACCCTCCACCCCCTGGGAGGAAATTCACCTCACCGTTGCCATGTCAACCAGATTTATTGTTGGACACAAACTTATTTAATGAGACCACAAGGTTGGGAAAATTTTCCCTTTGCCATTTGTAGGAACATCCTGACTGGCCGAGCAAAGAAAATGTTTACGGCTCACTACAATTAGAGAATAGAGGAAATCTTCCCCCTCATGAAAATATTACGCAAAACCTAATATCATGCAGCAGTGGTTCTCAACTACGGGTCCCAGGTATCAGCAAGGTTTCAAGAGGTCCTCCAAAAAATAATTACACAATTCTCCTTTGAAAATGGGAAGTTCTATATAGGAGTTCCAGAATCGGGTACACTGGGCAGAATCATCCCAGATTTGCACTAAGTGTGGTAGTGGGTGGGTAAAACGTTTTACCCACTGGCCGCGATGGCGGTTTTCACGCTGTATCGTCCCAAACCCGCTGCATTACTTATGCATTCCTGGAAGACACGCCGTTTTGATGGCGGGTGGGCTCTCATTCACCAGCCATGCCATCACCTCGCTACTTCTACACGCCAGGCACCACATTTAAAGTATAGCTGCACTCAGTGCTTCCAGCCCAGTACTGCAGTGAAGAAGACATGGCCCTGACAGGCAAGGAGATTGCAGCCCTCGGGCGCCCTTTGGATGCCATGGAGGCCCGCTGTGATGTCATCTACTCCCACTCTGGCCGCAGGAGGGGCAGCTACATTACCACTCTGGCTTGGTAGGCCATGGCAGTGGTGATCAGTGCCAATGCTGCACAGAAGAAGTTGGCCATTCAATGCAGATAGAGAATGAATGATCTCACTGTGCAGCCAGATGCACCCACCTCATCACTCTAAACTCACACACTCAAGCCCATCACACATTCAGTGGCATCTCACTCACTGCCAGCTCAAGGGACATCACCACCCATTCTCACACACACACCCTCACAAGTCCATCTGGCCTCATCTCCTCTGAAGACTGCTTCCTCAGCCCTCACTATCTTGAGGCCACTTGCGCAAATCAACGTGTGCCCTCACACACACCCTGGGATACCCTCCTCCCCCAGTACCGCTCTCATCCTGCAGCCTCTTCCCTTGCCTGAGGCTACTTCTTCCCTTTCCCCAAGCAAGACATTGCCCTGCAGCCATTGAAAAGTAACCCATGTATGACTGATCTGGTAGATAGAGAGCTACCCGTGAGCAGCCCCCAAAAGTGATGTGGTGCTGTCTGTGAAGCCTGGTGCTGATGACCGCAAGTGCTGCCCAAAGCAAGGTAGGCAAACAAACCTTGAAGTCCTGAGTGAAGTACAGCCTGCCAAGTGCACGCCTTATGTATGCTGTTGTGAAACACGTTGGTGTGTTTTCCTGCCAACGTGGGCAGATGATCTAGCGGTGGTGGGGGGGTGGGATGAGTCTGGCGGGCTGGCCTTATAATGATATACTGATGTATTACAATGAGGTTCCTGACTTCAGATGGCAGGGAAGGTGGTCCGCCATCAGCGGGCGGAGCGGACGATCGCAAACTGGTTTCATGATGACATGAAACCGAACTTTGGCCTCCTCGCCATATTGTCCACTCACGCCACCAAACATGCCTGATGCCAGCGGGAACAGAAAATTCCTGCCACTGTCTCTCCCTGGCTACAGGAAGTGCCTTTCTTGAGAAATATACCAAACCGTTATATTTTTCTGGGTGATCTTGCTCCAATCAACAGAAATATCCTCAGCAAAGCTTTTCTGAATGTTTTTGATACTCAAACATTAACCTTTCCTTTGTTGCATTTACTGTTTCCAATTAGTTTATCAAAACCTATAACCTATGCACCTCTTTTAAAAACAGGTCAGGTTGAATTAGTTGTACCCCCCACCAAAACTTGTTTTTACTGTGTGCCTATTTTTATCCACCATTTGCTTCAGGAGAACAATATGCCCTTTCCTCCATCTTCATTCATTTATTCAACCCACTGCTGATAGTTTCTACACTTTTTGCACTGACATTTAATTGCCAGGCCCTCTTGCAGTGGGTGGAGCCAGCAGTGTATTTGGAACCCAGAATTTCAGCAGTATGTTTTGTCAGTGACATTTTAATGGGCCGCTGTATTTGCATATGACTTCCGGGTTTTCTGACCATTTAGAGTGGGCGGGCACGATGACCACCCTGCATCAGGCTGTTTCACCTCTAATATTGAAAAGGTTTCTGTGTGGGACAATCACGGAGTAAATTGTACAAACCCAGTGTGATACAAGCACAAAAGACTGTCCCGGCGAGATCCCTGGGCTGTGCTCAGTTAACCATCCAGAGCCAAACTGTAATAGAGTGCTTCCAACATCTTTTAGAAGGGTAAGTCAGGATTCCCACTCCTGATTGCCATCCAGTGACCCCTACCAGAAAGAACATGCGTGCGGACATCGCATGGAGCTGGATCATATTGGCTATGATGCAGCTGAATACAGTACTGTTTTTTTCCACAGCACTCACAGTGCTGGTCCCATTTAGTACAATCTACTTATGCAAAACTGGGTTTTCACCTTTGTCTCCAATGGAAACAAAATACCAAGCTTGGATGAGCATTGACCATGACATGCACATGTGCTTGCCTTGACAGAATTGTTACTCAGCACCAGCAACAAGTTTTACATTCAGTAAGTGAAACAAAAGTAATAAATATGTGTGTTTAATTGCATAACTAAATTTTATACAGAAAAATTGTCTGTATTAAGGGAGTCCATGAAATTTTTATAACATGGGAGTGGGGCCTCAGAAGCAAAAATTTTAAAACTCCTGCTCTACAGGACAGTCAATGTTTAGTTGTAAATATGCTATGTGTCACTTTAATCAAGGCTGCAGCTCCTTCACCACTGGGTCAGAAGTTTTCATGTTTGTTTTACACGTAGGATTTGAGGCTGACATTTCTTTATTGAGAGATGGCTATAATATCAGAGGTGCCATCCTTTGAGATGTCAAATTGAGGCCTGCTCAGATGGGCTTTACAGGTTGTGTGTTATTATTCAAATAAAGGCAGTGAACAGCTTGTTAGCTCAAAACATGATGAAACTCCTGCCAAAATAAACCTTTGGTTTTAGAGAAACCATATGATGCTTCATGAAAATCTGCGACATGATTGAATATTTTTATTTAACATTTTAGGCAGGGTGAAAGTAACTTGAATTTCTTACTGGTACAGTTGTATAATGAATCCCAAATTTGACTAATTATAATTTAATGCGTGGAAGGTCATTTCTTCGACCAGTAACCACTTTTTTTTATTGAATTTGTGGTTTCCGTGTTCAAAGCACTTTGATTATCAATCCATTGCCCCCAAGGCATGTTTGAACAAAATAAAGAATTCACACCATGATTGGCACCAAAGAACTGGACAGATTGGACAGCCAATAATCCACAAACAACAGCACAGGCTCATTCCCTAAACCTTTGACAACCAAAGTGGTTCACAACAAGCCATCCGCTGTCAGAAAAGACTAATGAGAAAACCTCATGATTCCTCACTGCGTCGGGAATATTCTGATTTGCAGTGGGCCAGCTTTAAAAGGTGGCAGTGCACTCTCGAAAATATCACCTAGCAATCTCATGAACACAACAATCAGCCAACCATTGAAGTCTCTGGGATCAAGTAATGTTGGTGGTGGAAATTATCGAAGCATCGCAATCAGCTATAATGAATGAGTTTGGTGCTTGTTCATATTTCAAGTGACGGGATGAAAGCAGACCAAAGAAACATGCTACATTTTAAATTCCAACTGTACAAGAAACGTGAAAAGAAGTGCCCTTTATTTACTCAAAGAATAAAAAAAAAATCCGCCACATTCTGCCCAAACTAATCCTCACACAAAGTCAGTTGGTTGATCTGTTTTAATAGTGGTCATTATGTAAAGACGTGAAACATCGACACAGAAACTGAGAGAAACTGTCACCCCCACACACCCACACTAAGACATAATTAACGACAACTGAGTGACTTCCATTCTCATTTCCAATTTCCCCTCTCATTCAGTCCTTTAAACATAATTCAATGGGTTAACCACTCGATTCCTTAACTACAACTGGAAAAGTACCTTCTCCAGCTGCCACATGTCATTCTCCCTCCCCACGTCTCTGCATTCCCATTTCCTCTGCCACTTTCTTACCGATATGCCATACTGGACTGTATTGGCTTACTTTCACCTCTGATTTAAGGTCAAGAAGAACATGTGATGTTTAACTACTTATAGTCACAAATGTTACTTTTTTCTGCATTTGCTCTTTCTTCTTCTACTAAAGCTGCAGGCTGATGCTGGGTTATGACTCCACTGGTTCCACCCACCCTCCACTGCTTTGTCAAACTGGCTAATCTGTAGGTGTGAGCAGGCTATTTGATCCTGGACATCATCACAACTGAGCCTGATGTTGTCCTCGAGTGAACATACTTTCTAGGAGGAGTTACTGGATATTCACTTATCTTGGCTGCCTAGCCTAGGGATTCCTGAGGCCAATTATACTACACCAACTGCTTCTCTATCTAAAACTACAACTGGAAAAGTACCTCTCTCCAGCTGCCACATGTCAACAGAAATGAATGAAATTTCAATGGTCGCTTGGTAATACTGAACTTGAATATTGCTGAAAAGAGAGACATGTTGCCAAAGCTTTTTGTCTTGCGCTCATCAGGATAAATGCAGGAATGTCAAATTTCAAAAGACCTCAACAATTTATACTACAGGAGAAAAGCGTACAGATTGGTTGGCAAGTCGACTCTGATTGGCGAGGTGTTGGGATCTATAGGCTTTCCAAACTCCCTGATAATTCAAAAAATGCACAAGGCCTGAACATATTCCTCTTGGGTGCAGAGAACAAGTCCCTGCACATGAATGTATGTCACCTGTAGCAAGCGTAAATGAGCCATTTTATGAGCTCAAGAGATAATCTTAAATTGGCTGTTATAAATTGTTGTGATCATTTGAAATTTAGCATTCTTGCTTTTGTCCAAATGAGTGCAAGACAAAGAGCTTTAGCAATGTGTTCCTCTTTTCAGAAATTTTCCATGATTGTATGACAATTAAAATCCAATTTAATACGGGTGCACCTCTTCTCAGGTCCATGTACGGACCCATTATTAGATGAATGTATGTACTTTAGTAAAATGTTATTTGCTTATAGATAACCAATCACAATGACCTTTCCCTTGGAGCACTGATTACATTTTTACATAAACAAATGAATTATAAATAGTTGGACAAGACTGTTGATAATGGTATCAAAAAGTGTGTGGAATGGCTTGAAATACTGCATGTATTGAAGGATTACTATTTAATACCTACGTCTGATAAATATTTACCAGTCTGTTCTTACATATAAAAAGTCTTACATTGTGTTTTTATAAAGAGATAACAATGAAGCACCATGGTGACTGACCAGGACACTGTAAAAAAGAGTGGGGTGGGATGTGGATTCATGCCTTTGTTTTTCATCCCACAGTACTGTTAGGAAGCATGTTCCAGAATTTTGCCCCAGCGACAGTGAAGGAACGGCAATATAGTTCCAAGTCAGACTGGTGCATGGCTCGGAGGGGAACTTGCAGGTGGAGGTGTTCCCATGCATTTACTGTCCTTGTCCTTCTAGGTGTAGAAATCATGGGTCTGGAAGATGCTGTCAAAGAGCCTTGGTGAGTTGCTGCAGTGCATCTTGAAGATGGTACACACTGCTGCCACTGTGCGTCAATGGTGGAGGGAGTAAATGTTGAAGGTGGTGGATTGGGTGCCAATCAAGTGGGCTGCTTTGTCCTGGATGGTGTTGAGCTTCTTGAGTGTTGGTGGAGCTGCACTCATCCAGGCAAGTGGAAAGTATTTCATCACACTCCTGACTTCTGCCTTGTAGATGGTGGACAGGATTTGGGGAGTCAGGTGAGTTACTTGCTGCAGAATTCTCAACCTCTGACCTGCTCTTGTAGCCAGAGTATTTATATGGCTAGTCCAGTTCAGTTTCTGGTCCATGGTAACCCCCAGAATGCTGATGCAACATTATTCAATCCATTGAATGAACGCTTGAGGAAAGTTCTTCTGTGAATTTAGACAAAGGAGTGTGGCAAAGCATTCAAGTCATGTAAAAGTCAACTAGTATATGGTACAATGTCCATTCTAATATGTCCAAGAAGATTAAGCTAACATGTGATGCTTCTCCGTAAGGAGTAGGTACTGTGATCTCTCATGTATAGGATATTGGCGAGGAGAGAATGATTGCATTTGCCTCATGTGCTCCGAGTGGCAGTGAGCGAAATTATGCTCAGATAGAACATGAAGCATTGTCTTTGATTTTTGGAGTAAGAAGGTTTCATAAATACTTGTATGGTCATAGTTTCACGATTGAAACTGATCATAAGCCACTGATGGTTATTTTGATTCCAAAGCCTCCAGTACCCATTTTAGCTGCAAATCGAGTGCCGAGATAGGTTTTGACTTTGCATACCAGCATGACATTAAATACAGATGATCAGAAGATCATTGTAATGCTGATGCAATGTCTAGATTACCAGTCCCCTCAGGTCGAGGTAAGAGCCCAACAGGGAGGATGTATTTTTCCTTTCACACGTAGATGAGTTGTCAGTCACAGCAGATGACATTGGTAAAACATGCAGGTATCCTGTATTGGCAAGGGTATACAAATAAATTGCAAATAGGTGGCAAATACAGATAATGGATTTAGAAATCAGGCCATTTTTTATGCATAAAAATGAGTTGTCCATTGATAAAGGTTGTCTTATGTGGGGAGCTAGAGTTGTAATTCCTGAAAGGTACAGATTGCAGTTGCAACATGATCTTCACAATCAACACTTAGGGATGAGCTTGACAAAGAGTCAGTGAGAAGCTAGCTTTGGTGGCCAGGGTTAGATAAGGACATAGAGGGCACAGTGAAACAGTGTAGAGTATGTCAAGCTGTAGAAGAGAAACCGCCATCGGTACTTTAGCCAGTCATTTCCATGGTTGCTAGAGTGTGGCAGAGGCTGCAGATGGGTTTTGAAGGGCAACAGCTTTTCATTGTGACAGATAGCCATCTGAAGTGGGCTGAGGGGTTTCCGATGAATTGAACAACAACTAGCAAAACTCTAGATATTTTGCATAATTTGTTTGCTGCTTATGGGTTGCCAGAGGAAATTGTGTCTGACAACGGGCCTAAGTTTTGTTCAGAAGAGTCTCAAATTTCATGAGAATGAATGGGATAAAACGCACCAGAGTTCCACCATACCATCCTGTTTCAAATAGAGCAGCAGAACACATAGCGCAAATTGTTAAGCATGCTCTTGTTAAACAAACGCTAGATACAAATTGGAAGAAACTTCAGTCATGATTGAATCATATACTGATGATTTTTTTTTGCTTATTTATTGTAACACACCTCACACCACTATCAGCAGAGTGCCAGCTAATATACATCTTAGAAGACATTGTAAAAACCTTAGAGGCAAAAAAAAAAATAGTCATATAAATCATTAAAAGACACCTCCAACTTTAACACATGACAAAGCATTTCTTAGAGGAAGTTGGGGAAAAACCTCAGTTATTGTTTTAAAGCACTGTTAATATTACAATGTTCTTGTAGGAATTGGAATTCTATAGAATGCATATCAGAAAATTTAGTTTGTTGAATGATTTCATCTACACTATTCCTTGAGAATGTATTGAAATTGCTCCTTTTGAACATGAAGGTGAACAGATGACAACTTCTTTATTCTTTAAATAGATTGCTGGTTTAACACCTTGGTGAAGTCTCTTGCTAGTATAACTTACCACACGCTTGTCAATAATTGATAAGAGCCTGGCTGAGGACAGACATCTAACCACTATTTCAGTGACATAAATTTGATTTTACATATTACATGAAACATCAAACTCAGAGATAGCCTTTGATATTATTGGTAACAGTTTTGGAATTTCTGACATGGAAGGCGCTGGTGTAAATGTAAACTTTGCCTGATATTTGGCCTAGTAAGTTTTAATACTCCTAGCTCTTCAGCCTTGCGCTTGTTCCAGTCTGATGAATTTTTTATCTGCTTCAGACTATCTAATTAGACTGCATTAAAACTCCCATGAAAGACATGTTCACAGCATCAATGTGTTGCTAAGAGTCTTTAGGTTTGAAAATCAATTTTGGACTAGGACTGATTTCAGTCATTTTGGGACAAGTTGAACTGAGCCAAATGGCCTAATTAAATCCAATCCAGTTAGGTTTATACCTTTCCCCTGACATTTGTGAAAATACTAACTCATGCCATGATAAGCGACTGGCGAGCCGGTGAGAGCCCCACGTCACCTCTTTTAGGGAAGGCCTGCCAAATTAACTGCCACACAGGCACATAACTGGACAGCAGCAGGGCTCCCCCGAGGTCAGTGGAAGTCCTGTTTGCTGAGAGCTGCTGGCCAATCAGAGGCTGGCAGCTCTACTGAATGGCAACGCCACCAAGGAGCTAGTGGCACTTGCTGGTACAACATCCACTCAAAGGATTCCAAGCTATGGGTGAGTGATGGCGGTGGGGGGTGTTGGGGGTGGGGCTGCGTCGCAAGGGGGAGGGAGAGTGGGTCAGCAGCATTGTAAGGGCCACCACCCCCACCCAACCACTTCCCAATGCAGAATCCCTCAATCAGGCACTGAATGCCTTTGCATGAAGAACACCACTGGAAGCCTGCAAGCAACCCCACACGGGTTTGTTTGTCATGTTCACTGCATGATGAGTTCCCCTCCCAACGCTGGGTTAATATCAGCTGTGGTGGGATGAA
Source organism: Cetorhinus maximus (assembly GCF_964194155.1). Classification (NCBI taxonomy): domain Eukaryota; kingdom Metazoa; phylum Chordata; class Chondrichthyes; order Lamniformes; family Cetorhinidae; genus Cetorhinus; species Cetorhinus maximus. The sequence continues at coordinate 70,279,735 of NC_135899.1, forward strand.
GCCCTTAAGTGGGCATTAGTTGCCAACGTAAGTGCCTCAATTGGTGGCGCGGTGAGAAGGCTATCCACGGGTCTTCCTGTCACAGACTTAAATCAGGGTGAAGGCGGAAAGGTGGTGGGGTCCCCGCCTGCCACCCTCCTGCCCAATTAAATGCCTCCACACCACCAAACTTGCCACAGAGGAGGGCATTAAATTGCACCCATGATAATGGTAGTAGTAACCCTCTGGTACCCCTCTTCAAATATAACTCTAAATAATGTATTAGTGAAGATTTTGTGCAGGCTTCACAGAGAGGCCAGATTCTATTCTCACTCAGTATGCAATTCCAATAGGGATCATGGGATTTTGCAGGAAATCTGGTCAAATCTTCCCTTCCCTATGTCAAGGTTGCTGATGCCGATTGCAGTGCATTCATTACTGCTTTACCTGAAGTCTTGAAACTCAACACATATTAAAGCTGGGACCTTCCAGGCCTAATATGGCTCATTAGCAAAATATACCCACTCAGATAATTGGGAAGCCAGTTTATATGTATTTTTTTTTAAATGGTGCAATGAATATTTAAAGGAATAAACCTCACTGTGCACAGCATGTCTGGCACCATTCTCTGTAAATTGCCATAGGTTCCTTCAGTAACAAAGATAAGTTTGTTTTTAAATGCTTTCGTTTTAATTTATTATCTTTCTTTATAAATCATTATCAATAAATGATTGTCTACTCAATGTTACCTATTTCCCCAATTAGCATACATAGTGTAGTGTGGGACAGTATATGTAATGCATCCATAGCAGGGTGGGATTATCAGTTTTTGGCAATAGAGTGGTGAGGTATGGATCATTAGTCAGTGAACTGACCAGTGAAAATGGTGAAGGATTTGTACATCGTCCTATGTACATAAGATTTATGTCTGAAGCCTACCAGCATAAAGGTGAGTTTGCATTTACATCTTTCAATATGATCATGAGAGGGGGTGGAAGGAATTAATTTATCTCCTCGTTCCTTGAACGACATGAGAAATTTTCACACTAGACTCTGGGATGAGAATTGAATCTGAAATTGGAGTCCATTCTTACTGTTGTCAATATGAACAATAGTTTATAAGGGAATTGAATTCTTCAGTCAAAATGCTGTTAGTTAGCCAGCTTGACTGATATAAAGAAACTATGTTAACTGAAGGATAATATCAACATAAAAATAACAATGTCCTCATAAATCTACTCTCCAACAGGGCTGGATAACAAATAGGAATAGCAATTCTGGCTGATTTTCGAAGGCTTAACTTTGTTGTTGCAAGCTATCATTCCAACAGAATTTCTGTTAAAATTGTTCCATTAATCTGTCGCTGACAGGTGCCCAGCTTTGGCAGAATGCAACGATTGAGGTTGGACATCTATATTATGGGTCAGAGGAAACAAAATACATTAAAATCTAACTGCAAATGGAAACAAACATTTGTAAGAACAGTTGTGGGACAATAATCTCCCTTTAACAATCCTCTTTAAGCAGGCCAACTCACAGAACTACCAATGATTTTCATGCTTTCTTGATGCTACTGTTCTTAACCTAACTCGAACAAACATAACATAAATGAATACAGGTCTATGTTTCATTCTTATAAAAACAAAAAGCTAAAAGCTACTGCGGGTGCTGGAAATCCAAAACAAAAACAGAATTACCTGGAAAAAATTGGGGAGAAAGGGGGGGAAGAGACACATTGAGGGTGTGGTGTGATGATTGTGGAGATGAGCAGATAATCAAAAGATGTCACAGACAAAAGGGTCAAAGAGGTGTTGAAGGTGGTGGTCTTTGTCTGAGAAAAGTGCTAATTAAGAATGGAAGACAGGATATTCAAAGTACAGCTCTAGTGGGGGTGGGGTGGAAAGACTAAAGGTTTTAGTTTTAGATTTAAAAATAATGGAAATAGGTGGGGAAAGAAGAATCTATATAAATTATTGAAAAAAAAGCGGGGGGGGGGAAAGAAACGGGGTGGAGATGGGGGGAGGGGGAGTTTAAGATCTAAAGTTGTTGAATTCAATATTCAGCCCGGAGGGCTGTAAAGTGCCTAGTCGGAAGATGAGGTGCTGTTCCTCCAGTTTGCGTTGGGCTTCACTCGAACAATGCAGCAAGCCAAGGACAGACATGTTGGCAAGAGAACAGGGTGGAGTGTTAAAATGGCAAGCGACAGGGAGGTTTGGGTCTTTCTTGCGGACAGACCGCAGGTGTTCCGCAAAACGGTCGCCCAGTTTGCGTCTGGTCTCTCCAATGTAGAGGAGACCGCATTGGGAGCAATGAATGCAGTAGACTAAGTTAGGGGAAATGCAAGTGAAATGCTGCTTCACTTGAAAGGAGTGTTTGGGCCCTTGGACGGTGAGGAGAGAGGAAGTGAAGGGGCAGGTGTTGCATCTTCTGCGTGGGCATGGGGAGGTGCCATAAGTGGGGGTTGAGGAGTAGGGGGTGATGGAGGAGTGGACCAGGGTGTCCCGGAGGGAACGATCCCTACGGAATGCCGTCAAGGGGGGTGAAGGGAAGATGTGTTTGGTGGTGGCATCATGCTTCATTCATATGTTTCATTCTTGACCATCTCAGTTAGAAAAGAATCCTGTTCACTTAGAGGAACTATATGATCACATTGATAGAGGATGAAACCACAATTGCATGTAACTTCCAAAAGTATTTAAGCACTTAAGTACAAACTGTTTTTGTTTACCATATGAGTGTTTCATACAACTGTCTTTCACTGTCTTGTCAGATTCTATCAATTAATGGCTTAATTACACTTAAAGTAAATCCTGTTCCATAAAATTTTCAACACAATTCATAACATTGAGAATTAATAAGCAATGGTAAAATAAACTATTTTGAATAAAAGGTTTTCAATGTAAAATGATGGTGTTAACAAAGTAAACTACAATTTCAGAATGTCCATTTTAAGATTGAAAGCCACATTACGGGACTTATCGATAGTACACAAGTCCTGAAATAATGTCAAACATTCCTCCTTCATTCCTGGCTTGGATAATTCATTCTCACCTCTCATTCCTTTAGACATGTGTAGGTTTGCCCAATAGATGCAATACAAACATCTCTGACTCTCATTTGCAGTAATTGTAATACAAACATTCCTAGCAGTTACAATAATTTAAAGCCAGATCATTATATACCATTCTGAACCAAAATGATAGGCACAGCAAAGTTCCCAGTTCACATAAATACAACGTAAACACATTTAATTCACAAACCAAGGTAAGATAACAATACATTCCAAACAGTCATAGGTTCACTTCAACCCAGTATATTATCTCTTTCAATAACGAAAAGCTTTTCCAGCTTCAGTAATGCACAGTTCATTTCCCTATTTCAGTTGCAGAACTGATTCTCCTCAAGTTTCTATTGGGTGATGTTCTAAGTTAGGAGGGGAGAAATTTACAACCATCAATTATAATTACAAATTAGTAATGATCTTGGAATAACCTAAATAGATCAGCAGAATAAATGTGTTACAGTAAGGTACAGCTAATTGGATGTGTAAAGGGGGTGTAGCCTGATGGTTACTCTACTACGCATGTTTTGATCATATTCCCATATTCAACCAATCTGGACAATTGTCTGAGGAGGCAAAGTTGCTATAAAGGCATAAGAACCATTACAGGTTGAGGCCTATAGCCATTGTCAAATAGCAACAGACACGCTGGCATAAAATTCACTGTTAACTATAGCAGGATTGTACGTTCCTCCTGTGATGTCGTGCAGCCCTCCCTGCAGTAAAACACTGATAGGATGGTATTTCCGTTGGAACTAATAATGCCTGGAGTTAGAGAAGTACTTGGTAAATGTGACTCTCCTCCCAAAAGCCCAAGATTTTTTCCAAAAGAAATAAGGAGACCAACACGAGAAGGGAAATAAGTCAATAAAAATGACCCAGGAGGGCATGTTCTCTCTAGTCAACTGAATCTCAGGGACCAAGACCAATTGTAATGTTTCAACTATAATGCATTGGGCTTTGAGCATGCCCAATCATTTAAAACCACCTAATGCGCGTTGGGCACTTTCCAGTAGAGTCATAGAGTTTTACAGCACAGAAAGAGGCCCTTCGGCCCACTGTGTCCGCGCCATTCATCAAGCCTCGATCTACTCTAAGCATCATTAAAATAATTTGCATATCATAGAGTCACAATATATGTTACTGGAAATCAATTCTGAAAAATGCAATAAAGAAGAAAATAAAATCATAACAAGCAACTAAAAACAAGAGTTGCCATGCTGCCTAATTGTAAGTTGAATATTTAAGATCAAGGAATGTCAGTAAGGTTAGATGCCTCCTCTACAGGCATGGTTTATATTTGAGTACCTCTACAACCTCACATGCCTTCATCTGTAATTTTCTTCTGTTTCACAAATTACCATGTACCCAACCCCCACCATTCATCTGACTCTTGGATATCTCCCCCTCTCTTGGCCCCACCATTGGACATTTAACTTCAACCACCCAGGGCCTACTTTTTCTAATTCCAGACCCTCCTTGAAACCTACTTCATTGAACAATGTTTTGGTCACCCCTCCAAATCTCTCTTCCTTATTTCAACAAGTGTTTTTCCTCACACCTCTGTTAAGGGCCTTGAAATGTCTTTCTATGTTTAAAGCACTATATAAATGCAAGTTGCTGTTGATTTTATAGAATTCATTGATAAGAAAGGAAAACTGCAGAAAAGCAATATTTGATTTATTGAGGTGATATCTTTCTATGGACTATGTACAACATTCACTACAATGGTGCATCTCTAACATATTTAGGATCAAGTAGTAAGATAAAATAGTCCTTTGTGGTTGATTTAAACAGATTGTAATGACTAACTACAAATACATTGATTAGTTAGTTTCCTTGTTACGAAAACAGCCTTGGTCCTGATTCTAATCATCATTCACCTGTGTTAGCTTAACATATCAAATTCACCAACAATGCATGCCAATTTATGACAAGTGCATACTGATTAGAATTAAGTATTTGGTCCTTGCCCAGCATTTGGGGCTTGGAATTATACTGTAGCTGGTTTTCAATAAAAACTTGTCAGCACAGTTATGAACATTCAAATTCCAGCATTACACAACCATGAAAATCCATAGCCTCAAATGGTCCAACCCCTTCCCTGGCTCATTCAGATTGCAATGTCAGTTAACTTTGATAATATGCATCGCAATCCAATATCCTAATAAAGACAGACTGCAACATGAGTTGGACACAATGAACCAAAACTTTGAATTTGATTTCCTTCTATAAAGGCACTCATCTGTAAAGCTATAATTATTTGTTAGAAATAGATTCCTTCGTATATTTATAATGGCAGTTGCAAAACTAGAAATAACACAGGTTAGCCAATATTCCATTTTTAATTACTTTAACTGTGCTTAGCATTTCTAATATTTAGTGCAGACAACAATAAGGACAGTACGTTCAGGATGTTGGCATCAGATGAAGATTCAAGTTTAATTCTGCAGTGTATGTACCAGTGAAAATCTGACTTGACGACATTACCTACATTGGTATTGTGAATCAGAGAACTATGAAGTATTTGATATGACTTTTATTCCAGTTGCAAGTTATACTATTTGCAAGCAATAGAGCTGGCCTAAATGAGTGGAATCAAACTACATGATCAGATATTATCCTGATTATACCATATTGCTTTCATTTTATTTTGTTCTTGATTATCATCATGGCTTTATTTATTTTAGGAGTTCGGGCAATTTCTGCTGTGTACACATGAGGATGTGTCACAATCTTTATGTGGACGTGGGACCAAATGGTTTAAAAATGTGTTATCATGCTTAAGTGAGAGAAAAAAAACACAAGTTCTCTTGACACTTATGGTACAAAGTGAAAGGTTAAGCCTTTTCATAACTCTAATATAAAGATCTTGTGCAGTCCTTTGTTATTTAAGCCTTAAATCTTTTGCCTTTGACTATGCATTTATCAGCGTACATCTTCCAGTCAGAGTAAGGTGGTCTGGGTCATGAATTTTGAACTATGGCACTTCATAATTGAGCAGAAGGGGAGGTGGCACAATTCTGTAGAACTAGTCCATTTATGTCTGCTTGTGCCTCTCAGATAGCCCCTCCATCCACCAATACTACATTGAGTTTATTATAGCAGCCTGGCCATAACATAATTAATCAAATAAGATCAGTGGTTGAGGTGACAGGCAGCCCTTAATCTCAAACATTTATATTTCTGAGAATGGGATGAAGAGTTTGCCACCAGTTATAAAGTGATGTTGGAACATTGGGCCAATTTGTGTGTCAGGTCCTTAAAGACTCCAGATAAAGCTTTTGAATTATTCATGCTTCTCGATTGTCCTATTCACAACGATGCACGTCTGCTTATTTTAACATTTTATGACACGGAGGGAGCTTAGAGCAAACAGCAGCTTATATAGTGTCTGATTCTTCTGGTGGAATCCTGTAACAATTTGAGTTCCATGTATTAAAAAAAACCTCTTTGGGATTTCTATAGTTTTCTGGTTCAGAATCTCACTTTCCAACCATCTTTGGACATTTCAGTTGAAGCCTGCTAAATGACCGACTCATTTACTTGATTACTGGTCATAATCTTGTCTCCTTTTGTGCAGGCCCTTAATTTTCTCACTACCCTTTTGCTGTACCATTTCCCTTCCCTACTGACTAGTTATTTTATATCAAGATTGTTGTTCAAAGGTTGAACTTCAGGCAATTGGTTTTAGTGAATGAAAACATAATTTAGACGAATGAAAAATTGCCATCAATTGACGGGTCACTTTTTAAATGTTATTGAGGAGGATTCCATTTGATTGGTTATGTTTAGAATACTAATTAAATGGTCATTATTGCAGCATTGGATTTTTTGATCTTTCTCTTACCAATTTTCTTTTCTGTTGTGAAGAGGAAATTGACTCCTTATTCGAGATCCACTAACTCAACATAGGCTTGGCTTCAGACATGAGCATTTTCTGATCTCTATCGCTCAGCCACTTACTAGATGAAGTTGCTAAACTGTGCAAACTTGGAAGATCCCAGTTTCGACATTCTGTCTGTGGTGAGTTAGCTGCTTTCAGTCCTGTGCAACTAGCTACACTGGATAAATTTGCTGACCCATTGGGGGAGCCTATTGAGTCATTTTTAAAAATGTATGTAGAAATACAGTGGGATTCAGTCACCAGAAACAATCATGTAAAAATGAACTACGAAAGCAAATGTGGTTGGATAGTTCAGTCATGAGAAATCAGTTGTGTTGCAGAATCCTTGGGGTAGAAAATGGTCTGCACCCATCTGTGGGCACCAAATTGGCATGGTACACACAACCCATGCCTGGGTGCTGTTAAGAAGTGAAACTGTGCCCACCCCCCCCCCACCCCGCCCCCCTGCTACACCGCCACTGTAACCCATTAACATTGAACAGGCTGGCTGCCAACGCTACTCATGTTGCTGCCAGTGCTACTTACGTTGCTCATTGGAGCTTGCCCAGTTGGGGCTCTGGAAATGAGATGTCCATGACACTATTTAGAAGGAGTCTGCATCAGGTGGACTTTGGCTGCTGAATACTAGATTCTGTTGTGGACACCAGACATGCCTAAAACAGCTGTCTTGAGAGCCCTCTGGTTCTCATGTGCTGCACTGGTGATCCTAGTGAGTGTAGTCCACCAGTGATGGGAGATGCTTTTCCAACTGGGGGAGGGAGGGGTATGATTGGGGAAATTCCTGACAGGTGACCAGTCAAGATGTGGAGGGGCACTGCATCCAGGACATAGCTGCAATGCCACAAGAAATCCAATCACCATGGTGACCTTGATGAGATGGGATCAGGGAGTGTTCAGGTGACTGTCTCTTGATTATTTGCTGTTTGACAGTCAGCATAAATTCCACCGCTCCCCATCCCCATTTCTTTCTTCTCATCCTCAACTTGCTCATCATCCTGAAGCTTTGACTACCTCTTCAGTTGGTTCCAAGGGCTTAGAGCAAACATACCATGCAAATTCAACCATGAATTTCAAGACCCCAAGACACTGCATTGCAGAATTCCTCCTAAATGGTTGAGACTGTGGAACCTCTGCTTAAGAAGGTTGATGTTTAATTAAAGCATTGGTGGACACATGGATCAAATTAAAGCACTCATTGGGTTCTGTGTTCCTGTACCTGACAGAAAGCATGAGCCAAGAGAAGGGCTACCATCTCTTGGTGACCAACCTGATGTACAATAGTTTGGGTAAAATACAGGGGATATTGAGGATTGGGTCAGATTTAAGTCAAAATGTCTACTGCCAGAAAACCATGCACAGACCTGCATGACGTTTGCCTGTTTTCACATACTGCCTACACATTGAGGGAGTGGAATCCCTTCCTGTTGACATTCAAGTGCAGGCCATAACACAGAGCATGCAAGGTGTGGGTGTAGTCTTGTGTTCATGGGCAGCCTGCAATCATGGAAAAGCTCCTGGCCATCTTATCCTGCTTCACTGTCTCCATGGGAAAGGAAATGAATTTGTTACGTCCTGGACCAGAGAACCTCGGGGACATCCCTGATACAGCAATACACAGCACACTGAGTGATGCCACCTGATGTTTCCTGGAATGGCTATGTGGCATAGAAACTCAGAGCCGCGGTGATAATGCAAGCCACAGGCAGTGCTGTCCATACCCTGGTTTGGCACTCAAGTTTATACTACAATAGGCGACCACTTCCTTTTTGAAGCAGAGAGGTCTAGTACGCTGCTCATCAGTGAACTTGCCGTACGATGGTTCCTGAAGCCCTTTGGCCGGACATCCTTCTCCCTTTTCTTGCAGCAAATGCAGTTCTGCAGGTTGTTTCTTGCTGGTGCTGTTGTTCCTCTGCTGGCAGCCATAATGGTGGATCTAGCAGGACACCCACGACAGCAGCAATTGTGAAGGATTGTAAAGGTGATAATAAAGCCGTACCTCTGTAAAAAGAAAGGACTTAGGAGCAGGGTAGGCCATTCAGCCCTTTGAGCCTGCTCCGCCATTCAATAAGATCATGGCAGATCTGGTCGTGGTCTCAGCTCCTGCCTGCAACCTTACCCTCCCACCCGCCCCAAGCCTTGACTCCCTTCTTTATCGAAAATCTGTCCAACTCAGCCTTAAATAAATTCAATGACCTAGCCTCCACTGCTTCTGGGGAAGGGGCTTTCACAGAATGACCCTCTGAGAGAAAAACATTTCTCCTCATCACTGTCTTAAAAAGGAGACCTTTTATTCTTAAACTGTGCCTGGAATTTTCCAGCCCCACCATCTGCAGGATCCTCCAGTCCCGCCAAGATTTCAATGGCTCGCTGGCCCTGCCGCGGGGAACCCGCTGAAGGGGGGCTGGAAGATTCCGGCCTGTGTCTCTAGTTCTAGACTCCCTCACAAGGGGATACATCCTCCTGGTAAAGGTAGATTGAAGATGTTCTAAAGTACTGCTATGACAGCCAAAATTGTTCCACAAACACCCTGAAATGACTAAACAAGTGACTTACTTTAATGGAGGGGGAAGAGCAATTTGAATAGCAGCTGTGAAGGCTGCTTCTTGACTGATGCCTCCAAGATTTACTAGGTCGGCTTAAGAACCGAGTTATCATGGATTGGTACAAACTAATTTCTCCATTGGGTCCTAAATCAGTGCAAGGACCCTCAATAAAATATTTTAATTGGCTTTAGGCAAGTATTTGGGACCATTTTAGTGATCTACGCACTTTGGGTGTGCGCAATCTACACTACAAATTGTTATGTTGTGGACCAGTTTCACACCCAAAAAAGCAGGGGAAGTGAGGTTCAGTTTTGTCTCTCCCTTCCCCAACTTGTACCTTCAGAAGGATCATCTCATCTCTAAAGAAATTTTGTCTTTTAATATATATCCATTACAAATGTTAAGTATAATGTTCAATAGGGATATTCTTCTTGAGTCTCTAATTGCTCAGCAGCTGTGTAGAATACTCGAAGTGTTTAGTAAATTGTAGCTTTTTGCCAATTGGAATTAAATGACTGTTCTAGGACCTTCCCCAATGTGCACATCTGGATCAGAGGAAAAGTAGGAGGTTTTGAAAATGATTGTACAATTTTTTTTTTCTTAAATAGTCTGTAACTTATTTTGGCAAAGCATTGCCTTTAATTAAGAACACTGGGCCTGTAGACCACATTTAGAGTTTGACTTTCCTTCAAGTGAGGCAGACTGCCCCCTCCTTCTTTAAATGCTTACATCCAAGATGTTTATGAGCTGTTCTGTGATATTTAGTTACAATTTGTGCTGAGCTGCACAAAGCTGTTTGAGAAATTGTCATCTTAATCTTTGTAAACCTTCCAATGCCAAGCGCTTTCATAAAATCTCACTTACATCATTTTGTGACGAGCCTCGACCACCAGCCTTTGAATGGAACAGATTAACAGAACAGAAGAATATGTGGCTTTGACGTACATACAGTAGAAGCCTCTCCATGGGAGCACCCTGTTAGTGGGCACAGGTCTTATTTTAAGTTAATGTTCCTGTTAACAGGATGCCCATTAGCTGGTGAGCGCTGTAGTGTTACTTATGGAGACAGAGTAATATGGAGACAGCAGGTATCTGGAAGTTGGTCAGGAGCAGTGGTATGAGCTATTGGTAACTAAACTCTTGTAAATCCCACATGACCGTTGAATTCTCTTTAAATCTGGAATGCTATTTAATTAAGCCTTTGCTTTTGGTGATTCTAGTGCTCAACAGTAATGAACTGAAGCATTTTTCAGAAAATGGAACTTTCATTGTAACCGAACAAAACATTAAAGTGATATTTGGAATTTAGTGTAACTCTTTGTTAAACTTAATTTAATTTTCCCCATTTCCCTTTTCAAATTTTACCAGTGTTGCCACCACTGCAATACTTCCTCTTTTGGCTAGGAGGCTTGGGCGGTTGAGGTAGCAGACTTCTCTATGGTCACTGATAACCAAATTTGGCATAGGCTTATCTTTGTTATTCGAGTGTAAAGCAAAAATTAAAAAGAAAGTCACACTTTGTGAAGCAAATACTTAAAAACTCTTTTTCACAATGATTACCATTTTCAGGTGAAATGACTGAATGAGAGGTAGGCTATATGTACTGTAGTGAAGTGAATATAACCTAATTTATATAAACAGCATAAAATGCCAGTTACATTGATGGCATGAAGATGACATCAGTTTACCCTTAGTTACTGCCTTTGATATATTTTTCCCATTCATTGTTTCTGAGCCAGTTGCAATTTTACTTTCATGTTGCAGCACACACAATAGTAAAAAATTTTGCACTTCCACAAATGCATTCTCATATTCTATCGAAATGAAAAGAGTTTGAGATTGCAATGATACACTGGGGAGAAATGGTTCATGTTCAGCTTGCTGGGTGAAATGCGCCAACCAAAGTTGTAATTGGCCTCTTGAATAAAACAATTACATGCTCAAACCCACAAGTTGAGAACAAAACAGTTCAATTTTAAAAACCGTGGCTGGAATAGATCTCTTTCACTGAGACCACAGTTGGGATTACTCATTGAAAACAGTGCAGAAGTACTCACTAAAGGTAACTGCTGTACTTTATAGGTGTTACTGCCAGAATCACATAAGTAACATAAGGAACTGATAATAGCCTTCAGCACTCCCAACCAGATACTCCAGTTGGAAGACAGCTCACAGTGGAATAGCAATGAAGCTGAAAGGAAGCTAGTACCTGAAGTGATATTCTCAGTTGAGCAAAATCAAATGTTCAGACATGTATTATTTTCATTTAGTGAGTGTAAAATTTTATCTGGATCACTCTTGAATATCGAAATTTGGGATAAGTTTTGCTCTTAAATAAATGGCAACTTCCAAGTGCCATATTGTTCCGCAAATTTATCGAAAATGGTAAACTTTAAGTTGTACAATGGGAATAAAACAACTTGTAATGTGCTTTGGAAAGTGCCTCGAACTTAGAATAGAAGAAATGTAAATGAATATTTTAATCATTTAGCAATTTAACAATTCGAGTCTGGTTTTGGTGTTCCTACTAATAGAGTAAGAAAGTGTAGCCCAACCAATTAGAGGGCTGAGGTCAGGACTTCAGATACAGTTTGAAGCGAGGAAGTCAGTGGTACAATTTGAAGAAACATTGTAATTTAACACATTCAATCTAAAGCAATAATTAAGTCTTGTTTTCTGGCCATCAAGGGCAAAATTCAAGATCTGGTTTACAGCTAAACCATTTCATCTCAATCCAGGAAAAGAATACGCTTTTGACCTCCCTGTTAGGAATCGGGGCCGTGGGATGGGGGGGAGGTGTTGGATAATGGTGAACCATTCCTGTAAAGAAATAGCTTTCGTCAGATGGAAATGTTAGCTTTGAAAAAGTGATTAATCCTTGTGGTCAATGCTGACTTCAAACTGTGTCTGATGTGCTATAAGTTTATTACAAGGCAAAGAGTTGGAAAATAATGACTTGGTTGCTGCGCTGTTGGTCACAGCTCCTACCTTTCTGTCCTGTGAAGCCACAGATTCACTCTTAAATACCAAAGCTGTTGAAATCATTAATTCACTCAACCCGATATGCAAAGCATTTTGATCTGTTCCATTTCATTTCGTTGTTGTATAACTTGTAGTCATTGGAAAGCTGCACTGAACTGAACTTACTAGAACTAGTGATACATCTTCAAAAAGATTACTCTTAGACTGTGAGGTTTCCTGCCTTGAAAGACAAAAGAGGCCTGTACTCACCCCGCAAGAAGGTCTGTGGATAGGTTGTAAATGAATCGAATATACTGTTGGATGCCATGGTCCGGTACAGATGATACTCTCGGTCCTTGTGGTTTTTTTCCTTTGTCACTCTTTAGAACGTTACACTGAAATAAGCAAGAGAAAGCTGAAAAATCCCAAAGGAAACTGAGTGTCTGTTTGTAACCAAGAGTCTGGGTTTATACTGCCACAGGAATGCTCAGCCACAAGCTTAGCAAGAGCTATATGCAGGCACTCAAAATAAAGAGCGATTATGAAGAAGCAGCAGCAGTGGAAGTGTGGCATCTCTATGAAGTCCCTCAATGAGGGGGGTACTGCTTACCGTAAATGCGGAGGGTCCAGCTAGGGTTGGAGGTGGGGTGGGTAGCCTGCTTAAAAAAATATATAAATCCGCTGAGGTTCAGGTGCAGTCTTGAGATGTAGGCTGCACCGCACTTGTGGTTCTGTGGTTCAAAGTGAGGCCCGAGAGAGTGTCGGCTCAACCAGAGCTCTGTGCCTGAAGAATCTCCAGCTAGTCACTTGCTCATTGGAAAACCGTCTCACATGGTACATGAGGTCATCAAACTTCTTTAAGTATGTGGCCCTTGCTATTGGTTTAGAGCAGAAGATTGGTGAGCCCGTGGTTGAGCTCTTCAAAATTTGGTCGAATCACTGGGAATTTCTTGTGGCTAGCAAGTTGTGAGAGAAACGCCTGCATTAAATACTGTAGCTGCTATGATAATATCTGATAATAACGATGCTCCGTTTTGATCTGAGGCTTTTTCTCTTTACTGGTTAGTTTCACTCCCTGTGTGAGCTCTTCTGTCTTTGTGGCTCGCAATGTGTGTAGCACCGAACAGTCGTGGTTTCAGTCCAAACCCCCAAAAAAACAGTTGATGTTCTCAGAACTCAGGGCTTGAGTTTACCGATCCATATGTTTGAGTTCTGCCAGCCCATGTGTTTGTCTGACAGTATAGCACTATATGACTTTAACTTTTCTCAACCATTTGTGATAGCTGTGCCTGGTTGAGGCTGGGGGGAGGGAGGTGATGGGGTGGGTGGCTGGGTGGGGATTACATTTAATTATTCATTTTTATATTGAATAAATACAAAATGCTGAAATGATGAATATACTAAGAGGGGTAGATGAAGTGAGAGATCTTGGCGTACAACTACACAGGTCCATGAAGGCAGCAGTTCAAGTAGACAAGGTTATAAAGAAGGCATATGGAATGCTCGCCTTCATTGGCAGAGGTATAGAATATAAAAGTAAGGATATAATGTTGGAATTGTATAAAACACTGGTGAGGTCACAACTGAAGTATTGTGTCCAGTCCTGGTCACCACATTACAGGAAGGATGTAATAGCTCTGGAGAGAGTACAGAGGAGGTTTATAAGAATGTTGTTAGGGTTAGAAAAGTGTAGCTACGAGGAGAGATTGGATAGGTTGGGGTTATTTTCCCTGGAACAAAGAAGGCTAAGAGGTGACTTGATTGAGGTGTACAAAATTATGAGGGGAATAGATAGAGTGGACAGGATAAAATTGTTTCCCTTGATGGAGAATTCTAGAACCAGGGGACATAGATTCAAGATAAGTGGCAGAAGGTGTAGGGGGGACATGAGGAAGAACTTTTTTACGCAGAGGGTAGTGGGTGTCTGGAATTTGCTGCCCAAGTTGGTGGTAGAGGCAGAAACTTTAAACTCTTTTAAAAAGTGCCTGGATGTGCACCTAAAGTGCTGTGAGCTGCAGGGCTATGGGCCGGGTGCAGGGAGGTGGGACTAGAAAGGGCACCTGGGTGTCCTCGGGCTGGCATGGACAAGATGGGCCAAATGGCCTCCTTCTGTGCTGTAACTTTTCTATGGTTCTATGGGCTAATAATTGGTCTGCACCCATTTTCGGGCACAGGGATTGCTACTTGTGATCTCACTCCCCACCACACTCCCAGTCCTGCTGAGGCGGGCAGCAAGCAAACTTTGTGCTGCCCCCTCATTTGCCTGTAACAAAGCTCTACCTGCACTACTGGCTGGCTGCACAGTCAACAGGGAGCAAGGTTAGCAGGTGTTTCAGCTAGGGTCCAGCTCTTGAAGGCAATTTGTCTCTCTTAAAGGGGCGCTGCACTGACTGAAAGGAAGCTGCTGCTGACCACCAGCACTGCAATTGAAAACAAAGCAAATAAAGCACCAGTGCAGAGAGAAAGCTTCCAGGTGAATAAATATGGCCATAGTCATGGAGGTCAACAGGAGGAGAGGGTTTATGTTGCTTTAGGGGACCAGGAGGCCATCAAGGAACACTCTTGAAAGGGAGGGGGAACAGGCAACCAGGGAGGTCAATGCAAGGAGTCTGGTGCTGAGGACCTGGCAGCAATCCCAGAAAAAGCTCAATGACCTCACATGGGTGCTCAAGGTCAGTGAATGCATCTTCATATGATACCTTGTACCCACCACACCATCAACCTCTCACACTGCTCAATGCACCACACTTCCAACACTCACCATCAGCAATCCCTAGGAGTTAGGACTCAGGCCTAACATTTACATACTCACCGCACCCTGACACACCTTCCATTGATGCCTGCCTCACACCCATTTCTTCCTCCAAATACCTCAAGCAGGCATATCACCCAAACGTAGTGCAACACTGTCACTGGCATTCTTCCCTTTCTCTTGCAGGACAAGGTAGCACAAAATGGAAAACAGCAGAGCAGAAGAGGCAGGGCAGAGGCATGCCTGTATCCCCTGAGCCCTATGTAGAAGATGGTGCTCTGCCTCATGGGTTCAGCAGCAACAGAGCTCGTTGCATCTGGCATCACTAAGAACATTGAGAGTGATGTTACAGCCTTATGCCAGTTCTCAATTCCCTCCCTCATCTTCATCCTGCTATCTGGTATGAAGTTCAAACTGTAGGTGGTGCAACAATGGACCTCTCGCTTTCTGCCCAACTCCTCCTTCCCTCACTCCAGCCATCCCCTCCTGAGTGTCTCTTAACCTGCCAGCCTAGACAGTTGTTGCCCATGCTGAGATGCAGTCTCCAGTGGGCGGTGATCGGCTACGCGCCCGCCCGCACCCGCTCCCGTCCAACCTCACCGATGACAACAAAATTCTCCTCTACAACCCTTGACTCCTATCTACAGTTCCTCCTGTGAGAGTCCGCAGCCTTCCATCAATCTGGGATTAATAGATTTTCATTAACCATTACATTGTATTATAATTTTGATGGGCATCCATGATTACTAATCCATTTGAAAAGGGGTCCTTCAACAAAAAGTTTGAGAACCACTGATCTAGTTGGGGCAGAGCTAGATATACAGATCAGCCATGATCATGAGTGGCTAAGTGTCTTACTCCTGTTTCTGTGTTCTTATGTGCTGAGGAGTGGATGATAATTTTCATTTTTTAATTTGAACAGATCAAGCATCTGCCAGTTTGTTTGAAAGAGACTAACATGGGCTGATCCTCAGAATGAAATACTTCCCCTCATATATCATTTGAAAAATTGAAGGAAAACCCTTTACTAAAATCATTATTGATTTCCCCCTCTGCCTTCCCCTTTTTTTCTTTGGAGACCTGCCACTTGCCTCTTATAGTACACAATGATGTATGTCAGAGTGGAAGTTCTATAAAAGTTACTGTGCTGTAAATATCTACTTTGGTTTAGTGGCGTCTGTTGCTTTCGCAAGTGCTCTGGCTGTCTTATTTTTATGTTTCACATGCCTATATCTACTAGTATGATAATGTAAACCAGAGACATAATAATAGCATCCACTCATAATCTGAATTGATAATTGTGCCTTTTGCACAAATGCTTCTAAAATCTATCCAAAGACGGATCAAACAAACATTTGGTGATATGTGGCCTTATATGAATCTATAAGCTGCTTTAATTATTTCACAGTAAATTGAATGTACAGACTGACAGGCACAATCACATTCACTTAATTTGACCCCACAGCTTATCATTGTATATTAATAAAAATGAAAAGTGCAGTCTAAATTAATTAGAATTAGATGTTATTTAGTTCTTAGTTCTGTGGGTGTAGATAGAACATAAGAATATAAGAAATAGGAGCAAGAGTACACCATACAGCCCCTTGAGCCTGTCCCGCCATTCAATATGATCATGGCTGATCTTCCACCTTAACTACATATTCCTGCCCGTTATGCATATCCCTTGATTCCCTGAGAGGCCAAAATTACGTGCATCTCAGCCTTAAGTATATTCAATGATGCAGCATGCACAACCCTCTGGGGTAGACAATTCCAAATATTAATTTAGCTGACTGCAGAATTAATTTTTTTTATGAGTGTGAAATTCAGAAAAATACTGGGGGCAAAATTGGATACCTCCAAAAACAGGAGAAGGGATTGCGATTCACGGTTAACCCATGATTAACTGGTTTGTGGGACAGCTCTCTCAATGTTGGTCGTAAGTCTCCAGGTGATAGCGAGTAGGACATTGCAAGGTCAACTTCATCAGCATGTGACTTTGTTATTCCCGGCACCTAGGTTGATGCTGGATGGTCCACCTTATTTCCCTTCCACTTTACTGTAGCAGTTTGGTACAACTGAGTGACTTGATTGCTAGACCATTTTAGAGGGCAGTTAAGAGTTAACCACATTGCTGTGCGTTTGGAGTCACATGCAGACCAGACCGAGTAAGGATGGCAGATTTCCTCCCATTAAGGACATTAATGAATATTTTCAAAAGCATTATTAAAAACACATGCAGGTCTTTCTTATTATGAACGTTATATTGTATTATAATTTTGATGAGCATCCTTGATTACTAAACCGTGTGAAAAGGGGTCCTGCAACAAAAAAGTTTGAGAACCCCTGAGCTAGATGATCTCCTACTGTAATGTGCTCCACTTCCCCTACTTCTCCTACTACTCTGCTTCCTTTGTTGGGCTAGAAACATATTGATCAAGCAAGTTCTGCATACATATCAGAAATTCCTCTCCTTCCTTACGCTTAGCACTTTTTGTTTCTATAATAGGGTAATTAAAGTTGCCTAAGGTTACTACTCGACTTTAGTTAAATGCCAATGAGTTTTCTCTTCTATCATCTTAATTCTCACTGTTTGGAGCTTCAAGTAATAGCCCCCCTCTGTTCCTCAACTCAAGCCAAGCAGGTTCAGTTCCAGAACTATTTAGAAGAACTGTTAACATTCTTAATCAATATTGTCATGCTCTCTTCGCTTTTTCCTTCTTGACTGCTTCTGAATACTTGATAACCAGAAACATAACGAACCCATTCCTGGCCTTGCTTGAGCCATGTCTCTGTTACTGCAACCATGTCATAATCCCATGTAGCAATTTGTGCCTGCCACTCACCAATCAAGTTAGTAAACTATGGATATTGATGTACATACAGTGTAACACATACTGAATCACTTTTGCTATTTTCCTCAACCTGGTCCCTGCAATTTTTGCAGCATTTCTGAGTTTACTGCTATTTATATCTCTTAGTCCTCTGATTTCATTGCTGCTCCTTTCTGTTATTTTCTGGTGTCCTCCCCTGCCAAATGAGCTTAAACTCTCCCCAACAGTATTAGCTAACCTCACAATAGGAACCTTGGTCCTGGCTATGTACGGGCACAATTCATTCATCTTGTACAGGTGTACCTTCCCCAGAACCTGCCCCACAGTCCCAAGAATCTGAAACCCTCATCCCTGCACCACTTCTTCAGCCGTGCATTTATCTGCACAAACTTGAGTTAATGATGTTCCAAAATTAAATTGAAGTGATGCTGAATAATCGCTTATTTTAAATCAGCTAGAAAAATGAGCCATATTTACTGAAAGGAGTGAGAGGCAAAACTGAACTCCTTTATTCTCTTGCCGTTTGTCTGTAAGCAGAGGTGTTTTTTGTTTTAAAATTGGCTGTGGCACTTATTCCAAAAACCCTTTGTTTATGTAGTCTGTTTTTAAAGTGACTCACAGCAAACTCTCTTAGGATTAAATCAGAAGTTTGGTTTGTTCACAGTTTCAAACCTGGTGGGGGGGGATGATTGCAACTTCACACGCACACATAAGTAAACAGTAATGGAATAGGAAAGTGGGGTTTCAAAACTTAATAAAACTTAATAACTTAACAGTAAAAAGAACCACAGAAACGCACGTCAGATCACGTGATTGCCAAAGTCCGGTAAGTTCAAATCCAGAGGGGGTTCCCTCTTAGAGAAGTTCCATTTCAGGCAGGTTCCTGGCTGCAGGCAGAAGTGCAAGATTCCTTTAAAAATGCTGGTGATGCAGTGACTTGAGGTCGACATTCAGAGAGTTGGTCTGCTTGGCAGGCAGTGGCCAGTGGCTTGCAGGTAAACAGACTTCGAGGTGGGCCTGTTGCAGGCTGTTTGGTCAGCCTGGAGTCCTGCTGCCAGATGTTTGAAGGTTGGAGTTAAATCAGCAGACTGCCTTGCCGCTGATCTCTCAACCATATAAAGAGATTTTAGAATGGTCACTCGAGTCATGTGCCCTCCTTCCTCCACAATGATTTCATAAAGGGATGCTTGTCTGGTGTCTGGAATAGGCTTTTGTTTTATGGCTTATAATGTCACAGCCATTAGCCTCTGAGAGAGTCTTTATCCATATTGGCGACCCTGTTCCAGGTAGCTTTTGTCTTGGTAGACCCTTGGACTCTGCTAGAGGGGTAAGCTTATAAAGTGGCAAATGATGTCCATTTCTTTCCAATAGTTCCTTTTTGAAATGGACCTTGACAGTCCCAGGTATGAGGTCTTATGAGCAATGTATCAGGGGATGTCTCCAGTGCAATTCTTAATAGTCACCTTAAAATTCCAGACAAGAAGTGACTTGTGGTGGCCATCTTTCGGTTCAGCAAAGTTCATTTTTAAATAAGCAAAACAGAATCAACACTTTCTGTCCCCATTGGCATGAGCGGACAATATGTTGGAAAGGCCAAAAGTCGGTTTCACGCCATTGTGAAGCCAGTTTGTGATCGTCTGCTCCACCTGCCAATGGCGAGCCACCTTTCCCACCACTGCACATCGGAAACATCATTTTAATGCATCTGCACCTAATTATAAGCCCTGCTCGCTGGAATCATCCTTCCAAGTCAAATTTACTGCCCATGTCGACAGGAAAACACACCAGCCCAGAACACGTCTCGACAAGTGTGACGTGCAGAAGTCGGTACTTACCATTAGGGCCTTGCTCACGTTGTGCATCCGAGGGGCAGAAGGTGCTGGAGCCCTACAGCATCCAGACCCTTGAGGAACACATGCATGCTGGGTGGATTTATATGAACATGGCTCCACTGCGAAGCAGCTCACGGAAGGTGGGAGGTCTCCCTTAATACCTGGGGTCTGCTTCGGGTCATCAGTGTCTTGGCCATGGGCTGCTACGTTGGATGATCATTGAGGGGGCGGAGAGGAAGGTCTAGGTTTGACTGAGAGAGCAAGGTGTACTGGTATGGGGGTGTGAGGTTGAGAGGGGGAGGACAATTTGGAGCGGGGAAAACAATGGTGTCGGGTGGGGGTGAGAGGTTGGGAGGTGGGGAACGATGGAGCTGAGGGTGTGAAGTTGGGAGGTGGGGGGAATGATGATGTCAAGAAGGTGAAGTTGTGAGGGGGCGCCGATGGTGTTGGGGGGGTGAGGTTGTGGGATGGAGGGAGTACGGGGGGTGGGGGGAGGGGGGTGTAACGAGGGAAAATCCGGCAACTAAGGAGATAGCTGTAAGTGGGGAGGAAGGTGTAAGGGAAATAGTTCGGAGGGGGGACGGAGTTAGGGTGGAGGAAGAAGTAAGAGTGGAAGAAGGAGTTGGGGGGGGGGGGATAGCCAGATGAACGTGCAAGAGAGGGATCTGTGGAGTCGATGACTGCCTCCTCGGGAGCGAAATGAGGGCGAGAGTGGTATGCAGGAATGGTGAGAAAGAGAAAGGGCAGCATGAGCCAGTAAGGTGGGAGGGTGAGTGTGCAATGGTAGCGGTAGAAGGGACGGTGAGGGTGGTTGGTAGGGACTTGGAGGCAGATACAGACCCTGGAAGTGGGAAGGAGGAGGTCAATGTGGATGGAGTTGGGATTCTCGGGAAATAGGGAACACGCACGTTCACCTGGACATCCTGGAAAGAAAATGATTCTGGCTGGCAGGTGACGGTGGGGAGGTGGAAGGTTCTGCTGGGGGTGGGGTGGGGGGGGTGGTGATGACAGTGATGAGGGAAAAGACATGGGTAACTGGGGGAAGGGAAAGGACGGGGCAGCTGAAACATTCTTAACAACCACCATGCTTCTGAAACCGAAAGTGAGCGGAGCCTCATGTTGGGCAGGAACAGGTGCTGCATGGGAGTGTGACCAGTGGGCTCATGGAAATGCAGGTCAGCTCAGATGGACAAAGCCTTTCTTTTCAGTGCCTGTTCCCTTGATCAGTCACTAAGTGCCCTTGAATGAGGGACACCACCATCCCCCGCCCCAACCTTCCTGGGCTCCCGCAAACTTGACACTCTAGGCGGCAGGATTTGCTTGTCGTGTTCCTTGCATGGCAAGTCCCCTGCCTGCCATTGGGTTAGGACCATGAGCGTTGGTATGGGGCCCTTAAATGGCCATTAATTGGCCACTTAAGTGCCTCAATTGGCGGCGGGGCAGGAAGGCAGTACACAAGCCTTCCTGCCACAGACTTAATCGGGGTGGAGGCAGGAAGGCAGCGGGATCCCAACCTGACAATCCTCCGCCTGATTAAATGCCTCCCCACCTCCCCGGCCATCATGGGGGAAGGCAAAGATTCCACCCATCATTGTGCATGTCAATGTAGGAATTCTGAGGCAGTCCATGGGGCCTGCATTTTTGGAAAGGGAAGAAGCACTGATGAATGAGTCATAAAAGACCAGGTCCAACATCTGGATCCATGCCTCTGTTGAGAATGCTGCTAAGAGTAGGGGAGCATCAAGGGCTGCCTGCTTGAGCAGCTGTTTGTCGTTCCTTGGCTGCCACCTCCACATGCAAGAAAAGTGTATCATCCAGCAGCGGTGCAATGAAAAAGAGCAATGGCTGTGTAGGGAGCTTTAAATAGTATGTCCCAGAGGGTGGGTGCGGCAGGTCCTATTTTACATTTGTGCCAGGTTTGATTGGCTTCGGGAGAAATGTATGTTGAAGTGAGAATCACAGCTCCTATCACCTTACTCTTGATGCCAAGAAGCATATTTTTCATTTTTAGCCAGGTTGACTTGGTTAGCGATATCACACCTCTCAGTGGTATTTTTACAAGGGGGTGGGGGTCTTCAGCCACACAGAGGCCCATCCTCTTTTGGGGCATTTCCTGCAGCAGCACCAAGTCTTCAGCATCAAGGGGGGAGCAGTTTGTCCTCATATCTCCGCTGTGAGAAATTAGCCCACTGTTTCTGCCATTATCAAAACTCCCCTTTTTATTGTAACCCACATGTAACCTGTCAAGTTAGGGGAAGAGACTCCCAGTGCAAAATTCAGTGCACCCTGGCCTTTGAACTGTCGACATAGGCGAGCCAGTTCAGGCCCATTTTTGTTATTCTCATAAAAGTGGAGTTTAAGCATTTTCACAGTACTCTTCGGCAGGTTGGTTCAGCAATTGCCTCCGAGGGTTTCATTATTTTTTGAAGGAGGCAAGCATTTAAAAACAGCAGAGGTAGCAAGAAAAATGACATGCAAAACTTTCCATCAAACTTGCTGCAGCTTGATCACCACTCCCTTTGGAACACAAGGAGATCTCACCATCTGACTGATTTCAGAGCTGAACAGATTCTGTTTTTCAATGCAAACTAGTGATTTAAAGTAATTGAAAGATGCTGAACGCTAAGTATCATCACAATGAAAACCGCTGTGCTCAATGCGTTCTCTACTGGTGGGGTGAATTTTCCGGGTGGGAGTTCCCTTAGTCTGCCACCCCCAACAACAGCTGATGTTCAGCCGAAACCCTGTTTACGTGGTCAGAATGGGAGAAGTTCCTAGAAAATTTGCCCCCATTGTGATTTGTCACTCTTTAATGTAGTAAAAAATTGTGCACTCTGTAGCATAGTCTATCATCCGTAATTTCATTTGCAAAATACATAGCAGGGATTTTTAACGCACCCCGTCTAGTGGGATTGGAGTGAGCACACAGTTAAAGTAGCTTTGCAAAGACTTCCCACCCCATTCCTGTGCAGTTCCTGCCTGCCATCACCTTAAATGAGCCATTGTTTTAGGTGGGTCAAATGGAAGTTTGGTGCATCATTAATAATAATTAATTCATGATGTCATTAGGACCCCAATGCCCCTATTTTAATGACCTTATTGAGCAGGGTGCCTGATGTGGGCCACTAGCTCAGTAATTCCTGGAAATAAAAGAAGAGGAGGTTCTCTAAGGTCAGTCAAAAACTTAGTTGGGCCAGGAAAAGCAGCAGTGTTTTCTAGGCCCTATAAGAAACATCTGGGCTTCTGCTGTCCCAGGTTCCCCCTTCGTACCTGTGAAAAGTACCCGCTCATGACATTAGCCAAGTGCCAGTAGGTGGGCTTCGGGCTGCACAAGTTATTTGAGCCACCAAAAGCTGGCCAGCTGCTTCTTTCTGTGCATTTTGGGCAGGCAGCTGGCTGTGGGACATAAACAAGGCAGGGTTAGTGCTCGCATTTCCCCTGCTCCCTTAAAAAGAACTCCTGGTTAAATAAGCAGTTGTACTGTGTTTCACCTTACAGTTGTTGAGTGCAGTTTAAGTTAGTTATGAGAATTATGTTGAAGGGCCTTGTCACACCACTTCCATTGTCTGTGGTAAAAAAGGCTGCCTGTACCTCTTCTGAGTCCTTCTATCTCTTTAATCCTAAATCATAGTAGCAAAATCTTGGATACAATTATTCTGAGGTAGAAAATCAGCTTGGACTATAGCACAAAACTGGCCACTATCTCCATGGTGGTCATCTTGTTCAGTCCATTGTAGACAATGGCATTCATTATCAGGGTGGGGAGTGCAACAGGCAGCCAATGTGATACCACCTGTTTTGTGCTCCCACTCAAGATGCATTTCTACACCTTGGAGTGTGTTTTCAATCCATTTACAGATGACTTATTACTTTTGAAGTTGATAATTTTTGTGGCATGTTTTGTCAATGTACAGTGCCTATTGCATTTCAGTTCACCACAATAGTGGAACAGGAACTGTGTTAGGCCCAGACCTCCTTCTGGAATTCTGAGCGTACAATGTCTTCCTTCTGTAACCATCGAGCCCAGGCCAGATCTTTGCAAGAACAATTTAGCTGCTCATACTCCCCCACTTTAACCCCTAGCCCTGCAAATTTTCTCGCGACTAGGGGCTTACCCAATTCCTTTATGAAAGCCATGGTGAAACTGCCTTCATCGCCCTTTCAGATGTGCATTGCAGATTGTAGCCACTCGCTGCTTAAAAAGGTTATCCTTATGTTGCCTTTGATTATTTTTCTCTGGTTCTTGACCCTTCTGCCAATGGTAACAGTTTCTCTCTATCTACCCTGTCCAGACCCTTCATGATTTTGAACACCCATATCAACTCTCTTCTCAGCCCTACTCTTCGCTATAGGAGAACAGCCTCCAATCTACCTATGTAACTGAAGTCCCTCATTTATGCAACTATTTCTGTAATTAAGGAGATGTGGCATTACCCTATGGTAATGTCACCGGACTAATAATCCAGAGACCCAAGCTAATGCTCAGGGGGCACAGGTTCAAATCCCATCCATAGCAGCTGATGGAATTTAAATTCAATTAATAAACCTGGAATATAAAGTTAGCCACTGTAATGGTGACCAGGAAACCATTTTGATTGTTGTAAAAACCCATCTGGCTCACTCTCTAATGTATTTTCAGGAAGGAAATCTGCCCCCTTACCTGGTTTGGCCTGTCCTACATGTGATTTTAGACTCACAGCAATCTGGTTGCCTCAACTGTATTCTGAAATGTTCAGTTCAAGGATAATTAGAGATGGGCAGCAAATGCTGGCTTTGCCAGTGATGCCACATCCCGTGAAAGAATAAAGAAAAAAAATATTTTCTGCACCCTCTCTAAAGCCCTCCTTCACATATCCATCCATATGGCAATCTCCAATCTGCATTACACGTACCGGTGTTATTTGGCAAAGCCATTTTAATCATATGAAATTTGTCTCCATTTCTTACTGCAATTCTGGGAGCACAGTCATTCATTCTCACAGAGCCTTGCTTTTACATGTTTTGACATTTTTTGTCACCATTGGTGATTTGCTTTAACAATTTAGGAACTTTAAACGTTTTAAAGATGTTGCAATCATGCAATTAGGGCCCAGCCCTATCATTCGTATAATTTGCATGTAATTTAAATACCTTTTGTCTGTGCTGTCACATCAACAAATTGAATGCAGCAGAAGCCCTTGAGAATTGTTATGGCACAGCACATGGTAAAATCTGAGCTGTTCAAATCCCAAAGGGAAACTTGAAACAACTGCCAAAACTGTTTTGCAATTTGTCTATTTATTTTGAGATGTATGCCTTGAATTCAGTAGTAATAAGTCCACTGAGTCTTTAAGGGCTCTAAATTAAATTAAAACAAAACTAAATTAAACATTTATTAATAAAATAAAAAGATTTTAAGCACGTAATGCTTATGTACACAGGTCTACAAATTACTACAATGATAACTCCTCATTCCCCTGATTAATCTAACTCCCAGTTACATCTCCATTAAGGCAACAGTAAGACACATAGATTTAAACAGAATCAGGCAAAGCATACACCCTGGACAGTCGAATTCAAAGTGAGTTTTTCTCAGCTTTGGTTCCTTGGAGACGGCAACTTGAGGCTTCTCGCACTTGTTTTAGATCTTACAAAACGCCTTCCCTTGCACACAGCCTTCTCTCCTTTAAATATATTTTCCCCTTTGAATGCAAATTCCAATTGTTTCACTATGTCTTTAGACTCTACCTCTTTAATAATAAAAATCTATCATAGTAACAATTTTACCAGCAATCTTTGAGAAAAATAAACATACTGTTCCTTGAGTTCAACAACTTCAGACCATGAACTCTCTCCTATATCTTCACCCCTTTTTAACCCCCTTTTTCAATTTTATTTTTATTTTTTATCTACTCATTTTTACTTTTTTTTATTTTTATTTTTCTTGATTCATTAATTGTTTTATCCCCTTTTTTACCCCCCCATTTTTATCCCCTTTTCTATCCTTTTTTTCCCCAACCACCCCTCCCCCTCATGCCCCCCAAAAGGGCCATCTGTTACTTGTTCTATGTTGTTCTTTCACAGAGTGCTGACCCTTGTTTTGCTATTAACACATTCTGCTTTCTTACCTTTATGCCACTATCAGCACCTTCTTTAGCCCTTACCAGCACCATTAACACTCCCTTCGTCTTTCTGTCCATGACATCTTTGTCAATCTCTCCTTAGTCCCCACCTATCACTGGCCTTCTATCCAGCTTCACCTGCTCCACTCCCCTTAAACAGTATAAATTCATCACATTTCTACTTATCTTTAGCTCTGAGGAAGGGTCATATGGACCTGAAACGTTAACTCTGTTTCTCTTTCCACAGACGCTGTTAGACCTGCTGAGATTTCCAGCCTTTTCTGTTTTTATTACACTGTTTCTTAATTTCTCCTGACTAGATGAAACATTTCAACCCCTCTTTTGAATTCAAGCTACTCTGGTTTCTTTAAAAATGCGATTGTTCCCTTTACACCTCACATTCTAAAACTTCATCCACGTTTCCCTATTTAGCATTCCAAACCTAGTTTATCTTCTTACATCAAAGCCTTCAGGCAAGATGTCTTTAATTCAATTAAGTTCCGCACACAGACACAGACACACACACACACAAACACACACACACACCTACTATTACTCTACTTCATAATAAATTGCAGATAACATTATGAAAATTATTATATCTTCCTGACAGAATCTCATTTACATTTTGCTGTCACATCTACAAAACAAACATTTTTCCCCACAAGAAACAAACACAAATACTTACCAGTTGTGTGTTCAGTTCTTACCCCACCTCTGAATTATTTCTGAAAGTGGCTCCTGTATGCAATTATAGTTTTCCCAATCTGGAAGGCATTCAATGCTACTATCGTGCAGTGAAAATAATAGGTTGGTTTTGAGTCTACATTATCAGCCCACATTGAGTGGTGGTGCTTAACCGGTCTTGAATTTTCTAACATTCTCATCATGAGTATCAAAAATTGACTCATTAATTTCGGTGTCATAATCATACTTTTTAAAAAATTCTTTCAGTAGCTTGAATTCAAAAGAGGGGGTGAAATGCTTCACCTAGCCAGGAGAAATTAAGAAACAGTGTAATAAAAACAGAAAGTGCTGGGAAAACACAGCAGGTCTGGTAGCATCTGTGGAGAGAGAAGGTGAGCCACCTTCCTGAACCGTTGCAGTCCATTTGTGTAGGTACATCGGGTACATCCACAGTGCTGCTAGGGAGGGAGTTCTAGGATTTTGAGTCAGCGACAGTGAAGGAACTGTGATATATTTCCAAGTAAGGATGGTGTGTAGCTTGGAGGGGAACTGGCAGGTTGTGGTGTTCCTATGCATCTGCTGTCCTTGTCCTTCTAGGTGGTAGAGGTCATGGGTTTGGAAGATACTGTCAAAGGAGTCTTGGTGAGGTGTTGCAGTACATCTTGTAGACAGTACAAACTGCTGCCATTGTGTGTCGGTGGTGGAGGCAGTGAATATTTAAGATATTGGCTGGTGTGCCAATCAAGCAGGCTGCTTTGTCCTGGATGGTGTGGAGCCAATTGTGTGTTGCTGGAGCTCCACTCATCCAGGCAAGTGGAGAGTATTCCATCACACTCCTGAATTGTGCCTTGTAGATGGTGGACAGGCTTTGGGAGTTAGGAGGTGCGCAGAATTCTCAGCCTCTGACCTGCTCTCATAGCCACAGTATTTATATGGCTGGTCAGTTCAGTTTCTGGTCAATACTCCTGCGTTCATATGATATTTTTAAGTTTGAACAGATCTGTTCCCCAGTATTTACAGAGTTATTACAGTACTGAGCCAGTATACTATGTGCCATGTCTATAATTCTAAGGTTGCATTCTGCTTCACAAACCCTGTCGACATAGATCTATGGGTTAAGGATTGTGCAAATACAAAGGTCCTGGAATGGAAGGGCAAGCGGCCAGAGGCCATGATTCATATGGGAATGAATGACATAGATAGGAGTAGGTTTGAGGTTCTGCAAAGGGATTTCAAGGAGTTAAGTTCTGGATGAGCAGTGCCACCCGAATGGTAATCCAATACTATGCCCTGGGCCAGACAGGGAAAGATTAGGATTGTCAACATGTTGCTGGAAATGTTTGTGCAGAATTCGCCAAGGGGGAGATTTGGCCGTAGAGATGGAGGCCCTTTTGTTGAGGTGGTTTCTGGGTAGCCAGCTTGCTCGGACAGGAGGTGGGACATCCCATGCGATATTGCCAGCAGACATGGTTCGCAGCCAATTAAGGAAGGTGGGTGTGCCTTCCAGCCTGCCAACCCAGTCAGAAGGCTGGCACCTCTGGAACCTAAGCAGCAGCAGCAGTGAGAGAGTGGTCAGTGCTGAGGCAGCCAAGAAGATCATGAGGGAACCACCATTTTGAATTTTACATGGGTCAAGCAGACAGGGCCTGAAGAATAGAGAGAGAACCTCTCCAGTGGCAGCAATAGCGCCATAGGTGCATCATTTGCTGCCAGCGGCTTGGGAAAATTACCCTTAATAGGGCTATTAATAATTCAAATTGGCTGCCTGCCCAATGGAGGGAAACTTCCCCAGTGGTAGGACTGCATTGTTAAACCACCCCAATGGCAATTTATGGGTGTCTTCCTCCCATCCCCCCATATCTGTTCCCACCACCTGGGGGCCAGTAAAACTCCACATACGTTTCCGATTCATGGGGCACTGGGACTATTTTTGGTGCTGGGAAGTTTATACAAATGGAGTGGCCTTCACCCAAACCAGAGAGACACCCGTATCCTTACGAGAAGTGTGAATAAGAGAGTGGGGATAAATTTAAATATAGTTGATAGAACCCTTGCCTCTAAGTCAAAAGGTTTTGCCTTCAAGTCCCATTCCAGGATTTGAGCACAAAAATCAAAGCTGATAGTCCAATGCCACGCCAAGCGAGTGCTCCTATATGCTTTGGGGACAGCAGACACCTCAAAACACTGGAGAAGTGAAATCGATGGTGCCTTTCAATATCCTCAAAACCTCGTGGCAAGAAAGTTGGTCCAACAGCAGCACCCTCTCCCAAGCCAACCTGCCCATCATCAACACACTAATCACTCAAAACCAGCTCCGCTGGGTGGGACATATCGTTCGTATGCCTGGCACCAGACTCCCGAAGCAACTATTCCGAACTCGGTTATGGCAGGAGACTCTCAGGAGGACAATGGGATGTCCTCAAAGCATCCCTGAAGCGGTCAAACATCCCTGTTGGCTCATGGAAGTCTCTGTCTTGTGACCAACCAAAATGGAGACGGTTCATTCAGGAAGGCGCCGAATATCATCAGGAACATGCCGAGGCGAAGTCGAGGCGCCAGAGGGAGCGCATAAACCTTCAAGCAGCCAAGCTATCCAACCCTTCAAGCACCACTAGCCTCACATGTGGCAGAGTCTGAAGATCATGCATTGGACTTATCAGCCATGTCAGAACCCATCGAACCCAAGTGGAAGGAATTTCTCCTTGATCCCAAGGAACTGCCTAAGAAGAAGAAATTGTCAGAGGTGCCATCTTTCAGATGAGACATTAAATAAAGGTCCTGTCTGCCCTTTCAGGTGGATGTGAAAGATCCCATGGAACTAGTGGAAGAAGAGCAGGGGGGTTATCCTTGGTGTCCTGCCCAATATTTATCCCTCAATCAATATCACAAAAATGGATCATAATCACATTGCTGCTTTTGGAGTTTGCTGTGCACAGATTAGCTACTGTGTTTCCTATATTACCACAGTGACTACACTTCAAAAGTTCTTCATGGCTGTAGTGTGTTTTGGGACATCTGGTGGTCTTGAAAGGAGCTATATAAATGCAAGTCTTTCTTTTTATCTTTTAACTAGTTAGGGAGTGGGAAGAGAAGCATTACAATAAGTGTGAGTAAAAGACTCACACAAAAGATAGCAATTGGGCAGGGTGGTGTCATTAACCAAATAAGAGCTCTGTACATAAATGCACATAGAATAAGAAATATAGTTGGAATTACAAATTCACCTTTAAGAGAATGATGTAATGCTCATACCAGAGACCTGGCTACAACCTGGGTATCATTGGGAGCTAAATATCCCAGATGACAGGATCTTTAGCAAGGAGAAGGAAATTGGGAAAGGCCGTGGTGAAGGAATATTGATAAAAAAAGGCAGTGACAGCAGTAGAAAGGAGAGGTCAGGCCATGGAAACTCTAGGGTAGAATTAAAGAACAGCAGAGGATGGAAGATTTTGGCCGGGACTTTCCGCCCCAGCCAGCGGCGGGCATCGTCCCACCCATGATGATGTCCGCCAATTACGGGACTGGAAAATCCCGGCCTTGTTGTCTATATAATCTCCTGATTATATGTACTGGCAAGTATTTAAATATAACAAACTGTCTGCATTTTTAGTGTGCCTTTTCATAGCAAAATGTCCCAAGGCACTTCATGGGAGCATTATCAGAAAGAAAATGTGACACCAAACACCCAGGTTGACCCAAAGCTTGGTCAAAAAGGCAGGTTTAAAGAAGCGTCTTAAAAAGGAGGTAAGAGAGGAGGAGAGGTCGAGGGAAGGAATCCAGTCTTTGGAGTCCAGGCAGCAGAAGGCACAGTCACAAGTGGAGGCACAAAGGAAGCCAGGGATGCAGAATAGACCAGAATTGGAATTCTTGGAGGGTTCCAGGGCTGGAGGAGGTTATAGAGATAGGAATCGCAGTGAGGTCATGGAAGAGTTAAAACATGGGGATGAGAATTTTAAACTTGAGGTATTGTTAGCATTGATGGGTGAATCTTGGTGCAAGTAAAGATATGGGCCATTTTTCAGTATTGTCTGCTTGCATATGCCTATGACAGGTCTAACATCAGCCATCATGTTTGCTCCATTCAAGTTGTCTAAATGCAGATGTAGTCTAGCCAGAGGCTGCCACTGAAAGGATAGGTTTAATTTTATTTTAAGTTGATGTGGATCCAGAAGAGGTAGAAGCGCAATTCTGCTTGTCACTGATGGCAATGGTAGACCCCCACCCCCCTGTACACCCTGATGGAGTACCAAGAAAAGAAACAAATAACGGAACTGCAGGTACATTAGTCAAAACTCTCAAGATTCAGGAATCGTGCTTTTGGATTGAAAGATTGCAAATTCTCACTCTATTATTTAAGAATAGAGGAAGGGAGAACCCAGACAACTACAGAGCTGTTCATTTAACCTCAGTTGTGGGAAGTTGCTGGAATCGGTCATCAGAGACAGTGACTGAACATTTGGGCAACAGTCAGCAAATTTTTGTGAAGAGTAGGTCATGTCTGACTAATCTATTTGAATTTCCTGAGGAGTTCACTGCCATTGTGGTTAGGAGCTTGTCTATGGATCTATCCATATGGGTTTTTAGAAGGTATTTGATAAGATCCCTCATGAGAAATTGTTAGCGAAATGAAAATGTATGGGGTAATCTTATTGCATTTGATTGATAAGGGGGCTGTAGCATAATGGTAATGTTCCTGGACTAGTAATCCTGAAATTACTGGATGTTGTAAAAACCCATCTTGTTCACTAATGACCCTCATGAAGGGAATCCTTCTCCAGTCTGGCCTACACGTGACTCCAGATCCACAGCAATGTGATTTACTCTTAACTGCCCTCTGAAATGGCCCAGCAAGCTATAACAAAATGCCCCAGCAAAAAGCATTATGGGTGTACCTACATCACATGGACCGCAGCAGTTCAAAAAAGGTAGCTCAACACCACCTTGTCAAGGGCAATTAGGAATGGGCAATAAATGCTAGACTAGCCAGCAATGCTAATGTCCCAAGAATGAATTAAAAATAAGTTGTAAAGTCGGAGACATAGAGTAGGGATAACATAGAGACTGGGGTAGGCCATTTAGCGCCTTGAGCTTGTTCCCTATCGAGATCTGCGACCAAACTCCAGATACCCTCCCCATAACCCATGATACCTTTTTTTAACAAAAATCTATCAATCTCAGATTTGAAGTTACTAGTTCATTTGGCATCAATTGTCATTTGCAGAGGAGATTTGTAAACTTCAATCACCCTTTGTGTGTCAATGAGTTACTTAATTTCACTCTTTCACTCCTCTTCTGTGCTCGGTAGTCCTAGACTACTCAACTAACAGAAGCAGTTGCTCCCTATCTACCCAGGGAACATTCTCTGGTAGGATGTGGTTAGCGTTTCACATGGAATCTATACTGGGTCCTCAGCTTTGCATCACATATATTAATGATTGGATGAAGGAATAGTGAATTGTACACCCAAACCTGCAGATGACACTAAGGCCTAGATTTTCACCATGACGGACAGCCTCTGCATCATGGTGAAAATGGTGAAGGAGCACAGAAAGCACAAGTACCGCCCCTAGACATGGCTCTACCCATTGTCCCGGGGGTGTTTCGTGCATGTGCAGTTCACGGAGGCAGCTAGCCATTTGAATCACTGGCTGCCTCCACTCAAGCCGGGTTTTGATAGCGTAGGAGTGCGGAACTCGAAGTGTGCAGAACAGGCCTGGTGACAGCAGGTCTGAACTTTGTGCATTTCTTTGGATAGTCAGGGTACCCATTTGGAGAGATGCGGATACCCCTGTGGAATTTGCTTTAACTTGTCTTCACTGGCACAAACTCGTCTTGCCTTAAGCCAAGGGAGTAGGAGGGAGGGGACGCTGGACTCACAGAGCAATTTTTTTTGCCCCTGCTGACTCGTGCACCCAGGTGCCAGGGAGAACTTTGTGTTGGAGAAGAGCTCATTGTGTTGTGTGCGAAGGAAGATAGAGAATGGGTATGGTACCCTCGCACATAGCAGCCATAGAAGGCAGTTACCTTGAGCAGCAGGTGGCCAGAGGGAGGGCAGAAGGTCAGGAGGAAGAGATTGCTGCATGCACACCAGGAAGGAAGAGGAAGAGAGGCAGGACAACCAGGTACTACCCCGTGGGAAGGGTGTACAGACCTAGGACATCATACCTCAATATGACGGATGATCAGTGTTGAAGGTGATTGAGGCTAAGCCATGAGGCGGTGACAGAGAAATGTCACATGGTCCACAGCAACTCCAGCCGCTACCCATCGACCCCCATGCCCTGCCAGTGGCTGTGAAGGTAACCGTGGCTGTCAATTTTTTTGCCTCAGGAGCTTTCTAGGGATCATCTTCTAGGGATACACGTCTGGTCTCCCATTAAGGCTGTAACTAATGCCCTGTTTGCTTGTGTGGGGAATCAAATTAATTTCCCTATAGATTTGGCATCTCAGTCACAGACAGCCCTGGCCTTTGCCCAATTAGCAGGAATCCCTCAGGTGCAGGGTATTTTGCACTAATGTTGCCATAAAGGCCCCAATTTGAAATGCAGACACCTTTGTCAACCAAAAGCTCTTTCACTCAACCAATGTACATAACAAGACCTTCCTTCATATGGCTGAAATGTTCTCTGGCAGTTGCCACAACTCCTTCATACTAAGGAGTTCCCAACTCCCTCAGCTATTTCAGCCACCAATGGAGATCTGCAGTTGGCTTCTAGGGCACAAGGGATGCCCCTTAAGAATCTGGCTAATGATCCCCTTTGGGACCCCTCAGGCTAAGTCAGAGTACAACTATAATGGCAGCCATGTTGTCACAATCGAGTAGGCAATTGGCATTGCAGGAATGCTCTTCAGATGCCTTAATTGCTCAGGTGGAGCTCTGCGATATGCCCCAATAAGGGTATCAAGAATAGTAGTGGTGTGCTGCATGCTGCACAACATTGCACAGCAGAGGGCCATACAAATCAATGATGATGACACCATAGGCAGAGCTCCAACTCTGTGGAGGAGGAAGCCCCTGTTCATTCGGAAGATTCACAACCGGATGAGGATGAAGAGGCTGTCAATGACAGAGTAGCTTAGAGGCATGGCCATGCAGCCAGGGCTGACTCTGTGCAGGAGGGGAACCACTGCCAGACAGGTCCTTGTGCAAAATAGATTCTCATAAGGTCCTCTCATATTGCAACTACCATCAGTCCATCCCCAGTGAGCAACTTCTACCTGAAGAATCTTGTACATCGATTCCACAATTACTCAAGGGACTGCCCATCCACCATAGTTGAGAGAATCAACATCAATGAGTTTGACTCAGTCACATTCAAATTACTGCAACCAGATCAACACCACAGGCCTCATCATATTGCAAACACGCATGGTAATGAGTCCTTCACAACCTGGCCCCCTCACATGAAAGCCAATGACAGTAAATGAGGTGCTAAAGCTGCCACCTTGTCCATAATAAAACCATGCCCACAATGCTGAGAGTTACACGATTTAAGACTTTACACCCTCTACATGCTGATAGGAAGATTGTATGTTCCAGCGTACGTGCAGATAAGGCATCTCGCGCATGATCAGCCCATAACTGTGCTCCTTGAAAGAACTTGTATATCATCCATTCTGGCCAATGGTTCAGTTTCTGAATGGGTGACACATCAAACATTCCAGTCTCCCATACACCTCTGCTTCCCAGAAATCACATACTGCGACACAGCCTGGAAGGCAAATGCTGCCAAAGTAGTGGAAACAGCAGACAAGCAATATTACCTGGAGCATACATGGCCTCTTGAGCTGCAATGCCTACACCTAGGACAATGTGTAATACTACAGTGCAGATAAATGCCTTGAGCCCAGCACTCATGTTTCAGGTGCACATCCTGCCCAACATTTCCTCATGGAGTCTGATCATTAAGTCTCCTTTAAAGTCAAGATCGAATGGACAATGAAAGACACAAGGAGTATCTCAGTGCTTGAGCCTTTGTACACTAGAATCTTAAGTGATACAGCAGAGAAGGAAGAAGCCTTGAATGCATCACAAATCAGCCGACAATCTTGCTCCTTATGACGTCACATCAAGATTTACCTCAGAATACCTCCATCATTATTACTGGTAAGAACCGCCTTCATAATGTTACCCTGGCAGCAATGTAAATGGCTGGTCTGGCAATGGGTGGCCTATCTTCATCCTGCTCCTTTTCTATGTTCTCCTCATCCAAAGGTGAGTGACAAGCCCTCTCGTCCTCCTCCACCTGCATTCCTGACCTCATTACAGCCTTGGTCCAAACATGGACAAAAAAGCTGCACTCAAGAGGTGAGGTTAGAATGGTTGCCCTTAACATCATAGCCACATTTGACCAAGTGTGGCATTAAGGAGCCCTGGCAAAACTGAAGCCAATGGGAGTCAGGGGAAAAGCTCTCCGCTGGTTAGAGTAATACGTAGCACAAAGGAAGATGGATGTGGTTGTTAGAAGTCAATTATATTGGTTCAGGACATCGATTCAGGAGTTCCTCAGGGTAGTGTACTAGGCCCAATCATCTTCAGCTGCTTCAACAATGATCTTCCCTCCATCATAAGGTCAGAAGTGGGGATGTGCATTGATGATTGTACAATGTTCAATACCATTTGTGACTCCTCAGATACTGAAACAGTTCGTGTCCATATGCAGCAAGACCTGGACAATAATCAGGCTTGGGCTAATAAGTGGCAAGTAATATTCACACTACACAAGTGCCGGGCAATGACCATCTCCAACAAAAGAGAATCTAACCATCTACTTGTGACATTCAATGGCGTTACCATTGCTGAATTTCCCCACTATCAATATCCTGGGGGTTACCACTGACCAGAAATTGAATAGCACCAGCCATATAAACGAGCAGGTCAGAGGCTGGGACTTCTGCAAGGAGTAACTCACTTCCTGACTCCCAAAAGCCTGTCCACAATCCACAAGCCACAAGGCAGGAGCGTGATGGAATACTCCCCACCTGCCTGGATGAGTGGAGCTTCAACAACACTCAAGATGCTCAACACCATCTGGGACAAAGCAGCCCGCTAGATTGGCACCCCATTACCACCTTAAACATTCACTCCCTCCACCACCGACACACAGTGGCAGCAGTGTGTACCATCTGTAGCAACTCACCAAGGCTCCTTTAACAGCACTTTACAAACCCATGACCTCAAAACCTAGAAGGATAAGGGCAGCAGATGTATGGGAACACCACCACCTGGATTTTCCTTTCCAAATCACTCACCATCCTGACGTGCAACTATATCACCGTTCCTTCACTGTCGCTGCATCAAAATCCTGGAACTCCCTCCCTAACAGCACTGTGGGTGTACCTACAACACATGGACTGCAGCAGTTCAAGAAAGCGACTCACCACCACCTTCTCAAGGGCAAATAGGGATGGGCAATAAATGCTGGCCTAGCCAGCGATGCCTACATCCCCTTAATGAATGATTTAAAAGGTATATATTTTTGAGCTGTCTAGTATACAAACGCATCTCGAGTCATGTGTAAGTAAGTAAATTCAAGAATGCTGAAATGTGCTATATACAATGTGAAATGTGTAACCATGGCGAACCTGTTAGTGCTCTAGGCAAGACTGCACTCTTCGCTCTCGCATATTCCTACAAAGTGCCCTCCACATGTTGCCTTAGAGGAGGTGGAGGCAGGCTGCTCACTTCCCTGTCTATGCAGCAATGAGGAGTGTGGTGGCTTGCCACGTCATGCAGGCACCTATTGGGGACCCTCTTTAGACTGTGCCCTCTGCATCTCTACATGGGCAGCCCTGGTCACTGGCATGTATGCGGCTGACAAGGGCTCTGGCATAGGGGCTGGGGAGGTGGAGGAAAATGAGGGTGCTGAGGAGATTTCGGTACCTTCACCCTCCTCAGTAGCCTCCATAACCCTGGGTTGTCTTTCAGATGGGGTTGATGGGGCTGGCTGCTGGTGTGCAGCAATTGTCCATTCCAGCAACCACTGTGCCAACGGTGAGACTGTCCTGTTAAGGATATGCAGCTCCTCATGTATTACATGGATGTCAGAGCTCATACTTGAGCGGACTGATCCAGGCTACTGAGGGAGGCTTACACTCTTTCCTGACCGAGATGCTGCCCTTGCATCCACTCCAAGTGCTGCTGCATATGTCTCCGTGAGAGTGGCCAATCTATGAAGGTCAGAGCTTATGTGGTTCAACTCCTGGGACAATGTGGAGTTCATAACTGTGATGGACTCCTCCATTCGCAGTCCAAGAGCTCCCACTTCCTCAGGAACTCTGCCAGATGTCCATACATCTGTTGCCGATTATCTAAATACTGTGTCCCAAAATGTGACTCCTGAGGCTCCACGTTCCTGCCCAATGGAGCATCATTCCTCCCTCCTCTGAGGGGGACTGTGCACAGATTTCTCCGATCTGATACCTCCTCCTGCGCTCTGCTGCAGTGCTCCTCACCCTGTGCCACCGACTCTACACAAAAACACTAGATCCTCCAAAGTGCTTGTAAATGAGTTGGTGGAGTGTGGGCTAGTAAGATGGGACACTGCCTCCTCAGGCATCTCTTCCTTCTCCTGATACCTGAGGGATGAGGTGGCCCAGGGTGAGGATGGGTGGGAATGGTGAGTGAGTGAGCAGAGCTGGGGCCTGTGTGAGACACAAAAGCAGTTATTTAGGTATGGCCTTTCGCATTATGAAAGCACGCACTGATGCACGGCCATTGCCTTAACCATGCTTGCATTGCCCTTATGACACAACCCCATCCTTGCACTCCCTCTCATGCCAACGTCCCATTGTACTCAGTGAAGTGACATCCTGACCTCCAACATTACCACCATCTGCCAAGGTGATTTCAACAGTGCCTTTATCACCCGCTAACAGTGATTCACCATCACCAACAGCTTTTCAAGCCCCCTGGCAATCTTCATGGCCAACCAAATGAATTGTTCTCAATCAGGCTGACCAACCCCCAGTCTGGCCCATCACCTTAGTGTTCTTCCTTTTTGACTGCAATGGCAACATGAATTGATGTTAGCCTAATATATATACAGTGCAAAGAGGGATATTGCTCTTCACAGCGTTTGCGTGTACCTACATGAGCTGTGTACACATACAAGTTTCAATGCTGAAGCACAGGTATGTCCCAAGTCTCGTTCCTTAGCTGCAGCATGCAGATGTGACCCTTCCCTTGGAGCTCAATTTGGACGAGCCAAGCTACTCACCTTGCCAGAATGCAACAGGTCATTGAACCTTTTCTGGAACTGAATCCAGGAATGCTCATGCTTTCCTGCTGTGCTCACCACAGCCACAATTTGTATCCAGGCCTTCTTGGTTGTGGCAGGTGGATTTCAATGGCCAGCAGGGTACAGCACCTCCTCCTCTGGACCTCTTGCATTAACACTTGAAGGTCCTAATCGGAGAAGCATGGGGCAGCTGGACCCAACCTTTCCACTGCATCTCCTCTGTGTGACATTCTATCAATAAAAATGTAAGGCAAAAAGGCTCTTGAGCAACTTTGATTACAATGCACTCATTCACTTTTGTAAGCTCCCATGAATGAACAATTTTCTCCATATCATCAATGTTTACTGTTAACAGTGTGGTGAGGAGAATGCTCTGCACAAGTGCCATGCAAGTTGCGGCTGTGACTCCAAGGTAACATGCAGTGCTCCACGACCACTGACAGCCCTACTGGTTTACTTTCTCATAATCACACTGTTGTACCGTGACAATGTGCAGATTTGAGGGACCTGGTCAAGGGTCAACAGTGTGGGTGCATCCTGATAGATGGATGGCAAGAGGGTAAGCGGATAGTATAATGACCATGGCACTGTCCATCATTCATCCACTGGGTCTTGGCAATTAACAACTTGATGCATTATCTTTGTACCAGGTCGTGGTGGCAAGACAATGCCACTTTCATGGCTGTGCCCTGACAATCCCCTCCATGCTTTCAGTGGTTCAGTAGAGTCCACTGATTGGGCAGCAACATTGACAATTCTCCCATAGGGAAAACCCATGATGGGCCATCCATTCCAGGGTCAGCTAACAGTTGAACAACATTTACATTGTTCACACTCACCTGACAAGTCAGTGACGTCTTCTCCGAGGCACAGAAAGTTAACCATGGATGACCAACCTCCCAAACGGGCCTTTCTGAAAGCCTGTTTTTCATACATGTTTGGGTCACCCAGCCAGCGCCGGGCCCACCTCCAACCTCTCACTGCTTCCAGACTAACCTGCCACCCCCGGACCAAAAATCTGACATACAGGCAGACATTTTTAAAAGTCAGGTTCACAGAGCCAGCAGTTCTCCCGA
Source organism: Cetorhinus maximus (assembly GCF_964194155.1). Taxonomy (NCBI): domain Eukaryota; kingdom Metazoa; phylum Chordata; class Chondrichthyes; order Lamniformes; family Cetorhinidae; genus Cetorhinus; species Cetorhinus maximus. The sequence goes on from NC_135899.1 coordinate 70,318,708, forward strand.
CTCCATGTACCCAACTCTTGGATGAAAATCCCGGCCTAAGTCAGGAAGCACAGCCTTGGGGGACACCACTTGTCACGTGTTGTGTAGATGGAGCAGGGAGCTATAAAAGAACATTGACAGAGTAAGTGAGTGGGAAACACTATGCAAATGGATTTCAATATGTGAAAATGTCAAAAAAGACTAATTGGAATATTTTGTTAGAGGTGAGAGGCTAGGAGCTGGAGAGGAGAAAAATAGTTTAGCTTGTGCACAGATACAAAAAGTAATTTTTTAAAAAAGGTTAATAGAATGATGGCCTTTATCTCAGAGGGGTTTGAACGCAAAAGTCAGGAAGTGCTGCCTCAGTTGTGCAGAGCCCAGGTCAGACCCCACCTGGAGTATTGCCTCAAGATGTATTGGAGACAGGTTGTATAAACTTTGTTTCTATTCCTTTGAGTTTAGAAAGGTGAGCATTGATCGTATTGTCTTTAAAATAACAAAAGGATTCAACAGAGTAGCTACAGAGAAGCTCTTTCCTCTGATGGTGGTCTCCAGAGTAATTAAAGCTAGGCCACTGAGGAGTGAAATTATGAGGCACTTTGTCAATAGATATGGAGTATACACGGGTATATGGGCTACACCTTTTTTTCCATTCTCAGGATATGAGCATTGCTACCATATTGCCTATCCCTAGCTGCCCTTGAGAAGGAAAGGTGTGCACCTTCATCTTATGTTCCTATTTATCCCTGTCTCCACACCAGAATAAATTAGGTAAATCAGGAAAGAAAGAAAGACTTGCATTTATATAATGCCTTTCATAACCTTAAGATGTTCAAAAATGCTTTACAGCCAAAGAAATATCTGAAGTGTAATCACTGTTGTAATGTCAAAAACATGTTAACCAATATGTACACAGCAAAGTCTGACGAACAACAATGAGAATATGACCAGATAATCTGCTTTATTGACATTGGCTAAGAGATAAATGTTAGCCAGGACACTGGGGACATCTCTGCCTCTGTTCTTCGAATAGTGCCATTGGATCTATTATGTCTACCTGAGTAGTAGATGGGACCTTATTTTAATGTCTCCTGTGAAGAAAGGCACCTCTGACACTGCAGAACTCCCTCAATATTGCACTGAAGTAATGTACATAAAAACATACATTTGAATTGCAAATATAATGACCCTATGATCTTTACCACCAAGACTGGAAACGTATTTTTCTATTACTGTTTCATTGAGGGTCTGATTCCCATACACAGTGACTGTAGTAGCCAATGTGAAATGATAGTATTTGTAGACATTCAAGGTTTAAGTATGTGTTCAAGGAGGAAGCAAACTATGAGAACCAAGGAGAGTCAGGCTGTCCTTCCCCTTTTCTGGGGGTTTCTTCTTCCTACTGAAACATAGATTTCTTCTGCTTCTGGTATATTATCACAAAATCTGGAATGTGGTTGATTCCTGTTAATGTCTCAATATTTGACATTCCCAGCAGACGCAACAGAACTAATAACTAGAAGTATTTTACAACACATGAAAATATTGAGAGGTACACATTATCTAAGCTGTGATAGTAAACTCCATGCAGTTTGTCCATATCACTCAAACTGTTCAGTTGTGCTGTGTGTTAACGTTCTAGCAGTGATTCAAAAAGATATATTTGGTTTGAAATCTTTTACAACGCACCTCAAAGTCAATAGTGAAAATTTTCTGTGTGCTACAAACATGTTACTCAAACTGCAGTGTTATTGTACACTGTAAGTCACAATGCAATCCCATTGTACCGTGACTCACGCCACAATGATATAGGATTGAATCATCCTTTGCACACGTGTAAAACACTTTTGATAGTAACTCTGTCTGCAATAAGTATTGGTGCACTGAGTCACAAGAATACCACGTTTCACATTCTGGCAGAGTAAATTGCTGCTGCTGATAACTTAAGCCACCAAGTGGAATGTAGCTTCTACCAATGGGCACACATCGCAATTTAACAATCAGAGATGAACCAGTAAACTTCACTAATGATTGTGGCTTTAGCTATGTGCCAATAAATGCAGGAAAATCACCTACAAAACCAAAGTAATGTGGAAACTACATTCAGAGAACGGGAACTTTGTGGAAATAATTCACTAAAGGAAGGACATTTTCAACGCTGATTTCCAGCAGCTGCTGGTTATTGAGTTTCTGGGCTAAGAAACATCAAAAAATTAATACATTTTCCAAAATTTGAAAAGACACATAGAAAGGTAATTTAAACAGGTGAATGAGCTTAGAAGGATGATGTGCTTACAGGTGGCAATGACAAAGGTTTGAAAGGACTGGTCCACGATAGGAATGTGCCACTGTTTAAAAAATAAAATCAGAAATAATTCCCGATTGTGATGGGGGGAGGGTGGATTTTCAAACAGTGACTCCAATATTTGCTCCAAGAGAGAAAAATCCGATGGGAGCCTTCGGTACATATTTGCTTGCCTGATTCAACACTCTCTTGAATTTGCTGTCCGAATTTCACCCAAAATGGGGGTAGAGCCATTTAAATACGCAAATTGGGGACCTACGTTAATTGTAGAATCCCAGTTACAATTTTCATGGGTGAGGAATGTGAAGTGTCTACTAATCTAAGCTCTCCATGCTGATCGCAGTGATGGAGTTCTAAATAAGGATACTACCCGCTACCAAATCGGTTTGAAGCACTTCTACCACTTCATCCAAAAAAATGGGTGTCACAATTTTGAATTTTCCTGGTTCCTGGTTTCCAGGGTGGCTAGAAATTCCTAAGTTGGGTGTTTTCTTCTTTCATGCTGCTACAGACCTTTAAGCCCTGCAGCAGCAAGAAAACTCTTTTCCACAGCGGTAATTCCCTAAAGAATTTCACCCGCATTATGGCAATTTGACTGCAAACTCCGGCTGCCCATCCTCCTTCCCAGTAGGTGGGAAATGTAAAGGCTGTTATTTTTGGGAAGCGGGACAAATAAGATTTGACTCTTTCGGGTGTCACAGATGTTACTCACGTGGGAACCGTCTCTCCAGAAGCTGTCGCCAAGTGGGCGTGTTAGCAGAGTTTCTCCAGTGTTTAACACCTTTTTTATGTCAATAACTGACCTAGCTGATCTTTACGCTCTGGGCTATCGGTTGGATGGAAAATTCGCTTTGAAATCGATTTTCAGCAAATGGAAATCAGATATCTTTTTGTAAGTTGGTCCAAAATCTGACCGTGACAATGAGCCAGGAGGAAGAAAGAAGATTGCAAATAAAAGATGTAGAAGGACTACAAGAAGCATAATAGGTTAGACTAGCTGGGGGGAAAAAAGTAAAATTAAAGTTAAAATCACAATGGGAGAGAGAGAAAAGGAAAGTTTGAGATAATGGGTCTTAAAGATGATAGGGTCAATAATAAAAATAACAAATATTTTTGTTTCTACTTAGAATTCTGTTTTAGATGTTTATTTTAGCAGTCTATAGAGTTAATATTACACAATGCAAGTAGTCTTGACTTTTGAATGGTTACACACGCAATCGGTCCATGTTGCTGTAAGAACGACTATCTCTGTACCTGCTGGCATTATAAGGGTTAATCTGGTTCAGTGCTCGCCGCGCTGCCCTTGTTTATGGTCTCTGTTTTTAACATTCCTTATTATCCCAGCTACAACAAGCTGCAATTTCTTCCGTTCACAAATGCAGAACAGTTTAATAACCCTTCATCCTTCTCCACCTAGGGTGTGGCTCAGACTCCACATGTGGTGGTAAAATGAAACATTCGGGATATTTTTCATGTGGCAAAAATAGGATCAAAATTGATGGTTTGAGCAGATTGTGATGCATGTAAATCAAGGACATGTTGTGTAATTGAGAGGGGGTGTTTTTCAGAATAATGGATAGGAAATGACAAGTCCATTAAAAACACATGCACAAAAACCAAGGACCTGCTGTTCTTCCCAAGTACACTGTAGCTTTCTAGACTGCATATCCCAGTAGCCATGTAGTATTTATAAAACTGCATATTCATTCTTAGCTGTGCCCACAAGCATATTGTTAACTTCTGTTTAACCACTTTCTGTAAAAGTAAGATTTCTCTTCTGATTTTGTTAACTGCTTTAAATTTCACTTAAATTATATGGCTTCATCATAGAAGGCGGGAGACCAAGGGGGTCACTCATTTGGGGAGCCAGTGCAGACATGATAGGCCTTGATTCAGTGATTTGCCAGATGATAATCAGCAATAGATTTACCAATACTCAACTGCAAGTGATTTCTTGCTATAACTGTAATAATGATGGAACGACTATTAAATCTTCAATGTGAGCATCATTACACACCAATGAAAATTAGTATACTGACAGGCAACTCTTACCTGATAACTACTACACTGTTAATTTATTTACACTGGATCTCTTTTACCTAACAGCACTATCAGACACTCCAGGGCTATAGTTAATCTTAGGCCTCAGAGAACAGTTATGTGGGACCTCCCAAGTGTTCACAATGTAGGATGAGAGAAAATGAGTGCCAATTGACACTCCTAAACATTAGTGAAAGTAACTGCAATCAGATATGGAAAAAATACTCTTTAAAAAAAAACACAAAAAAGGGTATAAAAATGTAAGGGGAGTATTTTCTGATTTTTTGTTATGTTGCATGCAATAGTATCCAGACAGTTATGTGTTACATCAGGGTCAGTGGCTCCGAATCATCTCCTTAAGACAATTTTTTATCTTCATAGAATCATAAAATAGTTATAGTACAGGTGGAAGCCATTCAGCCCATCAAGTCCACATCAGCTATCTGCAAAGAGCAGTTTAGCTGGTCCTATTCCCCTGCACTCTCCCCCGACTTGTTGTAGTGAATGGAGCTGCTGTTTGATACATAAAGCAATTTCTGACAACAAATATTATGGCCTAATTAAAATATGAAGGAGACCCAAATTATTGATGTTCTGAGACGGTAGACTTTAGCCGCAGTGCTTGGTTAGTGGACAGACTGCAGTCATACTCTGATATCTGCTTAACACTTGTTTATTAGTACTATTTCTAAACAGGTTGTTCTAGGCACGCTGTTCCTGGGCATGGGTGCTCCAACCTCTTTCGAGAATCTAACACATGACTGACTGATGTCAATGGTACATCATCATCTACGTCCCATCTGTTAACCCTTTATATCCCATCTGTTAACCCTTTATACTACATCTCCCCCACAAGTATACTGGCCAGAATTTTCCCGTCGACGATTTGGGGGCGGGGCCTGCTTGCCGACAGGTAAATAATGCGGGATGACATCAGGAGGAACACCTGATATCATCCCGGTCTATTTAAATTTTTAGGAAGGCGGACGGTCAGCGAAATCAGCTGTCTGCCCGCCGACCTGACAATGGCCAATTGAGGCCATTGGGAGGATAATTAAGATCATTAAAGACCCTGCCCGTCCAACCTTAAGGCTGGCGGGCAGGCCAGGAGCCCCAGTGGGCTCCTGATAATACATGAAACCTCATCCACTGGCGGGATGAGGTTTCATGTACGTGTTTAAAAACTTTAATAAAGTTTCAGTGCTTCTTATTAACATGTCCCATCTTGTGTGACATTTTCACATGAGGAGGACATGTTAATAATGTTTTTATTTTTCTATTTTTAAAGTTTTTTAACCTGTCACTAATCTCCCTGAGACAGCACTTAGTCTCAGGTAGCTGTGTGCTCTTTCGCACGCATGCGTGCACTTTGACAGTTGGGGAATCCCTCCCCCCCCACCGGTGCACAGGAAGTGCATAGCGCTTCCCGTCGGGCAGCCCGCTGGGCGGGCCTTAATTGGCCCGCCCACTCATAAATGGCGGTGGGTCCCGATTCGGCGGCGGGGGTCGGCTGTCCGCCCGCCGCCGAGCCGTTGGGACCCGCCTGCCCACTAAGGGCAAAATTCTGCCCACCATTCCATTTTCAACAAAAACATAAAACCGTGGGCAGAATTTTCCATTTTGGAGACTAAGTGTGGCGGTGGGTGGGTCTTGTGGCACGTTTCCCACTGGGCAGCATGATGGGAACTCGCGCCTGATTTCAGACTCCGACGCTCATTAATTATGCATGGACAAGTAGCTCTCCAAATCACATGGTGGGATGGGAACTGATTCGTCCACCTCGCTGTTACTCAATGGGGTCGAAGGCCCGGACGCCATATTTAAACACCACCCGCGCACACACCTTCATTCTCTCCAGCCCAGCTGTATGAAGAAACGTTTTAAGATGGCTGCGCCCAAGTAAAAAGCTGAACCAAGGTTCAGCAATGAGGCCCTTGAGGCCCTCGTCCATGGAGTCTGCCAGCAACAGAATGGAGGCCCATCAGCCTCACCTCGCGAGCCTGGGAGGCAGTTGCAAGGGAGGTTAGCTTGTCAGGTAACCGCCCAAAAAATGCCACCCAGTGCAGGAAGAGGATAATGATCTCATCCACTCTGCCAGGGTAAGTCAACCTTCAACTCAATCCAATCTTACCCTCTCATAATGGCATGATGCATTCAAAGGGTGACACTGCTCGGGGATCTCACACAACATGAGCAGGGGACACATCAGCACCGATTGTCACACGGATGCTTCAACATCACCAGCATCTCATAATCATGCTGCACAAACTCCTTCCTCAGCCCTTACTGGGGAGGGCTCAGCACACACAGAGCAGACATGCATGTTTCCCAACCTCTGCTCCATCCCTTCTCATTGCATTCCATCCATTTGTCTTCATGCAGGCCAAGCTCACCCACAACAAGAGGGAGAGGTCCCAGACGGGAGGAGGCACGGCCGACATCCAGGAGCTCTCCAAATTCGAGGAGGAAGCTGCTGAGTTGGCGGGGGAGGACAGAGATCGCTCCTGTGGGGAAGGCGAGATCAGCATCTCCCGGCAAACCAGTATGATGAGCCCTCCATGAGCTAATCACATCTTAATATTCTCAGTTAGTGACTTGCAATGTTGTTTTCAGCCTGTTCATGATCTATATCTAATATCTCTCTCTTACAGGCAGCAACAGGTCCAAACAGACCAGCAGAGCCAACATAAGCCCCAGCCCCCAGCCCCCAGCCCACCATTGAGAAGGATGGTGAAGGTTCATTTAAAGAACACCCATCACTGTGTTCACCTGCATCCTCCACCAGCTCAAAGACACACACCCCAGTGGGTCATAGTCCTAGATTAGGCTTGGGGTTACTTTCTGGGGAATACCTCATGGGCACATCTCCACAGCAGTCGGAGGCAGTGACAGCCCAGGTCTTTGGCACTCGGAGGACTGCTGGAGATTAGGCAATCGCTGAGTCCGAGTCAGATTATGTGCCTCTGCAAGTGGCCGTCTCTAACATGCTGGAGATGCAACGACAGGCAGTGGAAAATCAGGTAGAGTTGCGGGAGGCAGTCAGACTAGAGCGAAAGATGGAGGTGTCTGTCCGCATTCTGTCCGATGTCGTGGCTCCGACATGCAAGTGCCTTGTGGTCTCCATGGGAAGGGTGGCGGACCTTGGTCCAGCAGATCCTGCCGGATTTGCGCTTGGACCTGCACTCCATCGCTATAGGCATTAGTGGGATCCATCAGTGGCTGGGTGAGAAGGTGGGAGCCTCTTCTCCCCAAAGAGTCAGGCAGGGGCCCTTGGGCACTCATAGGGAGGACCAGCAGCTGGAGACCCCAAGACCATCCACCCAGGTGACTCCGAGAGTGTCCAGCCGATCCAATCCCCTCTGCCTGTGACTCCATCACTTCTAAGCTGTACAGGCCAAGAAGGGTTCACGTGCCCCACAGCACAACACCTAAAGCAGGCTGAGGCCCTCCAGGTCTTGGCCCTCTAGAGGACGCCTGCCAAAGTTATCAAAGATGACAGGGCACGGCAGTCAGCCGGCTACCTCCACTTCTGCTGCGGATGTAGAGACGTAGAGCAAGTGTTAGAAATATTAAGGAGCTTTGATATCACTTCTGGGTCATGGGTGTTCAATCACTTGTATATTTCATGCACCTTTGTAAATACATTTGCTGTTCATGAGAATGGTCTCGTCATTTGAAAGCGCGTGCTCCCTCTTACTGCGAGGGTCAGCCACTTTCCCACTCAGTGATCACCTTCCTTTGTGAGTCTCACATTCACGTGATGTGTATTCAATATGATCATGGCTGATCCTCTATCTCAATGCCATACTCCCGCGCTCTCCCCATACCCCTTGATGCCTTTAGAGTCCAGAAATCTATCTATTTCCTTCTTAAATATATTCAGTGACTTGGCCTCCATAGCCCTCTGTGGTAGAGAATTCCATCGGTTCACCACTCTCTGAGTGAAGAAGTTTCTCCTCATCTCAGTTCTAAATGGCCAACTCCATATCCTGAGATTGTGACCCCTTGTTCTAGACACCCCCCAGCCAGAGGAAAGGTCATCCCTGCATCCAGTCTGTCCAGCCCTGTCAGAATTTTATACATTTCAATGAGATCCCCTCTTATTCTCCTAAACTCCAGTGAATACCGGCCTAGTTGGCCCAATCTCTCCTCATACAACAATCCTGCCATCCCAGGAATCAGTCTGGTGAATATTCGCTGCACTCCCTCTATGGCAAGTATATCCTTTCTTAGGTAAGGAGACCAAAACTGCACACACTACTCCAAGTGTGGTCTCACCAAGGCCCTGTACAGCTGCAGTAAGACATCCTTGCTCCTGTACTCAAGTCCTCTCACAATGAAGGCCAACATAGCATTTGCCTTTTTAACTGCTTGCTGTACCTGCATGCTTGCTTTCAGTGATTGGTGTACAAGGACACCCAGGTACCTTTTCACTTTAACATTTCCCAATCTATCACCATTTAAATAATACTCTGCCATTCTGTTTTGCCTACCAAAGTGAATAACTTCACACTTATCCACGTTATACTGCATCTGCCATGTATTTACCCACTCACTCAACTTGTTTAAATCGCCTTGAGCCTCTTAACATCCTCCTCACCACTCACATTCCTACCTACCTTTGTGTCGTCAGTAAACTTGGAAATATTACATTTGGTTCCCTCATCTAAATCATTGGTATATATTGTGAATAGCTGGGACCCAAGCACTGATCCCTGTGGAACCCCACTAATCACTGCCTGCCATTCTGAAAAAGACCCATTTATTCCTACTCTGTTTCCTATCTGCTAACCAATTCTCAACCCATGCCAATATATTATTCCCAACCCCATGCACACTAACCTATTAGGTGGGACATTATCAAAGCCTTTTTGAAAATCCAAATACACCGCATCCACTGGTTCCCCCTTATCTATTTTGCTAGTTACGTCCTCAAAAAACTCCAGCAGATTTGCTGAACGTAATTTTCCTTTCATAAATCCATGTTGACTTTGTCTAATCCTGTTGATATTTTCTAAGTGTCCTGTTATCACATCCTTTATAATAGACTCTAGCATTTTCCCAATGGTAGCATTTTCTACCATTGATGTTAGGCTAACCGGTGTGTAATTTCCTGTTTTTTCCCTCCCTCTTTTTAAATAGTGGTGTTACATTTGCCAACCTCCAATCTGCTGGGACTGTCCCAGGACCTACAGGATTTGGGAAGATGACAACCAATGCATCCACTATTTCCATGGCCACCTCCTTTAGTATTGGTTGGTCACCGCCTGATGCAGTGCATCCTGTATCCTCCACCTCTGGCCTGTCTTCATGAAGAACTGAAAGATCCATAACTTCAATCTCTGCCTGGGATCTAGTGGATGGTGTCTCTGTAAAAGAAAGGAACTTACTGCTGAGTGCATAAACTTCCTCAGCTTCTGAAGGCTGAAGGTCCACCGGTTCTAAATAAAAGCTTGAAGATTGTTGCTAAAAAGAAAGTGAGTCATTCAAATGGTGGGCATTTGTTTTTTTCTGGGATTCCTAGAAGTATGTCAACATCACACTCAATAAGGATGTGCGTTGGTTGTGAGGAACATAGAGAGGATCAACAAGTTGTCACCCCTTGCAGTAAAGAGGAGCAATAATCCTGCCTTTAGTTGAAAGGTCTCTGCCGTCTGGACTTTGCAATTTGATGTTTGATGGACGATGGGTCATTGGCTGAAGCCAGTTGAAATAATCTGCTAAGGTGATAACACCAGCTCCAGTATCAACTTTAAAGGTGGCATCGCAGCCTTGAAATTCCATTGTAACTGACCAATAGTCTGGACTAAGACTATCAACTTCTCCGAGGAACTCTGTAATTTCGTCTGTATCTAGATTTTCCATTTCTGGAATGGAGTGTGTCCCATAAATACTTTCTTGTCTTCTACCTCGATTAACATTGTTAGATTTGTAGAAACACTTGACATGTTCAGTTTGGCTGTGGAAGCAATCCACACTCCCTGCTGGGCAGGCGATGCTGGGTTTTCTCACCACAACACAAGCATCTCAACATGGTTGCTGGTGTGGCGTTTCTTGTCCTTTCGCCTGGTTTGGTGAGCTTCCTAGTGGGTGTGGCCACTGTCTGTGGGCGTCCCCAGTCAATGGAGTCATATGAAGCCGCGGAGCAGCGCCGAATTATAGCCCAATTAAATTCTCTAAACTTGGCCTGTCTCACATACTGGACAGCTTGATCCAGAGTAAGATCATCTTTGGTCTACAGAAAGTCAGAGAGTTTTTCATCCCTGACACCCACAACTATGCAACCATGGATTACCTGATCCTTCAGCGCCCCGTATTTGCAAGGACTAGCTAGGTGATACAGATCGCGTAATAATAATGCAGTCAATTCCCCAGGTCAATGTGACTGCTGCTTAAAACATGCTCATTCAATTCTGAAGTTTTGCTTCAGGTTAAAATAAGTGTCAAAGGCTTTAAGAATGGTCTTAAAGTCCACAGCAGATTCCTCCACACCCTGCCTTAGGAGAACGTCGTCTGCTACTGGACCTACAGCATAAAGAAAGGAACTGACTTGATGTTTCTGGTCGTTTTTGTGAAGGCCTAATACTGCTTGATACCAGAGAAAATGATGTTTCCGTTACTCCCACTGCTGGCCTCTCTGCAGGCCCTTGAGGCAGTCGCATAGAGGCAGGGACTGCTCACCTGGCACGGACATTTTTACCTCTGTCCAGTTGGTTCCTCTTTCCCTCGATTTGTTACGAGTTGCTGTCAAGGTTTTCTTCACTCTATGGTTCCTTTGAGAACACCAACGTACATCAATGCCTCCACTGCTGCCACTATGTTCTGAGATGGTCCTTCTATCTGTGGAGTCTAAACATGGTACTTGGTTAGTAGACAGACTGGTATCTGCTTAACACTTGTTTATTAGCACTGCTTTTAAACAGGTTACAGAGTAGGCACATCGCTCCTAGGCATGGTATTCCAACCTCGCTCTCTCTTGCTCTCGTGAGTCTAACACATGAATGACTGATGTCAGTAGTACATTATCATCTACATCATGCATTAGCACATCCCATCTGTTAACCCTTTATACTACAATTGAGACTCTGTGGGGCTGTTGCAAGTACAATATTTTTTGACCGTTGACAAACATTTTTAGAAAAATGCTCGAGGGAGAAAAAGCGGAAATGCTGGCTTGGGGTTGTATCTGGTTGAGGGTGTTGTATTATGCCAAAGGCACTATATAAATGTAAGTTGTTATCTTTCTGTGACATAAATAATGCAGGATTTCCTATTTTTGATTGTTTAAAAAAGCTCTTTGCAACTGAATTTTAGCTATTTTTCTTTGATTGTGAGGGCAGAACATCAGAAAGAAATTGGTAAGTTAATGACTTAAACTTCAGAAAAATATGAAATGAGTAAGAATATGTTGGATAAATTATATTAGCTAGTAAAGGGATAAAATCAAAACTAATGTTGAAACACAGCAGAGAGAGAATGAGGGGGAACAAGGGGTACAGCATGGGCACTTATTTACATTTCACTTAAAGCGGAACTTTTAGTATTTTAGTTGTTTAAGTTTAAAATTACAGTAAAATCTACTCCTGGAACTTGAATAGTTTTACTTCAATGACACTGATTTATTAATGTAACAATGACTGAGCTGAAAACATACAAGACGTTAATGTGCCTTGGCCTACCAGCAATCTAAGGGTTAAATGTATAGGAGCGCCTTATTCCCATTTATACCACTTCAAGCTTAGGTAAGTCATGAATTCCAAAGTAGAGCCATACTGGAGTCAAAACGTTAACCCTGTTTCCCTCTCCACAGGTGCTGCCAGACTGGCTGAGTTTTCCAGCACTTTCTGTTTTTATTTCAGATCTCCAGCATCTGCAGTATTTTGCTTTTATTTTAATGAAGTCATGATTCTGTTTGGGATATTTGGTTTCCTTACTGCAACTGAAGCTATAAGCCCAGCTTCTCCTGGGTGCACACAATAAAAGTAATAAAAATGGTTATGAAAAAAAGAATTGATGTCGCTGGGTCTCTTCTGGCTCCGACTCCTCTTCCTGGTGGCTTGATCGAGCAAGAAAGGCACAGTGGCTTCGTGGCTCATTGCCAATGGTTAAAATAGCGGTCAGGTCTCAATTACATCACTGGAGTTAGATCTTCATACTTAACGAAGGACCCTGCCAGTTTCTGGCAGGTGTCCCCCTCCCCTGCCTAGAAAGACAAGTTAAAATTGTAGTTAGTGGGGAAAGGGTGGGACATCCAGTAGTATTTCAGGGTAGCAACCTGAGTTTGTTGACATAAGAAAACTTGATTCTGAGGGCAGGATTTTCAGCTGGGTGGATTTTCAGGTTGGCGGGCCTGGGAGGGGCTGGGGAATGGACCGCCACCCGCGATCGGCCCCCCCGAACGTGATTTCACGCTGGCTGGCAAATTAAAGGTCAGGCAGGGTGAAGCGCGTGCTGAAATGCTCAGCGCTGCCGAGGTGGCGGGGGTGGGTGGGGGGGGGGGGGGGGGGGGGGCACGGCGGGAGGAGGGTAAGTCACCTCAACATATGGTTGCTGAAATTTATGTCCAAACATTTTTATCTTTTTTTTAAATGAATCTCGGAAACCTCATCCCGCCCTTGGATGAGGTTTCCTCAAAAATGCAAAGGCCGCCTGGCCGATTCTCCCGTTCGCCAACTGTAACGTCGGATGGGCAGCAGAAGATACCCGCTAATTGAAACTTTAATAGGCCTGTTGATTGTCGGTGGGCGAACTGCTGACTCTTGTGTGCGCCCACCGACTGAAATATCGCGCGAGAGCGTGATGACATCAGGACGCTCACTCGACATCATTGCGCGCCATTTTAGGCCCGATCGGGTCGGGCACGCGCCTGCCTGCGGGATGTAAAATACTGGCCTATGTATTCACTGTGACAATCACCCTGTACTACGAGGTTTACAGGGACAGTTCAGTACAATAATTTTTCTTTAACGTACACACACAGCACAAAACCTATATACATTCTTAAGCACAATTTTTTCTAGTATGGAATTAGACATTTAAGTGTCTGGTATTTATGTACTTTTCCATTTCCTTCATGCCTTTTGAATCGAACATTGCTGTTTTCTAGTCTATGGCCAGAATCGTCCGCTCCTGTTGGCGGCGGTTGTCATGGTGGGCGTGAGCAGACAAGATGGTGAAAAGGCCCAAAAATCGGTTTCACTCCAGCGTGAATTCACAGCGGGATCACCTGATGGTGTTCCCGCGAATCCCGCTGGAGGCTGACATGAACCCAATTTGCATCCCGCTCACAGGAAAACACGCTGGCCCAGAATATGCCTGGACAAGCTGGACATGCAGAAGTCAGGACTTACCTTTAGGGCCTTTCTCAGATCGCGGACATGCGTTCATGCTTCGGGCCAACTTCGGAACTTCCTGGACATCGCCATGGGCTGGTACGGGTGACCTGCGAAGGCGGGGGAGAGGAAAGTCTAGATGTGAATGGGAGAGGAACGTGTACTGGGGGGAGGGGGGTGAGGTTGGTGGGGGACGAAGGTGTTGGGTGGGAGAAGTTGGGAGGGGGGATCAAAGGTGTTGCGGGGAGAGGTTGTTGGGGGTGGAGACATAGGTGTTGGTGGGGGGAGGTTGGGAGGGAGAACGAAGGTGTCGGCGGGGGGAGAGGTTGGGGTGGGACGAAGGTGTTGGGGGCGCAGAGGTTGGGGGCACGAAGGTGTCAGTGAAGTGTGAAGTTGGAGGGGGGGCAGACGAAGGTGTCGGTGGGGTTGAGGTTGGGAGGGATAATGATGGTGTCCGGTGGGGGGGGGGGGGGGGGGTATGGAGTACGGGTGAGGAGGGAGTGCAGGGGGAGGAGGGTGTAATGGGGGAAAATGTTGCAAGTAGGGAAGTGGATGTAAGGGGGGAGGAACATGTAACAGAGGGAGTTAGGAGGGGAGAAGGTCTCCTGGGGGGAAGAGGGAGTTAGGCAGGGGAAGCTTTCCAGGGGCAGGAAGGAGTAAGGGTGAAGGAAGGAGTAAGGGTGGAGGAAGGAGTAAGGGTGGAGGAAGGAGTAAGGGTGAAGGAGTAAGCATGAAGGAAGGAGTAAGGGTGAAGGAAGGAGTAAGGGAGGAGGAAGGAGTAAGGGTGAAGGAAGGAGTAAGGGTGGAGGAAGGAGTAAGGGTGAAGGAAGGAGTAAGGGTGGAGGAAGGAGTAAGGGTGGAGGAAGGAGTAAGGGTGAAGGAAGGAGTAAGGGTGAAGGAAGGACTAAGGGTGAAGGAAGGAGTAAGGGTGAAGGAAGGAGTAAGGGTGGAGGAAGGAGTAAGGGTGGAGGAAGGAGTAAGGGTGGAGGAAGGAGTAAGGGTGAAGGAAGGAGTAAGGGTGAAGGAAGGACTAAGGATGAAGGAAGGAGTAAGGGTGAAGGAAGGAGTAAGGGTGGAGGAAGGAGTAAGGGTGGAGGAAGGAGTAAGGGTGGAGGAAGGAGTAAGGGTGAAGGAAGGAGTAAGGGTGAAGGAAGGACTAAGGGTGAAGGAAGGAGTAAGGGTGAAGGAAGGAGTAAGGGTGAAGGAAGGAGTAAGGGTGAAGTAAGGAGTAAGGGTGGAGGAAGGAGTTAGGGGGAGTGGAATGTCACAGTGAACATGCAAGGGAAGGATCTGTGGAGTCAATGAATGTCTCTTGGGGAGCAAACTCAGGGTGGATGTGGTAGGAGGGAATGATGAGTGTGAGAGGGGGCAGAGGGAGTCGGTAGGGTGGGGGGGTGAGCGTGCGCCGGCACTGGTAGACGGGGCAGGCGAGGGTGGTTGTTGAGGACACGAAGACAAACACAGACCCTGGGGGTGGGAAGGAGGAGGTTGGAGAGATCAGGGTGGAAGGTGGTGGGCTTTTTAAGCAAGTAGGGAATGTACACGTTCACATGGACATCCTGGAATGACAAGGGTTCGGGCATTAGGCTAATGATGGGGAGGCCGAAGGTGATGCCAGGGGTGTTAATAGTGATGGGGGAAAGGAAATGGGTGACTGGGGCAGTGGAAAGGACAGGGGAGATGATCTGAAACGTGACGATTACCATGTTTGTCAAACTGAAAGTGAGCGGAGCCTCGTGTTGGACGGGCACGGGTGCTGCATGGGAGTGTGATCAGTGGGTGGGCGGAGATGCAGGTCAGCTCAGATGGACAACTGAAAAATGAACCCCAGCCGGCAGCATTGAAAATGCTCGGGACAGTGAGATGAGTGTGATGGCGAAGGTTCCGTGTGTGGGAAAGGCATGCACGAGGCTCCGAAAGGCCCTACCACACACACACACACCTCTCCCTCCAGAATCACTCGTGATCCAGCTGTATGCAGCTAAACTGTTAGTTGGGGGGGAATGCAGTGTGAGGACTCGCGAAGCCTGTAAATGAAGCTGAAAGACAACATTACACATTATTCAGTGAAAGTGAATATATTTTCAGGTTATAAAGTGACAAAATGTGTTCACCCGTGCAACCACTTGTGATCATGGTTTTTTAACTTTTCTAGGCCTACCACTTCTTCTGCGTGTTGCATTGACACCCACAGGAGGGGTAGAGACAGCCTGTGCAATGGTTGACCCTGTTGCCTTTGATGGCTTCAGCATGCATCCTCTGGAGAGTTGAGGCCTTGAAGGCCCCAGCCTGCTTTGGCTGTCCTCCTGTGGGCCAGCTGCGCCCCCAGTGGTGACAGAGGATGAGGTTGAGGGGGTCACAGGCAAAGAGGACTCGGAGGGAGCGGACAGCCTCTGAGATTCCTGAGTGGATGACCCAGGGGTGTCCAGCTGCTGCTCCTCCTCCCTCCGGGTGCCCAAGGGCCCTGGCCTGACTCCTTGAGGAGAAGGAGCACCTCAAGGGACGTCAAGGGGTTCTGTTTCCCTCTCACTTGTTGCCACTGCAGGAACTCACCCATGACAGCGTGGATCTCCCGCGTGTTCTGCTGGACCAGGGTCTCCATAGCATCCGCCATCCTTCCCATGGAGACCTCCATGTATGTACTTGTGCGCACCACTTCATCAGAGAGCAGGAGGACGCACTCCTCTGATTCGTGCACCACTCTGTTGAGTTCCCCCGCCTTCTACTGACTCTGCACAATGAGTTGGAAGGTTGAATCCAGAGGCTCGTCATCTGACTCGGACCTCACAGATGCCTCTTCCCCAGCAGTCCTCCAAGCGCTAGGAAGCTGGGTTGAACCTGCCTTCTCCTGCTGTGGACATGTGTCTGTGCTGTGACCACCAGATTGAGAACTCGAGCCTGCTCTAGATCTAGGTCCCGAGGTGTGTGTCTCTGCACTGGTGCAGGGTGTGGGTAAGCGCTGTGACGGGTGTTCCAAGTTGCTTATTTCCAGCTCTTCAATGGAGGAGGTGTCCTCTTGGCTGGAGGTGAGGACCTGGATGGAGCTGAGGGACTGGCTGGCTAAGGGCATTGGTTGCTTGGCAGAGCTCCCTGTGAACCAAAGTAGAGATAATTAGTGCATGGCAGCAGAGTCAAAAGCAGGAGAGAGAGAGCACTCACAGTTGCGTTGAGGGGGGGATGATGTGGTGCAGGGTCCTCATGTGGATGTTAACCATTGACTTTACTATCGCTGCAGATACGGTCCACGTCTTTACCAGTCAGCGCGATGGCATGGTCCTCAAAGTAAGTGAGGGGTCTAATGTGGGCCACTCCACCCCCGGTCTGGGACCTCTCCCTCCTGTTGTGAACCAGCTCCTCCTGCATGAAAACAAATGGAGAGAGAGTGTGAGCAGGACACATGGCACTGCAAGGAACATTTGTGTGGTGAGCAGAGCCATGGACAGGATGAGGACTCGAGTTCCAGAGGGTATGAACATGATGGAGATGTGAGGATGTGTGAGAGAGTTAACGGTGTTGTCCCTTGAGGTGTGAGATCCCTGTGTATGTGTGGTGGGTTTCTGAGTGTGTGAGTTGAGATGATGAGGTGGTTGACGTACCCTGGCGAAACAGATGAGAGCATTCATCCTCTTCCTGCACTGGATGGCTGACCTCCTCTGTGCTCCAGTGGCACTGACCGCCACTGCCACTGCCTCCCAGGCCAGATGGTGACTCTGGTGGAACTCCTGCAGCCAGAGTGGGGGTAGAGGACATTGTGGCGGGCCTTCCACTGCATCCAGCAGGCGCCCCAGAGAGGGGTCACTAAATTTGGGGGTTGCCGTCACCTTTGCTTTCGGGTCCATCTGTTGCTTGGAGCAGTCCTGGTCTGTAGACATGAAGAAGGCTGCGCTCTGGTGCGCTTTAAATACAGCGCCTGGAGCAAGGAAGCTCTGACATCATGGTGTGGTGGGCAAATCTGAGTCCGCCAGCGACCCAACGCATTTCCCGCGAATGCATTATTAATGAGGCAGGACGCGCCGGGAAGGAAACAATATGGTGTGATGATCAGCCATTGCGGCCGGCGGGTGAAATGTCTCTTTTCACGCCTGCTACCGCACTTTGTGCAAATCTGGGATGATTCCACCCTATGTTTCTTTATGAGCCTCTGCTGGCCTTCGCTCCTGATGCCACAGTTAGCAAATCCTGACTGCTGTTAGCATGTCAACCAAGCCAGCAGAACTCAGGTCGGAAAGCCCAAATCGATTTTCCATCTGCGAATACAAAAGGCGATTTTTTTCACAAACATACTGCCTCACTGATCCCTGTACAAAAAGGAAACAGGGCTGAACCATGAAAGGACTCCGTACTGACTTCAATTTTTAAAACTTGGAAAATAATCCAGTTGGTGCAATGCATTTATCAAGCAACAGTCTGTACAAAGGCTGCATTCATTTGAACTATCCCTAGTTTTGCTTCTAAACTTCGAAACAATAAAACACGTTAACATATATGAATGCATAATAATCCCAACAGGACATGTATGTAAATGTTTTCAGCTAATTGATATGCGTTGGAATATATGCCAGCAGGAATATCATGCTGCTTTAATGATGCCAAAATGTTCCTCCCTAATTGTAGGATGAAATGAAGGGACTGACTGCCTTTAAAATGAAATTACCAGCTCTTGCATATCTTGAATGGATCTTTCTTACACATCACACATTTCCGACTTTAAGTGCTCCCTACCTTCCCCACATCCCCTGTTTGTACCAAGAAATAGGTATAAAAACAGCTGAATGTGAAACAGCAAAATGTAACTTTTTTGTCTTCTTAGTGGTGTGTAGAAAGGACAAATAAATCCATCATTGTAAAATACTCGTTTAACTTACACAAGTGTTCCCAGGCAATTTCTTATAAACTTGTATGTGAGGAGCTGGGTTTGAATAAATTTGAACACAGCACAGATTGTACATTTTCCCCATACTTCCCTGACATTTCACTTCTTTATCTACCACTCCTATTTCTCTAACAGGTTACAAGCAATCCTTACTTTCCTCCCCATATACGTATTCACATCATTCTTTCTGGGAAATTTAGCAAGCCCTATAAATATAGAAGGGTTGAAATGTTCAATGGAAAATATATGCTGTCATTATCATTCTTTATAGACGCTATTTGAAGCCAGTTTTCAATACCTGCAGTGACAGGACCTAAAACACAGGAAAAAGTCGTTAACCTTTAGACTTCTTCCCCCTAATTGCTAAGATTGAGCTTTTTAGAAATCTAGCCATAAGGCATAGCCACTTCTTCCAAAAAGCTAGACCTTCTCATTCACAGTTAAGATTTATTGCACGTAGCATATTATAATATTGTGATACTAACGCTGTAATTTCCTTCCTTTATGGAACAAACTGATGTTGATGCATATACCCTTTTGGAAGAAAGAAAATTTATGATATATGAAGCTCAACTCTGCACTCTCTTGCAGATGCTGCAAAATGTATATACGAATATTAACGCATTTAAGTGATTCCACTGTCTGCTGTTCTAACAAAGGAAATAATCTTATTAAAATAAACAGGTCAGCACCTTCGTAATTAAATTTACTATGAAAAAGTTACCACATTTGTTGTTAATCCCGCAGGATCCTGATGTGTAACTTGTATAAATCTATTCCATAAAAGATTGAAGAAACGACCTCCATTTATCCCTATTTCAGAAGACCCTAAAATATCCACACCCGGTCACTGTTTTGGTGTGTAACGTCTTCCAATTTCAGACTGACTGACTTACAATAAACTTGCTTGATGGCCCACGAATGTGTGAAATAAAGACCAGTTAGGAGTGATTGTCCAATCCATTATTTCCATGGATTATGTAGCCTGTGATTTGCCATCCATTCGTTTTAATTAATTCCCTTTTAGTTATTCATTTAAATAGATCAAAAAATTACAGGGTGCATCCCTAAACTTTCCCAAATGTACTGCTGAAGACCTGCTCCCTGTTGGAAGTGAGAATCACGTCACTCGTTATCTCCTGCACAAGAAAATTGATTTTATTCCTTTGTGTTCAGGGTTAACATTGGTTAAAGCAGCACAACAGACATAATGTCCCAGTGTAAGCTGCTCAACAACAGTACACAGAATTATATGTATATACATGGCTATAGACTTCCACTCTAAAAAGAATAGCACATGCATAATGTTATAGCTGCAAGGACGTGTCAGCCAATTCCTCACTGCTGCTTGCTTTGTTGGTCAAAAAACATTGTCAAGCATTAAAAATGATTGTACCTATGTGTCAACAGACATTCATTATTATGAAATGACTTGGCCCGTCTGGGGATAGCTGAAGCATTCCATATTATCCTCGATTGAACTCCTCTACATTATCATATGCTACCACAGGCACTCCCTACAGAAATTACCTCTTTACACCCACATAAGAAACAATGATATCATGTACTAGGTATTCCATAGTTTCAGTGACCAAGGAGTGTGGACTTTCTGATTGGATCCCCCAATTTATGCCCATATATTAGCTGATCCCAATTGGAGAAGTGAATAGATGATCTGAGACACTTTACATTAAGTACTATCTCCCATCCGAAGTGCCCATCTCAATTAGATCGGAGCTGCATGAAGTATCACTTTGGGGCAGCCCGGATACTCTGGCCAGAAGCATTTTCCACATCTGGAGGCGTATTATCGGGTGTGATCATGTTGAGCAGCGTTCCCAACTTCATCACACCGGTTTTGTATAATACAGCAGGCAGGCAGTCTTAAAAGTTAGAACCCCGCCCATGTTATGTAAATGTCAATTATTAGTGTATTTAGGGTCTTTAACGACCCGATTGACTTCCATTATACGGTGTGAGCACTACAATATGTCTTTAGAGTCAGATGCACGCCACATGTGGTTCCTTTTTTTTAAGGGGCGGCTTGTTAGGGCGGGTTTAAAAGCTACAGCTGAGCCCTGATTCTCAGTTTAGCAGTTAGTAGATCTGTTACTCTGCTGGGCTTGCTTATTTGAATGAGCAGACTATCCATTTTAAAATCATGTGAGTTAGAGGCCTTTTCTCAGCTGCTGTGTGCTCTGCCAAGTACTACATTTTATTCCTGGCCATCTCCTAGGGCTATAAAGTATAAGAGAGAGAGAGAGACGAGCATTGTAGGAGGAAAAGATGTGTAAGAGTGCACTCATTAACAGTTTTAGATTATTTTAAGGCATGCTACCAACTATTATTGGCTAAGTGCATGCCAGCCTGGATGCTGTGCTCATCTGTCAGGTGCTCATTCTACCACCCACCCATCCTACAACTGGACCAGAGCTTTAAATGTTCAATGGCATTGTCGAAAGCAGCTGTGTCCTTGTTGAGTCCTGCTGTCTTTGAGGCCCAGCCAAACTGACTTTCTCCCTGCATTCATGAGTGCTCCCTGTAGCACACTGGCTCAAGATTGCATATACTGAGGCCTTACTCACCCTCAATATGTCATTGAGCCTTTCCTGGCATTGGGACCATGTCCTTCTGACCAGCTCAAAACTACTGAGCTCCTTGGCCATCTCTGCTCAGGCTGCACGTGTCTGGCTTGGCTTCCTCGTCTTACCAGGGGTAGGCATCAGCTGCTCACGTTGGTCAGGGACTGCACATAGGAGGCCTCTGAGGGAGTCCATGTTGAATCTAAGTGCTGGTTCGGCCCTTTTCCCCCACCTCTCCACTCACTACAATGGCACAGACAGGTCTGGAGAGAAACATACAACAACTAGACAACTCCTTCATGAAAATAAGTAGTTAACTTGTTTAAATTAAAAAAGAATGCCACCTCTGATCAGTGTCAAGGTGTGGAGACAGCAGAACTCAAAATACACTGCACTCGCCATAGAAGCCTGCAAACTGCTCTCAAATTATCCTGCAAGGTTTGAAGTGACCTTGCATTTGCTGGGTCCCCTGACATTGTCCTGTGCCAGGGGGTCCTTTAAACTACCAGTCGTGACCTTGTTCCAGGTCACAGCCAATGACCTTGGAGGCTGGACATCCCACCCACCAATAATGATTGGGCGGGATGAAGACCTCTAACCCGTCCTTACCATGAATAAGTGGCAACTTACGTACTATTGGGTGTGTTTTGATGGCGGGAATGGAAGTTGGACCGCTGCCAACTTCTTGATTTAGAACCTGCCATCAGCGCTCCACCGTATTATTCATCCTTCTGAAAGTTGGAGCTATATCATGCTTAGGGGGCCTTAAAAGGCCATTCCCAGCTCCAGAGTGGGTGCAACTCCCAAACTGTTGATCCAACTATGGAAAGCAATCCAGCTCTTCTGAGATTGATTACCTCCTCCCACTTGCATTTTGGCACCTTTGTAAGGCTCATACCAGAGCTCTGCCAACCATGCCCCTTCATGTAGAAGAGCTGGTAGAAGATCTGTGCCAGCTCACCACACCAGAATTTTCCAATCTCCTTAGAATGCGGCAGAACCTTGGCAGAACTTGTCAGAACCAGATATCATGGACTCATACTGGAGAGGCATCCAGGGTCAGTTTGGAATTTGAGTCCCAAAGTGCTGCTTATGATCACTCCAAGACAACCTTGAGTTACCCATTCATTCAGAAACTTGATATGCAGATGGAATAGTAAAAATGGAGTTCTGCTCAGATTTGGACATTTTGGGGGTGGTTTGAGATCATCATGTGATCAATTAATGAAGAGAGTGTCAATGAGTGAATTATAATTGGAACCCAGAAAACTGGGAGTTCCTGAGCTTGCTAGATCCCCTTGCTCTTGGCATTGTCAAGACATTTCTGGCCTGGGTACCTGCCAGACATGTGCTGTCCTCCACACATCAGGCATTTCAAGGATTTTGTATTTAATTACACTGAGAAAAAGTACTTTGCAAGTTATCTTGCCATGCTCCTGAAGAACATTGCCAATTCCACAATGTACTATCTCAACCTTTTGAAATGGCGCCACCATGGTCCTTGTATGTCAGGATTGAAAGCAATTACTGAATTATGAAGTGTGGGAGACATACAGTTCAGACACAGTGTTCTTAGCTCAGATGGGCATAAGTGTGAGAATGTATTCTTTTTGTTTTATTTCTCATTCATAAATTTCATTTTGATGTCTCCATATCACCAGGACCAGCTGTTTCAAATACTGTCTTATGATTCCACCTCAGTTCACAAAGTTATACTTAAGCTGTGACAATTCCAATTTTTTGGAACCAAAGCTACAGTTTTGCATTAGGTAACTATTTAAAGTCCAATGTCAAAACTTCTGTAAACATTTACATTTTTAGCATGTCTTGGTGAAAGTGCAGCGTTCATTTTGGCTGCTGCACTCAGAAAGTTCAAATCGCTTTCCTGTCCTTTCATGTGATTAATCCATTAAACCAGGAAAGAAAATGACCAACTCGACAAAATGATTTAATGTCCCATCAAGAATAAGGTTGATTGGAGATAATAATTAACTTTGCCAAGCTGAGCTGGTTGTTCTCTTTCTTGGTTTGGTCTTATAAATCACATAAAGAATTTGAGACATAATTTGAACATTCCTAGCCAATGACTTGATCATGTTCACCACTGGCCAAAGCAGTAACATGAGAAGGCAATGCAATTCTGCTGAACTGCAAGTTTTATCAGCGTCTCCAGGGCCATTACTTATAGCCGTGTTGCTATTTGCGAACCCAGGGACAATTACTGTGTTCTATATGACATGAAGGCATTTTTACCATCAATGTGGGTATGGCATGTAACCATCAGCACACAATCTTATGTCTGCTTCTCCAAAAGCCTTCCCTTTCTTATTTGAGATAATCTTTAGTTGAAGAGGAATTAAGAGCGAACTCATTGCTCCAAAAATGCCAAAGAACCCCATGCAGATAATAAGCATGACACCCATGCATGGAAGCAGAACACGGGTGCAACAAATTTGATGCTGCAACTAGAATTATTGGTATCTTCAAGTATCGGGACAGCCCCACATTACAATCCCTCTCCCCCATGGACTCCACAATAATTATGGTCTAATACATGGTCAACAATATTTTGCTGTAAGAGACAGTGTCAGACTCAAAGAAAGAACCTACAGAAATGCAAAGGAATAAAATCAAAACCTAGCTGGCTGGGGTGGCAAAGGAAAGTGGAAAACCCTCTGCCCCCAAATAGCTGTGGATGTTGGGTCAACTGGAATTTTCAGGATCAATAAATTTTTATGAGGGAAAGGTATCAAGGGATTTGGATCAAAAGGGTTGAAGTACAGATCAGCCATGATCTGATTGAATGGTGGAACATGTTAAGAGACTGATTGTTGTACACCTGTTCCTATGTTCCTGTTTGCAGAGCCCTTATCTCAACTCTCAATGATCCGGATATCAATAGCCACAGCAGAATAATTGCTACTGAGGAACCAGGAGTGAACCAGCAAAGCAGCAAAGAAGACTGATGAAGCAGGCTGTAATTCCAGATACCTTCCTAGTTGCACTATTTGTTTGTTCAAAGGATGTGAACGCCACCTCAATGGTTGACATACTGTGTGGGAGAGGCATCCCACAGTTTCAGCCCACAGATAGGAAACAGGAAATTTGTAGGTAAACCAGCATGGGTAATCACTCCCAATAACTTTTAGAAGCCCACAGTTTACCCACAAAAAGGAATTTCCTGGTGAGAAGGTGGGTAAGGAAGAAAGTGACTTGCATTTATATACAACAAAAACAAAAATTGCTGGAAAAACTCAGCAGGTCTGACAGTATCTGTGGAGAGATAGACAGAGTTAACGTTTCGAGTCTGTATGACTTCTTCAGGACTAAAGAGAAGGAGAAATGTGGTGAAATATATACTGTTTAAGGGGGTGGGGGCGTGGGACAGGTGAAGCTGGATAGAAGGCCAGTGATAGGTGGAGGCAAAGGAGAGATTGTAAAAGATGTTATAAACAAAAGGTCGAAGGGGTGTTGATGGTGGTGATACTGGCTAAAGGAGGTGCTAATGGTGACATTAAGAGTAGAAAGCAGGATGGGCAAGTGGCAGATGGCACTGGTGGGGGTGGGGGTGGGAGGAGGGGAGGAGACGGTGTGGGAGAAAAGATAGAAATAGGCTAAAAGGTGGGGATAAAACAATGAATGGAAATAAATTTTTTAAATAATAATAGAAATAGGTGGGAAAAAAATATATATAAAAATTTAAAAATAAATATTTGAAAAAAGGGGACCAAAAAGGGATGAGGATGGAGGAGCAAGTTCATCATCTGAAGCTGTTGAACTCAATGTTAAGTCCGGAAGGCTGTAAAATGTCTAATCGGGAGATGAGGTGCTGTTCCTCCAGTTTGCGTTGACCTTCACTGGAACAATTCAGCAGGCCAAGGATGGACATGCAGGCATGAGAGCAGGATGGTGTGTTGAAATAACAAGCGACAGGAAGGCCTGGGTCATGCTTGCGGATAGACCAAAGGTGTTCCGCAAAGCCAGTCTGCGTTTGGTCTCTCCAATATACAGGAGACCGCATTGGGAGCAGCGAATGCAGTAGACTAAATTGATGGAGGTGCAAGTGAAGCGCTGCTTCACTTGAAAGGAGTGTTTGGGTCCTTGGACGGTGAGGAGGGAGGAAGTAAAGGGGCAGGTGATGCACCTTCTGCGATTGCATGGGAAGGTGCCGTGGGAGGGGGTTGAGGTGTAGGGGGTGATGGAGGAGTGGACCAGGGTGTCCCGGAGAGAACGATCCCTATGGAATGCTGACAGGAGGGGTGAAGGGAAGATGTGTTTGCTGGTGGCATCATGCTGGAGTTGGCGGAGGATGATCCTTTAAATGCGGAGGCTGGTGGGGTGAAAAGTGAAGACAATGGGGACCCTATCATGGTTCTGGGAGGGAGAGGAAGGTGTGAGTCCTGCACATCTGAAAGCGTTTCATATACATTGAATTGCTTTGAGGTGGAGTGACAAAAAAATGCAGCAGCCATTTTGCACTATGCATGATCCAACCTATATCAATGAGATGAATGATCAACAAATCTGTTTTTGGTGGCATTGGTTGAAGTAAGACTATGGGCAGAATTTTCTGCCTACTGGGCGGGCTGGCCCGACCCAATCCCCGGCAGGCGGAGAGCCGATCCCCGCCGAGAAGCGGGCCCCGCCGCCATTTTATGCGGGGGGGTCAATTAAGGCCCGCCCAGCGTGACGTCCGGCGGGAAGCGCTATGCGCTCCCTGTGTGGGCAGGGGGGGCGGGATTCCCCAAAAGCAAGAGTGAGCTCTTTCACACATGCGCACAAAAGAGCGCACATCTCCCCGAGGCAAAGTGCAGCCTCAGGGAGATCACTGACACTTTTAAAAATATTAAAAATAGAAAAAAAAAATCCTTAACATGTCCCCCTCATGTGACAATGTCACTATGAGATGGGACATGTTCATAAATTACAGTGAAACTTAATTAAAACTTTTTTAAACCCTACCTGAAACCTCATCTCGCTGGTGGATGAGGTTTCATGTTTTGTCTAGTTGCCGCCGGGGCTCCTGGCCGACCCGCCAACCTTAAGGTTGGATGGGCAGGTCCTTTAATTCTTTAAATGATCCTGTCAATGGCCTTCCTGAAAATTTAAATGGGGCGAGATGACATAGGGGGTTCTGCCTGACATCATCCCGCATCATTTTACGCGTTGGCGAGCAGGCCCCGCCCCCCCACTCACCGACGGCAAAATTCTGCCCTATTAGTCAATATACCCAGAGAACTTCCTCTTCTTATTCTGTGTCCGTATGTCATCAGGGCCAATTCTTTCAATTACTGTCTTATTATTGAATCTCAATCCACAGATTTCTAATTTAAACCATGACAATTACAGTTTACTGTCAAAGGATTGTAAATATCCACTTGAAGTACTGAAACATATTTGGTTTAATGCTCCATTTTGATACCCGCTTTGAAAGATGCCCGCTCCAAGAATGTGAAATTCCAAAAATAATCATTAAGATAAACTAAAATAAAAATGAACCAACACTTTCACAGTCAACGTTAACTATATTCCTCTCTGCAGATGCTGTCAGAGCTGCTGAGTTTTTCCAGCTATTTTTGTTTTTGTTTTAGATTTCCAGCATCCGCAGTATTTTGCTTTTAACTTTCACAGTCATAATGCTTTAATAATATCAGGCTCAGAATCCATGTTATAACATACACAGGACCTATGTGTAGTTAAAACAAGTGAATAATGCACTTTTTGGGATGGCAAGCATTAACGAACATGGTGAAAAGTCTGTGGGAGTGAATTTACTCTCCGTTTTTGGTATAATAGATAAGGTGCAGGAAACTGTTCCAGCAGAATTGGGTTGAAGTCAATTCCTCCTGACTTCCACATATAAATGTTTTTCCCCCAAGTTTCCTTACACTTCTATGGTCTTTCCCAATTGGCCTGCTGAATCCTGATTGTCCTGTTTTTACATATTATAATAAGTGTCAGTGGTGCAGTAGTTGGGAGGTTATGGCTTTTACTCCTAACACACTTTGAGAACAGACTGAGAATCGTAAGATCTAGCAGATACCAGGACCAGTTGAAGTGAGGAACTTTTGAAACAGAAGAGTCTGGGGTATTTGAAGAGTAATTTTTGTAACCGGGAAGCATTTTTTGCAGCAATATTTTTAGCAATTTGCCAACCAGGACTTATTTCTTTTTATATATTGATCACTACTCCCTAGATATCCTCTCTATCTCATTTGGCTTTTTCCCATTTTACATGGGGTTGCCATAATGCTGGTTCATTACCTTTCTCTATTTGTATCAATCATCTTTTGTGGATTTGCGAGGTAGTTTTACAGCTGGATGCCCTTCCTCTCATTAGCCATCCTAATTTTTTCCAGACTGGGGAGTGGCACCAATACACACAGGCTTTCATGTACCAGTGGTTGGGTTCTTTGTGGCAGACAAGTCCTGGAGAAGGACTCGAGCCCAGAGCATCCCAGCTCAGAGGCAGGTGTGTTAATGCCGGAGCCACAAGACCACTGCACCCTAGATGTTCTGCCATTCTTAATTCTCTTCTCTGCTCTGGTTCATATTCCCATAAACCCTAACAGTGTTCACTCTCTTATTATTAAGACTTGGTACTGAATATCAAGCATGTTTTCTATCCGACAGTGCGTGTTTTAGTGTGTGTTTTATGCCCGTTTTGTGCCACAGCCTTAGATGAGTTTCTACTCCCATGTCTTTGACTAAACTTCATGTCTTTTCTTTTTAGATGATGCTCTGTGAAGCATTTGGGTTATTTTTCTACATTAACAGCACTATATAAATGTAAGTTCTTGTTTTATACCATTACATACAACAGACCGTAGCTTCGAAAAATCCTTCCAAAAACTGGGGTTGGTTTATATGCTGAGTATAAAATATAAACTGCCAGTGACAGCTCAAACCCAGACCACAGTCTCCTGGACAGACACAAGCTCTTGGCATCACCTGAGCCTGAAGGGAACTGCACGTGATTAAAGTTTCCACTTTTATTTTCCGTATGATTAAATTTTGGCGTGGGTGGTCACCAATTTGAAAAGTGATAATAAAATAAAACTTCCAATTAAATCAATGTGTCACATTTTATTTAATGAAATAATTTTACAGGGCTAGTTTGAATTACAATCATAATGTTTTAAAAAGCCATCAAATTCATCGTCTTCGGCATCAACCCAGGGAGTTCATTGACTTCATTCTGAGTGACTTTGGCAATGGTATCATCATAAGGATCCCACCCCTGGATTTGATGTGATGCCTTCAGTTTCACAACAGATGCCTCCACAATAAATCAGCTTTCTCTCCACCCATTGAGTTGGATATTCCACTTTTTTGGAACAATCTGATGCCAGTTTGTCCAATAATAGCATCCCACAATTTAATGAAGAAACCACAAAACATCAAGCAGGGCAGCATGCACTCTTTGTGCAGGCTTTTTTCTCAGTCAGTCATTCACCTACTCCATTCGACGAGAACATGATCCTTGAATGGCTTGTTGAGGCACACATCCAGAGATTGAATTATGGATGTTAGATCCCCTGTTATAACTGCAATTTTGGTATTATTTCTTTGCAGATGCCGCTTGATCTCATCGGTTTTGTGGAACATATCCCACATTAAATAAGCTGCTTTCTTAGTGTAGACCACCAAGATGCCTATTCCACATATTATTGATCTGCAACTTCACTCCATCATCCATTCAAACCTATGTCATGGACATGCACAAATCCTCCTGCAGGAAACTTGATTTTCAGACATTTGACAATTACCATAGGCTTCAATTTTGCTCCATTGACTATGCAGGCTAGTATCCCCGTGAATCTTGTCTTCTCATGTCTTGCGGTTTTCACTAGAATTGCTTTCGAACCTTTCTACTTCACAGTTCGGAGGTTGGGCATATCGGAATTCCTGGGCGTCTTATCCATGTTGCTGACATGGCATAATGGGTATTCGTGTTTTTTGCCACTGTCTGATGATGAATCACTGAAAACTGGTCATTTTGGCATTGACGTCTTTCGGTAGTCCATAACGCAGCTACATGAGCTTTTACTCTGAAATCTTTGCTGGACTCAGGGCTTGACGTCGCCCACTTAAATGCATTGCATTTCTGGTGATTATGTAACCATTCAGACGATTTTCGGGACTCATTCCAATATATGCTTCTCAGGATCAGGTCAGTGGCTGGTCCCACTTTTCATGGCACATTTGATCTTGGGCATCTTCTTCAGGATGAATTCCTTCTTTTTCCATTCTAGCACCATTTTTTCACTAACATCGAATTCCCTCAGTGCAGCATGGTGATTTCAAGCATTAGCAGATGTTATGACTTTTAGCTTGAAACTAGCTTCGTGCTTCATTCCTTTTGAAGGAGGTCACCATGTGCAGCCTGCTCTGTGTGGGTGTGTCTTAAACTCCCATGCATCTTCTTGGCAACAGGCCCCGATTGCCTGCTTGATTCCATGTGCAGATTTATAAAGCAAATATAGCACCAAACATGTATTTCTGAGCTGAAAAATTGAGACCGACTCCTAATGAAAGTATAGCCCTAAAGAACATTTATTAGCTGAAAAATGGGCTGGGGGTTCGACTTATACTTAGACATATAGGCCTAATTTGCATTTTGCCACCAAAAAATTGGGTCATCTTATACATCAGGTCAACTTATACGCCGTGAACTATGATAGATGCACACTGTAGAGAAAATTGTCCTGTGCTTAATAGTAGCAGAAGTCAGTGGAGGCTATAAGTTAACGATATATTTGATTTAAAGACCAATCAAGAGTATTTCATCGGTGGCATTTTAAAAAAATTAAGCCATTGAAATAATTTATGATTAGCCTAGCCATCTCGTTTTTCTGTTTCACTTTTAATTTTATATTTATAATTATTATAAAGCAGTGAGTACTTCAAGATAGAGGAGTTCCCTATATTGACTCAAGGAAGGGATTGAACTAATATCAATGGAAATGTGAGGCAGATGAATCTTGCAGTTATGAGGTAATGGGCTTGTCATTAGTGGAAAATAGATAGCTCCCTGCAACACCTATATTCCATTGCCATCAAGAAATGATTATTTGGTGGAGAATGTAGCCAGAAAAACATACATAGTATTGTAATTATTATTCTGGGAAACCGAGATTTTCATTAAAACCAGGTGCTTCTGTATTGCTGTTATTGTACCTGCTCAGCAGAGGTTCAATGTCTCTTCAGTGCCCCTATGTGTCCCTCCAATAACTTGTCAGCTGTGGCTCGATAGGTAGCACCCTCACCTCTGAGTCAAAAGGTTGCCTGATCTTATTGAGACATATAAGTTACTGAGAGGATAGGGTGGATGTTGAATGGATGTTTCAACATTACTAAAAACAAGTTTTCTGGCCATTATCACATTACTGTTTGTGGGAGCTTTCTGTGTACAAATTGGCTGCTGTGTTTCCTACATTTCAACAGTGACTACATTTCAAAACTACTTCATTGGCTGTAAAATATTTTGGGATGTCCTGTGGTCATGAAAGGTGCTATATGAATGCAAGTTGTTCATTTTCTTTTTTTCTCCCTGCCAGTTCCCCAATGACATCATCAGTATGCCTAAACAAAAATATTCAAAAAATGAACAAAGCACAGGAAATAAAAGATTACTAAAGTTAATTGTTATTCATTGTAACCATTATCATTGTAAAAGGTGTATTAATAGATTTGTTAATTATGCAGTATTACTGTAAACAACACACATACCATAAAACCCAGTAGTTATTGCAACATATAAACTCATACAGATCATAACCACTGTACATGTTATGCACCACACTACAGGGTAACAATGTTTTGTGCTTGTATCCATATGTAGAAACAATGATAACTAACTGGCAAAAGGATTACTTGCTCAACTAGCTGGAGGGATACAGGCTAAAGTAGGTGGGATGAAATCACAAAGCGGTTAGGAGTGACAATGTTATGAAGAGGCCTGAAGTCGTTGCCAGTATGAAGGAACTGAGTTTAACTCAACTGCGATTAATGCTTTTACCAAGGAGAAAAATATAGAATATAATTGCACTGTCACAGCCGTGTTAACGAGTTACACGGCACTGCAAAGTAACATGAGCTTCTTGGAGTTTAGCTTAAAAGGAAACAAAAGCAGTTTCCTTATGGAATGACCCACATAGCTGAGCGACTCCAGCTGTTAATAGTAAAGTCAGTCCCACTCAGGTGTACATAAAGAGACTTTGTGACAGCGCCTCTCTGGACAATGGAACTTATCATGAAGAATAGAAAGAAAATAGAAATTCCAAAACTAGAATTTGGAGGTTTACATCATACAAATCTCACATATTAACCATCTCATTTATCAAAATACAGGTGTGTAAAGAACGAAGACATTACATGTTTGGAAATATGTGAGCATGCAGTTAAGATGTTTTTGCATTTAGAATGTTTGGCAGTGCTTATAAGGTTATGGTGTGCCCTGAAGGCCTCTTTGTCTATCACTTAACCAGTTTCAAAACAAAAACGGAATCATTGATGTGCCAACATTTATAATGAATAGTTCACATAATTTTTGTCTCGTCTGCGGTTAAGTGAATTATTAATGGGTGGGACTGTTCAGTGAGATGAAAAAAAGATATTTATAAAGCTATAATTATCACGTTACAATTGTCTTATTAAAAATCCTTCAGCTAATCTGATACCTATAGCTGAGGTAATCAGAGGTGCCACAAAATCAAGTGTTGGAACAATTTTTAACGTCATCAGCTTGGTTTAGGGTGCATCTCTAGACAACATTTTAAGGCATATGAGTGAACACCTATCTACTTACATTAGTTAAAATTTTGCATCTATGACATTGTATGTTAGTAAATTGTAGTTTACTTCTAAAGTTGCTGATTGGACCAAATGAACCACACCATATCATGGATCAATCAGATTTCAGATTATCATGATCATGTGACAGGAAGCAATTAGGCTGTTGAAAAGCAATTTCAATTTGTGTTTCAGCCACCATGTTGGCTTCCTATTTACTCTTGCATTCGGGCCATTCTATACACTGCTTCTCTGCCCTCACACTTGCCAAGTGCTTCTGCTCGCCTCTGCTGATTCTCTTTCCCTGGCCTATTCTGAATGCTTCAGCTCTGACTTCACCATCTTCCTCCCTTCGAAATCCAATGTCCCATCCCCCACTCTTTCTTGCCACCATAAAACAGCTGGAGTTTGCTGATGATTTGCCAGCTCAATGTCCCTGGGCTTCCATCCAGTACATTTTATTAGATTCCTTAGAGTTAATCACATGCCAATTAACACCTTTTGAAAGGGCTTGGTTAGGAATGGTCTTATGGCTAAATGCAGATAAAGATAATTGTATGCTCTGTGAATCATGATGGCTTCTGACCCCTGGCACCTCCAAACTCTCAAGCAAATGGAAGCAGCTACTTAGGAGTTGGACATAGTATCTGTAGTTAGAAGATCCATCTCGGATTTTTCTGGGTTTATTTGGAGGACTTTAAAGAACTATTCCCATATTCCTCAGGAAGTTAAATGGATTGATTCGTGGAATAGAAAATCAACGGTGCGCAGTTTTAGTGCTGTGGCCACAACGCGAATCCAAACCAGGAGGCCTGAAGCCGACGCAAAATGGGCAGTTGGCCCTCATTCATTTTAATTTGGTGGGTTGCCGGCACCAGTCACATTTCCACAGGCAATTTAGCCATTGGAACTAAAGGTAATTTGGGTGGCTTAACCTGGCAGAAATGGCCAATGCTAATCCCTAGGGAGAGGAGTGGGGTGGGGCAAAAATGGTGGGCGGTGGGAAGGTTCCATTCTGAATACTGTTAAGTTGAGGTGCACACCTCCTCCACTGGCTCCGTGACAACATTAAACTTACTTAGGTGGCAGCCTCCACTTAGGCTGCAGTGGTCACTGAAGACCAGAAACTGAATTGGACTAGCCATATAAACACTGTGGCTACAAGAGCAGGCCAGAGGCTAGGAATCCTGCGGTGAGTAACTCACCTCCTGACTCACCAAAGCTTGTCCACCATCTACAAGGCACAAGTCAGGAGTGTGATGGAATACTCTCCACTTGCCTGGATGAGTGCAGCCCGCTTGATTGGCACCACATCCACAAACATTCACTCACTCCACCACCAATGCACAGTAGTAGCAGTGTGTACCATCTACAAGATGCACTGCAGGAACTCACCAAGGCCCTTTAGACAGCACCTTCCAAACCCACGACCACTACCATCTAGAAGGACAAGAGCAGCAGATAGATGGGAACACCACCGCCTGAAAGTTCTCCTCCAAGTCACTCACCATCCTGACTTGGAAATATATCACCATTCCTTCACTGTCGCTGGCTCAAAATCCTGGTACTCCCTCCCTAACAGCACCATGGGTGTACCACATGGGCTGTAGCAGTTCAAAAAGGCAGCTCACCACCACCTTCTCAAGGGCAATTAGGGATGGGCAATAAATGCTGGCCTAGCCAGTGACGCCCACATCCCACAGAGGTCCTGAAAGAAGCATGATGCCCATCATTGATATATGCAAGCATCCTAAATCTATTATAGTCGACAGCCAGGGACACCGAAAAAATGAGCTCAACAAATTTGGTAGTGGCCCAAACACAAATGAGCTGAGTTGGGACTCCGTGACAGGGTAAAAAGCAGGTCTTGCGCCCCTACTTACCAGGACCTGCTCGGCAATTCTAACACAGGTGGCCTGTGGGACCACTGCCCAATTAAGGATGATGGGCGGGATCTTGCCCCAATCACAGGACTGGCACCTCTGCAGCCACAATAGTGCCACTTGGCAGGTAGTCACTGCTGAGGAATGCAGGAGACCCTAGGAGATCATCAGGTAAGTAAAAAAAAGTTAAATTTCACAGGGTCCAGGCTCAGAGCGGAAACCCTTCCAGGGAGGTTGTTGGGGCTGTGGGTGCTGCCTTCCCTGCTCACAGCCCCTTCTTTGTTCACATCAAACCAACACACTGGGCCATTGCAAAGTGGCTGTCTCCATTTAGCCGGCAGCCTCTCCATGTGGTGGGGGATCGCCCTGCCATCAGTAAAATGTTGATGGCACCATAAAGCGGCCCCTAATTGGGCTCTTCATTGGCCCCTCTGTCGGTGTGCCCTGATGCTGCGGCTACATTAGGGAGCTGGTACAATCCAGCTCCTTGCAATTTTAAAAATTGAAAAATTAAATCCTAGCCATAGCTACTGGGTACAGTCCATCCTATTGATAAAAGAACAGGGGCCAAGTACACCAATTTTATCCCCATATTAATCTGATAGTACATTGTCTACGAAGGAAATGGACTTGACAAATCTAAAAGCCTCCTCTTTCTTATTTTCTCTTCTTGGACTGCCTAATTTGAGGAAATCAGAAATGCGTAAAGGACTGGTAAGCGGAGATGAAAATGTTTATGTTTTGGAGGTTAACATCTTCAAATGTTAGCCATGTTTCCGTCTCCACAGGTGCTGAGCGTTTCAGGCATTTTCTGTTTTTATTTGGGATTTAAATCCTCTGGATTGTAACCTGAGGAAAGGCTGAGTTTAGTGAGAAATTCTACTGTGGAGAGGTCATTAGGCTGAATTTTATGCGGGGTGGGGTGGTGGGGGCGGGGTGGGGTGGTGGGGGTGAGGTGGTGGTGGTGGGGGCGGGCTGGTGGTGGTGGGGGCGGGGTGGTGTGGTGGGGGCGGGGTGGTGTGGTGGGGGCGGGGTGGGGTGGTGGGGGCGGGGTGGGGTGGTGGGGGTGAGATGGTGGTGGTGGGGGCGGGCTGGTGGTGGTGGGGGCGGGGTGGTGTGGTGGGGGCGGGGTGGTGTGGTGGGGGCGGGGTGGTGGTGGTGGTGGTGAGGTGGGGGAGTATCGCTCAGATCAATGAATCCTACTTTCAACTCAGTAAGGGTGTAAGGAAGCGAAATGTATTTGAACTGAATCAATATCCAACTGATTTGGCCCCGCTCGTACCTGGAAAGCCAATTCCTTGGTGTTGACGGTGTTGGAGAAAAGCTAGCTTAAAACTGGCAAAAAATAAAGGCTGCAATATAAAACAATCACTCCACTCCAGTTTAAAAACATAGCGGTTAAAATAATAGGACTTTGCAACTAAACTTATTGAAGCTCTGATATGGCGAAGTGACTGACCCCAGTCTCTCCCCTGATGGCCGAATTTGACGTGCAAGGAAGCAGGATAGAGTCCTAGAATCCCACTGGTACGATGGAAAATGCCCAAGGCTGTCTGTTTTCAGTGCCAACTTGTCTCTGCAGCAGCTCGGCTTATTTCTCAGGCCCACTGGCACACGTTTGATTCCAGGGCTGCTGATACTTATAGAGGCAGCTTGTTCAGAAGCAGACTACCTCACCATGTCAGTAAATGTGAGGTGGGACACCTTGTCACAAAACAATCAAAGTAAACTTTGAATGAGGGAAGGTGGAAGAGCAGAGGGATTTGGGATTCTGGCTCACAGGGCATTCAAAGCAGCACCCCAAGTGGAATAAAACATTTTTAAAAAATGTAATACTGAGTTCTATAGCAAGACAGAGGGGACAACATTGGATTTCTCCCAAACACAGGCACAGGGGTTGTGATGTATGGTTAACCCCTGCTGATCCTTTCCAAGGCAGGCAGCATGCAAATCTTGTGGTGCCTGCTCATTACCATGATTGTAGCATGCAGCTAACGTTAAACGGGCTGCTGAGTGGCTGCACGCCTCAGCAGGGAGCCCTGGTTTGTGCGAGGTTAAGACTGCTTAAAGCTAGCCTGCATGACATAACTCTTAAAGGGGAGGTGCATTCAGGCTGCAGCAGGTGCTGAAAATGGCTGAGGAACCGCGTCTGAGCAGGTTAAAAACAAATGATGCAAGAAGGCAGAGAGCTTGCTCCAAGGTAATATCGGAGCCTTAGTGCAGGAAGTGGTCAGGAGCAGACCAGGAAGCCCTCCAGACAAGGCAGTGGGAGCAGCTAGACATTGCACTCAATGCCAGCAGTGTCACACCGAAGACCTGGATGTAAAGCAGAAAGAAGTTCAATACCCTCACATGAGCAGCCAAGGTTAGTGAAAGCATCTTTGAATGCCAAATCATACCAAATGAACCACTCACCTCACATAGTGCTCAATTCACCATCCCACTTCACCCGCCTACCAACAGTTTCTATCCATGGCTCATACCACACATTTATAGTTCCACTTCACCCTCACGCACTGGGCACTGCTGCAAGCTTCACAAACACATCTCACACCTTGCACACAATGCCAGCTATTCAACCATGACAGATACATCGCTCAAACACACTGTACCACATTTCGCTCTCTCTTGTAGGATAAGATGATGCACAACCACAGGCAGCACAAGATATTTGGCAAGGGACAGGCATGGCTGCATGTCCTCAACCTATTGGAGGAGATGGTGCTCACCATCAGCAGAGCGACCCTGAGTGAGGTTGTGGCTAGCAACAGGGCTGAAGCCATTGAGGGTGTTGGGTATGTTCATAACTAATCTTCCTTCTCACATTCCACTTCGCTCTCATCCCACAATACAGGCTGCGGATGATGTAAGTATGCACCCCTTGCTTTCCTGGCCCACCATGGAACCCCCCTTTCGGCCCCTCACTACAACCCTAGATGTATGCCTTTCTCCTTTCAGATACTGAATAACTGTGACTTGGTTAAGTAGTGACGCAGAGGCAAGAAGTGGAGGAGGAGGAGGAGACTGAAGATGAAGAAACAACTTCACTCACTCTCACACTCACAGGCACCAGCTCAGGTACTGGCATTGTACATAATTTACAGGATAATTTAGAGGCAGGATTTATACATGGTCAGACACCAAGCCCGAGTGGCCTGCAGTTAGAGCAGGGAGACAAGGGTAGTGGAGACATCAGCTTCCCGGAAGGCAAGGTCACACATTAGTTCTGCTACAGAGGACACAGATGAGACCTTCAATGGGGCGGCTTACACAAAAAGGCTGATGGACATATACACATAAAAGCTTATTGCATTGGCAGGCCTGCCAGAAAGCCAGGGGTTTCCATCAAGGTGCATGGAGCTGTCCATGGGAAAAAGACCTGTTGTCCCCTCTCAGGATGATAGCATGTGCTTCCACCACTGCTACTCTGCCAGTGCTCTTGCTGTTGCCTGTCAGCTCGCCAGCCCAGGCTGTTGCTGCCCAGGCCGAGATGATGCCGTCTAGAGCTGGACCTTCTAGGCTCAGAGATGCTCGAGGCTGAAAGGCCACCTGCAGTCTCTCTCACTGAGATCAGCAGCCTTTCACCAGCCGTGCTGCAGCCACTGAGGTAGCACTGCATAGGAGCACTAAACCAGGCAAAGGCACACAGAAGGCAGGCAATATAGGAATGAACAAAGGTAATTAATTGAAAAGATTGGGGAGTTCACGAAAAACTGGATCAAGACCATGCTGTCTAAATGGAAAGTGAAACGTCAGTTGTAGTGGATGAGATCAGGTTTTCGGGAGTTTGACGATTGAGTGGGCGGAGATGCAGGTAAGCTCAGAAGGACAACTGAAAATGAACCCCTGCTCGCAGCATTGAAAATGCTCAGGACATTGAGGTGAGTGTGATACGTGAAGGATCCGCGTGTGTGGGAGAGAGCTTGCATGAGGCTCCGAAAGGCCCTGTCGCACACGCACTTCTCCCTCCAGAATCACTTGTGGGCCAGCTGCTCCCCCTGCGGTGACAGAGGATGAGATTGAGGGGCTCACAGGCAAAGGGAACTCAGAGAGAAAGGAGAGCCTCTGAGATTCCTGAGAGGGTGACCCAGGCATGTCCAGCTGCCGCTCCTCCTCCTTTTGGATGCACGGGGGCCCTGGCCTGGCTCCTTGAGGGGAAGGAGCACCTGGAGGGACGTCAAGATGTCCCGTTTCCCTCTCATATTGCCGCTGCAGGAACTCACCTGCGATGGAGTGCAGGCCTGCATAAATCTCCATGTTCTGCTGGAACATGGCCGTCCACAATCCTCCCCATGGAGACCTCCAGATACACACATGTGGGCACCACTTCATCAGAGAGCAAGTGGATGCACTCCCCCGACATGTGTGCCACTCTGTTGAGGGCTTCCAACAGCTCTACAGGTTCCCCCTGCTTTCTACTGACCCCACAGGATGAGTTTGAAGGCCAAATCCAGAGGCTCATCATCTGACTCGGACCTCATAGATTCCTTTTCCCCAGCAGTCCTCCGAGCGTCAGGGAGCTCGGCCGAACCTGCCTCCACCAGGCTGCTTATTTCCAGCTCTTCAATGGAGGAGGTGTCCTCTTGGCTGGAGGTGAAGACTTGGATGCAGCTGAGGGACTGGCTGGCTGAGGGTGTTGGTCACGTGGCAGAGTTCCCTGTGAACCAAAGTAGAGATAGTTGATGCATGGCAGCAAGAGTCAAAGGCAGGAGAGAGAGCACTCACAGTTGAGTTGAGAGAGGGATGACGTGGTGCAGGTCCTTACGTGGGTGTTCGCTGCCAACCTCACCGTCACTGCGGGCACGGTCCATGTCCTCACCAGTCAGCGCGATGGCATGCTCCTTGAAGTGAGTGAGGACTTAATGTGGGCCACTCCACCCCTGGTCTGGGACCTCTCCCTGCTGATGTGAGCAGGCTTCTCCTGTGTAGAAACAGATGGAGAGAGTGTAAGCCAGACACACGGCCCTGCATGGAATGTTTGTGTGGTGAGCGGAGCCATGGACAGGATGAGGACATGAGCTTGAGAGGACATGAGCCAGATGGAGATGTGAGGGTGTGCGTGTGAGAGTTAGTGGTGTTGTCCCCTGAGGTGTGAGATCCCTGTGGGTGTGTGATGGGTTTGTGAGTGTGTGAGATGAGAGTGATGAGAACAGTGAGATATCTTGGTGGAACAGATGAGACCGTTCATCCTGTAGTGGCACTGGGTGGCTGTCCTCTTTTGCAGGGCATTGGCGCTGACCACCAGTGCCATCACCTCCCATGCTGGATCGGTGATGCAGCTGCCCATCCTGAAGCCAAAGGTGGGGTAAAGGACATCAGAGTGGGTCTCCATGGCATTCAAAAGGCGCTAGAGGAACGTGTCACTGAAGCAGGTGGCTGCAGTCCTTTTGCCTTTCAGAGCCATCCTGTCTTCTGTGCAGCAGTCCTGGGCTGGAAGCACTGAGTGGTGTGCGCGCAGTTACACTTTAAATGTGGTGCCCGGTGTAATGAAGCAGTGAGGTGACAATGTGGCAGGCGAATGTGAGCCCGCCCGGAAACAGTGTGTTTCCTGGGAATGCATAATTAATGCGGTGGGTTTGGGACAATACAGCGTGAGAAGCCACCATTGCAGCCGGCGGGTGAAACGTCATTTTACCCACCTAATACCCCACTGAGTGCAAATCTGGGATGATTCCACCCTATGTTTAGAAAGCTGACTGGGAATTCCCAGTAAACCTCTAGTTTCCCAATGTGGCAGGGGGGGCAGATCAACTGTCTGGAAGCGGGCACCCAGTAGCAGGCTGGGATGCCAATGCTCCTGGGAGGGCTGCAGGCCTTCGCTCCCTGCCTGGGTGGAGTACAGCCAAAGGGCACCCTGTGTAGGGGTTCCCCCACAACAGTGCTGGCCTGGCTGCTTTTTGTTTTTTTTAAGTACTGTTTTTTTAAAAGTGGTTGAGAGGGTACTTTCTTGTTGAAACGCCTCCCAGTTATTTAATTGTACTGCAGCTGAATGTTCCTCTGAAGCTGGACGGCTTTCCTTACTTGGACAGGGAACCTGTCTCCGTGCCAATAAAGGGCTCACACTTGAAAATTTTAACTTTCATCCGTTTCCAGCCAGAAGCAGGCTCCTAACCCAGGAACAAACATGCCTCCTGTTTCCCTCCTCCATGGGGAAAATTCAGCCCACAGTCCCTCACTGCTCCCTGAAGACCATGAGCAGATATGGCTTCCTATTAGAGCCCAGGTGACTCTCTTCCTCCTCCCTCAGTGATCCTCCTCGGTGTTGTCTCTGCTCATTCTCCCTCTCGTGCAGCAGGCCAAGGAGGGGAGGAAAAAAACATCGCCTATGATTAGGATGAAGTGGTCTGAGCAGAACTCTTAAAAGTCAGAACCAAGATCACACCACACAGCTCCCTGTAGACTTCAGCAACTTTAAATAGCAATACAAACCACAAAACTACTAACTCAGCAACAGTTAATCGAAATCTGCAGCCAACCTGAAAGTAGGCGATCCCTTCAAAAGGTTCTAGTGGGGACTAAGTTCCATTTGCTGTATGTATGTCAGCCATGCAAGGTTAATATTCAGGTCAATGTTCAGGTCAAAAATGGCATCACTGGCCTCAAAATAGCGTGACATTCAGCCTTCTCTGCATAGTTCTGGTGCAGGCTCCAGAGCCTGCGCTAATAACTTACCAACAGGGTGACTGGCACAGGCTTGCATCAGAAGCGTGTGCACACGGCATGGATGCAATTTTGGTACTGAAACAAAACATTGAAAATACGGCCTACGCAACCAAATTTTGCGGCCATTGGATATAAAAGTCGAAATATAATCCACAAGATAGCTTGGTAACACCACAGTTGATTTATCGTTTTGGTCTCTATTCTTTGGGAAAGATGTTGAGACAACAAAGAGGGCACAGTGCAGATTGACCAGGGTATTGCCTGGCATGAGCAAGTACAAATGAGAAAGACTGAAAAAATTGGTGCCAGTTTTGCTTTATATATAATAATATATATTATATATATATAATCTTATATATATATTGGATGTAAGAGATTTGGATAGAGAGAAGGAGAAACATGTTTACACAGAGGGTTTTAAGGTTGTGGCATGGCATATCAGAGTTATTGACTGAAGTAGAGACCGTGGCTGAGATTTTCCTGACCCCTACGTGGTGAGTTTAATGGCGGGTTGGGGAGACAATGCAGCGGGAGCTGAAAAACCAGTTTCCTGCCGGTGTGAAATGATGGTGGGAATGTGCAATCCCACCCGATTTGGCAGGTCACCATTCCAACCAGAGGCCGGTGTGAAGGCATTTTGCATCCAGTTAATGGGGTGCAGATGAAGGCCCGACCAGGATTGTCTCCCCCTGTCCGATTTTCTGCACCACCAGTGGGATATCACTAATCCGGAACACGTCCGGACCAACGTGGCATGGACATCGGGACTCACCTGGAAGAAAGCTTGGGGCAGCTTGCGGAGATTGGAAGATGGAAGCCTCCAGCAACCATGGACCCTGGAACACCGCGTGTAGCAGTGGGTGGGTGGAGCATCTACCACGTGGATCACAGCGCTGCTGGAAATTCCAGGATGTGGATCTTCGAACTGCAGGTGGACAGCTGCATGAGGTACTGTTGGACGCGTGGTCTGTGCTGGAGGGTGATTAGACGGGGAGGAGAGGAATGAAGAGGTGGAGGCCCTGTGGCGAGTGGGGTCATGGAATGGGTGAGGTGGTGTGGAGTGGGAGGATGGGAATGGCCAGGTGGAGTGCAGGCAGGGGTTTGGGCAGGGTGTGCAGGTGTGAATGGGCATGGGAGGGTGCGCAGGTGTCAATGGGCTTGGGGCGGTGTGCAGGTGTGAATGGGCATGGGAGAGTGTGCAGGTGTGAACGGGCATGGGGGATGTGCAGGTGTGAACGGGCATGGAGGGTGTGCAGGTGTGAACGGGCATGGGGGTGTGCAGGTGTCAACGTGCATGGGGTGTGCAGGTGTGAATGGGCATGGGGGGGAAGAGGGCAAAGGGGTTCAGAGGGGAGGGTCCATGATGTCAACTGGAGTCCTGGGGGGCATACTGAGGGAATTGTTGATAGGGAGAGATGGTGAGGGTAAAAGGAGGAGCCAGTAGGGTGGGAGGGTGAGTGTCCTGTAATGACAGGTGAAGGGACGCTGAAGGCTGATGGAGAGGACATGCAAGTAAAACCAGATTCCTGGCGTTGGTAGGATTGGGGGTTGGGGGGTGGGGTAGGGTGGGGGTGGGCGGTGAATGTCTATTTTCAGGGGTGTGGACTCCCTGGAAGGTAGGGGACAAGGACATTCACCTGCATGGGACGGAGAGAGATGGGGGAGGGTTGTAGGGTGACGTGAGGAGATGTAATGTCACACCAGGAGGGTCAACGGTTATGGGGGTAGGATGTGGGTCATGGTGGGGGTGGAGGTTAAAAGGCTTGGACTCAACCAGAAAAGTCACACGCACCATGGCCACTTGCAACTACCTAGAGCCTTGAGGTGGAGGCCTCGAGATGCTGCATGGGAGTTGGGTCAGCAGGGGTGGGCGGAACAGCAGGTCAGCTCAACTGGACAACAGAAGGGGAGCCCCAGCATGTAGTATCGACATTGCTGGGGCATTTCAACACATGAATGCATGGGATAAAGGCTCAGCGTGCACAGGCGGCTTTTGGCACACGGCTCACAAGGGCCCTGGCAAAGATCCTTGCCTCGCTGCACATGCATGATCTCTGGGGACATAGAGCCAGCCTGGGGTATCCCCCTGAAGTTTCGGGGGATAGGGGTGCGGTGCACACAGGCTTAAGGACTACGAATCACAATTAAACCACATCAGACTTCATTACAGTGCAAGTGTAGCCTGTTCACAAAAGTGTAAGAACATTAACGATCAAAGTGCACCCGTGTAACCATATGTAAAATCATACCTTCTTAATCTTGCATTCCCTATCACTTCATCTAGGTGCTCCCCGACATCACAGCAGAGGTGGAGGCAGCCTACTGACCCATTTGCCCTGTTGTCTTGGATGACCTTGGCATCCATCCTCTGGAGACCTGAAGCCTGGAGGGCCCAGGCTTAGTTTGGTTGTCCTGCTGTTGGGTAGCTTCTCCCTCTGCAGTCACAGAACACAAAGCTGAAGAGGTCACAGGCAAAGGAGATTCCGAAGGGCTGGACACACTCAAAGTGTCCTGAGTGGAGGTCCCAGGGGTGTCCCACAGCCGCTCTTCCTTCCTTTGGGTGACCGAGGGGCACTGCCTGACTCTTTGAGGAGAAGGGGCACCTGTAGGGAGGTCAAGGTGCCCCATCCCCCTCTCGCAAAGCCACAGCAAGATCTCACCCATGGCTACAGCGATGGAGTGCAGACCTGCACACATCTCTGACAGCAACTTGGCGTTCTGCTGGACAAGGCTCTCCATGGCATTCACCATCCTCCCCATGGAGACTTCCATGCGTGCACACTTCATCAGACAGCAGGCGGACACACTCCTCCGCCTCATGTGCCACCCTGCTGCGGGCATCTGCCACCTCTGCCTGATGTTCCCCTGCCTCTCATAGCATCTTCAGCATATTGGGCAGGGCCAATCGCAGACGCTAATCAACCGGCTTCAATGTCACAGATGACTCTTCCCCAGCAGTCCAACAAGTGCCGGTGAGCTTTGCTGACCCTGCGTCCTCCTGCTGCAGATACGTGCCCGTGTGCTGACCAGAATGTGAGACCCTGCTTGAGCCAGATCTAATAGCCACTGAGGTGTGTGTCTCTGTGCTGGTGGAGGGTGCAGGTGACTGCTGAGATGGCGCTACAGGTGCACTTTCCTCCTCCTTCCCCAATGTTCTCGGTCCTCTGTGGGCTGGAGGACCTGCTGGACACGGCTACCTCTTCTGGCCTTGGCCTCTTCCTGCTGGCATCTGTAAGTGAAAGAGGAGAGAGTGAGTGACTGCCTGAGCTGCCTCCAACAAGGAGGAATCCGTGACTCTTAAGTTTCTTTGTGACTACATTATTCATGGATCCTTACTGGATGGAGGCTGCGCATCAACCTCCCCATCTGCACAGACTCAGTCCAGTTGCTCCCTTTCCAGCCCAGCTGCCTGCTCCTCAAACTCTGTAAGGTTATTCAGGCCTGGCCGAGCGCCTCCCATCTTCTCTCCCTCTCCCTCTCCTGTTTTGCCGTAACTTTTCCTGCGCAGAGAAGATGGGGTTGAGAGCAATTGGGTTTCAGGTATCTTTCTCATGTTTCCCCTCTTTCAAATAAGCCACTGGATTCTGTGCCATGTGATTGGCATTGCGGGTTGTCCACAAGGGTCCTGGGGGCAGCCCCCTCCAGAGTGGTGACTCCCGCTCTGCCATGCAGATAGAAGGATAAGGCTCACAGGGGTATGTCATTAGTGGGTTCTTGATGGTGCGCTCAATGCCTCACCTCCTTCCCATCACACCCGGGCACCATCGGAGCTCTCTGTGTGGAAGGGTGAGGGGCCTGCGGTAGCCTCTCCACCTGCAGACTAGATGGAGTGCAGTGGGAGCTATGAGGCATCACCTTATCACATTGAGTTGCTCTTTTATGCATAGGCCACATGAATGGTGCCCTTGCCACTGAGGCCCATGTCCCCTCTACCCGTTCAGTGAGGTGAGTGTGAGCAGCTGAGGGTTCACTTGCCCTGGTGGAGTAGATGAAGTTATTGATCCGTTGCTGGCACTGCAGGGCAGTCCTTTGTTGGAGGCTTTGGCACTGACCTTCCTGGAGATTTCCTCTCATGCAGGC
Source organism: Cetorhinus maximus (assembly GCF_964194155.1). Taxonomy (NCBI): domain Eukaryota; kingdom Metazoa; phylum Chordata; class Chondrichthyes; order Lamniformes; family Cetorhinidae; genus Cetorhinus; species Cetorhinus maximus. The sequence continues at coordinate 70,363,239 of NC_135899.1, forward strand.
TGAGCCTCCTCCTTCAATCCTCTGGGTACAGGATGCCTCTCCTGGCCTCCACTGCATTTGGCAGCACATCGAGAGAAGTGTAACTGAATTTGGGGGCCAGAGCTCCCTGGGATTGGTGGGCCACCTCCTCCTTCAACGCTGGGTACACGACAAAAAGTTAATGTCCGGGTGCCTTTTAAATGTGGCAGGGTGTGCATCTTTCAGCTCATCCCCCTGCGCAATATGTCGCCAGACCCTTGGCTACATAATTAATGAGGCCAGCATCGCATGATTCGGCACAAATTCCCACCTGGCTCCCAGTTGCCACCCCCACCACGGAACTTAGGCCTGGGGTGGAAAATCCCAGCCCATGTCAACATTTAAGAATAGTTTAGATAACTGATTAAAGGACAGGGGAGATAAAAGGGTTTAGGAATCGGGCAGACATTTGGGATTAGGACAACGGCTCATATAGATGATTAACACCAACATGGACTGGTTACGTGGGTCAAATTATTTTCAAGTTGTAGTTTCCATGTGATTCTAATTAAGTACCAGATAGATGGCATATACTGCAAAGTGTAACCTGATCAACCTCTACTACTCACATATGCCAAGCCTTAATACAGTTCTTTTGTTATATCTCACTTAACACATACCTCATCAGGGCACACACAGTCATGATGAAGTGTACACTAAATGCAGGCCATATATTTTCCAAATGCTTTAATTTGAATATATGGCAGTAATCAATGACCTTTCAGAATTGCACTAATATGAAGATATTAGACGTGCATGGGAAAGAAGAGTAAGCAGCTGCCCGTGGCCATCAATAGATCAGTCACCTCTTTGTGGCCAACACTATACCTGACATTGCAGTTCCAGGCAAGACTGAGACAGACACAACAATTGAGGGCAGTGGTGATCTTCCCAATCACTGGTAGTGTTTCCCCACATTGCTGAAAGCTGATTTGCTGAAGACAGCGAGACTCCATCCTGCTGGCCTGGAGCAAGCTGATGCAGATGTCATGTGTAATTGGCCAATAGATATACCAAGAGCTACAGATGTCCCTGGAACTCACTGATCTCCCTGGATAAGAACAGAGACCAAAGAAAAGTACAGCACAGGAACAGGCCCTTCGGCCCTCCAAGCCTGCGCCGATCATATTGCCTGTCAAACTAAAACATTTTGCACTTCCGGGGTCCGTATCCCTCTATTCCCATCCTATTCATGTATTTGTCAAGCTGCCTCTTAAACATCACTATCATACCTGCTTCTACCACCTCCTCTGTCAGCGAATTCCAGACACTCACTACCCTCTGCATAAAAAACTTGCCCTGCACATCTCCTCTATAGTTTTCTCCTCTCACCTTAAATCTATGTCCACTAGTAATTGACTCTTCCACCCTGGGAAAAAGTTTCTGAATATATCCTCTGTCCATGCCACTCATAATTTTGTAAACTTCTATCAAGTCGCCCCTCAATCTCCGTTGCTCTAGTGAGAACAATCCAAGTTTCTCCAACCTCCCCTCATAGCTAACAACCTCCAGCATCCTGGTAAACCTCCTCTGCACCCTCTCCAATGCCTCCATATCCTTCTAGTAATGTGTGACCAGAATTGCACGCAATATTCCAAGTGTGACCTAACCAAGGTTCTATACAACTGCAGCATGACTTCCCAGGTTTTATACTCAATACCCCTGCCGATGAAGGCAAGCATGCCATATGCCTTCCTTACTACCTTATCCACCTGCGTTGCCACTTTCAGTGACCTGTGGACCTGTATACCCAGATCCCTCTGCCTGTCAATGCACTTAAGGGTTCTGCCATTTACTGTATAATTCCTACCTGTATTAGACCTTCCAAAATGCATTACCTCGCATTTGTCCGGATTAAACTCCATCTGCCATTTCTCCGCCCAAGTCTCCAACCGACCTATATCCCGTTGTATCCTTTGACAATCCTCTTCACTATCTGTATCTCCTCCAACCTTAGTGTCGTCTGCAAACTTACTAATTAGCCCAGTTACATTCTCTTCCAAATCATTTATGTATACTACAAACAGCAAAGGTCCCAGCACTGATCCCTGCGGAAATTCACTAGTCACAGCTCTCCATTCAGAAAAGCACCCTTCCACTGCTACCCTCTGTCTTCTATGACCAAGCCAATTCTGTATCCATCTTGCCAGCTCACCTCTGATCCTGTGCGACTTTACCTTCTGTACCAGTCTGCCATGAGGGACCTTGTCAAAGGCCTTACTGAAATCCATGTAGATAACATCCACTGCCCTTCCATCGTCGATCGTCTTTGTCACTTCCTCGAAAAACTCGATCAAGTTAGTGAGACCCGACCTCCCCTTCACAAAACCATGCTGCCTCTTACTAATATGCCCATGGATGCCATCATTCATCTTGTACAACGGTTGCCAAGAAAGTGTTTTAACAGCAGAATTAACATTAGGACTGAGTGAAAATGGCCACCCTTTCTCCTTTCCCAGACCCCGTTCCCTCTAAAAAATTATTATTTGCTTAAAAAATTCCAGTATATGGAAAACCCTACGTTCAAGTTTTATGTTATCTATAAACTTTGAAATTGTGCCTCCTATATCCAAGTTCACGTAATTAATTTAGAAAAAAGATCAGTGGTCCTACTAGTGATTCTGGGAGTCACCACTGTGCACTTCCCTCCAGTTTGCAAAACAACCATTCACCACTACTCTCTGCTATCTATCTCTTTAGCTATTTCTCATGCCTATGCTGATACCACTCCTTTAATTTCACAGGCTTCAATTTTGTGAATAAATCGCAATGAATCACAACTCAAAATGGCCCCCTGATGTATTTTTTTAAATCTATTAATGTTCAGGTGATAAATCAGTGAAAAGACAGAAGGAAAGTGCAAACTTTGCTCTGCAGTTAATGCCTTGTTGCATTGTTTTCATCTTGTAAGACATCCCCTGAGCTGATAATAATCAGCACATTGGTCAAAAAGTTATCAGTTTTCCTATCAATAAGAACAAAATTTAGTAAATGCATTAAACAGCAAAACAAATGCAATACAGTATATCATGTGAAGAACTATATATGGCAAACCTATAACACAAATAATGTTTTAATCAGGACAAGATTTGTGGCACTTACATTTGATTAATTTCCTTTTGTTACTTTATGAAAAACAGCTTGAAAGGAAGGCTTTTGCAGAATTTGTGCCTTGACTGCATAATCTGGTGTCTTTGATGGGCAGAGGTGTGCGTTTTTTGTGGGAATATGCTTTTCGTTTGGTTTGTAACCCTAATATCCTCGATACCAGTGTCCAAGCCACTAACTCTTAGACCTCAATCCACTGTCATTACGGAAAACCAGATTCAGAACCACGGTGAGGTGTCTGACATAACTCCAATCCCAGCTGAGTTCTGCATGGTTTGAGCAGTTGGTTTCCTCAAGCTTTCAGGCTAGCCACTTAATTGCATCTTACCTACAGCTTGGTTTTTAAAAAAAAAGCATAATTAGCAAGCAGAAAACACTTACTGCATCATATCAGTACCACTGCCACAACCCAGCCTGTGACAGAGGTGGCACTGAAGCCTTGCATTTGATTTATATGAAAAACATTTGAGGTTGGTAGATATAAATTGTACAACAGCCTACTCAATAATTGATGTCATAGCAGTTTCATGTTTATTGGTAAGATTTTTTTTAAGAAACCAAAATTACTCTAGTTGTTGTCAGTGTGATCATTTGGATTCCCATCACCCAACACCCTCACAAGCAACATTCAACGGTTATACTGCTCTCTTATGTAGAATAGTTGCAGTGAATGCTAAAATAAAAGCAAAATACCGTGGACGCTGGAAATCTGAAATAAAAACAGAAAATGCTGGAAAAACTCAGCAGGTCTGGCAGCATCTGTGGAGGGGGAGACATCTGAAGGAGAGCCATGCAGACTTGGAATATTAACTGTTTCTCTCTCCACAGATGCTGCCAGACCTGCTGAGTCATTCCAGCATTTTCTGTTTTTATTGCCTTGAATGCTTCTCACTAGGCAACTGACTTTTGGAAAGGGGAACGTAAGAAATCCTCCTCAACAAAAACAAAAATACCTGGAAAAACTCAGCAAGTCTGACAGCATCTGCGGAGAGGGATACAGTTGTCGTTTCGAGTCCATATGACCCTTCATCAAAACTAAGACGTATAACGTAAGTAATCCTCCCATTGTTTTCCCTGTTTTGCTCTTGTCTCATAGCTGCTGAATTCATTCTGTGCCACAATCCTGAACAGAATGTGAGTCAAGGCTAGGATTGAACTTCAGGTGTCACTGTTCCTATCTATGGCCATAAATGGTGATCATATTAATGCCCAATATATCCAAAATCCAAGCTGTATGGGATACTACATGTTGACTAGATGATGCATCCATGTACCTGATAGCTTATACAGACACTAGCCAGAATAACTAGATAATATATGAACTTCTATCCCACTGTCCAAGACATCCACCCATCCCCTTATATCAATCTTAGTTGTTCTGAATATTGTTTTGTTGGAGCAAAACATCATATGCATGTGCAACCATTCATCTTGATTTGCTTGTGTATCCCTCTATATAATAAGGAAGCAGTATAAACAAGGCAATGCCACGCAATGAGGGTAATTTTAATATAAACGCAAAATACTGCGGATGCTGGAAATTTGAAACAAAAGCAGAAAATGCAGGAAAAACTCAGCAGGTCTGACAGCATCTGTGGAGAGAGAAACAGAGTTGACGTTTCGAGTCCGTATGACCCTTCTTCAGAGCTACAGAGAAGTAGAAATGTGATGAAATTTATACTGTTTAAGGTGGCGTGGGGGGGTGGAGCAAGTGAAGCTGGATAGAAGGTGGGGGCAAAGGAGAGATTCACAAAGATGTCATGAACAAAAGGACAAAGGGAGTGTTAGTGGTAAGGGCTAAAGAAGGTACTGATAGTGGCAAGAAAGCAGAATGTGATAATAACAGGACAAGCACTCTGAAAAGAACAACATGAACAAGTAACAGATGGCCCTTGTGAGGGTGGGGTGGGGGGAGGGGATGGTGGTGGAGGAAAAAAGGGATTGAAAATAGGATAAGAAGGGGGGGGGGGAAAGGGATAAAACAATGAATAAACAAATGAAAATAAAAATTAATAAAAATAAAAATGTGGATAAAAAATAAATATGAATTTTGAAAAAAGGGATTAAAAAAGGGGTTTAGATAGAGGAGAGAGTTCGTGGGCTGAAGTTGTTGAACTCAATGTTAAGTCCGGAAGGCTGTAAAATGCCTAATCGGAAGATGAGGTGCTGTTCCTCCAGTTTGCGTTGAGCTTCACCGGAACATTGCAGCAGGCCAAGGATGGACATGTGGGCATGAGAGCAGGGTGGAGTGTTGAAATGGCAAGTGACAGGAATGTCTGGGTCATGCTTGCGGACAGACTGAAGGTGTTCCGCAAAACAGTCACCCAGTCTCTTCTGATGAAGAGTCTTATGGACTCGAAACGTTAACTGTGTTCCTCTCCGCAGATGCTGTCAGACCTGCTGAGTTTTTCCAGCTACTTTTGTTTTTGAGTCACCCAGTCTGCGTTTGGTCTCCTCAATGTAGTGGAGACCGCATTCGGAGCAGCGGATGCAGTAGATCAAATTGAAGGAGGTGCAAGTGAAGCACTGCTTCACCTGAAAGACGTGTTTGGTAAGGGTAATTTTAATGTTGTGCAATAGTGTCAAACAGGCGATAGCAAATCAGCAACCCGTTTTGCATCTGTCCCGATTTTCTGGCTAGTGATTAGTGGGGAGTTGTTTTCCAAGGCTGGATCATTGATGTCTTTTGAGTTCAAGTGATTGAATTAGTTTTTCAGTGCATATTTTTGCAATTCATGCACAGAACACACAGATAAACAGCAGTTTATTGATTCCAGTCTCACCGTTTCAACTGCTAATCTTTTCAAATGTGTCAGATTAACACCTCGAAAGTCACTAAAGTTTGCAGTTTTGTTCAGTGCAAATACCAGCGCTTGCAGCATTGTAGCAGTTGTAACAATGTTTAATAATGTAGATTATTGTACACTGATAATTGTTGAGCTCAGAAACATGCAAACATTTATAACTGAGAGTATAAACCTAAAAGCGATTCAAAGGAGATTCCTGTCTACAGAGTACTGAAGGGGGTCAATGCCATGCTGATGAATCCCTTCAAAAAGAAACCAGATACTTATCTGGCTAGGAGTGAGAGTGAAGGTCATGGAAATAAACATGGGCACACAGAATCAAACATAATGGTTCCTGTGTTGCTAGGGTCGTGGAGATTTCACTTTTAAAAGCACCAAATTTGTGGAATATAATTTATGCCCAATAGTCAATCAGGTTAATTAATTGGATAGGTATTTTGGAAAATTTCAGGAGTATTTTCTGAGATTGAATAAATGTAAGAGAGGGGAGGTGATGGCGTCGTGGTATTATCGCTGGACTAGTAATCCAGAGACCCAGGGTAATGCTCTGGGGACCGGGGTTCAAATCCTGCCACTGCAGATGGTGGAGTTTGAATTCAATAAAAATCTAAAGTAAAAGCCTAGTGATGATCATGAAACCATTGTCGATTGGACTACATGTGACTCCAGACCCACAACAATGTGGTTGACTCTTAAATGTCCTCTGAAATGGCCTAGCAAGCCACTCAGTTGTAACATACTGCTACAAAGTCATGAAAAAGGAATGAAACCAGACGGACCACCCAACATCAACCTAGGCACTGGAAACGACAACGGCAATCTCAGCCCTTCGACCCTGCAATGTCCTCCTTACTAACATCTGGGGGCTAGTGCCAAAATTGGGAGAGCTGTCTCACAGACTAGCCAAGCAACAGCCTAACATAGTCATCCTCATGGAATACAGATAATGTCCCAGAAACTACCATCACCATCCCTGGGTATGTCCTGTCCCACCAGCAGAGATGGTGGCACAATGATATACGGTCGGGAGGGAAGTCTCATGGCACCAGGTCAAACATGAGCAAGGAAACCTCCTGCTGATTACCATGTATCGCCCTCTCTCAGCTGATCAATCAGTGCTCCTCCATGTTGAAACCACTTGAAGGAAGCACTGAGGGCAGCAAGGACATAGAATGTACTCTGAGTGGGAGACTTCAATGTCCATCACCAAGAGTGGCTCGGTAGCACCACTACTGGTAAGCTGGTCAAGTCCTAAAGGACATGGCTGCTAGACTGGTTCTGTGGCAGGTGATGAGGGAAAAACATACTTGACCAACATACTCATTCTCACTAACCTGCCTGCCGCAGATGCATCTGTCCATGACAGTATCGGTAGGAGTGACTGCGCACAGTTGTTGTGGAGATGAAACCCCGCCTTCACATTGAGGATACCCTCCTTCCAAATCCAGCACCTTCCAAATCCATGACCATTACTGTCTAGAAGGACAAGGGCAGCAGATACATGGGAACACCACCACCTGAAGTTCCCCTCCAAGTCACTCACCGTCCTGACTTGGAAATATATCGCCGTTCCTTCATCATCGCTGGGTCAAAATCTTGGAACCCCATCCCTAACAGCGGGCGTACCTACACCACATGGACTGCAGCAGTTCAAGAAGGCAGCTCACCACCACCTTTACAAGGGCAACTAAGGATGGGCAATAAATGCTGGCCCAGCCAACGAAGCCCACTTCCTGTGAATGAATAAAAAAAAAAGTCCATGGCATTTCTGGTCTGTGAAGGTAACGGAGGTAGTATTTTTTCATTCCACCTTTTATAGTTTTATGAACTTAAAAATGACAAAGGATTGCGGTTCATTATCTCTTCAAGTTATTCATCATGTTACACATTCTAAAAGGTATCTAAAATCAAATTAAATATAGACTGCATATCATATCCATTGATTGTGGTAGTGTATTTAACCTGAAAAAAAGATTACCAAAAAAGAAACACTTCCCACCAACAGTCCTGCAATCGCTGCTCTATTGGCTTCCAAATAGTTCCCTGTTTCTATTGTTCTGTTACACTAGCACCAACTCCTCCTGCAACCTCCGTAAGTCCTGCATCTCCAAAGTTACCCATTATGAATGAAGAACATATAACGTGATTGATTTCAAACTAATGTGAAGGCAATACAGACAAAGCAGCGCATTTCCTTTAAAAGTCCACATTCCTCCATTCCTCTCATTGCAGCAATACAATTGTCATGCAAAGCCTGAATATATTGGAGCACAGTCAAAATAAAGAAATGGGGTAGTTGAGAGACTTCAGCATCCCGCTGAACAGGACCAGTATACTGAATATTAGTTTTAAATTCTCGCCCTAGATTTAGTCCAAAAAAAATCAGCACAGAGCATCAAAGTTTGGAATGCCTGTTCCAGTCTCAAACAATGTTTGTATTTGGGTTATCCAAAGAAGAAAAGAACTTCCATTCATAAAGTGCCTTTAATTATTAAGGTGCTTTTCATGGCTTGAGGATATCCCAAAACAGTTCATAGAGACTGTAGTGCTTTTGAAGGGCAGTCATCATTTTACTATAGTTGCACACAGCAAGCTCCTGCAAAAAGCAATTAAATAAATGAATATGTTTTAGTGATATTGGCTGAAGAATAAATATTCACCAGACCAGTAAGAAAACTACTGTACTTTGCTCTGAATAGCCCTATACAAAGTTTTACATCTGTGTGGGAGGGCTTCAGTTTAACATCTCATTCAAAAAAGGGCATTTCCAACAGTACGACACAGAAATGTCAGCCCAGATAACCCAGGATGGAGCTTGAACCTATAACCTTCTGAGTCAGAGACACATGTGTTAAACTGAACCAAGGCTGGGACCTTGAGATCATGAATGCAGGAGTGTTAACTTTAGTGTCTTGCAGGAAAGGATGGGAGGAGGTCACATCTTGCAGCACGTTTCTGAAAGGCTCAAGCAAAGGCATCCTTCTTGAATCAGAAAGCCCTGCTCTCTGGAGAAAAAAAAAAATAACAATTAATACAGCAGGATGGAAAAATGAAGCAAAGTGTGCTTGTGACATAGGAGAGAACTTGTGCAGTATTAGCACTCAGTACCATGGGAATCTATTTCCTCTACGGCATAAAATTGTTTGATATGACAAATTTCATTATCTTATTTATCTGTATCAATGATGCTAACTGACAGTAAAATTGGCAAATTCAAGTTCAAACGCTGAACTCACTTTCAGAAAAGCATTAGTATTGCAGGGTGGACATAGGCAACTGCATTAAAGCCACTGAAAAGCATTCACTGTGTTAACGCTAAACCATTATTGATATATCAAACAAAATGCCCATTTGGAACTAAAAATGCAATTAATTTAAGAAAAGAACTGTTACAGTTATGTAAGCAGTTAATCAAAATGCAGGGTAGTAGTCTTTCCAAACAGTGCATTTGTTGTCCACAGTTAGGACTCATGACGTTTGGTATTAAAAGAAGTAGAAAAATGGGGAAAAGGCAACAACTGCAGTTGTTTTAGAAATCTTCCATTCTTTCCGTCTTGTGCGAAAGGATACTAACATTTTAATTACGTTATTTTAATATGCACTTAAAAATGCTAATTAATAACGTTAATTATAGTATAAAGGGTTAACATGGGTACAGTACTGCCCACTCAATACTGAACACATGACCCATACCTAGTGTAGTGTTGGACAGAGCCATGTGTAGAAGCAAGCATGGAGACAGGTCCTAGCTTAGACCTTTACTGTACCTATATATATAGTTTCTAGTAGTTAATATTTACTGTTGATCTACCTAAGGCTATGATCTACCTAAGGCCTTAATAAGGCCTACCAAACTATGCCTAACATCTTGCAACTTTAATGGTCTGTGATATTTCTGGTGCCAGTTGCTCCTGCCTTGAGTTGGAGTTATTAGTGTTGGCTTTCCTGTATGGCACCCATTGCTGCACAGATGAGGAAACAGCTGTCTTCTTTCCCTCCACAGGCCGTTTGAATGGCCTGAGCTGACTCCAACCACTGACTTAACTCCTGGCCAAAAAGACTGCCTAAAAACACCGGTAAGAAATCAGATCACAGTTACAGATTTTTTGGAAATTTGAGGCACTGAGATGGGAGTTTTCATGCTTATTTCCAGCCAAAAGACCTTAGTACCTCAAATCATCTGATGCATGGGGGTGGGTGGGAGTTGGTTTAAAAAATAAAGAACCTTGATGTTCCTCTGTATCTTCAACCTGGCTTTGAATTCCCCACAAGTCCTTCAGTTGACATGCAGGTTTTCATGAGTGCCCTTCAACTGGGGCACCCAACAAGTGGATTCTAAGGAAAATGTGGCAAGATGTTGCTGTCTGATTTCACTATGGTATCAACACTGGGCATGTAGCTACTGTTGGTGCAGACCCTGCCTCCTGTCATGAGGGAGCACAATAAATTCTAAAGCAATGAAATGGGGGCAATGTGTAATGGGTCCTCATCCTTTTTCCCTCTGCCCTGCACTTCTTGGCTCCCAGTGGGCTCAAGAGCATTAGAGCAGACGCATGTGTTACTTCACATCACTGCAAAGGACAAAGAGCACAGTGGCATCCAACGGCACTCTTTATCCTGATTGGAAATGTACTGAGTGCAAAGATTGAGCTTGTCCAATGGGCACCAATCTGTGCCACCTTCTGAATGATGAGTCTTCAACCAGCACTTCTTGTTATGTGGTTAGATTGTACTGGGATAGAATCATTTTATTCACTGCTAAAGTCAACAACATATCATATCCTGCATCAGAACAAGCTTCATCAAAGTTGCTTATTTTTAGCCAGATACTTATCTGCAAGAAAGGGTAATGATTTATAAGACGCGCCAAAAAATATAGATAATGGGAGCTTGGACAATTAATATAACTCACTTCCCAACAATTTCTTAAGCTTGTCCAAAATAAGTGTCAGGGTGCAAGGCAATGCTGCTTATGCACATGTAATTTAAAAAAATCTTTCTTAAATTGCTGTAATTTCCCCAGGATCTGGTAAATTGCATGTGAATGGTTCAGCAAACACCACTTACTTGAAAAATAATTTGGACGAATAATGGCAAACAAATCTTAATGTGGACATATTTTGTACTGCACATGAAAAGGAAAGATGTATGGCTCTCTATGACTGATGTCAACAAACCAATGGAAGGCTTTGAAAGATGCCTAAGCAATGCTAAACAGGCCCAAGCAGCTATAAATAAAGCTATAGAATATTGAACTCTGTAGCCAAAGAGTAGTGTACAAGTTAGAGGAAGTCATGATCACTCACACCACTTGATGCTTAGGTCAGACTACACCTTCTGCATTCACTTTGTGTTACTGAGACAGAAGAAAAACTGGAGGCAATGTTGGGCTGGGTCAAAAAGCTGGCGCACAGTGTCAAAAGTCTGAATAATGTGGAAAACTGGAGAAACCTGAGCATTTCATCCTTGAGAGGATGGGCTGAATCCTCCATTTAGCAGACGTGGGCAGCAGTGTAGAAAGTCCTGGGCAACATGCAGATTTGGGCTGTAAATTACAAATAACATTCGCCTCCACAAGTACCAACCAATAACAGTTACCAACAAAAGAGAGCCTTAACCTCATCTCCATGACTTTCAATGGCATTCCCATCACTGTGTTCCCTACCATCAACATCTTCTGGGGTCACCACTGACCAGACACTGAATTGGGCCAGCCACATAAATACTCTGGGCACTTTCATTTTGTTCTTTCATGGGATGTGGGCGTCGCTGGTGATGCCAGCAATTTTTTTGCCCATCCCAAATTGCCTTTGAGAAGGTGGTGGTGAGTTGCCTTCTTGAACTGCTGCAGTCCTTGTGGTGTAGTTACACCCACAGTGCTATCAGGGAAGGAGTTCCAGGATTTTGACCCAGTGACAGTGAAGGAAGGGCGATATAATCAGAATGGTGTGAACCTTAGAGGGAAACTTGCAGGTGGTGGTGTTCCCATGCATCTGCTGTCTTCGTCCTTCTAGGCGGTAGAGGTTGTGGGTTTGGTAGGTGCTGTCAAAGGGGCTTTGGTGAGTTGCTGCAGTGCATCTTATAAATAGTACACACTGCTGTTACTGTGCGTCAGTACTGGAGGGAGTGGATGTTGAAGGTGGTGGATCTATTGGGCTGCTTTGTCCTGAGGGTGTCAGGCTTCTTGAGTGTTGTTGGAGCTGCACTCATCCAGGCAAGTGGAGACTTTTCCATCAAACTCCTTACTCCTGACTAGAGAAGGCCAGAGGCTGGGAGTTCTGTGGCACACCCCGTGAAGTTTCTCTATCACCTACAAGGCACAGGAGTGTGATGAAATACTCCCCAATTTCCTGGATCAGTGCAGCTGCAACAACAATCAAGAAGCTCAACACCATCCAGGGCAATGCAGTCCGCTCAATCAGCATCCCATAAACTGACTTAAACATGTACTCCCTTCACTGCTAATGCGTTGTTTACTGCCAAGGCTTCATTGACAATGTCTCCCCAGCCGTAACCTCCAACAACTAAACCCCAGGTCAAAATACTGAAACTCCCTACTTAACAGGGATTGGATGCTGTAATGGATCACTAGGGTTTGTTTGAATGTATGACTTAAGGATGACTTTCCCCACGTGTAACTATTTTGTGATCAAGGGTAGAACATGTCCGGTGCTCAGACTGCTGTTGACCATGTTTATTTACCACCCTTTTTTTCCTGGTTGTGGTGAGGCTCAAGTTGTGATCAATGGTCCCATTGTAAGTGTGTCAACACAAACTGGCACCTAAATAGCTGAATGTATCCATTTCAATTAAGTTATGAGGTATATCCTATTTTTCCTTATAGGTTAAACAATGGAAGATTAGTATTCATATTTTCTGCAAAACAGGAATGCTGATTTCATAACAGGAAATTGATTCTAATCAATGTTTCACTATAAGAACACTGTCAATGTGTCTGACTTGATTCTAATTAATTAGGTAGCGCTGGGTTGTCCTCACTTCAAAGGTTTTTCAGGCGACAAAATTCATAAAAAAATAAAACATAAAGGCTTCTCTTCTGTGCTTAATGGCACATAGGAGGCTACTTTACATTCAGCAGGCTGTGTGCTCTGAGTTGTTTTTGTAACCAAATCTCTTTTTAACGTTAACATGAAAGCAAAATACCGAGCATAATGGAAACTTTAAACAAACCAGGAAATTCTGGAAATACTCAGCAGGTCAGACAGCATCTGTAGAGAGAGAAACAGAGGCCAGAATTTTTCCTTCGTCGGGCGGGCTCCGGGAGGGGGCGGTCAGGAAGCTGACCGCTGACCGCCGCCCACGATCGCCTCCGTACCGCGAATTTATGGCCCGCCCGCATTTAAGGCCCGCCCACCACTGTGGAAAGAGCGAGAAGGGGTGGGCGGGGACCGGCGCTCAATGTCGATTCGTAAGCGGCTGCGGCAGCCACGCGAAGGCTGCCAGTGAAGCAGACGCACCTCGTCATGGAGGCCTTGTTACTGGTGAACACGGCAGGCGGGAGGGCAGGTCGGAGGGGCAGTCAGCCCCATGTTTTTCTGATGAGTGCCTCTCTGCCCTCCTGGAAACCCTTGTCCCTAGGGACAGGAGGAGGAGGCCACCCCACCTCACCAAAAATGCCTGGGAGGAGGTGGCATCCAGCGTGCGCTCCCATGATGTGGTGAGGTGCACATGGGTGCAGTGCTGTAAGCGCTTCAATGATCTCCTGCGATCGGGAAGGGTGAGTACTGTTTTGGCGTGGGTCACTTAGCACAGCAGTTAGGAGCTGCCACCCCACCCACTTGAACCTCAGAGGTCTTAGAGTGTGAGTGGCAAATGTCAATGAGGCAGCATCTGGACAAGGGGGTGAGCCCTGGCAGCTTGGAATGAGTGTCTTGTGGCTCCAGGGTCACGAATCAGCTGAGCCCTGTGAGGTGTTCCTCAGGTGGGGTTGGTCAGGCTGCAATGGCAATGCAGGTACAGGGTGGACTAATCAATGCTCCTCTGTCCTTTCAGGAGAAGACATCCCATAACAATGCCGAGAGGTTGTGGACTGGCGGTGGATCGCCCCACATACTCTTCCTAACTCAATATGAGCAGGAGGCCCTGGAGCTGGAGAGGCGCCATGCGCCTAGGTCAACCGGCCGCGGTGAGGTTGGGGTGCCACAGGGAGGTAAGATTGCAGTGCACTGAGGTCAGAATATCTGTAATTGCAACCATTCCACTGTAGTCTCTATATCGATGTGAGCCTTGAACATGGAATCCCCATTGATAATGGAAAGACAAGGGCACCCTGGTCCGGGTGCCAGGCATGCACAGTAACAGTGTAATGACTTCATCTAATGACATGTCCTTGTTCTTCCTTTCAGGCTCACCAGCAGCCCATCGAGGTGAGGAGCCTGAAGGCCCACCACTGACCCCAGAGGACAGCAACCATCACAACGCAGCTGCATCACACCCTCTCAGCCAAGCAGGCACCAGCGCAGATACCAGCACCTCGGTGGGCATTACATCGGCGGCAAGTATCTCGGTGCACATTGGAGAGGGCACTTCACACTCGCTTGAGGTGCAGGTGGAGGCAGAGTGCGCCCAGGGTGCCAGCAGTTGGGAAACTGTTGGGGACCAGGAACATGCTCAGTCAATGGCTGATGATGGGCCTCTGGAGTTGTCCCTGAGGCAGCAGATGCTGGAGGTCCAGCAGGATGTGCGGGAGGATCTGGCAGAGATACATGAGGGAATGCGTGCCATGGCCTCTGTTGCGGAGGATTCCTTGCGGAGTGTGAGAAATGCAATGACCTTCATTGCCGAGCGCACTGCCTTCTCCATGGAGAGAGTGGCGACTCTCATGGAGAGGCTCCTCCAGGAGCTGAATCAGGGGTTCCTGGGGATGCGCTCAGACTGCAAGCCCTCACATTGGTAATGACCTCAGGTGGTCACCCAGTATCCCAGCTAGGTGTCCATCCACCAATGGTGAGCAGGGAGGTCCAAAGTGAACTCATGTTGGTGCATGAGCTGCCTGCTGTCTCTGCGGGCTCCTCTCAGGGCGCTCCAGATGATGGCAGCAGCTCCTCTGCCCCTCTGCCAGTGACCGTGGCATCCAATGAGGCTGTGGTGACTGGGAAGATGGCAGCTGTGGCACTGGCCGCTCCCTCCCAGGCGGGGCCAGCACAGGCTCCACGGGACAGAGGACGCCCGCCAAGGTCATCAAGGTCAACAGGACAGCAGAGTCTCCAATGCCAGTGCCAGCAAGGGGAGAGCACTTAGATGTAGTACCTGCAAACAAAAACTTAAAGCACCTTAAGCACAACATGGGCTTATCACTGGTGATGTTTTTCCCCCCCAGTTTTATGTTAAATGTTGTTTGGTGTGATGGATAACACCCATCAATTTAATTTGTATTGTGTATGCCAGGCACTACAGCATTAAATGTGTTTCTGTTCAACAAGCCTCTGGGTGCTTCATTTGTTCTGCTGGTGCAGGGTAACCCATGATGTTATGAGTGACTTGTTTGATCATTGAACTTTATGGGAATGGTACATAGTGCATGTCCACCAAGCAAATGTTCCTGTCAGGTATCGAGTATAGAGCCTGCAGCCCTGGCATGTGGTGGTGGCTCTTATTTGACAGGCTAGCTGAAGGATCAAAGCCTCCCAGGTGTCCCTGCCTCCCTGGGGGTTGCCCAGGTCTGTGTCTATCCCCTCAGCGTTCTCCTGACCATGCTCGTCCTCGGACTCACTTCTGGATTCATCGCCCGTTACCAGAGCAGCTGCGTCAACATTGTCTTCCTTCACTGGATCCCCCCTTTCCAGCGCCAGATTGTGGAGAGCGCAGTATGCAACCAGTATCAGTGACACCCGATCTGGGGGGTATTGCAGTGCGCCCCCTGAATGGTCCAGACATCGGAAGCGCATCTTGAGAAGACCTATGGCTCTCTCTACCACTGCCCTTGTGGAGGCGTGGCTCCTATTGTAATTCTGTTCTTGGATGGCGGAGAGGCATCATGAGCCATCTTTTGAGGGTATAGCCCTTGTCACCCAGCAGCCATCCATCCAGCCGGGCCGGAGCACTAAAGAGCCTTGGCACCTGGGAGTGTCTCAGGATGTAAGCATCATGGGAGTTGCCAGGGTACCTTGCACAGACTTGTAGAATCAGCATCCTGTGATCACACACTGTCTGCAAGTTCATGGAGTGGAATCCTCCCTGTTGACGAAGGCACCCAGTTCACCTACTGGAGCCTTGATAGCCACATGTGTGCGGTCAATTGCACCCTGGATGTGGGGTAACCCAGCAATTGCTGCAAAGCCTCTGGCTCGCTCTGCCTGACTGGCCTCGTCCGTGTGGTAGTGAATGAAAGTTAATGCACGCCTGAACAGAGCGTTTGTCACCAGCTTGACACAACTGTGGCCAGCTGATTGGGAGACTCCCCAAAGATCACCAACTGACACCTGGAAAGAGCCAGAGGCATAGAAGTTGAGGGCCACTGTGACCTTCAGCGCCACTGGCATGGGGTGTCCACTCACACAGTCGGAGCTGATCTCAGGGCCGATCCTCTGATAGATGGAGGTCACTGTCTCCCTTGAGAGGCGAAGCCTTCTTCGGCATTGCACCTCAGACATATTGAGGTAACTGCATTGGCGCCTGTAAACCCTGGCAGCAGGATAGTGGCGTCTTCTGCGGCCCCTTCCACCTTGGACTTCCTGTTGACCCTGCGCCCCTTGTGCCTGCGCCTGTTCTCCCACAGGTCGCTCCCCTGGAGGCTGAATAGGGACACCTGGCCTCCTCCCCCTCTGGCCCTCTCTTCCTCCTCAGAGGAGGTGCCTCCAGCGGAGACCACAATCCCCATTCTCAGGGTAAGGGAAGGCTGTCTGATACCTGATACCCAAGCGGTATGACTCCTCCATGGTTCTGAACTGAAGCCTCTTATTTCTGTCAAAGCAGCTCTGAAGCAAAATGAAGATGTCCTGTTCACACAAGCAAGCAGCAGCAACTTAGAAGCTAAAGTACAAACAACTCGCATTAGCAAGCCCACTCACCCCTCTTATCCTTCCCGTGGATGAGGTTTTTGAAAATGTGGCCTACCCGCCTGCCCGTTGCGCCCATGTGATGCCCTGAAAATTGCATGGGCTACGTAAACTCCGAGACAATTGGCGTCTCAAGGGCCGTAACTGGCCTGTTAATTAATGGTGAGCGCACCTCCGTCTTCATTACTGCCTGCCTAGCTAAATATCGCGAGGGTTAGCAATGATGTCGGGACGCACGCCCGACGTCATCGTGCACCATATTACGCACCCGCACGCTGAATGTAAAATTCTGGCCAGAGTTAACGCTTCAGGTTGATGACCTTTCAGCCTTCTGATGAAAGGTCATTGACTTGAGATGTTAATTCTGTTTCTCTTTGTAATGTTGGCAGGTCATTAGCCTGATTCAAAATTGCTCATCATGCGAACTTGTAAAATGACGATGGTAACAGTTGAATGCAAAACAGCATTGCTACATTAGCAGAGACGTGGTTAATTCTCAATGGATAGAATGTCATGGATGATGTTGATGTTAAGATTGCTGAGAATAACCAATTCTGCATATTATTTTTCAGTTGAGAACAGCGTGCTGTTCTTAGAACAAAAGTATTCAAATATAATTAAAAATGAACAGAAAGATATATCCATAGCCTAAAGGTGGTAACAAACTCTAAACTTCACTAAAGATCTAAAAAGATAATATTTGCATTGATCCAGTATCCTATCAAGTCAAAACATCTCAGAGTACCTCGCAATGGCTATTCTTCTGGAGGCAAACACATGATGCACCATGTTTCATGACTAATGTCATGACCCATACAAACCTGCATATTTAAAATTCTCAAGTGCATGCGCTAGTACTGTGCTTGGGTCAGAACTCAAAGGTCAGAGTTGCATTTCCACTGTAGCTGCAAACTGAATTTAATCCTCCTTAGCACTTGGGCTTTGTCCTTTGCAAACACGGAATAGGGAGCACAGCTTCTGGATCATTATGGCTGATGGTTCCTTAGAATAAACCTCCAACTGTTAATCTTTCTCTGTATTTTCGTGTAGCTGCAGACAGGCCGCAGTCTTCAAGGGGTTAAAAGTGCACCTAATATGCATTTTCTTCTGTTGGCTGCAAGATGATAAAGATGGGAGAACTTACAGAACCAGTCACTCAGATATGAGCGGCGTTGATCCACTTATGATTTATGAGAAACCAGGCAGCTGTATATAAGCACTGCAATAGCCAGAGATGAGAAAGATAAACAAGACAGGAAATTGCATGAGAACAATGCTGCTAATTGTCGAATTGTGCAGGAAAAAAAGCTTCAGAGAGAATGTAAGTAAAGGTTCTCTAGTTTTGTGTTTTTGTGTGTGTGGGTAGTTTGTGGTATTCTGTTCTTTCTTTTCATCTTAAACTTTGGTGACGCTGTCAGCTGCAGGCCTGTTGTTCATATGAGGGCTTGCTGCAGATAGGCTGTTGGGATATATTAACATACATACACATATATATGATAAACGGCAGAGAAACAGGCCATTTTGGCCTAACCAGTCCATGCTGGTGTTTATGCTCCACTTGAGCCTCCTCCCATCTTACCTCATCCAAATCCACCATCGTAGCTGTTGTGAGTGCTGGCCGAGTTGGTACTATTGATCGAGTTGATCAGCAGACACTTCTTCAGGTAGAAACTTTTAGTTTATTTACATAGGTACTCAGCAGCAACTAAACATGTGCTTTCACTTCAAACTCTATCTTTACACTACTGACTACTAACTACTAACTACAGAGGTAGCCCGCACTACTCTCCTATTGGGTACTAAAGATCATGTGATCTTCCTTAGCAGCATTCTTCGTAAAGGTATATTACACACTAAATAAATCCATAATTACCACATCCCTCCCCCTTTACTTGGAGATACATTTTATATTTACAAGTACAATTTTCTCAAAACAGCAAAATATTTAGACTGGTAAGTAATTTACAAATTCAGTCTTTCTGGTGGCTTCCTTAGGCGAGTAGGGTGTCTCAACTCTACAACTTCAGATGCTTTTTCAAGAACCTCCTTTTCCAGAGTTGCCTGAACACTCAGGTGCTTCGGTGGACACCTGTAGTTCTGCATTCTCAACACTTACAGGAACATCAGACATGTCTGTACTGGGCTGAGTTCTCGCAACAGGAAACGCTGACCCGGTCATGAACACTGGTGGAATTAATTCTTGGTGGTTTGTTCTCTCTTCCTTAGATGATCCACATGTCTCTGTATGACTCGACCTTTCACCTCCATGTGGTAAGATGCTCACTGCACTATTTCGCCCGGTAACCACCTTGGTTCTTCTTCAAATTTCTTCACGTATACCGTCTCTCCCACGGTAAATTTCCTCTCATGACTATGCCAGCCTTGTCTAGTTTTCTGCCTTCCCTGACTCCTTTCCACCTTCCCCCCTAAATTTGGCAGTATTAAGCTCAATCTCGTCCTGAGACAGCGTTTCATCAATAACTCCGCAGGTGAGACATTTGTTGTTGTCTGAGGGGTGGCCCCATAATGGAACAGAAAGCATTCTAGCTTGGTTGTTTGGGAATCTCCAGTTAGCTTTTTCATCCCTGCCTTGAATGTTTGAACCACCCTTTTGGCCAGTCCATTTGAGGAAGGGTGATATGGTGAAGTTTTTACATGAGTGATACCGTTGAAGCTGATAAACCCTTGAAACTCAGCACTCATAAATGCCGTGCCAGTATCTGAAACGACTACTTCTGATGTTCCGTTAATGGCAAAAGCTTCTCAATTGTAGCAGAAGACGTTGGTGACTTCACCTCATATATGTCCATCCATTTTGAGTGGGCATCAACAATGAGCAGAAACATTGTTCCCATGAAAGGTCCCACATAGTCACCACTATGTAACCACACCCATGGTCTTCCTGGCCATTCCCAAGGATATAATGGTGCTTTGAAGGCAACTTTTGCAGTTGCTGACATTGCACACAATTCTTTACTAAACTCCCTATTTCACCATTCATCCCAAACCACAATAGATAGCTGCGAGCTATGGTCTTCATTTGGGGTATCCCTGGACATGTGCTGTGTAGTTCAATTAGAAGTGGCTCCCTTCCCTTTGGAGGAACTATCACTCGTGCTCCCTACAATAAGATGCCACCCTGGCTGGTTATTTCATGTCCTCTGTTGAAGTATGGTTTCATTTTGTCAGATACGGGCTCTTGTGACCAACCATGTAGCACTTATTCTGGTACTTGAGATAAGACTGGGTCCCGACTTGTCCAATCTCTGATCTGTCAAGTACACACTGGCAAGGGATCTAAGAAATGTAACAATAAAACAAGTTCCTGTGGAACTGGGACGTCCCCATCATTTTCTTGTAAAGGCAAATGACTAAGTGCATCAGCGCTTGCAATTTGACTGCCAGGCCTATGTACAAAAGTATACTCATATGTTGCCAGGATTAAAGCCCATCGTTGTATTCTTGCCAATATGAGGCTATGTATGGTATAGCCTTGCCCTCGCTGAACAATCCTAGCAATGGTCTGAAATGATTGTAAAATGGCAGCCGTCTATGTACTGGCGATATTTCTTGACACCAAAGATGATCGAGAGGCCTTCTTTTTCTATCTGCGAGTATCCCTTTTCTGCTGTGGTGAGCGTTCTTGATATGTATCCTATAGGCCATTCTGAGCCATCGTCCATCCGATGGGAGAGCACTGCTCCCATTCCGTAGGGGGATGCGTCACACGTCAACACCAATTCTTTCCTCTGGTCATATTGTACTAATAGGTTGGGTAAGTGCAACAATTGTTTCACCTTTATGAAAGCTTCTTTCTGGGGTGCCTCCCAAGACCAATGTTGATTCTTTTCATCCTTCTGCTGCTCTTCCATGTTTTGACTTAAGGCAGCCTGAGTTTCTTCAGGTTGTTGAGTCTTTACACATTCCTTTTCCAAAGCAGGAACGCTTCCAGCTTCCTTTTGGAATCTCAGTGGCCACTCAAGGCCGATTTCCCTTAGCCAGTTTCACCCTAGGAGGCTTGGTGATACCAACACTGGTAGCTTTGCCGATTGGCTTCCATAATGGACAGTTACTCTGCTTATGCCTTTGACTTAGATGTCTTCACCCATGTATGTTTTTAATTGGGCAGTTTCTAAGTTTCTAAATTAAAGAAAACTTCTACATTTGATTGATGTTCACCATTATTCAGCTATCTGAAGGTATGTTCCCCAATTACTGTAGTGGAAGCTCCTGTGTCCACTTCCATTCTAACAGGTCTGCCATTTACTTTCACTGTTACTTATATTGGTTCTGTCTTTCCAACCTTCAAATTAAACAAGTAAATATCTGAAATTGTTGTTTCAGGCTCTTCTACATTGTAGATCTCACTGGGTTTTTTTCTTTTGTTTAAAAGCCTGCTTGAATCTTTCCTTGCACTTTTCATTATATGGCCGTTTCTGTGACAATAAAAACATTTGATTATTTTAAACTGCCAATCGTTAAAAGACTGCTTGTCTATTGAAATTATTCTTTGTTTTCACTGCTAAGGCATTTTTTCTCAATTTTCAGCTAATGGGGGCCATTTCTCGATTCTTGGCAGAGTCTTGCATTTTCGCACCCTTTTCAGCTGGAGTTTCCCGCCCGATGTGGAGGACGCTGCCATTTTGCATGCCCGGTACGGCTTTCGAATTTCTTACTGCACTTTCCATGGGTCAGTGCTATTTCTAGCACCTTCTTGAATTCCAAAATTGCTCCGGATAACAATCTCTTCTTTATCGTGTCCTCATTCACACCGCGCACTAAACGACATGCTGAAAGATTGTTTAGCGATGTACCAAATTCAAAATATCTGTTCACTGCTTCAAACTTGCCATATAGCATGCAACTGTCTCCCCAAGGGCTCTATTTCTTGAACCTTTGCATCATTACTGATGGCTTTGGTTGACAATGACCCTTCATGAAGTTCACCAATTCATCAACATTTTTCGAATCTGGGGCACTGGGTGCCGTCAAACTTCAAATCAAGCTGTAGGTTTAATTCCCACAGAGGATCGCTCGCCTCTTCTCTTCTCCTGTAATCTCGCTCGCTTGAAAAAAGATCATGAGACGTTCAACATAATGAGACCAATGGCCGCTGCTGGATTGAAAGGGTCAATTCTTCTGAATTGCGGCATTCTGAGAGGGAATTACTTCATCGATTTGAATGGAACGTCTACTTACAATTACTGTGTGAGGTACAGTGCTGATTTCATTTCACATGATTTCTTCTGTTAAACTTGTATCCCCATTGCCAGTTTGTTGTGAGTGGTGGCCGAGTTGGTACTATTGATAGAGTTGATCAGCAGACACTTCTTCAGGTGGAACTTTTAGTTTATTTACAAAGGTACTCAGCAGCAACTAAACATCTGCTTTCACTTCAAACTCTATCTCCACACTGCTGACTACTAACTCCTGACTACTAACTACAGAGGTGGCCCGCACTACTCTCCTATTGGGTACTAAAGTCATGTGATCTTCCTTAACATTATTCTTCTTAAAGGTATATTACATTCTAAATAAATCCATAATTACCACAGTAGCCACCTATACCCTTCTCCCTTGCATGCTTGTCTAGCGCCCCCTTAAATGCATCTATATTATTCACTTCTTGTGATAGTGAATTCCATACTCTCACCACTCTTTGGGTAAAGAAGTTTCTTCTGAATTTCTTACTGAATTTCTTATTTGATTGTTTTGGGCCTAAAGGTTCCAAATGCTCCTCAACATCTGAAAGTTTCATTGATAACATTTGAAATGGCGTGCAACTTTTGATGGTTCATTAATGTCATGTTTCTGTCCTGCTTCCAACCTGATGAGTTATGGGATGGTGTTATTGACGATTGTTGCCCACAATAGCGCATGAAAGCAATCACCAATCTATCAATGGAGCTAAAAGTCTTGCGTGCTCCACATACCATATGTTAAATGTGCGTAAAGCACTTTGAGATGCTCTGTGGAATTAAAGAATCACCAGCCACACTTTACAATTTGACATAAATAATTGGTATCTATTAAGTTAATGATGCTAATTGGCTGAAATACCTCTTGTCTCTACTTGTAGCTACTCCTACCAGGCGATCTGCTTTCATGGCATTTCATGTCTGCCTTGTGCAATCCTCACACATTCACTGGAGCCTGTCTGCTGTGGCATCTGTCATCCAACTACGCCTAGGTCTTTCTGCTGCCTTTAATGCCCTCTGCAGCTTTTCAGCTCTGACCGAATGGCTGAAATGCTGACATTTTCTTTTCTGGATGTTACTTTTTGGAGTTTTTTTTTGCAATTTCAAACACCTCTTCATTGGTCTTATGGTGTGCAAATGGAATTTTTAGCATACGTCTTAGCATCAACATAAAAGGACTCTATTTTCGTCTGCAGTTCATTATTTATTGTCCAGGTTTCTGAGGCATGCAGGAAAGTGGATAGAATGTAGCATCTTATGAGTTTTTTCCTTGTTACAAGCTGGAGTTTTCTTGCTGAAATAGAGACAGGCGCAAACAGCTACCAATCAGAAATGAGGAACTTCTGCAAAACAAACCAATTAAGTTACCCACATATTTTTAAGACATCACTGGTAGAAGCAACAAAGTAATCAATTAGATAGCTTAGTTTATTTTTTCAAATTGGTTTCAACTGTTCTGATCTTATTCCTCGGAATAAACAGCCATATAAATCACATTCAGAGCTTAATAAATTCTGTAAAAACAATACACTTGCCGATAAAGAAACTCATTGTTATGTTAAAAATGCCATGGCACAGTCCTGCCCTCTCTACAGCCCAGGCTTTGAGTTATATGTTGATTTCAATTTTCATTGTGTATTTCATCCTACTCAGAATGAAAGAACTTAACCGAGTAATGAACTAGTTTCACTTTACATGATGCATTCATATATTTCTCATTTTCATTGACCAGTTACCGGTTACGTAACAAATGTAACAACTTGGTTTTTAAAACGTTTACACTTTTTTCCACTGGACATAAACATTTTTGGAACATGTTTGGAATAAAATAATTATCAATTAGTTCTTCATCATGTGCTAATTTCTTTAACAATTTCACTTCCGCATTAACGTTGTATGGGGTTTGGGTTGTACAATTTCATGATCACATAGGTATTATTTTCATGGCCGTAAATCTTCACAAACATAATCTGTAAAAGTATTTTTTTATCACATTAATGCAGTAGTGAATGTAAAATGCAATGATTATGAAGAAAACCAAAGTTACAGGCTTGTAATTGATAGTAATGGAGTATAAATGTTAAATAGTGCATTATATAATGAATATATTACTTCACAGAACAAACAATGTTCAGTTTTGTGTGGTAGAATCAAAGTTTTTAAATCCAGTGTGAGTAAATCAAAATACAAAGGAAAGCTCTATTTGGATCAGAAATTCTAGATGATTTCTAATCAATTTGGAATTTCCTTCTACTATTTTAGTTCATTGGCAAGTTCCAAAACTGTACAGGTAAGTACAGAATGGACAATTTCCTTACTGGATATTCTGACCTTGATTTCTTGCTGATAATTCTGCACTGATAGCTTAAATGACTTGATATTGGTTATATCACCACATTGTTAGATAGTTTGTTAAAAACATCTAGTCGAAGTTACAGGATTATGTGTGAGCGTTTTAGGCCTTGTTGCATTTAATATATGTTGGACTCCTAGAGCTGGTCATAACCTTCACATAGAAAACTATTTACTAACTCCTTGACTCACTAATATATTCACACTCTCACATGCATACATTCAATCAGACTACCATGGCATATTTTGTTAACTATACATCCTTTATTTGAAACCTTACAGTCAGCACTCATTAACATATTTTGTTTCTGTAGGTGAGTCCTAAGAACCAGCTCAAGTCAAATAGCATCCAAGGTTCAGCGTCTTGCAACACCCTCGAGCATTTATTCCTTTAGTAGCAAGAACCAGCCTGAGTATAACCTACAAAATATACTACAATTCTGGTTATAAGTATTAAAGAATCCACTAGCCAAATATGTGTAGTCATGAATGAATTGGGTGCATTGCAGCACATGGCAAAATCAGGGAAACCTGCAGCAGAACCAACAGTGGTATAGATTCAAACCCAGTGGGTGTGTCTCACAAATGATCACACTGCTGCTGCAGTGGCCTCGGGCTCCAATCTACAAGAGACTCCCTTCCACCTTCCAAATTCTGAGTAACCAGATTGAGAAATCCATGAGTCAGGGGTTGGTAGACCTCGGGCCATGCAAATCAGGGGACATGCCCAACAACAATGGCAATGTCAGGCAAGCTAGGAATTGACAGCTGCCTGTCAGGGCACAGCCACATCTAGCCCAACCTACAGCGCTTTGGTCCTGGCACATTCACTGTCATTTGCAATCAGCTGCAGCAGCAGCAGATGTGGCTAAGTCAGTTACACAGCCATCCCATGAAGCAGGCTAAGGACATACAGGATCGCCAGAGTCCCAAGAGGAACCAACCAAAACCATGCATCAAACATTTACAGTTTCTACAGAGGATTCACTTAGAAGAAATCATAATTTAAATGATGCACATGGGCACATTATTGCTAAGGGGAAGTGCCATGGTAAAATTGACTGGTGTTATTTACAAATAATACTAAAAGTCAGAAAACAAATGAGTTACACTCTATTTAAACTTTGTGTTCAGAGATTTTATTTCTGTTCATATAGAATAAAATAAAAGTTGAACAATTGATATTGGCGAAAGTGTTGCAGAAGGTATTTTGGCCTATATTGATGGAAGGTTTCTTAAAAGGGGTGAGATGGGCACTTCGGTAAATTATTTGAGATGAGTACCTAGCTGCAGTGATGTTTGGAAGCTATATTCTCCTGATCAGTGTCAGCCTTCTGCTCTAGCCTCAATGTAGAATTGCCTCCTCATCCACCATGATTAGGTCACTAGTTGCGGAGCATGTACAAATGACAATGGTTTATTCAATTATGATCCTGGTGGTTACACGAGCCTTGTTGTATCTGCACTGTTCCTCCATCTGTGGCTGCTGCAAGAGTGTAGATGATGGCTTTAATCTCCAAAGAGTTGTTCTTCCAGTCTTCCTTTGGCTTCAAGGGAACTGACACACAAAAATGCTGGATGTTATCTAGGAAGCAATCATTGAACTACAAGACCAACAGCAATAATTTGCATTTATATAGTGCCTTAAACATACTATAATGTCTCAAGGCATTTCACAGAAGCAATATCAAGTATGACACTGAGGCACATGAACAGAAATTAGGACTGGTGACAAAATTTAGGGAACATCTTTAAGGGGGAGAGAGAGGTACAGTGGTTAAGGGAGTGAATTCTAGGACTTAGGGCCCAGGCAACTGAAGGTATGACCATGAATGGTGTGCTGAGCTACACATTGACAGAGCAGAACCCCCTTCTGTTCAGGCAGCCTTTCCATTCTGATTGGGGATACAGAAGACCACATGTGTACTATCATCAATCCTGTAATTTTGGAAAGACAGTAGAGCAGTGGAATTGGGAAACCCTGCCATATTATTGTTGCTAATCAGTAAGAAAGAAGATAAAGTAACTGAACTTTCTGAAGAAAACACTAGTTGGATGCATCTGTCCATGACAATATCAGTAGGAGTGGCCACCATCGTTGCGGAGACAAAGTCCCACCTTCACATTGAGGATACCCTTCATCGTGTTGTGTGGCACTACCACCATGCTAAATGGGTTAGATTTCAAACAGATCTAACAACTCAAGACTGGGCATCCATGTGGCACTGTGGGCCATCAGCAGCAGAACTGTACTCAAATACAATCTGTAACCTCATGGCCTGGCATATCCCCCACTCAACCATTACCATCAATCCAGGGGATCAACCCTGGTTGAATGGAGAGTGCAGGAGGGTATGCCAGGAGCAGCACCAGGCATACCCAAAAATGAGGTGTCAACCTGGTGAAGCTATAACACAGGACTACTTGTGTGCCAAACAGCATATGCAGCAAGTGATAGACAGGGCTAAGCATTCCCACAAGCAACAGATCAGATCCAAGCTCTGCAGTCCTGCTACACCCAGTCATGAATGGTGGTGGACAATTAAACAACTCATGGGAGGCTCCACAAATATCCCCATCCTCAATAATGGGGGAGCCCAGCACAACAGTGCAAAAGATAAGGTTCAAGCATTTGCTACAATCTTCAGCCAGAAGTGCCGAGTGGAGGATCCATTTCGGCCTCCTCCTGAGGTCCCCAGCATCACAGGTGCCAGTCTTCAGCCAATTCGATTCACTTTGTGTGATATCATGAAAAGGCTGAAGGTATTGGATAGTGCAAAGGCTTTGGGCCCTGACAATATTCCGGCAATAGCACTGAAGACTTGTGTTCTAGGGCTTGCCGTGCCCCTAGCCAAGCTGTTCCAGTACAGCTACAACACTGGCATCTACCTGGCTATGTGGAAAATTACCCAGGTATGTCCTGTACACAAAAAGCAGGACAAATCCAATCAGGTCAATTACCATCCTATTAGTCTACTCTCGACTTTCAGTGAAGTATTGGAAGGTGTCATCAACAGTGCTATCAAGCAGCAATTGCTTAGCAATAACCTGCTCACTGACGCCCAGTTTGAGTTCTGCCAGGTCCACTCAGTTCCTGACTACATTACAGCCTTGGTTCAAACATGGACAAAAGAGCTGAACTCCCGAGGTGAGGTAAGAGTGACTGCCTTTGACATCAAGGCCGCATTTGACCAAGTGTGGCATCAAGGAGCCCTAGCAAACCTGGAGACAATGGGAATCAGGAGGAAAACTCTTCACTGGTTGGAGTCACACCTAGCACAAAGGAAGATGGTTGTGGTTGTTGGAGGTCAGTCACCTCAGTTCCAGGACATCATTGCAGGAGTTCCTCAGGGTAATGTCCTCGGCCCAACCATCTTCAGCCGCTTCATCAGTGACCTTCCTTCCATCAGAAGTGGGGATAATCAGTTCGCTGATGATTGCAGAATGTTCAGCACCAGTCGCAATTGCTCAGGTACTGAAGCAGTCCATGTGCAAATGCAAAATATCCAGGCATGGGCTGACAAATGGCAAAGTAACACTCATGCCACACCAGTGTCAGGCAATGACCATCTCAAACAAGAGAGAATCTGACCATTGCCCCTTGACATTCAATGGCATTACCATCACTGAATCCCCCACCATCAACATCCTGGGGGTTACCATTGACCAGAAGCTGAACTGGACTAACAATATAAGTAGTGTGACTACAAGAGCAGGTCAGAGGCTAGGAACTCTGCAACGAGTAACTCACCTCCTGACTCCCCAAAGCCTGTCCACAAGGCACAAGTCAGGAGTGTGATGGAATACAAACATTCACGCCCTCCACCAGCGACGCACAGTAGCAGCAGTGTGTAATATCTACAAGATGCACTGCAGGAATTCACCAGCGACGCACAGTAGCAGCAGTGTGTAATATCTACAAGATGCACTGCAGGAATTCATCAAGGCTCCTTAGGCTGATGCATAAAAATTGTCACTTTGATAGCCACTGGCAACGCCTTCCCTGTGTTCATCAGATGACATAGCTGCCTTCCTGCTAAACCTAAGGTTTCAATTCAATTCAGATACTCTGGTTATTGTTAGCTAGTTGTTCCTGATACAGTGCCAAGCATGAACAGAACATCCTTGATGCCAAATAACATCTCTGACAGCTTTTCCTTGCCCCATGCTCATCTTTGCCTGGTAAATCAAGTAACAGAAGATCACTGAAAGAAATAGCCACTGTTATGACCATAAGACCATAAGACATAGAAGGAGAAGTAGGCCATTCGGCTCATCGAGTCTGCTGCACCATTCAATGAGATCATAGCTAATCTCATAATCCTCAGTTCCACTTTCCTGCCATTTCCCCATAACCCTTGATTCCCGTACTGATTAAAAGTCTGTCTATCTTAGCCTTGAATATAATTAACGACCCGGCCTCTACAGCTCTGTGCGGTAAAGTATTCCACAGCATCACTACCCTCTCTGAGAAGATGATGTGAAATGTGTTGCAGTTCACTTCTTGGTCCTGACATGGGAAAGCCTGCCTCATCCCTACTGCCCATTTCTTATGGCAAAATTTAGCACATTATGGGCAGAATTTTACAGCCCCTTTTTGGCAGGGACAGGGCAGTAAAATGAGGCGGGCCGTTATAAATCCCATTGACGACAGCAGGAACGTAAAATCCCGCTGTCGTAAAATTCTGCCCTATATGTGCAATGTGTGAAGACTGCAATCTTGTGTGATGTCCCCTTTACAAGCAGTAATCCAACAATGAACTAACATTACAAGGTAATACACAGTGTACAATTGTTGTAGCAATTACCTGATTGGCTGACAGTAGACACGAATGGGGCAAAATAACAACTGGTAACACTGAATATTGCCACCAATGGTAATGTTTGATGCTGACAGCAATTTGTTGTCTCAGTGAGCCAACAATAAGGAGCTATCTGTAATAAATCAAAGTGATCAATCAGCTCATGTTTTATGATGCAGTTAAAATAATAAAATACTGGGCTTCAGGGAATAAGTTTCAAAGTGCTTTTTTTTGAAATCAGAAGTAGAAAGATGGGTTACTGTTGTGGGAGTTTCAGATGGAGTGTCCCATACATTTCTGAGAGTGGGCAGCATGGTTCTAGAAGGAAAAGATCATGAATTATAAACCTACTGTAACTTGTTCAAGGTGTAACTGAAGTGGTAGGCAAGGCTCATTCAGTAGATATATTTTACTTGGATTTTTAAAACAATATTTGACAAAGCTGCTCATGTAAGGCTTGAGCCTAACAATAGAAAATAGAGAATTGAGGTAAGTAGTAAATTCTCTACCTGGGAAAAGGTAACCAGTGGAGTCTTACCAGAGATCTGTTCTGAGACGCTGCTAGTTACAATATTTGAAAACAAGATGAACCAAGCTGGGTAATTCATCTTCACCACCCGGACCATGATCTGATGGAGTCGATCGCACACTCAATAGATGATAGAACAAACCTGTTTATCTTATTCCATCGAGCTGCTGTGCCAGATTATTGATCAGATGATCAAGATGGAACCATAGAAACTTAGAAAATAGGAGCAGGAGTAGGTCATTCAGCTCTTCAAGCCTGCTCTGGCATTCAATATGATCATGGCTGATCCTCTATCCCAATGCCATACTCCCGTTCTCTCCCCATACCCCTTGACACCTTTAGAGTCCAGAAATCTATTTCCTTCTTAAACATATTCAGTGACTTGGCCTCCACAGACTTCTGAGGTAGAGAATTCCACAGGTTCACCACCCTCTGAGTGAAGAAGTTTCTCCTCATCTCAGTCCTAAATGGCCTACCCCGTCTCATGAGACTGTGACTCCTTGCTCTAGACACCCCAGCTAGAAGAAACGTCATAACTGCATCCGGTCTGTCCATCCCTTTCAGAATTTTATACGTTTCAATGAGGTCCCCTCTCATTCTTCTAAACTCCAGAGAATACAAGCCTAGTCGGCCCAATCTCTCCTCATACGGCAATCGTGCCATCCCAGGAATCAGTCTGGTGAACCTTTGCTGCACTCCCTCTATGACAAGTATATCCTTTCTCAGATAAGGAGACCAAAACTACACACAATCCTCCAAGTGTGGTCTCACCAAGGCCCTGTACAGCTGCAGTAAGACATCCTTGCTCCTGTACTCAAGTCCTCTTGCAATGAAGGCCAACATACCATTTGCCTTCTTAACTGATTGCTGCACCAACATGCTTGCTTTCAATGATTGGTGTACAAGGACACCCAGGTCCCTTTGTACATCAACATTTCCCAACCTATCACCATTTAAGTAATACTCTGCAATTGTATTTTTCCTACTGAAGTGGACAACTTCACACTTATCCATGTTATACTGCACCTGTCATGTATTTGCCCACTCACTCAACCTATCTAAACTGCCTTGAAGCCTCTTAACATCCTCCTCACTACTCACATTCCCATCGAGTTTTGTGTCGTCAGCAAACTTGGAAATATTACAATTGGTTCCCTCATTCAAATCATTGATGTATATTGTGAATAGCTGGGGCCCAAGCACTGATCCCTGTGGTACCCCACTAGTCACCACCTGCCACTCCAAAACAGACCCGTTTATTCCTACTCTCTGTTTCCTGTCTGCTAACCAATTCTCAACCCATGCCAATATATTATCCCCAATCTCATGTGCTTTAATCTCACACATTAACTTCTTATGTGGGACTTTAGCAAAAGTTTTCTGAAAATCCAAATACACCACATCCACTGGTTTTGCCTTATCTATTCTGCTAGTTATGTCCTCAAAAAACTCCAGCAGGTTTGTCAAACATGATTTCCCATTCATAAATCCATGTTGACTTTGTCTAATCCTGTTTATATTTTCTAAGTGTCCTGTTATATCCTTTATAATAGACTCTAGCATTTTCCCTATTACTGATGTTAGGCTAACTGGTCTGTAATTCGCTGTTTAAATAGTGGAGTTACATTTGCCACCCCCCAATCTGCTGGGACTGTTCCAGAATCTACAGAAGTTTGAACGATGACAACCACTATTTCCATGGCCACCTTCTTTAGTATCCTGGGATGTCGATTATCGGGCCCTGGGGATTTATTGGCTTTCAGTCCCATTAATTTCTCCAGTAATTAATTCCATTAATTGTTTTAGTAATACTAATTTCCTTCATTCCTCCTTCTCACTAGACCCTTGGTTCCCTAGCATTTCTGGGAAGTTATTTATGTGTTCCTCCATGCAGACAGAACTTAAGTAGTTGTTTAATTGTTCTGCCATTTCCTTGTTCTCTATTATAAATTCTTCCGCTTTGTACTGTAAGGGACCTGCATTTGTCTTCACTATTTTTTTTCTTTTTACATACTTATAGAAGCTTTTACAGTCTGCTTTTATGTTCTTTGCAAGTTTATTCTCATGCTTGATTTTTCCCCTCATAATCAATCTCTTGGTCCTCCTCTGTTGGATTCTAAATTGCTCCCAATCCTCAGGCTTGCTGCTTTTTGTAGCAACATTATATGACTCCTTTTTGGATCTAATACTGTGCTTAAGGTATTTTGTTAGCCATGGTTGAGCCACTTTTCCTGTTGTGTTTCTGTGCCAGAAAGGAATGTATAACCGTTGCAATGCATACATTCATTCATTCGTTCCTTAAATATTAGCCGTTGCCTATCCACTGTCATGCCTTTTAATGAAGTTCCCCAATCTATTTTAGCCAACTCACGCCTCATATCTTCATAGTTTCCTTTGTTTAGATTTAGGACCCGAGTTTCAGATTAGACTACTTCACTTTCCATCCTGATGAAGAATTGTATCATGTTCTGGTCACTGTTCACTAAAGGACCCCACACAACAAGATTATTAATTAACCCTCATTGTACAATACCAGATCTAGGATAACCTGCTCCCAAGTTGGTTCCTCGAAAAAACCATCTCGTATATATTCCAGGAATTCATCCACCACAGTATTACTAATTTTGTTTGTCCAGTCTATATGGAATATAAAAGTCACCCACAAGTAATGTAGCACCCTTGTTACATGCATCTCTAATTCCCTGTTTAATGCCACCCCCTACCTCATCACTACTGTTTGGAGGCCTATATAGACAACTCCCAATAATATTTTCCGCCCCTTGTTGCTTCTTAGCTCCATCCAGACTGATTCTACATCTAGATTTTCTGAGCCAATATCCTCTCTCGTTATCGCACTGATTTCATCCTTAACTAACAATGCCACGCAACCTCCTTTTCCTTTTTGCCTGTCCATCCTAAATATCGAGTACCCTAGGATATTCAGTTCCCAGCCTTGGTCACTCTGCAGCCATGTCTCCATAATTGCAATTGGACCGTATCTATTTATATCTTTTTGCACTGTTAATCCGTCTACCTTATTGGGAATGCTCCATGCATTCTGAAGCAGTGCCTTTAGACTTGTCTTTTTAACATTTTTACACATCTGTTTTGTACTATGGCCCTATTTGCTGCTAGCCCTTGTTTCCTCTCCTTGCACTTTTGCTTTTTACTGATATAAAAACAAAAAACTGCGGATGCTGGAAATCCAAAACAAAAACAGAATTACCTGGAAAAACTCAGCAGGTCTGGCAGCATCGGCGGAGAAGAACTGTTGAAGGGTCATGAGGACTCGAAACGTCAACTCTTTTCTTCTCCGCCGATGCTGCCAGACCTGCTGAGTTTTTCCAGGTAATTCTGTTTTTGTTTTGCTTTTTACTGCTCTGTCTTTCATTCCTATCTTTGTTTCCCTCTCTTGTGTCTCCTCGCTCGGGTTCCCCACCCTGCCAATCTACTTTAAGCCCTCCCCCCACAGTACTAGCAAATACCCCTGCAAGGTTATTGGTCCTGGTCCTGCTGGGGTGCAACCCGTCCAGCTTGCACAGGTCCCATCTTTCCCAGAATCGGCCCCAATGCCTCAGGAATCTACATCCCTTCCTCCTATACCATCTCTTCAGCCACACATTCATCTGGTCTATTCTCCTATTCCTGATCTCGTTAGTACATGGCATTTGGAGTAATTCTGGGATTACTACCTTTGAGGTCCAGCTTTTTAATTTATTTCCTAGCTCCTGATATTCTGCTTTCAGGACCTCATCCCTCTTTTCACCTGTATTGTTGGTACTAATATGGACCATGACTCTGGCTGTTCCTTTCAGAATGTCCTGCAGCTGCTCAGTGACGTCCTTGACCCTGGCACCAGGGACACAACATACCATCCTGGTGTCATGTCTGCAGCCACAGAAATGTCTATCTGTTCTGCTTATGATATCCTATCACTACTTCTCTCCCACTCTTCTTTCTCCCCCACTGTGCAACTGGGCCACTCGTGGTGCCACGGACTTGGCTGTTGCTGCATTCTCCTGAGAAACCAGCTTCCCCAGCAGAATCCAAAATGGAAAATCTGTTATCGAGGGAGATGGACCCAGGGGATTTTTGCATTACCTGCATAGTGCTTTTACTCTGTCTGACAGTCACCCATTCCCTTTCTGCCGTGCACTCTTTACCTGCGGTGTGACCATCTCACTGTTTGTGCTATCCATGAAAATCTAATCCTTGCAGATACTCCACAGTGACTCCAGCTGCAGCTCCAGCTCTGAAATGCGGATTTCGAGTAGCTGCAGCTGGGGACACTTCCTGCACATGCGATCGCCCTGGATGCTGGAAGTGTTCCTGACTTCCCACATCACACAGGAGGAGCATTCCACTTGGCCAAGCTGCCATGCCATGACATACCCTTAAATTACTCCCTGTACTTTTACTTCTTGTAGTTTAGATAACATTAAGGACAGAAGAAATATCACCAGGTCCTACTATTGATGGCTGCTGCTCTTCTTAATGAGGAAAGGTAGAAAATGAAAGGATCCCTCCTTCCCTCTTCAGTGAATCCCCTCTGTCATCAAACTCCAACTTAAGCACTCTCATGCAGCCCAGAACAGCACTCCAGTGCAGACTGAAGCAGCACAGTAGACAGCTTGTTTTTATGCTGTCTGAATCTAGCTTCTGAAAACATGTTTAAGCCAGTTAATGAATTAACTATCCGCAACTGCAAGCAGAGCCTGTATAACCCTTGTTTTAAAGCTGGACTAAAGCTCACCTTCTCTCAACCCAAACAGCAACTTTTAGTTAGTGGCTAAATTAAAGGAAGATTAGACTTTAGAAAGAAATTAACCCTTAAAAGTTCCTCTCACACCAAACTCCAATGTAAGCACTTAAACTAACTCAGCAGGGGTGTGGGAACCAGGGGAGAATATTAGAGAGGAATACCAGGATGCGCAAAATACTGGGAGAGACAGATAGCTCTAGTATAGAGAATATTAAGTTAATAGTTGGAGTTGGAGTAAGGGAGAATGCCATAAAGTCTAAATCAAGGTTACTGTGCATGTATGTGAATGCACGGTGTATAGTAAATAAGATTGGGGAGTTACAAGCGCAGGTTGCCATGTGGAAATATGAAGCGGGTGGTGATAACAGAGACCTGGCTCAAGAAAAGGTAGGACTGGGTGTTAAATATTCCTGGGTACAAGGTTTTCAGAAAAGATAGGGAAGGAAGAAAAGGAGGAAATGTGGCAGTATTGGTTAAGGAGGGCATTGCAGTGCTGGAGAAAGAGGATGTCCCAGAGAGTTCATGGACAGAATCAATTTGTTAGAGCTAAGGGACAAAAAGGGTGCACTGACATTGCTTGGTGTAGTCTATAGACCGCCAACTAGTAGGAAGGATGGAGAGGAACAAATCAGCAGGGAAATTACAGGGAGATGCAAACATTATAGAGTAGTTATAATAGAGGACTTTAATTACCCGAATGTGGACTGGGACAGTGCCAGTATAAAGGGCGAAGAGGGGCAAGAGTCCCTAGATCGTGTTCAGGAGAATTTTCTACAGCAGTATGTGTCCAGCCAAACAAGAAAGGATACATTGTTGGACCTGGTTCTTGGGAATGAAGTGGGCCAAGTAGATCAAGTGTCAGTGGGGGAACATTAAGGAGACAGTGATCATTGTATCGTAAGGTTTAGGATGACGGTAGAAAAGGACATTGTGCAATCCAGAGTAAGAATAGTTAACTGGGGGAGACCCATCTTCAGTAGGGCAAGAATATAGCTAGGCTGGATAGACTGGAACCAAAGTATGGCAGGTAAAACTATAGCTGAACAATGGTCTGCCTTCAAAGATGAAACGGCTTGGGCACAAACAAGGTATATTCCCTCAAAAGGGAACGGTAGGGCGGACAAATCCAGAACTCCCTGGATGAAAAAGGAGATAGAAACTAAGATAAATAAGAAAAAGTATGCTTATGACAGGTGTCAGGTAGAAAATACCTGAGAACCAGGCTGAATGCAGAAGTTTCAGAGAGGAGCTGAGAAAGCAAATAAGAGAAGCAAAGAGGGATTACAGAGGGTAATGGTCAATGGATATTTTTCGGGCTGGAGAAAGGTTTGTAGTGGAGCCCCCCATGGGTTGGTATTGGGACCCTTGCTTTTCCTGATATATATTAATGATCTAGATCATTATTTCAAAGTTTGTGGATGTTACAAAACATGGAAGCATTGTAAACTGTGAGGAGGACAGTATAAAACTTCAAAAGAACATAGAAAAGTTGGTGGAGTGGACAGATAGGTAGGTGGCAGATGAAGTTCAATGTGGATAAGTGTGAGGTGATGCATTTTGGTAGAAAGAACATGGAGAGGCAATATAAAGTAAGGGGTACACTTCTTAATGGTTCTCAGGAGCAGAGGGACCTGGGTGTATATGTGTATAGATCATTGAAGGTGACAGGACAAGTGGAGAGAGCAGTTAATAAAGCATACAGTATCTTGGACTTTATTAATAGGAGCATAGAGTATAAGAGCAAGGAGGTTATGATGAGCTTATATAAGACACTAATTTGACCTCAGCAGGAGTATTGTGTATAGTTCTGGGTGCCACACTATAGGAAGGATGTGAACGCATTGGAGAGAGTGCAAAAGATGTTTACAAGAATGATTCCAGGGATGAGAAACAAAATTGAGTTATGAAGATTAGAGAGATTTGGACTGTTTTCCTTGGAGAGGAGAAGGCTAAGAGGAGATTTGATAGAGGCGTTCAAAATCACTGGATAGAGTAGATAGGGAGAAACTGTTCCAGCTTGTAAAAGGATCAAGAACGAGAGGGCACAGATTTAAAGTGATTTGCAAAAGAAACAAATGTGTCACACAGCGAGTGGCCCAGGCCTGGAAAGCACTGTCTGGGAGGTGGTGACAGGTTCAACCGAGGCATTCAAGAGGGAATTAGATGATTATTTAAATAGAAACAGTGTGCAGGGTTACAGGGAAAAGACAGGAGAATGGCACTAAGTCACAACACTTATTTGGAGAGCTGGTGCAGCCATGATGGGTTGACTGGCCTCCTTCTGCATTGTAACATTCCTGTGATCCCGTAATGTAGACCAGAGCAGCGCTCCAGTGCGGACTGAAGCAGCACTGTAGATGCTGTCTGAATCTAGCTTCTGAAAACCGGTTTAAGCCAGTTAACTACTTAGCTAGCTACAGCTGCAAGCAGAGCCCGTAAAACCCCTGTTTTAAAGCTGGACTAAAATTCACCTCCTCCCAACCCAAAGAGCAACTTTTAGTTAGTTGCCAAATTAGAGAAAGATTAGATTTTAGATAGAAATTAACCCTTAAAAGTCCCTCTCTCATCAAACTCCAACTTAAGCACTCTAATACAGCTCAATGTAGCACTCCAGATAAAATTTACATCAGGATATCAAGGATAGTACAGTTACATTTGCTGATAATACATGATATGTAGAAAGGAAATTTACTACGGTTGGACATGGACATATTCAAGAGCTGAAGTAAAGTAGGTGGAACTTCATGTGGATAAATGTAAAGTAATACAAATAGAAACAGTCTACAGTAAATGCGTGTAACGCAAAAGGATACTATTTTAAAATGGATCAGTTGGAATTAGGCTAAACCCAATCCTCAAGGATTCAACAATTCCGCCTGTTAACGGACAACATGATTCAAATTTGAGGAAATAACATCATAACATTTCCATTGGTATGACCAGGTCAAAATGAAAAGCTTTTGTAAGTCACTTGCCTCTTTGCCGCCCAGCCCAAGCCTCTGACCTCTACCACCGAGGACAAAAGCAGCAGGTGAATGGGAACACCACCACCTCCAAGTTCCACTTCAAGTCACACATCATCCTGACTTGGAAATATATCACTGTTCCTTCGTCATTGCTAGGTCACAATCCTGGAACTCTTTACCTAACAGCAACCCTGGAAATACCTTCAGCATACAGACTGCAATGGTTCAAGAAGGCAGTTCACTACCATGTTTTCAAGAGAATTCGGGGATGGGCATTAAATGTTCGCATTGCCAGCGATGCCCACATCGCGTGTAGTAATATAAAGAAAGTGATCACTGATCATATTCTGAAAATAGCTGCGCAGTCTGATGTAGTTATTAATGAGGCAAATTTGATACTGGAAGGTCTTAGATTACAATTCAGAGTAGGTTTCACAAAGACTTTACAGATTAATGCATGGCTAAGCCTGTAATATGTGTGTAGTTTTGGTCATCCTATCTGAAAGGATATGGAATGGAATGGATTCAGGGAAGTTTGAGCAGATTTATTCCATACGTTATGAGGGACAGCCAAACAACTAAGTGAAAGAAGACATGACACAGGCTTTCAAAATATTGATACATAGAATGGAAATAAACACACTAGAGGTCACAAGTAAAAAAATTACGAAACTCAAGGAAGGATAAAGATTAGGAAAACATATTCTTTTCTTGTGCAGAAAATCTGGGCTGATTCCAATAGAAGGAAATTGATTCAGAACCAGTTACAATCTTTACAAAGAATTTGAATCAATAGCAATTGAAAAGGGGGTTGAAGGTTATATACATATGTAACTATTACGGACAGGAGGGGGCTTAATTTAAGCAGCACTAATTTCTCTGCTCACCACCCATCCATAAACAGAAAGGTGTTTTGATTTGTTTCCCCCTTTATAAGTGGAGGCATATTTCCCAATGCTTCAGTTTTGGTGCATTCCAAGTTTTTATTCATAGCCCCTCAGCAAACTCGAGATAGGATGAAGTCAAAGGATTAGTGTACTTGTACACACTCAAAATGTGAAAGGAGGTTTTGCAACATCCCCTTGCATTCACATTGTAACGAGAAGGATAGAAAAAAGATTTGCAGTATGGAGACCATATGGAGAAAAGAAATATTGTTTCACGTGAGTCCAGAATCAAAATCTAATGAGGTATTCCTTCGCAGATGGCAGTGGGTTGAAAGCCAATGCTGGATAATTTCACTTTTCCAGTGGTGTCGACTTCAAACTATGAGATAGGCATGCAGAGATGAATCAGTCTTGTAGGTAATGGTACAGAATTTCTAGCAGAAGCAGCATAGATGAGGGTCACAGAGCTCCTTGTCTGTGAGGTTGCTAGTTAGATGGTAAACAGCAGACTAAGCTATGTAGTTCAGCACGTCACTATTACTTCCACAAGCCATATGACCCCCACCTCTCCACCATGTTTTTGACAAAGGACAAAGTATATCCATTGCCTGGATTCCAAAGACTGTGAAATGCCCCAGCCATTAGGAATTTAAAGGAAGGTTGTGGGGCCTTTGTCTTAACAGATGACCCTTCTCCTTCTGGTCAGACTAGGTTATTAAATGCAGATGGCCTTTGTATAACTCTCTTTGAGGTTGAGCTATACTGTCCACAGGTGGTCATTAGTGGCTCCTCAGAGATAACAAGATGTAAGTTTTCCTGAAACTGCCAAGTAGCTTCTT
Organism: Cetorhinus maximus; assembly: GCF_964194155.1. Taxonomy (NCBI): domain Eukaryota; kingdom Metazoa; phylum Chordata; class Chondrichthyes; order Lamniformes; family Cetorhinidae; genus Cetorhinus; species Cetorhinus maximus. Next base: position 70,402,525 of record NC_135899.1, read on the forward strand.
TTGTTCAGATGTCACAGACAGACATATTTCAGCCATTTTAAAGCTCTTCATTCAGTTTTAAAATTTTAGAAATAGCAATGGGCCTATCTATATATATTTTATAAAAATATATAGTGTGAGGTCTTAGTCTTTGATGCTCTCAAATTCACCTTTGAACTGGAGCAGTCAAGTGAACTTCCTTTCCTTGATGTACTAGTTGAGAAATCTGCCAGGGAGTTCTCAACCATGGTCTACTGCAAGCCTACCTTCACTGGTCAATACACGCATTGGGATTCTTACAGTTCCATGCGCTATAAAATTAGCCTTATTGGCAACCTCATGAATAGGGCCCAAGCCATTTGCACCATGCAAGCTTGATGCTGAAACAGGGTGCATCAAAGACATCCTGCGGGATAATGGCTACCCTGATCAGATAATTTCACGCTGTATATCACACAAACTCATGAACAGGCCTAAGGCTGTCACTTATGGCCCTGAAAAGTGTCCTGTCTACCTCAGTTTACCCTGGAAGAGCAAGGTATCTATGCAGTAGCAACATGAGCGGTAGTCGCCACTAACAAAGTGCTGCTGTCAAGCCAAAAAGATATTCTGCCTATCTCACAAATGAGTAATGTGGTATATGAATTTCAGTGCCAGTGTGATGCTAGGCATGTAGGCCGTATATCCCAAAGACTGGTGGATCATATGTCCCTTTCTGCTGTTTGCAAAGGGGAAGGTACAGACCGTACATAACCAGTCCGTGCTTGCAAAACTCAAAACACAATGTCCAACAATGGATGTGATTCTGCGATTGGACAACATTTGCTAATGTGTGCGAAAAAGTTACCCTGACAACCAATTTACGATTGTCAGTTGGGCTCGCAGTGTGGCACATTTGTGTGTACTGGAAGCTACATAGATTAATACACAGGGCCCTGTTCTTTGCAGACAGAAAAAAAACGTACACACATTGCACCTGTTTCAGCTAAATGAAATAGGTGATAGCCATTAGCTGCTTCATTCCTCAAGGCAATGCTTTGACCAATCAGAGTCAAGCTGCCTGGTTTAAATTTCAAATAATGCTTGGAAGTTAACTGTCAGTCACCATTAGCTGGTGCATTCTCTATGAAAATGTCTCTACCAGAGTCTACTTGTCAACAAATCAGCACTCTCTTCCTATACAGTATAAAGTTGTTGCATCCCCTGACATTGATATTCTTACAATTGTCATGATGAGTGCAAGATGAAAAGCTTCGACAAATGTCTTTTTTCAGCAATACTCAAGTTCTGTACTACCAAACAGGCAGCACAGTGGTGCAGTGATTAGCACTGCTGCCTCAAAGCTCCTGGGGCCTGGGTTCTATTCTGACCTCAGGTGTCTGTCTGTGTGGAGTTTGCACATTCTCCCTGTGTCTGTGCGGGTTTCTGCTGGGTGCTTCAGTTTCCTCCCACTGTCCAAAGTTAGATGTATTGGCTATGGTTAAATTGCCCCTTATTGTAAGCGTGTGCCCTGTGATGGACTGGTGTCCTATCCTGGGTGTAGCTTGCCTAGCACCCATGCCTGTTGGAATAGGCTCTGACTCCCCGTGACTCTGGATTGGATTAATCGGTTCTGGAAAAGTGAGTGGGTGTACTACCAAACGACTATTTGCAATATTGCCCTTTTCTCTGCATTATGGCTCCTCTGTGCTTTCCTGTAGAATTTCTGGAGAGTGGTTTTGATTCCTGAATTCCTTTCTGAATTGTTTACCATGTCAGCTCCAACACAAAGCACATGGTTTCAGTAAAAATGCGAGGGTGAAATATTGCAATGGTCTGTGTTTCATCTAAAGATACAATGTACTCTTTGTTGGTCAGTATATAGGTTTCAGTAACTGCCAAAAATAATTTGATCTACTCAGTGTTGTCTTTAATTATCATCTGCTGCCTCGACAAACCGGATGCACGTTTAAATTTCTCGGGAGGTTAGTTTTTTTTTACTGGTCATTGTGACGTACGTTCATCAATTCTGTGTACTTCAGCACACTGTTTTGGAACAACTTTCTTTGCACCTCTTCATCCAACTCAGATAAGGCAGATAGCACTTCTCTCTAATGAGAAATTGGGTGGTGCAATGTGTTGCATTGTCCTTTTCACCTCTTAGACCTGAGTTTGACACAGTCAGATGAGGTGATGATTTCCTTTCTTTCAAGCATTGTGAAATAAATATACGTGGAGACTTATTTGAGCTCCTAATGGAGAAGAGGTCACATAACAAAACTGCAACCTTATTCATATTTCAAAGAAAAGAACTCCTATATTTTGCGATATATTTTCTATCCATTACCTTGATTTATTCCCATGTTTCTGTTCAAAGAGTCTCACTTTTATAAAGTAGCTGCAGCCACTGAGAAAAAGACTTGTGAGAACGTGTTTTTTCCATAACTCAGCTATCAGTACCGCTCTATAGATGCAGCAGTAAGAGACCTTATTTGGTGTGAGGTAAGGTAAGCCGTGTCTTCACTCACTTGGGAATGACTTCAAATCGCAATTTGGCTGCAAATGAGCAGAGTCCTTTGCAAATGCAAAACAGAGTCAGCATGTTAAATAAAAAACTGTTCAGTGAGGTACAGGCCTTATAGCAACTGTGATGCAACTCATGAGATCTGATGTTCATTTAATCAAACACAAGCTTGTGATACTTAATCAGGTTTCTCTCCTCCCTTCTGAAAGGTGCTGCTTCATTCTGGGCTATGGTTCGTCCAAACCACCTTTCAGTATCTCGTCCAAGCGAGGCCAGTTTTCACATGTGGCCTGAATAAAGAATAACAACAAGCTGCTCAGTCATAAAGGCACTGTCATGTTCTTATAATGATATTAGTCCTTGAGCTTATTTGCTGTGTAAGACACAAGGCACCATGCACTCATAATGGATTGGGTGAACACAGTGTGGATTCATTTATTTAGACTGGGGCAATGAGAACAGTTGTACATAGGTATAAAGCTTAGAGACACTAGGAGCCGAGTTTGCTCTGCTACTTAAAGCAAAAGCGAAACTAAAGCCAGATTACGTGAGTATTCCAACATCCTCCTTTCTTTTTAAAGATACCTTCTCCCTTTTCAAAGAAGTATAACTATTTACGCTGCATTTCATGTCTAGTTACCATTACATAAGTGCATTGAGCTGAAGAATTTATGAGTCTCTAAAGCATAGAGGTAATCTGCTGGTTTGCCCAGATCTTGTAATGGTAACCTTGTCTGGAGGTTTGTTTAATTGCTCACACTGATCTGTAGGGTTGTCATTCTTGGAACTGGTTGCATTTGGGATCTTGTCCTCAATGCAATCGGACTGAATGGTCCTCAGATATGTCTCACCATTGCATCTTTGTGGGTAATGACTTCCTAGGACCTTGGTTCTGAACAAATCCTTGTCACCTTGGCTAGTTGCCACATACCTTCTGTGGGATCCTAGATGTGAACTTGTTGTTCCAACTGTAAACTTGGCAATTCTGTACGTGCATTTTCATCATGTCTGTTGGTCGTCTTCTCTTGTGGTTTTAAAAGTTGCTCTCTAGTTTCTGAGAGAGTGGAATGGGTAAGAGTAGGTAACTTGGTACACATTTGCCTGCCAAACATGAACTCTGCCGGCGTTGGAATAGTTGTACTTAAAGATGTTGCTGTCAGATGTAATATTGCAATGATGCTTGGTCAGTCTACATTTGAGAATTAGGCCTGAATTTTTCAGGTGGTGGGCGGGCTGTTTGGGAGTGGGCAGGGGCAGTCATGGAGCCGATCGCCGCCCGCGATCAGCTCCGTGCTGCCATTTTACGCGGGCAGGCCAATTAAGGCCCACCCTGTGTAATATGTGAGCTGTAGTGCTCAGTGCTACCTGTGCGGGCGGGGGGAGGAGGGAGAGTCCGGGACTGCGCTCATTCGCAGATGCATGCGAAAGAGCGCTTCAATCTCCCTGAGGCACGGAGCTGCCTCAGCGAGATTGAATGGATATTGAAATAATTAAATAAATGGGTCAAAAATGTATTTAAACTTGTTCCCTCATGTGACTGGGACATGTTTTTATGTTGAGAGAAATTTTTTAATTTATTTTAAAAGCTTTAGGAAACCTCATCCCCGCCCATGGATGAGGTTTCCTCAAAACGCGAAGCCCATTTGGCCTTTTTGCCTGCCCACTAACCTTAAGGTTGGATGGGCAGCCTTAACAATTACATCAATTACTTTGTTAATGGCCTTAATAGGCCGTATACATATCGACGGGCACGCAGCCGACTCTGGCGTACGCCCGCCGAATGAAATATCATGCATCATTTTACGCATCGGCTTGTCGAGCCCGCCCCTGCATGCCAGCTGAAAAAGCCTGCCCTTAGGGATTACACTGGGCAAATCATTCATTCAGCTAGGCCATTAGATCTGGGGTAATGAGGAGAAGAAGTGTTGTGATCGATATTCCACTTCTCACACATATGCTGAAATGGCTTACTAATAAATTGCAGATTCTTATGCATAAGGATCTCTCTAGGAATACCAGATAAACTGAAAATAGCGCTTCAAATATACATGACAGTTGTGCTTGACATTTTATGCAATTGTCGAATAATGGGGTACTTGGTAAAGTAGTTGAAGATGACGATGAAGTCAATGCCATGGACATGAAAGAGGTCGGATGTGATTTTGAACAAAGGATGGGTCAGAACTTCATGTGAAATCAATGGTGCTTTGTGCTGACTTGGCATATGCTCTTGACATGCCTCGCACTTCTTGATGATGACTTCAATGTCATCATTCATACCCGGCCAATAGACTGTCTCTCTTGCAAGTCCTCTCATCCAACCTATGCCCATGGATGAGTGATGAAGCTGTTGAAGAAAATCAGGTCGCAAAGATTTCAGTATGATGGCCTGCCTGCCTTTAAAAATGATTCCCTGGGAGATGCCTAGCCTGTCGCAGTAAGGCCAAAATGGTCTCATGTTGTTGTGGACATGCTGAATTGAATTAAGTCATCCTTTGATGATAGTTTTCCACAGTTTCTGTAGTGTAGAATCTTTTGCTGTTTCTTCTTGTAATTGCTGGCATTTGCATTGTGCAAAATGCAGCAGGTCAATTTGGAGAACATTTTCAAATTCAATGTCAATGATGTCAACTTGTAGATATAAGGAGATATATTTTGTTTTCACTGGGTTAGGCAATCTACTAAGTGTATCTGACGTGACCATCAGGTTATCTGGCTTGTACCTGGTCTCACAGTTGTAACCTTGAATCTTTATCAAGAGATATTGCAATCTTGGCGATGCACTGGTCAATGGTTTTCATCAAATCATCTCCAGTGGCTTCTGGTTGTTCTCTACCACAAATATTTTGCCAAAGAGATAGGTATGAAAACGTATGATTCCAAACGCTAAAGCTAATGTTTTCAGCTCGATGTTGGAGTAGTCGGATTGCATTTCACACAGAGATTTTGAAGCAAATCCAATCAATTTGCCTTTTTACAAACCTTTCTGTGAGGCATTTATCTCCAGGGGTCCCAAAGATCATAAAATTGCAATGTCTATGCTTCTGATAATGGCTGTTCCAGTGCTTCGAAGAGGCATTGGTGATCTTCATGCCACAGGAAATGTACATATCATACTTTCTCAACAATTCCCTTAACGATGAAGAGTTTTGAGTAAAATTGGGTATGTATGGAGACAAGAAATTAGAGACCTAGACATCTTTGATGATCATCCTTATCTTGGGGAGTTGGCATAACCTTAATATCCTCTGTCTTACTCAGGTCAGGACATATGCCAGCACTGGAATAAATAGAACCAAAGAAATTGATCTGTTGCACTTTGCTGTCACATTTCTGACTGTTGAACTCCAATTCTTCATTATGTGCTGCTTGCATGAATAAATGCAGATTATGGTCACGTTCTTGCTTCGTTCTTCCCACAACAGCTATGTAATTTGTGGTACAGAAGCACCCTGGTACAGTGCCTATAATGCGGTTCACGTGAGCTTGAAAGAGACCCTGGATAACAGATAAACTGCAAGGAAGTGGATGAAAACAGTATTGTCTGAATGGGGTACAAAATATAGTAAGATCTTGGGTCTTCTCCACAAGATGTACTGACCAGTAGCCATATTCGGCATCAAGTTTTGAGAAGAATTTTGCACCGGAAAATCTTGGATTTAACTCTTCTAATGTGGCTATTTTGCAAATACAACATTTCAAGGCTGTGTTTTAACATCATGGATCGAGGCATACTCTCAGTGATCTATCCTTCTTTATGATATGTGTGATTGATCTGCTCCAACCTGTGTGCTCCTGTACTCTTTTAATGATTGTGCCTTTCTTGATTTTGTCTAGTTTGGCCTTCAATTTGTCTTATATGTGGATGCTGCACTTACATGGTGGATCAACTGACAGACTTGCATTCTCCTGCAAGTGTAATGTTGCAGCTCCCTTGAAACTGCCAAGTTTGTCAAAACATTCTGGATATTTCGATGTTAGGTCATGAACTGAGGTGATAGGAATAGGTTCTGAGGTTGATCTGCCTTGTGATGTCTGACTAAATCCATAGATTGTTATTAGTGTGAGGTCACAGCACGCTGGTAAACCTACAATTGCTGAGTCTTTAGTTTGCATGTTGTAGGACATCTGTGACACCCAGGGGAATTGGTTGTATTTGCACTCCAGGGCTTTGGATCCTGCACATGGAATTAGTGAACTGTTGTACACCAAATGTTTCACAGCAGTAGGTTTCGCCATGGCCTTCCACGTCTGTGGATACATGTCTTTTAGGATTTGCTGAGCTAGTATGTTGGCACTTGCCAACGAATAAAAATGAATAAAATGAATACTTACCAACTTTCTTAGGACAGATAATTTGAATCTTAGCAAACACTTTGGACAGTGTAATGGCTTTTATGTTTTCCAGGAGATTAATAGTGTGAAACATGTGTTCATCACTCTTTGTCTCATCATGCACATCTTCATAATTTTCTGGTTTGTCAATCACTTCAAGTATATGTTTCTGACAGGATATCTTATTGCTTGAAGGTACCCATTGTGTATTGTCTATTTGGATAAGTGCATGACTCTTTGTAGCTGCATCAGCCTTCACTCTGATGCATTGCCGCTGCCAGTGGCCCTTTCTGCCACATGCCTGGCAGAATTGATGGAAAGGCATTTCCTTGGTGCGTGCAGAAGGCTGCAGCTTCTACATGGCTTGCTAGGTTTGGGTGTTCTAGTGCGTGCAGCAACAAATAGGGCTATACTAAGGACCAGTAAGCCTTGTTGGCCTGTGAGGATCACTTCGTACTTACGTCCATCCTTGAGTAGCTCTTCAATGCTATACATTTTGGGCTTGTCTAGCAGATCGTTCTGGAATGCTTCCATGGGAGTGGATATGATCACCAATTCAACAATTCTGTCTGCTGGCTCTGCATTGGAAAAATCACAGTACGTACCCTTTTCTCTGCATCAGCTGATGAAGTGGCCTATAGGCTGTTGTCGAAATGACATGAGCTCTAGTCGATAAATCTGGAAGTTTAACCTGATTCTGAACCGGTCTTCCAGTGTAGTCCATACCTTTTGGGGATCCTTTACTCTTCTGATGTTAATCCTGATGTGTTCAACCTGTGTCATTCCTCAATGCAAGGCAAATTTTTATGGCTTGCTTGTCTGGTTCAGACACATCTGAATTAAGAAACCATAGCCATGTACTCTGTTTAAACATTTTGAATTTGGATGGTATGTCAGTTGCATCTCAATTTTGTGGACATTCTGACAATACCCCTTTGACCTTCTTTCTTCTGTAGCACCTGGGATGAGTGTCACTGTGCTGATTTTGTGCAGTTTTCCTTAAGCTCTGCCCACAAAGACGAAGTTATATAGGGAATGCACCATGAAGTAAAGGTGTTTTTGCTTTTCATTCAATTTATTGTTCGGCAACCCCTGAAGCCACCTGTTATAAATGCAACCTTCTCTGGCCTGATTTTTATGACTTTTATTTTTGTTTGACTCTCTTGCTTGCTATCGATCCGGCCCACACCCTGGTCAATTGCCTTTCCTGACTGAGCTAACTTGGTGCTGGTCCTCTCGATGTACTGTCCCACTCACTGAACTGAGTTGTTCTATGAGCTGCAATCTCACCACGAGGGATCTGTCCTCTTACCAGCTCTTTACTTGAGCACTCGCTTGGTGCTGTGTCTCCAAAGCTTTTCTTTGCAGTCACCACGCTACATTTTCAACACTCTCTGACGCTGCAACTTTGTTATGGCCTGACAAGTCAAGGGTCGCCTCATGCCATGAAGCACGATCTAAGGCTGTTCACCATGTCATACCTGTACTTAATCTTGCTGCCACCTGTCTTACCATCACTGATCACTACGTCATGTTCTTATAATGGTGTTAGTCCTTGAGCTTATTTGCTGTATAAGACACAAGGCACCGTGCACTCATAATGGATTGGGTAAACACAGTGTGGATTCTTTTATTAAGGCTAGACACACGAGATCAGTTATACATAAGTATGAAGCTTGCAGACACAGGAGCTGTGTTTGCTCTGCTGCTTAAAGCAAAGATGAAACTAAGACTGGATCATATGACACATTTCCCTCCTAGTGCTGCCATGCTGCTATCCCTTAAAGACACATTACAACAGGCACCATGGCTAGTCTGCAGTGTGTCCTTATCTGAAATCCACATATAAGCATTTTCCAACTGCGACTGGACAAGAGCAGGAACCTTGGTTGATTTCTACTCTTCTTAGTCCAAGAGTGCTGAGGCCAGTTATGATTCTCTAACTGTTGCCCTGGCTGAGATCAGCTAACTCACAACAGACAAGAAGTTGGATTTGTGACAGGTTAGTGCTACACTCTCCATGCCTTTACCATTTGTCACCAGGGAAACTGAACTCATTTTTCTTTAGTTGAACTGAAAGCACAGTTTATTTCACTCTGTCAGCAACCCTTAAAGCTCATTGATTATTGTTGTTGAGAAACATAGGGCAGGATTTTCTGGATCTGTCCGCCACCGGGATCGTCCGGTCCCACCGAAAGTCAAATGGACTTTTGGCTGGGCTGCCGAATCTCCCACGGTGGATCCTGCCAGGACTGGACCAGAAAGTCCCAGCCATGATTTCTTGCATGGAGTGGACAGAAATTCTGTTCAGGTCTTTTTTTTCACACCTTTGAGGGCCTCATGCTGTCCTAAATTGCCACTCCAATGAAGTACAATCGTTGTTTTAGTGTAGCAAAACACAAAGCCAGTTTGTGAAGAGCAAAGTCCCACAAGAAACAATATTGTAATAATTGGGCAATCAGTTTTAATGGTGTTGGTTGAGGGGTTACTGTTGGCCGGGGCAAAAATATAACTCCCCTACTTTTCTTCTACCAGTGCCTTGGAATCTTTTACATCCACATGAAAACACATGTACTGCTCTTGCATGTGGATGCAAAAGATCTCAAATCCTTAATTGCTCACTGGCTCTTAACTGAAAAAGAACTTTCCACCTGTTCTCTATCGTCTTTTCATTGCTCTGATAGCAACTTTCATTGCCCTCAGCTGAATTCACCTATTCCTGTTATTCTGAGACTTATTTTCCTCAAACTTGTAAAAATACTTCTGCTTTAATCTGATACATCTTTCAACATGAACAGTTACTAACCAAGTTTTGCTTTAGCACGTGAGCTTTTAATCCAAGAGATAGGCTTTCTTCTGCATAAAAATGGTTTAAAAGTAATCAGTGCTTCGTCAATATTGCTATTATCCCTGCTTAGTGTGATCATGCAAACATCCTTACCAAAATCACCCACCATGTTTGCAAAGTTAAAGCTCTTCTAATTAAATAAAAACAAAGATCGGAAGGCTTTAAAGAAATAGTGTCCTTGACAACCTTGTTCTTATCAGAGTTTTACCTGAGCCAGATCACCCCACAAAGTTCTAGAGTGATGCTGATGATTTGGTTCAAGCTTTGAAAGGAATACAGGCTACAAATATAATTATTTGGCAGTGTAATAGATCAATAAAGTAGAACTTTAGCTTTTGCTGCAATTTCCTGCACTTCTTACTAGCGTAGACATATATAGGTAAATAAACCAACATGTACATATACAGAGTTTGTACAACCCTTGATTCATTCAGATTAACAATATGCTACTTGGTATTTCCCATTGAGTTCATTCTACTCTGGTGTGTACATCTAATAAATAAGGGAGAAGATGAGATTGAAAGAGTTTTCTCTCTTTTTCTTCTCTTAATGATGCTGACTCCCTCCTGTGGTACAGTTCCATGGGTCAACTTCTTCCTGGCTATTTGTGTTTAAGCATAGTGAATTTTGGCAGGTTACCTGGTTGACATCACTAAATGAGCTTGATTCTATCTTCACCTGACACTTTCTAGCAGAGGTGATCAGATGATTAAAAACAAGTCCTTGCACCTTTCCCTCCCTATAGGACACTGGGGCCAATTGCAGTGCCTGTGCTGTCACTCTTGCAAAGACCTAACTCAACGCAGGCAGGGAGTAGAATGAGTTATTTGGTTCAGTTATTAAACACTCTTGCAACCTGCACCAATCCAAGCTTTCCTAACATGAAACTTTTTGTTTAGTTTTCAATAAATATACATTTGGAAAGCAGAGCTGATAATTGCTCGCAAAAAAACCCGAAAAGGGTTGAGAAACAGAACACAGTAAAACAGAACGCAGTAAAACAGAAGACATGCCATAGTAATATATAAATCACATAAAAATGAAAAGAAAATTAAGTGTCGATATTTACGTGCTAAAAATCTTAATTATGTCGTGGCCTGGAGTTTCTTCCTTGGGCTGAAGTTAGACGCATTTGAAGCTGTGTCTATTTTGCCAATGTTAGTTATGCCCAAGTATCCTCCCAATCTGATTAGAATACATTCACTCTTAAAATGGCTGTCGATGGTCATAAATTAGTGGAAATAATTATGGCTCAAGCAAATGTCAAACTCAGGCCATATATTTCTTCATTAAGTATGAAAATAAGTTTCAATTATCATTCGTGCACTTAGACATGCATGTTTAGGAATCTACAATCCAGGAAGCTTTTCAAATTTTAATGTTACTTATGCCATACAAATCCATTGAAAGAAAGAAAATATAGAGCGGGAATTTGCGAAATTCAAAATTCAAAAAATTGAGCATAAATTTTTTAAAATGCCCAAGAAACTGCAATTAATGAATCAGAACAAAGAGCTGTGGTGACTGGAAATCTGGTTGCAATATGAAGAAACCTGTCAAATGAGTGCAGTTGGAGAAAGCTCACGTTTGAGAGTTGGGGGTGTGGCACAGATTCCGTCAGATGAAGGGGTTGATGGACAGATGTAAAAGCTCGAGACTTGAGCACCTTGCAATCAGGCGCACAATTCTCTTACACCCAAAATTCCCATTGGTTTGTACCCAGGCTACACGTCTTTCTGGGCACAAATGCAAAGAAAACTCCAAGCCCATGCTTACTGAGAGTTGAAAAAATGGGCGGAATTGTCCGTGCCCGCTGGGGTTGGGCGTGTCCAGAGGTGTGAGCGGACAGTATGGCGAGAAGGCCAAAAATTGGTTTTGTGACTTTGTGAAACTAGTTTGCGATCGTCCGCTCAGCCTGTCGATGGCGGGCTGTGGTTCCTACCATCGGACATCAGGAACATCATTACAATATATCAGCATATCTTGTAAGGCTAGACGGCCGGACTCATCCACTCCTGCTGGATCGTCCGCCCACGTCGGCATGCACTCATTCTGATGTGTTTCACAAAAGCATATAAAGGGTGTGCACTTGGTGGGCTGCACTTTGAGGGGAACTCGGAAGTGAGTGCACAGTAATGGAATTTAATGTGAGAGAATGTGAAGTTGTTCACTTTGGCAGGAAGAACAATAAAGCAGAGTATTACTTAAATGGAGAACACCTGCATAATTCTGAGGTGCAGAATTACATGAGTCACAAAACGTTAGTAGTTAGATACTGCAGGTAATTAATAAGGCTAATGGAATACTATCCTTTAATACGAGATGGATTGAATATAAAAGTAAGGATGTTATGCTTCAGTTATACAGAGCGTTGGTGAGACCACACCTTGAATACTGTGTACAGTTTTGGTCTCCTTATTTAAGGATGGATGTAAATACATTGGAGGCAGTTCAAAGGAGGTTTACTAGATTGATACCTGGAATGAGTGGGTTGTTTCATGAGGAAAGGTTGGACAGACTGGGTTTGTTTCCACTGGAGTTTAGAAGAGTGAGGGGTGATTTGATTGAAGTATACAAGATCCTGAACGGCCTTGACAAGGTGGATGTCGAAAGGATGTTTCCTCTTGTGAGTGAGTCGAGAACTAGGAGTCGCCCTTTTAGGACACACATGAAGAGAAATTTTTTCTCTCAGAGGGTTGTGCGACTTTGGAACTCTCTGCCTCAGAAGTTAGTGGAGGTGGGATCATTGAATATTTTTAAGGCTGAGGTAGATAGATTCTTGTTAGGCAAGGGAATCAAAGGTTATCAGGGTTAGATGGGAATGTGGAAATCGAAACACAAGAAGATCAGCCATGATCTTATTGAATCATGAAGCAGGCTTGAGGGGCCGAATGGTCTACTCCTGTTCCTATTTCTTATGTTCTTATGTAACTTTACAGAGTAGTTGCAAGGGATGCCTATTGCAGTCCAAGGTTGAGGTGCATGGGCAGGGGAGGCAAAGCCTGCTCTGCGGTTGAGGCAACTTTCGGTGGGCGGGGGTGTGATGGGCAAAGGCAGCCTTGTGGTTGAGGCAACTTTGTGGGGGGTGGGCAAAGGCTGCCTGCGGTTGTAGGTAATGCACAAGCCATGCATTAGGGACACCTTGTCTAAATGCAGCTGATACAGTTTAGGTGCAGCCACATTGATACGATTGGAGTCGGACCTCTAGCTTATCTGCCCACTCAATCAATGCAGTGGCATCAAAGTGCCACCAAGTACTCCAGCACTTTTCACCCCTCAGGTACAGTTTTCAAACTAATTAACATTTTAGTGGACTGCAGAACAGTTGGACGACTGGGCACGTTGTACAATCTCCTTGCTAAAACTGGCCGTGGAGCAGTCACTGGTGGAGGCACTCACAGCCCCTTGCAATGTCATCATCCCGGTTTGGACCAGTCTCCCCCATGTTTCCAGCTAACAGGGCAGCTTTGCAGTGCAGGTTAGGAGAATGCCTGCACCTGAGCTGAGAGCACAGCATGCAGTCCAGTGGGCAAAGCTGCCGCCAATTGGTCAGGTGGTGTGGGGCGGAGGAAGGTGGGGTTTCGGGCAGCCATGCAGCATACGTTTAACTAGCCATCTAAGCGGTGGCCAGCACTCTGGGATGTGTTAAGGAGCCTTCAGACTTAAGCAAGCCAGGTTCTTAGTACACCCAGGCTAACCCATGCATCTCCTGCAGGAGGAGTACATCAGGATCATGGAGCCTGGTGAATTAGCTGTATGCCTTGTGGTGTAGAGAGAGCATGGATGATGGAGAAAAGAGTGATTGAGGTGCCTGGTTGCACAGAGGGAGGAGCAGCACCCTCTAGAAGAAGGGGTGGCTGGGCCCCCTGCACATGTCGCCAAGAGCCACAGTAAGCCATTGCTGGTTGGTGCCTAGCTAGGGTCCATAAACACCACCTTTCATTCCTGCAGATGACCGAGAACCAGTGTTGCTGAAGACTGTGCATGTCTAGGGAACTGGTTGGTTACATCTGCCAGCTACTGCAGGATTTGGCGCCATGTGGACATGGAGGGCATCCACTGCCAGTGATGAGGGTGAGGAGGTCATTGAAGGCGACGATGATGGCGATGAGGCCCTCGCACTGGTCAGACAAGGTAGGCTTGCTTAGGAGGCCCTCATAGCTGCTAGATTTGTGGAATATGATGACGACATGCAGTGAGGAGCCACCATGAGATCCTTACATTGCATCTATAAACATTTGACTCCAGTCTGGCTTATGGCAGCGCACATACCCTCTGTGATAATGCTCCTGTCATGGAGACACAGTGGAGGCCCTAATATTCACACAACTGCAGGAGGATGATGACGACATGCAGTAAGGACACTCCATAGATCTTCACACAGCCTCTGAGAATGTCTGACTCCTGTATGGCCGAGGGCAGCTCACTTGTGCTCTATGATCAGGGTCATATCATAGAGACGCAGTCATGAAACTTTAAAAGCATCTGATCCTTTGTCCGCCTTCAGCACCTGACCCCTTCAGGAGCACACCGTCACCGGACACAGAAGCTGAAGAGAAAGGGGCCAGTCCCACCTTAAAGGTGCTGAGAGCACACAGAGAGAATAACGGAACTCTGTGACGCCTGCCCACCACATTCTGGCAGCAATGACCAACACTGCCGAGGTGCAGGCATCAGTAATGTGTCCAGGGAGTGTGAGGCTGGACCATCACTTTGGATTGAAGGCTGCACAAAGCACAGGGAAGAGGCCCTGGACTGAGACACCTGCTTTTATCTTGTGCAGGAACCAAAGTTTCACATCTGAGTGACACGAACACTGCTCATCAGAACAAGGAGCCATAGGCAGGGAGACATTCTTGGGAGTTTCTTGACAATAGTGAACATTATGTACAAGTGATTAACACCCGAGCCTAGGCTGTGCAACTACATCTTCTTAACCTTCCTAAACTCTGCTGCTACATCTGCGTGCTCTCTGGATATCCACAGCGGATGTGGAGGCAGCCTGCTGACTGTTACGCCCTGTCTGTGATGATCTTGGTGGGTATCCTCTGGAGGGCCGAGACCTGGAGGGCCCTGGCCTGCTTTCGGGGACCTGTTGTGTGGCAGTGCCACCCTCCTCGAGCTGTGGAGAGGGAGCTGCTTGCATCATAGGAAGAGGAGATTCAGATGGGCTGGATATTCCTGGAGTCACCTAGGCCCCAGGTTTGCATCTGCTGATCCTCCTCCCGATAGGTGCCCAAGGGCCCCTGGCTAACTCCTCTGTCAGAGGCTCGTCATCTGACTTGGACTCAGCAAATTTGTGGCCTCCAGAAGTCCTTCGAGTTCCAGGGACCTGAGAAGTCCCTGCCGCTGCCTGCTGTGGATCAGTGCGATGTGCTCACCAGATTGTGATCCCGAGGCTACTCTAAAGCTAGGTCCCACCGAGGTGTGTGTCTCTGCGCTGGTGGAGGGTACGGGTGAGTGCTGTGATGGGACTTCAAGGAGGGTGCCATCAGATTTGTCTTCAGAGGTTTCTTCGGGGTTTGATTGGAGGCCCTGGGTCATGGACTCTGTCGTCTGTTTGGCAGATGTGCCTGTGAAAGCAAGGGGAGATAATTAGTACATGGCAGTGGCCTGTGAAACTGGACACATCACTCATGGCGTGGTTGACTGACGGATATTGCACTGCAGGATCCTCACTTGGTAGAGCAGCACTGACCTCACCGTCAGCACAGGACTGGTCCCGGTCATCGCCGGCCAGCTGGATGGCTCTGTTTTCAAAGTTCGTGAGGACCTTGATTTCAGGCATTCCTCTATGATAAGCGACCTCTCCCTCTTGTTGTGTGCCAGCTTGTCCTGCATGAATAGAGATAGAGAGAGTGCAAAACAAAAACAGAAATACCTGGAAAAACTCAGCAGGTCTGACAGCATCTGCGGAGAGGAACACAGTTAACGTTTCGAGTCTGTATGACTCTTCAACAGAACTAAGGAAAAATAGAAAAGAGGTGAAATATAAGCTGGTTTAAGGTGGGGTGGGACAGGTAGAGCTGGATAGAGGGCCAGTGATAGGTGGAGATAACCAAAAGATGTCATAGACAAAAGGACAAAGAGGTGTTGAAGGTGGTGATATTATCTAAGGAATGTGCTAATAGGTGACATTAAGGGTAGAAAGCAGGATGAGCAAGGTACAGATAGCCCTAGTGGGGGTAGGGTGGGGGGAAGGGATCAAAATAGGCTAAAAGGCAGAGATAAAACAATGGATGGAAGTACATTTAAAAATAATGGAAATAGGTAGGAAAAGAAAAATCTATATAAATTATTGGAAAAAAGGGGGGATCGGAAAAGGGGTGGGGATGGAGGAGAGAGTTCATGATCTAAAATTGTTGAACTCAATATTCAGTCCAGAAGGCTGTAAGCCAGGCCAGATGATAAGGATGTCTGGCATGTGTGGGTGGTGAGTGGTCCCATGGACAGGATGAGAACAATGAAGTTGTGTGTGAGAGAGTGAATGGTGATGTCCCTTGAACTGGCACTGAGTGAGGGCCCTGTGGATGTGTGATGGGCTTGTGAGTGTATAAGTTGAGAGTGATGAGAAGAGTGACTTACCCTGGCATAACGGAGGATATCATTCACCCTCTTGTGGCACTGGGATGCTGTCCTCTTTTGCAGGGCATTGGCATTGACCACCGCTGCCACCACCTCCCAAGCCGGATTGGTGATGTTGCTGCCCGTTCTGCGGCCAGAGTGGGGGTAGAGGACATCACAGCAAGGCTCCACTGCGGTTAAAAGGCGTTCGTCATTGAACCTGGGGGCTGCAGTCTTTTTGCCTTTTGGGGCCATGTCTTCTTTGCAGCAGTCGTGGGCGGAAGCACTGAGAGGTGTGGACTTTAAATATGGCACTCGGTGTGATGGAGCGGCAAGCTAATGGTGTAGTGGGCAAATGAGAGCCTGCCTGCAATGGAAATGGCATGTTTTCTGGGAATGCATAATTGATGCAGTGTGTTTGGGACAATACGGCATAAAAAAAGCCTCCATTGTAGCCGAGGGTAAAACGTCATTTTACCCGCCCGCTACTGCACTTAGAGCAAATCTGGGACGATTCCGTCTAATAAGTATGTAAACACTGCTTATTATTACATGGCAATTAGGAGCTATGGCACTTTTGTGCCTGATAACACATTGTGTATTCTGGTGAACTTTCCATAACATAGCACATACATTTGTAAGCCTTAACAAAAGAGGTCATACTGACAGATTTATAATGTGGCTTCCATGAATGTATATGATAAGAGCTGCTGACGTACAACCAGTACTGACATAATGTAGGCTTTCTAGGCCCAATTACTTTCAAAAAGCCGGTATAAATTTATAAGCTTCCTGTTTTGTAATCACTGTTAAATGGTTCCTGATGAATGTAATAAGGAGATTTTTTATGTTCTAATTTCCTTTGTAAAAGCGCCATTATATACGCATATATACACTATATAAAAATGAAACAAAAGGAGAAACTGTTGACAGTGACAGATATAGTCGATAAAATCTTGATAGGAAAGAAAGGAAACAGAGTCAGAGACTGATCCAACTGCCTCTGTATGTGTAGAATGATATATGCTGCTGATTAACAGTAAAATCCTCTAATTGATATTCAGATAGATTTTAAAAGTCACAGAAGGTGCATTCATAACCTAGCCAAACAGGTTGATTATCAACCTGTAAATCCTTCCAATACGCCTTTGGCATGCGGTAAGAGTGAGAGTTTTCTGGTCAGCCAGAACTGCGTGGTAGCTGCAGCACAACACCTTCCCCACATTAAAAGTCTCCACGTGCAGGTACTTGCCATGAACTGTACTCCATGCCACGCGTCCTCCTTGCTTCAAGGGACTGCCAGAAGAAGAAAAAGATTCTCAAAGTGTTTGTCATGCAGTGAAAGAACCTACTATGTCTCTACCTGTATGGCCAACCAATAGAAATAAGGTATTTGTGACCGAATGCAGTCAGTTTGCCTATAAAATCATAAAGTGAAAGTGCAAAGATGTTAGCACATGTAAAGACATCTGGGGAAGAATTTTCTTGCAGCTGACCCCTGACTAAATAGGGGTTTTGAGCCCTCACTTGCAAATATTGAGGCCAGTGTCACAATCTTTTGGGAGGTAGCCTCCTAACTGCTCGCTTATGAGCTATGAAGGGTGTTAGGTGGGTTCTTGATGCTGCTGGCCCAATCAGAGGCCCAGCAACTCTAGAGCCATGGCAGGACCACTGATAGAAGTGATGCTACCAGTGCAACAGATCCCGCTGCAGCACCTCAACATGGAGATGCCCTCATTGGCTTGCACATCACTAATTAAATAGTCAGGTATAGACAGGTCGGTGAATTGGGGTTGAGGGGAAACTCCTCCACTGGATCCATCTTGACCGCCATTGCAGCCTTTCATGTTTGCAGCCCGCTCTCTGCGGTATGGAGCCTCCAGCTCTGATGATCAGCCCTAGGCCTGCTGCAGAGAAGCCACTTCCATTGAGCTGGTAGTCTCCCCACCGCAGCGGCAGTGTGGGGGGGTTGTGGGGTTCTTTGCCACCAGCTAAATGACGGGGAGACATCAAAATTGTCATTAATTGGGCCTTCAAAATGCAAATTGGCTACCCGCCTCTGTGGACAGGGCAGCTAACTCTCTTCCTAGGCTGCCTTAAGAAAGTTCTCCCGTGGTGGGAATAAATCGGGAACCAACCCGATGCGGCTCCTTCTGACTTTCCCAGCACCCCCCACCCCGTCTCCAAACCTGCCATGACTGGGCCAGGAAAATTCAGTCCGAAGTTTCTAAGAGTTTGATCATAAACGTAATCAACTAAATAGTCTTTAGTGCAGGTCCTTAATATATCATTATGTAGGTTAGAGACTTGTGTCCACTTTCACTGAATGCCAAAGGCAGGGCTTTACATACATTATTGGAGGAAGCACAGAGTGTAGGTCAGGTGTTCCCCAACAGGGAGGGAGGAACCAATCACAGGATAAATGATTTAAGTTAGTTTTCATGCATATTGCAGTGGGTGGCCACTAAGAGGTTAGGGCTTGTCTTTGGGCTGCAGAATGGTTAGGTAGATAGAGAATAAGGAACAAAAGCTAAAATATGGAGGTTGAATTACACACAAGTTAAAGGAGAAATCCATTTAGTTCCAAAAATGTTTCATCCTGGTGTTGCATGACTGAAGATCTGATTTTCAGCATGTTTTCTGTATTCTGATCTGATTCAAAGGGCAATTATATATAGAGCGGTGGACAGCTCACCCCCCCACCCACCCCTGCACCCCTCGGAAGCAAAGTTGGTGAAAAGATGACTCAATCCACACCAGCCCTCCCCACTGCCCATAATTGCGGCTGGGCTGAATTAGCTGCCAGCGGGACTTCCACCCCTCACTGGGGAGGAAGCTCTGCCCTCGAGAGCTGCTGGTCAAATGGATTGGCTGGCAGCTCCCGCAATCCCAGCAGCACTGAGAGCTCAGTAGTGGGTGCTGCTGGGATGGCAACCGGTCCCAAGAAGAAGGCCAAATGGATCCCAGAGTGAGGTTGGCTAGTTTAGGGAGAGGGGCAGGGAGGTGGGGTGGCGGGTCTTGGCAAGCAGGTGTGCAGGAAGAATGGGGGGAGGGTATTAATTTGAGTGCCTGTGGGGAGGGTGCCACCGACGCTCAAAGAGCATTCCCTGAAAATAACAACCTCCCCTTTCTTCCCGATGGCTTGCCTGACTGCCCATGCCAACCACATTATGGTGTGGGCAGCATATCATTGGGGTTAATTGGCTTGTTAACAAGCTCAATTGATCTCTAGTTATTTATTTAAACATGGTGGGCGTGCTGCCAATTTCAGTGCCTGTCCACCTACCATATTATGAGGGTGAGCTGCTTGATGGACAGGAAGGTGGTGGGCTGGGCACCTGCCCTATTTTATGTGCCCCCCACGTGCCGGAAACACAGTCGGTGGGGCCAGATAAAATCCAGCCCGTCCTGCTGGCTCCTCGTAGACCATCCAGTCAGTCCCACTCCCTCGCTCGATCCCCAGAGCCCTGCAGGTTTATTTCCTTCAATTGCCAGCATCCGATGGCCTCAGTGGATGACAGCCTTGCCAAACTAGCCAAGAGTACTTTATTTACCAAACTGGATGCAAACAGTGGATTTTGGCAGTTGCCTCTGGACAAAGAAACCAGGTTGCTAACCACATTTATAACCCCATTCAGTTGTTATAATTTCTATAGATTGCCCTTGCGCATTGAATCGACTCCATAAATTTTTCAGAAAACAATGTCAAATTCTAGAATGCATGGAAGGAGTAATATGTCATATGAACGACATAGAAGAACAGTCCGGAGAGTCTTCCAGGAAGCAGGCCTAACATGGAATGAAAAATGTAAGTTCGCCAAACTCAAGTTCCTAGGTCACATAGTACAAGTCACTGGAATCACAGTGGATCCACAAAAAACAAAAGGAATCAGAGAATTTCCACAACCAGTGAACATAAATGAGCTTCAAATTTTCCTTGGGATGGTTATCCAATTAGGCAAGTTCTGACCAAATTTAGCAGAAGTCAACAAGCTCTTGAGACAGCTGTTGAGACAGGGTCAACAGTGGTGCTGGAACATGAACCAGCAAATGATTTCAAACAGATTAAACAACTTTACATCCCTTCTGAAATCTTGTCACATTACGACCCCGAATTACCAACCATAGTAGCAGCAGTATACATCGTCAAGTGCAGAGACACACGTCTACTATACCTCTAGGTCACTACCAGAAGCAGAACAATGATACACCACAAAAGAAAAAGAAGCATTGGCACCGTGGGCATGTGAAACTTTTTCATACTATGTTATGGAATTGCATTTCAAAATCAAAACAGACCATAAGCCACTGGTGACCATTCTGAACATGAAAGAAATTGTGAAGATGCCACCCAGTTCAGATTAAGATTGATGAGATATGACTCCATCACAGAGTAGGTGCAAGGGAAGTATTAAACAATGGCAGACACACTGTCATGAATACCATCAGAAGGAACCAAACAACATGATTTACACTTCATCAAGGAGGTTGAAGCATATACATCCTTAATCACTCAGCACTTAGCTGCTGAAAAAAATTTCAGGAAATAAAACAAGCCCAGCAACGAGATGAAGAATGTCTCCAAGTCTGAGAATATTGTTTGGAAGGTTGGCCAGAATATATCCCCACTAATCCGATACTATGGCAGTATTTTGAACATCACAAGCAGCTCACAGACATTTACTTACTCGTCTTCAAAGAGAGAATAGTCATACTGAGAACACTTTGGCTTGATATTCCTCAAAGACTTCAACAAGATCATTTAGGAATAACAAAATGTCGTGCGAGAGCACCGCAATCAATCTGGTGGCCATGCATTATGAGCTCTATAGAAGAAATAATTCCTAACTGTCTTACTTGTGCCGTAAGTAGCCAAGAAACAAAAAGAACCATTATTACCTTCTACTTTGCCATCAAGGCTGTGGGAGCACCTGAGACTGAAATTGTTTGAATTTAGGGGGAAAGCCTTCCTTATTGTTACTGATTACTACTCATGGTGGATTGAAGTAAAGAGATTGCAGAAGCAGTCATCTAATCCCTGAAGAGAATTTATGCAATTAATGGCATCCCGGACATCATAGTGTTTCAATGGGCCACACTTCGCTAGTGAGCTATACCACAATTTTGCAAACGAATATGGCTTCGTTCATGTAACCAGTTCACTCCGCTATCCTCAAGTGAATGGAGAAGTTGAGAGAGTGTTACAAACCGTCAAATATTTATTGAAGAAAAATGAAGACCTTAGTCTAGCTGTTCTGAGTTATCAACCCTCGTCACTGCAAAATGGTTTCTTACCATCAGAGTTACTAATGGGTAGGAGATTGAGAACACAGCTTCCATCTCTAGAACAAAAACTCAAACCCAGTCTCACCACGACCGACCACGAGAGGGTAAAACAGCATGAGGAAGAACAGAGAAGCAACGAGGCTCAAAACTTTAATCACACAGACCACATTAATTACCACTGCTGAAGCCCAGGAGAGATCGTGGGTTCAAGACCAACAGAAGGAAGGCACAATCATTGAAAAAACTCTACAGGCAAGATCGCACAGGACTGAGACAGACCAGGGTATCATAAGGAGATACTGCTGTGCTTTAATACCCTTGGAGAAAAAGCCAATAGAAACTTGGGATTATTATTCAGATCCTGATGAAGAAAAAGAAAGACTAACTACAAACTGTACAGCCACCCAGGAGAAGAACACTCACACCGACAGAAGGGAGAGTACGGAATATTCTTGACCTCAAAAGGAGATTAGAATGAGATCAGCAAGTTTAGTCAAGGCACCTCAGAAATGGGTTAGCCTGAGACTTTGGGAGGAGATGTGGAGTAAAGGGTTAACATCAGAAGCATACATGATGCTGATGTAATCATGACATCAGATAATATGTTTGAGAAGTAAGAGAGATCTGGAAGGAGAAGAAGCTCCAACCTCATGTAGAAGTCCAAATGAGTAAATACTTGCTGTAAATGAAGAGTAATGGTTTTAAGAAACTGCAGACTCGAGCAGCATACTTTGGGAGAATAAACAATCCACAAACCCCCGCCTAGGCCCTAGCCACACAACAAAACAAGCAGAGCCTCCTTTCGCATTGAACTGGAAACATGCCGCTGTTGAAAATTTGTCTGAACACACTCTAGGAGCTTTTGCCTCTCTCTGCCCTTTACACTACCACTATTGCAGTCTATATTTGAATAATTAAAGACCCTCATTATGACTACTCTATAATTTTTGCATCTCTCTGTAATTTCCTTGCACTTAAATGTATTCCTCTCCATCCTTCCCACTATTTGGTGGCCTATAGACTACACCGAGCAATGTAATTTCAGCTTTTTTATTTCTTAGCTCTACCAAATAGATTCTGTCCTTGACCCCTCTCAGCCATCTCTTTTCTCCAGATGCTTTCCTTAATTGATATTGCCATCCCTCTTCCTTTTCTTCCTTTCCTATCTTTCCTGAACACCTTGTATCCAGGAATATTTAATACCCAGTCCTGCCCTTGTTTGAGTTAGGTCTCTGTTATAGCCACAATATTGTATTTTCACATGGCAATCTGTACCTGTAACTCGCCAGAGTCCAAGCACTATGGATGGGATTTTCCAGCCCTGACATGGCAGCATCCACCACGGGAGATTTGGTGGCCCATCCAAAAGTCCATTGACTTTTGACAGGATCAGAAAATCCCGGCAATGGGTGAGGCCAGAAGATCCCGCCCATTGTCAATCATACACCACACACCCAAGAAAGCTACAATCAAAGAAGACAATGCATTTCTACAGGTGTTAAGCCCAAAGAATAGTTAACAGTTCACATGTTTGGCTTGTTTAAGGAAATCAATAATTATTGGCCTGTTAGACTCCTTTTCCACTCTTAAATTGTAGTTCAGATGGGTTCAAACAGCTAAAGTCAGAAAGCCAGGATTCCCTCAAGGAGATGAATATTCAGCAGGTTGAGAAGCTAGGCTCTTGTGGTTTCCATATCAGGAGGTCAAATTTTTTTACAGATTGACTTGGAATTTTGGAAGTTTTAAAGCTCCTGGCTCTTTTGCTGCTGCCATTCTGCAACTTTTGGTATTCTCTTGCAGGCTACCTAGGCCTTTTCTGGGTGGTTAGATCAAAACTTGTTATCTACAGCCAGTTTCAGTGACATGACCAATACTGCTATTATCTAACCAGAATAGTTTGGAAGTCCAAAGACATCACCGCACAATAGGAGATCGATGGTGGCCTTTCATACTTACTCTGTAGATAGCTGGTCTCTTCAGCTCTCTTTTGTGAAGCATTGATCTTGGAGAAGAGATTTCTAGTGGTCTATTGATTCTGTGTTTAAAGTGAACTTCAAACAATGGCAGGTGTGAATTCTGCAGAGGGGTGCTTTCTGGGCATGTCCATTCAAAGGGAAGGCCCCCATCCAATATGACTCAATTCAGAACTTTTCAGAAGCTTGAGATATTCTGTGTTGAAGTTGCAAAGGTCATCTGACTTTTGGAAGCCACCTTAGCCACCTTGTGAGTGTCCCTTTTAAAACATCAAAGTCAGTTCCAGAATCTTCCACAGGAACACAGCCCATGTTTGAAGTTATGAATAGGTTACGCCTTCACTGGAAATGACAGCACTAAATGTCTCTATTTATGAAGTCTAAGATACCATATCCTTTGCTAACGACTCTCTCAATATGTTCTGCCACCTTCAAAGGTCGATGCACATGTACCCACAAGTCCCTCTGTTCCTGCACACTCTTTATGATTATGCCATTAAATTTATATTGCCTCTCCCAATCCCTCCTGCCAAAATACATCACCTCATACTTCTCGGTATTAAATTCCATCTATCATGTCTCCCCATTGTGCTAGCCTATCGATGTTCTTTTGCGGGCAATTTGTATCATCTTTCTTGTTTTGCCACTCCTCCAAGTTTGGTATCACCATGAAATTTTGAAATTTTATTCCATATTCCAAGATCCAAGTCATTTATATATAGCAAAAAAAGGCAGCGGTCCTAGCACTGACCCTTGGGAACGCTCCTGTCCACCACCCTCCAGTCCGAAAAACAACTATCTCCCACGACTCACTGCTTTCTCTCCTTAAGCCAATTTTTTTATCCAGTTGGACACTGACCCGCCTATTTCATAAGCCTCAATTTTGTCAATCAGCTTTTTATGTGGTGGCTTGTCAAATGCTTTCTTAAAATCCATATAGACACCATCTACCGCATTCTCTTCATCAAACTTCTCAGTTACATGCATCAAAAAATCAAATAATTATTTATGCACAATCTGCTTTTCACAAATCTGTGCAGGATCTCCAAGTGCCTGTTGATTTTTCCACTGATTATGGATTCCAAAACGTTACCCACCACTGATGTTAAACTAACTGGCCTGTAGTTGCTAAGGCTGTCCCCATACCACTCCTTGAATAATGGTATCACATTTGCCACTCTCCAATCCTCTGACACCTTCCCCATGTCTTGGGAAGATTGAGAGATTACAGCAAGTGCTTCTGCTATCTCCACTCCCATCTCCTTTAGCAATCTGGGATGCAAGCCACCCAGACCAGGTGACTTATCTACCCTCAGCATGGCCAGCCTTTCCACTACCTCATCCCTTTCAATTTTCACACTATTCATTGCCTCCACTATCTCCAATGCACATTTGACTGAATACAGCTCAATGGCATTATTACTTATTTGTCAGTAAATAGAGATAAGATTGCCCATTCAGAGCATATAACTGATTAATAGACTGAAGAAATAGTCTGGCCAAGAATTATTTCTCTCATAATTAAATATTTTTAATCATACTTATTAGGAATTTCAAATAAGTCGAACAATCTGTAAACTAATGACTCTCATATGTATGGTATATACGCTTGACATCAGACTGCCATTGATTTCTGTACACTTATCATCCAACATCTTACTCTTATGAATGTATTATTTCAAGACTCTCCACTGTTCAAGTGTATTTTCACCAGAAGTCATTCTCTAACAACCTCTGACACCAGTATAGAAAAGGAGCCTTCATTTGCTTTTCACAGTCACTTAACAAGCTCAATAGACCATTCAGCAAAGGAAAAATGTTATTTTTCAGAGGTTTTCCTAATGCCAACCAGACCTTTTATACAGGTAGTAGAGGCAGCAATGAGAAAGAAAAATAAGCACAACTGCACAGTTTGTGCAGCATAAACCACATTAAATTGATTGGTGCCCTAATATTATAGGGAAACTTAGACCACTTGTCTTGATGAGAGGTGCATTGTTCCAGGACTGGAAAGCCACACAGAACCTTCTTAAATCTATAGGAAAGAGAGGAAACATCTTGTTGGTTTTTATCCTGAATATGACACCCATTTTGTATTCTAATTCTCATAAATGGTGGAGAATTAAATGTGATGTTAGAAAGACAACTTTAATATTTGGGCTGTAAGTTGGGCAAGTCTCATTCCCAGTGGACAGCTTCCCTTTCTATATGGTTACCATTCCTAGTCTCTCACACAGGAAGCCTTAGGCATTATACTCGAGCCTCAATTTATATTCATATGGTGTCCAACTATCTTACTTAAAAGGTGAATGTGTTGTAAACTCATTTGCAACCCTGTTAGCAGTTTTGATACCAAGCTTTCCTTTATTGCAGACGGGTATTATTGTCATTTTTTCAACTTTGTTCCGGTCACATAAGAAAATCTCAACATGTTATTTCAGAAAAATTAGTAAACCATTTCCTAGTTGATTCACCATGGAGTGATCCTCATTGTGTTTTCCTCTTCATTCTTGAGGATCACTTGGCCGCAATGAGCTTCATATAGGAACCGCTATTTGTCTCATGACCCTTCTGCTGCTTCCTTCCTTTTGTCAATGGTGTGACATCGAGATTTTCAAAGAAAATAATTCAATAAGAGGTTGCCTGAATGGGAAGCAGAATATCAGGTTCTTGTGCATGTCCAATTCAACAATCTAAGTATGAATATTGTCTCCTTAGTGTCACATTCTGTTGTCTACAATTTCTGTGAATCAGAATGTGGCAAAGATCTGTGGTAATCAGAATGAAGATCATTAAAATGACTCTCCCCCCGCCCCCACCCATCTTTCCCATAGTTTTAAGGAATGTTTTCTTGGTTTTCCGATCCTGGATCAATGCACATCTAACCCAAACAAGGGGGTCCAGGTTCCCTATGCCATCATCAATACCAATCAGTTTAATGTGATGCATGGTTTAGGAAGTAAAGTTTAGCTTTTTCTCTCTACTGTTGGTACAGCTCTACAGAAAGTCTGCTCGCCATTAAGAAGGGCTTTGCTCTATTGTCAATTTAAAAAACTCATCATGAAAAATCCAAGATACAGAATAACATTGAAATAAAATGATGCATATAAATCACCTATTAATCTGACATATGAGGCCATGCTTGATTAAATGCAGAACATGGGACAAGGTGCAGTCAGCTTGGATCGCAATCAGGGAAAAAACTGTGCAAGAAAAACGTTTAAAAATAAAATTGCCCAATATTATCAGAAATGTGGTCCCATTGAATACCAGGAAAAATACCATATGGGTTAAACATATTGTTAAATACGTACTACTTATAACCCAAACCCTGCTAACACTATCATTGTGACTCACCTA
Organism: Cetorhinus maximus; assembly: GCF_964194155.1. Taxonomy (NCBI): domain Eukaryota; kingdom Metazoa; phylum Chordata; class Chondrichthyes; order Lamniformes; family Cetorhinidae; genus Cetorhinus; species Cetorhinus maximus. The sequence goes on from NC_135899.1 coordinate 70,429,373, forward strand.
CCACAACCTATGTCCATTCTATATATATTGGGTTGCGTCAGAAAATGTGACTTTCTGTAGAAATTACACCTAGAGATGCGAAGGAGTAAATCCATCAATCAATATACAGTGACACTTTTTTATTCACAATGTAATGCCTAGATAGTACAATAATACCTTAGGCATGGGAATTAAGATAAATACAATACAAATAACAAAAGAAACATGATATAGTTTCAACATCATGAACAAGGCTTTGTCCTGTGCAAAGTCTGGGGAATAGTTGGGAAAGCAGATAATTGGAGGTTTAGTTTAGTTTAATAACACCTCCAGAAGGTAAACATGGTCTGAAACCATAAGGTTTTATTTTATTGTTTATCTCAACACAAGTCCTATCTTGTTTTATTGCTACTTTGGCACTAATATTCTTTACTAGTTTGGAATGTTTGATGGGATGGGATAATGAATATCATTGCGCCAAGTGCCAAATTTTGATTATTATCACCCTAAGATTGTGTGCCAACATTAAGGATATGCCATCAGCATTCTATACATCACTCCTTTGTACAGCCTTTTAAGAAAAACCCAATAATAATTTTGACAAAAATGGCCCTACTCCTTGATACAGAATGGCAGCATCAGAGTTGTGGAATAATATAATTGAAGTATCACTTCAGTACTATAGCATTAAAAAGTTACGGTCTGATGTTCTGAATGCACACTTCCAATATTGAGAACTCATATGCATCTCCATGACTTTATGTCTATTAAAAGTAAAGAGAACTGAGATATTTTTAAAATGAGTATTAAGGATGGTAATGACTTTCAATACTTGGGATCATGGATTACAATAACAGAAAAGGACATGAACACCAGAATGTGTAAGGTTTAGTAAGCTTTCAATCAAATTAATAGAATTTGGAATGCAAAGATCTGGGCATGAAGGATAACAGCATGATAATCAGAAGCACAGTGGAGTCATTGTTGATATATAGGATATAACAGTAAACCATTCACCCCTTGAGATTGTGTCCCCACATTCTGGATTCCCCCACCAAAGGAAATACCTTATCTTTATCTACTCTTTTGATTTTTTTTTTAATCAACACAAACACCTCTAGATCATCTCTCAATCTTCTAAAGAGAATGCATTGAGAGTTTATGTAACTTGTCTTCATATATTAACTTTTGTAAGCCCAGGTATGATTCTGGTGAATCTGTGCTGCTTGCCACCCAAGGCCATTGTCTCCTTCCTGAGGTGAACGACACAACCCTGAATGCAATACTTTAGATGGGACCTGCCAAAGCCTCATAAAAATGAAAGACAAAGATTCTTCCCTTTGTCTTCCAATTCATTTGAGATAAAGGTCAACATCCCATTAGACTTTCTGATTGCTTTCAGTACCTGGGCATTATCTTTTTGTGATTTGTGTTCCTGGACACAAGTTCTAACACATTGGAGATTTACTAAGAAACTGGAAAATAAACTCAATTAATTCTACACATGGCTGCTCAGAAAAGTCTTAGTTTCCAGCCGCAAGAGCCACATTCTTAATATGCCCCTTACGGAGGCTTAGAATAAAAACAGTAATAAAGCAAAGAAGGATGAAGCTTGCTGATCATTCATTCAGAGCAAAAGAGGAACCGAAACATAGGGCAGAATCGTCCCAGATTTGCACAAAGTGCGGTAATGGCTGGTTAAAAGGACATTTTACCGGCCGGCTGCAATGGCGGGTTTACGCGCCATAGCGTCCCCTTCTTGGTGTATCTCGCCTCATTAATGATGCATTCATGGGAAACATGCTGGATCGCTGGCATGTGGGCTTGGATTTTCCCGCCCCGCTGTGACCTCAGCACTTCCTTCCATATTCAAAGTGCATCAGAGTGCATGCCTACTTCATGTCTACAGACCAGGGCTGCTCCAGGCGACAGATGGACCCGAAAGCAAGCAAGGTGGCAGCCCCCAAATTTAATGACGCCTCTCTGGGCGCCTGCTGGACACAGTAGAAGGCAGCCGCAATGTCCTCTACCCCCACTGTGGCTGCAGGAGATCCACCAAAGTCACCAATCTGGCCTGGGAGGTGATGGCAGTGGTAGTCAGCGGCACCGGAACACAGAGGAGGTCAGCCATCCAGTGCAGGAAGAGGATGAATGCTCTCATCTGTTCCGCCAGGGTAAGTCAATCACCTCATCACTCTCACCTCATCACACATCCACAGGGATCTCACACCTCAAGGGACAACACCACTAACTCTTACACGCACCCTCACATCTCCATCAGGCTCATAACCTCTCGAGCTCACATCCTCATTCCTGTCCGTGGCTCCACTCACCACACAAACATTCCATACTGCGCCATGTGTCTTGCTCATGCTCTCTCCCTCTGTTTTCATGCAGGATGAGCCTGCTCACACCATACTGGGGGTGGTGTGGCCCACATTGTGCCCCTCGCTCACTTTGAGGCGTGTGCCATCGCGCTGACTGGTGAAGACATGGATCGTGCCTGCGGCGATGGTGAGGTACGGGACAAACACCCACGTGAGGATCCTGCACCACATCATCCCTCCCACAATGCAAATGTGAGTGCTCTCTCTCCTGCTTTTGACTCTGCTGCCATGCACAAATTATCTCTACTTTGGTTCACAGGGAGCTCTGACAAGCTACCCACATTTTCAGCCAGCCAGTCCCTCAGCTCCATCCAGGTCCTCATCTCCAGCCAAGAGGACACCTCCTCCATTGAAGAGCTGGAAACAAGCAGCCTGGAAGACCAGTCACAGCACTTACCCACACACTACACCAGCACAGAGACACACACCTTGGTGGCACTTAGATCTAGAGCAGGCTCAGGTTCAAAATCTGGTGGTCACCGCACAGACACAAGTCCAAAGCAGGAGGAGGCAGGCTCAGCCAAGCTCCCCACACTCGGAGGATTGCTGGGGAAGAGGCATCTGTGAGGTCCAAGTCAGATGAAGAGCCTCTGGATTCAGCCTAACAACTCATTGTGGAGTCAGTAGAAGGCGGGGCAACATCACACACAGCTGTTGGAAGCCCTCAACAGAGTGGCATGCAAGTCAGAGGAGTGCATCCACCTGCTGTCTGATGAATTGGTGGCCACATGTGCGCGTATGGATGTCTCCATGGGAAGGATGGCAGACAGCATGGAGCCCCTGGACCAGCAGAACGCAGAGTTGTGCACAGTGCTGCACTGCATTGTGGTAGCCACGGGTGAGTTCCTGCAGTGGCAATGAGAGAGGGAAACGAGGCACCTCGACTTCCCTCCAGGTGCCCCTTTCGCTCAAGGAGTCAGACTGGGGCCCTCGGGCACCTGGAGGGAGGAGGGCAGCTGGACACTCCTGGCTCATCCACTCAAGAATCTCAGAGGCTGTCCTCTCCCTCCAAATCCCCTTTGTCTATGACTCACCCAACCTCACCCTCTATCACCACAGAGGGAGCAGCTGGCCCACAGGAGGACTGCCAAAGCAAGCAGAACACTCAAAGCCTCGGCTCTCCAGAGGACCCACGCTGAAGTCATCAGAGGCAACAGGGCCAATCATTGCACAGGCTGTCTCCACCCCTCCTATGGATGTCAGGGCAGCACCTATAAGAAGTGGTAGGCCTAGAAAAGTTAAGAAATTCTGATCACAAGCGGCTGCACAGGTGAATACATTTTGTCACTTTATAATCTGAAGATATATTCACTTTCACTGAATAATGTGTAATGGTGTCTTTCAGCTTCATTTACAGGCTTCATGAGACATCCTACTGCATTCCCCCCACCCATCCCAAACCTCCCCCCCACCGCCACCACCACTAACAGTTTAGCTGCACGCAGCTGGATCACAAGTGATTCTGGAGGGAGAGGTGTGTGTGTGGCAGGGCCTTTCGGAGCCTCGTGCAAGCCTCTCCCACACACGCGGAACCTTCCTCCATCACACTCATCTCACTGTTCTGAGCATTTTCAATGCTGCCTGCTGGGGTTCTTTTTCAGTTCAAAAACAGAATTACCTGGAAAAACTCAGCAGGTCTGGCAGCATCGGCGGAGAAGAAAAGAGTTGACGTTTCGAGTCCTCATGACCCTTCGGCAGAACTGAGTAAAGTTAGGAGAGGGGTGAAATATAAGCTGGTTTAAGGTTGGGGAGGGGTGGGGGAGCCGAGGTTGGGTGACTATCAGGTTGGAAGCTGTGGGACGAAGATCTCCAGAGGAGATGAGGTCAGTAACAGTCCTGGAAACAATGGCTTGATGTTCAGTGGTGGGGTCAGGGTCCAGGGAGAGGTAGGAGGAAGTGTCTGCGAGTTGACGCTCAGCCTCCGCGAGGTAGAGGTCAGTGCACCAGACAACAACAGCACCACCCTTGTCAGCGGGTTTGATGACAATGTTGGGGTTGGACCTGAGAGAACGGAGTGCAGTAAGTTCAGAGAGAGACAGATTAGAATGGGTGAGAGGAGCAGAGAAATTGAGAGAGAAATGGAAAGCAATGAAGGTGAACAAGGCAGAAGAGACAGGCAGAAATCCTGTCGGAGAGCAGAGCAATACTTCTTCAAGGTAGGCATTTCTTGAAGAGGAGTGGCAGTCAATTAAACACAGAGATAAAAACAAAAAAGAGTTAACTCTTTTCTTTTCTTCTCCGCCGATGCTGCCAGACCTGCTAAGTTTTTCCAGGTAATTCTGTTTCTCTTTCAGTTGTCCATCTGAGCTGACCTGCATCTCCGCCCACCCACTGATCACACTCCTATGCAGCACCCGTGCCCATCCAACACGAGGCTCCGCTCACTTTCAATTTCAACAGTCATAAGTTTCTGATCAGCTCCCCCCATTCTTTCCCCTCCCCCAGTCACCCACATCCTTTCCCCTTTCATTGATCCCCTCCGGGCATCAACTACCCGCTTCGCACCGTCACCTACCAACCCGAACCCTTTCCTTTCCAGGATGTCCAGTTGAATGTACACATTCCCTATCTTCCCGATAATCTCACCTGCATCCACATTGACCTCCCCAGCCCCCTCCTCCCCACCCCAAGGTCCGTGTCTGCCTCCGAGTCTTCCGGATCCCTCTCTGCCCTCATACTCACCATTCCCTCCTACCATGCCCTCTCAGGTCGCTCCTCAGGCGGCAGCCATTCACTCCACAGACCCCTCCCTTGTACGTACACCTGGATATATCCCCTCTCTTACCCCCTCCACCACCCTTACTCCCTCCTCCCCTGGACACCATCTTCCCTCTGGACTCCTTCCTCCCTCTGAACCCTTCCTCCCCTCGGGCCCCTTACCCACCCATACCCCTTCCCTTCTCCGAACTCCTTCCTTCCCTTGAACTCATTCCTCCCCCCACACACCTTCCTCCCCCAGACTTCCACACCCCCTGAACCCCTTCCCTGCTCCGAATTCCCCCCTTACACCACCACCCCCTTACACCTACCGCTCCACTTGCCACATTCTCCCCCATTACACCCTTCCCCCTGCTCCCAACCTCATTCCCCCCCCACCCCGACACCTTCGTTCTTCCCCTCCCAACCTCAACCCTCCAACACCTTCATCCATCCCTCCACCATCACCCCCCTACATCACCTTCCTCTACCAGTCAAACCTCGACCAGTCAATCTTCTCCCACCCCCCCACCTCCCTGGTACACCTTCCTCTCCTACCCCCAGCTGGACCTTCCTCTCCCCCACCCCCTCGCTGATCATCTGTAGCAGCCCATGGCCAAGACTGTGATGTTCCGAAGCAGACCCAAGACATCAACGGAGACCTCCTACCCTCCATGAGCTGCTTCGCAGAGGAGCCACGTCCATGGGAATCCACCCAGCATGCGATGAACGTGTTCCTCCAGGGTCTGGTAGCTGTAAGCCTCCAGAACCTTCTGCTCCTCAGATGTCTGCGATCTAAGCAAGACTCTAACAGTAAGTCCCGACTTCTGCATGGCACACTTGTCCAGGCGTATTCTGGGCCGGCATGTTTTCCTGCTGGTGTAATGGTAAATCTAGTGTGGGGAGACGATTCCGGTTGGGCCTTACTGTGCATCCCATTAGCCATGGCAGGCACCTTAAGATGATCCCATTGTGCTTTCACGCTGGCGTGAATCTGATTTTTTTGGCCTTCTTGCCATATTGATCCCCCCACCCCGCCAGCCATGACGCCAATGGGGCCAGAAAATTCCGACCATAGGAACAAAAACACAGGTTAGCTTAGAATGAAGTACAAAATTCAACTTGTACAGGATACAGAAATTCCCATTGAAAAGTTATCACGAAAGATAAACAAGGATCTTTGGAGGACAGTCGCAGTTCCTCTGACAATAGTTAATTAATGATGACGAACAGTAAAAGACAGAAATTAACTGCAGCTGTGCGTAACTTCCTGATAGGTGCTCATGTTAGAAACCTATGGGAAGAATTGTCCCGTCAACGAGCAGGGGTGAGGCCCACTCGCCAAGGCGTAAAACGACACGCGGTGACATCGGGCGGGTGTCTCGATGTCACCGCACGTCATTTAGATTATCTGTTCGGCGGGTGCACAGCCACCTATTAAGGCCATTAACCAAGTAGTTAAAGCAGTTAAGAATGCTGCCCATCTAACCTTAAGGCTGGCGGGCAGGCAAAGAGCTCAGGCGGCCTTCGCATTTTTCATGAATGGGCGGGAAGGGTTCATTAATTACATTAAATTTTTTGAAAAAATTAATGGACATGTCCCAACTCAGGTGACACTTTCACACGAGGGGACATGTTCTTAAAAATTTTTTAATCTTCATTACATTTTTCAAAACTTAAACTAATCTCCCTGAGGCACCATTTCTGCGCTCTTTCGCGCGCATGAGTGAAAGAGCGCAGGCCTTGACTCAGTGAATCCCCCCCCCGGCCTGCACAGGGAACGCTCAGCGCAAATGGTGACGCTCCCACCCACCCCAGCACAACCCCCCCCACCCCACAACGGGGGGAAATTTCTGCCCTATATCTCTAGAAAATGGAGAAACTCTCCTGATGGTTCAGTGGGTACTATTGTGCTGAGGCTCACCAAACATATTCTATGTTTGATCTTTTGTCTGTCCTGAATTAGCTCATCTCATCAATGACACCACTAGCAAGTGCTAAAATTGCCCCAGCTGCAAGAAAGGGGAGAGGCAGGACAGAGAGGAAATGTGGGGGAAGGCTGGAAGAGGATAGAAAACCAAATCTGGTAGGGCTCCAATTCCTGATCACTCCAATGTACCAGTTACAGATACAGTTTGCTTGGCTTTGATCTTCCTTCAGGGAAAACATCCTGTCAAATCTAACAAAACCATTTTTCACGTTCACATTGACAGCTGGGAGCCTTAACGATAAAATACATATTGGAAACTTTGACCTGATCAGAAAACCATCCTGAACAGATACCTGAAGTTCCATTCTGAGCTCCCAGAAGGTGAGCCCCCCCCTCAGATGCTGCCTGACCTGCTGAGTATTTCCAACACTTTCTGTTTTTATTTCGGATGTACAGCATTCACATTTTGTTTTTGTAGAAGTTGAGTTTTCCTGTCAGAAATTTACCCCTTAAACGCCAAGGCTCTCACATAAAGACCGCTTGATTGAACTGTTGGATGGCTCTGACACTTGTTGAACTTGACCTCAGCATCTTCAGGAAAGGAAGGAGTAAGCAAGCAGGAAAGAGGCGTTTAAATAACTTTGCTCACAAGTTCAGCATTAAATGTATGCCTGCATGTCTATACCTCGTGCTCTGACATACAGTCAGGTTCAAGGTTGTATTTTTAAACAAAAAATTTAATAGTACTCTGGATAACCACGTTGTGTCTGCTAGTGTCTGCTTTCTTTTTCAATGGCTTGCAAGAATTTACAGCTGTCTATTAAGCTGAGTTAACGATATGGCTATGCAATGATTACTGGCAATACTATAAAGCCTTTGCAATATTTAAAATGCAACTAATAGCATTTTAGTGGAATATCCCAACCTCACAACAGAGTTTTTTGGCTGAAGTTTGCAAAATGAGAGGAAATCCTGAGGCTGGTGAAGTTGTGCAAATGTGACGTGAGAAAAAAACTTTTTCACACAACGAGCGGCTCGTGCCTGGAATGCACTGCCTGGAAATGTGGTGGAGGCAGGTTCAATCAAGGCATTCAAGAGAGCATTAGATGATTATTTGAATAGAAACAATGTGCAGGGGTACCGGGAAAAGGCAGGGCAATGGCACTAGGTCACAATGTTCATTTGGAGAGCCGGTGCAGACACGATGGGCCAAATGGCCTCCTTCTGCTCCGTTAAAATAATGTGATTCTGTGAATTTGCAAGTACATGGCAGGGCTTCCTGGGTGATCTTCGCATCTGTGTCCAATTAATGTCCGGTAGATGAGGGAGCCAGCTGATAATGAGTAGAGTGTGGGAGGAAGATGTGGCATGTCAAAAAAAGAGGCCATATTTAAGGACCAGCCCGCACATATAGAGGACTTGGAACGAGTGCAAAACAAAGGAGGCTTTGCAGGAATGGTTGGAGTCAGAGGAATCACGGCTTCACTGTTCAGTGGATGCCTCCTGGAAGTGTTTCTGCAGGTAGTGAGGGAATAGAGAGAGGTGATGTTCCCCTTGGGTGGTGGAGGAGACTGGCAAGCCAGATGAAGAAGACATGGCTGGAGTTGTCGGCAGTTGCAGGGTGGTTGCACGAATATGAGTGCAGTGCTGGAAGCGTTTCAGATCTGGTGTGGGCTGGAAAGGTGAGGGACATTCAGAATTGCAAGGTCGCAGCCCTGCATTCTTAAATGGCACCCATGAGACGTGAGGCAAAGGGGCTGAGCCATGCATCAGGCATGAACAGGATGAACGCTCATGTTGAAATGCACAGTTGCCTCACACAGTCAGAGGTGATCATTGCATTGGTAACACTGAATGGCTGCTTGCAGCGGAGCTCCTGAGTGGCCTAATGGTGGACATGCAAGGTGACACAGACTGATGAGCACAGTTGGGCAACGAGACAAGAGTGACACTGTATGTGTGTGTTTGCAGGAGAAGCACACCCACAGCGCTAGGGCTCAGAGGAGAATGGGAGGTAGTATTGCCAGTTGTGATGACACCGATGGAGGAGGCGATGGAAATAGGATGGGTTGCAATAGGACAGCCTGTCACTGAGGACAAGGTGGGTGTGGAGCCTCTACAGAATAAGTAACACAATGCAAGTGGGTATCAAATCTTCAGGCAAGTATTAGCTATAGCACCTCTATGGGCCTTGGTGAAAACAGGAAGCTTCAGATCAAGGATAAAAAAGCAGGAGTTGGTTGAAAGCACAATTCTTTAAGATCATTCATGTTTCTCCTGCAGGTCCAGTAGCAGTTGAGGGACCAACGCTGGCTCCAGACGACATGTGACCTCAGAGGAGGATCGTGACATTTGAGGAGACAATGTCACACCAGTCCAACACGCCACCACAGATACTGTCTTGTCAGTGGGCATTGACTCATGTTTAGAAAGGGTGACACATGTTGGTATGCCCAGCACAGACACACAAGAGCAGGTAACAGAGGCAGTGACAGCTGTAGCCATTCACCATTGGTGAGCTGAGGAAAGGCTCAGCCTCTCACAGATGGCAAACCTTGGGGTCCATCAGCAAAGCAGCATATACTGGAGCAGCAGCGTGAAATGTGTAGACATCTGTCAGAGTTCCCAGATGATGGAGGACTCCATCCATGCTTTTAGTGGCCCAATGGCTCTGGTGTTTGAGCCATGGCACCATCCAGTGAGAGGGTGGCGATCCTCATGTGAGCCACAAGTGGCAGATCACCGAGTGGATGCAGAAGGAGTGAACCTACCTCCATAGCATGGCCTCAACCCTGAGCAGTGTGAGTGGTGTGTAGGCAAGGTAGCATTGAGATGCTTGGAACCATTGCCAGGAGTTGAAATGCTCCAGGTATGCCAGGAAGAGCAGCTGGGCTTTGAAAGGCTTGAGGGACGCCTACAGGAGCTCTCCTCAAGGCTCTCCTTATGTTTATGTTGGATCCTTGGCCCCTTTGACAGTGAGAAAAACACAGGCCCGATAATGGAGGCAGCCCTTGCACAAGTGCAGGTGGCCTTGAATGTGCCAGGCCCCTCCTGGGCTCCGCTCAGGCACTTAGAGGCAGTCTGGCAGAGCCATCACATGAGCTGGAGCTGCAGCCTGTTTCCAGATCAAATACAGGCACCAGGAGAGCATCCAGAAGTGTTTGCATAAATCCATCTAGTGGCACCTGTGGTTTCACTGGATGATTTTTTTTTTGCTGAATGTTAAGGTGTTATATCTTTTTCCAAATTGAAAGTTCTTAATGCGTCCTATGATGGTTCATCTGTCCACTTCTGCACCAGTGCACCATATTGAGCTCATGAGACAGATGACATGTAAAGGTGTGCCCAGAATGAGGGCAATGGTGAATGATTTGGAATGATGTATTGATGATGAGTGAGTTTAAGAAAAGGTCACCAAGACCAGCTCAGGGAGAAGACTGAATCATTTTCAAGGATGTCTAACAGTCTCTCTGGACAAGAATGGGCTTATGAGTGGGTCACACGTCTCCCTGGCACGTAGGTCAATGTCAGTTGACATTAGACCCTTGGGTGCATTTCCATTGGCCGTTGGTCTCAAAGCGCCTCCAGCTCTTCCTCCTGGGAGGAGTTGGTGTGCTGAATGTAGTTATTATTCTTCAATGCAACTCCCTTCAGAAGTGCCAAGTTGTACAGAGTAGCCTATACCACCACAACACGCACGAACTTTGATGGGGCACCTTGCAGTGCTCCCCCAGATCTATCTAGATGTCTGCATCTCATTTCATTCATGGCCCTCGTAGTCACAGCAGTAATTGTAGGTATCTTCTGGCTCCATGCTGCGGCTCAGCACAGGTATAAACAGCTTGTCTTTAGTGCATACCCCTTGTCACCCAGTATCTGCGGCAAACAGAGTTCTATCTAGACAGGTTCTAACATGTGCAATCTGACCTTCAAACCCCAGGTCAGGTGACCCCCATCTAGTACAGATGTACCGCATAGTATCTAATACTGGAGTCCACTACCACAATTATCATGACAGTCACCTTCCCCACCTCAGGCAGTGGGTGACCACGACACTCCACTGGCCTCAACTCTGCCTCCATCACGCTGCCTAGGGGCAGGATTTTCCAGCCCCGCCCTCGCCGAGATTGTCCGGTCCCACCAAAAGTCAATGGACTCCTGGCTGTCCCCCCCGCATCCCCCGCGGCAGCTCCTGCTACGATGGGGCAGGAAAATCCTGGCCTAGGTCAGCGACTACTCTATTCACTATTGCAGTCTTTGGAGACACTGGCTTTCTGACATCTCAAAGAAGCTGAGCCTCTGTTGGTAAATCCTTTCAGCTGAATAGTGCCTTTTATGAACATTAGCCTGCATTACTGTCCCTCCTGACCTGCGTCTCATTGCATCCTCTTGACACTGGTGCTCCTCTGGCTGCTGCAGCCTCACTGCATGTAGCTGACTGCTTCGCTCTCTCCCATTCTCCTCCTCACTGGAGGAGTCAAACTTTCAGTGATGAGCATCCATTGAGAGTTGGGGCCTTCACAGCTCAATGCCTCTCAACCCTGCTGCCTGCATTCGCTGCCGTGGACCCGGGAGACACTCTTCCACTAACTGCCCTCTGCTGTGGTCTCACATTCTGCAATCCCTCCAAATGCACAAACCTTTGCTTATCTGAACCTGAGACATGTGGTTGACAATGCAACTTAGTGGCTGCCACTTACAGCCAGTACTCACCTGCTGCTGAGCTCTCACCTTTTTTGTGCAGCCGAACCCATGCGCTCCATGGGAAAATTTTTAAAACTCTGCAAAACCTCTCTCCACTGGCTACTTACCAGCCTCACTGGCCTGTCCACCGCCGTGCTTCTGATCCCGCTGCCCCACCACCCCAGCGGAAACTGACCGGTGTCAAAAAAACGTTGAGGCATCGCTCTGACAATTACCCCACCATCTCACTGACCCCACTACCCCGCTGCCTTCAAACCCATCATCACAGCGCCGGTAAAATTCCACCTATCCTGTCCCGAAACCTGTGTTAACTGTGTGTTGCAGCAGGAATTTCCTAGAATATAGTCCTCACATTTTTTATTTGCTATTTAACAGAGTTTACCAGATAGTAATATTTAATTTAGGATCAACAAGAAAGAATAATTATATGTGCATACATAATGACCACATGATATCTTCTTGTCCCACAATAAATCAGTTGGATGATGAGAAGCAAATTATAGGATTAGGAATTGCAGTTGGCCATATTACTGGATGAGCATTAATTGCATTCATAAACATTCCTAGGTCTACTATTTTATTGCAGATATTAATTTGATTATTTTAAATAGGTTAACCCATTGAAATGGCAGAGGACTATCTTTAAAAAAGTGTTTAACTTTTGACCACGAATGTTGCAAACAGTGTTTGAAGGACTATGGTGTCCATATACTCCCATGTGACAAACACTGTGACCACTACATCTTCCATCCCCCAGCTGCTTTTCATTGAAATTCTTATGTTAACAATGACTTGCATCTCATCTTCATAGTTTAGGGCGCTCTATAGTATAATGATATTTAGTTCTATCATCAAGAAATAATTACCAAAGTTAATTTTTCTATTTTTCCTTTAAACTTTTAAAAACATTCCATTTGGATCTTAAATTGTATCTTAGTTTAGGACCTCTCCCATGGATGTCACAGTGTAAACATCAATTATTGCATAAAAATGAAAAAAAGAGCACCGTGAACATATTGTCAAGAAATTCTGTTGGTTTTAGATTCATTCTTGAAATCTGGGCGTTTCTAGCAAGTCGAGCATTTAGTGCCTCTCCGTCGTATGGACGAAGTACGTGGACTCTAGTTATGTAATTTGTAACACCCCAGAGGAAAGGGGCCTGTATTTCAATAAACTTTTCTCAATATTATTTAGCACTGCAGCGTTTTACATACAACCCACATCTGAGAAAAACTGTTCATTTTCAGCCAGCTGAGCTGTTCACGGCTCATCCAATTGAGAGTGGTGAGTGCCTTAAAGAACACTAACTAGCCTCTAACCAGATTCAGTGCGATTTCTGTGTGGGCTGTACACATGGCCTGAGTTTCAATGACGCGCTGCAGAGTTCTGTAAAGGGGCTGTGTTAGCAAAAGAGTTAATTTCTTAAACAGAGCAAACTCCTTCAGCAGGCAATGGTAGACAACAGATAGTCCTAAAACCAACTGTATCTTCTTCTTGTACTTGACCACAATGGTGGTAGCTTCCCATGATCTGAACTTAAAATAGACCACTGGCAGCGGTGAGTCCATTTGTATCAAAAAATGTTGGTCACGTTGATGATTATAACGGCAAGCCATTTATAACACCAGGTTGAAATTAGCTCACTCATGTCAAGCAACTAAGGTAGTTTTATTTATATATTTAAATAGTTCAACAGATATAGTGGGTTGGTACAACAAAGACAGGTTTTGCTGTGAGAAGTTTGTTTATTGTATACTGGGGCCTCCAGGTGCGTGCAAGCCTTCAGTCCTGCGGTCAAGGATGTGGTTAAAAAGCAGGCTCGATCGTTTTTGCAGGCTGGAAAGGAAGCAGCTCGTTTTTTGCAGCGCAGCAGCTCGATACAGAGCTGTTTTTTTTTTCTCTGAGCTATCTTCGATTCGGGTCACCTGATATTGGTTGGCCCAGTTTCGTGACAAGGCAGCAAGGGCCAGTTTCCGGAGTGAAAAGCACTGATGACGTGCTACACGCTGTTGGAGTACGGCACGACTGTGAGAAAGGAACCAGTGCTTGCGCGCTGAGCCCCCTTTCCAGTAAATGAGTACAGCTGCCGTGTATCACAAGTGATAACAGATCGGACACGTCTGAGAAACTGAAAACTGCTGCATTCTGCAAGAAAAAGCTCTGTAAGCTAATAAATAAATACAAAAATCGAAAATACAGAAACTTTTATTGCTGCAAAGCTGATTGTAAATTGTATATCTACTATACTGCACCACCTGTCCTCCAAGAATAAGGCCACTTGCAATTCATTAAGTTCATGATAATCAAAATCTTCTATTAAATGAATAGAAACTGAAAATCTCAAAATATCTCTTTTATCTCCAGTGACATGCATTTTGGTTGATGGGATAACAGAGGCTTTCAATTCTTGTTAAATAGATCTTTTTTTTCCCTTGAATTATTTATCCAATCAGTCTCTCTGCCCAAATTATACCCACTTACTTTGTATACATGGCGTAACATGACCTCTCATTTCAATTGTTCACCCGGTGGCTTTCAACACAGGAGAAATAAAACGGGGTTATCTAAATGACCGGCTGAGACGGACGGGCTAAATGGGCTTCCTCATCCTAACCTTCCTATGACAACTTTTTTTCACCTGGCTATAATCCTGTGTTAAAAAACGCCAACCAGCTATAAAGGGAAGGGGAGGGGAGGGAAGGGGAGGGGAGGGAAGGGGAGGGGAGGGGAGGGGAGGGGAGGGAAGGGGAGGGGAGGGGAGGGGAGGGAAGGGGAGGGGAGGGGAGGGGAGGGGAGGGGAGGGGAGGGGAGGGGAGGGGAGGGAAGGGGAGGGGAGGGGAGGGAAGGGGAGGGGAGGGGAGGGGGCAGTTTGCAATTCTAATGTAAAAGATTTAAACTTGTAAAAGTTAACATAAGTCAAGTAAATAGATCAGTTATGCTGAAATAGTCCAAATAACTTTGCTAAGTATAAAGTGTTATTAAAATGATTGAATTCAGCAATATTTGCATGCTTTCTTGAGTCATGATACCTGGTACTTGACACATTATATGGTATTTCCAGATACAAACATTGAGAATATAAACTAGCTCTATATGGTTTCAGAACATCATGCATTGAGAGTTGACAGGTCCGGAGCTATCCTTCAGGGAGAAAGGGAGAGGGGCACTAAGGTTGAGCAGGACGAGTGAATGAGGAGGCATGACAAGCACTTTGAGTGGGTGATTTTTGAATGACTTATTTCACAGCAGATGCTTACTGTGTGAAACTCTATAATGACAGGATATTGGATAGTAGCTTCAGAAACTACACCAAGAGGCCTTTCATGGAGGTTGAAGAGTTCTGAATGGACAACATCCTGCAACAGTCTGGAGTGGGGTTACTGGCTCTAAACCAGTAGGAAAAGGCTAGATTTGGAAGTCAACTTACTCTACCATTTGTATCCAACACAATTGCATAATGTGACCTTGTTAACATGCAGATGTTATGAGATTTCACACTGCCAGGAACATTCCCAAATGCCTGCTTAAGTAAACATTTGCAAAGGGCTAGAATGGGTGTGTGATTGATTACATGTCTTTAGGTCACTGTTGCAAACCCTCTCACAAATGTATTCACAGCTTAGAGAAGATCCTGTGGAGGATCCAGTAATAGACCTTTCCACAGTTTACATTTGTATCAATGTACACTGAGTTCTTCCCTCTAATTAGCAAGTTTGCCCTTCAATTCTCTCCACCCTCACTCATTGTTCTCTTCTGAGATAGTTTTTGCTTTATGGAGGCATACAGTAATTTCTGATAAAAGGGGACGCTATATGATTAACAAATTAGTGCTGTATGGAGATGTATACGTTATAAATCCATTGTACACTTTGTTCATTTAGTGTTTGCAGGAGGGATGCTTGATAAATGACTGATATGACTGCTTGACCTGTAGTTCAAGAGGCTACTTGTTTTGTTTTGATGTCTGGGGATTAGTTAATTCTGGGGATGAGGGCAGGTTGTATGCCCAATGTACTAGGGATCTTGGTCAGTTGGAATCATTGCTGTTCTTGGTCAGTGGGTGGGTTGTTCAACTTGTAGGTGGGAGGTTTGTGGTGAATTAGCCTCCTGGAATGGGCCTCCAAGATGACTTGGTGTTACTCCACATCCAGGTGAAGGTTGGACACCACTCAGTCTGAACCAGACATATCCAACTTATATGTTAGACAAGTTTTTTTTTAATGGAAAACTTGCATTTCTCTCTCTCCAGCATGAAGATCCAGCAAGAACTGAAGGCGCTCGTCCTCTAAAATTGTAAGTCAGGACATGGTCCTTGAAGTTTCCTGCCCATTAATTTTACGAGGCAGAAAATAATAAATAATGGAAGAGTCCAATTTGTATTATTCCCTTTTGGCGGATGAATATTTGTAAAATTGCTCCTTATAGCCCTTGAAAAAGCTGCTTCAGATGCTGGAAAGAAATAAAATAACTGATGTAGTTCAAGTTCAGCTGAGGAATGTTTACAAAGGGTCTTATGAAATTATATCAACACACTCATGAAGGCAGACATTATGTACAGTTCTTTTCAACTGTTTGTAATGATTGTAAAACTATCATGGTATTTCAAAATTACCAGACTGTTTAGACTCCGTTGGCAAATATTCATCATTATAGATTATTTTTATCAATGTGGTCTAGCCATACGCATATTTTTTAAAGATACTGTGAGCTTCTTAGGATCTTTGTGAATATACTTTGACTTTCTACAATATTGTGACTCCAATTTTGGGAAATGTAATTTATTTCCATTTTCTAGGTCATGCGCACACTTGTCATGTGAAGCGAATAGCAGGGATTTATATTGAACAATATTTTTGCCATTGAGGTGGGAAGCTCGAGTCGACACATTTCCTGGCTTGGCAGACCCATCTCCATTAAAAGGGTCCCTGCCCACGATATTTCCTTCCGGGGAGGTGGGGTTGGGGTGGAATGGGGCCCACTGCCAATGGAGGCAGTTCTGAGGTGGCCACAGAGTGCTCAGGTGGGCTGGTTAGAAGGCCTGTCTTGGTTCTCTGAGACTTCGGCCCAGTTGTATAAATGGCTGTTAGGCCCTCTAGTCCTCAGCCCCTGCCTCCCACCACACCCATGAGCCCCTATACCTGCCATGCCATCTCCATGCACCCAAATCCTCATGCCACCTCAATTCCCCCATACCCACATTCACCCTTACTTCCATGCTACTTCCATGCCCCCCTTATCCCTCATAACCCCTCCATAGCCACTCATTCAGGATCCACTATGGGCAGGCCTCAGGAGCCATGTGGGTATGAACAATATTAAACTTCTAGCAATCTAAGAGAGCTCTCCCTCATGCACACTTGATACAGAAAAAGATCTCGTTCATGAAACACACTCAAAAAATTTAAATCTCCTTGTGGTCAACCTGTTTTAAAAATCAAACAAACTTCTAATCACTAACCACATCAAAGATAGCTAATTTTTGATCAATTTTTAAAACAGTAAATCAAAATTTGAACTCACCCCCCCTCACTGAGATAATCAGCTTTGTAGATTTTGAAACTCAGCCAAGTATTCACAATTGTCTCAGCTGTAATAACAACACTTGGAAAATGTCAACAATAAGGTCTATTAAAACTGCAGAGGCAGGTGGCTACTAATGATTTTTTTAAAGCCTCATCAGATGGTCTGCCAATCAATGCACTTCAGCAACAGGTTTTTTACTTTAAAAACAGCTTTTTTACTCTAACTGAAAGTTGCAGCCTTTTAAAAAAATTTTTTAACGGGCTGGAGATTTTATTCATTTCAGATCATGACATTTGAACAGACGTTATCTGCCATTCATGAACGTTTAACCTCCTCCATAACATTGTGGCTCCCACACCATGGGTTAAGGCCCTAGAACAGTGAAAATGGGTTCTGTTCGAACTCAGCAATGATTTCAAATGACTCTGCTGCATTTAGGTTTCCCAGCTGTGCAATTCACTCCCTGCCTCCTTCCCCCTACTGGCAAAACTGGGATCTGCTGGAAATGGAGGCATGGCTCCCACATCCAGATTCAAGCCACAAAAGGCCACCAGAGTCGCCCCCCAACTCCATAAAAATCCAGCCCTAAATCTTTGCAATTAATGAATTGTTTGATAGTAAAAAAAAATTTTTTATCGTTTAGCTCAATTGTTAACCTTTACCTTCCCATACTTCCATATCATTTGTTACATTTTGCATTATTATCATCTGTAAAATGCATCAGTCAACCAGAAAATTGGATTAATTCCAACCAGATACCTGATTGCATGCCTTTGATAAACCGTATTGAAACTTACTGTCAATGTTCTCACCTGTGTGGTGAGTGAATTTATTTATTGTTAAATAACTGTCCAATGTTAAGATAAGAAGTGTGTTTATTGAGGTTTCAAGTGTGAAACGTCTCACATTTGCAGAAAAGATTTTCTTTTCCGAGTTGGGACAATTCAATTTTATATATAGAGAATATAGCAACGATAGATAAAGGAACTCACACTAACAAGCCCCTCACCGAGGAGAAACACCTGATAAGTAAGTAGTATTTGTGGTAAACAGGCTATTCATTTAACAGAGCTAACTGTTGTTCAAATGCATCATTAGTAAGTAATCAATTGATCGATCCTGGTCATTCTATTTTTGGAACACTACAAATCAAACCAACCAGCTTTGTGAAAATGCTCTGTCCGTGTTCCAAACCAACTGTAACTGAAGGATCGTGATTTTTAAACCAATGGTCAGATTGTTAAAAAAAGAGCAATGTATTTTGGAGCTACATCTATTTTAAAATTTCTCACCATTTTCTCTATTTTTTGAAGCTAGAAACGTTTTTACACTAATTTTTGGAGGGAGTTATTGTAAGGGTTAAAACCATCAAATTGGGAGGAAAACTGCACTGTACGGAATAAGATGCTAAAAAGCAACCAGATTGTTATTCATTGTTGAATATTGAAGTGAAAAGTAATGATGTGAATCTAATTAAAACCCCTGTTTCAGTGTGTTTCACTTTTGCTTTTAGTCATCATCCAACTCATCCCACCTTTCACAGTTAATCACCTAATCCATTGCTGTGAAATAAAACAGAGCAGTTCAATCAGTACCTGAAAGGCAAAAATGGATCAATGTTAGAGAAATTTTGATGAAGCTTCACACCTAAGATATTAATCTGCTTTTACTCTTTCGAATGTCGATGAACCAGCATTCACGTTTTTTTCTTTCCTTTCCTCAGTTCAGTGGTACTATTCTTGTTTCCGAGTCAAAAGGTTTGGGATTCAAGCCTAACTTCAGAACTTGTGCACATAATCTAGGCTGACACTTCAGTGCACATTTGAGGGAGTCTTTTGGCTAAGACGTTAAACCATTCTGTCCTTGCAGGTGGCTAGGAATGACCTTCTGCCACTATTAAAAGATGTGAAGAATAGTCCTGTTTAATATTTATCCCTCAAGCGCATCACCAAAAACAAATGGTTTGGTCATTCATTGGCTCACTATTTGCGGGACCTTACTGTGTGAAAACGAGTTGCTGCCTTTACCATCAGAACAACAGTGACTGCCCTTCAAAGTAATTCTTTGGCTATTGAGTGCTTCAGGAAGTTCAGAGGGCATTTCATATGCAATATGAATGCAAGTTCTTTTTTTGTTTGGGCAATAATCGTGGTTGGTAACACTCAATGGTTGACACAATAAATGTAGAGGCAGGAAACTGAATCTTTGGTCAAGGGTTTCAAAAGCACAATAGTAAAATCTGAGACAAAAACAGAATTACCTGGAAAAACTCAGCAGGTCTGGCAGCATCGGCGGAGAAGAAAAGAGTTGACGTTTCGAGTCCTCATGACCCTTCAGCAGAACTGTGTTCTGCTGAAGGGTCATAAGGACTCGAAACGTCAACTCTTTTCTTCTCCGCCGATGCTGCCAGACCTGCTGTGTTTTTCCAGGTAATTCTGTTTTTGTTTTGGATTTCCAGCATCCGCAGTAGTTTTTTTGTTTTTATCTCAGTAAAACCTGAGACTAGTTAGTTGGTAAAGGCAGTGCTGGATGAGGTAATTATGAGGTGGGTAGTCCTGTTTTCTAATCAAGAGAATCTTTCCCAAAGGACAGCATGTCATTAAGGAGGTGGAGGTAAAGGATTTGAAGGCGCAGCAGACTGCCACTGGCAGTGTCCAATGTTTTGTGCATGCTAACTGCTGGTGCCCTTGCAGCAGATGGCACAGCTATGTCATTGCCCCCCTGATAATTCAGGGCAGCTGTAGGCAGAGACCATAAGACCATAAGACGTAGGAGCAGAAGTAGTCCATTCGGACCATCAAGTCTGCTGCGCCATTCAATGAGATCATGGCTATTGTGCTAATTCTCAACTCCACTTTCCTACCTTTTCTCCATAACCCTTGATTCCCTTACTGATCAAAAATCTGTCTATCTCAGCCTTGAACATACTTAATGACCCAGCCTCTCCAGCCCTCTGTGGTAAAGAGTTCCACAGATTAACAATCCTCTGAGAGAAGAAATTTCTCCTCATCTCTGTCTTAAATGGGCAGGAGGGCAAGGGGTATGTGACAAATTCAGGTGAATGCCCCTCTGTCTATAAATACAGATACTACTGGATGGCCAGAATTTGCACTTGGTGCACTTTCAGTTGCTCCTTCCCTTCCTCTAAAAAACATAGGTAAAGGGGATTTGCAATAGCAATCCATTGCACTAATATTGGAAAGTTTACACACAAAAATGCTTATAGTGCCAAAACCTTTGGCACAAAGCTTGTTGAGCAATAAGTGCTGGCAAAGAAAAACAGAACAAAAGCCTACAAAATAAATCTGTAAAATCAGACTCAAAATTCAATAATCTTCCGATATGTCTCTTTAAATGCACATTTGCATTGAGAACAACTAGCAACCACAGGCACCCATTTTATGTGTGAGGGTTATTGATTCAAAGTGCTTTTCCATTGCAAACTCTGGGAAATTGCATATATGTCTAAGTGACATAATTGGAATCTCTTTTAAGCATTGCAACTAGGAAAATAATGGAAACTTTTGGTGCTGCTCATAAACCCAACCGAAAAATTAAGTGAGGTGCTAACTAGGTGGTAATCTATGGTAAACAATCTCTGCCCATATTTCCGATCATTGACACTATACCTCGATTTAGTGGGGGTAACTGATTGAAAACATACATAGTGTAACTGAAAGATTAATAAAATTAACAGCTACATAATAAAGTTGGAGTGTATTGTATATGAGGTTAAAACTGACAGCCTTATGTTAAGGGAGGAGTGTAATAGAGGGTGGAGTGGATAACAGAAATAACTGAAAACCTGATAATGAGGGTGGGGTGTGCAGCAAAGTCTAAAAATATTTTCTGGTTTTATGCATTTCTTCAACCCTGTGTTCCAGCACAGTTCACAACTTAAAAAGGAACGTGTAGAATGGAAGAAATCAGACAGACAGTTTCGATAAACAGTGAACTGTTCATCATTTTTATAGAAAAAGTAGAAACAATGAATCTGCTATTCGGCTGAGAACTCTGAATATGGATGAAAAAGAATTATGTTTCACTAATACAAAAGCAAAATACTGAGGATGCTGGAAATCTGAAATATAAACAAGAAATGCTGGAAAAATTCAGTAGATCAGGCATCTGTGGATAGAAACAGAGGCCAGAGATTTTGAGCAGCAGGAGAGGCTCTCCTTCTCTGGGAAAGTGGCAGTGGAGACCTGGGTCTGAGTGCGGACTCTGCCAATTTTGCAGTAGGTGGGGGAAGGAATAGGTGTGAGTTCTAATGTTGACATCCATGGTTCACATATGCAGCTGCACATGTTTAAGTGCAGCTTCCACTGTCAGATCTCCTTTTGGCTAGTGGTATGTCTAAAACACAACACAAACAGTCTAGACCAGGCAGGAGAAGGTCTTAAGCTGCCTAAGCTCTTTGGAGAGGTAGGGTACCCACTTGGAAAGGTAGGGTACCCTTTTGGAGAGGAAGGGTACCCTTTTGGAGAGGTAGGTTACCCTTTTGAAGAGGTATGGTACCATTGTGGAGAGGTAGGGTACCCTTTTAAATAGATAGGTTACCCTTTTTGATGTGGTCCCAGGGAGAGGTAAGGTGCCCTATGGGGGAGGTAAGCTGCTCTTGGGATTGTTATAAGTGCACGTGAATGCTTAAAAAATGCATAAGCTCATTGGAATTGTCAAGCTCATCTGAACTGTCAAGAGAACTATCAAGATATCTGTCAAGATAGCTATCAAGACAATAGTCAAAAGAACTGTCAAGGCAGCTGTCAAGAGAACTATCATGAGAACTGTCAAAAGAACTGTCAAGAACCCCACCCTTTTCTTCCCTCACCCCTCCATCCCATGCCCCCAGCCTGCCAGGTCTCTCCTTCCCTCCCTGCTGTGAGACGCCACCCCCACCGCACCCCCCACACCCACCCCCCTGGCCACCCCCCCACCCCCCCAAGTCCCCTGCAATTACCTGGGCCTGGACTCCAGGATTTAGAATCTGGGGACTGCTTGTAGTCCCAGTCCTGCCCACGACTGCCACTCACACTGTGCAATCAGGTTGGTTGGCAGCTCTCTGAGGTGGACTTCCACTCAATTGAGGGTTAAATGGAGCATTAAATAGCTGCTGATATCAGAGGTATCCATTCCCCACTGACTCTTCAGGTGGTGGGGCGGGAAATCCCACCATCCAAACAACCTTGTCCCATGACACATTGTCAGGTATCTCCCAAACCAAACAGCTGAAAAATAATGCAAAACAAGAAAAAAGTGTTTTCATTGGAGAAAATGTTAATATTGTGAGCCAGGGAATACAGGGAAGTGCAGAAACCTAAACAGTGGCCAGGAAGATAACCTCACAGATCTGCTGGGTTGTGTCATGGGCATCTTCAGGGACCCCAGTTAGGAAACCTGTGGATTAGAGTCGAGTAGATTCTTGCAGATGTTGCATGCCAGGAGGATGTACATTCGTTGATAGCACCAGCTCCAGGGATCAATTTTAATATAACTAGTGCCATTGCCACCCCCTCAACAGCCTACCTGAATATATTCTGCAGCATTTTACAGTTTACCACTGTATTTAAACATTAAATGCTCAGTATAGTTTTCCATATGTTGACCTGCCAGAAGTTGCAGTCAAAAATTAGAAATTCTACTCCATTATGCTAATCGCACAGACAATGCTGAACACATGTCACACGAGTGTTATTGTTATGAGTCCCGTAGGTGGGCCTAACCCTTGTTGCTGCAACTTATTGCATTTATACATTTTTTCTTTTAATTGCATTGCTTTTGTGAAAATTATTTTGAAAAATGAGTTTTGCATCATCCTATACTTGTTGGAATTGTTTTGCGAGGAGATTCTGAGGGTTAATGCAGGCCAAGGAGTGGCCATGGGATGGTGTTTGTTTAACTTGAGAAAGCAAGAGTTGAGTACAGACCACCATTAGGGTTGAAAACAAGGACAAGTGATGAGATAAGTCATGAATTCATAAATATGTAACAGCGAACTTGGCTTTTGAAAGCCTGGAGGGAAATCTGTGTACCCATGGCCTTGAAGTCCTGAGAAAAAATGATTAGAGTATGAGAATGCAGGATTAGCCTCGATTTCAACACAGTGAGGGTGTATGTAAGAAGGTCAATTAGGATGGTATTTCTGAAGACTAGACAAAGCAAAAGAGAAAGTTCAGAAGAGCACTGACACCTATTAAGCTTAAAATACAAAAAACGTTGAGATGGACGGTTGCTAAAAGTGAGAAACGGAGCAGAAGACAAAGCGAGAAGCATGATGATACATGCAACCTACTATTGGAGTGATTACACATTCATGCATCATGTGGCTCCTTTCGATGGAATAATTAATTTGATCTGAGTGCATGCAAAGATGTGAGTAGGTCAACATATGGAAAACTATATTGAGCATTTAATGTTTAATAATGTTTAAATACAGTGGTAAACTGTAAAATGCTGCAGAATATATTCAAGTAGGCTGTTCATGGTGCTAAATACACCCCCATGCATAAAGGATGTTGATTGGATGCTTTAACAGTAACTTAAGAAGGTATAAGGGGGAAGGTCATTATAAGTATGATGGGTATTTAGTATATGGAATTCATGAAAAGCTGAGCTGTTAAAGTCAGTAAACATCTTGTATGTACATAGAACATTGCTCTCAGTATTAATGTTAGTTGTCTCTGCAACAAGAGTGAAGGTTTTAATCCCCAATAGTTTTAGCTTGGTATTACCTTCCTTAATCCAGTCAGTGCACTTAAGGAGTTAAGTACCAGCAGCTCTCACAGAAACCTCGTACTAAGCTAAGTTGATACAAATGTGATGATTACTATGCAGTTGACTCTAGGCAGTTGGTTTGAGGGAAGGAGCCACATTATAGAATTCTACCACAAACATACTACCGGTAGAAATTTCCTTGAGAGTTCTCCCTACCAGTTGCAATAAATTTGGCGGTGGATTGGGAAAAGCTCTGGATATACTGGGACTGAAAGTAGTCAGTTGGGCAAATCAGGGTCAAATTGACTCGGTAGACTGTTTTAAACAAGCCTGATTAATGTAGAAGAAAATTGACTGTGGTGTACAACAAGCCCCTAATTCACCATGAGCCTGTTTCATGCTACTGAAATAGATCAATTTCACCATCGCAGTGTAAATTGTGCTTTCAATGATCTTTCAGCAGATATACGATGACCTTTCAGACAAACCCTGAGAAATGTGCTGGCACGTGTGACATGTTCATTCATATGGCAGCTTCTTTCGAATTTAACCGACAAACCAACTACAAGTGCCCTGTGGAACACAGAAACCCAAAATATATCTGTAGCAAAAAGGCAAAAAGACACAACAACTGAGCAGCCACATCCTTGCATTCTTGTTGGGCAATTGATAAGAAATCCGGTGTCCGGCTCTCCCAAAGCTCTCCAACTCCCTCATTGTCTTATTGCCTCCATCAACATCATATTTAGGTACATCAGAGAAATCAGGAATTCTGAGCTCTACATTCTACGTGCTTGTAAGTCATGATGCTTACCTCTTTAGTTGCTTCAGTCCTTTAAACCCTGCAGCAGCATGCAATTTTCCACACAACAGTGGGAAAGGTCCAAACCATAAGTGGTTCCTCTGCAGAGAGCTCCCCAACATTATTGAAACATTATTAATGGGTGCTCCCTCCCATTGGTCTATTTCTGGCTAAGACTATGGCCTGAATCTTGCATTCTGAGTGAGGCTGGGCATGCGCCCAACCTGAATGCATGTAAAATTGCACGAAAACACATCGGGTGTGTGTCCTGACGTCATTGTGCACACGTGCAATATTGAGGTTGGCGGGCGTGCCCGGGAGTTGGAGCAACACCCACTGACAATTAAAGGGTCAATTGAGGTCATTAAAAAGCCCATTGACTGCGATTTTACATTGTCCATGCCATTTTTAGCTTATTGAACAGGCAAAAGAGGTGGGCGGAATTCACGTTTTAATTATTTCCTCATCTATGGGCAGGATAAAACTCCCGAGCAGCAGCACTTTCTCTGTCATTGCCAGTCCTTTGCTGTGTGAGTACAGAGTTGTCCCAGAGTTTCTTGGCATCTTGTTTGATTGTCAAACCTGCCTTTCAACATCTCAGTTCCTCATCCTCCCTGGAAGGTTCCCCTGAGTTTTGCAGTTCAGCGCTCCTTCATTTTCAAGGCACAGTTCCTCTGCGTCCCATCTAATGAGGATAGTGTATTCCGCTGGTGGAACCTCCTCTGAAGAGGAAGAGAGGGGCAGGAGGGAGAGGAGGCCAGGTGGGCACAGGTAGCATCCCAGGGACAGAACTTTAAGAGGAGAGGCACGGGCTCAGTTGGTGCAGGGCCAGCAGGGAGGCCAAGGCAGGAGAGCACACCAAAGATGCCACTATCCAGTGTCTAGAGTGTTCAGGCAGCGCTCCAACTACCTCCAGATGTCCGACGTCCAGTGCCGCAGGAGATTCTGCCTCTCCAGGGACACAGTGACAGCAACACGTCACATGATAGGTCCGGAAATCACCTCCAACTGCGTGGGCGGAAACCCCATGCCGTGACTTTGAAGGTCACAGTGGCCCTCAACTTCTATGCCTCTGGCTCCTTTCAAGGCTCAGCAGGGAATCTGTGCGGTGTTTCTCAATCAGCTACTCACAGCTGCGTCAAGCTTGTGACTGATGCTATCTTTAGACACGTCCGCACGTTCATCCACTTCCGGACAGGCGAGGTGAGCCAGACAGAGAGAGCACAAGGCTTCACTACGATGGCTGGGTTCCTCCGTGTCCAGGGTGTAATAGATTGCACTCATGTGGCCATCAAGACGCCTGTAGGTGAGCCGGGAGCTTTCGTAAACAGAAAGGGGCTCCTGTCAATGAATGTTCAGATTGTCTGTGACCATAGGACACAGATTCTCCAAGTGTGTGCCCATTACCCTGGGAGCTCACATGATGCTTATGTCTTGCAGCACTCACAGGTACCAAGGCTGTTCGTGTCGCCTGCATGAGTGGATGCGTGGCTCCTGGGTGACAAGGGCTATCCCTTGATGACCCCACTCCGTCATCCAAGAACTGAGGTCGAGGAGAGATACAACAGGAGTCATGTCTCCACAAGGGCCGATTATCGGGCTGCTGAAGATGCGCTTCAGATGCCTGGGTCAGTCAGGAGGAGCATTGCAGTATCCTCCAGAGCGCCTCTCCCTCATAGTCGTTGCATGCTGTGCCCTGCACCACCTGGCTTTGGCAAGGCGGGACCCTCAGGAGGCTGAGGAAATCGAGACAGCTGCCCAGCCATGGAGGACAACTCAAGTGAAGGCTCAGAGGAAGAGCCTGGGGAGGCACAAAGTGGGGATCTTGAGGCAGAGAACAGGAACCTTCATAGAGGCAGGGACACCAGGGATGCTTTGATCCAGTGAACCTTCTTCTAGGCATCCAAGGCATCGATGCCTCATCAAGCCAATGGCACTGTCTCCTTTGCTAACATTCAATAAGTGAGAACCCAACCCAGTATGTCAACACCACACAACGCCATACTTTTATAAGCCTTTGCACCTATTCATACCTATCCATACCATCCAGCCAACTCAGCCCATTTAAGTCAAATAAATGTTTATGTTACTTCACATGAACAAACAAAGAGCAAACAAAATCCCATCCCTAACACAAGAGTCAAAATAATTAACTCGATAAATGTCACCCATGACACGCCCCTATTGTGCTCAAGGTGCCTTGAACTTATGTCTGCAGGTGCTGCATCTTGGTGTCCCCCCTCGCTGACAATGCCCATTGGAGGCAGCCTGCTGACTTTGCTGCCCTGGTGGCCCTAATGACCTTGGAAGTCATCCTCTGGCCACCAGAGCCATGGCTGGGGACTCCTCAGTTATCGTGGCATCATCAGATGCAGTGGACACTGGCAGAGGGATGGAGGAGCTGGTGCCCTCATCCAGAGTGCCCTGAGAGGAGCCCATAGAGACGACAGGCATCTCATCTGCCAGCGTGAGGTGCGTTTGCACCTCCCTGATCACCATTGATGGACGGGCACCCAGCAGAGAGACTAGGTGCCTTATCCATCTCTCACAGTGGCAGTGACCTCCTGCGGGAGGGCTTGCAGGTCCGAGTGCAACCCCAGGAACCCCTGAGACTGCTCCTGAAGCTGTGTTTCCATGAGAGTCACCACTGTCTCAATGGAGGAAGCTGTGCACTCAGTGTTAAGGGTCAACGCAGAACACATGCTCTGCATGGACTCCTCCATGACGGAGACCATGGCACGCAGACCCTTGTGGATCTCCGCCAGTTCTCCCCGCGCATCCTGCTGGACATCCAGCATCTGCCGCCTGATGGATGACTCCAGAGGCTCGTCACCTGCCCTGGACACAGCATGGTCCTGGTCTCCAGCTGTGCTCCCACTGTCTGCTCCCTGGGACCTCTCTGCCTCTGCCAGCTTCTCATGCGAGTGTGAAGTCCCTTCACCGCTGTGCATTACCTGCAGAGCCAAATAACTAATGCCCACCATTGTGTGAGTATCTGCGCTGGTGTCTGGTTCAGAGAGACGGTGTGACGCTGGTGCAGGTGTGATGTCTTCCTCGGAGCTCAATGGGGGGTCCTTGGGGTCGCCAGTGGCTCCTGCCGATGGTGCATCTGCAGGAGGGAGGTAAAAGATCAGCACATTCAATCATCATGGTCACTATGCATGCTAGGTGGGCTGAGGAGCCAGTGGAGACCTGCTGCATGACGCTATCTTGGAGCTTCAATGGGCTCTCTGTCTATGACTGTTCAGTCTCTGATGAGAGGAGCAGTTATGTTTCCAGTGCCCACTGCACACACATCTGTCTCTTGCACTCTTACCTTCATCCGAGACCCCCTCCTCACCACAAGTTGGGGGAGCGAGGCGACTGGTGGCATTCCAGCTCCAGTGCATCGCTTTCGTGCTGTGAGAGAATGCACAGATTTGGCACTCCTCCACCCGTTCTGTGGCGCTCCGCAGTGTTATGGCTGCTCTTCGCCTGAATCGGAAAAATTGCCTCATTATTGCTCCGTCTCCCTGAAGGGGAAACTTTCCTGGTTCCCACCCACCCTCCCACCTGGGTGTTAGGTGGGCCATGTCACCATGGCACATGTCACCATGGCACATCTCACCCTGCAATGCACTGAGCCCTGTTGTGCTGACATCCCAGCCTTGTGGCAGGACAGGCTTCAGTGCCAGTTGGCATACACACTCTCAGACCCCTGAACGTCTCAAGCAATGGGCACCCGATTAAAGTTCCCTGCACAGGTCCATGCCATTTCTGCACTTACCCTTGCTGACCGCAGCAGATCACTGAACCTTTTGCGGCGCTGAAGCCACATGCGGTGCACCACCTCGTGCCCACTGACCTGGGCAGCAACCTCTGACCAGGCCTTCTTGGTCAGTTGAGGCGGCCTTCTCTTGCTGTCTCTGGGCATTAGGATATGTTGCCTGGCACTGACCTCCTCAAACAGCACTCCCAGGCACTCATCTGAGAAATGAGGGGCAGAGTGCCCAAGTGACTTGCTGTCCTGCCTTCCATGGCCACCAGGTGCTGAGGCCATGACTGCACACCAGGACGTTTGCTGGCTAGCTTCCAAACAGTTCCCTCAGTCTCCCCAACAATTCCTGGCAGCCTTGAGGAAGCTGCCTCCTCCGTGTTTTAAATACCCCGCCGGGTCCCCCTTAGACTTGGTGCCTGTGTGTTCCCTGCACATGGAAAACACATCTGGCAGTCACATTTCACACTGGGCAGGCCTTAATTGGCCACCCAGCGTAAGTTCGCATCCGCAGCACGAACTTGGCTAGAAGCGGGTTTTTCATTCGCTTCCAGCCGCGCTGACTTCAGGGGCAGGATTTTACGCGTTGGTGAGCGGGGGCAGGGCGCAGTGATGTTGGGCGGAACGCCCGACGTCACTGCGCCCCATTTAAATTTTTAGGAGGGCGGGGGCACAGCAAAATCAGCTGCGGGCCCGCCGACTGTCAATGGCCAATTCAGGCCACTGACAGAGTCAATTAAGTCATTAAAGGACCTGCCCGTCCAACCTTAAGGTTGGTGGGCAGACCGGGAGCCCTGGCAGGAATTAGAAAAAGCATGAAACCTCATCTACCGGGGGGATGAGGTTTCATGTAGGTTTTAAAAAATTTTAATAAAGTTTTTGTAAAAATTATGGACATGTCCCAACTCATGTGACAGTGTCAGGTATTAGGGAAATTTTATTTTTCTATGTTTAGCTTTTTGACATTTACAGCCGATCTCCCTGAGGCTGCACTTAGCCTCCGGGAGATGAGTGCGCTGTTTCGTGCGCATGCGCGAAAGAGCGCACTCTCGATTTTGGGAATCCGTCCCCCCACCCCCAGCCCGCACAGGGAGTACATAGCACTTAATTGGCCCGCCCATGTAAAATGGCGCTGCGCCCCCAATCAGGGGCGCCGATCGGAAGCGCACCTGTGCGTGCCCGCCCTTCAACTTCGCCCCCGACGGGGGGAAAGTCCTGCCCCAGGTGCACCCCGAGGGTAGAATTCAGGCCCATGTTTGTTCCAAAAACATGAGTAACATCCCTCATCGTTCCTCAGGTTGGTTGTTTTTCAGGTTCCAAGAGTAGCGGATATTATTCCCTGCCGGAATACATATGTGCACCATCAATAGATATGGAATGCATAACATGTGCATTTCCATAAATGTTTTTTTTAAAGATTTTAAAATGTAGGGGCTATTGTAAAAATCCAGAAGTGTTTAAGTAAAATCATTGATTATAAATGCATAAACAAATGAATCATAAACCAAGTCATAAAAATGTTTGAATTCTGCTAAGCAGAAGTAATTTAATCTACTCTGACTACAATCACACGCAGCAGTTTAAAAAATACTGTTATATTCTGATAACACAAAACCAAACCACATAATAGAACAGGTGTGGCATGTAAACCCCATGTTATCCTCCCAGCAGTTCACTTACACTTGAACTGATGGCGTGAACTCAATATTTTGAATAAAGAGTTGCTGTAGCAAGAATTAGAAATATAACCTAAGTTGCTAATTTTTATAATTCTTAAATAAATCTTTTCAAAACAAATTCCTGGTGGAACATACAAATGAGGCAAAACTATTTCAAGTTATCCAAAACTTCATAGAATCACAGAATTGTTATGGCGTAGGAGGAGGCCATTTGGCCCAGCCTGTCTGCACTGGCTCTCTCAGCATTTTAACTTAGTGCCAATCTCCTGCCTTTTCCCCGTAACCCTGCATATTATTTTGATTTAGATAATCATCCAATGCCCTCTTGAATGCCTCAACTGAACCTGCCTCCACCACACTTCCAGGCAGTGCATTCCAAACCCTAACTACTAGCTATGTGACAAAGCTTTTTCTCACCTTCCATTTGCTTCTTTTGCAAAACACTTTAAAACTGTTCCATCTGTTTCTGGATCCATTTATGAGCAGGAACAGTTTCTCCCAATCTACTCTGTCCAGACCCCTCATGATTTTGAAAACTTCTATCAAGTCTCCTCTTAGCCTTCTCCTCTCCAAGGAAAACAGTCCAAACTTCTCCAATCTTTCCTCATAACTGAAGTGTCTCATCCCTGGAACCATTCTTGTAAACCTCTTCTGTACTCTCTCCAATGCATTCACATCCTTCCTATAGTGTGGCGCCCAGAATTGTACACAATACTCCAGCTGAGGTCTAACCAGTGTCTTATATAAGTTCATCATAACCTCCCTGCTCTTCTACTCTATACCTCTATTAATGAAGCCTAGAATACTGTAAGCTTTAGAAACAGCTCTCTCCACCTGTCCTGCCACCTTTAATGACTTATGTACATATACATCCAGGTCTCTCTGCTCCTGCACACCCTTTAGAATAGTACCCTTTATTTTATACTATCTCTCCATGTTCTTTGTACCAAAGTGCATCACCTCACACTTCTCTGCATTGAACGTCATCTGCCACTTATCTGCCTACTCCACCAATGTGTCAATGTCCTTTTGAAGTTCTACACTGTCCTCCTCACAGTTTACAATTCTTCCAAGTTTTGTGTCATCCGCAAACTTTGAAATTGTCCCCTGCACACCAAGATCTAGAACATTTATGCATATCAGGAAAAGCAAGGGTCCCAATACAGACCCGTGGGGAACTCCACTACAAACCTTCTTCTAGCCATTAACCATCACTCTCTGAGAAAAAAACAAAATACTGTGGATGCTGGAAATCTGAAACAAAAACAAAAATAGCTGGAAAAACTCAGCAGGTCTGACAGCATCTGCGGAGAGGAAGACAGTTAACATGTTCTGATGAAGAGTCATACGGACTTGAAACATTAACTGTCTTCCTCTCCACAGATGCTGTCAGACCTGCTGAGTTTTTCCAACCATTACTGTCTGTTTCCTATCCCTCAGCCAATTCTGTATCCACGTTGCTACAGTCACTTTTGTTCCATGACCCATAACTTTTCTCACAAGTCTGTTGTTTGGCACTGTGTTGAATGCCTTTTGGAAGTCCATATATACCACATCACCAGCCTTGCCCTCATCAACCACCTCTGTTACCTCTTCAAAAACTCTAGCAAGTTAGTTAGACAATTTTCCTTTAACAAATCCATGCTGACTCTTCCGAATCAATCGACATTTTCTCCATGTAACTATGAATTCTATCCCAAATAATTGTTTTTAGAAGTTTCCCCACCACCAAAGTTAAACAGACTGGTCTGTAACTGCAGGGCAGATCTTTACAACCTTTTTTGAACAAGGGCGTAATGTTTGCAATTCCCCAGTCCTCCGGCCCCTCCCTGAATCCAGGGAACATTGGAAGATTATTGTTAGTGCCTCTACAATTTCCCCTCTCACTTCCTTCAATATTCTTGGATGCATCTCATCTGGTCCCGGTGCCATATCAACTTTAAGTACCGACAGCTTATCCAATACCTCCTCCTTATCGATTTTAAACCCTTCTAGTGACTGCGTTACCTCCTCTGTCACCATGGCCTGGGCAGCATCTGCCTCGTAGGTAAAGACAGATGCAAAGTATTCATCTAACACCTCAGCTGTGTCTCTTGCCTCTATGGGCAGAATTTTACATCCAGGGCGTAGGTGCGCGCCCGACCCAGTCGGATGTAAAATCGCGCACCTGCACAATATTTCACTCGGCAGGCGTGCACAAAAGTCAGAAGCGCGCCCGATGACAATTAAGAGGGCAATTAAGCCCATCAACGGCACAATTGCCTCCAATTTTTCATGGCCTGTCCAACCTTACAGTTGGCGGACGGGCGAATCGGCCAGGCGGCCTTATATTTTTCATCAAACCTCATCCAAGGGCGGGGTGAAATCTCCGTTATGAAATAAAATAAAAATAAGTATCTGTGGACAGCATTTTTATGAGGTATATTTTCAGGTGCTTGATTGCGATGCATAGACATTATTTTGCAGCCTTTTTAAACCTTTATTTCAGCATTTGAATGTCTGCAGCTCCCTGAGGCGGCTGTCTGTCTTCAGGGAGCTCTCCCACAGCGTTCACCTGCGCCCATGGTGAAGTCATCGCCCGCCCTCCTCCCATCCCCACCCCGGCAGCGCTGAGCTTTTTCAGTGCGCGTTTCATGTTGGCTGGCCGTTAATTGGCCAGCCAGCGTGAAATCGTGGCTGGGGGCCAATCGTGGTCAGTGGTCCATTTCCTGGCCACTCCCGGGTCTGCTGATCGTGCGCGCCTGCCAAAGATAAAATTCAGGCCTATGTGTAAATCCCCTTTTTCGTCCCTAATCAGCCCTACTCCTCCTTTTACCACCCATTTACTATTGATGTGCTCATAGAACACTTTGGCATTTCCTTTTATGTTAGCTGCCAGTCTTATTTCATAATCCCTCTTTGCTTCTTGTATTTGCTTCTTCACATCCCTTCTGAACTTTCTGTATTCAGCCTGATTCTCAATTGTATTTGCTACCTGACACCTGTCATAAGCACACTTTTTCTTCTTTAACTTAATTTCTATCTCCTTTGTCATCCAGGGAGCTCTGGATTTGTTTGTCCTATCCTTCCCTTTTGGGAGAACATACTTTGACTGTGCCCAAACCATCTCCTCTTTGAAGGTAGCCCATTGTTCAGCTACTGTTTCTCCCGCCAAACTTTGGTTCCCGTCTATCCGGCCCAGCTCTGTTCTTGCCTCATTGAAGTCTTCTCTCTGCCAGTTGATTATTCTTACTCAGGACTGATCAATGTCATTTTTTACCGTCATCCTAAACCTTATGATACAATGTTCCCCTACTGTCACTTGATCTACTTGGCCCACCTCATTCCCAAGAACCAAGTCTAGCAGTGCCTTCTTTCTCGTTGGACTGGACACATGCTGCTGTAGGAAATTTTCCTGAACACAATCTAGGAATGCTTGTCCCTCACTGCCCCTTCCACTACCACTATCCCAGTCTATATCCGGGTAATTAAAGTCCCCCATTATAACTACTCTACGATGTTTACACCTCTCTGTAATTTCCTTGCAGGTTTGTTCCTCTATATCCTTCCCACTAGCTGGTGGTCTACATATTACACTGAGCAATGTAATTGCACCCTTCTTATTCCTTAGCTCTAGCCAAATCGATTCTGTCTTTGAATACTCTGACACATCCTCTTTCTCCAGTACTGCAATACTCTCCTTAACCAAAAACGCCACCCCTCCTCCTTTTTTCCTTTTCCTATCTTTTCTGAACACCTTGTAACCAGGAAGATGTAACACCCAGATCTGCCCTTCCTTAAGCCAACTTAACTGTATTTGTCAACCAGACATAATTTGACTTACATTAGCGTTCCCGAAGAAGACTATTGAGATAAGAAAACATGAATCATATCATAAATCTGTTTACAATGTAAGATTTGATCTAATAGGTGGGCAGGACTGCGTTGGCATTCAGGGCACCACATTTTGTAAAGAACATTCGTTGTGGTTTCTTAGCAACATCTATCTCAAATAAACTTTACAGTTCAAATACAGTCTCTCTGGATTCACATAGGATAAATGTCTATTTTGGACATGGTGTTGAAATGTAGCCAGCTATGAAACCATACCCCAATAAACATCAATGCTTTCAGAAGAGGGGAGGAAACTGCGGTGGAAAAAAATCATTGGCACTTTACTGATGCTACAGAAGGTGTTAGCATCATAGCCATGGGTTTTCCCAATAACCATTGAGAACTAGAGTTTGGAGCGGCCTGGAATAGATGAAAAGGAAATGAAAGGATCAATCTAAAACTGTCTTCTTAAATATATTTCTCACAGCAAGCTGCCCCTGTAGATTACCGATCAGATTATCAGGATAGCTCCTCCCACTTCTCTGTGAGTGGGGTCAGCACAGAACCATTAGCTCTTCAGAGTAACTCGAGCTGCTGAGCCATTAAACCTACCAGTAGTTGGCCATTTTGAACACTTTAGAGGTTTGCTATTTTGAAATATTTAGTGTCTTCAAATCTTAATTTCTTTCAAAGCCATAATCACTATTCATGATTTTGGTGCAGGGATGGGGGGCAGGTCCATGTAAAATCCCTCAGATTGGGAGCTTTTCTGAAAATGGTGACTAGCAAATAGGTAAAGAAACTATAATCAGAGGGGCATTGTTACCAGTATTAATGGGAGACTGCATGATTGTGTGAAATAACAGCACGTTGAAGTTTTATCTGTATATATACACAATAAAGCTCTTAATGCACTGGGTCTTAAGTCTTCATTCTGGACATATCTGTTGCTTCAAAACTGTTAATTCTCACTCCTAGCAAAATTCATATCTACAGACTAACAAATGGTGATTATCATTCAATAAATTTGCAGTGATTGTGCAACAATTATAAATTGTTCAGCACTGGTACCACAACAATGAGATACAGGGAGTGCTGGCTGGTGAAGATAACTACAGTCGATGAACACAGCAAAATCAACTCAAAGCCGTTTGTGATCCTAATAATATATTATGAACAATATTAACGATATATTATAGGAGATACTCAAGAGTAGATTCAGGGTTACAGCCTAACTTGGGGTTAAACCAATGTTTATAAACATCATAGAGATTTGCTTCCATGATCTATGGCATTTGATTGACTGGATGATATTTCTGCTTTGAATATATTTCTGGTTATTCATTATCCTTCAGTTACAGCTTAAAGATCTTAAATTTCTGTTCCTTTTTTCAAAAAATGTAAGTTTAGACCTTTTGATCAGGAAGGTTCACAGATTGGTGTTTAATGCATTCATTATACATTCCTGCGCGTGCAGTTCTCACATTGGTGTTAACCAATTTAAGCACAAGCACTCATATGTGAATTGTGCCAAACAACAGACCGACTCCTAAACCTGGTAGCATTTCTAGACTCCACAACCTATTGTTCAATTCAGCCAAACATCACATTATAATTTCTCTATAGCATGAAAATGGAATTCTTTTTCCATTTTGGACACCCAGTGTCAGCACTGAAGCACTCCAAAGCCAACTATTGCATGCACCATATTCAGAGCATGAGGTTTAGCAGAAGAGCTGACCCTACCACACTAAGAGAATATTTTCATGTTCCACACCGGACAGTCATAAGGATTCTCCAAGTGAGATTACCAATTTGTGCTGTTTTGGGAGTAGTTTTATACTCTGAGCCAACCCATATTACGAAGTGCATAGCCTGATCCTGATGGTCAATGCACCAGTGGAAATTTTAGTCATTACTGCTCCTGGTATAGAGTTTTTTTTTACCTCAGGGTACCAAGAAGTCAGTTGCACTCCATTCGACCCACATCCCCTTGTAGGTTTATGCACCAGTCAATTTTAATGGATAGAAAATACATGATCCCGTAAATTGGACAAATGAATATCTGATATGCCCTCCTGCTGTGTCAAGTTCTGCACTGGAAGCACTAAAGGGAAGCATGGTCTTTTGCCAGTACCTCATTTGTAAATGGGGCAGTACTTCCCTCCAGAGGGTAGCACGCCAGTACAATCTTGGAACACACATTTTTCAAAATCTTTAACTTGAAGTTTTTCGAATTCACTACCATAACCCACTCAAGAAAACAAAGTATGAGAGTTGTAACTAAGAGTGAGTCACCATTTGGATCGTTATGATCTGGCCTAACCTGCATTTTAAAAAGTTGATCATCATTTCTTTACACAGTGAGTCGTCCCCATTGCAAAATATGAAACCTTGCACTAATAAATGCCGCAATGTGGCAGCCTAACTCTTTTGGGTACTGTGGGCAGGTTTCAATACTAAAATAAAATTAAAGGGATACATGTTTGGGTTTATGCAATGACAATTTTTAATTAAGAATTGTTTTGAAATTTGATATATACTTCTAATGTTCAATTGTTGTATTTAGCAAAAACAAATTGCACTAAATCCAGATGGAGGTGGACCTTTTTGGAAGAGAAGTAGCATTAATAAGGTAGATTTTATTTTCACCCTAGTTTCAGAGCAGCATTGAAACTAATTTGAATTCTGCCCCACGCACCTTGGTTTTTTAAACTCCACCTCTCACCTCAAAATGACTGGTTCTTGTGCTCATTGGACGAGATCCTAATAATATGCTTTCTCTATCATTAGGGATATTATCTTATATTAAGAAAACTACCTGAGCTAGCATTACCATCGTGGGACAGGTGCCCACAGTTAGGAGCATGGATTTGAAGCACAAAGCACCCAATTGCCACTGGCAAATTTTGCTAGAGATTTACAGAAAAGGGTTCTTTCCCTGGAAGGAACCTGAATTGCTGTTGACGGTCAGGTCATGGGGTTGCTCAACAACAAAAAATCTTTAATCTTCAACTTTATTATCTAACTTGAAAGCATAGCAAACCACTAAGAACCAAAAACAAATACATATAAAATAAAGGGCGGAATCGTCCCAGATTTGCAACAAGTGTGGTGGCGGGTGGGAAAAAAGATGTTTTACCTGCTGGCCGCAATGGCGGGTTTTTGCGCCATATTGTCCCATTTCCAGTGCATCCTGCCTCATTAATAATGCATTCCCAGGAAACACGTCAGATCACTGGCGGGACAGCCTCTGATTCGCCCACCCCACCGTCACTTCAGGCCTTCTGTAATCCAAGCGCCATATTTACAGGGCACTCCCCTGCACAGAGCTAGCACTCCCCAAAAGACCAGGAGCTGCTGGAAAGTCATGGTTGCTGAAGAAGAAAGCATGCTGCCCCAAAATTTAACGATGCCTCCCTTAGGCACCTACTGGACACAGCGGAGGGCCACCATGAAGTCTTCTACCCCTGCTTAAGGCGAAGACCAGCAAGCAAGGCCACCAATCCAGCATGGGAGGCGTTGGCAGCGGTGTTCAGCACCAACATCCTGCAAAAGAGTACAGCCACCGAAAGAGGATGAATGATCTCCTCTGTTCCGCCAGGCTAAATCATTCTTCTCATCACTCTTCTCATCACTCTCAACTCAAACACTCACAAACCCATCACACATCCACAGGAATATAACTCACTTCCAGTTCAAGGGACATCACCATTCGCTCTCTCATACACACCTTCATCTGCTCTGCAGATCGTATCCTCATCCCGTACTTGGCACCACTCACCACCCACACATGCCAGGCATCCTCCTCATCTGGCCTTGCATGTGTCCTGCTAACACTCTCTCCATTTGTACTCAGGCAGGACAAGTTGGCACACAACAAAAGGGAGAGGTCACAGACCAGTGGAGGAATGCCCGACATTAAGGTCCTCACAGACTTTGAAAATAGTCATCCAGCTGGTCGGCAATGATCTGGACCATTCCTGTGCCGACGGTGAGGTCAACGGTGCTAAACCAAGTGAGGATCCAGCACTGTAACATCTATTAGACAATCATGCTGTGAGTGAATTCCCCTGTTCTGAAGACCCCTACCGTGCACTAATTATCTCACCTTGTGTTCACAGGCACATCTGGGAAGCAGCCGAGGGGGTCCACAAGCCAGGTCCTCGACTCAAGCCTCGAAGACACCTCGGAAGAAGAATCTGATGACACCCTAACTGAAGACCCATCACAGTGCTCACCCACACCCTCCACCAGCGCAGTGACACACACCTCAGGTCAGTGGGAACTCGTTCTATAGTAGCCTCGGGATCACAATCTGGTGAGCACATCGCACTGTCTGATCCACAGCAGGTGGCGGCAGGGACTTCCCAGGTTTCTGGCACTTGGAGGACTGCTGGAGACCAGAAGTCTGCTGAGTTCAAGTCAGATGAGGAGCCTCTGGGCTTGGTCATACCTCAGTTGGAGGACCTGCAAAGGCAAGCTCTGGGACATCAGGAAGGGATGTCTGCTGCACTCTTCAGATTGCAAGACACAATGGAGCAGTCCATCCACCTTCAATCTGAGCTGATAGCACCGCCAAGCCAACGCATCAAGGTCAACACAGGAAGGATGGTGGCCGTCATGGAGTCCTTGGTCCAGGACATTGGTCCTGCACGGCTGCACGGGCTGAACTCCATTACTGATGCCATAGTTGGCCTCCAACGGTGTCAATGCAAGAGAGGTAAGGGGCAGCTCAATCTCACTCCAGCTACCCCTTCTCCTTAGGAGTCAGCCAGGGGCCCTTGGGCACCCATAGGGAGGAGGATCAGCAGGTGCACACCCTGGGGCCATCCACCCAGGTGACTCTGGGAGCATCAGGCCCATCGGAATCCCCTCTTACTGTGACCCCAGCAGCTCCAGCTCCACCAGGCCAAGGAGGGTGCCACTGCAACACAGCAGGACCTCAAAAGCAGGTCAGGGCCTTCAAGGTCTTGGCCCTCCAGGGGACGCCCGCCAAGGTCATCACAGACAGGGCGTAGCAGTCAGCAGGCTGCCTCCATCTCCGCAGTGGATGATGGCGGAGCACCAAGACATAGCGGCAGTGTTAGGAAGGGTAGTAAGATGTAATTGCACAGCCTGGACACAGGAGTTAATCACTTGTACATAATGTTCACTATTGTAAATAAACTCCCAAGAATGTCTCCTTGTCTATGGCTCCTTGTTCTGATGAGCAATGTTCGTGCCACTCAGATGTGAAACTTGGCTCCTGCACAAGATAAAGGCAGGTGTCTCAGTCCATGGCCTCTTCCCTGTGCAATGTGTAACCTTCAGACCAAAGTGATGGTCCAGCTTCACACTCACTGGACACATTTATGATGCCGGCATCTCAATGGTGCTTGTCATTGCTGCCAGAATGTCGTAGGCAGGCGTCACAGAGTTCCGTCATTCTCTCTGTGCTCTCAGCAGCTTTAAGCTGGGGCTGGCCCCCATCTCTTCAGCATCTGTGACTGGTGACGCTGTGCTCCTGAGGGGATCAAGTGCTGAAAGCTGACAAAGGATCAGGTGCATTTAAACTTTCATGGCTGTGTCTCCAACATATGACCCCAATCACAGAGCGCAAGCGAGCTGCCCTCGGCCAGACAGGAGTCAGACATTCACAGAGGCTATGTGAAGAACTATGGAGTGTCCTCACTGCATTCCATCATCATCCTCCTGGAATCTAGTGACTATTAGGGCCTCCACTGTGTCTCCATGACATGAGCCTGAACACTGAGGGTATTTGCGCTGCCATCAGCCACACAGGAGTCAAACATTCACAGATGCAAGGTGAGGATGTCAGGACTGCCCTCACTGTATCTCATCATCATCCTCCATGAATCTTGCGGCTATGAAGGCCTCCCAAGCATGCTTGCCTCATCTGGCCAGTGCGATGGCCTCATCGCTGGCATCCTCGCCTTCGAGGACTTCATTGCCGTCATCCCCTTTGACGTCCTTCTCATCAGAAGAGACGAGCAGCTCTTACATCTCCATCTCAGCCAGGTCCTCTGCCCATTGTGGAACATGCAGCAAGTGACGATGATATGCAACATCCTCCTGGGACGGTATTGCAGTGCTCCACCGGACCTGTGGAGGCACCGGAACCTCTCTGGTCTCTGTAAACCGTGAGGCATACTGCTAAATCACCAAGCTCCATGATTCTGATGTTCTCCTCCTGCAGGACCAAAGAGAGAGACACGTGGGTTAGCATGGGTGCACTAAGAGCCCTCTCTTGGTTAAGTCTGGAGGCTCCTCCCCGCGTGCAGGAGAGTGCTGGCTGCCACTTGGATGGCCAGTGTGTAGTGCACTTCACGGTTGTCCGAAACCCCACCCACCTCTGCCCCACTCCACCCAACCGATTGGCGGCAGCTTTGCCCACTGGACTGCATGCTGTGCTCTCAGCTCAGGCACAGGCATTCTCCTAACCTGCATTGCAAGGCTGCACTGTTAGCTTGAACCATTGGTCCAAACCTTAATAAAGACATTGCGAGAGGCAGTGAGCACCTCCAGTGACTGCACCATGGCCGCCTTTCGCAAGGGGATGCTACAACTTGCCCAGTCGGCCAATTGCTCTGCTGCCCCATGAAACATACATTAATTTGAAGTCTGCGCCCAAGGGGTGTAAAGTTCTGAGCATTTGTTGGCATCTTCATGCTTTTGCAATGCTTGAGTGGGCAGAAAAGCTTCTGAAATTTTTAAAAAAGCAATTCTCAGTAATGCTGACCATAAAGCCATTGTTGATTGTCATTAAAACCCATCTGGTTCACTAATGCCCTTTAGGGAAGGAAATCTGCTGTCCTTACCTGGTCTGGCCTACATGTGACTCCAGACCCACAGCAATGTGGTTGACTCTTAACTGCCCTCTGCAATGGTGTGGCAAGCCACTCAGTTCAAGGGCAATTGGGGGTGGGCGACAAATGCTGGCCTTGCCAGCGATGCCCACATCCCATGAACAAATAAGAAAAATATAAACCTGAGTAATAGGAAGTGCTTCTTTGTATGAATATGCATCAATGTAGATAACTGCAGCAATCTTGTTATTGTGACTCCTGCGATAGGCATCTCTTCATAAAATTCCAGAAGCAAATTAATTCACCATCTCCACTGGTACATTTGAAGTCTCTTAACATAAATGTTTTAAACAAATACTACTTAAATATATTTCAAACATGACCACTTAATGCCAAAAACTTCACTTGCAGGGAATTTCCCTCACTCTTCACTCCAATATTCTGTCTAAAACAAAATTAGTGGCCTAAAGGAAGAGGAGACAACACACCCAGAAAGGAAAAGGTGAAGGGAGATAAACCTAAGATGACTTTGGGCCAAGTGTTGTGCAAAGACCAGAGCGAAGTGAACAACAGCACCAAGTACCCACAAAGTCAAAGGCAGCCATCCTCAGAGAAACCAAAGGACAAGAGGATGTGGGGAACTTAGAAGTTATGATGGTGAAGTGGGCCGTGGTCTTCTGAGGTTGAGGGTTAGGCACCTCGCCAGAGTAATTCAAGGGAAGTTCTGAATTTGATCTGACCAATATTGTGTGCCTGACTTGGAGATTATTGGTGCATAATTTTAAAAATCATTCTCCTCTGTAGTAATTTATTTCTGTAATGGTTACAAATGCACGCCTGTTAATAGAAATCCAACCCATTTTTTCACAATTGCCTCAAAGCTGTGGAAATCCTGGCCTTGCGCAGTTTCTCCTCCCTCGGACAATCTTGAAGCTTTTAAATATACAAGCTTAACATTACTTAATCATTATTTTCGGATTGACCTTGTCTTCTCTTTTACTCTTTTCAACCTTAATGGTGTCCTGAACCATGGGCTTTGGCCCTTCACTTTGGTTTCATAATAAAAAAAAAGCCATTAACCTTTGTGTTACATCCTATCCATACAGGCTGCCTGATCCAAGCTTTTACTAGCTCTTGTCACTGGGGATACATGGAACAGGGCTTAAACACAAGCTCTTTACAGTAAAACCTAATGCACACAGAGTAAAGGTATAGAGATAACCTCAAGCCTCAGAGCCCCTGAGAGGCAGAAATGTGGCCACAGCTGTAAAAGGAGTATCTTACAATCAGCCTGTTAAAAGGATCAGTGGCATGAAGCCACCAACCAGCCTAACCTCTCTAAAGAAACACACAAAACAGCAAGTCAAAATTGAAACCATTGCTTAAACCTTTCCACAATGATCTCTGTAATGTATCAGTAAACCCCACTATGAGGTTTAAATTGATAACCAATTAAAGAATCACTGTCTCCATCACTGAGGAGGGAGCACAGCTGAAAGGACCTGCATATTGGGTTGTTTTTGACTTTTGCGTAGCTCTTTGGTGGATCATGTTGGAAGTCAGCACATTTCAGTGGTGAAGAGGTCAAAGCCATTTTGAGGCCACAGCCTCGTTTAAGTGGAACCAGGATGTTAAAGGCATCAAATCGGCATCCCAATGCAGCTTCCTGGTTTGAAGACAATCCAATACAGTGTCAGGTGGCCCAGGCTGTCACACTGGCAGCAAGGTAAGTCTTGAGGGTTTGCAGTGGGGCAGGGGGGTAGGGGGCAGTGGTGAAGAGCCTGAGGCTGGACTGCTGGACTACTGCCCCTCCTAGCCCCAGGAAAACAATCAAGAAGTTACTTTTCAAGGCCTTTTCAGCCCTTTCTCCATCACTGACAATAGTAACATTCCTTTAGAATTTTCCTGAACCCCTTCAAGCAACAATAAATAAGAAGGAATTGGAAATCTGTTGTAAATTTGGTAGCTATAGGTGTATGTCACCACCAATAAAGATATGAGATGCCGTATAAGTTGGTTATTGGAACTTTGGTCAATCTATTCATAATTTTTTTTTTGAAAAGCAAGGAATATAACGAATTTTAAACTTTTCGAGTCAGACTTGTTTAAAAGTCCTGAGCGTAAAGGGAGCGTTCCTTCATGTCTTTCTAAAAATAACAAACCTCAAGTATGTAATGGCAATGTTCCCACATAACAGACTTTTAAATGAATGGTCATCTGCAATTACTAAACACAAACACACCTCTAATATTTATGTGTTTAACATAGTGTCCCTCAAATTATAAATAATTTACAAATCTCTGATTTTGTCCATTCTCTTCCCTGTCACTATTTGCCCCCAAACTTCACAAAAACTGCCCACATCATAACATTGCCCACCTTTGTCCCCTGCCACAGTTCATTTGCTGCTGAAACCCTTATCCATGCCTTTGTCATTTTCAATTTCAACTATTCCAAAGTACTCTTGGCTGGTTTCCCATCCTCCAAAGTCAACAAACTTCAGCTCACCCAAAACTCTGCTGACTGTTCAGCACCCTATCCTGCACCCGTCACTTGCTGAATGCATTGGCTCTGGGTTGCCCAATGCCTCAACATTAAAATTTTGATCCTTGTGTTTACATTGCTTTGCAATCTTTCCCCTCCCATTTCTGTAACCCCGAACCAGTCCTACTGCCAACCCTTCAAAACTCTCTGTTTATCTGGCTACCCTTTAGGCTTTCACTCCACTGCTGGAAGCCATGCCTTCAGTGATCTATGCTCCACGCTCAGAAATTTCCTCCCTAAAGCCACCCCTACGCCTCTCTATTATGTTGTTCTCCTTCAAGACCCATACTAAAACCCATTTCTTTGGGCAAGCTTTTGGGCACCTGTCTTAGTACATACTTTGTTGACTCAGGAGCTGTTTTTGCCTGAATATACCTCTGTGAAGTGCCTTGGGATATTTTTCTACATTAAAGGTGCTATTAAATGCAAGTTGTGGTTCACCAGAATTATTTACGTGTTCAAACTAGAGTGATTAAAATCCCTTTCATTTTGTAAATGGTTCTTAAATACCCATTTCACTGTTGTTCATATGAGAACCTGCTTTCAGAGGATAAAGTTAATAATGTCAGAATGGAGAAAGGTGCAGAATAATGTAAAAACGGTTCAACGGATGTGCAGCCATGAGTATCCTGTTCTAACTTTAGCCATGAATGAATCCTCCCTTTATGTTACTTTGTATAGCTAAGACATGAAGCATTTAGCAGACAGTGAAGATCCTGGTGACCCTGGATGGTGGACTGGTGGTAGTCGGGGGGGGCGGGGGGTGGAGGGGGCAAGTACAGGTGACTACAAGATGTCCCTTGGCCT
Organism: Cetorhinus maximus; assembly: GCF_964194155.1. Classification (NCBI taxonomy): domain Eukaryota; kingdom Metazoa; phylum Chordata; class Chondrichthyes; order Lamniformes; family Cetorhinidae; genus Cetorhinus; species Cetorhinus maximus. The sequence goes on from NC_135899.1 coordinate 70,473,515, forward strand.
GTCTAGAAACCTTAAGGTGCCACTAATTTGCTCCATTATCATCAGGATGAAATCCTAGGACTTGTTATTCAACGCGGCTTCTGCCTATGGATCCCTGCAATTGTTTTTTTTAATAAGTGTTGTATATTGTAGCCAGTCTTCCTTCTTGACGACCTTCAAATCTGGCTTCTCCTTCAAATGAACCAAGCGCAAAATAAAAGAAATGCGTGCTCGGTCTGGCAAGTGGGCATTCATTTTCATGATCTTTTGCTGCTGGTCATGGACGCCTGGGAAATAGAGTGAAAACTGATCAGGTTCAGCACGCACCAGTTGGCCACATTCTTGTCTCTATGTCAGGAAGTAGTGGTTTCAAGTCCCACTGCTTGAGCACGTATCTTGTCTGGCACTTCAGTGTGACAAAGAGGGAGTGCAATTCTGGGAGCCTGGCTTTCCGATGGGAAGTTAAACTGAGAAATTTCTGTTTACCTAGGTGGGTCTTTTTATTTGTTCTCGGGATGTGAGCATTTATTACCCATCCCTAACTGCCCTTGAGCAGGTGGTGGTGAACCACCTACAAGCGAGTGGATAGCTAGGCCATTTAAGGGGACAATCACTTTGATTCGTATGTAGGCCAGACCAGGTCCGCAGATTTCCTCCTTGGAAGGACATTAGTGAACCAGATGGATTTTTTCGGCAATCTGGTAGGGCCACTGTCATTATTAGTGAGGCTAGCATTTTATTCCAGGTTATTAACTGAATTTGAATTCTACCAGCCACTGTGGTGCTGTCAGACCTGCTGAGCATTTTCTGTTATTATTTCAGTTTTCCAAAATTCACAGTATTTTGTTCTTCTTTTACTAAAACGGTAAAGAAAGAATGGAATGAAGGACTTCAGAGACTAAACAAAATGTTGTTCTCCTTTAGAGCGTGAAGATCATTGGAAAAGTTTCAGTCTTCTGGGAAATATTGTGAATGGGGCAGGAAGTACTGTGTACCAACATAGAGAAATGTGATTCACTTACTGTCTTTAAAATAAAGCAGCTTAATGATTCACATCAAGCCTCAACATGAAAGTGCTTTCAGTCTGCCTACTGAACTATATGGGTAGTGCTTGCAAGACATTTCTGAAAGAAACAGTATTTGGTTTAGGTCGCGAAGGCTATTTGCTGCACTCCAGATTACTCCAGTTGTCTCGTTATATATTGACCAGTTTGGGTGCACTCCTGAACGCCAGGGATTTAGACCACTTGTGCGAGTGAACAGCATTGCTGAACCTGAGAGAATATTTAAGGAAGACCAATTGCAGATGGGTCTTGGGACATTGATTTATGCCGGCGATGGTAGGAACTCACAAGATATAGAAGTTCAAAATGAACACAATCGTAACTGAAATTTTAAAACCGTCCAGATCAGAAGAAGATGAGCTTGAATTGGTGAGGTTGGTGGCCACAAAGAATGTGGAGTATATTTCAGCTAAAAGAAGATGGGGGAGGATTTTTTCTTCGTTGTGGGGGGAGGGGGGCTCGGCAAGAGGCAGTCGGGAAACCAACCCCCATCCGCGATCGGGGCCAGACCGTGATTCCACGCTGGTGGGCCAATTAAGGCCTCCCAGCGTGAAACGCGAGTGGCTGCGCTCAGAGCTGCCTGTATGGGGGAGGGGAGGAGGGCGACTGCTAACTTCATGCATGCATGCGCATGCTCCCTAAGGCACAGAGCTGCCTCAGGGAGATGAGGAGTTTTTAAAATTAGAAATAAAGATTTTAAAAATGTTATAAAATATGTCCCGTCATGCGACTCTGACACATGAGCCAGGACATGTTATAAATGAAATTTAAAATGTTTTATTTTATTTCTATTTGCTGTTGGGAACCTCATCCCGCCCATGGATGAGGTTTCCTAAAAAAAATGCAAAGGCCGCTTGGCCTTTTCGCCTGCCTGCCAGCCGTAAGGTTGGATGGGCAGTGAGAAATTTGTTTCAATGACCTTGTTAATGGGCCTTAATAGGCCTTTTAATTATCGGCGGGCCTGCTGCCGACTCTGGTGTGCACGCCGACCGAAATATCGCGCGAGTGCGCGATGGCGTCGGGACGCTCACTCGATGTCATCACGCGTCATTTTACACTTGGTCAGGTCGGGCGCGTGCCCGCCCGATGAGTTAAAAATTCTCCCCCATGTGTTTTGGTTAGCGTTTGAGCGACGTGAACTGGAAGAAGAGCAATGCAAATGGGAAGAACAGTGAGGACTAGAGCAATGGAGACTGCAGAAAGAGTGGAAATTATGCTAACTTGAGGCCAAAGCAAAGGACAAAAAGCAATTTGCTGATGTACGGTCAGACTTTAGGCCCATAGCTGTAACTTACTTGATCATTAGGCCTTGAAAGAGTACTAACTTTCCTCACTAGCTCACCAGGGATCAACAGCATGTCTTGTAATTAAAATACTATCACTACATGGTGAGGACCAAGATGGAGCCTACCTTTAGGCAAAATAGTGCTGCAATTTTGTGCTCCAGTACACATCAACTTTAAGAGGATAGACACTTTAGAATTCAAGGAGGTCCAAACTGGGCAAAATTCAGATTTTGAAGAATATATCTGAATTGGACCAATTCAGAGACGCTTGGATGGTCTAAGTGTTTTTCTTCACTTGGTCATAAGTGACATATGTCCTAAGCAGAATGAAGCTGCCCAAACAAACACCATTCCATTCTGATTCTGAATACAGACACTGCTACCTGTGACTGAAACAAAACATTCTGTTTTTAACTGCTTGTTATTTTATCCCAAAAGTTATCGTTTAATTCATTAATTTTAGCTTTTAATTTTAAACTCAATTTATGAAGTTTTACACAGAGCTGAAAGGAATAAGAGAGTCCCTTTTAAATTTGAAATAATGCGGCTCTCGCCTTAGCTTGCTAAATTTCGTATGGGAAGCAATGAGTGTTCTGCGATCATGGGCTGAATTCTCTGACTGGCGAGCAGGGGGCGGGGCCCACTCACCGTCACATAAAGTGATGTGTGGTGACCTCGGGCGGGCGTCCCAACATCACCGCGCGTCATTTAGATTTCCAGTTCGGCGGGCATGCAGCCAAGTCGGCTGCGCACCCGCCAAACTGTCAAAGGAGTACTAAGGCCTGTTAAAAACTAATTAAAGCTATCAAATGAGCTGCCCGTCCAATCTTAAGATTGCCAGGCAGGCGAAGAGCCCAGGTGACCTTCGCATTTTTCATGGAACCTCATCCACGGGCGGGATGAGGTTTCATGAAGGGTTTTAAAATTCAATAAAAATTTTTTAAATAATTCTTTGACATGTCCCAGCTCATGGGACAGAGGGGACATGTTTTAAAAGTTTTTAAATGCTTTATTTCAAGTTTTGAATGTCAAACTGATCTCCCTGAGGCACTTCTGTGCCTCAGGCCTGGACTCAGGGAATCCCCCCCTCCGCCCACACAGGGAGTGCTCAGCACTTCTGGGCGAGCGTCACGCTGGTCGGGCCTTAATTGGCCCGCCCACGCAAAATGGCGGTGCAGCCCTGATCGGGGGTGCTGATCGGGTTCATGCCCACCCTCATACAAACCCCTCCAACCCTCCCCCCCCCCCCCCCCCACCACCTTCAACGGGGAGAAAATTTTTCCCCATGATTTTGAAATTAAATCATCTAGAGCTGGCAGCTCACCACCACCTTCTCAAAGGCACCTAGGGATGGACAATAAATGCTGGCCTAGCCAGTGAAGCCCACATCCCACGAATGAATAAAAATATGCACCAAATTGACACAACCTTCAAAATGTTAGCTTATTATTATTTGAGTGAACATGAGGATCTTGGGAATAGTTCCAATTTTCTGTGATCAAATGCGAATGGGATGGGGGATGTATTGTGCCCTAATATAGAGAAATGCAATTCAACAGGTAATTCAGTATACAAAATATACTTTCACAATGTATGCAGTAAGGTTGACCTGAAATAGCTCCACAATTAGTTTTATTTCCTTCTTTCTACATCCGAGACAACAATTACACCACAACTAAAGGCAGTTTGCCCCATTGGAACACATCGGCCATCCACTGTTGGAAATAAGATTCACAAATATACCATGTGGGTTTTCAGATGAAACTGAGCCAAAAGGCCGACTGCTGAGAATAAATCTAAAGGAAAGAAAAGCTTGTAAACTTGCAACATTGCAGCTTAAGATTTCAGTAAGACAGGACGGTCAATGTATGAAATATTCACACTGCTTGAATCTGTGAAAAACATCCAGCACCGCAATTATAGACTTTGCCGTTCAAACTTGGTTGTCTACAGGGTATATTTTAAAGCGCATAACAGTATGGTGAAACTATGGTGGTTACAAGGTCTATCACTGGTTGTAGTACAGTGGTGGGAACATTTTGAGGTGATGCATTTAGAATGTCAGGCAAAAGGCATATTGGCACAATGTGATAGTCTAATGGTCAAAGTGCAAGATTTCCCATTGTCTATACCAATAAGCATCGCCACAACATAATTTAACACGTAGCATGTCTGTACAAAACAACAGCAACAGCTTGAATGTTTCATTCTTTGGTTAATACATGTGTACATAACATTTTTTGTAAGTTTTCTATTGCATCCTTTAATTACCTGACAGTTTTCAGGTAAGCAAAAGCTTCTAATGTTGTGGGTTTGGTTCAAAACTAAAGAGGCTGAGTTGATCACAATAATATTAATATCACATGATTAGAATGTTTCTCTGTGTTGTCACTGGATAATATAATTCTTTTCACATCAATTATGAGCTGTGTAAATGTATCACTCTTTTTTAAGGAGATTAGATTAATTTAATTTCTTAACCTATTTTTTAGCACCATTCCCTCTGACTAACAATCGCTCTTGCTCTCAACCATCCTTTAGACATCACTGACAAGACAGCAAGAGATTGCAGGACTTACTTATGTGAGGCACTGGAAGGTACCTGAAGCTAATTTATCTCCTCACTGTGTAGTCCATTGCAGAGGATGGAACTTTTGTCCTATCAATGCATTGAAAACTCTATTAGTCCAGGACTACTACCCCAAACCAATACAACTGGAATAAGAGCCTTTTGTTACAGTACCAAGAGCTATTTAAACTTATGCTATAATTAAACAAACAGGACAGACTTTTAAACAGCAGGGTACTTTCTGTGGCGCTGTGTGGCAGGAAAGCGGATAGACAACAGGCACAGAGTATTTCTATATTCAGAGACTAGACCCTACACTGATTTCCTGCAATATTCTGTGATCTACTGCAATTTGTGAGCTGACATGCTTATACCCATTTTGTGTCTTAGACCCCAGATTTAGTTCAAAAATGATTAAAAGATCTCCTGGCTCAATTCTGCAGCTTTTGTTTCAGCGTTGCTCTTCATTTCATTGTGTGCACATTCAGATCAGGAAGAAACAAAGTTCCACGTGCAAACAAGTTCTTAGCATGCAACAGGATTTGTATTTTATATTTTTTGCAGACCTTTATTATATTTATTTATATTGAAATTCTCTTGACATTTCTGATCATTCTTATTAATGTATACTTCTTCAATGTTGTTTTGGGAGTTCATTTTATTTACTCCTCATAAAGAGTTTGTTTCAAAAGTACATCAAATACAATGTTTCATAGTTGGACTGGTACAAGATGGAAGAAGACATGACCAGAAAAAAAGCAGGCACCAAACACAGGGATGATTCCAAGACCAGGTTCAGCAAGAGGATATACTGGCAAGTCACTCCATTTTGATGGTATTGCTAGTGGCTGACAAGGCTACTATTTCTCATAGCTGTAATGCTGCTGAATGATTTGCAGCTCCCATTCAATGTCAACAAACCCCTAGATGTGTGTTGAATAAACGCTGATGTGTCATTCTGCATGGCCAGTACTTTCATTAACTCTCCCACTAAATAACATGGTATAGAATCAAAGAACTAGATAGTATTGAAGGAGACCATTCAGCCCATTGTGCCAGAGCTGGCTCCTTGAATGCGCTATCCAATTAGTTGTTTGCGTCTGCTCGTTCCCCATAGCCCCATAGATTTTTCCCTATCAAGTGTTTATCCAATTCCATTTGAAAGTTGATTCCACCACCCTGTCAGTCAGTGGATTCCAGATCACAACAACTCGCTGTGTAAAAAGAGTTTCCTCTTGGGCAGAATTTTTCACTGCCCGCAATCGGCTCTGTGCCGCAATTTTACGCGGGTGGACCAATTAAGGCCCGCCCAGTGTAATACTTGAGCGGTTTGTGCGGGCGGTGGGAGGAGGGAGAGTCGGGGCCAGCGCATGTGCACGAAAGACCGCTTCAATCCCCCGAGGCATGGAGCTGCCTCAAGGAGATTGAAGGGCTTCTGAAATTATTAAATAAAAGGTTTATAAATTTATTTAAACATGTCCATCTCATGTGACCTTTATATTTATGAAAGTTTTTTATTTATTTAATAAAAGCTTTAGGAAACCTCGTCCTGCTTGTGGATGAGGTTTCCTAAAAAACCCGAAGGCCGCTTGGCCTTTTCGCCTGCCCGCCAACCTTAAGGTTGGACAGGCAGTGATGGCAATGACCTTAATGAGATCCTTAATGGCCTTAATAGGCCTTTTACATATCGGCGGGCACGCAGCTGACTCCGGCGTGCACCTGCCGAACTAAACATCGCAAGACAGTGCGATGACATCAGGACGCAGGTTCGACATCATCGCGTGTCATTTTATGCGTCGGCATGTTGGACCCGCCCCCTCATGCCGACTGAAAAATTCTGCCCACTTGTATCCTTTGTTTCTTTTGCCAACGGTGCGAGGATATTTTTTTTTAAAGGATACAATTTCTAATTCTTCTTTTACTGGCTAAATTTAAAAAAACAATAAACTGTAATCCTATTGAGACAATGGAGGGGACTGCCAGCCAGCTACAAAAAACAAACTTGAATTCTGCCCAAATGCAATGAAAAGAGAACAGACACCCAAAGCACCCACCTCCACCCATTCACCCCCTGCCCCCATGGAGCATGAAAGATTCCATCTCCTGTCGGCTTTCATTCTATCCTGAAATTCTTCAAAAGTTTCTGTGAGAAGACATCAAAATGCAGTTATTTGTCTTACAAAACAATGACTACTGCATACATGGTAATTGAATTCCTCTGGAATATACAGCCAGCAGAACTTTTAAAAACTATTTACAAGTCAGAGAGATCACAGGAAAGATCAGAATGCCAGAATGCTGCACTGAAAAGCTGCAAGGGAGCTCTCTCTCTCAAAATTATTGTGGCCAGATTTGAAAAGTAACCATCCTAAGAAGAGAAATCTACAACAAACCAAGATCTTTTGAAATAAAATGTGGAAATTTGCTCTATACAACTACACCCAGGAAGACAACTGAAAAAAATAGCCGCAACAAGGAATCACTGTGTCAAGACCAGCGAAAGAACAGTTAACCATATATTTCTTGGATTGTTTATCTTCTTCATGAACTGTAAAAGTCTTTAAGCCAATTCTCTTATTCTACCATCTCCACCAGTGTGTGTGTGGGCCCAAGGAATATATGTGACACCCAAATGGTGGTTGCCATTTACCTAGTATTTTTAAACTTGTGGAGTAGGGTCAATAAACCTATCTTGTTCTCTTCTTAAACTCAGAAAGCCTGTCTGGCTAATTCTTTATAATCTGAAAATGTACATAGTGGGACTCCAGCAGTATTGTCAAAGCAGATAATCATTAAATTCACAAAAAAAACCCTGTTATGGTCAGACTTGGAGTGATAGATTAGGGGAGTCATTTTTACCCCTCCTCACGTGGTCGCAACACCAATGGCTGTAAATGCTCTGGTTACTGACCCTCCTACCAATGGCAAGATTCTCTTTATTTACTCCATCAAAAACCCTTCATGATTTTGAACACATCTAGAAAGTCTTTCCTTAACCATAAGTAATAGCTATAATGAAATATTACCTTAATTTAACTACTTCAGATCATTTCTTGTGAACAAGAAGTATAAAAATATGTCACACTACTCCTATTAGTGCGCTCAATTAAATTTCCTGTTCAGCTCTCCAGTTCTGACTGCCTCTGGGCTTGAGGTTAGCGATTTTTCCCTCAATAGGCCAGTCTTCCTCCATGATCTAGATGGAGTCTCTTTAATATAAAATACACTGCTCAAGAGGAATTCACTTCCAAATTCTTCCCGCGGACACATGGTCACAAGAAACATACTGGAGTTCAAAACATCAGTTTGTTTTTCTTATTGTTGTGAATGGAATATAATTTCACATCTAGTAGGTATTCTACGATTAAATTTGATGAAACGTGGGTCACAAGAAAAACAAAGTAACAGTAAAGAAGCAGCAAGCAGCCCATGTTGGCAATGCAGAAAATGTCTGATGAATGATTTAATGGAAAGTCCTTTACAAGGCCCCAAGCTCTGTTTGCAGTGAAGCAATTTGTTTGAAGTTCCCCTTTGTGAGAATTACAGTACGTGTCTAATCTCCTTAACCACCAAAACCTAGCTGCATTTTGCACCATGTTCCAGTGTTTCCGACAAAAATTGTCTCACAGAAGCAGTATGCTGTGTGTGTGTACGTGTGTATGAAGGACTGTTGATTTGGTGTTGTTATTGAAGAGATTCTGTGTTGTCAGTATCGCTGTAAAAGAAACATGTGGCCAATCATCCTTTTTTGGACTCCTGAGGGGTAATTCCCTCCCATTTGGGAGAGCAGTTAAAATAGAGTGTCTCCAATTCCTGCTCCGTTCCTGTTGATCAGCAATTTTAACGACTTTGGGGCAGTTGAAGCTCCCACCACAGTCTAATCGTTAATTAATGCAAATTGTGGTTATATCATGTCATTGGGACCCCGATGGTATTTTAACCCGCACCTGAGTGAGATGCCCACTGAGGCCGCCATGCCAGGTGACTTTCAGAAAAGTTACCCGCTAAGATAAATCTAAACAAGAAAACATTCCCTATTGGTGCCCAGTTAAACAGGAGTGCTCCTATGGCCAGAGTTCCCGCCCCACCCCCTGCCAAAGCCACGAGGAGCTCCAGGTTCCTCCCCATCTTACCATGTAGCTGGCTACCTTCTATCATTGCTGGCGGGCAAGAGTCACATGAGGGGACATGTTATGAACATTTTTAATTTCTTTATTTTTTATTTTCAAAAATCTTTAGCTCTGTGGCTCAGGGGGGCTTTTACTGTGCGTACCCGCGCGTATGCACGAGCGTCAGTGCTCACGCTCCTCCTGCCCCCACCCCAGCAGCGCAGTCGGAGCCTGATCGTGGGCAGCAGTTGGCTTCCCGACCGCTCCCGGGCCCGCCCACCGAGCCTGCCTGACCACCAGAAAATCCGGGCTCCACATGTCTTAGTCATGTGGATGCACTGTGTAATGCGATACTGAGATATACAGACCAAACAATTCAATTCATACTCTGTGATAAAGCCACTAATCTTAACAGTGGTGGGAGTATGATAACTGCCTTAGTGTTCCAGGTCTCGGAAAAGCATCAGCCGCTGTCCCTGCTTCTGATTGTAATCCCAGTCGAAAATGACAGGTATGGGAATGGTGACTGAGGCCAGTAGCAGGCTCATCTCTGATGGCCCTTGGGGCAGGCAGCCTGTTGGCGTTCTCTTCCTCGGCTCACAAATGGCGAATGACCACGAACGCAGAGTGCGGGTACCCACGAAACCACCCAACTACCACGAGGAGAGGGTGGCATGGTTAAAAGGGATAGAATTCGACAGAAAAACAATGGGTGGTGAAACTGGGTTTGAGCAAAACAAGTGAGGACAAATTGGTTGCTCATTTTAAATCTCATCCAATTTTTTTCCAATGGACTTGAGATAATGGTACAGGGGTCTAAAATCAAGCTGCCAGTTCACTAACAGCTTGTTCTGCACAGGACTACTTCACCCCTCAAGCTATTTCTAGGTGAAGGCTTCTTTATTAAAGGTGGTTCATTGGAATTTGTGAAAAAGACTGTTTGAGTTCTCGAGATTCAGAAACAAGAGTGATGAGAAAAAACGAGTGACGTTTGAATGTGACTGAAATCGAAAATCCTTTTACCTTCCCATGGATATCAGATGAATAATTTCTAGAGCAGTTGGTATGAATGACTCAACAGGTAGAGATTTGAAAAATCACTTACATTCCACATCTGAATATTAAACTATGTTATTTTAGAGTTTAGTTACTATAGAGTCCCACGTCTAAAACAGTTACAAATCGTAATTTCGCAATGCTGGTTTTTAAATTTAGTTTGCATAAAAAAGGGGGAAAAAGTTCAAAGGTGCGTTAACAGAAATATTTTCATTTCATAAGTCTCCAGTACTAACACAAGTGCTCCTACTGGCTGTTTCTGTTTATGACCCTGATAATTATTTTTGTATGGCAGCATCACCAATCTTGCATTTTAAATAGACTTTTAATTAGAGTTGTGCCAAATTTAAAATATTAAAATGCTTCAGAAAAAACTTAAAATTATTCTCTCAAGTTTTAACCTAACCAACTTACTGCCCCATTGCATCATGTTTCCCACAGGTAATATAAAAACCTTAAAAGGACACAATGCCCAGCATACTTGCAAACAAATCAACTTCTCCAGGAAACTTTTAAAGCACTTTTACACGAACGGCTATTGCAATATTATAGTGCTGCCTAGTAAAAAGCTGGTGACTCTAAACAGAATTTTCATGGATCCTAAAACTGGAGTTTTGAAGGTGAAGGCACAAAAAAACATATTTTTCTATAGATCAGAAAGTAAATGGGGGTGGGTGGGGGGGGCGTAAACAGTAGAGACTGTGGAGTGTTGTTCTCCAGCCCCAGTAGAAATACAAGGGCTAATGTTGAGATGCCCTGAAGGCCATCAGACACTGTCTCCCTGCATTATCATCATGCATAGAGACAGAGGCTTCTGACATTCACAGTGGATTCAGTGGAGCCCAGTGCAAGCTAGCAGAACTGGATATAAACCAACAAGTATAAAAAAATGTTTAAATTAGGAGCTCACTCAATAACATGTTTGAGAGCATAGGCAGTGCTCCAGCTGTTGAGTGCTAAAGAAAAACTACTGCCTTGGTGGTCCTTACCTTTTCATAGGTCAAGTCACCTTGGGCTGAATTTTATGTGCCCCTAGCGGGCATGTTTCCTGTGATGGGGGGAGGGGGGGGGGCATGTAAAATAGGGCGGACACTCATCTCAACATCATCCCACCCACCCCCAAGCTCTCCCCCATAACACGGGAGGGGGGGAAATGGGTGCTGAAATCGGTAGCCCACCCTCCATATTTAAATAAATAATCAAGGGTCAACAGGCTTGTCAAGCTAACTGACCCTGATAATACCCTGCCCTCACCATAAAGTGTCTGGCGTGGGCAGACGGGTGGGAGTGGGAAGCCCGATTTTTTCACTCAAATGCTTGAAGGGTGGGAAGGAAGGGAGCAGTTGCTCTTCGGGGGCTGCCTTTTGCCAATTGCATGGTGACCCCCCCTCTTAAGTTGAACCTTCCCACCTGCTCCTTCCCTTATAGCCAGCCCCCCCGCCCTCCCCATACCCCTCTCCTTAACCTACCCAAACTCTCCCAGCCCAAGACTCCAGGCTTACCTGCTCCAGGAATCCATGGGCCCTGGTCTTCTTCTTCTGCGACCCCGGCTGAGACCATCAGCGCCTTCCTGGCACTGCCGGAACTGATGGAGCTGCCAGCCAATCAGGTGATTGGCCCAGTGAGGGACGGAAGTCCCGCTGAGCCCTCGTGAGCCCACCCTGCAGCGCTTTGTGGCTGCGGGGCTGGTCGGAGTGGAGCATGTCGGCTTCACACCGCCATTGTTTCCGGGGGTGGGTGGGTGGGGGGTGCCATCCACCCTCCACCCTGTATTATTCAGCCCTTTGTCCTTTGTTCTGTACTTCAGCCTCAAAGGGCTGCATCAGCCATTGATGGCGTCCTAAGTTCTGAACTACAGATACCCCACCCAGTACTTCCAGAAGATCACATACAATGGTCCCAAAAACCCCTAAGTAAATGGATGGGTTTTGGAATGCGTTAAAATCTGACCCCAAATGTTGGGAGTGCCAGAATAATACTTAAATGAGTTGACCTGACTTCACTGTTGGAATTCAGTTCCTTTGTGTGCAGGCACATGGAGCACCGCGGGAGGAGCAGTCCCCATTCACATCCACAGGGAGGGATTTTAAACAACCAAAAACAGCTGGGTTGGGGTCGGGTGTGATGTAAAGATTTCAAGAATCTTAAACTCAAACCCAATCTGCCTCCTCTGCTTTCAGAAGTAGGGTTGGTCACTTAAGTATCACAATGTTTTAGATTTAATCTGCCTTCCAGGTTTAACCCTTGCCAGCAAGATTTCCCAGGCACCTAAAGGAAAGCAAGGGCCACTTTGGGAAAAATGTAAGTGCACTTAGAGCATTTCCTATGGCGCAGGAGGAGCTGGAATGCTTCTATACTTAGCACTTCTGACTGAAGATGGTTGTGAAAGTTCTGGCCTAGACTTTTGCACACACGCACTGTGCTCCCCTATCATTGGAGATTGGGATCTTTATGGATCCTTCATCCCCATTAGTTGCTTAATTATCTACCATCATTCATGACTTTATGTGGCTGGACTGCAGAGCTTTGATTTGATCTATGGGATTGCTTAGTCTAGTCTATAGCACGCTGCTTCCACTGTTTAGGTGTGGATGTAGTCCTTTGTTGTAGCTTCACCAGATTGGCAACGCATTTTCCAACACTTTTTGTGGTTAGATTATTGTTTGCAATATCAGACAAAAATTGACAATTGAAAATGACTATTTCAATGAACTGGCCTTTTTGAAAATGCTTTTGTATAATATTCGGGCTATGATTTCTAAAAGCTGTTGCTTAAAGAAGAATCTATAGATTTTTAAATCAAACCATATGACATCAAACATTATCCATGTCTTGTGCATTACCACTTCTAGAGACGTTAATATTTCCTATCATTACAATTAGAAAAAATGAAGAGTAGTTTGTAGTGTAACTGTTGGTTCCAATCCACAATTATTTTAACTTCAAGAACTGTAAGAGCTCTCTCTGGCACTCTACTCATCTGCACCACACCCTCCCATTTGGCAGCACCACACTTAATAGTGTCTGAGGTAGGGAGTTTCCAATGTTCAGTCACAAGTACAAGCATGTGAGTGTCATTTGAACCGTTCCATGTTGGAAGTCTTCTTAAACAGGTTCACTCAGGAAACTCATAATTCTTTATCCTATACTAACCGATCTCAGGGCTTTAATTAACTAGAACACAGTGTAACTAAAGTAGGCACCTTTACTAAAGCCAATTTTCTAACCAGAAAATCCATGACTGTTTCCCAGAACCATAGTAACAATACTGCACACTGCACAATTTAAGTTAGAATTTATGGAGCTACATATGAAAAGTGCGGATTAACTGACGTGCTGATGACCACATTACATTCAGTTGTGGGATAGCTCCTTGTTGAAGAGCAGCAGCAGTATGTTACAGGAGGCAAAAGACGAGGAGTTGGAACAAGAAGGAAAGGTCCAGCAGAAGATGAGCAGCCACTGTAGGATTAACTAACCAGATTTATGAGGATGTTCTTTCCTTGAGATCTGCCTTCATGGTTAGTTAAACGTTCTCTTATGGGAATGTTTTTCTTAAACAATCAACAATCTTTATTACTGTTGACTAAGTGGGTAACACCAAGTTGGATAAAAAATAGACAGGCTACATTGTTTAAGATAATGGTTGTGGAGGTACAATATATGTGTAACGTAATGTGCTGTACTCTTTGTGTGTGCTAGTGTAACCTGGAGGTTGAAATACTGTTGTACTCTCAAGTGAGGTGTCACTGGTAGAAGTAGGAAAGCTAGAAGTACAAAATCTACTGTGGACCAACTTGTGATATAGTTGCCCTTCTATTTTACGGTAGCTGATCCAAACCATCCTGTTCAGGGACAGACTGGCTATATAAATAATTGGGAGGTTATGCATCTCTGGCTCATGGATATTTCCACTATCTGTATCTGTTTCCATGACATGCAATGTATCCCGTACCCCTACAGGGTAACTAGTCAGCTTCGATGCCCTTGTTATTGGTATCACCTGTGATGTCTTGTTTCCTTGAGGGAAATTCTTCTGTCACTTGGCAGGTGTAAACAAGTAACTGGCAGCAGCTTGAGAGGCAACCTCCTCTACATATGGGCTCCAGAAAGAGGAGTCAGCCATTGCACTGCTCAAGCACTCCCAGAATGTGTCAACAGCACCATTAGAATGTCTTTGAGAGATGTTCCAACTATGCTCATTGTTAGCATGCCTGAAGTTTCCCTAGCCGATGCTAATTGTTGCTCTATGGGAGTCTGTAGGTCAGGCCTTTGCCAAGTGGCTTTGGCTAACTGGCTGGGGACTCTGTTGTACCAGTTTACAGCAAATCATGAAAGGAACCAAGTGATTAATCACACATTTATGCTGCTGGGGTATCCTCCTTTTCACAGCCATCCCCTGAAGTCAGAATTACAACACAATTCATTAGGGGCAATGGAGAAATGAAGCCTCCACTCAGCAGCAGTAAGTCTTCATTACCACCTTTATCCATCCCACACTCATGAAAATGAACTCATTTTACATTCTCTACTGAATGCCAGACAGAATCCTGCCAGTATCTGCATGATGGGGATGGCTACAGCTTTAGGTGGTGATGATGCCAAGTACTGTGGCATGGTTTGTAGCTAAAAAGGGTCCAACATTTGGTTTAAGAGATTAAGATACAAATAGCAAGTCAAAAAAGACACACAACAAGTTCATGTGCACAGTTAGGCATATTGTTGCTGTACATAGAATATCTGACCTATTTCATGATAAAGTACAGTCCGTGCTTTACACTTACTGAAATGCATTTATGCAAATGCATCCATGGCATGTACTGGCTCCCAACTGGTGATTGCATGTTCAAAGGTTGTTGAATTACAACACCACCCACTTGTATTTATATGATGCCTTTAAAGTAATAAACCCAAAACACTTTACAGGAGTGTTATAAAGCAAAATTTGACACAGAGCTACATATGATATTAGGGAAGGTGACCAAAAGCTTGGTCATGGAGGTGATTTTGAAGGGATGTCTTAAACGGGGAAAGAGCAGTAAAGGTGGAGAGAGGCTTAGCGAGGGAATTCAAGAATCTAGGGCCTAGGCAGCTGAAGGCACAGCACCAATGGCAGATCAATTGAAACTCAAGAAACAAGAACTAGAGGTGCGCAGGTATTTTGGAGAGTTGAGGGGCTAGAGGTAGAGAGGGGTGAGGCCATGGAGAGATTTGAAAACAAGGATGAGGATTTTAAAATTGAGGCATTGCTTAACTGGAAACTAACTTAGATCGATGAGCACAGCGGGTGGTTGGTGAACAGGACTTGGTGTAAGTTCAGACATGGGTGGCAGAGTTTTGGATGACCTCAACTTTACAGAGGGTAGGATGTGAAGGCCAGCCAGGAAATAGTCAAGTCTAGAGGTAACAAAGGTATGGATGAGGGTTTCAGCAGCAGATGGGTTGACAGGCAGAGTCGAGCAACGTTATAGAGGTGGAAATACTCCACGTTTCCCTGGTTTTATTTATTTATGCTGCAGGTGTGTTCTTTGGAGCTTATCTTGGGGTCAAAACTGACACCAAGGTTGCGAACAGTCTGGTTCAGCCTCAGACAGTTACCAGGGAAAGGGATGCAGTTAGTGACTAGAGAATGGAATTTATAACAGGGGCTGAAAACAATGGTTTCAATCTTCCCAATATTTAACCACATCAACCACACACCCCCTGCCCCACCCCCATTGAGCTCAGTCTCTTATGTTGAAGATGGTTGTTTGCTGTATAGAAAATACAAATATGTTGTTGAATAAGCAGATATTTTAGACAGCATCAATAAAGTACTTTGGATATAGAATGCTTAGCAACTGAGTGAGATCATTTTTGTCAACAACCATGTGTGCATAATTACAGTGGCTTTTCAATCTTTCTCAGCCGAACCTTTCTAAGTTAGGTGTTTTTTGCTGGGCTAAACTATTTCTAAATCATGCTGCTGACTCCCCTATGTGTTGCAGTGTTGGCAATTAATGTTAAGTATATTGAAATACTCAAACAGACAAACATATCTGACATTTCAATCTGGTTATATAAAACTGAAATCATGGACGGGGTTTTATGGGGCCTAGAGCAGCAGGAAACATGGTGGGCAGGGTGACTTAATTAAGAGAGATCTAGACAGGTTAAGTGGGTGGGCAACAAGTTGGCAGATGGAGTATAATGTGGGTAGTGTGAGGTTATTCACTTTGCTCGTAAGAATACAAAAGGTGAATATTTTTCAAGAGGTGTGAAACTTGTAAAACTTGAAGCAGAGAGACTTGGGTGTACTTCTGAAGGAACACAGAAAGTTAGCATGCAGGTACAGCAAGCCAATAGAAAGGCAAGTGGCATGTTGACCTTTATTGCAAGGGAATTAGAGTACAAGATTAGACATCTTGCTACAATTGTAGAGGGCTTTGGTGAGACTGCACCTGGAATACTGTGTGCATTTTGGGCCTCCAAGGATATACTTGCCTCAGAGGTGATACAGCGATGTTTCACTAGATTATTTCTAGGGATGGGAGGGGGGGGTGCAGTTGCCTATGATGAGAGGCTAAGCAAATTGGGCCTATACTCTCTGGAGTTTAGAAGAATGAGAAGTAATCTCATTCATTGAACCATACGAAATTCTGAAGGGGCTTGACAGGATAGGCACTGAGAGGTTGATTCCCCAGGCTGTGGAATTCAGAATATGGGAGCACAGTCTCAGGCTAAGGGACCAATCATTTAGGACTGAGGTGAAGAAAAATTTCTTCACTCAAATGGTTCTGAATCTTTGGAATTCTGTACCCCAGAGGATTGTGGAAACTCCATCGTTGAGTATGTTTAAGTCTGAAACAGTCAGATTTTTGGTCTCAGGAAATCAAGGGATATGGGGAGCATGCAGAAAGCGGGGTTGAGATGGAAGATCAGCCATGATAATATGGAATGGCGGAGCATGCTTGAGCGGCTTGATGATCTACTCCTATTTCTTATGTTCTTATGATCTTTGCTTACTTTGAAGTCAGTGGTTTCATACACATAGATGATGTTGACATAGCTACCTACGTTTGTTCATGGTCATCCTTTTACCTTACCTTGATACTTTCCTCCAAGTTTGACATCTTCTTATGTAGTTAAATATACGTTTCCAATTTCTCTCAGTACATGGCCATGTTTTGGCCTCCAGGGTAATAGCTAGCCATGGCTGCTTTACCTTCTAGGAACTGGGTAAGTTGCCCCACTCAAATGGAGAAAGGAACTCTTTGTGACCTCACACATGGAAATCACCATTGGCTAATCATATTTTATGTCTCTGCTATTGTTCTTCCATATCCTTGAGAAATCCCCAGTTGGATTAGTGTTGTTTATATTTTTTGAGTGGCTGTTTGGCAGCATCATTGCAGTACCCTTTGGATTGGCCACTTAGCTGTGCATTAATTTTAGTGCTTCATAACACACTCAAGCTTTCAGAAAGGTCGCAAAATAAAGTTACAGTTAATAACAACTTGCATTTATTTGGTGCCGTTAATGTAATGAAACGTCCCAAAGCATTTTGCAAGAGTGTTGTCAAACAAAATTTGACACTGAGCCACACAAGGAGGTACTAGGACTGATGACCAAAAGCTTAGTTAAAGAGGTAGGTGTTAACAAGTGAGTTAAAGGATAATAAATAAAGCAATCCCTCACTGCCAACAGGGAGTTGCACTTGAAGGGAACGTGGATCGTCCATTTGGCATCAGAAGGTTGTAGCCCACTCTCTGACATTTGTTCAGTTTGATTGCATCTCCCAAATGGGAGTGTAAAATTGCTGTTTTGTGTATTACTGACATGGTGTTGGAAATGGGCAACTGCCATTTAAGCCACGGTCTGTGTGCTAACAAGCATTTAAATCTCTAGGTCTCCTCAGTATTAGCAGTAGTGGTTGCTGAGGAAACTTGCTTAATGGTACAGAAATAAATTTTGTCACAAGCACTGGGCGCTCCAATCTTTATCAGAAAAAAAATGATAATCTTTTGCTTTCAGGGTAGCCAATGGTGGTGTTATCAGAGAAAGAAAATGTGGGCAAGTATAGCACTGCAAGTACCTCAGAAGCAGTTTTACGTAATTTTAGTTATTTTACATCTGCTACCAGGAAGCAAAATATTTTGGGGGTGTAGTTATTTGGTACACCACAAATTCTTTTGATCCTCTAAGTTTTGTTTTCCAGGTAGAAACTGGAATTCACCTGACTCCATTTTCTAATTAACATCACAAATGTCCCTAAGGTATTTTTTAGGCCTCCATGGTGTTACTTTAGCACATAGCAATTCTCAACTGAAGTGGTAAACACATACACCCCCTAATGGTCTTGCAAGAGATGATAGGATGAACCTTAATGTCAGTTAACCTTAAACAATGAGGAAATAGCAGTCCCCAAATTTATTTCCATTATGGCCAACCATTCTCCCTCTACTGCTGGAGAAATGGCGTATTGCCGGATTTTTATTATTAAATGATGTGACAGCAACACAGCAACAATAATGATCAAAATAACATACAGTGTAATTGAGGGATAGCATGATATTTGCACCAGTGCTCTTAGCCCACACAAGATGAAACACTATAGCACAGCTCTAGAGATGAGTAGCACCTCTCTGCTAAACATATGCAATAAAATGCTGTTTTGATATAGAAACATAAGATGGATAAATTAAGTGTTAATAGAGCTGACTGCAATGGGGATAGCAATTACTGGTCAACTCTGTCTGTTTAACTGAAATAATTAATGCCATATCGGTGAGCTCGAGCAATGCACGAAACAGATTTAAGTGCAATCGTGCAAGACTGGCATCTATCTGCGTGTAACACCACTGTTGGAAAAACAAGTTTACTGTATTCAGCGAGGATGTCAGTGAGACAGTGTGATGTAAACAAGTAAATTGTGCATGCATTGCATTAGCAAATATGTACATGATTCAGTGATGCCCAGTTGGTACAGGGCTACAGTTAATTTTTGCAATGTTGTAAATTGATATTCAACCATTAAGTTGTCTGTAAATCTCTGTTGTAATCTGTTTTTGCTTATTCTCTAAAGGAAAAGAAGGGCGTATGTGTCACAGATCTTTTTGAACAGATCCGAGATATCACCCATTTGGAAGATCTTGAACTGATCTCAATCCTCTGCACCAAACAAAATAACAGCTGACTCTGCAGAAGTCCACTCACCTTCCATCCAAACAATTTATTCCATAATCTTCTTCTGTTTCTAAATGCAATGGGGTCATCAGCAACAGACCTGACATGTGGAGAGTTGCTTAGTCCAAAGATTTCATTCAGAACCTCACTATTTGTTGGCCAAACACCAGTGCTGGTATATTCTATCGAGATGCTTACCATCATTGAACTTATTGACTCAACCAGAGTCAATGCTGAATAAGACTCAAGATTATTAATGGGAACCCTGCATTTACAACTATATATTCTGCAATTGATCCAAATTGGATTGTCCTTTAGAAAGTGTTAATTGGAGTATGAAATGTTATTAAAATGAACTGTGTAATACTTTGATGACAAATATTGTAACAAGAAAAGGCTTTAAGAAACAAATAATCTGCTCAATTTTCTTTAAATCATTGAGAAAGGACATTTGAATATTTGAAAAAGTAAGCTTTGTCATCAATAGTTTTTACAAAATTGGCTGTGAATTGGGTTACTGAGACCCCATTAACATTTCTTTCTTATATTTGTTTAAACAACTACCAAGTTACTTTTCTGACACTACTCGATATAAGTAAAACAGAAACAAAAATACCTGGTAAAACTCAGCAGGTCTGGCAGCATCTGTGGAGAGGAGCGCAGTTAACGTTTCGAGTCTGAATGACCCTTCAACAGAACATTGATATAAGTAATTATGTCTAACAGAAGAGTTTCACTAACATGCAAAGTCAAACTGCTCAATATGATCAATAACTGTGTTTCTACTTGCAGGAATGTCTATTTGGCTCTCTCTTTTAATTGAGTTCAGTAACTTCATCAAGTCGCTTCCCAAAGATTATTTCTTCTCAAATCCTAAGTAAAAAATATTGAGCAGAATATAAGGCTTCCTGTGCCCTAGTAAATTGATTTCATGATCTTTGCTCTCACTTTCAAATCTCTTCACGGCCAGACTGTCCCTCAGTTGTCTCCTCCAGTTATTCATTGATGGACTCACCACATGCTGCTCTGACCCTGGTATTACCCTTGGCTTGAGCTCTCTTTGCTCCATCACTAGCAGCCATTCTTTCATTCACAATGCCAGTCCTTTGGAATGCTCTCCCTGCTTTCAAAAGCCTCGCAGAACCCTTTTCCTTTGTCCTTTTCCATCTTTCCCCGGCCTTTCTGTTTTGCTTTCTCCTTCCTGCATGGCTTTCATTTCACTCCATTGCCTTGTAAAGGTCTGTACATGAAAGGAACTGTAGGAACGTAGAAAAATATGTCACATTGTAATATCTATTTTTTTAGACTGCTGAGAATGAAATTCACTGTCAATCCCAGAACATCAGATTTTGAAACAACAACATGCATTTATGTAGCACCTTTAAAGTGCTAAGGACATCCCAAGGTAGTTCACGGGAGTGTTAGCAAACGAAATCTGACAGCTGCCACACAATGATTATTAAGACAAGTGGTCAAAAACTTGGTCAAAGAAGTAGGTTTTAAGGAACATCGTAAAGAGAGAGAGAGAGAGAGAGAGAGATAGTCAAAGAGGTTTAGGGATACCATTTCAGTGCTTAGGATCTAGATAGCTGAATCCACTAGTGCAGGCAAGTCAGCGTATATCAGTGCTGGTCCCAAGCCCTGATAAATGGGGAGGGTTAGGTAAATGAGGAAGGGCACCCAGCTGTAAAACCACCTGCCAAATCCAAATGACGGTTGGTATGAATGGAAATGGACCCATGCTAGGGCTTGTCCTGCAAGCAACAAACAGGGTCCCTGCCTGAACCCTGTAAGGAATGGGCAAGTGTTACCATCCAATAGACAAGGATGGCTAAAGAAGACAGCCCAAAAGAGAAGTGAAAAGATGCAGGGTGCCTGGAAGAGGAATGAGCAATTGACAGGAGGAGATGGAGAAAGGTGATCAGCCAGCATTATGCGACATCAAGTAAAATGGGAGAAACTGAAAGAAGAACAAGAAAAGGGATCCAGACTGCTGAAGGCGTGCTACAAATTGAGGATGTGTGAGAAGTTAGAATTGGAGGAGCACAGGGATGTGAGGGTTGAAAGGCTGGAGGAGATTACAGAGGAAGTGCTGAAGCCATGGAGGGGTTTAAACAGAAGGATGAGAATGTTACAATTGAGGCATTGCTGGACTGGGAACCAAGGTAGATCAGCGAGCACCAAGCTGATGGGTGAATGGGACTTGGTTTGAATTAGGATATGGACAGCATAGTATTGGATGATTTCAAGTTTATGTGAGGTGGAAGGTGGGAGGATAGCCAGGATAGCATTGGAATAGTCAAGTCTAGAGGGAACAAAGGGCTGAATGAGGGTTTCAGAGGCAGATAAGCTGGAGGCGGAGCCAAGCTTGGTTACATTATGGAGGTGGAAGTAAATGGTCTTGGCAATGGAGAGGATATAGGTTAAGAACCTATGCTGCAAATAAACTCCAAAAAATAATGCGCAGGATGAAAAGAATCCATGTGACTGTTCTCTCCCATTATAGAGCCACTATGTGCTTTCACTTAGAACTGTTTTAATAAAAGAATATAGGATGTTTAAAAAAAACATTATGCTAATCTGTTTTCAGTTTCGCTGCCCATTAATCCCATCACTAGCAATGAACTTGATCAAAGCTATTAAATTTAGATTGTCCATCAATACTGTGTCGTTAACATAGGAATAAAATTTAACTTTAATTGCACAATGTTCAGATATACCTTCAAACAGAGAAGATAATTTTATTTTAAAGGACAGATATCATCTGGGAGAAGAAATAGGGCTCTGCATGGTTAACTTAGGTAAGTAAGTAAGTAAGATGGTAGTTATAAAGTCTATTGTTTTGCTTATGATAATTTTACACAAATTCCCTCTA
Organism: Cetorhinus maximus; assembly: GCF_964194155.1. Classification (NCBI taxonomy): domain Eukaryota; kingdom Metazoa; phylum Chordata; class Chondrichthyes; order Lamniformes; family Cetorhinidae; genus Cetorhinus; species Cetorhinus maximus. The sequence goes on from NC_135899.1 coordinate 70,495,618, forward strand.
TTTTTCTCACCTATATCATCCTGACCAATGCATCAATTATATCTAATCATTGTCACTCTGATTCAACGTGTGTCCCATCAGTCTGCAAGAACATAGGAACAGGAGGAGGTCATTCAACCCCCATTCCATCATTCTGTTAGATCACAGCTGATCTGTGCTTTAACTCTTATCTACCACACTTGATTCAATAACCCTTAATTTCCTTGCCTAACAGAAATCTATCAATCTTAATTTTGAAATTTTCAAAACTCACCTAACCTCAACAGCAAATGGGGCGGGGGAGGGGAGAGTAGTGGGGGTGGGGTGGCGCAGGTGTGGTGGTCAGAGAGAGTTACAGATTTTCACTACACTTTGGTATGGTGCATTGTGTTTTTTCCACTGATACCTGCCGTCACATTTGAAAATAAGATGAAATTCAAACTTTCTATTTTCTTCAGAGTAAAAACATGAGTCCCACAACAAAATACTGAAATTTTGTAAAAGATTGTTATTTATATGTGAAGCGTAGTGAAATGCCGCAACAGAGTAGGTCAGTATATACCATACTGTGTGTGTACAATTCCCTCCTGAGAAGTGGTGACTCAACATTAAGGTCTGTCTATATCTCGCTGTGTTTTGTAATAAATCACAGGACACACTTTTGGAATATTATTTTTAAAAGCGTGAAAGAAATTCAAAAACTTTCTGTCCATAGTGGGTTAAGAATGTAACAATTAACCAGAAAGTTATTTTCATAACCCAGCAAAGCATAAGTTGCAAATTAATTTTTTAATAAAACCATCCATTTTATTATTATAATCTCCTGTTAAAAGTTGAAAACTACGATATCAAGTTAAAAAAAATTATACTCCCAAAATCATGCAGGATATTCTGCGAGGGATTTAATTCTCCCTCCGGTGGAAAGCTGTAACCTACTTTAAAATTAAACTCTAATCATTTTAACTGATTGTTGCATTTCATGTAACATATAAGTGATTTTCTTCATATCTCCGAGACTGAATTTTATGATGCAGAATTAGGGAGCATTTAAAACCGCAGATGGTTAAATTGATGGTATAGCCTGAATGAACCTTGTATGCTTTGGATTTTACTTAAGTGCATTTATCCTCCTGCAGCACTTATTCAACAGCTTTTATCTTCAATCAGTCACATTTTTAGGATATAATGTAATATCAAGGGCTAATGAACACTTTAAACTTGAATTATAAAACAAAAATCTAGTCCTGCTTCAAAACAATATTTCTTGGTTAATAAACCAGAAATATACATTTTACATTATGTAAAATAATGTTACAAAAACTGATGGGGCACTATATAAAATGGTGACATTTCAGCAGTGAAATTCCCTGTTCTTGTCACTGAGTGTGCTGTACTCATGTGCTTCTTTTGTATCTTATGATAGTTGTTCATTTGTTTGTGGTGAGATAGGCAATGTTTCATTTCGTTTGCAGTTTTAAAACATGTTTTGCAACAGCAGCAGATTTTGCATGTATAATTTTGAGGGCCAATGTTAATTGTACATCAGTTGTGTTTAATTATATGCAAGTGGAGGGCAATGATTGGGGTTTTCACTTCAGCACAAATAAAGAGACACTCACTGAAGCTGCATGTGGTTGAGTTAGGAGGGTTATGCTTGTAATGTTTCACTCTGTAAATAAATGTGAGGCTGAGTAAAGATTGGCTCCAGCACTATCCTTCACCATCTGGCTTTCTGGAAAATAATATATAATGGTGGAGATTGCTGATGGCCACTCAGACCTTGCTGCTGCCCCTCATTAACCTACTGCTCATTTTGGAGGCACAACATAGAAGCCCAGGCAATACTAATCATACCAATTGTTACCATTATCCACACTCCTGTTTTCCTTCTGTTCCTGCAATCTGATCGGTCACCAATGAGGGAGCTTACAACCAAGCAGAAACACAAATAGGTTGAAATCATTAATATAAAAGCAAAATTCTGTGGAATCTGAAATAAAAACTGAAAATGCTGGAAAAACTCAGCAGATCTGGCAGCATCTGTGCAGAGAGAAACAGAGTTAACATTTCAAGTTCGTATGACTTCTTCAGAACGGTTGAAATCACACTATGAGATAAACAGTTAACATTTCAAGTTCGTATGACTTCTTCAGAACAGTTGAAATCACACTATGTGATATCAGTAACAAACCCATTATGAAATTCCTCTGCTCACCATTTTAATAAAGGCATTAACTCATTTTCAGCCCCAAAATGTATAGAGGTTTACAGAATGATATTCCTGCCCTGTCCTTATTTATATCATAAATAAGAAATAACCACTTAAAAGTGGAAGATTAAAAGAAACACTTGCAGATGTTGGGAGCCTAAAATTAAAAACTGAAGAAACGCATTAGGCCTATCAGTACCTAAAATTGGAATATAAGTTGGCGTTTATGGTGGGTTTTTCTCATCAGATTTTTTTCTGAAGCTGACCAAGCTGATGTTCATCAAGCAGCACCAGGAAAACCAGTTAGTCTTCAGCCCAAGGACTTTTCTGCCTAAAGATCTTAGCCCTCAAGCCTTCCCTGACAGAAAAGTAAAGCCTAAAGAGGCAAGACCTCAACAAGGAACAAAGCAATATCAGCTTAGATTTGATTGCTGTACTTCATGTCCATGACTACCTATAATCAACACCCCTGTTGATTTACTGGTATTTCGAATAAAAGACTAATGGCTCTTTGATCTACCAATTTTATGATCTGTGTTTAGCCTAATATAACTTCAGAGACTAAAGTATTTATATTCATTTGGGTTCTACTGCAGATGAAGTTTCATAAAACGTTCAACAACAAAAAAAAGCGCTCGAGACTTAGTCAGAAAAACAGGAAATATCAAAGACTCAGCTTTTATGATCATTCTTGTTAGTTCGAAAGGAATTTGTCCACTTTAGATTCTTTTCACACAGAGAGTTGCTCACATGCTGTCGATTTTGCTTTTAAGCTGAAATAAGGATGTGGTTTTAGAAGTACATTCAAGCAATTTACCAGCAGACTTGGTTTTTATGTCCTTCAAAGGCTAGGATTTTTTTCCCCAGAGATATTTAAAAATCTGTGTTTTAAAAAATTTTCTTACTGATATTTCTGATACATTATTGAGCAAGTAATACCATCAGATGGGGTATGAGGGTGCTTCTTGTGATAGATGGAATCAGTTTTTGCAATAGCTTTTTCTGTTCTTGACTCCACCACCCCCCCCACCCCGCCCCAAACCCCTGCAACCCCAATCCATCCTCAGTTCACCTTCCTCGTAGCCCATAACTTATAATACTACAATATGGCTCTCTTCAGATCATCTGTAAGTCCATCCAGAAAACCTTAACAAGGGTCATTCCTGCTGTTTAATGCCTCTTTTTATTGATTTCTCTGGTTCCGTGTCTGGCCACCCAAATACAAGAGATCACCGAGAAAGAACTGGTTAAATTTATTCTATTTTCAGCATCAGTGTTCTCTGGAACAGGGTGGTTTGATTGTTGAAGGAATTGGTCATTAAAGATTGGCAGTCAGTATTAACATTAAGAGAGGTACCAATTTCTTATTCACTCCCCCTGCAGCACCAAATAGGCGATAAGAAAAATAACTAGCAGATCATCCATGGGTTGCTTACCATGAGTGGGAGGATATGTTGTTTTCTTAACAACAGGGGTGTTATCAACAAAGTGTGATGGGAGAAAGAGTGACATTTACAGGAAATGCAAACTATGTATCATACGTTTGATATATTTTAAGTTTTTAAAAAGAAATGTGGAGCACATAACGAATCACATACTCCTCTCAGAACATTGCCAATTTGTTGAGGTTGACTTTCAATTGTGCCAAATAACGTAATCATCCAAAACAGAACAGGTCCATGTGACATCTGCCCTGAAGTTACATGTGGTACCTTTCCCAGAAAAATTAATAGTGCCTTTTGTAAAATATTCATTGACGTTTCCTTCACAACATTATGACTGATTAAAATAATCTATTGGGTCTGCCTGGAATGGACATAACAAATGAAACAAGAACAAATAAATTTGCCACAATCTTTCAGGTACTGATACAAATTGCTATCTTAGCAGCCATACTATAATTAAGCCGTAGAGAACTGATCGGTTTGATATTTCACCTCCTCCAACCTTGCCCTCTAGTCGTCATACAATTTCTTCTCCTGACATCAGTGGGGTAGAGTTTGTCTTTTCTGTTTAAGCCAATGGAAATAAAAGTCAAGAAAGATGTAAAACAGTCCCCCAACTTGCTATATCCTGGTTTATACTATTGCAAAAGGTCAAGATCTACCACAATGACTCATCCTGGGGTACAGATCCATGATATCAATAGCCATTGTTGAACTGGGTATATACATACTGGACACTGGTGGGCTTTTCACTAACTGGCACCATCATATCTTAGCCTGATGCTATCTTCCGCTGACATCCTCACATATTGCACTTTCAGTAAACTGATAGCAATCATGAACAATAGCTGTAACTGAAGAACATTACATTGGAAAACTTGCAACTGTATAACGACAGGAGCCTTCAATGTAAAAAGTGAACAGCACCTTTACGGTTTCTTTTTCAATGTTACATCCCTGTTAAACCCTTAGGATGTTCAGGCAGTGATTCATTACTATTAACAGGGTCATTTTTAAGAGACTGCAGGGCACCTATGTCTCAAGCAGAATTCCCAGGATAAGGTCCAAGGCACTGTTAGGATTGAACATTGTCAGTTTATGTGGAGATTGAAAGATGAAATATCTTCTTTATATATGCTTCATCCTGAAAGAGGAAGAAATGAGAGCACTCTAATTTTGCTATTAGATCATAGTGCACAAACACGCTTTGAACACAAACGTGTTCATTGGAACATTCTCTTTCAGCTATTTCATTTTAAGTAGTTAGACTTTTTTGAAAGAAATGGACTAAGACTGCCACTATGTATGCTAGAGAGAAATTTCAGAAGAACTTGTTTGCATGCATTTTCAAGGTAAAAGTGGTTGATTTATGTTTTTGGAAGTAACACTGATGATTATTATGGAAAAGACTGCAGTTTAGCTCATTCAACCCTTTTGGTTCAATAAAACTTCATAATTCATAACTTAGTATCTTCTGTGTGCGGTGGGAAGGGCCTGAGGGTTCTGGGAGTTAAGATAGAATATCAGATTAAATACGAGCAAGCCAGATAATTTAATTTTCTTTTTCTATTTACTTGTTTTAAGTTACATTTTCAGTGTGGGAGGGGAGTTGACTTTTCCTTATGTGATTTTTATCCCCCACTTTTAGATAGCGTTTGAGCGGCTGGATAGGAACTTCATTGCAGGCCTAAATCTCTACAGCAAATTGCTTGTTGGTTACACATTGTAGCTTGAAATTACTCACCATCTGCGTTCCCTCCTCTCTGCGCAGAAGCACCCAATCTTCCCTCATCACTTCCCTTACCCCTCTCCAAAACCAAGCTAAGTCTCAAAGTTCAGGACAAGTCTTTCTCTGGATGTAGCTGTGTACAATCCTGAACACAATCATTTTACTTTTGTACATTTAGACCCTCCTTCATTTGGACATATGACACAATCCTTTAGAACTAAGACTCTTGTGTTGTTCTGTCTTCAGCTGATGGGAAAACACTCCCTGCAGCCCAGGTAGATAAATCTGGCTCCATCCCAATAGGAGAAGTGCCACTTCCATAAGGCAGCCCACCAAGTAACTGACAAAACTCTTTTTGTGTGACTCACAGATTCAATTAGCAGTTATTATGCAGAATGAGATTCATCATCCTTAACCACAAGATCATTTTCCGTTTGGTAAAGCTCTTTAAAAATAAGCATTGCGGAGAAGCAAACAAAATGGGCCACTGTTATCTAAAACATGGCAATTTGGACATCATAAAACACATGCCATTGAATAGTACAGTGGTCCAGAAAATTAATTAGCAGAGTTTGCCCCTTTTGAGAAAATCAATCATAAACTAAATATATCTTAAGAAGACTTTTCAGTAGAGTCATTGGAACAGAGTTGCTAGGTCAAGAAAAAGCACATTGTGATCACCATGAAGAAGGCACACATCTTTAACAGTTTAGATGCTGTTAAGTTTTACAAGATTTTGTTTTAAAGTTGTTCACCATCAGAAAGGCTCATCTGTTATACAAACAGTTCCTTTTTTGGTTAACCTTATTTCAAGGGCACTAGAGTGCATCCCTTCCTCATGTGAACAGCAGAAGTAAGAATTTTTTTCAGATGCAAACTCTATTTTTCTTGGGAGCAGAGAGCAGACAAGAAGTTTCAGAAATCAGAGTAGTTCTCACGTAAAGGAGGCTTTCGAAAGCCACCAAGCGTCTATTCTGCTGCTGAAACGGAAGTGTCTAATGGGGATAAGGAAGTCATTGGTTTTTGATGGCCATCAGAGTGGTTTTCAACTTCTCTCACATCGCCATGACCGTGCTGTAAACTAATATCAATGCGTGAGAAAGGATGTGAAAAAAAAGTGTGAAAGTAAATGAAAACATTTGAGGGAACTGTTCTAATTTCTTAACAGTCACTAATAATAAATGGCAACATTGAAGTTTTAGAAGAAGCAGAATATTTTAGTCAGCTAATTTGAAGATAATAGTCAGAAACATGCATTGTTTTCCATCAGGGACACCACTGGACTGTTCCACTCAAATCATCCCATCAGCCGGAAGTACGAGAGCAGCTCAGCAGTTTAGATTGGCAGATTGTAAATGAAATGCCCCTTTAAGAAGAGTTGTGAACATCTTCTATCTCCTCCCATCTATTTTCTTCTCTATACAAAATATCCTGCATCACATTTCATCTCCATCATTTCAGCTCTGTAGCTGGCCTTAGAAGATGTACAATAATAATACTGGTCTACTCTCAGATCTTATTTTTCATTAAAAGCAAAATACTGCTGATGCTGGAAATCTGAAACAAAAACAAAAATTGCTGGAAAAACTCAGCAAGTCTGACAACATCTGTGGAGAGAAAGACAGAGTTAACCTTTCAAGTCCATATGACTCTTCTTCAGAACTAAAGAGTAGAAATGTGGTGAAATATATACTGTTTAAGGGGGGGTGGGACAGGTGAAGCTAGAAAGAAGGCCAGTGATAGGTGGAGGCAAAGGAGAGATTGCAAAAGATATCATAAACAACTGGTTGAAGGGGTGTTGATGGTGGTGATACTGGCTTAAGGAGGTGCTAATGTGACATTAAGAGTAGAAAGCAGGATGAGCAAGTGACAGAGGGCACTAGTGGTGGGGGGCGGGGGGGGGGAACGGTGTAGGAAAAAAGATCGAAATAGGCTAAAAGATGGGGATAAAACAATGAATGGAAATAAATTTTAAAAATAATAATAGAAATAGGTGGGAAAAAATATATATATAAAAATTAAAAATAAATATTGAAAAAAGGGGATCAAAAAGGGGTGAGGATGGAGGAGAGAGTTCATGATCTGAAGTTGTTGAACTCAATATTCAGTCCGGAAGGCTGTAAAGTTGGAAGATGAGGTGCTGTTCCTCCAGTTTGCGTTGAGCTTCACTGGAACAATGCAGCAAGCCAAGGATGGACATGTGAACATGAGAGCAGGGTGGTGTGTTGAAATGGTAAGCGACAGGGAGGTCTGGGTCATGCTTGCGGACCGACCGAAGGCGTTCCGCAAAGCGGTCATCCAGTCTGTGTTTGGTCTCTCCAATGTAGAAGAAACCGCATTGGGAGCAGTGAATGCAGTAGACCAAATTGAGGGAAGTGCAAGTGAAATGCTGCTTTACTTGAAAGGAGTGTCTGGGCCCTTGGGCAGTGAAGAGAGGGGAAGTAAGGGGGCAGGTGTTGCACCTTCTGCGGTTGCATGGGAAGGTGCCGTGGGATGGGGCTGAGGTGTAGGGGGTGATGGAGGAGTGAACCAGTGTATCCCGGAGGGAATGGTCCCTAAGGAATGCCGACAGGTGGGGTGAAGGGAAGATGCGTTTGGTGGTGGGATCATGTGGGAGTTGGCGGAAATGGCAGATGATGATCTTTTGAATGCGGAGGCTGGTGGGGTGAAAAGTGCGGACAAGGGGAACCCTATCACGGTTCTGGGAGGGAGAGGAAGGTGTGAGGGCAGGGGCACGGGGATGGGCCGGACACGGTTGAGGCCCCTGTCAACCGCGGTGGGTGGGAAACCGCGGTTAAGGAAGGAGGAAAACATCTCCGGTACATCGATGACTGTTTCGGTGCCGCTTCATACTCTCATCTGGACCTTGAAAAATGTATTAATTTTTCTTCCAATTTCCAACCCTCCATCACTTTCACATAGTCCATCACTGACATTTCCCTTCCCTGCTTTGACGCCTCTGTCTCCATTTCTGCTGTTAGACTATCCACCAATATTCACTACAAGCCCACCGACTCCCACAGCTACCTTGGCTACAACTCCTCACACCCCGCTTCCTGTAAGGACTCCATCCCATTCTCCAGCTCCTTCACCTCCGTCGCATCTGCTCCAATGATGCCACTTTCCAAAACAATGCTTCTGACATGTCTTCCTCTTCCTTAACCGAGGTTTTACACCATGGTGGTTGACAGGGCCCTCAACCGTGTCCGACCTATCTCCCGCGCCTCTGCTCTCCACCTTCCTCTCCCTCCCAGAAACATGATAGGGTCCCCCTTGTCCTCACTTTTCACCCCACCAGCCTCCGCATTCAAAGGATCATCCTCCACCATTTCCGCCAACTCCAGCATGATGCCACCACCAAATACATCTTCCCTTCATCCCACCTGTGCGCATTCCATAGGGATCATTCCCTCCGGGATACCCTGGTCCACTCCTCCATCACCCCCTACACCTCAACCCCCTCCCACGGCACCTTCCCATGCAATCGCAGAAGGTGTAACACCTGCCCCTTTACTTCCCCCCTCCTCACCGTCCAAGGACCCAAACATTCCTTTCAAGTGAAGCAGCATTTCACTTGCACTTCCCTCAATTTAGTCTACTGCGTTCGCTGCTCTCAGTGCGGTTTCCTCTACATTGGAGAGACCAAACGCAGACTGGGTGACCACTTTGTGAAACACCTTCCTTCTGTCTGCAAGCATGACCCAGACCTCCCTGCCACTTGCCATTTCAACACACCACCCTGCTCTCATGCCCACATGTCCATCCTTGGCCTGTTACAATGTTCCAGTGAAGCTCAACGCAAACTGGAGGAACAGCACCTCATCTTCCGACTAGGCACTTTACAGCCTTCCGGACTTAACGCTGACTTCAACAGCTTAGATCATGAACTCTCTCCCCCACCCTTACCCTTTTTGATCATCTTTTTTCAATATTCATCTTTTAATTGTTATATATATATATTTTCCCCACCTATTTCTATTATTATTTAAAAAATTTATTTCCATTCATTGTTTTAGCCTACTTTGATCTTTTTTCCCACACCGTCCACTCCCCCCATCCCACCCCCACTAGGGCCATCTGTCACTTGCTCATCCTGCTTTCTACTCTTAATGTCACCATTAGCATCTCCTTAAGCCAGTATCACCACCATCAACACCCCTTCGACCTCTTGTTTATGACATCATTGGCAATCTCTCCTTTGCCTCCACCTATCACTGGCCTTCTATCCAGCTTCACCTGTCCCACCCCCCCACCTTAAACAGTATATACTTCACCACAGTTCTACTTCTCTTTAGTTCTGAAGAAGAGTCATATGGACTCGAAACGTTAACTCTGCCTTTCTCTTCACAGATGCTGCCAGGCCTGCTGAGTTTTTCCAGCAATTTTTGTTCTTGTTTCTTATTTTTCTTTGTTTCCTTAAGGGAAAGAGCTTGCCATATTGCTAGGCTAAGTAATTCATGTTGTAAGAAATGTGAATACAAACTTAGCTCAGCCACTCTATGCCTCAAATGTGATAAAGTAAACACGCTATGACACCAAGCTGTCTGCATATCTGTAATATTGCAGAACTCTGAACTCTATTTAACGTATTTACTTGTGAAAAGTGAGGTGACTTCGTGATTATCAAATTGTTCATTTTCACCTCTGGGACTAAGGTTTAAGTCCAATTTAACCAACAAAATTAAGATCAAAGCCTTCTCTTGCAGCTGTCTGTAGGAGGCCTAAGATAAAGTAATTTAGGTGGCCTTGCCTCATGAGAATGAATAGGAGCAAACTATTGCTTGGCCCTTATGGCTAAATATGGGGCCATTGCAAAGGGCACAATGAAAATACCAAGCTCCTGGCAAAATTCGTTACAATACAGGAGAACTACATGCAACCACTGGATCAAAAGTTTCCAACAGTTACTAATAATCAGAAGAGGTTAGGCAAAATTGGCAAATTCATCACAATCTAAATACGGACACATATCACTGCAGCTCACGCCTGTGTTTTAATGGATGGGGAGGGTTTGTACAAGGTGAGCTGCCGAGGGACCCTAAATGGTCTTGATCCACCCAATCACAAAACACAAATGGATAATTTCAGTCAGTGTGTGCTATTGGGAATCTAAGGTTACCATTGCTGAAAATTGCCATTTATTTTAACGCTTTTGATGGATTATAGCTATTTTTAAGCTTCCTCAGTGTGAAGGCAAAAGTGAATCTCCTTTGCTTCCACCTCAGTGCTACTTCAAGACTTCTATTTTGCACTCCCTTTGAAGATTGGTGATTGCAAAATGGGAAAAAAATTGATTCATGCCTCACCGTGATGAACTTTTGTGTTCATCACAAAAAAAACTTACGGAAAGAAACTTTTCAACACATTTGTGATCAAACGTGTGTCTAATGGTGAATAAAATTATCCCCAGACTGGTTAACCACCACTGCAGCCATTTCACAGTATCACAGTCTCACAGTATCTTTGTACTCTGAGACCATTGAGTCTGTACAGGCTCTCTGAAAGAGCATTCCACCTAGTCCCACGCCCCTGCCTTATTCCTATAACCTTGCACATTCTCTCTTTTCAGGTAGCAATCTAATTCCCTTTTGAATACCTTGATTAAAGTTGCCTCCACCACCCTTTGTTTCAAACTTCAACCATCCTCTGGGTGAAAAAGAATTTCCTCACATCACATTTACTCCTTTGCCAATGATTTTGAATTTGTACCCTCTTGTTCTTGATGTTCTCTTGAGTGGGAACAGTTTCTCACTATTTACCCTGTCCATACCCCTTAGGATCTTGAATACCTCAATCAAGTGTCCTCTCAGCTTTCTTTTCTCCAAGGAAAACAGTCCCAACCTCTCCAATCTATCCTCATAGCTAAGGTTTTTCATCCTGGGAATTATTCTTGTGAATCTCCTCTGTACTCTCTCCAGTGCCTTCACACCCTTCCTCAAGTATGGCACCCAGAATTGGATGCATTACTCCAGATGAGGCCTAACTAATGCCTTACACAAGTTCAACATGACCTCCTTCCTCTTGCACTCAATGCCCCTATTAATAAAGCCTAAGATACTATATACTTCATTAACTGCTCTGTCAAAATACCCTGCCATCTTCAATGACCTATGGAATATACACCAAAGTCCCTCTGTTCCTGCACTTCCTTTGTAGGCTTTCCCTTTATTTTATACTGTCTCACCATATCTTTCCTGCCAAAACGAATCACCTCACACTTCTGTGCCTTGAACTTTTCATCTGCCACTTGTCTATCCACCATTTACAATCCACCAACATGTCTATGTCCTTTTTAAATTCAAGACTATCCCCATCACAGTTGAGAACATTTCCAATCTTCGTATCTTCTGCAAATGATGAAATCATGCCCTGCAAACCACAGCCTAGGTCATTAAGATATATCAGGGAGAGAAAGGGTCCCAACACTGACCCCTGGGAAACTCCACTACAAACCTTCCTCCAATCTGGAAAACAACCATTTATCACTAATTTCCGTTTCCTGTCACTCAGACAATTTCTTATACAAGTGCCGACTTTCCCTTTTATTCCATGACCTGGAGTTTTGCTCACAAGTCTGTTGCGTGGCACTGCCTCAAATACCTTTTGAAAATCCATATACACCACATCAACAGTGTTTCCTTTATCAACCTTCTCTGTTACCTCCTCAAAAAACTCCAGTAAGTTAGTTAAACATGATTTTCCCTTGAATAACTTGAGAATATATTGTTGATAATAGCTCAGATTTCCTGCTCAGTGGCGAAGAAATGGCTTTCACCATTGATTTCATGTATAAATAAGCCCACAGGCTTATCCTTTAGTTGTCAGTACTGATTTCCCATCATCCATTTCAGCGTGGCTCCCTCTACAGGGAATCTGTGGTGTCTAAAAAGCAGACAAACAACAGTGAAGATTTTCCTCAACCAATCGGTTTGAAGAATCTTCATTGAATCGCATGGAGACTAAACCAGGAAGTAAAAAAAGAGGAAGGATAAATTATATTTAAATACTATGCAGGAAGTATAATAAAGATGTGGAAATACAATGGGAATAAGAGAGAGAGGTAAAAGAGACAGTCAATAAAATTTAAAATGTCTTAGTTTTTATTTTCTTTGAAAGCTCCAAAATTGATATTCTTCTGAAGGAATGAGTCTTAGCACTTTACAAAATTAACTTTTCAGGGCCAGAGAGGTTGTTCATGAATAATTATCACTTTTTATACCGTTGAAAACTCACTCACACCTAAAAGGACCAGCTTTAACATTTTCAGCCATTTTTATTGTGGAACCCATGGGTGGTTACTCCAAGCTCACACCATTGTATTGATTTCTATACTGGATCTATTGGAGAAGACTGCAAAAGCACACCCTATGGAGGTGCAAGGTATCACTGAAAGCGACTCCTGGATTGCCTTGTTTAACTGTGCATGTGCAGATGCCAGAATTTTCTGTCACATTTACCCTGCAATAATGGGGAACTCTATAATAGCTTTACTATGATTATTACAGGAAAGCACAGATATGAACATAGTGATCAAGAATGACACAAATACAACGGGGATTAGCAACCTCATGCTTTTGTCAGACGGGAATTCCTATTCTACCACCACCAATTTTCAAGGGCAAGGAGGGAGAGAGGGGATGTGCTCACTACATCCCTGGCGATTTCTGAATGCCACCCAATTTCCTGCAAATAGGCTTGCCAATGTATAATATTTCCACCCATAAGTAAACCAGCATTTTGTAAACAGTTACAAAATGAGCAGAATGTGTTCCCTGGCATAGTTTCCATAGAACCACTACATGTCAAGTATGTCTATTGGTCCCTGGTATCCAGTTATGCTTTGATAGTAAGGGTGAGGCTGCAATTTTTTGCCCCTACATAGTCAGGCCATCAATTCAATTACCCCATTTTCTCACCAACCTATGGAGGCTCTCTACCCAATTGGAATGGAATGTTCATCCACATCAGTCAATTGTAGCAAATTTGGGCTAAATACAATAGGTCGTTAGGTGATTGACAAATTATTGGCCCGGAACTTCCGAGCAGTGGCAATGATTGTCAGATTCCCCAACTCAACACTGCTGCGCATTCCTTCCGGGACCTCACAACCCTGGCTTTCCCAGGAATGCTCAATGCAGTGTCCATCAGGGAACTCCGTGGGAGCAAAGTAGAGTTGGGGGAAAACAGGAGATGCTCGCTTTTACAGCAATAGCTGCCATACGGTGAGTTTAAATGTCCAGTCTGAATGATAATGAATGGATGAGTGAATGGGTGAGTGGATGAGTGAGTGAATGAATAGGTGGGTAGGTGGATATGTGAGTGAGGTGGGTAAGGCATGTATGTGGGTAGTTGAGTAGGTGGATAGGCGATTAGGACAGTAGATAGGTAAGTGAGCAGGTGGGTGGGTAAGTGAGTGGGAGGTAGGTGAGTAAGGAGGGATAGTCGAGAGGTCGGTGGGGGGAGGTAGTCAGGTGGCCCGCGGAGGGGGTTTGGGTGGTCATGGGAGGTAGTTGGGTGGTTGGAGGGGTTAGCCAGGTAGCTAGGGGTGTTCAGGTCGGGTCAGGGGAGGTGTCATGTGGTTAGGGGGGATCGAGGGTTAATCAGGCCAGGTTGGAGGGTAGCCAGGTCTGGTTGGGGAGTGTAGTCAGGTCAGGGGCTAGCCAGGTCTGGTCAGGGGGAAGGGTTGGGTGGTAGGGGGTAGGAGCAGCCGGGTTAGGTTGAGTCGGGGGGTGATGTCAAGGGTAGTTGTGGGACAGAGGGTTGATTGGAGGTTCAGGGGTTAGTTGGGTGGTCAGCCGTGTAGTTGGAGGGATCGAGGTGGGGGTGACTGGGGCGGGTCAGCTGTGTAGTTGCCCAGGTATCAGACTAGGGATTTTCTGGTCCTGTCATGGTGGGACCCGCCATGGAAGATTCAGCAGGCCAACAGAGGTGCACTGACTTTTGCGGGTCCGGACAATCCTGGTAGCGGGTGGGGCCAAAAAGTCCCGTCCTAAGTGTTTTCTGTCTAACATTTTCTGGGTAATTATTCAGGGGAGTACCATGGAATTGTCTGAAGTCTCTGACTCTATCTCAGCCTCAGAGACATTCCCAGGGAGCAGGGGAATTGTCGATCGGAAGCTGCAACTTCCTGGACAATTCCACAGAGGTCAATGCGTCAGGACTTCCACAGGGTCCCAACGCACATCTTCAGTCACATGTCCAGTTTCTGACGATCTGGAAACCGGAGATTCGGCCTAATATTTTTTGACAGCATGTCGAATTTATTGATCACCTTTTCAAGGAGCCAATTTTCACACTAGCCAAGGGAGGACACCTTTCTATGGAATCTGCCTGGTAACCTCAGGGTGCTCTTACTAGTTTCTTAGTTAATTATTTTGCTCTCTTTAGTCTTGGATTTGGATTCTTCAAATTTCATGGGATCCAAGTTCATATGTGCACTCAGCCCTGGAAACACAAACACTTCACTAAATTGCTAGGTAGTCCAGGTATCAGGTTTAAGTTATAGATTTACAATTATGTCCTGTCCTACAATCATGGCCTTACTTCTGACCACAAGAAATACTTGTCACAAAATTTAGCTCAGCACTGCCTGTAGTTTTAAGAGTACAGGTGTCATTCACGCTGTGCACGACAACTTCCATCACAACCTACAGCAGTTACCATTTAGGTGAGGGTGTCAGCTTAGGCATTAGGGAGTATGCAGAGTAGCAGATCATGATGTCAGTCCAGCGGTCACATGGGCTTGATGCTAGCCCTGCCATTTTCGACCTCAACGTTACAGCCAATCCCCTCTCTTCAACACCCACAGCTGAACATAAGGTCAGCAGCAGGAAGGATCCTCCACTAAGACTATTTAAAGCGATCAATTGCTTTTAGGTCAGTTGTTGATTGATTTCGACTGGCTGTGTCTGGGTGTGTAGAAGCGCTGTGAGTTTTCTAATTCTTTTCAAAGCTAAGCAATGATGACTGGAAGAGGTGCTGCATGTGGTGAAGGCCCTGGTTCTGACTTCAATGCCCTGGTCAGATCACTTGCCTCCAGTCGTTGTGCTATAGTTGCCATCCCTCTTGGGCTGCAGCATGAAAGGGAGAGTGAGGAAGCACAGAAGAGGACAAGTTGCTCACAGAAGGAGGAGGAGAAGGGGAAGAAGAGCTTTCAGCAGGAGATATCATACGCTTCTGGAAGCAATGTTCTTAACTCAGCCTAAGCCAGGAACAATGAGCGTCATTTCCACTTTGTGAAGGATGTGCTCATTGAAATCTGCCCTGTCTTGTAGGTAGACCTGCAGCCTCAGGGGAGGGCGATGACCGGGCTGCCAGTGACTGTGAAGGTGAATTTCTTCGCATTGCCATCCCTCCAGACTGGAAGTAGGTGAAATCCATAACATCCCCCAACTCTACATAAAGGAGGCTGACACTCTTTATTCCCGGGCAGTGGGGTACATTGACCAGAGAGAAGAAGGCAGAGAGTGCATTTGGCTTTATTGGGATAGTGGGCTTCCCCATGGTACAGGGTGCCATTGACTGTGCACACATGGCTTTGCAGGCACTGCATATGAATGCTGAGATGTACTGTAACCATAAAGTGATTCATTCATGAATGTGCATTTGATGTGTGACCACACTCGGCACATCATGCAGGTGAATGTCCGCTCTCCTGAAAGCAGTCATGAAGTCTTCATTCCATGGCAGTCTTCTGTTCCCTCAGTATTTGAGCCACAATATCAAACCAGAGGGTGGCAGTTGGGTGACAAGGGCTCTCTGTTTAACACCCTGCTCATGACTCTATAATGCCACACAAAACATCACCAAGCATACCACCAGGGTGCTCAAACAACAGTTCCACTGCCTAGACCGATCTCGAGGAGCCATGACGTACTCTCCAGGGTCTGTATCACATTCCTCCTGCTCTGCTGAGTCTTGCACAACCTTAAAACCATGGAGGCACACCCAGTGCCACCAAGGATACAGTGGACAAGGAGGAGGAGGAGCAGGAGGAAGGAAAGAGGCAGCCAACATATCCCATTTCCAGCAGGCTGTCCGTGAAGCCTCATACAACGACATTTCCATTGCAAACAATCCCATTTCTCCATTCACCAATATCCCCACAATTCCCTCTGACACTGACCATCTCTGTGTCCTGCTGACCACAGTGCTAAAATAAAAGCCACCACAAAAAAAATTCCAAATAGGCTTTTTCAAACAAGGCATCCAATATTCCATACAATTATTACAGGCACAGATGAGAGACAACTGAATCTCCTGTTCCCTTTCCTTAATGTCTGTAATCAGTGTGTATTTTGTAAAGGAAGATGTGTGTGTTTCTTAACCCCTGAGTGTGTGGTCAATTTGAATAACCAGCAGCAGGCTTTCATTGGTTTAAATAAAGAGCGTCATTTATTCACTCATTCACCCCGAGAATCTAACGCTATGTCACTCATTCACCATTCATTCACGCACACTCGGGGAAGATATAGTTAATGAGGATATTGCACTTTTACAAGTCACACACAAAGGAATAGTTTATAAGTCATGTGATTTGTTTGTCTTGGTGCAGGCCTGATGAAGAAATGGTTCTTTTCCATTTTTGAAATGTAGTTAGGTGAATTGAATATCCAAAGTTGTTTATCAAAGTAGTTACAGATTTCTCTCGAAGAGGTAGATTTTCAACAGGTCATGAAATTAGTTACTTGTAGTCTTATTACTGGAAGGTCCGTGTTCTGTAGTAGTGAAATTGAAAAGGGACAGGCTTAGAGAACTTTCGAAGTTTCAGTCTCCAGTTTTAAGGCATAGATGTTGCTGCCTTTACTGCTGCTGTTTTGTTTGCAGATTGACTGATTTTGCCCTGGTGCTTGGAATAAGTAAGGTTGGTTATCTGAAGACAGTTTTGATCAGGTGACCACATGATCAATGCTTCTATTGTCCACCCATAATGATTTGAAGTTCAAAGCCATTGCAACACAATGGGGGATGAATGGTTGCCTTTCACAGCTACTTATGATTTGATTGGTATCTCTACACCTCACTTAGTTATGTTTTGAGCTTGGAGACACTGCATCTGGGAGTCAATAGCTTTGGGTAAGTCCACAAACATTAGGAAGTGTGAATTCCACAAATGGTTTCATCTTGGTATGTCCATTCAAGGGAGGCACTCCATCCATGGCCATTCAGTAGGAACTTTCTGGAGAGTTGAGATACTTCTGAGTATATGACGAAATTGCAAAAGTCAGCTGACTCTTGGCAGCCATCTTATCAGCCTTGTAATGTCCATTTTAAAAATAAAAGGTTGTTCTAGAAAATTCTATATTGAATACAGCCCATTGTATACTGAATCCAGTCCATACTGAATATGGACAACTACATGTCATCGTTATGAATATGACATGCCTTTACTGAGCATGACACAATACTCAACTACTCACCCTGTGCATTCACTTTGTGCCTGTCTTGCAGTTGCATTTGCCTAGCCTAGTGCTCCCATGCAGTGCTACCCCAGTAGCTGCAGCAAGGCTGGTGGAAGGCTGCTGATTTTCAGTGGTTGGAACTGCAGGCGACCTTGGAGAATACCTAGAGCAGAAGGTTTAGCTTTAGGAGGTCTAGTTTCAGACGCCTCCACCTTGGCATGGATGGCAGCAGTCTGGATTGACTGGCTGACAGGCAACAGCAAGGGCACTGGCAGAGCAACAGTGGTGAGAGGGCGAATACTGTCATCCTGAGAGAGGACAGCAGGCTCATGCTCCGACACTGCTACTCTCCTCATACAGCACCCTAACAATCTTAGTGACCTGATGGAGGACAGCTTGTTGGACTGTTGCCAGATTCTGCAAGCAATTTTGAGCACCGAGATCCGCAGCCACGATGGCAGCCGCTCGAGGCTGCGTGGCACAAGCTGAGATTGCATGGCATCAGTCTAATCTTCCACTGCTGCCCTCAGACACTGACATATTTCTACATGTGCTGCAATGGAAGCTGAGAGATCAGCCATCCGATGTTGCATCATGATTGGGTCAACAAGTATTCTCTTGGAGTTCGTCACCACTTACAGGCTGGAAAGGATGAGCTCCAAGTTCTGCATCAAGCCCTGGGACAAATTGGTGCTGGGCTCCTCCACGCTCCTTAACATTAACCACAGGCTTTCTGCCAGGCCTGCCAATGCACCAAGAATTTCATTTTGCATATCCTTTTCTGTAAGTTTCCCCATTGAACCCCTCAGCTAAGTCTTCTGCAGCAGAACACGTGTGTGATCTTGCCTTACAGCAAGCTGGTACCTGCGGGAGCCTTTCTCCTGTCCTGGCAGCAGGCCACTCATGCCCAGGGGCTCACCACATGTAGATGCCACAACTATTTGCCCTCTAAAGTTTGCATGGCGCCAGTATCTGAGCTGAAGTCTCTGAGTATGAGGTTAAGTGATGCTGCTTCACCATCATCAATCTCTTGCTCCTTATGGACTTCATGCTCCCGCAACATTGCCTGATAAGGTAGCAGCTCTTGTGTATCTAAAAGGAGAAAGACACAAGGGTTGTGTTGTGGTGAGGGAATGCACCATCTGCAGCTTACAAATCAGAATTGATTGTCGGATGAGAGGGAAGCGGATTTGAGAGGATGGATTAGGTATAAACGTACCGTCATCCTTTATGTTTCTAGCCCTGCTGCCGGCTATGGCTGCCCCAATAATGGCCAACCACTGTCTCCTCCATCAGGGTGAAGACAGGCAGCCATGGTTCAGTGCTGCTGGTTGCAGTTATGTATCACCTTCTCCTGCGAGAGAGACGGAAGTGTGTCCGTGAGGGTGGTGCTATGTATTTGTAAGATGTGCCTATTAGCTGAATAGTTGGCAATGTGTGAGAGCTGTGAGAAGTGGATGTGAGGCTTGCAGCAATGCTAAATGTGTGAGAATGAGGTAAAGCTATGCATGTTTGGTGTAAGTCATGCTTGGTAGAGAATTTTGTAGGGTGAATGAATGGGGGCTTAATGAGTAGAGCAGTGTCTGAGGCTCAAGACTGATTTGTAAGGATATGGCATATTAACTTGACCATTCAGCTGAGGGCATTCAGCTGTTTTCTTCATTGCATTCAGGTCCTTGGATTTACACTGCTTGCATTGACAGCAATGGTTTTCTGCTTCCACTTCTGTGGTAAAGCGGAGTGCTATGTACCTTTAAGAGAATGCAGTTCATTGACCATGTGACTGTATTGACCAATCGCTACATGGTGCGGGCTACTTGGGTAACAGGAAGTTTAGAGCTGGAGGTGATTGAGGAAGCACGCATGGTGTTAGTGCTCTGTTCTTAGGTCCAATAAACCACCATTGTTCATTCAGTTAATCGGTCTCTCTCTGCCTATATGGTTTCAAGCACCAACTAATGTGTTAACATCAATGGGCTCAGCTAGCATTTGCTGGATGAAGTGAACCTGATAACCAAAAACATAAAAACTACCTTCTCAGAGTCAGCCTAGAGGGCCTGCTGCTCCCCAATGGATAAAGGACATCTCTCTTCAAGTCCAACTCCTTCACTATGGCCACCAGTGCTGCATCAAAGAACGCTGGAGTGAGCTGTTTCATCGTTTGTTTGAGATCTAGATGGGGTTCTTTGGGGTTTGTCTATTCTTCCAAACTAAGGCGCTTGAGACTATAGTTTGCTAAAACCGTAACTGTGTATTTACAGCTACTATGTATATATTGGGGCCTCCACATGAGGTTGGAGCTTCTGCTCCCTCCAGATCTGAGACTCAATCATGTGATGTTACATCATCATTACATAAGCATCGTGTGCACTTGATGTTAACCCTTTACTCTACACGCACACTTCACCATTTTCACTTTTTCTGCAGGTCAGACTATTTTCCCCAGTCACATCAGGCACATGCTCTGGTCAAAATGTGCCTCCCCTTTAAGAGGCAAGCTTGAAGTCAACAGGCTAGCTTTAAGTGGTGCTTACAGCCTCACATGACCTGGGGCCCCTGCTGAGTCACCTAGCCACTCATGGACGCATTGAATGCAGGCCTGCATGTTAGTATCATTTAAATTAGCAGGCAGCGCGTATTTTACATGCTGCCTGCATCACAGGTTAATCATGCATCACAATTCCCACACCGGTTTTTAGGCCTCATCCAATCTTTTCCCCCGCTAGTTTCTTTTTAAAGTAATTACAGGGAACTATTTGTGAAACCAGTAGAATAATCTATGATTAAGTGAACAACTGGAGCAGTGAAAATAGTGGATGCTAAAAATATTCAACTAACAGCATCACCACATAAGCCACAGGCAACAAATACAAGAGGGGGATTTACTCAATAAATGAGTAAACCGAGCTTGTTATTTGCATATCAGTTCTCACCAGAATCTATTTCAGCTGGGAAGTGAAGGACTCTCTGATAATTTAGTAATTAAACGCATTATTTGAAAAAGAATAAAGAAGGACTAGCATTTATAAAAGCACCTTTCACAATCTCGGGACTTCTCCCAAATCTCTTTATGGCCATTGAAGTAGTGGTGACATGTATAGGCCATGTCCAATCTCTGGTCACCAGATGGGTTAATCAGCTGTGGATATAACAAGGAAAGAAAGCATCCATCAGCAGGAGAAGAATAATGTTTAAAAAGCAGCTCGGCCCCCATCAGTTGATGACTATCTAGTGGCCAAGTAGAAAGTGATAGAATTGAGCTCAGCTGCAATTCCCTTCACAGATAGACATCCCTGCTGAAACTTTGCCCAATTTTCCTCTGACCTTTCATTTGATTTTGGGTGGATCTCAAGTGGGTATGGACAGAAAATCGTCACATTTTTCTGCTGGAAGCAACACTGAATAAAAAAATATATTTATATAAATATGGACCGGCATACATATAGTGTACAGTAATGATGGGGTGAAATTATGTAATTTCTTTCATGGCAACACTGAATGCAAGGAATACTAACATGTTACTAGTGTCCAGCATTGCTGTATCAGCAGCCATTTTCCTCTCTCCACTCCTCTCCAAGACAGGTTTCTAAGCACAAGTCCTTCTCTGTGAACCCGCTAAAATTATTGACATTAGTCTGAACTCAGATCTTTTTCTCACGATCAGCAGTGACCTAGTCAGGCAAATGGAGGCCACCATGCTGACTTCTGTGGTTCAGTTGGTAGTGCTCTTACCTGAGTCAGAGGCTGTGGATTCAGGTCCCGCTCCAGAGACTTAACCGCAAAATCTAGGCTGACACTCAGTGCTATATTGAGCATTGCACTCTTGGAAGTGCCTTCTTTCAGAGGAGACATTAAACCACATCAGGTAAGGTTAAAAGATCCAATGGAAATATTTGGAGAAGAGCAGGAGCATTCTCCCCAGCATTCTGGCTAACATTTATTCCTTGACCAGCATTATGTTACGACTCACTGGGGATAGTGCGCTGTAATATCAAGCCCCACTGTTCCCCGAGCCACGACAAATGTGAAAAGTTTGATCAAACCACCAGATTTCCCCAATTCTGCCTGACTGTTTAATTTAGGTTAACAGAATATGAGCACCAGGTCTGTAAACTTAATAAGTAAATAACTGTTTACTGAACAAACTGTTGTTAACCAGTGGCAAAAGAAGGAAATATGAGCTGCTAATTTCTAACACTATAACTTAAACTCTACCCTCTTCTTAAATCCTTATAAACACACATACAAGGCACATAAGACACAGAAAAGCATGAATTTTAACGGTTAGGTAAAACAGTTCAATAGCACCAATTCCCGAGTACAAGATTCGATAGGTTGATTTTGATCGATGTCTTCCAAATTCCTCTCAGTTCTTGTTGATGACATGAGATGGTCTTCCAACACTTTCAGCATTTAGTTCACTGATTGAGCACTTGCCTTTCAATGTCTCTAACAATGATTTTCCCCTTTGCCTCTTGACAGAGGTTTTCAGAGGAAAGCAGGTTAGAGAGATATGAGGAGAAAAAGCCATCTAGCTATTATTGTGGAACTACTGGAATCTTCTACACACAGGAGAAAGAGGTTTTACGTCTTGTTCCTTTCAGGCTAAGAGCTATTCTGCTGCACTGCACTTCACATAAACCCTGGTCACCTGGCCAGGAGCCAATTAAAATGCCATTTTCAGGAAACTCCTTTGGTCCAGGACTCCTTTCTGGCACCATTTTGCCTTTCATGGCACACTCTGTTCCAGGACTGCAACATTATATCTATCTCTCATCCTGTTCCAGTGGACATATCTTTCAACCTGCAGCCATTGTAATTCTAATCCACAGTTCAACAGAAAATAAAAATCTATGTTCTTTACAACTGTCCAACAGAAATAAAAAGATACGTCCCTTACAATTACTAAAACAGATTATCATTGCCGTTTGTAGGAGCAGACTGAGCATAAATTGACCTTACGACACAAAACTACATTTCAGAAATATTGCAATGATTGTAAAGGATGTTCTTAGGTCATGAAAGGCACTAAACAAATACAAACTCTGTCTTTCTATCATAACACATCTCTGGCAAGGCAGAAAATCTAGGCTTTACTGTCTTAGTTCATACATGAAGAATGTTAATTTGTGTGAAATATGGAGACACAGCTGGGACCAGTGGAACTGCAGCAGAAGTTGAGTCCCCCTTCAAAAGGAGAGAGGCCTTTCTTTCTCCCAGCACAGTGGCCTGACAGACAGTTGGAAGTGCCCACCTCTTGTGCCAACCTGCCTGTCTCCCCCATTGGCAAAGGATAGTGGCAGGTGTTTGAGATTTCATTAAAACCCAAGCCTTCTACAGGTGACCTAGTGGCGACATCCTGGTGTTGCACAGCATCGTGCAACTTACTTTGAGTCTCGGCATCTGATTTACGTGACGCAATTCATTGCATTGATATAGCACCTTCACATTATTTGGCAGTTTCAAATTGATTGAAAACCAGTGAACTATTTTTGAGATATAATTCTCTGACTTTCAGCACACACTGGGAAAACCTTTAAATAGCTTGGAAAATATTGCACTGTATGCATGGGAGTTCCAATACATAGGGGGTCAATCTTAAATCCATCTGGCATTGATGAGCTGGAGGGTCCGAGGTGGCTGATGGTCATGTATGCTGTCATCAGTGCAAAGTCCAGCTGGCTTCAAGCGTTTGTTGACCACATGGCGAAAGGCACTACCTGGCTGGTGGGCAGGAATGGGATTTTGGGTGGCAAGACACTGCTGCTGGGATCTCAGCGGAATAGTTTGCAGTACCGTGGATCAGAGATTAGTAGGCAATTGCGGGTGGGGTGGTTGGTGCATGTGAGTAGCCTGGGGCAAGGGAGGTTCAAGGTTTCTTTGTATGGCCTAGAAGAGCATTCCTGCTCACCGTGCTCCCACCGATGTCCTGTGTGGTTTCAGAGAACAGCAGGTTAAGATCCAATCCAACAGCGAGTTTCTGGGGGTTATGTCACCTCACTTATTTGAACTATATATCTGGTTTCCACCATTAATTCTCTCCTGTGACATTGAATTTGTTCAGGGAAAGGGTCTTGTAAACCATTAATGAGGTGAATGATCAGTTAATCTGCTTTGGTCATCTAGCCTAAGGGAAGATTGGTATCCAAGATGCTCCCTCCTCTTTATGTGGGATCTCTTGCATCTACCTGAAAAGACAAATGAGGCCTTGGTTTAATATTTTATCTGAAAACCATGAAGTACTCCCTCAGCACTGAAATGCCAACCTAGTGTGTTCAAGTCTTGGCCACTGGGACTTGAACTCAATACTAATCATAACACATTGGCAATTTCAGTTCAAATGACTATTAAACATATATTATAAAGGTGTAAGTTTTATTTCTTACTGTTCTCATTGTCAGATGAAAACTCCCACCTGATATTGGGTGAGATCATGATGAAAATGCAAGAATTCGGGAGTTAAAGCCTACCACTGCCTTAGCAACCCAATTGGGATTTCCTCCTGTCACCCCAGAACTGCTGCTGGCCATACCATCCCCATCTGCCACATGCAAATAACGATGGCATCTGAGGTCAGGCTGCCCTGACTTTTCTACTTTCTGCCATTTCCTAGGATTGCCATGTGGAAGGCGGCAGTAGGCCTTAGAAAGCAATAGTAAAGCTCCAAATCTCTCTGAAAGCCTTGGCAGCTTCCTCTTTGCAGTTAGCCACAGAGGCTTACCTGCTGAGTACCTTGGATTTGGCGGAGGGTTTCAAGAGGCAGCGCCTTCAATCAAATCTTTGGAGTGGTTCTGTCCCAAGGCTTGCTTCTTCTGTTGTATGCTGCATTAAGGGGATTATCAGCCTTTGCACCAGCATGCTGCTTGTTGACAGTAGGAATCTCAGCCATGCAGGATGAGCCTGGACCAGGATTGGGTGGATGAGTGATGAGTGGAAGTTCTGCCCTTCAAAAGTCTGTTGCAATGAGGAGGATGAGCCCATATATTCAATTTTATTAATGTTTCGCAATCTACCAAATCCCAGTCACGACACAGATCATACGAGGGGACAAGAATTGGTATTTTCACACCCAATTAAACCAGGAAAGGAAACTTGTGGATTATACACCAACCCTTCCCTCTCCTCAATCTCCCCTCACTGTGGTCACATGATGTCAGCTGAGACTGAATCACCATTCCTGGTAACATTTCACTATGAGTATAAGCAGTCATAAGACCAAGTTCAGAGTAAACCACAAGAAGCGTTAACTAATGCAACTATTGCAAGCTTTCAAAACAACCCCATCAAGCAGTTGACTAAAATCAACCACCAGTTCGATGTCACCAAAACAATTATCCAAGGTGCAGTGATGAATAGGGCCACCGGTTCTAGAGTAGGAAAAGTTTAATCAGGCCTTTCATTCTTAGATCCTTCTCAGAATAAGAAGGAATAATTTGTATTGCACGTTACAGCCCAATGCTGAAAGCTACTCTAAACTGCTCATCGCCATTTTGATGTGTCTCCTGTTTTTGTTAGCACGTCACTATATCGAACCTCAGGAATTTGGGACTAATTTGCTACTGTCCATCTGGCTTTACAACCAGTTCCCCTCACCTTGCATATCTCAGGAAATGTGGGGGATGCTGCCATTGTCCTGTTTACTGTTCATTAAGTCTTCTTGACTGTTCAGCAGTTACCATTGATCTCTGCCCCACTGTAGCTTAACCGCATTTACTGATGGTTTGATGATTTCCACAGAGATGTCAGTAGATTGGACCATGTAGACTATGACCAAGAACACTGGACTGTGATGTTTTTTAATCAGTACATTCGGTACACATGTTAATCAATGAATCAGAATGCGGACATGATAATCATAGGTTAACCAATAGTAGCTGCACTTCTTGAACTCCCAAACCAATGGTATTCTCAATGTGGGGATTAGATATTGCAATTGAACTGAGCAGAAAACACGGACAGCGCATTTTACTGAACTCAAGGTCAGTCTGATGATAAATGAGGTACCGTCCAAGTGGGTATTGATATTCAACACCCCCACACTCAGGGAGCAGGGTTGAGGGTAAATAACAAGGTGGTGATAACCATCTTCACTGACTAAAAGGATATGGCAGAAGTCCAAAAAAGAAACGGTTAACAGAAACCCAGCAAAGAAACAATAGCATTCGGGAGGTCTAGGTTCAGATGGGAGCTGGTGTCACATGGCTAGGAAAAGCGATAGGCCTAAAGGCTGTGTTTAGTGCTGCTCCGGGTATGCCTGATGAAGTATAACATTATTGTTCAGGCCTACATATTGCACTGTGTACCTTTGTATGTGCACATCACATGATTGTTAAGTAACCACTGGTTGGTATAAGTAATTGGACCTGGTCACCATTAACTGTTGTTTTCAAGTTCTTTATGAAGTACTGTTACCATCATTGTAAACCATATCATAAAATGGGACTCCTTTTCTAGAGTGATAAACCAAAACTTTTACTGCATGACAATAAGTCATAGTAATTACTGACAGGCAGAAAATCATCCTCTTTATTTTCTTCAATTACAGTAACATGGCTGCTCTGGAAACTCAGTGTTAAATATAGTTCATGATGTAGTATGTTGCTACATAGACTGGAAGGTGCCAAGTTAGGCCTTGGTTTGTATTGAGATAGCTGATGTCAAATAATACAGTGAAGGAGGGAAGCACATTTGGCTTCAATGTTCCCTGGTCTCAGAAAGGAAGAAGGAAAGAAATGTAACACTTCTTCATGCAAGGAGCAGTAGAAGTATGGAACTCTCTCCCACAGAGAACAGTAGATACGAGCTCAATTAATAATCTTAAAATGCATACTGATAGATTTTTGTTGGATAAGGGGGTAAAAGAAAATGGAACCAAGAAAGGTTGTAGAGTTAACATACAGATCAGCCATGATCTAATTTAATGGTGAAACAGGCTCAGGGATCCAAATGGCTTCCTCCTGTTCCTATTTCCAAAGCAGAGAACCTTTCCTATTTCTTGTCCTGCGATCCCACTTGAAAATCATGGACAGCGAATCAACAGAATTAATGCCCCACTCTCCTATGATTCAGTAGTCTGCTGGCACTCACTATGCTGCTCAAACGTGGAGAATGGTCACTTACACAAGGTACTAAAAGGCTGGTAGTCATCTGGTCAGGAGGAAAGGGGGGCAAATTTGAAGGAAATTGTTGCAACATCTTATATAGAAAAATAACACATCACAATTAAATCCTGATTTAAAAAATATGACCAGAACAGCTTGGCAATGAATACTTGGATTGACTTTATTCAAAATGTAGGAAAATAAGCAATTCTGAAATCTTTGTATTGTACCACAATTATTTAATCATTCATTTGGTAATGGAATTTAAACCAAAAACATTCAACAGAACATTTTTATACATTAGCATTTCAACTTAAATAATGTGGGACAACAAGATGTAAAAGTTGATTTATTTTATTTAATTGCAGAGTATTAAAAGGGATTATTAGGAAATCTTTCACTGTGTGGGCCAGAAAGATGAATGTTCTTCTTGAATTAGGAATTCTATAGAATGGGAATGAAGGAATGGAATCTGAGAGTTGATACATTTGAATCAAATATGCTTTTATGTGGATTGCTTTCTATGTTTCAATGATTTGGTTACAATAAGAAACTAGTTTGCGGACATGCAGCACATTGCAAAGTTCCACAAAAAATGTTATGGAACAGATTTGACATGACATTAACTGGTTAGGTTGGGGTCCTCATAGAGCCGCTTCCAACAGCCACCGCTCTCTTCTCTCGGCTGGAATCCAAGATGGGTCGTGTCAGGACTAAGACGGTCAAGAAAGCCACCCGAGTGATCATTGAGAAATACTACACCCGCCTAGGCAATGACTACCACACCAACAAAAGGGTCAGCGAGGAGATTGCCATCATCCCCAGCAAGAAACTTCGCAACAAATTCATGCCGTTCGCAAAGAGGCGAAGTCGGATGATATTAGGGAGGTGAAAATAGGCGGTCTTAGTACATGAGGCGGTTATGTGGGCAGAAGCACCTCTGAGGGGTCAAGAATGGCACCAAGGTTGCAAACAATCTGGCTTAGTCTCAGGCGGTTGCCTGGGTGAAGGATGGAGTTGGTGTCTAGGAGACTGAGTTTGGAGGGGGGAACTCAGGACAGTGGCTTCAGTCTTCCCAATATTTAATTGGATGAAATTTATGCTCAGCCGACAATGTCGGACAAGCTGTCTAATAATTTAGTGACAATGGAAGAGTCAGAGACATAGTGGGGAGGGAGAGCTGGGTGTCATCAACATACTTGAAAACTAATGCTATGCTTTCAGATGCTTCCACCAAGATCAGTGAAGGTGAAGGAGATGATTCAACCCATCTACGCTGCTCTTCCATAGAAACCCATCACATCACTCCACCCTGCAGCCTCACATCGCAGCAGCCAAATGACTCGTGTGTGAATCCAGAACTTTTGCCTTCGCAGAGGCAGAAGTTCTCCAATTATTCTGCTCAGATTCACCCACGTATGGCCTACATGCTTACATTAACTACAATAGAAACAAGAAAGTCCTGACTAATTTTGAAAGATTAGTTGAGTAAAAGCAAATTCATAAACAAAATATGTGAAAATAGACATTAACATTTCTTTCCTTTTTAGGGAATAATGCGGCTTATTGAATCATAGAAGGCGGAATTTTCCAAGCCCGCTGGCAGCGGGCGTGATAGGTGGCGTGTGCGGAAAATATGGCGGGACCCCCTTCACGACGGCGTGAAGGCAGGTCGCAACCTTCCGCTCAGCCCTCCAATGGTGGGCCGCGTTTCCTGCCATCGGTCGGCGGGGAGCTAACTGTAATTCATTAGCATATAATTAAAAGGCCATCCTGCCAGGCTCTTGGAACCCCGTCGCAACATCTGTCCACATCAGCGGGAAAGCACACCGACATGTTGCACAACAGCACACGGGTGACGTGCACTTGACGGCCTTCACTTTGGGGGAACAGAGGTAAGTGAGCAGCTGTGTTCTCCACAGCTCACCTGTTGTTTGAAGGCCTCAGGGGTGAGGGGGGGGTGGGGGGTGGTAGATTAATGCCTGGTCCCGCAGGCGAGTGCTGAGGGGTGGGGGTGTCCGGGGGCAAGTGCTGGCCAGCCCCACAGGCGACTGCTGAGTAGGGCGGGTGTCAAGTGCTGCCCTGGCGCACAGGTGAAGGGGGCAGGGTAAGTGAGGGAAGTGGCCACACGTTAAGAACACTTGTATAAACTGACCATGCCTTTGCAACTGAGACAGATCAGTTGCAGCCACAGTCATATCATGGGGGTCAGGCTCCTAGCCTGCCCACCCATGCAAGCATTGCTGAGGCACCAAAGGGCCACCAAGCGCTCCATACCTTACCTCCCACCCCCCACCACCCCTCCGGCACAGACTTTGAGTCCGCCACCACTTTATTGGATCGTGGAGCAGTTGGGCTGCACGCATTGTACAATCTCCTCACTAACACTGGCCATGTAGCAGTCATTGCTGGAGGTGCTCACGGCCCCTTGCAATCTCAGCATCCTGCTTTGGACCAGTGTCCCCCATGTCGCAGGTTGACAGGGCAGCCATGCAGCGCACTCATCTCTGGCCATCCGAGGGGTGACCAGCACTCTCTGGGAAGCATTAAGGGGCAGTCACACAGGGGCAGGAAAGGTGCTAAGTACAGCCATGATAACCGCATCTCTCTCTCTTTCATGCTGCAGGAGGACCACATCAGGATCATGGATCCTGGTGACCTAGCTGTATGCCTGATAGCCTACAGAGACCGTAGAAGGCTGAGGAGAGAGCGACTGAGGCTCCTGGCCGTGCAAAGGCAGGAACAGCAACCTCATGAAGAAGGGGCAGCAGGGGCTCCCTCACACGCTGCCCAGGAGCGACAGTAAGCCGTGGCTGGTCAGCGCCTAGCGATACCCAGGGTCTATCGACACCGCCTGACATTCCTGCAGATGACTGAGAACCAGTGTTGCCGATGACTGTGCATGTCTAGGGACCTGGTGGCTCACATCTGCCACTTACTGCAGGACATGGAGGGCATCCACTGCTAGTGGCTCCTTTCAGGGCTCCACAGGTGACCTCTGTGGGATTTCACAATCTGCCACCCACAAATTAGATCACAGATGCCATCTTCTCGTGGGCACACAATGTTGTGCATTTTGCCCGGGACCGGGACAGCCTGGATGCAAGGGCCATTGGATTCGCCCTGATCACGGGATTCCCACAGGTGCAGGGTGCGATTGACTGCACTCATGTGGCGCTCAGGTCTCCGTTGCTACATTCAGTGGACTTCATCAACTGCAAGGGCTTCCACTCACTAAATGTGCAGCTGGTATGTGACCACCAGAAATGCATCCTGCAGGTATGCGCATGCCTACATCCTGAGTCGCTCGCAGATCGCTGCAGTCTTCCAGGGTCCACAGGCTGTATGGTTGGCTACTTGGGGACAAGGGCTACCCGCAGAGGCCGTGGCTGATGACACCCGTGCGGCGGCCTCAGACTGCAGCAGAGCGTTGCTATAATGAGGGTCATGCTGCAACTCGCAACTTGGTGGAGCAGACCATCGGGATGCTGAAAATGTGGTTCTGGTGCCTGGACCGGTCTGGTGGATCTCTGCAATTCAGCCCGCAGAGGGTGTCAGGCATCGTCATCGTCTGCTGTGCCCTTTACAACCTGGCACTGCAACAGGGTGAGGAGCTGGCTGAGGAGGAGATGGAGGAGCTGCATGTCTCCTCTGATGAGGAGGATGCTGACAGGGATGAGGGTGAGGGTGAGGGGTTCCTTGGTGGTGACGACAATGCAGCTGAGGCCCTTGCACTGGCTAGACAAGGCAGGCACACTCAGGAGGCCCTCATAGCTGCCAGATTTGTGGAGGATGATGACGACATGCAGTGAGGTGTCCTCATAGATCCTCACAATTGTAGTTGTGAACATTTGACTCCAGTCTGGCATATAGCAGTGCCAATACCCTCTGTGAGAATGCTCCTGTCATGGAGATGCAGTGGAGGCCCTAATAGTCGTTCGATCGCAGGAGGATGATGACAACACGCATTGAGGACACTCCATAGATCTTCATATAGGCTCTGAGAATGCCTTACTCCTGTCTGGCCGAGGGCAGCTCGCTTGCGCCCCATGATCAGGGCCATCTCAGAAATGCAGCCATGAAACTTTAGCTGCACTTGATGCTGTGTACGCCCTCAGCACCTCAGCACCTCAGCCCCTCAGGAGCTGGTGCACAGCATCACTGGTCACAGATGCTGGGGTGATGGGGTCCAGCCCCTCCTTAAAGATGCTGAGAGCACACAGAGAGAATGAGAGAACTCTGTGGTGCCTTCCCACTGCATTCTGGCAGCAATGACCAAACCTGCCGAGGTGCAGGCATCAGTAATGTTTCCAGGGAGTGTGAGGCTGGACCATCACTGTGGTCTGAAGGCCGCACAGGGAAGAGGCCCTGGACTGAGACACCTGTCTTTTATCTTGTGCAGAAAGGTTTCACATCTGAGTGACAAGAACACTGCTCATCAGAACAAGGAGGCACAGGCAGGGAGATATTCGTGGGAGTTTATTGACAATAGTGAACAGTATGTACAAATGATTAACACCCGTGCCCAAGCTGTGCAACTAATTCTCCTTAACTTTCCTAAACCTGCCGCTATGTCTTGGTGCTCCCCGGACATCCACAGTGGAGGTGGAGGCAGCCTGCTGACTGTGACGCCCTGTCTGTGATGACTTTGGCTGGTGTCCTCTGGAGGGCTGAGACTTGGAGGGCCGAGACTTGGAGGGCCCAGGTATGCTTTTGGGGTCCTGCTGTGTGGCAATGGCATCCTCCTCGGCCTGTGAAGCTGGATCTGTGGAGGTCACAGGAAGAGGGGAGTCAGATGGGCTGCTCACACCCAGAGTCACCTGGAGCGTGCACCTGCTGATCCTCCTCCCTATGGGTGCCCGAGGGCCCCTGGCTGACTCCTTGAGCGGAAGGGGTAGCTGGAGTGAGATCGAGCTGCCCAACACCCCTCTCGCGCACACACTGTTGGAGGCCAACTATGGCATCAGTGATGGATTTAAGCCCGTGCAGCAGTGCAGGAGTGATGTCCTGGACCAAGGTCTTCATGGTGGCCGCCATCCTGCCAGTGTTGACCTCAGTGTGTTGCAATGCCGGTGCTATCACCTCAGACTGAAGACGGACTCCTCCATCGTTCTTTGCAATCTGAGGAGTGCAGTGGACATCCCTTCGTGTTGCTCCCTAGCTTGCCTTTGCAGCTCCAGCAACTGTGACATGACCGAATCCATAGGCTCGTCATCTGACTCGGACTCAGCAATGTTCTGGCCTCCAGCAATCCTCCGAGTGCCAGGGACCTGGAAAGTCCCTACCTCCACCTGCTGTGGATCAGACAGTGCGATGTGCTCACCAGATTGTGATCCCGATGCTATTCTAAAGCTGGGTCCCACCGAGGTGTGTGTCTCTGCGCTGGTGGAGGGTGTGGGTGAGAGCTGTGGCGGGACTTCAGGGACAGTGCCTTCAGATTCCTCTTCAGAGGTTTCTGCGGAGCTTGCTTGGAGGCCCTGGGTCATGGACTCCGTCGGCTGCTTCCCAGATGTTCCTGCGAAAGCAAATTAGTGCATGGCAGTGGTCTGTGAAAGAGGACATATCACTCATGGCATGGTTGTCTGATGGATGTTGCACTGCTGGATTCTCACTTGGTAGAGCAGCGCCAACCTCACTGTTAGCACAGGACCAGTCCCGGTCATTGCCGGCCAGCTGGATGGCTCTGTTTTTAAATCCTGTGAGAACTTTGAATTCCGGCATCCTTCCACCTGTCTGCAACCTTTCCCTCCTGTTGTGAGTCAGTTTGTCCTGCATGGATAAAGATGGGGAGAATGTATCAGGATGCCTGCCAGGCTAGATGATAAGTATGCCTGGCCTGTGTGGGTGGTGAGTAGTCCCACGGATGGGATGAAGACAATGATGGTGTGTGTGAAAGAATGAATAGTGATGTCCCTTGCACTGGCAGTGAGTGAGGGCCCTGTGGATGTGTGATGGGTTTTGAGTATGTGAGTTGGGAGTGATGAATAGAGTGACTTACCCTGGTGGAGCGGAGGAGATCATTCATCCTTTTGCGGCACTGGGTGGCTGTCCTCCTCTGCAAGGCTTTCGCGCTGACCACCGCTGCTACTGCCTCCCAAGCCGGGTTGGTAACATTGCTGCCCATCCTGCGGCCTGAGCGGGGGTAGAGCGCATCCCGGCAGGCCCCCATGGCATCCAGCAGTTGCTCGAGGGACCCATCGTTGAAGTGGGGGGCGGCTGCAGTCTTTTTGCCTTTGCTGGCCATGTCTCCCAGGCAGCGGTGATGAGCTGCTGGCGACGAGTGCTTTGCTGGCGGCTGCCTTTTAAAGATGGCAGCTGGCATGATGCAACAGCGGGGTGATGGCGAGCGGGCAAATGAGATCCCGCCCGCCATGGAAACGGCGTGTTTTGCAGGAGTGAATATATAATGAGGCGGTCTCGGGAAGATATGGCATGAAAACCCGCCATTTTCATTGGCAGCAGAACTCCATTTTATCCGCCCCCTACCGTACTTAGTGCAATTCTGGGAAAATTCAGCCCAGAGTCATATAGAATGTAAAGGCCATTCAGCCCTTTGTGCCCGTGTCAACTCTCTGCAAGAGCAACTCAGCTTGTTCCACTCCCCTACCCTTTCCCTGTAGCTCTGCATACTTTTTCTCTTTTGACAATTATCTAATTCTCATTTGAAAGCCATGATTGACTCTCGCTCCACCTCAATCTCAGACAGCGCATTCCAGATCCTAACCACTTGCTGTGTAAAAAACATTTACCTTGCGTCACCTTTGGTTCTTTTGACACTCACCTTAAATTGGTGTCCTCTGGTGTTGACCCCACTCCATCCAGACCCCTCATGACTTTGAACACCTCTTTCAAATCTCCTCTCAACCTTGTCTTCTCTTAGGACTACAGCCCCTGCTTCTCCAATTTATCCACATAACTGAAGTCCCACATCCCTGCAACCATTCTCGTAAATCTTTTCTTCAATCTCTTTCATGCCTTCATAACGTGAATTGGACATAATACTCCAGTTGAGGCTGAACTTGTGTTTCATAAAGCTTAACCATAACTTCCTTGCTTTTGTATTCTACGCTTCTATTTATAAAGCCTGGGACCCCATATGCATTGTTAACTGCTTTGTCAACCTGCCCTGCCACCTTCAATGATTTATGCACATATACCCCGAGGTCCCTCTGCTCCTGTACCCTTTTGAGAATTATATCCTTTATTTTAGATTGCCTCTCCTCAATCTTCCTCTCAAAATGTATCACTTCACACTTCTCTGAATTAAATTTCATCTGCCATGTGTCCATTCATTCCATCAGCTTGTTTATGTCCTCATGAAGGCTATCACCATCCTCTTCACAGCACCCACTACTTCCAATTTTTGTATTATATGCAAATTTTGAAATTGTGCCCTGCTTACCAAAATCTAGGTGGTGATCAATATAGATCAAGAAAAGCCTTCAACAAATTAAATTTAACAATTTGTCTTCAACATATTTTTACTGCCTTTCCTTAAATATCCCACATTTGTCCAAGCAACTGATAATTTTGTCCCAAACAATTGTTTCTAAAAGATGTCCCATGGCTGTGATTAATCTGACTGACATGTAGTTGCTTGACTTATTCTTGCACCTAGTTTTTGAATAAGGTTGCAACGCGTGCAATCGGCCAGTCCTCTGGCACCAGCCCTCTATCTAAGGAGAACCAGAAGATCGTTGCTACCGCCAATGCAACTTCCACCCTTACTTCCATACTGACCTCTACCACCTAGAAGGACAATTAGGCAGATGCATGGGGTCACCATCACCTGCCAGTTCCCTTCCCAGCCACACACCATCTTGACTTGGAACTATATTGCCGTTCCTTCATTGCCGCTGGATCAAAATGCTGGAACTCCCTTCCTAACAGCAGTGTGGATGTACCTACACATATGGACTGCAGCAGTTCAAGCAGTGGACTTATCACCACCTTCTCAAGGACAATAAGTGATGGACAATAACGCTGGCCTAGCCTGCGGTGCTCATAACCCGTAAACAAACAAATAAGAAAAAAGTATCCCCTGATTTTGTTTTATTCATTTACGGGATGTGGGCATCATTGGCTAGGCCAGCATTTATTGCCTATCCCTAATTTCCCTTGAGAGTGTGGTGGTGAGCTGTGTTCTTGAACCACTGCATCTCATCCTATCCTGGTGACTTATTGGTCTTAAGTAGAGGCATTGTTTCTAATAATTCTTCTTTGTCAATTTTTAGCCATCCAGTGTCTCAACTATCTACACTTTCATTATGAGCTTGGAAGCACCTTTTTCCTTGGTAAATATGGATGCAAAGTACTCATTTAGTACCTCAGCCATGCCCTCTGCCTCCATATGTAATTCCCCTTTTTGATTCCTACCAGCCCCAGCTCTCCTTTACTGTCCTTTTTACTAGTTATATGCCAAAGACTTTTGCATTCCCTTTTAGGTTTGCTGCCAACCTCTTCTCAGACATTCTCTTTGCTTCTCTTATTACATTTTTCCACTGTGAATTTTTATATTCAGCCTGGTTCTCACTTGTATCATCAATCCGGCATCGGTCATTCACATCCTTTTTCTGCTTTATCTTACTCTCTATCTCATTAATATTCCAGAGAGCTCTGGCTTTGTCTGACCTTTCCCCCTCATAGGAACATACCTTGATTGTACAGAAACAATTCCTTTAAAGTAGCCCATTGTTCCCATTGAAGATGCTATAACCATTATTATTGAATTATACCAATAGCTCCCCAATTACTTTCAAGGCCAATACTAGCATGCAAGTGGTGCTGGAAGCAGTAGAAAGTTAAGGCATCATTCTACAACTGATGTCCTGAAAATAAAAATACTGCAATATTCCAAAATGTTATCTTAAATGACAAAGTCATATTTTGTTTTAGACAGATTTTAAAAAAATATTATTTCATGGGAAGTGGGCATCACTGGCTAATCCAGCATTTATTGCTTATTCCTAATTGCCCTTGAGAAGGTGGTTGTGAGTAGCCTTCTTGAACCACAGCAGTCCATGTGGTGTAGGTACACCCATAGTGCTGTTAGGGAAGGAATTCCAGGATTTTGCAATATTCTCTCACCGTTTAAAGGCAGATCTATTCTGAGTTGTTCAATTACTCTAGGTCTCAGAGAAAGGTTTATGTACAGTTGCTGATATATTTCAGTCATCACCAGTTAAAGTGTTAAAAACAAAAAACTACTGCGGATGCTGGAAATCCAAAACAAAAACAGAATTACCTGGAAAAACTCAGCAGGTCTGGCAGCATCGGTGGAGAAGAAAAGAGTCGATGTTTCGAGTCCTCATGACCCTTCAACAGAACTGAGTATAGTTAGGAGAGGGGTGAAATATAAGCTGGTTTAAGGTGGGCGGGGGGAGAGAGAAGTTGAGGGGGGAGTGGTTGTAGGGACAAGCAAGCAGTGATAGGAGCAGATAATCAAAAGATGTCACAGACAAAAGGATCAAAGAGGTGTTGAAGGTGGTGATATTATCTAAGAAAATGTGCTAATTAAGAATGGATGGCCTCCACTATCTCTTCAGCTATCTCCTTCAGAACTCTGGGGTGTAATCCATCTGCTCCAGGTGATTTATCCACCTTCAGACCTTTTAGTTTTCCTAGCGCCTTCTCCTTGGTAATGGCCACCATACTCACCTCTGCCCCGACTCTCTTGAACTTTGGGGATGTTACTCGTGTCTTCCACCGTGAAGACTGACGCAAAGTACCTATTCAGTTCCTCCGCCATTTCTTTGTTCCCCACTACTACTTCTCCAGCGTCATTTTCCAGCGGCCCAATGTCCACTTTTGCCTCTCTCTTACCCTTTATATATCTTAAAAAACTCTTGCAATCTTCTTTTATATTACTAGCTAGTTTACCCTCATATTTAATCTTCTCCCTCCTTATTTCTTTTTTAGTTGTCCTCTGTTGGTCTTTGTAGGCTTCCCAATCCCCTGGCTTCCCACTGCTCTTCGCCGCATTGTATGCTTTCTCTTTAGCTTTTATGCTGTCCCTGACTTCCCTTGTCAGCCATGGTTGCCTCGTCCTCCCTTTAGTATGCTTCTTCTTCCTAGGGATGAATTTTTGCTGTGTCTCCCAAATTACTCCCAGAAACTCCTGCCATTGCTGTTCCACTGTCTTTCCTGCTATGCTCATCTCTCAGTCAATTCTGGCCAGCTCCTCCCTCATGCCTCTGTAGTTGCCTTTATTCAACTGTAATACCGTTACATCTGATTCCAGCTTTTTCCTCTCAAATTGCAGGGCAAATTCTATCATATTATGGTGACTTCCTCCTAAGGGTTCCTTCACCTTAAGCTCCCTTATCAAATCTGCCTCATTACACATCACTAAATCTAGAATTGCCTGTTCCCTAATGGGCTCCACCACAAGCTGCTCCAGAAAGCCATCTCATAGACATTCCACAAATTCCTTTTCTTGGGATCCACTACCAACCTGATTTTCCCAGTCTACCTGCATATTGAAATCCCCCATGATCACTGTAACCTTGCCTTTCTTACACGCCTTTTCTAGCTCCTGGTGTATCTTGTGCCCCGCATCCTGACTACTGTTCGGAGGCCTGTACATAACTCCCATTATGGTTATTTTACTTTTGCAGTTCTTCAACTCTACCCACACAGATTCTACATCATCTGACCCTCCGTCATTTCTTGCTATTGGTTTAATTTAATTTCTTACTAACAAAGCAACCCCACTCCCTCTGCCAACCTGCCTATCTTTTCGATAGGATGTATATCCTTGGATATTTAGCTCCCAGTCCTGATCCCCTTGCAGCCATGTCTCCGTGATGCCCACCACATCATACCTGCCAATTTCAATCTGCGCCACAAGCTCATTTACCTTATTTCGTATACTGAGTGCATTCAGATACAACACCTTCAGTCCTGTATTTCCCATCCCCTTTCTCATTGTCTTCCCTTTATCTGATGTGCTTGAAGTTAGATTCCTAGCCCTTTCCAAACACTCTGTCCTATTTTGTGTTCTGGGGACTTTAATAGCCTCTCCTGGGCTCTCCTTTCTTTTCAGTTTTTTCATAATTTTCCATGAAGTTGAATCCACCCCCCCACACGCTAACCTGCTGCTTTGTTTCCCATTAGTCATACTTCTTGGAGTTTTACCCTTCCCTCCCCTCCCACTTTCTAGTTTAAAGTCCTGTTGACCACCCTATTTACCCTTTTTGCTAGAACATTGGTCCCAGATCGGTTCAGGTGGAGACCGTCCCAACGGTACAGATCCCTCCTGTCTGTTTAAGAAGTTGTCATGGTCTTCCGTATGTTAACAGCAAGTCCTTATTAGCTACTTGTAACTAGATACAAATACTTGGAACTAGATACAAGTATGTAGTAAAGGTGACCGACAGTGATTGCTACTCCTCAGAAGATTCAAGCCTTCGTTCCTGGCAATTTGTATCTTCAAAGATAATACATTCAGTGTTGTACAAGCAGAACTAACTGAAGGAATTATCCAGCAGTGGTTGCCATATGGATTCTTTAAATTTATTGGGCCATAACTTTTGATCTCCGGGGCATCGTACCTGTTGGGGGTGGTGGGGGGGTGCCCCAAAGATGCGCTGGGGCACACCCCCCCCCAAACCACCAGACATCCCCCTCCATAAGGATTGCACGGCAATTGCCTGGGAAGTTCAAACTTCCAATGGGCAATTACTCGTTTTGGGAGGGTGTTGGTTACAGAACATTGTTTCTTAAAGAAGTCTTTGTAGTCTTCAGTAGGTTAACAGCAAGTCTTTATTAACCACTTGTAACTATATGTGTGTATTTATAGGCAAGGGGCTATCTCTATGGGCTGAATTTTGCCCTTGTTGGGCAGGCTCAGCGGGGGCAGGTGGGAGCGGTCGGGAAGCCAACCACAGCCCACGCTGTGGGCAATTAAGGTCGTCCAATTAAGGTCTGCCCAGCATGAAATGCGTGCTGCAGCACTCAGCGCTTTGTATGTGGGGGGGAAGGAGGGAGAGCGCGCAACTTCACGCATGTGTATGGGTGTGCGCTGGAAACGCCCCCTGAGGCACAGAGCTGCCTCAGGGAGATGAAGGAATGAAAAATTAAAAATAAAGAATTTTAAGGTGTGAAAAAACATGTCCCCTCACATGACTCTTGAGCAGGGGCATGTTAGAAATTAGAATTAATTATTTTTTAAAATGATGGATTGAAACCTCATTCCACCCGTTGATTGGCAAAAAATGCAAAGGCCGCCTGGGGTCTTCGCCTGCCCACCAACTGTAAGGTTGGACAGGCAGCGAAAAACTGAAATCAACTGGATAGTTATTGGCCTTAATAGGCCTTATAACTGTCGACGGGTGTGCTGCCAACTCCCGCACATGCCCAGCAACTGAAATATCACGGGTCATGTTACGCTCGAGCGGGGTGAGCCCACCAGCTCAGTGAAAACTCCTGGCTTATGTCTACGTCTTCCCATGTCTCTACTCAACACCGTACTGACCCTAGGCCTGGGCCATGTGCCTTCTTAGGTCACTGTGGGTAGTACTGTACTCAGTCCCACATTAACCCTCTATGTGCCAGGCTGTTCTACTACACCTCCTCTCAAGTCTTGATCCCATGGATATCAAGTTACTTTAGTTTACTTAAAGTCTTACATTGTTAGAAGTCTTATGCATTTACCTTATTGTTACAACGTTAATGCCATTCCAACAATATTGCTATTACAAGATTAGCATTAATACCATTCTCAACTTCAAGTCCTTGAAGCTAGAGGTTCAGGTGGTCTGGAGGCCTTATAAACCTTCCACATCTCGTTCTCCATTCTGTCTGGAGAGTGGTAGGTTCTGTTGGTTCTGGTTTTTGTTGGTGGCTTGGAGGTTGGGCTGGAATTTGGGTGTGCTTTCATTCTTTTCTTCCATTGCTTTATTTTGAACCACACCTGGTCGGTTCGGCTGTTATGTCAATGTGTAGTTGCTGTTACACTCGGTCGTTTCTTGCGAAGTGGATGAAGATGCTATTCGTCTCCTTGGTGCTGCTTTTCCCTTTTCTTTTTCTGTGTGGGCTGACTGGAAACCCTTTGAGGCTGAGGAAGAAGGTCCCTGTGGCGAGAGGAATGTTGAGTGGTATGGTCATCTCTGCTTTTTGTTGTTGATGGTGATAGACCTGGTTGCAGCATCCCTTGTGCTTGTGGCATGCTGGCTGGAACTTCAGTGTGTGCACAGTGGTTGATGTGTCGACCAGCTGCACCATTATGGTAGCTGGGGGCAGGGGCTTCTCAGATTGCTGATCATTCCCGTGTACCACTTCCACCGGGGGTCCCATAGTAATCTCGTGGGCAATAGGTTGTTCTGACCATTGGGGATTTCCCAGAACCTGGAATAATAATGGACAAACCTGCTCTGCAAAGAGAGAAGAGAGATCAAAGGTGAAATCTGAGTCTGA
The DNA here is from genome assembly GCF_964194155.1 of Cetorhinus maximus. Lineage (NCBI taxonomy): Eukaryota > Metazoa > Chordata > Chondrichthyes > Lamniformes > Cetorhinidae > Cetorhinus > Cetorhinus maximus. The sequence goes on from NC_135899.1 coordinate 70,535,898, forward strand.
ATACTCTAGTGTTTGAGGACTCAGGACTGTTGTTCTGGCTGGCTAATGGCAGTAGCAATCATTACATCCTCCGCCATCTGGAGGAGATCCAGGACTATGCAGGCATCCCTTCTCGGAAGAGCGAAAGGCTGATTATAGACGACATACATCAGCTCAAAGACTTGTTTGCTGTCATACCACAGTGGTTCCAGGATCAGGCTAATGACCAGGAGCTGGACTCCCCCTGCTCCATAAAGCGGTGCCCATTGTTTGAAGCCAGAGACATTTGAGTCATGGTTCCTCATCTGACAGGGCTGTCATGCTGGCACCAGAATCTAATTTAAAATTGGTTAGATAACCATTTATCAGGATGTCAGCATTGCAAGAGGAAGAACCGCACTGTTTGATCTCACCCAAGAAGCAAGGCTTCTGGGTACTCGGTCTCGACCCCATGGATTACCTTTGGGATGTCTGTGTGGTGCTGAGGTTTAGACTTGCACACTCTGCCAAAGTGTGCCTGTCTGTTGCAGTGGAAGCATCGGGCTGGACTCACAGGACAATGACCTCTCCTGTGAGGCGCTTCACACCACAGCGCTGGCAAGGTAGCTCTGCGGGCCGATTCAGGAATTGCTTTCCCTGACTTGGATCATCCCTGTGTCTTTGTGACCTGATAAACTGCATTGAGGATTGGCTTCTGCCCCATGTTTAATTCTCTTCCCTTAGGATTTCCCTGTGTCGTGCACATAGCTCACTCAGACAGTCTGGTTAGCTGGATTGCCTTGTTTAGGGTAAAATAACCGCTTGCAGGTCTGCAGACTTATTGCTGAAGTATGGAGAAATGCTGTTGCATGGAAAAGACTGTAATTTTGCGACTGGCGTGGGCCTTGTGTGAGCCCCAGTGGAGTTGGAAACGTGGAAGTGTGATCCATGTTGAACATTTTAAAAGTGTGGGCACAGCTTTAAGAGCTTACAGTCTTCCAAGATGGCGCCACTATTCAGTGCAGAACAATGGATTTGCCATGCTTGCCGGTTTCGACGGGCTTTGCAAGATGGCAGCAGCGCACTTCAGGAAGAAGAATTTTCAACAATGGCTGCGTGGGCTGGTGGTCTGCTGACTTGATGTAATCAGCGATGTGGTGTTCCAAATAGTGATGCATTTGAATGAACCGAAGGCTTGCTGCTTAAGGAGTCAGATGGTCGTGGGGTTCCCAAGAGTTGAGTAAATTAATTATTAAGTTGTTTTTTTCTGTTCAACTCAGAGGTCATGTGTTGAGGCTCGGAGTCGGGGAATCGGGATTAGCGACTGGTTTTGTTCAAATGGCGCTTCTGACTAAATTAGTAGAATTAGTAAATTGGTCTCCTGACTGGTTGCAGCCTGGAAGTGAAAAGGATTTAGCTCACCCTTGCAGGCTATGATCTGCGTGCTGAAGCTGGACTTCCAAGGGAGATTGTGTGGAGTCTTCTGCTGCAGTAAAACTTCTGCCCTTGGCTTCCAGCTCTTCTCTCGAAAGCTTTTTCTGGTGAATTTTATCAGCATCTGTTGCTTCAGTTGGGAGCTTCTTCCAGTTCATAATCTGTTGAAGATGTCCTTTTTTTTAGTCCTGCATTTTCTGTGGAGGTGTGGGTTCAGATCTCACTGCTGCCACCATGTTGGGATGGTGTTGGTTGCAGAACATGCCTGTTAAAGAAGTCTTCATAGTCTTCTGTATGTTAACAGCAAGTCTTTATTAACTACTTATAACTCTATACAAATATACAGTAAAGGGTACAGACATGGCGATATCTCCACCCTGGGTCTTAACACATTTCTGGTCAACACCACACTTACCCTAGCGCCAGGTCATGTACTTTCTCACATCACTGTGTGCGCAGTACTATACTCAGTCCCACATTAACCTTGTATGTGCCAGACCCTTCTATTGCACTACTGAGCAATTCCTGGTGATAGGCATTGAGTTCCCCAATCCTGTATGCATTCTGTGCCCTTGCTACCTCAATGCCTCTTTCAAGTGCTGTGCAAAATGGAGGACTGCTGATTCATCAACCGAATGACGAGTGTAGGTGGTAATTAGCAGGAGGCTTTCTTACCCATATTTGTTCTGATGCTATACTTCATGGGGTCTGGAGTCAATGTGGATGATTCCTAGGGCCACTCTGCTGAACTGTACATCACTGAGCCACCATCTCCATGGATCTGTCCTGCCAGTGGGACAGAACATACCCAGAGATGGGGATAGAGGAGTCTGAGACATTTAATGAAAGGCACGATCTGTGAGTATGATTATTTTAGCTTGTTACTTAATTAGTTTATGGGATATCACTCTCAATTTTTGCACAAGTCCCCAGATGTTTGTGAGGAGGACTTTATAGGGTTGGCAAGGCTATATGAGCTTTTGTTGTGTTCATAAGAATATAAGAACATAAGAAATGTGAGCAGAGTAGGCCATTCGGCCCCTCGAACCTGCTCCATCATTCAATAAGATCATGGATGATCTGATTGTGGCCTTAACTCGACTTTCCTGCCTGCCTCCGATAACCCGTGACTCCTTTGCCAATCAAAAATCTGTCTAACTCAGCTTTGAATATATTCAATGACCCAGCCTCCACTGCTCCCTGGGGAAGTGAATTCTGAATGCTAATAACCCTCTGAAAGAATCCAATGCCTAGGTTGATGCCGGGACGTCCATCTGCTTTTATTCGTATTATACTCGAGTATAGTGGCTTTGATACAATTGACTGGCTTGCTCAGCCGTTTCAAAGAGAGTCAACCACATTTCTGTGGATCTGAGTCACTCGCATATGGCCAGATCAGTTAAGGACTGCAGATATAATAAGAATGGCGTTTTACTCAAGAAACACAGTCACAGCCTGAAGGCTGAATTGCAGTGCAACTTGCATTGAAAAATTCAGATATAGATTAAATAATCAGGTTCAAGTGTACAAATGTGCTACAATCAGATAGTAACAAAAATAGACAAGTAAATTCAGCAGGTATCAGGGAAGTGGTGGATAGGATACTAAAGGGAGGGTAATGTTGAATTGAAATTGTATTAAAATTACAAAGCAATCCAATTATAAATGAACAAGAATACAGAAATGGAAAATTAGAAGGAAACACCCTTATTTATCAGAGAAGGTATTTTTGCACAACCACAGCGTTCACCACAGGGTACATTCTGTCTAATTCCCTAGCCTATTACTCTCACTACACAGTACCTTAAAAAATATTATTCTCAAGTTTCTGAAAGGCTTTTGTGCACGTTGCTTCAGATCCACTGAATGATGTCTTCTCAAGAAAAATATTCAAAACTAACAGCAAAGCAGAACATATTCAACAAAATATCAATCATACATCTCATTTGCTTTAACGGTATTGTGGGTGAAACTTATTCTTCAATTATGGTGTTCGAAGCCCTACAAGCTCTGTGACAAATAAACTTCGACTAAGAGACTGCCATTCACAGAAGGAGGTCATTTGGCCCATTGTGCCTGTGCTGTCTCTTTTAAAAGAGTGATTTGAAAGAGCTTTCGATTAGCTCCTCTCCCCTGCTCTTTCCCCATAGCCTTGCAATTTTTTTTCATTTTCCAGTGAATACCAGGAGCATATCTAATTTCCTTTTGAAAGCTACTATTGAATTTCCTTCCACCACTCTTTCAGGTAGTCCATTTCCAATCGTAACTCATTGTTAAACATCGTCCCCACCCCACCCCCCTGAACTCGCCATTCTTTCAATAATTTAATAACATTATGAAGCAAACAGGCTGTCAGTGATCTTGCAGATCACTGACAGCAATGTTGTAGTGCTAAGGCAAGTGACAATGCCAGCCCCGAGCCATGACTACTCGAAGACTCATAAACTTTTGTTGGGATAAAATAAATGTTCCAATATAGAAGTATGGTTCCATCTGAATAAGAGTTCTTGCTTGGCATCATTTCATAAAAACAACAGTTGGTGGCACAGTGTGAAACTTCTTGAGTACATTAGTTCCTCTGACTGAATGGCAATATGTTCACTACATGTCCTAGCACTGGAATGACCACCAGAGTCAATTTTTTCCCATACATGTTTAAATATGCAACCATTCAAACAATCCTTCTGCCCTGTGGCTATCATTTGTCACTGAAAAGAGTACTGCAAACAATAGGGAGTCCTTGTAACTATGAAGTAGACTGTTTAAAAAACATTTTAAAAATATTCTTTCCATGTGATGCACAGGTAATGTCCTATCCCAGCAAAAGCTCACACAAGCCCATCAGTTGAGAAAAAAAATCGATTGATGACACAAAGGAGCTAATTACTATCTTGCTTTAGCTGCAGTAACAATAAACGTGAACAAATAGAAAGCAAACTAAATAGGTGCTCAATGCATCCAATGCCTCCCTCCAAGTCTTACTCCAGGGCTTGAGCACAGAAGTCAAGGCTGACACTCCAGTGCAGCACTGAAGGAGCACTGCACTGTCAGAGGTGCCATTTTTTGGATGAGATGTAAAAATCAAGGCACCATCTGTCTGCTTGGATCGATGCAAAGATCCTATGACACTATTTCAAAGGAGAAGAGGGGAGTTATCCCCGGTGTCCTGGCCAATATTTATTGGCAAAAACAGATTATCTGGTCATTATCACATTGCTGTTGGTGGATATTTGCTGTGTGCTAATTGGCTGCTGCATTTCCTACATTACAACAATGGCTGTACTTCAAAAGCACTTCATTGCCTATAAAGCACTTTGGGACATCCGGGTGGCCATGACAAGCGTAATATAAATGCAAGTCTTTCTTTCTTTCATTATCAGTCGGATCATTGTGTTCAGCAATAACTTCTACACCATCAGTGTTCTGAGAGTCAGAGAGAAACTCAGAAATCTGTAACTAGCATTTTTTTATCCAGATAAAATTACTACTGTCAGTAGTAGGTGCTATTCCCCTTTTCTGTCGTAGGAAAGTCTTTGGCCTGAATTTTCATAAAGATAGAGAGCCTCTTTATCATTGTGAAAATGGCTGCAGAAGCCCAGATCTGGACCTCCCAAACGTGGCATCTACCATTTTCAACCATTTAAAACTTCAGCCCTTTAAATATTTGGAAAGAAAAGTGTGTGCAGTGTTTAAAAAAAAATCAGTGTTTGCTCTGTCTGTAACATAAACATAAGGGTCGTCATTATTAGATTAATGCTGCATGACTGATTTCACAACCTTCCATTATCACAGTGGGGTGCCTCTCAGTTCACAGTTTGATTGACAGCTCCAAGCGGTTATAGACTCTTTGAAGTGGCACTATGAATACCAATGCTAGTTTTTATAAGGGCTTAAAGAAAGTTAAATGTAGTGAATGGGTTTTTATCAATGAGTTTTTTTTTAAATAGTGAATTATTCAATTAACACTTAATAACTTCATTTTATCTCATCCCACAATGGACCTGAGGTCTGCATATGGCACATACTGGGTGGGTTGTCATGATAGGTGTGATGGTTGTAGTTGGGGCCATGGGTTGGTATTAGTTGGCACTAAGTTGGCATAGGGCTTTAAAGGGCCATGGGGATGGGTAGAGGGGCATAGATTGGCATGGAGGGTATGAGGGGCAACTGAGGGTGGTAGAGTGGTATAGTTTGGCATGGAGGGTACGAGAGGCCATGGGGAGGGTGGATGGGGGTCATGAGGCGGCACGGGTTGGCATGGATGGGGCACAAGGAGTGTGTGGATGTTGAAGGCGTGTAAAGAGCAAGGGCTGGAGGGCTCTCTTATGTTTATTCTTTTTTTAAATCTTCGACGCAGAGTCGGTGCATCAAGGCAGCCCTTCTGCCCAGCCGGCCCCCGCACCCGGCAGCCTCCACACTCATTCTGAGGATACCCGTCGCAATTCCTATTTTCACCGCACCACCTGCCCCCGGACCACAAATCTGACCTTCCAGGGCACTTTCTCCCATGTCGGGTTTGCAGAGCCAGGAATTGTCCCAGCGCTGCTCTCCCAATCAGGGAGGGAAAATTCAGGCCTCTGTGCACACAAGAATTTAATAGAAAATTATAACAAAACCCTAACTGATGGGAGTTATTGTTTTGCAGGAGGAGGAAAATAAGGAGGAGGTAATTTCACCTCAGAGTATAACCTGAAAGAATTTGGCTGGAGTTTTCCAGTCCCTCATGCCAGTGAGACTGGTGGAGATTTCAATGGCCTGCTCGCCCCGCCACAGGGGAACCTGCCTTAGGAGGGTAGGGGCTGTGGGGGAGATTGGAAAATTCCAGCCTTTATTTCTATAGCGCTCAGATTCCTCGTAATTTTTTTTTGCAAACTTTTAAAAAATATCAGGAAGGACAGCAGACCAATAATTTCAGAAATATGTGGCAATGTAAGGCTTTGATGCTGTATATCTCTGGAAACTTGTTATAAAATTCATCAGCATATTAAAGACAAATATAAATAAAACCACTCTGGTTATGGGATTTTTTGGTAAAATAATTCCCGGCTCAGATGTCACATTTCGACAGGATCATCTGACTTTCATTGCAAAAATATTTGGCGTATTTTAAAGTTAAAATGGTGATCCCTAAAGTTATGAGAAATTGTACGCAGTTGCTGAATTTGCAAAGATGTAACTGAATTTAAAAGGGTTTCCTGCTTGTGATTCTATTTGACTCTTGAAACCATGATTCTGCCCCCACAAATATTAACAGCCTTGCCTCAAATTCCAAAGTTGATTTGTTTAAGTGTCTGAGAGATGTTTAACCATCACAGATATTATCAAGAAATGGCAAAGCAGTTGAAAGTGTCATTTTAATATCCGGGGCCTTCTGTGTCTGGTAACTTTGTGTCAACTTTTTGGACTGTGATTTGCTTGCGAAAGGCGAGAGCTCGCCAGTCGCTGACAAAGACTATCTCACTATTCAGGAAATAACATGTTGTTCAGGTCGGAATCCAGAAAATCTGAAGTTGTGCAAAAAACTTTAAAGATAGCGCGGTCTGAAACGAACAGGTCATGCACAATGAAAATATTTCTTTTGACTCGATGCAGGGGATATTTTCCCTCTTTCCTTTCTTTGTGAGAACTAATGTTGGCTGAGGTGAGCTGACTATCAAATCAATGTGAATGATGGAATAATATGAAGCAAAATATAATAACAAATATCTAACAGCGCAGCCACAAATGACAGGAGAATAATCTTCTACTGAAATGTAAGAATAAAAAATGTACTTTACACAAAGGGAATACAAAAGGAACTATACATTATAAATGAAAACTTACTGTCAATCCTCTACAGTTTTAAGCTCTACTCCACAAGTTTCAATCTCCATTTTGTGCAGTACCTTCTGAGGCCTTGAAGCCTTAGAGATGCATTGCACTGCAACATGAGCAGTAACTGTAAGCAGCTCTGGGTTTTCTGTCTGAAGAATTGTAACCGTAACAACCACAAAGATAGTTTAACAGCTAACCACATTTATTCTGCCTAATGCAGAAAGCTACACAAGATAAATTTACTTTAACCAAGTGATAGACTGGAACGTCTGAACTGGTAACAGGCTGTAGATGCAACAGTCAAAGTGCTTCAGCCTGCGAGTTATTTTGTTTCCCTTTATTGCTGTAAGTCAGGATTTTTTATTTCAATAACTTTATTAAATAAACTCTTGGTCTATAAGGGAAATGTGGCACAACACTTGTAGCTGATGTGAAATTGCCCCTTTATCAAAAAAACAATGGCATGAAGCTGAAGAATAGTAAGAGAGAAACATAGGCCAGAGTTTGTCCTTGTCAGGCGGGCTCGGTAGGGACGAGCGGGAGCGGTTGGGAAGCCGACTGCCACCTGCGATCAGGCTGCAACGGCGATTTCACGCTGGTGGACCGATTAAGGCCCGCCCAGCATGACATGCATGGTGCAGCGCTCAGCGCTGCCCGTGCGGGGGTGGGGGAGGGGGGCTGGGTGGTGGGGGAGGCGTGAGAGCTCCCTGAGGCACAGAGCTGAAGATATAAAAAATTAAAAATAAAGAATTTTAAGATGTTAAAAAACGACCCCTCATGTGACATTCACGTGAGTGGGGACGTATTAGAAATTAGTGTGAACAATTTTTATTTATTTTTAACGAAGGAGCGAAACCTCATCCCACCCGTGGATGAGGTTTCACAGAAAATGCAAAGGCCGCTTGGCTTTTTCGCCTGCCCGCCAACCATAAGGTTGTATGGGCAGTGAAAAATTCAATTCAATTAGATTTTTATTGGTCTTAATAGGCCTGTTAAATGTCGGCGGGCACACGCGGGATTTGGCAGCGCGCCCGCCGACTGAAATATCGCGCGTCATTTTACGCTCGCTCGGGTCAGGCACATGCCCACCCAATGAGCAGAAAATTCTGGCTAAAATGAAGAAAGGAAGTGAGAAATAAAGGCTCAAAATCTTACAAGAGTGTCAAACTAAAGTGAACAAATGGAATTATTTGTATTCGCAGGGGGAAATTTTCCAAACCCCGTACCCCAGGATACTTCGGGCCTAGCTTTACCTTCTTGACTTCCAGTAGTTTTCTGAGTTTAGCTTGCTGAAATGGGCCAGTCCAGTATTGAACAGAAACAACTAGATCAATTTTGTTGATGCCTCATTAAATATTTAAAGTTTAATTGGATAACCTCAAAATCTCTTTACTAAAGAATTGAGACTCAATTTTTTAAGCTTCCCCCACCTTTCCGCACAAGTTAAATTCTTGATATCTGGATTAATCTTTTTTGCTCATCTACGTATTATTGACAATAATATCCTCCCTGTGATTTTGGTGACCCAAATGGATACAGTACAAAGGATGGGGTCAGGCAAATATCTTGCGCAGCAATGATGCAAGCTTGTTAAAGTTGACTTTTAGTCCTCTGCTAATTAGCTTACCAGCTTATTGTTCTTTTTTACTAAAATTTAGCACTGTAGTTTCATAGATGTCTCTACTATAATCCTTAAATCTCCTTTTGGATCAATGCACTCTATCCATGTTCCATTTAACACATACACCCTCTTTTGGTTTTTTAGCCCCCAATATAAATTATTTAACAATTACCAACACTTAAGTGCACCAACCACAGCTGAGTGGGAGGGTGAGCTGTGAGGAGGATGCAGAGATGCTTCAGTGTGGTTTGGATAAGTAGAGTGAGTGGGCAAATGCATGGCAGATGCAGTATAATGTGGATAAATGTGAGGTTATCCCCTTTGGTAGCAAAAACAGGAAGGCAGATTATTATCTGGATGGCTATAAATTGAGAGAGGGGAATGTGCAACGAGACCTGGGTGTCCTCATACACCAATCGCTGAAGGTAAGTATGCAGGTGCAGCAGGCGGTAAAGAAAGCAAATGGTATGTTGGCCTTCATTGCGAGAGGATTCGAGTACAGAAACAGAGATGTCTTGCTGCAATTATACAGGGCCTTGGTGAGACCACACCTGTAATATTGTGTGCAGTTTTGGTCTCCTTATCTGAGGAAGGATGTTCTTGCTATAGAGGGAGTGCAGCGAAGGTTTACCAGACTGATTCCTGGGATGGCAGGACTGACATATGAGGAGGGATTGAGTCGCTTAGGATTATATTCGCTGGAGTTCAGAAGAAAGAGGGGGGATCTCATTGAAACCTATAAAATTCATTGAAACCTATAAAAAAGGACTAGACAGGGTAGATGCAGGAAGGACGTTCCCGATGGTGGGGGAGTCCAGAACCAGGGGTCACAGTCTGAGGATATGGGGTAGACCATTTAGGACTGAGATGAGGAGAAACTTTTTCACCCGGAGAGTGGTGAGCCTGTGGAATTCACTACCACAGAAAGTAGTTGAGGCCAAAACATTGTATGTTTTCAAGAAAGAGTTAGATATAGCTCTTGGGGCAAAAGGGATCAAAGGGTATGGGGAGAAAGGCTGTTGAGTTGGGATGATCAGCCATGATCATGATGAATGGTGGAGCAGGCTCGAAGGGCCGAATGGCCTACTCTTGCTCCTATTTTCTATGTAAACAATTATTGGCCCACAAAATCTTTCTAAAGTGGGGATGGGTGGGGTGGGGGGGGGTTGGAATAGCATTATTTTATATTATTGTGCAAAGGCTGTTTGAATTGAAATAAGATGACCCAATTGTAACTGTTGTGCTGTATTTTATTCATTGGGAAATAAAATGGCTTTTCATATCGATTATCATCAAGCATTTGTTGATCTACCTTCAGAGAAACCGAAGAGGTATGTGTGAAATATGTGAATGTCTGTGTCATATGACAAAGGAGTTTCATTGTTACGCCCCAAACATGGTATCATATAAGGAGAAGGAGGGCATTAAGCTCAGATACTTGTGTTGCTTGTGGAAGTGACTGATGCTATGGCAGACTCAAATTCAAGCTAGAAATATTGGCACGGTAGCCAAAAAAAAAAATAGTAAAATAATCAAATAACGATAATAGGAAAGGATTTTTTTAAAATGAAAAATAAAAAGGAAAATAGACTTTAAAAGATAAAAAATAACAACTCAACAAATATGAGAAGTGTGTAGTAAGAGAATAAAAGAAGCACAACAAAAATGAGAAGCGCATGTGTAGGAAGAGAATAAAAGATTAATAAAACAGAAATAATCAAAAGGATTTCAAAAAGTAAAACAATGAGACAAAAATTAGTTATTGCTGCATTTTATCCAGGTTTCCTACACCCTTTTGCTTTTCCTTCCTTCCACTTGATATGTTTTTGTACTTTTTCCTTTTATTTTATGTTGTAATTCATTTCAGTTCTTATATTATGATTAATTAAAACTTCAAGAGTGTACAAGGTCAAAATGGTGCACAATGGAAAATATTTCTATTAAAGTAATTTTTCTTATCATTACTGTACTTTAGTGTGATAACTACACTGAATATAGCAATAATTAATTGCAAACAGTTATCACTTAGCAATCTGCTTCATATAATGTACTCCAGAAGTTGTGTACTTAGTGTAAAGGGATGTTCAGAGGGAAACTATGGAAGGGATTGACTCAATGACCAAGAAAGACCATGGCCAGAATTTTATGGTTGGCGTGCGGGCTCGGCGGGAATGGGTGGGGACGGTCGGGAAGGTGACCGCCGCCCGCGATCGGCTCTGCACTGCGATTTTACGTAGGCGGGCCAATTAAGTCCTGCCCAGTGTAAGACACGACAGCGGCAACAGGGAGAAGGGACGGGTGGAAGCGGGAGCTCAGTGTCCCCCGGGTCCAATGGTGACCCGGCGGCCGATTGAAAAGCTGCCGCGGCAGCCATGCAAAGGCTGCCAGTGAAGCGGACGCACCTCATCGCGGAGCTCATTACTGGTGAACACGGCAGGCGGGAGGGCAGGTTGGCGGGTCGCCTGATGAGTGTTTTTCTGATGAGTGCGACACCCTGAAAATCACATGGGCTATGTAAACTCCGAGACAATTGGTGTCTCAAGGGTCTTAACTGGCCCGTTAATTAATGGTGGTTGCGCCTCCATCTTCATCGCACGCCTGCCTAGCAAAATATCGCGAGGGTGCATGGTGAAGTCGGGGCACATGCCCGACATCATCGCGTGCCATACTATCGCCCGCACGCCCAATGTAAAATTCTGGCCCGTTTAACTCGTAAGTTGAAAGGCTACAAATAAATGATAAAGAATGCTATCACTGGCTCTTTGTCAGTGCCACAAATTATCATTAAAGGAGGCAGCTTTGTGAGCAACTAATATCACTCTAAAAACAGAAGGAGTTCTTCACCAGAGCCTTTGATGAGGAGTTCAATCGAAAAGAACAGCCCGTCTTTCACTTTCTTGTGCTAATTACCCGTCTGATCGTTTCCAGAGAAATACGCTATCTAAACAAAAATCTTTCTCACCTGCATATCATATTTTAAGCATCTAAACATAGAGTATTACTTTGAATTTTATTTTACACCTCAAGCTTTAGGAAATAATTAGTCAGTCATGTTCACAGTCTACTTGGAGTCATGGGGAAGAATTTTCGGGTCGGCAAGCCAAGGTGGAGTCAGAATGGCTGTTAGCAGTTTAAGACAATCCATTCTCAAAGTGGGCTGAGAATGTCCAATTGTCTTCCATCAGTTCATTACCATAAATTCGGGCAGAAGTTTGACCAGATCATCATCATCAGTGATGTTGGCTGAGGGATAAATATTGACCAGGAGAACTTCCCTACTCTTTTTCTAAATACCATGGGATATTTTACGCCCGCCTAAGCAGGAAGATGGGGCTTTGGCTTAACGTCACATCTGAAAGACAGCAATTTCATCAATGCAGCAAAAATATCAGCCTAGAGTTTGTGCTCAAGACTCAGGGTTGGGGCTTGAACCCACAAAAATTCCGACTCAGAGAAGAGTGTTGTCACCAGGCAGAATTTAATGCCCTCCACCATGGTGAGTTTGGTGTGGGGGGGTGTATTTAATTGGGCAGGGGGGTGGCAGATGGGGACCCCACCGCCTTCCAGCTTTTCCCCTGATTAAGTCAGTGGCGGGAACACTCGTGGACGACCTTCCCGCCTTGCCGCCAATTGAGTTCCTCAAGTGGGCAATTAGTGCCCACTTAAGAGCCTCATCCTTCTGCCGCTGATATGAACCCAGTGGTGGGCGGAGGAGTCACTATGCAGAAGCCCGCAAAGAAAAACCTATCAGGGTTGCTTGTGGGCTTCCAAGGTGGGAGGGGGGAACTCAGTGCCTGTTCAAGAACCGCTGACAGCCATGGCCTGTGCTTGTTGCTGACCCCCCTCCACAGCCTCACCCTGCAACCCCTGCTCCCGTCATCACTTAACTATGACCTGGGTCCGTCAGGTGGGTGCATTACCAGCAGCAGCACTACCCCTTTGGTGGCGCTGCCAAGCATTGAAGAGCTGTCAGCCTCTGGCCGGCAGCTCGATGGGTGGGACTTCCACCCCTGGGGTCCTCGATCATGGGGAAGGCCTGCCCTTGCCGAGTTATAGGAACATCAGAACATAGGAGCAGGAGTAGGCCATTTGGCCCATCGAGCCTGCTCCAGCATTTAACTAGATCAAAGCTGATCTCCTACCTCAACGCCATCTCCCTGCACTATCCCCGTGTTCCTTGATGTCATTGGTATCTAGAAATCTATCAACCTCTGACCTTTGAACATACTTAATACTCTCTGGGGTAGAGAATTGCAAAGATTCACCACCTTCTGACTAAAGAAAATCCTCCTCAATTCTGTCCTAAATGGCCTACCTCTTATTGTGAGACTGTGTCCCCTGGTTCCAGAACTCCCAAGCAGAGGAAACATCCTTCCTGCATCTACCCTGTTGAACCTGTAAGAATTTTGTACACTTCAATTAAATCACCTCTCATTCTTCTAAACTCTGGAGAATACAGGCCCAGTCTTCTCAGTCTCCCCTCATAAGACAATCCCACCATCCCAGGTATTAGTCTTATAAACGTGTGTTGCACTCCCTCTATAGCCAGTATATCTTTCCTTAGGTAAGGAGGCCAAAACTACACACAATACTCCAGGTGTAGTCTCACCAAGGTTCTATACAACTGCAGCAACTTGCCTTAATCCTTTACTTAAATCCTCTTACAATAAAGGCTAACATACCATTTGCCTTCCTAATTGCTTGTTACATCTGCATGTTGGCTTTCAGTGACTTATGAACAAGAACAGCCATGTCCCTTTGGACATCAACACTTACCAATCTTTCCCCATTAAAGAAATTGTTGTGGAGTGGCCAAGCTGTGCCATTAATGATAGAGTTGATCTGCAAACACTTCTTGGGTGGGAGCATTAAGTTTATTTACAATATACTCAGCAACAGCTACACATGTGCTTTCAACTCCAACTCTATCGCTACACTGACTGTTGAGGTAGCCCGCGCTACTCTCCTATTGGTTACTATAGGTCATGTGATCTTGCCTAACAAGTATTATTCTTAAAGCTACATTACACACTAAATAAAACCATAATTACTACAGAAATACTCTTCATTTCTGTTTTTCTTACCAAAGTGGTTAACTCCACATTATATTCCCTCTTCCATGTTCTTGCCCACTCGCTTAACCTGTCTAAATCTCCTTGAAGCCTCTTTGCGTCCTCTTCACAACTCATTCCCACCAAGTTTTGTGTCATCAACAAACTTGAAAATGTTACATTTGGTCCCCACATCCAAATCATTGAAATAGATTGTGGAAAGCTGGGGCCCAAGCACTGACCCTTGTATTATCCCACTAGTCACAGCCTGTCAACCTGAGAATGATCTGTTTATCCCTACACTCTGTTTTCTGCTGAGACCCCCATCACCTACATTAAATTCCTTCCACTGAGTCTCGGTTGATGCCCGAGTAGGACTGCACAGGAAAATACAATGGACAGAAAGGCCTAGACCACTGAGCCAGACATTTATGATGTACATGCTAAAATTAAAGTGCAGTGTGAAACCGAGATAGGAGATTTGTTAATTCAGCCTGCAGTTCTGCATTAGTTATGTGGTGTATTATAAATTTGAATTGTTAGCTCATTAAAATAATGCAGAAGATGTCCCAGTCTGTACTGAGCCAGCATTTGGAGTTCACTTAGAGACAGGGTGGGCAATCAAATAAGTAGCCTTACAAGGGAAAGTAGGTAAATGGAATACAGTCACAGAAATGATGGATAAATGTCGGCCAGGACTGGAAGATAGTGGTGTTCCCATGTAGCTACTGCCCTTGACCTTCTAGGTGGTGGAGGTTGCAAAAGTTATTGCCAAGGAAGCCTTGACGAGTTAGTGCTGTTTTTATCTGGTGGATGGACAATGCACAATGTTGCTGCAGTACTGGTGGAGGTGGTGAAACTGGTTCAGATAAACTTTTCAGCCCAAAAGAAGTCATACCAGGATCATCTTATGATAAAATACACTAAAATGAGTAAAGCTAAAAGATAACTTTTCCTGTCAGTAATTAGTTTATTTTTAAAGTTAGTACTTTGAAACGCTGTTGGCATGGGTTCTAACTTTCAATTGTCGAAGGTCTGGATCTCTTAAGTACATGTCCAGATCAATATAGAATACATGTACACCACTGCAAACAGAGGCAATCACATTCATGGATGTTTAATTCATTTGATTTTATTCATTTATGTCCAAGATTAACAAGTATTGATCTAATGAAGTAAAAATAAATATTTAAAAATAAACAAATGAATACGAAGGAAAAAATATCATGACTACCAATCCAGATAGCACCAAATAAGTTCAATACTTTTCTTGTGGTTACAATATTCAGAGCAGTTACTTTCTATGCTGTTAGCCTTTGGCATGAATCTTTTTTGAGGCCCTGCATTGTATTCCATTATTTAAACATGCTTTTTGAGAAAAGTGCAAAGTATCAGATTCTTTGATGTCTACATATGACCCAATTGTTGATGTGCAGTCACTATTATAATTGTTATAATTAATATAATTTGGTAAGAATTGCTCCAGTTAAGGTGACACTGTTTTGAGTGATTCCTACCTGTCAAAAGGAATGATCTTAATTTTTGTTTTCTGTTTTTATTTTCTGATTACTATATTTTAACAGTAACCATAACTGTAGAGTTTGGGTTAAGTAACTTAATAAATTTTGTGAACTAAAAAATAAAACAACTCGCATTCTATCAAATAGCATCAATAGTGGGAGGCTTTTCTAGTCACTGTGTGTTAGTGAAATGGTAAACAGAGCAGGAAGATTTTTCTGATTGCCATTTATAAATGCTTCAATCGCGAGAAACAGCGAACATAGGAAACTGTCCCACAATAATGGTACTATCAGCAACAAATAGCAATTAGAAGAAAATTTTCACGCTTTTTTCTTTTAAAGTTTCAGTTTTATTTCCCTGCACCAATGAATAAATCCTCTTTTGCATTAAAAATGTTCTCGGATATTTTTTGATCATAGCAATTCACTCTGAAAATAAGTCACCATTTTTAACAAATGGATGCGTAAGGATGTGTTTTAAAGAACAGTAAGTATTTAATGTGTCATCGAAAAATACAGATTATGAACTGAATTCTCTAGATTGGGGCTTGAACCCACAACCCTGTGTCTCGGAGGCAAGAGTCTACCACTGAGTGAAGGCTGACACCTGCTGCTTGGAGGCTGCCTGTTTGCTGTTATTCTAACAATAAATGACATTAATAGACTTGTATATATTACAAAAGCAGAGCATACTAGAAAACAGCTAGTAGGCCAAGCTGTACCTGAGA
This sequence comes from Cetorhinus maximus, assembly GCF_964194155.1. Classification (NCBI taxonomy): domain Eukaryota; kingdom Metazoa; phylum Chordata; class Chondrichthyes; order Lamniformes; family Cetorhinidae; genus Cetorhinus; species Cetorhinus maximus. The sequence continues at coordinate 70,552,024 of NC_135899.1, forward strand.
AGACGACAGGCTGTGAACCCTTCCTCAGAACAAAGGTTCCCATCCAAGACATTAACATGTGTGTTCTCTTACCAGGTGTTGCTTGGCACGCTGAATGCTTCCAGTGGTTTATGTATTCTGTTTAGACTTCCAGCATCTGCAGTTGTTTAGATGTTTTGTTGAACAGTTGTATCCACCATGTCAGCTGTTCAGCCAGTCCAGTAATAGATCATCTCCTTCTTTACGCCAAAGCTATACTGCCTGCATATAAGCAGTCCCACGAAGCAACATTCCATTTTAAGCAGACTCAAGTTGATTCTCAAAATGTATTTACCATTGTCCTAAAAATTGCCAAATAATTCACATTAACTTCTTAAAGTTGAGCTGTCTTAACTTAAATACTACATCATAAATGGCACTTCAGATAAACCAAATTGGCAAAGTTTGACTTGACAATGAATTCATTGAGTGTATTCGGGATATTTTCTTAGAACAATACATTCTGGAATCAACCAGAAAACAGGCTATTTTCAACCTGATAACGTTTAATGATACAGGACTAATCATATCATAGTATAGAATCCTCTTGGCAAGAGTGATCATAGCATGATAGGATTTCACATTCAGTTTGAGGGTGAGAAACTTGGGTCTGAAACTAGTGTATTAAACTTAAATAAAGGCCATTATAATGGCATAAACATAGAGTTAGCTAATGTGGAATGAGAAAATTGGTGAAAAGGTGAGACAGTAGGTAAGCACTGACAGGCATTTAAGGAGATATTTAATAGCTCTTGACAAAGATATATCCCATTGAAAAAGAAAGACTCTACAAGAAGATGTACCATTCTTGGCTAACTAAAAAAGTTAAGGATGGTATCAAATTGAAAAAAAAATACTACGTACAGTTTTGATCTCCTTGCTTAAGGAGGAATACACTTGCATTGGAGGCAGTTTAGAGAAGGTCCATTAGGTTGATTCTTAGGAGAAAAGGCTGAACAGGTTGGGCCTATTCTCATTGGAGTTTAGAAGAATAAGAGGTGATCTTATTGAAACATAAAAGATTCTGAGGGGGTTTGATGAGGTAGATGCTGAGAGAATGTTTCCCCTTGTGAGGGAATACGAACATTTGAACAAGGAGCAGGAGTAGGCCATATGGCTCCTCGAGCCTGGTCTGCCATGTAATAAGATCATGGCTGATCTGATAGTAAGCTCAAATCTGCATCCCGCCTACCCCATATAACTTATCACCTCTTTGCTTACCAAGAATCTATCCACCTCTGCCTTAAAAATATTCAAAGACTCTGCTTCCACCTCCTTTTCAGAAAGAGAGTTCCAAAGACTCACAACCCTCTGAAAGAAAAAAATTTCACCTCATCTCCATTTTAAATGGGTGACCCCATATTTTTAAACAGTGAACCCTAGTTCTAGATTCTCCCACAAGAGGAAACATCCTCTCTGCATCCACCCTGTCAAGACCCCTCAGGATCTTATATGTTTCAATCAAGTTGTCTCTTACTCTTCTAAACTCCAGCAGATACAAGCCTAGCCTGTCCAACCTTTCCTCATAAGACAACCCACCCATTCCAGATATTAGTCTGGTAAACCTTCTCTAAACTGCTTCCAACACATTTACAGCCTTTCTTAAATAAGGTGACCAACACTGTACACAGTACTCCAGATGTGGTCTCAGTAGTGCTCTGTATAACTGAAGCATAACCTCCCTATTTTATATTCAATTCCCCTCACAATAAATGATAACATTCTATTAATTTTGCTAACTAGCACCAGTGGACACACTGTTAAAATAAGGGGTCTCCCATTTAAGATGGAGATGAGGAGGAATTTCTACTCTCAGACGGTTGTTAATTTTTTGAAACTCTCTACGCGCGAGAGTAGTGGAGGCTGGGCCATTGAATATGTTCAAGGCTGAGCTGGACAGATTTTTGATCTACAAGAGAGTCAAGGATTAAGGGGAGCAGGCAGGAAAATAGAATTAAGGCCACAATCAGATCAGCCATGATCTTATTGAACGGTGGAGCCATTCTTATGTTCTTTGTAATGACAGGAGGCAGTTGTGACAATAAAATGAACATGGTTATGTAGTTTGACCCACTGCTTTTAATACCTCCATTACTTACACAGCTACACCTCTAGAACTTTGGATTTACTTCTGAATGTTTCTGTCCTTTTTTAGTTAGTCTCTTTTTGAAAATCTGCTTCTTTTCCTTTATGTGCCCATTTTAAATTTCATGCTTATGCCATTGAGCTGCAGCTTTAAAAATGGCAACACTGATGCAAATTCTACACAGAAATCACAGGTGTTGAGAATATGAGAAAATAGTCTTACCTGAGTCTTAACTGAGCAAAATTAAAGCATGAACAAAATCTCCAACAGCTCTCCAATACTAAGTTTGAATATTATAACATTGATTTATAAAATATAAACATCAGCACTGTCTTTTTAAAATCAGTCTATTTCCTTCAGGGAAGTACATAATTAGGTTAATGATGGAATAAGAAATGTGCTAAGTTATCAATCAGAGCCCTATCTTTCTAGTCTATTACTACCTAGTAAACCGATTACATTGTAGAGAACATTAAGTACTGCTTTGGAATTATTTTTTTCTTTTACAGAAATCAATGACTGAAGTACCATCAGAAGTTAAAGGCGTAATCTACCTTAGAATTGCCACTCATCACCCTTTCCACTGAGTCACTTTGGACTATAGCCAGTAAATTCAGTGTGGGGCAATCACAGGAAGTCCACACTCATTGTGACCCAACACATTATTATACTAAGAAATCTGAGGCTCCATGCACTTCAGTGACTGCCACTGTCTTTTCTTTCACTCATGTCAGAGTTCCAGTACCATTTCCCATTCGTCACAGTGTACTGGTCTAGATTTTGCAGTCGTAAAACAGGCAATCCTGTCAGTGCCCGCCATCATGTCACTCAAACTGACAGCAACTTCTGGAATCTGCACATGCGCAGAACAAACCAGGGGCAGGATTTTCCGTTCATCGGGTGGGCATGGCAGGCGGACCTGAGAGCTGCCGGGAAACGGCCCACCGCCCGCGATCGGACCCCCAACCACGATTTCACGCTGGTTGGCCAATCAATGGCCAGCCAGCATGAAAGGCGCGCTGTGGAGCTCAGCGCTGACGGGGTGGGGGCAGAAGGAGCGCGAGCGCTAAAGTCTACGCATGCACAGGGGAGCGCGCACTGAAAGCCCCCTGAAGGCACAGAGCTGCCTCAGGGTGCCGAAGAATTGTGGGTTCAAAAATAAAGATTTTAAAAATGAGAGAAACATGTCCCCACATGTGACTCAGCCACATGAACAGGAACATATTAAAAACGATGTTAACATTTTTAAAAAAATTACTGTTGGAAACCTCATCCCGACTGTGGATGAGGTTTCCTAAAAAATGCAAAGGCTGCCTAGCCAATTCGTCGAGTTGAAATAGGTTCAACTCAATTGATTAGGGGCCTTAATAGGTCTCTTAATTGTCGGCGGGCGCGCTGCCTACTCTTGCCGGCCGAAGTATGGCGAGAGTGCGCAATGACATCAGAGCTCTCACCCGGTGTCATCGCGCTTGATTTTACGCCCGATTGGGTCGGGCATGTGCCTGCCCGCGGGATGTAAAATCCTGCCCCAGGAATCCAGAAGCTGCTGTGAGTGATTCTGTGCTTCTCCAGAGGGTGTGCCATTGAGGCACCTCACCCACCTCCCCAGACTGAAAACAATGGAAATCAATTGAATTGACCAGAATTTCCCTCATTCACTGTTAGCCTCAGTGTGAAAAGTCGTGAAAAGTTATACCTTATTGAATGGCATGTAATTGGGTGCACTAGCTTCATACTTACTGATAAACATCCTGACTGGCTCTGAGTAGCTAATTTTATACAGGTGGAATGTCAAATTCTTTTCTTTTTTTAAAAATAAGATATTTTCCTTTATTTTTGTTTCTATCTTAATCCAAACAGAATCATTTATTTCGCTTCCTGAAAATTTAAATTAATAGCGAAGGATATTAAGTGCTTTAACCTCCTGCATTGCTGTGTGTGAATACTTCATTTTGATTGGCTGATTATCTGCGCTGCTGGATGCCAAGAGATCCTCTTGACTTGGCAGCAGATTTAAACTGCCGTTGGAAAAGGAGAAAATCACAGCCGTACATAGATCACTAGATCCATGTGAGCACTTTCTTTAAGGTCAGCAGTGAGCGAAATGCAAAATCCAGGCTATTCTTTCGGATATGATTTTACATGAAACATATTGTTGTTGCTCCATAGTGAATTGGGTGGTACACCATGTTAAAATGCATTTCTTTCACCATTGATACTTTCAACAATAACATCTTGCATTGATGTGTTGTCCTTCATGTAGAAAGAAAGATGATTGCTTCGGCCCAGATTCCTGATGACCCTTTCTCCTATATGGAGATCTTAGAGTAGCACAGCTCCTCAGATTATTGTCATTTTACCTCAAGATAACTGTAATTGAGCGCATAACCATGAGCTAGATAAAGAGATTCCAGGTTTGATCTCTTCAACAGTTATGAAATATCAGTGGTGAAATGAAAATATACATTATCCATTCCACACCATGAGTCACTAAGAAATAAGTACTCTTATAAGGTCACTGCATCATAATATACACTTATTCCAAAATAATAAGCAAGAAGTCAATTTTGGCCTTTGCACAGTACAAGAACTAGGAGTTGTATTTATTAAAAAAAAACATGCTTTTTGCTAGAAAGTATTCTAAATGCTTTGTGGAAAGGTGGTTAACTGCTGTGGTCAATACCTTTGTGATTTGGAATGCAACATGGAGTGACTCGTTGTCATGTGAGGTATGATTGGTTTCAAGTAAGTTCCAAAGTGCTTCTACCCACAAGTGCCATGTACGTCAAAGCCACAAAGCCATACTTATGCTGTCACAGCAACATACTTGACTACACGTGTTGAAGGCACTGAAGCAGCAATATCAAAGGCAAGACAGTGGAAGCCTTCTCAGGTTATCGGCAAAATCACCTTTTTAAATAATTTCAACCTAGTTATCTAGCAATACATTCTCTCTCCCCAGATTTTGGACTATAATGTTCTAATTGTGCCATGGATTTCTGCCCAAGATAAATTGGATCAAGACTATCTAATCCATATCCTTAATAAACATTAGGAAGATCAGTTTCCTTCTGATTATATGGGCTGGATTTAAGCTCTTGTTACAAAACTAGAAGAATATGTACTTTAGCACACAATGATATACAATTTCCATTCCTACAGAAAGTCGAGACCCTCTCTTTTAGTGCTTCAACTCCGTGTAAGATTGCCAACTTTGTTTGGGAATGTTCCTGGACGTTTCATCACATGATCTCCCATCCAATATTTTCCCTTTTCTACAATCTTCAATATTTTTATAACTTGTACATGAAAGTGTTCAAGAAAATGTAAAATAACACACCATCTTTCTCAACGGGCTAACGATTTTTCTCGCAAGGGAATGCTTGCTGTTGTGTATGGGAGATTCAACTTTGATTTAATTCCTGGAGGCTCCTGGACATTCCCGGAGGGTTGGCAACCTGATAAAGAAGGGAGGCATTAGTTTGGTCAATGTAAGATGGATAATAAACCCTTTTAGAAAAGGTGAGAATATTCTTTTTCCAAAAAAAAAAGTTTTCTCAAGCATCAGCAACAAGACTGTTTTGTCCAACTAGTCAAGTTCAGAAACATGGAATTGCATTTATTTGGAGCAAGCATAAACTCGGAGTAAGCCCCAGCCTGCCCAAATACCAACTACACCCAAACACAGTTGCTCATGTGTTGAACTAGTATTGGAGGAAACACCCAGCTCAAGCAATCCATTTAATTAACAATTTGAGGTGGGTTCATCCACCACACTATTTCTTGCCATGCATGTGTACAAAGCATTGTTAAACACGTATAAATATCCTTGAAATCTTAAAATGAACACAGTAAAATTAAGATAAATGTCTTTCTTCATTTCCTTTCTCCTGCTGTTAATTTAGGTTCACCGCCATACTTCCACCAGTGGAGCTTGACTTCTGGTATTTTGGCTCCAGACCAGTTGTCATTTGGCTTGACTTGCCTGGTATTCCCCTGGTGACAACATGTTTGTTGGGTCAAATGGGGGGTGAAAGAGAAAGAATTCTCAGGGTAGATGGGGTTCCTCTTGATACTGGTAGGGCTGAGAGGAAGATTTACCCAATCATCCCCCAACCATCGTGGTAACTGTTGAAAATTATTTATTTTTTGCGCGCTACAGCACAACTGACACCAATTAATTTCCTACGTGACAGTCACATCATGTCCGTAAAGATAATTAGGCAGTGGACACTGTACTTTATAAAAGAAAGCAACATGGAATAATGGACCTTAACCTCTCAAAATGGATTCCGAAAAGTCAGGTGACTTTTGTTTGTAGTTTCAGGACAGACAGAGGCAATAAGTCTAGGAAGTTACTTAAAAATGCAATTGGGTTTTCTAAGTGCAAATTGACTTCCCCATACCATTTCAATAGAAGAGATTTAAAGGGCAAAGGCTACCTTACCCATTGGTTCCATGAAGATGGAATGTCTAAGAAAGTCTTTCAATGAGTTAATCAAAACTGGTGTGTTGATGGGATATCGTCTCCCCATTGTGTTTCAATCACCTCAGCCCAAATCCATTATGTGGACAACTGGATGCACCAAAACTGCCATCACATGACAGAAACCAGCTGGAGAGGGAGTTAGCACCTCATTATTCCATAGGGGAACCCAACAAGGTAGTCTGGGACCAGCAACATAGAGATATCATATCCAGCAAGAAGGAAAAAAGAACCTTGCCTAAAACAGTTAACTCAGGCAATTAAAAGGGGCTAATTTGTTTCACTTGCAAGACTGCATTTCTCTACAGGAGCTTGGCCACAATTGCATCTGAGAAAGCCCGAAACTTACAACCTCCATTTGTCTTCAAAGAAACAAGAGAGAGTATCTCTCAGGCCTTCAATGCTTTTCAAACCCCATCTTAAAGGGCTGGTTAAAAATAAATGACTTGTTTCTTATTTCTCTGTTAGTAACCTAAGTGCATGTTGCATATCTAGAACTCATCTTTTCTTGTGTATGTGTGTCCATTTGGCTGGGGAAGTGGGTATTTGTTGCATTTACATTTTGGGTGTTATGGAAATAAATGCTTATCCTTTCTTTTGATTTAGACCTACAAGAAAGCCTGTTTACAAATAGGATCATTAAATGTCACAACACCTAAAAGGTCCTTCACAAAAATACATCTTGTTGCAGTCAACTGAGAGGTGAGAAAAAAGAGGAAAAGTTATCCCACCACTTTTCCCCATCCGTAATACCTAATGGGGGTTTCCCTGTGTAGCCTAAGTGGAAAATGAGGAGTACCAATGGAGGGTTGCCAGGTAAGTCAGGCTGCACCAGAAATGTCCCCTTAATGTAGGAAGGTTGAATAGAAGACTCCCTCCATTGGAATTCCCTGAGTTTGTTACAGGGGTCAGAATCACAATGAAGCCCTATTACTGGTAAAGTGGTGGAGCAGGACTCTTGGCCACCCATGGCCATTAGTGTTGACCCGATTCCAAATTTTACAATTAGGATCATTTAAATAGTTGGGAAGGGTCACCCACACTTGTACAGGAATAACAAAAATGAATTGCCAGGCAGAAAATCAGAGCAACACTCTGCCCTTCGGATGTCGAGAACAAGAGGCCCCTGAAGGACTGAGCATTCAACGTTTTAAAATTAGTCTTCACTCTGCTTGGATGAAATGAACCGAATTAAGTTAATTGATATCTTCTGGGATCAATTACTGATCTCTCAAGCAGTCTGGAAACCTATACCATGTCACAATGAAACATATGCTAGCGCTCAGTAGGCATGGGTTTTAGTCAGGCCTAGGGAGAGCATAATGGGTGGAGTTTCCAGAATAGCTTGAGATCTCCTCAAGAAATACCCCAATTCAATTGTGTGAAATGTAAGAATGTGTGGAAAAACTTGCCTGCTCAACTCAACTGGAATTTGGGCTCAATTTTAAAAGGGACAGAAATCCAGCAGATCCAGCTGATTTTATGACCCTCTTGAGCAGATTAACATATCTGTGGTGGAGCCAATATGATAGTGTAACTTCATAGTGCTTTTCTGTACAATAGACTAATCTACTAGATTCCAGAGCATTTGTTTTAAGATCCTTAATCATCAAGACAAGTCTTTTGTTTCAATTTTCTAGGCTACAATTGAACTCGCATACAATGATAAAACATCAATCAACATCTTTATAATCGTTAGGCATGTCACAACCCTATCATTGTCCATGCACCTATCATTGTCCTCATTCCTATCGCAACTGTTATTGTTTAGGGCTGATTTTAATTAGCTAACCAACTGTAATAGCATATGATCCTGCTTAAAGTTCAATTCATCCTTCATGTGATTGTGGTATGTGGCTGGTGTGAGGCATTAGAGGTCATGGCTGATGGTTGTATCTAATAGTAAGGATTTTCATTAGAAGCCCGAGACCACAGAATTTTACAACGTATGGAGGAAGCTTTTTCAGCTAACCAGTTAATTGCTCTTTGTGTACTAATACACCACCACAGTTCATTCTTTTTGTTGTGTGGATTATATCCAGGATTCAAAGGCCTGTGCTATTGTGGTGTTGCTTTGAAAACCAAGTGACAAAGGTTTTACGTTATCTGGTTAAGATGCAATCCTAATACGCCCTTCCAACATATGCCAAGATATGCCTTCGCTCTCTTTCTCTCGGCTGTATTTGAATCTATATTCCGTAGTTGAAAAGAAAGTTGTCAATTATGATTCACTGTTTCTCAACGAAGAAACAGGGAGCTCTAATTCAACCCAGACCCGAACTGAACTTTGACATTCATAGGAGAAAATGTTCGAAAATATTTCATGAGCTAGGTCTAAATTCTGAAAGAGCAGAGCAATCTGCAAGATGGGATTCTAAATGCCTCGATTCCGAAAAAGGCACAATTGTTTCAGTAAATATCATGTTCAGGCTGCATGGAATAAATAGCCAAGAACTAAACTACCAATATAACACTCAGAATTTCTGTGCATCTTTATGGGCTCAGTTCCTACAAAATATTTTCCCTTCCCTCTCCAAAGGCTAAGCAAAACATATTTATTTGTTGTGTTGATGTTCCCACTGTTCAGCATTATGAATGATAAAACAATTTGTATCAGAGTCAAATGATTAGTTTGTCACATGGTTAAAAAAATGAGATGCATATTGTAAAGTGACACCTTTAATTTAAGCTGTGTTTTTCAGTAAAGCTCCTACAAATTTCTCGAGCAGGATTTTGAGTTCGGCGTGCGGGTGTGGTCGGTGGGCCTGGGAGTGACTGGGAAACAGCTCGCGATAAGTCCCCGACCGCGATTTCACGCTGCCCGGCCAATTAACGGTCAGCCCACGTTAAAGACGCGCTGAAAGGCTCAGCGCTGCCGAGGTGGGGACAGGAGGAGGGCGAGCGCTGAAGTTAGCGCGGGTGCAGGGGAGCACTCACAGGAAGCTCCCTGAAGGCAGAGGGAGCTGAAGAAGTCAAATCCAATAGTAACAGATTTTAAAATCCAGTAAAGATGCCCACACGTCAGAACCAGTCACCTGAACATATACAAAGTGAAAATTCTGTGCAAACTTTTTTTTAAAATTAATAACAGAAACCTCATCCCGCCCTTGGATGAGGTTTCCTCAAAAGGGCAAAGGCCGCCTGGTCGATTCGTCTGCCTGCCAACCGTAACGTTGGATGGGCAGCGAAAAATAACGGTTGATTAATACTTTAATGGCCTTAATAAGCCTCTTAATTGTAGGTGGGTGCCTGCAGACCGAAATATCGCGCGAGTTTGCGATGATGTCGGGACACTTGTCCAATGTCATCACATGCTATTTGATGCTCGAGCACCCTCACGCCAAGCGAAAATTTCTCACCCTTATGATCGTAAGCCACACAATATGGCCAGGATTTTTCAGTCGGCGTGTGGGGGCAGGCCTGACACGTTGGCGCGTAAAACGATGCGCGATGACGTCGGGCGTGCGTCCCGATGTCATTGCGCTGTCTCGTGATGTTTCATTCGGCTGGGGTGTGCCAGAGTCAGCTGCACGCCCGCCGATACTTGATAGGCCTATTAAGGCCATTAAGGAACTAATTCATTTCAAATTTACGCAGCCCGTCCAACCTAACGGTTGGCGGGAAGGCGAAAAGGCCAAGCAGCCTTTACATTTTTTAGGAAGCCTCATCCACGAGCGGGATGAGGTTTCCTAAAGCTTTAACAAATTGAATTAAAAATTTTCTGAAGTATAAAAGCATGTCCCATCTCATGTGGCACAGTCACATGAGGGCACATGTTTCATTAAATTTTTATTCCATTTATTTATTCATTTCAAAATTGTTTCAGTCTCCCTGAGGCAGCTCCGTGCCTCAGAGAGATTGAAACGCTTTTTCACACGCACAAGCAGTGCTGAGCACTACCGGTCGCGTCTTACGCTGGGTGGGCCTTAATTGGCTCGCCCGAGTAAAATGGCGGCGCGGAACTGATAGCGGACAGCGGTTGGCTCCGCAACCTCCCCCACCCACTCCCGCCGAGCCTGCCCAACGCGGGAAAAATTCAGGCCTATGAATAAATGGATGGCTTGTAAACCAGATTTTACAGTATCCACTTTACATTATGTAGTCTCTTTTTGTCACATTACTAATTATCTCTTATTGCAAATTAACTAATGACTAATTTCTACTAATAAAATCACAAATTAACTTTTATGACAAATCAGAAAAACTCTTGATTGAGCAAGTAATATTACAATATGTACTGGATATAAAAGTGATTGATTTGCAATGCCTCTTGTTCAAACATTTTGTCAATTGTCTTGTCCCTGAATGTAACTTAAAGGAGCACAAAATGCCCCATTACAGAAATCTAACAAAATACTGTATTTCAGTTATATTAGTTTGAATTGTCTGACTGCATTGTTGCCTCAGCCCATCTACTGCTGAAACCCTCATCCATGCCTGAGTTACTTTTAGACTTGACTTTTCAATGCCTTCCTGCCTGACCTCCCACCTCAGATCCCTCTGTAAACTTGAAGTCATCCAAAACTTGCTGCTTCTGTCATGTTCTCGTCACCCATCAAACCTGTGTTTGCTGTCTTACATTAGCTCGCAGTTAAGCAATGCCTCAATTTTAAAATTCTCATCTTTATTTTCAGATCCCTCCATGGCCTCACCCCTTTCCTATCTCTGTAAACTCCTTCAGCCCTACAACCCTTAAGATCTCTAGTTCTGATCTTTTGAACACCCTTGATTTTAATCACTCCAACATTGGTGGCCGTGCCTTCAACCAAGACCTAGGCTCTGGAATTCCCTCCCTATCTCTCCGCTTCTTTTCCTCTCTTTATTCCTTTAAGACGTTCCTCAAAACTTGACACTTTGGTCAAGCTTTTGGTCCTCTGCCCTGATATTTTCTTATATGGCTCAGTGTCTAATGTTGCTTTATAACAATCCTGTGAAGCACCTTGGGATGTTGTGCTATGTTAAAGGCGCTATATAAATACAAGTTGTTGTTCAATTCTGACCGAGAGTGTGTATATTTATCCTTAAGGGAACACAATAACAATTTGGCAACATTGAGTTGGAAGAGTGTTTAAAAATATGAATAATGGGGAGTATTTGGATTAGGAGTTTACATCGACTAGGATTTATGTACAACATTAATAAATGGGAACGTTACAATGGAATTCATGCTTGGACAAGCTGGTGTCCATTTATAATGCTGCAATTGTATACCTAAGGCCCACTAATTGTGATGTTGATTTCTGTTTAGCACAGAGGATCTGATGAGGTCTGCAGGGCGCGCTGTGTTTAACTTACCCTAAAGTGTTTCAAAAGAATTACAAGTGCATTTGCTAAAACATTACAGAGACGGGTCACAATCTGTTTTCTTAACCTTTGACCTGGGTCCAATCAATCTTGCTGGCACCCATTAAAGTGAGCTCATGCTGTCATTTTTACTGTTGAATTTAAGTGCTATCTGTAGCGCAGGCAGTTCTGTTAGGAAGTCATGCTGGTAATGATCTCTCTATCGATCTTTAATGATTTCCTACATTAGTACAAGCAGCATTATCCTCAACACCATGCTCCCGGAGAGATTACGTGAATTATTTAACATGATAAACTGTGATCAAATAAATCTCTTTGCTGATGGAAGCAGGTCTCCCGTTGATACAATTAGTGAGACAAAAGTTTAACAAGAAACGATATGTGATCTCTAAAAGCTGTACAGACAGTGATGAACTTTCCTTCTGGTGATTTACAGACGTTTAAGAAAGGCTATTCACAATTCTCACCAACTCATTCTCATTGAATGTTTTGTTTACTGACAGATCTTTTCAGCTTTCAAAGCTCATCTCTCCTTTGGTAACAATGTCCACAAAACAATAACATTTTATACATTTCTAATGACCATTTGATAAGTGGTATAAACAGGAATGAGGGAAGGATGCTGAACTCAACAAGTTTGTTTATTAATAAAAATCTTCAGGACGTTTTATAGAAAAACCTTACAATTGTAATCTTCATGTTGTAATGTCATTCTTTTAAAGAGTTGTTTTTGCTTAAATGAGTTTTTCATGTCATAAACATTTTCTGCGCTTAAAACTTTGCTTACTATACACAATGGAAAGGACCTTTTCAGTTATTTTTTTTCGTGAAAGTTGAAGGAAAACTTAAGATGTTGAGATGAGGTGGGTGGGAGCATGGCGGGGTGGAGGGGGGAAATGGCTAGTGGCTAGTGGCAGCTCACATACTTCATCTCAAGGACTTAAGTTCAAATACAGCTCAATTTTATTAAAATATTTGTCAATTTTCAATCATTTAGCGCTTGTTTGAGGTCTCTTGTTATTAGATGGCACAGGGATGTATGTCTGCACATTGCAAGGGGGTGACCAGCACACATTCAATTCCCCAAATCTGCTCAGTGGAGGTGGGGGGTGGTGGTAAAGATTACAGCAACTCTGAGGATGTGTAAAATAAGAAAGGATTAATATTGCCAGATCCCTATCACATGTCTTCTAATTACTGCCCAAAGAGGACATAGACAGAGGTCTGAATGCAGCTAAACCACCTTCCTCTTTCAGTGGCAACTGCACAATCAAGTAACATCAGGGGGGAAATTAAACATTCCTTAATTTCATTGAAGGGAAAATGTTGTTAGCAAAACACTAAAAGGTCTCTTATTCCTTCAGCAAGGCAAAGTGGGGAATTTTCCACAATTACTGCCTAATTCCTTTCAGCATCAACTTCACGGTTAAATGAGACATATATTATTGATTCCGTCCCCTCCCCCAGCACAGAAGTGTGGTATTCAGTCTCCATAAAATAGGTAAATTAGTCAGCAGCCCAATGAAACTCATTACATGCGGTGGTACAGTTTGTCAATGGCTGGTAACCTGGAGCATCAGAAAGCCATCAGACAAACCCTCAATCACAAGAGTTAAACACTTTAACCACTAGGGACTAAATTATATTTCCACAATTACATATCATTTCATTCAGTACCAACAACTATAACGTTGCATCAGTAAATTAATACATAGCTTAATATTTGAAGTAGATTCATGTTTGCATAATTAAAGGTAAATTTTCCTCAACAATCAACACGACACAACAATAAAGGCTGCAGGAATCTTCTGATTTTCTTGTGGAAATCTTGTTTTTGTTTTATATTGTATTCCCCTTACCATTTCCTTTCGAATACGCCCTCCCTCCTAACGCCATTGATTCTCTCACATGGAATAAGTTGCAGGGAGCCTCTAGATTCTCTTCATTGCCCAGTGCCACAGGAATACAAAGTTCTCTTATTGGTCCAGATGGAAGCAGCCCATCTCCAGCAATGACTTCTCTTCCAACTTCCAACTCCTACCATCACTTCCAGCTTAAAATGTTGCTCGCTGACGTCGCGGGAGCGTCCCGATGTCAGCGCGTGGCATCGCGATATTTAGATGGGCGGGCGCACTCTGCAGCGTGACGTGCGCCCGCCTTTAATTAAAGGCCTCGTTAAGGCCCTTAACTTGCCAATCGATGAGGATTTTGAGGAGCCCGTGCGAACTTCGGCTCGGTGCACGGGCCCAACGGGCAGGCGATTTTTTATCAAAACTCATGCACTGGCGGGATATGTGGGCTCAGAGGGGTTGTTCGTGTTTTTCATGAAGTATTTAATGCAGAAAGTATTTTAAACTTGCCTGTGTGATTGTTAGCAGTTCAGATCGATTTCCAATAGCTTTCTCTGTACTTTGAAACCAGTCTGCAGACAGTTATCTTTATCGGGCCTGCAGCTTTCCGGTGGCCTCCATTGAGCCTGGGTATGGGTTCTGACATCTCCACTAGAGGCAGCTCCTCTGAGGTGGAAGGGTGGGATGAATAAGGAGGAGGCCAGGTGTGGACAATCAGCCTCCAGGGGAGCCACCTTTGGGAGGCCAGGCGCAGGCACAAGGGGCGCAGGGCCAAGAGGTTGTCCAAGGTGGAAGGGGCCACAGAAGACACCACTATCCTGCTGCCAGGGTATACAGGCGGCCAAGCAGCTACCTCAATATGACTGAGGTGCAGTGCCGAAGGAGGCTCCATCTCTCAAGGGAGACAGTCAACTATACCTGTCAGATGATTGGCCTTGAGATCTCCCCTAACTGTGTGGGCAGACACCCCATGCCAGCAGCTCTGAAGCTCACAGTTGCCCTCCACTTCTATGCCTCTGGCTCCTTCCAGGGCTCGGTGGATGATCTTTGCGGTGTCTCCCAATCAGCTGTCCACACTTGTGTCAAGCAGGTTACAGACGCTCTGTTCAGACGGGCATTGACCTTCATCCACTTCCGCTGCGACCAGACAAGTCAGGCACAGCGAGCCAGAGGCTTTGTGGCCATTGCTGGCTTCCCCCATGTCCAGGGTGCTATAGACTGTACACATGTGGCCATCAAGGTGCCAGCAAGTGAGCCCGGTGCCTTCGTCAACAGGAAGGGCTTCCACTCCATGAACGTGCAGATAGTGTGTGATCACAGGATGCAGATTCTGCATGTCTGTGCAAGGTACCCAGGCAGCTCCCATGACGCCTACATCCTCAGACACTCCCAGGTGCCGGGGCTCTTCAGTGCTCCAGCCCGGCTGGATGGATGGCTGCTGGGTGACAAGGGCTATCCCCTCAGAAGGTGGCTCATGACGCCTCTCCGCCATCCAAGAATAGAAGCTGAGGAGCGCTACAATAGGAGCCACGCCTCCACAAGGGCTGTGGTGGGGAGAGCCATCGGTCTTCTCAAGATGTGCTTCCGTTGCCTGGACCGCTCAGGGTGCGCACTCCAGTACCCCCCAGATCGCGTCTCTGTGATAGTGGTAGCATGCTGCGCTCTGCACAATCTTGCACTGGAAAGGGGGGATGCAATTGATGATGAAGACCCTGACGCAGTGGATGAGGCTGCACATGATGAATCCAGCAGTGGCTCAGAGGATGAGGAAGCACAGGGCGATGATGAGGGGCAGCACGCTGATCCGCTGTTACACCAAGGAGACAGGGACACCCGGGACAATTTAATCCAACGAACCTTCAGCTAGCTCCACACACATCGATCAGCAGGACCAGCATTGCCTGGTGCTTCCACACGTGGCACTTAGGTGCTACATCTTCCACCTCATCAGCTGCAACTAAGGGCTTAGTACAGAAACATCAATGTCCACTCAAACACTCATGAGATGTCTGTGAAACATACAAATGCAGCACAAAGGAAACACCCTCATCCATGGTCAGAAAAGTGGACTTTATTCAGTCCAACATCAAAGAGAAATATCTCTCTTACAAACATAAGTATTTGTTCCCTAATCTAAGGTCAACACAAAATCACCAGTGACATACCTGTGGAGTGCCCAACGTGCCTTATGCTTTCGTTTGCGGGTGCTACGTCTAGGTGCTGCCCCATCGCTCGGACTGGTTTGTGAGACAGGCTGCTGACTCTGCTGTCCTGTTGGTCTCGATGACCTTGGTGGCCATCCTCTGGCCCGTAGAGCCTGTGCTGGCCCCGCCTGGGAGGGAGTGGCCAGTTCCAGAACTGGCACCTCCCCAGTTGTTGCAGCCTCAACGGATGCAACGGTCACTGGCAGAGGGGCGGAGGAGCTGCTGCCCTCATCCGGAGCGCCCTGAGAGGAGCTCGCAGCGACGACAGGCAGCTGCTGCGCTGACATGAGGTCACATTGGACCTCCCTGCTCACCGCAGATGGATGGGCACCGAGCAGCGACACTTGGTGCCCAGAACATCTTCCACATTGGGAATGACCACCCGTGGCCGTTACCGCTGTGAGGGCTTGCAGGTCAGAGCGTAACCTAATCAGAAGAATCTCAATCCGATTGAAGCCCCTCTCCATGAGAGTCGCCAATCTCTCAGTGGAGGACGCCTGAAGCTCTGTTCTGAGGTTCATGCCTTCACTGACACTCTGCCTGGACTCCTCCACCACAGAGACCAACTGAAGCACACCCTCATGCAACCCTGCCAGATGCAAACGCGATTCCTGCCGCTTGTCCTGCAGCTGCTGCATTGGTGACAACTCCAGAGGCACATCATCAGTGCGGGACTCAACATGTGCCTGGTCTCCTGCAGTCCTCCGGCTGCTGGCGCCCACTCTCTGTCCGTGCCATTTCCTCCAGCGATTGTGAAGTGCCCTCTCCACTGTGCCCCGGGACACTAGCCGACGTCATAATCCCCACCGAAGTGCAAAGTGCTGATGCCTGGCTGAAATGATGTGCCGCAAGTTGCAAGTCTTGGCCCTCAGGTGTGGAGGGGGCCTCTGGACGTGTTGGGGGTGGCCATGCGGTGGTGATGCTGAAATTAACAACAAGGACAGTGCATCAGTTAGCGTTTAGTCAGTAACACCTTTCATCCCTTTCCCCCCCAGCCTCATTAGTCACTCACCCTTCAAGACCCTAAAGAGACAAACATTGGTGGGGTGGTAAATAGTCAAGAGGAGGCCCAAACATTACACGCGCATACAGACAGGCTGGTCAGAGGGCCTAAGGAATGCCACATGGAATGTTATGTGCCATTGGAGTGGGGAGAGTGCAGGGGTTCCTGACCTGGATACATGCTGGCCTGGATAGTTGCGGTGCTGAGGAAACATTGCAGACACTTGCGAAGTTTGCCGTGGAGCATAGGAGATTGACAGGTCACATTATTGACCTTCATACCGTTATGAGGGGCATAGAATGGGTGGACACAAGGCAACATTTCCCCTTGGCACAGGGATGACTAACTTGGTGGCATTTATTTAAGTTGAGTGCCATGAGGCTGACAGGTGAGGTGCTGAGGACCTTTTGGACAGAGTAATGTGGGGCGCACTGGCTGAAAGGGTGGTGGAGGTACAAACCCTCCTAAGATGCAATAAGTCTTTGGATGTGCAGCAGCGATGCCATGGCATGTTAGGCCATGGGGATAGTGGTCAAAATGGAATAAGGCGACTTTGGAAGGTGCTAGAGATGCGCATCCTCAAGGGGCCGAGGGACCTTTGTGTATGACCCACACGTCTGACTGTATCAGTCTGTGAATGAGCAGCGTTGTAGCATTAACGATTGCAGCAACCATCAGTGCTTTGGATGGTGGGGAGACAGAGTGGATGGGACTGTGGCCCTCAAATACCTGGCCGCTGCACCCCAGCCTCGCCAACACCTGCCGACCTGGCCGCCTGCCTCCTCCCCAGCTCCATGGCCTGCTCCTCGAAGGTGGTGAGGCATTGGAGCACGGCGTGCCCATCACCGGTCCGCTGACGCTCCCTCAGATTGTGCTCTGTTTTTGCCTGCAGAACAGAGAAGAGGATTTATTGGGGCTGATCGCTCATGTACTCTGCACGCACACACCGCACCCCAACCACAGTGGCCCATCTGAGGCCTCCAGCGGCTCCTGTCCACACTACTGGTGATCAGTCCCCAGAAGATAGTACGGCTGGACCCAACCCCCTCCCCCAATGGACAACGGACACCTTGGACACATTCGGCATCCATCACTTTGAATAACACACGGGTCTTAGCGCCCATGGCAAGGAGGCGCAACTAGGTGCGGCGCTGAGGCCAGCAGATAGCTCTTGGCCACGACACCTTGAGGCTCCCCCTCCACCATCTCATCACCATCAATAAGACATGTGTTGGAGTTCTGAGAATGTGTCTAGCTGCCTCCCCTGCAGGTTGTCCTCAGACTACTCAAATGCGACAAACACCAACATATGCTGCAGGGAGAACCCATCTTCTCCTCAACCACTAAGGTTGATGTAAGCATGGTCACTGTCTGTTTACCCACCCAGCGTGCGCCAAATGCCCAATGGAGTAATGACACTAAGACAATGGGGGGTGGGGGCCTCAAAGGCTAAGGCTACCTGCTGAGCCAAATGGCCAAGGCTGACATGGTACTCACCCTTCCAGAGCGCAACAAATCATTGAAGCGCTTGCGGCACTGCGTCCAGGTGCGCCGCACATCGTCATGGGCGCTTACAGCCTCCGCCACCTCCTGCCATGCCTGCCTGGTGACGTGGGGGGCCCTCCTCCTCCCATCCTCTGGATACAAAATATCCCGATGGTTGGACACCTCTTGGAGGAGGACAGCAAGGCAGGCATCTGAGAACTGAGGGGCACAGTGGCCCCCCGCTGGCCTATCCTGCAGCCTGCCCCCCTCCTCCTCCTGCTCCTGTGCTCTGAAAGCAGCCTGTTGCTCTCTGTCAGAGGCCATGGTGCACTGCCTCAACAAGGCTACCTGGCCACTCTTTATACAGACTGCCAGTTCCCTACTGGAACCGGCGGTCTGAACACGCCCACCTCCGCGACGATTTTCCCGTTCTACATGGGAGTTACTAACCCGCTGGGTGGGCCTTAATTGGCCCGCCCGTGCAAAATGGCAGCGTGGCCCCTTTAGCAGCGGCAATCGGCTGCCCACCTGCCGCCGAATCGGTCGGGCCCACCCGCCAAGGGCAAAATTCTGCCCTCAGATTTCAGCTTTCATATGTCGATGTTACTCAGCACTCTCTCCCTCTCTCTCTCTCTCCACCACTTAAATGCTGTCAGACTATCTACCCAATGCCAGGTATTGGATAAGTTACAACTTCCTTCAGATGAACATCAGTATTGCTGAAGCCCTGATGTTTGGCGCCTGCCATGAACTCCTCTAATTTACCACTGATGCTTTCCAGTCACCTGGGCTGACTAAAACCAAGGTCAACGCTGAGCTTTGGATACCACATTCTTTCCAGCATCAAGATCACTTCTTCAGCATTGCCTGTCTGCACCTCAGCTCCCTCACTGATGAAACCCTTTATTGTATTTATGTCACTGCCAGGCTCACTCACTTTCATGTCCTTTGCCCTGGTGTTCCACTGTCCTTCCTCCATAAAACCCCAACTAGTGCAAAATACAGCAGCGTGCTTATCCATCACCCCTGCTTATGTTAATTTACACTGGGTCTCTGTCCCCAAAGCATCCAATTTCAAATTTTTGTTATCACCTTAAATCCTTTCACAGCCTCAAGCTTCCCTACTGCCTCCAGCCATCCATCCACTCCCACATTCATGGTCTTCCCCCATTTCATCCCACCATTAGTAACAAAGTTTTCAGTTGCCTCAGTCCTAGTTTCTGGAACTCCCTCCCTCAATCGTTCCACATTTCTACTTCACTATCCTCTTCCTGCTTCTTCTTTAATCTCCTCAAAATCCATTTCTTGGCCTTGCCATAACCCAACCCCTTTCCCATGACTTGGCATCCATTCCTCTTCGTATTCCTCTGCAAAGCAGCTTGGGATATTTTGTGCAGTACATAAATGCTAGTAGGTTGGTGGTGCTATTCAACTCAAGGGGCGTCACAGCCAACCCTAGTTCTACCTCCACCCAAATTCCCAGCAATTTTACATTCTAACAACGATTACTGGAGCAGGTCACTATTTTTACCTTCTCTAGTCTAGGGCACCTCTATCACTAGGATCATCCAGTTTAGCACAGGGCAAAGGCCTGGCTTGTTGCCTCATCACCACACAATGCATTTACTACAAGAGTCATTAGGGTGAACCATATTCCTTTTTAATTTGTAGCCTATCATCATCTGGGAGAGAGATGGTGGCAGAGTGGTAATGTCATTGGACTAGTAATCCAGAGGCCCAGGCTCATGTTCTGGGGACATGGGTTTGAATCCCACTCTGGCAGCTGGTGGAATTTTAAATTCAATTAATAAAATCTGCAGTTGAAAGCTGGTCTCAGTAATAATGACTGTGAAACTATCATCAATTGTCCTAAACACCATTTAGTTCACTGATGCCCTTTAGGGAAGGAAACCTGCCATCCTTATCTAGCCTGGCCTACATGTGACTCCAGGTCCACATCAATCTCTTAACTGTCCTCTGAAATGGCCCAGCAAGCCACTCAGTTCAAGGGATAAGCAACGAATGCTGGCCTGGCCAGTGACACTCACATCCCATGAAAAAATAAAGAAAGAAAAGATCTCCTGTATTATATAGTAAAAGAAAAAATTTTCAGGAAAACAGGAGTATTTAATGAGCTTTGCCACGTTTAAAATTGGTCTGTACATCTCTTGTAATACATCAGACAGAAATACTACAGCATAACTGAACTCTGCAGACGATCCCTGGAGCTACCTTATAATCTATACTGTCCAAGGGGCCTATTCAAATTGACAGCTGTCATATGGGAACTCTTAATGTTCAGTTATAGGAACGTTCAGTCCACTCACTTATAGGAAATAACATTTACCTATGTGTCAGTAATGATCGCCCGTCTCAGAAAGAAGAACCAGCCAATCAATCATGTAAAGTCTATTAAAACACAATGAACGCCACTGTCTCTGTTCAAGTTGGAGACGTTCAGAATGTTTGATAGGTAAGATTCTGTGCAATTATGTGCGTTAAGTGTGCAATAAACAGGACTTTATGCAGTAAGTAGGATATAATAATTCACTTGTATGCAATTCAGTTTTTACAATATTTTGCATGCAAAATGCTATACTTTTCACTCTTACATTAAACCCACTGGACAGCTAAAAGAGTCAGTTGTGCCCCAAATGCCCACCTTTTCAGGCTAACTGTGCAGCTTAAACCCTTTCTCAGACAGCTGTGCATTTGACATACAGAAATCTTGATTAAGGCTCTCCCAAGCCATGCTTTAGAGGAATCTAAACAATTGCTGCTGCTGGATATGGAGGGCACACCCTCTGTGCTTATAGACACTCCCCCTTATCTCAATCCAGAAATCTTAAGTGCAGGTTGGCAAGAACGAAGGCTCAGAGATTTTTATATTTGCGCTAGGGGGTGTCCTAGGATATAGCCAGTTACAGCCCCATTGCCTATTAGCTCAGGACATTTATAAACTTATCACTGTTTGCCAGCTTTAAGTAAAAGCATGCAGAGGTGATTTGCAGGAAGAATCCCAGCTCTCAGTAACAGGTCGGTTTCTCCATATATTATTAATGATTAAGGCTGTAGGCTCAATCATCCAGCATGTCCTGGAGTACATAGAGTATTTCATACAGATGCCTCAAACGCTAAATGTGTCACTTTCAGGGGAGATTAGTGTGGGAGATCAGGGCCCAGGAGAGGGGGCTGCACATGGTGCTAATCACCGGGGCCCATGCCTTCAGAGGGACCCAGGCTGGGGCAGCGCCATGCCCTATCTCAAATGGTTGCCTCATGCCTCAATACGCTCCCAAACAAGCACACAATGGGTGCTCCACTCCAGGACAAATTTCCAGCCTTCGAGATCTGATTGCCCTGGAGCGACAGCCCGGGTCCGTGCAGCCATTTGTTTTGACAGGCAGGTGATATCGTCCGCCCTTAGCTGCACTCTCGCCCTCCCACATGGGCATCAGCCTCCTAAAGGATGGTAGAAGTCAAGATGGGGAGGCCAGGAGGAGCAGTAGTTGCAGCAACAACGAGGCCCGGGGCAGTTGGAGTTTTAGACAGGCCGAGAGAAAGCGCATCTTGCCACCTTCACAGCTGTGCCGAACTCCTCAACAGTATTAATCTCCAAACCTCCCGGGCCTGGGGGTGAGTGAGTGAGAGTGCCGGTTATGTAAGGCTGCAACAGGACATAGACTGGTAGGATATAGAAAGGGTCAGAGATTGGGCAGATGCAGTTCAACGTAGAAAAATGTGAAGTGATAGATCTTGGAAATAAGGAAAGGGAAAGGAAATAGAGACCTCACTAATGTAAGATGTTAAATGGAGCAGAGGAACCTTATTGTGCAGGTGTACAGATTGGAGCACAAATGCAAAGGGAACAGAAAAATAGATTTAAAAAATCCTTGGTGTATTCAGGAGTACAGAATACAAAAGAAAGGAGGTAATATTGGAATTTTACAGGACCATAATTTGTCTGTACTTGGGATTACTGTGTGAGCATGCTCAAAGAGAAAGCATATAAAAGCAATAGAAAATTGCATTGTAGGTTCACCAGGATTATTATGAAGGACGAGGAAGCAGAGTTAGGAAGAGAAACTTGAGAATCTTGGGCTTTTTCACTAAAACTGCAAAGTGAGTGAGAGAGGGAGAGAGAGCATGTGTGAAAGAGTGTGTGTGTGAGAGTGTGTGAGAGAGACAGCGTGTGTATGAGTGTGTATGAGATAAGAGTGCGTGTGTCTGTGAGAGTGAGAGTATTTGTGAGAGAGAGAGAATGTGTGGGATAGAATGCATGTGTGAGAGTGTGTGTGTGAGATAGATGCGTGTGTCTGTGAGTGAGTGTGAGAGGGTGAGTCTGTGAGTGAGTGTATATGAGATACAGTATATGAGAGAGTGAGTGTGAGTGTGTGTGAGAGAGAGTGATTGTGTGTGAGAGACAGTGAGCACATGTGAGAGAGAACAAGTGTGTGCGAGAGTGAGAGACAGAGCCCTCAGACTGGGTCCAGGATTTTCCGTGCCCACCAGCGTCGGACGTGATCGGTGGCATGAGCGGACAATATGGCCGATCAGTTTCACGATGGCATGAAACCAGTTTGTGATCGTCTGCTGAGCCTGCCAAGGGCGGGCCGCATTTCCCGCTATCGGACATCAGGAACCTCATTGTAATACATCTGTATATCATTATTAGGCCAGCCCACTCAAATTGTACCCCCGCTAGATTGTTCGCCCAAGTTGCCGCGAGAACACGCCGACGTGTTTCATAAGCGACGTGCACCTTGTCGTGCTATTCATCGCTCAGGACTTCAGGGTTTGTTTGCCTACCTTGCTTCGGTGAGCACTCACAGTCATCAGCGCCAGGCTTCACAGACAGCACCACAGCTCTTTTCGGGGGGCTCACTGCATGTCTCGGTTATGGCACAGCCGATGATAAATGCAAAGTTGTTCAAATCCTAAAGGGAAACTTGAAACAGCTGCCACAACTTGTTTGGCAATTTGTATAAATTTTGAGATGCGTGCCTGGAATTCAGTAGTAATAAGACCACCAAGACTTATAGGTTTTTATAAAACTAGATTAAACATTTATTAATAAGAGAAATGATTTTTAATACATCCATAGATCTGCAAATTACCACGATGATAACTTCTAAATCCCCTACTTAATCTGACTCCCAGTTACACTTTTGTTAAGGCAACAGTGAGATACATAGATTTTAAAAGATCCAGGCAAAGAAACACGAGACCCTGAACCCGTCGAATTCAAAGTGAGTTTTCTTAACTTCAGTTCTTTGATGACAGCAGCTTGAGGCATAGATGCTGAAGGCTTTTCATACTTGTAAGATCTTAAAATGCCTACCCTTAAACACAGCCTTTGCTACTTTATATATATTTTCCCCTTTAAATGCAAATTCTCATTGTTTCACTATGTCTTTGGACTTTATCTTTCTGATAATAAAAACCTCTCATTGCACTAAGTTCTACCAGTAATCGTTGGGAAAAATAAACACACTGGGCAGAATTTTCTGCCTACCTGCCGGGCGGGCCCAACCCAATCTCCGGCGGGCGGGGAGCTGATCCCCGCTGGAGAAGCAGGCCCCCCCGCCATTTTAAGTGGGTGGGCCAATTAAGGCCCACCCAGCGTGATACCTGGCGGGAAGTGCTATGCGCTTCCTGTGTGGGCGGGGGGGGATTCCCCAAATGCGAGAGTGCGCTCTTTCACACATGCGCACGAAAGAGCGCGCATCTCCCTGAGGCTAAGTGCTGCCTCAGGGAGATCACTGACAGTTGTATAAACATTAAAAATAGAAAACAAAATCCTTAACATGTCCCCCTCATGTGACAATGTCACACAAGATGGAACATGTTAATAAATTTCACTAAAACTTTATTAAACTTTTTAAATCCCAACATGAAACCTCATCCCGCCGGTGCTTTTTCTATTCCCCGCCGGGGCCCCTGGCCTGCCCACCAACCTTAAGGTTGGACGGGCAGGTCCTTTAATTGTTTTAATGATCCTGTCAATGGCCTCAATTGACAACCTTGAGGTTGTCAAGGTTGGCGGACAGGTGAAGAGCCCAGGCGGCCTTCGCATTTATCATGAAACCTCATCCACGGGCGGGATGAGGTTTCATGAAGATTTTTAAAGTTTAATAAAAGTTTTTAATAAAATTCATTGACATGTCCCAGCTCATGTGATACTGTCACATGAGGGGACATGTCTTAAATTGTTTTTTTCTTTATTACACTTTTCCAAAATCAAACTAATCTCCCCGAGGCATGGAGCTGCCTCAGGGAGATTTCTGCGCTCTTTCGCATGCATGACTCAGCCTCCTCCTTCCCACCTGCACAGGGAGCGCACAGCGCTTCCGGGTGCATGTCATGCTGGGCGGGCGTTAATTGGCGATATAAAATGGCAGCGTGCAGCTAATTGTGGATGTTGATCAGCTACACGCCCGCCCGTACCTGCTCCCGTCCAACCTCCCCAATGGGGAGAAAATTCTCCCCATATAGACACAGATACTACTATTTTACAATAAATTCCAATAACATTATCAGAATTATTATATCCTCCTTATGAAAAAAATGAACTGCCATAATTTAAAAAGATGGCTTCATTTTTATTAACCCATCTTATACTATCTCCTATTATTATCTATATGCCTACACTATTACATTAACAGATGTATGCATTAGGATAATATATATACACAAATCCTTTGTATCAACAGAAATCATTTTAGTTCAGTGTCCAGGTTTTAAATGTCTAATTTTCCCTTTAAGCTTCAACTCTTGATACTGCATCTGCAATAAGATTTTCTCATCCCGCTACATGTATAATCTGTAGATTAAATGGTTGCAGTAATAAACTCCATCTGAATAGCCTTGTACTTCTGTCTCGAAATTTCTCCAGAAACTTTAAATGATTGTGGTCTGTATAATCAACTGTTTCTGGTGAATTGTTTGCAACATAAATCTCAAAATGCTACAATGCTAACACCAAACCCAAAATCTCTTTTTCGATTGTTGAATATCTTCTTTGTTGTGCATTCAACTTCTGTGAAAAATACCCTATGGGTTTTTCAATTTCATTTTCATATTCTCCTAACAGTACGGCCCCTAATGCCTAAATCACTGGCGTCAACTGCCAACTTAAATTGCTTGGCGTAATTGGGTACTGCCAAAACTGGCAATACAGTCTTCAAACTATCAAATGACTTCTGACACTCCTGTGTCTATTGAAACTTCTTGTTCTTTTTTAATAGTTCAGTCAGTGGAGCAACCACTTGGCTAAAATTTGGTACAAATTTCCGATAAAACCCACTCATGCCCAGAAATCTCAAAACTTCTCGTTTTGTGCAAACTGATGCACCTCCCTCCAACTTTCACTTGCTGAAGCATGATAAGGTTTCAATTTTCTCACTAAAACATTACCTTTAAGGTAATAACAAACTGGAATACATTTTGCCTCTGTTCCTGAGTAAGCTGTCTGATATAAACATTTTATTGCAAATCTTTTTTCTGTAATTCCACTAACCTCCTTTGGTTAAACACTTCAGCTGAATTGTGTTCCAGTCTCTCTTCCTGAACAACCTTATCAACCACAGTGTGAGGTAATTGGATTTCCACACCTTCTCCCTGCCTTTGAACTTCCTATTCTTCTTGTTTCAACCTATGAGTCTGT
Organism: Cetorhinus maximus; assembly: GCF_964194155.1. Taxonomy (NCBI): domain Eukaryota; kingdom Metazoa; phylum Chordata; class Chondrichthyes; order Lamniformes; family Cetorhinidae; genus Cetorhinus; species Cetorhinus maximus. Next base: position 70,578,126 of record NC_135899.1, read on the forward strand.
GATCTCCTTATCACACAATGTGGAAACATTCCAGGGTGCCCTCACTGCAACACTTCTGTTGAAAGCACTTCTACAGGCTGCTCAAATACCATAGGCATCACCCACATTTGTGATCCAGTTATATCATTGCCCGGAATAAATTGAACCCCTGCTATGGGCATATTTTCCAGTAACCAACAATTACCTCACCTGTTTTCCACTTACTCTTTAAATTTACCTTCCACAAAGAGATAGGTTTAGCGTCTCCATAAACCCCACTTATTATCGCCTGTCCTGCAATACTCCCTCTGGACAACAAATGCACTATCTCAAACATTAAGGATTGACTATCCGCTGTGTTTCTTAAAATTTTAACATCTTTACCTACTCGACCCTGAGCACATGAAAAGACTTTTACTTCACACACAAAATCTTTAAACATTTCTGCAACCTGCTCCTCAGAATCCTCTTGGATAAAATGTGAACACATTCCCACTTCTTTACCTATCACTGATTCTCCCTGGTTTACCCCTACACAAAATCACTGCTTTTTCCTGTGCCTGAACCTCAGGACCTACAGCACTTTTACTTCCAGAACTTTCCTGCACCTCAATAATTTCAACAGATTTTCCTTGCAATTTCCAGCACACAGATTTCATATGTCATTTATTACAAGGAAAACACCTGAATTTTCGAATGTCACTTCCACCCTCAGCACTTTCCTTTTTACTCTGAGGAAAAATTTCCTGAGAATTTCCACCTACTCCGTCTCTTCCCTGACTACCCACATTCCTCTCACCTTCCCACTTTCTATCCTTTTCTGATTTAATAGGGTGATGAGAAAAAGGTTTAGCTCTATGAACTAACTCATAATCATCGGCTATCTCTGCTGCTTGTCTTACCGTTTGAACCCTCTGTTCCAGCACATGAGTTCTCACCACCGAAGGGATTGAATCTTTAAATTCTTCCAAAAGAATCACTTCTCTAAGAGCTGCAGATGTTGTTTCTATCTTTAATGCCTGTATCCACCAGTCAAAATTACTTTCTTTAACTCTTTAAAACTCAGTATAAGTTTGCCCAGGCTGTTTTCTCACATTTCTGCCTGTATCCCTCAGGAACCAGCTCATATGCACTCAAAACAGCATTTTTTCCACATCATAGTTCACCGACATTCCTTCTGACAGTGAAGCATAAAACTCATGTGCTCTACCCACCAACCTGGATTGTAACAACAATGGCCAGTTTTCCTGTGGCCATTTCATCTGTTTGGCTATCTTTTCAAATGAAATAAAGAATGCTTCCACATCTCTTTCCTTAAACTTTGGAAGAGCTTGTGCAAACTTAAGCATCCCTTTTAGGTTAAAGGTTTTTTCATCATCAGGAGTTTCCTCAGTATCTGATGTCTCCTTTTTAAAATCCAGCTTTTTAAGCCGAAACTCCTTGTCTTTTTCCTTAATTCTCTCCTCCATTGCTACCTTTTCCCTCTGGAGATTAAGTTTTCACATTTCCATTTTGTTTTGAAATAATTTCTCTTTTTCCTTTTCGTTTGCCTCCAGTTCAAGTTTTCTCAGTTCCTTTGCTTCTTCAAATTCAAGCCTCTTCATTTCTAACTGAAGCCTCATTACCCCCAGCTGTGACTCACTAGTGTCATGTATCACTTCCAACTTTAAATGTGCTCTACCTTCAATTATATCTGCTTTCTTCAGCCCTGCAGGTAATCCCAATTGTAATTTATCTGCCAATTCCATTAACTTAACTTTAGTTACCTTTTGTAAACCAGCTAATGTTATAACTTCAACTCCCAAACAAGTCTGAGCAACTGCCAAAGCCATATTGCAGTCTCACCACTTAAAAAAATCCTCACACCAACTCCTGAATTCAAGGTGCTTCTTGTACTCGTAACCTTAAGATTCACCAACTCCAAACCAATCCAGGAATTTCAAATGTATCCTGCAAAGAACCCCCAACTATTTTATGGCACAGCCGATGGTAAATGCTGAGTTGTTCAAATCCCAAAGGGAAACTTGAAACAACTGCCACAACTTGTTTTGCAACTTGCATAAATTTTGAGATGCATGCTTTGAATTCAGTAGTAATAAGACCACCATCTTGTAGGTTTTTACAAAACTAGATTAAACATTTATTAGTAAGAGAAATTATTTTTAATACATCCATAGATCTACAAATTATTATTATGATAACTTCTAAATCCCCTACTTAATCTGACTCCCAGTTACACTTTCATTAAGGCAACAGTAAGACACACAGACTTTAAAAGACCCAGGCAAGGTGACACACAATACCCTGAACCAATCAAATTACAAGTGAGTTTTCTTAACTTCAGTTCTTTTATTAGTTAACTCTGCTGCTTGACACTTTTTAATGGTCAGTTTTATTAAATATTCATTTTTAAAATTCTCAATTTATTGCTTTGACGTTGATTTTTTTTGCTCAGCCAGTTGTTTATGTTTTCTTCATACCTTAACTTTTTTTTTGAAATTCATGTTTAATGTTGGGCCAATCAAGCTCTGATGCAGCTGCTGCTGTGCTTCTTGCTGAAGGGGAATGAGAGGCTCACAAGAAGTCTGATTGTGTTTTGGAGGGCTGGAAAAAGGGGTTATTTTTAATCCAGTAGGAATGGGAACTGATGGAAATGCTCAGCACATCTGGTGGCACCCATGCAGAGAGAGAGGTCAGTGATGTTGTGTTTTTATGATGATATAAAGGCACCAATCACTCATAAGGGATTGAGTAAGTACATTGTAGGTTCATTTAGTAAACCTAAGCACTTACCAACAGACATACTTGAATAGAAAGCTTAAAGATATCAGAGCTGTGCTGTGTTCTGATCACAGTCAAAAGTGAAACTAAAACTGGATCGTATGATGCACTTCACTTCCGGTGATATCATGTTGCCATCCCTTAAAGGCATATTGCAACATCCCCCTTTCTTTTAGAAGTTACTTTCCCCCTTCCAAAGAAGTATACCTATTTACAATACATGATCATGTTAAGTTACCATTACTTAAGTGTATGGAACAGATGATTTTATGAGTCTCTAAAGCATAGAGGTAATCTGCTGGTATGCCCAGATCTTGTAATGGTAACCTTGTCTGGAGGTTTCTACAATGCTCACAGTGATCTGCTGGATTAGCATTCTTGGATATTGTTCCTGGTTGCATTTGGGATTTTGTCCTAGATGAAATAGGACTGTATGGTGCTTGAGGAGCCGGAATGGATCTGGTTTACCCTTGGTTATGCACCACCTTTGTGTGTAATGACTTCATTCCAAACAAATCCTTGTCACCTTGGTTTCCGCATTCCTTCTGTGGGTGCCTGGATGTGAACTAGTTGTCCCAACTGCAAACTTGGCAATTCTGTACCTGCATTTTCATCGTGCATATTGGTCATCTTCTCTTGCAGTTTTAAAAGTTGCTTTCTAGTTTCTGAGAAAGTAGAATGGAGAAGAGTAGGTAAATTGGTATGCACTGGCCTGCCAAATATGAGTTCTGCTGGTGATTGAATAGTTGCACTTAAAGCTGTAACTCTCAGGTGTAACATTGCAATATGTAGTGTCATGAAGCTATTAATGTATATAATATTATTGGAAAATATTTTTCTTTTAAAATAGAGGTTTAGTCTGTCTTAATTGGATTAAAGCCAGCTAGTCTGGGTGCTTTGATGTGTACTAGTTTTGAGATGTAAACAGAGAAGTGGAGGTGCATTTGCATTTTGTTGATTAGAGCATTCAAGAAGTGGGGTGAAATCTGGCACCCAGCAAGCAGGGACCAAGCAGTATGTTTATATTACTAATAAAATTGGTACAATGAAAGGGGTTTTATTGCTAGAACAGGTGGAGTGCAAAGAGGCTGGTGATACAATTGGAAGTTACATTCAATGAGATATGATAGGGTTATCAGAGGGCAGTTTTGTGTGTGCAGAGCAGAGGCAATTGGCGAGATTTTCCACACCCGCCCACTGCCGCGATCTTCTGGTCCCGCCGCAAGTCAATGGGCTTCTGGCTGGGCGCTGCCTCGCCCGTGGCGTGCAGGGCCGGAACATCCCGGCCAATGTAAGATCAAAACAGCTATAAGCCTTCAACTGTCTCCACATGAACCAAAGTGAAAAGAAACTCATTTTGAATTTGTAAGGTGAAAATGCTTTGCCTGGTGACTGGTTAAGTCTATGGGTTGCTGTTGCCTTAATGGAGATTAGTTTAGGAATTTGTCAGAAGTTATGATAGTCGTAATCTGTAGCCATGTATTTGTGTTTAATGTGTTGTAACTTATTAAAATGTTTCATTTAGTTTAATATAATATAGTTCTCTCGAGAACTAGTGGTCTGATTCCTGAATTTAGAGTTGCATCTCGAACATGCCACTTAAGAATATAGATAATGACAGTTGTTTAAAATTTCCCTCTGGGATTTTTAAAGAACTTGGCTTTACCAAACTGCTGGGTCATAACAGTGGCAAAAACAGAAAATGCTGGAAAAACTCAGCAAGTCTGGCTGCCCCTGTGGAGAGAGAAATAGAGGCCAGAATCTTCGGCTCGGCGAGTGGGCGTGGGGCATGATGCATCGTGATGTCGGGCGTGCGTCCCGATGTCATTTAGGTTTTCATTTGGTGGGCGCACAGCTAAGTCAACTGCATGCCCGCCGAACTGTCAAAGGCCTATTAAGGCCATTTAAGTATCAATTAAACTAATAAACAGAGCTGCCCGTCCAACCTTAGGGTTGGCGGGCAGGTGAAGAGCCCAGGCGGCCTTCACATTTTTTATGGAACCTCATTCACAGACAGGATGAGGTTTCATGAAGTGTTTATAAATTAAATAAATTTTTTCATTAATGTTCATTGACATGTCCCAGCTCATGTGGCACTGTCACATGAGGGGGCATGTCTTAAGATTTTTTATTTTCTTTATTAAAATTTGTGGAACTTAATCTCCCTGAGGTAGCTCTGTGTCTCAGGGAGATTTCTGTGCTCCTTTGTGCGCATGTGTGAAAGAGCACAGGCCCCCACTCAGGGAGCACCCTCCGCCCAGGGACCGTTCAGCGCTTCTGGGCGCACGTCACACTAGGCGGGCCTTAATTGGCCCACCCAGGAAAAATGGTGGCGCGGACCCGATCGGGGGCGCTGATTAGGTCTGTGCCCACCCCTGCACCAACCTGCCCCCACCCCCAACGGGGGGGAAAATTCTCCCCAGAATTAACATTTCGAGTCCATATGACCCTTCTTCAGAGCTGAAGAGAAGTGGAAATGTGATTAAATTTATACTGTTTAAGGGGGCTGGGGCAGGTGGAGCTGGATAGAAGGCCAGCGATAGGTTGGGACAAAGGAGGGGTTGACAAAGGTGTCATGAACTGAAAGACAAAGGGAGTGTTAATGGTCGCGGTTAGTGCTAAAAAAGATGCTGATAGTGGCAGAAAGGTGGGAAAGCAGAATGTGATAATAGCAGATCAAGGGTAGCATTGTGTGAAAGAACAACAATGGAGCAAGTAACAGATGGTCCTATAAGGGATGGGCTTGGGGGAGGGGGCAGTGGTGGGGGAAGAGAGGGATAGAAAACGGGATGGAAGGGGGGGGATAAAAAAAGGGGATAGAAAAGGTGATAAAACCACAGATAAATGAATCAAAATAAAAGCAAAAATATGTGGATGAAAAATAAAAATGAATGTAGCAGAAAGGAGATTAAAAAAGGGAGTGAGGATGGAGGAGAGAGTTCATGATCTGAAGTTGTTGAACTCAATATTCAGTCCGGAAGGCTGTAAAGTGCTTAATCGGAAGATGAGGTGCTGTTCCTCCAGTTTGCGTTAGGCTTCACTGGAACATTGCAGCAGGCCAAGGACAGACACGTGGGCATGAGAGCAGGATGGTGCGTTGAAGTGGCAAGTGATGGGAAGGTCTGGGTCATGCTTGCAGACAGACCAGAGGTGTTCCGCAAAGTGGTCACCCAGTCTGCGTTTGGTCTCCCTGATGTAGAGGAGAGCACATTGGGAGCAGCGGATGCAGTAGACCAAATTGAAGGAGGTGCAAGTGAAGTGCTGCTTCATCTGAAAGGAGTGCTTGGGCCCTTGGATGGTGAGAAGGGAGGAGTTAAAGGGGCAGGTGTTGCACCTTCTGCGATTGCATGGGAAAGTGCCGTGGGAAGGGGATGAGGTGTTGGGCGTGATGGAGGAGGGGACCACGGTGTCCTGGAGGGAATGGTCCTTATGGAATGCTGACAGGGGTGGGTGAGGGGAAAATATGTTTGGTGGTGGCATCATGCTGGAGTTGGCAGAAATGGTGGAGGATGATCCTTTGAATGCAGTTTTGGTGCCGCTTCATGCTCTCATCTGGACCTGGAAAAATTTTATCAGTTCTGCTTCCAATTTCCACCTTCTATCACCTTCACATGGTCCATCTCGGACACTTCCCTTCCCTTCCTTGACCTCTCTGTCTCCATATCTGGTGATAGACTGTCCAACAATATTCATTACAAGCCTACCGACTCCCACAGCTACCTTTACTTCAGCTCCTCACACCCTGCTTCCTGTAAGGACTGCATCTCATTCTTTCAGTTCCTTCACCTCCATCGCATCTGCTCCGATGATGCCACTTTCCAAAATGGCACTTCTGACATGTCTTCCTTCTTCCTTAACCGAGGCTCCCCACCCCCACTTTGGTTGACAGGGCCCTCAGCTGTGTCCGACCCATCTCTTACGCCTCTGCCTTCACACCTTCTCCTCCCTCCCTGAACCATGGAATTAGCAAACCATTGTACGCTGAGAGTTTCGTAACAGTAGGTTTTGCTGTGGCATTCCATACCTGTGGATATGTGCCTTTTAGAATGTCTTTTAGAATTCGCAGAGGCAGTATGTTTGTACTTTCCTTTATGTCAATCTTGGCTAGTAACACATAGTTACCAATTTTCTTAGGGCCGATAACTCGAATCTTGGCAAACACTTAGGACGGTGTGACAGCATTTATGTTTTCCATGAGACTAACGGTGTGAAACGTGCATTCACCGCTCTTCATCTTATCATGCACATCGTAAATTAGAAGGAACCACTGCTGCACACCATGTTGTGTTATTATAATGATATAAAGGCACCAATCACTCATAAGGGGTTGGGTAAACATGTTGTGGGTTCATTTATTAAGCCTAGGCACACGGGGCAGAATTTTACATTTGGCGTGCGAGTGCGCACCTGACACGCCGGAATGTAAAATGATGCACGATGACATCGAGCGGGCGTCCCAATGTCATCATGAAGCTGCGCGATATTTCGTTTGGCGGGCACGCAGCAGGAGTTGGGTGCATGCCCGCCGATAATTGAAAGGCCTATTAAGGCCATTAACAGGGTAATTAACGTGAATTTTATGCTGCCCATCCAACCTTACAGTTGGCGGGCAGGCAGAAAGGCCCAAGTGGCCTTTACGTTTTTCAAGAAACCTCATCCACGAGCGGGATGAGGTTTCCTGACGCTATTACAAATTAAATTAAAAGTTTCATTTGAATTTAAAAACATGCCCCATCTCATGTGACACAGTCACATGAGGGGACACGTTTCATTGAAATGTTCTGCTCTTTGTTAATATTTTCAAAAAGCGCTTCAATCTCCCTGAGGCAGCTCCTCAGGGAGATTGAAGCACTCTTTCGCAAGCATGCGCAAACTGTGCGCTAGGCCCGGCTCTCCCTCCTCCCCCCGCCTGCACAGGTAGTGCTCTACTGCTCACAATCCACGCAGGGCAAGTGTGGAGCCAATCGCGGGTGGTGGTCGGCTCGGCGATTGCCCCCGCCCGCTCCCACCAAGCCAGCCCGAGGAATGGAAAATCCTAGCCGTGAGAACAGATATACATGGTTAGAAAGCTCGAAGACACCAGACTTGTGCTGTGTTCTGCTCATAGTCAAAAATGAAACTAAAACTGGATCGTGTGACGCACTTCCCTTCTATTGATGTCATGCTGCCATCCCTTAAAGGCAAATTCCAACAAGTAACCCATTCATCAGAACTAGTGCAGATTGTGGGCCAGAAGCGTTGACTCTGTTTCTCTCTCCACAGATGCTGCCTGTCCTGAACATTTCCTGCATTTTCTGTTTATATTTCAGATTTCCAGCATCTGCAGCACTTTGCTCTCCTAATATATGCTTCATGTTGGACAATGGGTAAACGTGGTTAGTTACAATTACAATGAGAAATTATTTATCACTCAATGCAAAATGTATTTTTTTCTGTTAACAAAACCTGCTTGTGTGGATGGAAATAGCATATTATTGCAGGTGAATTGGTTGGCGCCAGGTTACTGGAAGATTTTGCCATTTTTAAACTTGGAAGTGAAGCCAGGAGTCATGAGCCAATAGAATATGTTACTGTTAGTTCAAGATATTCTCATTTGTACATGGGATTATTGTTTGCAGTGCTTGTGAGGGTCAAATCTTTTGGATGTTGCTGTTCGGATATTGCATAGGGCCAAGTTCAAAGAAGCAGAGCTGGTTGCATGATATTGACAACCAAGTCGTGTGTAATTGTCCGACAAAGCCGTGGTTGTGAAATGTATCAGACTGAAACCTGAGCTTTTTTTGGGCTTTATAAATAGAGGCATGGAGTACAAAAGCTAGGAGGTTTTGCTAAACCTGTATGAAACTGTTCAACCCCACTGTGACTCCCAATTCTCGGCACCTGAAGGATGTAAGGGAGCAGTTTAAGGTGGGGTGGGGATGGTGGATAAGGGGCCCAGAAACCGGAGAAGCACCAGAACCCCTGATTTCTCTTCTTGGCCCTGTGGGAGATATATTCTTCAACCTTAATTTTTCACCTAAAAAATGGGTAAAATTAAGTTGATTTTCTCCCCCTATGTATCCATTGGTTTGATATTGTACCTCCTGTTAGGTTAATTGTACATAAACTATTGGGTTGATATTGTATGAGGTTGATATTGTAAACCCTACTGGATTGATCATCTTTACTTATTGCTTGATAATAATATATGCTCTGTTGGTTTGATAATGGATTGGATTGATATTGCAAATCCATTGACTTGATATAGTATGTTCCATTGGTTTGATGTTACATCCCTTTTCTTTTCTCACTGATTCTCCAATCTTGATAACAATTTTACAAAAATATCTACCAGTGGATAAAGAAGTGTGAACAGTTCATTGATCATTTAACCCTTTTGTTGTCCGATGATAAATGCCTGGAGCTTTCAGGCAGATTCACTGATCATACAATCCCGAGGGGATCTGCATTCAAAGGCAGCATGTGTTGATGAATTGGTGCTCCAGTGTTACAGACCTATCTCCAATCCACACTTCCTTCAAGGGCAGCTTTCCACAGGGAGTGCAGGGTAGAGAAACTTATCCTTCAGTCCTCATAATTTATGGACCTGCTTGAATGTTTCTCTTTTCTGGAAAAATTCTTAATAAATTAAATCTGCTCCACTATTGAATCACACACCGCGCATATTTTACATGTTTTTGATTTAACAAAGTAAAGATATCTAAGAAATCCAGGTTAACATGCCTGGGAGATCAATTAAATTAAAAACGGTTTAAAGATCAGACTCGAAATCTGAAATCTGAGCCCATCTACATTTTAGAGGTGGATTAGTGAAAATCAGTCTAAATCTTTCCTGAAACCATTTGCACCTCTACAACATTGTCCATAAATGCAGATATATGCAGACCTTTGCTTATGTGTAGCTATATTTGTGGAAACAAATATTAAGAGCCAATAATGTAGTCTCGGCATCGCTATGAGAATGATGACTATGGAATGGAGAATTGATCTCACCAGATTTATTGTGCTCAGCTTATTTAAGTAACAAGTGTGTGCTGCCTGTGTGACTTGCCACCAGTTCAGGGAACATAATGAATGAGAGGGGACATGGAATCAGAATTCTGAGGTTTGGTTTGGTATGAACAATAGATTCAAACTACAATGAATCTTGAATTTTGGCTGGCAATTTCTACCAGTGAAAGTGTTAGTGACTAAGATTTTTGGATTGGATGTACTCCGTTGTATTGGATTCATTTATGAAGCCTATGCACATCTAACACACGAAACAGGATCAATTTAATAGTTTCAAAACATCCCTAGACCATAATCGTAATACAACTCAAGTTATAAAGTAATCTAAAATTAAAGAACCACACAAGTTAAAGGAAGTGAGTATTCGAGAGTGTACACTGCATGAATGTAAGAACTGGTCATTAATAGTAATATTCGCTGCCAACATTTGAGAATATTACAAGTGAACTACCATAGTTTTGATGCTGGTATTATGTTCACAAAATGGTAACAGTTCACATATACTTTCTTTACCGATGATATATATCAAGCTCTCTGTCATCATAGATTTGTATTATATGCCTCAGGGGCTCACAGTTAAAGTATAAATCCATGTTCCCATTATCTCAAGGAACTGATACTATCAGACCTTGCTGTTCTGATTTATGATTTAAACACCAGAGAGGCAAAAAGACTATGCACAACCCTTTTCAAACCTCCCCATAAAATTCTAGCTGGGGGACCAAGAAATAAGAACCGTGAGCACAAAAATAAAAATAAGTTGACTGCCTTGACTTCATTGATTGCCTGACCTCTAAACGTTACCACTGTTTGGAGAACACAGTTTGGATGCTCATGATGTACATCATTAAAATAATCTTCATTTCAGTGTTTGAAACATCCTAAATGAACCATGGAGGTCTTGTGGCACAGTGGGGTAGTGTCTGCCTCTGAACCAGAGGTTCTGGGTTTGAGTCCCACCACAGGACTCGATGGCCACGGAAGGTGCGTCCATAACATCACCAAACAGGTTATCAACCTGCAGATCCTTTCAACACACACACCAATAGCAGCCAGTAAGAGTGGGAGAGATTCCTGGTCAGCCATGTGATGGAAAGAAAGTTGGAGTCTCAATCATCACCATCTATAGCTCCAGACCATAACATGCGTGTAAAAGTACAAGTGGCCACAGCAATTTGGACTGTCCGAGTGATCCGTAACACACCACCAAATGCACCAACATATCAACAATCTTTGTCCATCAGCTGCTTCATCAATGACCTCCCCTCCTTCATAAGGTCAGAAGTGGGGAAGTTTACTGATGATTGCACAATGTTCAGCATCATTTGTGACTCCTCAGATACTGAAGCAGTCTGCCCACATGCAGCAAGACCTGGACAACATTCAGGCTTGGGCTGATAAGTGGCAAGTAAATTTTGTGCCACACAAGTACCGGGCAATGGCCATCTAAAACGAGAGAGAATCCAGCCATCTCCCCTTGACATTCAATGACATTACCTTCACTGAACCCCCCCGCTATCAACACCCTGGGGGTTACCATTGACCAGAAGCTGAGCTGGACTAGCCATATCAATACTGTGGCTACAAGAGCAGATCAGAGGCTGTGAATTCTGTGGAGAGTCACTCACCTCCTGACTCCCCAACCTCTGTCCACCATCTACAAGGCACAAGTCAGGGCTCTAATGGAATACTCTCCATTTGCCCGGATGAGCGCAGCTCCAGCAATACTCAAGAAGGGCAGAGAGGGTTTTAAACTAAATAGTGGGGGCAAGGGATCAAAGTTGGGAAGATGTGGTAAATCAAAGAGCAGAGACAAGACAAAAGAAAAAGGTATTATTACGAGGAATGAAATACAGGAAGGGATAGAATATAAATCTAACAGTAAATCAACCGATGAAACTCGAGGTTATAAAAAGAATAAACGGATAAAACTAAAAGCTCTGTACCATAATGCACGTTGTTATGACACAGCAGGTGGTAAATGCTGAGCTGTTCAAATCTCAGAGGGAAACTTGAAAGAACTGTCACAGCTAATTTTCAATTTGTATAAATTTCGAGATGCGTGCCTTGAATTCAGTAGTAATAAGACCACCAAGTCTTATAGGTTTTTATAAAACTAGATTAACATTTATTAATAAGAGAAATGAATTTAAATACATACATAGATCTACAAATTACTACTATGATAACTTCTAAATCCCCTACTCAATCTACCTCCCAGTTACACTTTTGTTAAGGCAACAATAAGACACATAGGGCAGAATATTGAGCTCGGTGGGCGGACGTGCGCCTGACCCGGCCGAGTGTAAAATGACGCTCCACAGTTACTCCCTAGTAATCAATAGGAAGATGACCTTTGCAGGCTCATGCACAATCATGTTTAATGTTCCTGCAGAGATGAGCATGAGAGAAACATGGATGGTGCAGCCAACGCTGTGTTCATCCTGGCAATCAAGCAACTAAAAAGGAAGAGAATAAGAGCTCGTCACCACCAGGCTGGGCAAAGAGAAGAGCCTCACCCTGTTGAACAAGGGCCAGTGGGACCCCTGAACACCCAGAAGCTGAAGCTGAGAGACACATTGAGTGGAGACCAAGGGTGTATAAAAGATGCTACTCATACCTCCAGATGAGTGAGAGACAGTGCCAGAGACAGCGAGAGACATCTTTGCATGTCTAGATATGTGGAGGCTCACATCTACCACACTATTCAGGAGGAGTTGATGCCACAGGGACTGGGAGGCCATCCATTGCCAGTGGCTCTCAAGGCGACCACCGCTCTGAACTTCTTTGCAAGTGGCTCGTTCCAAGGCTCCAATGGTGATCTCTGCAGAATTACTCACGCATCTACTCACCAATGCATACAAGAGGTCACCTACACCCTATTTAGCCAGGCTCACAACTATGTGCACTTATCTCTAGATGATGCCTGCCAGGCTTCCAGAGAACTGGGCTTTGCTGCTATCTCCAGATTCTCACAGGGCAGGGTGCCATCGACTGCACTCATGTCACTTTGAGAGCTCCCTGGCAGCAGCCTCTACAATTCATCAACAGGGAAGGGTTCCACTCTCTCAATGTGCAGCTGGTCTGCAATCGCCACAGGCAGATAATGCAGGTATGTGAGAGATACCCTGGGAGCTCCAAGTTGGCTCCTCAGTGACAAAGGCTACCCACAAAAGACATGGCTGGTGATGCCTGTTTGGCAGCCACAATGTACCTCTTAGGAAAGGTATAATGCTGCTCATTCCACAACATGCTCATTGATAGACCTGATCATTGGCATCTTGAAGATGTGTTTCCGATGTCTGGGCAGGTCAGGTGGCACTCTCCAGTACACTCCCCAGAGGGTCTCATGCATCATCGTGGTTTGCTGCACCCCACAGAACCTGGCGCTTCAAAGGGATGATGTCTTTCTTGCCAGGTGCCGAGATGAAGGAGCTGCACATCATCCAATGATGAGGATGTCGAGAGGGCTGAGTGTGATGGGGGCGAGGAAGTTGAGGGTTCAGAGGAAGAGCCGCAGCATGGGTTAGACGAGGCAGCCATGCATGTGAAACACTAATAACCACCAGATTCCAGGAGGATGATGACAACTAGCTATGGTGATCCTCTTTCGCCTGTGCCCTCTGTGCTGGGTCCACTGATTGGCACTGTGGTTTTTCTGCACGGCCAATCGTTCATACAAGACAACTGTTGATGCCTCTTCATTGCTCCCCTTCTCATGTCAACACAGCACGTTAATCTCTGAATGAGCAGATATACGCTTGCAGCACAATGTCTTCGTCCTTGGAATGTAAGACAGCCTCAGGAGCAAGTGGCCTTTCTGTAACGTGATAATAACTAGAACATGGCGCTTTTTGAGCACAGATGTGATGATGCAGCCTTTTCAAACAATTCACCAGCATTCCACTGGCTACAGCAGCCTACAATAGGCTGGAGCAGCACCGCAATCCTCAGTGCACTCATGGCAGTATGCCTGCATTGTGACAAGGCGCCTCATGGACGTCAATCTTCACTCAATATTGCCTTCATGTGTGGGGTAGATTCTGATTGACACTGTGGTTTCTCCACACAGCCAATCGTTCATACAAGACAAGTGTTGATGCCTCTTCATCATACTCAAGAGGTGTCAGCTGTGGCTCAGTTCATAGCACCCTCGCCTTTGAATCAGAAGGTTGTGGGTTCATGTCCCACTCCCGGAAACCAAGAACTGTGATTGTACTCGAAAGAGTTGCAATCTGTGACTGTTGATAACTCGAAAGAGTTTCATCATACTCAGTCGTCAGCATCACATACATCCTCAGGACATGGTCATCTGGAACTCTCAGTGAAGGATGCGAGGCTGCAGTTCAGCTCACCTTTCAATGGACCTCGACAACTTCATGAGCAGGACACTCTGAAATCTCCCTGCCACCCATGAATACGCCTGTTTGGAGTCTCCCAATTTCCCCAAAGGCCAAGCTGTGGCATTTGTACTCCCAAAAATGCTGACATTCCATCAAGCCCTTAAGGACCCAAATTGTTGACGTATTGCAGCCTTGCTCTGATCCCATTTCAGGGCTACACATTTTCATCCCAACAATCTGACATATTCACATGGAAGCTGGACACACTGATGCCATTGTTAGTTACACATAACCATTTCGATTGACAATCTACAAGCTGGCAGAGGGTTAATGTCAGGAGATGCTAGCAAGACGTTATGACCCAGTGCTGCATCCTCCCATGTCCACGTCAGCCATCTGGGGCCTCTCTGCACACAACTCCTAGATCGCACATTTTTAACCATCTAGCAGGAAACACAAGAATCAACATGCATCAATGAGGTTGAAAGTTCTAAAACATGGAGGTGGGGAAGTGGGCACTAATCTTGGGGTGATGTACAGATGCACACGCGGACATCGTGAGTGCATAAGGGCTCAGAGTTTGGGTTTATTGGTAAAGCGCACTCAAGGCTGAAGGAAAGTACATGCAAGATAATGAAAGTTGCCCCATCTCCATGTATGTCAACATTTCATTATCTGGAGTACACATTGAGCACTCTACAATGCAGAAGCACTGGGGGACTAAAGCAGCCTCCAGGCTCTAGACTCATGCCTCAACATCAGATGAATCTCTGCTGCAGGTCACAGGAATGCCTTGGCCAACCACAAAGCTCTTTGAGGCTAACGCTTCACTCATATCGGTACTGGGCAGAGAAAGGACAGAGACTGTTATGATATGGTTCTACACACCATAGAGCTGAGTTATATGAAAATACATCTGCGAGGTTGTGTGGGATGGGGGCTGGGGTGGGGTGGTGTTGTGGTGTGGAACCTGTGACACTTGAATGATTATGAAGAACATTATTAGATAGAAGAGGCACACACAACATGAGAAATGGAATGAGTGGAAATCCATTTACCTTAGTGCAAACTCCATATAGATTGTGAACACCCGTGCAGCCTTGGTGCTCCTAGTATTTCTTTATTTTTCTAACCCTACCACTACGTCTTGGTGCATCCCCGACATCCACAGTGGAGATGGAGGCAGCCTGCTGACTGCTACGCCCTGTTTTCTGTGATGACCTTGGTGTGCGTCTTCTGGAGGGCCGGGACCTGGAGTACCCCAGCCTGCTTTGGGTTCCTGCTGTGGGGCAGGTGCACCCTCCTTGGCCTGTGGAGCTGCAGCTGATGAGGTCACAAGTAGACGGGATTGGGTTCGGCTGGATGGATGGAACCTGGGTGGATGGCCCGGGGTGTGCAGCTGCTAGTCCTCATACCTATGGCAGCCCAAGGGACCCTAGCTGACTTCTTGAAGAGAAGGTGCACCTCGAATGAGGCTGAGGTGCCCTGTTCCCCTCACTGATGGACCCCATCTATGCCTACAGCGATGGAGTATGACTCCTGGTGCACATCAAGCCCTATGTCCTGGACCAAGGTCGCCATGGCGCTCACCATCCTACCAGTGTTGACCTTGGAGCGCTGACCTGTCAGCACAATTACCTCAGACTGAATACGGATGGACTCCTCCATCGTCCGTTGCAACCTGTTGACCACGTTTAACAACATTGCCTGATATTCCTGTGTCTGTCATTGCAGCTCCAACATCTGCGTTAGGGCCGAGTCCATAAGCTCATCATCTGGCTCGGACTCTGCAGGAGCCTGGCCTCCAGCAGTCCTCCGAGTGACGGTGACTTCCACCTGGTGTGGACCTGAATCTGTGCTGTGCTCACCAGGTTGTAAGCCCGCCCTTGAACTAGGTCCCACTGATGTGTGTGTCTCTGCATGGTGGAGGGTGCAGGTGAATGCTGTGATGTCTCTACATCTAGTAGGTCCTCAGGATCCTCATCCAAGGTAGTCTGGGGGCTGAGGTTGAGGGTCTGGCTGCCAGTGGGTCTCTTCCATTTCCTGCTGGTGCTTGTCAATGAGAAAAAAGATAAATAGAGATTTTCTGCATAGTAACTAACATTTCAAAACACTCACAGTTTTGTTTGGTGAATGCTGAGCTGGTGATGGTCCCACCCTTAGCGCAGGAACGGTCCCGGTCCTCATCACCCAGCTCTGCCGCTCGCCCCTTCAAACTGAGTGAGGGGCCTGAGCTCAGGCAACCCCGCCCCCACTCCCACCGCTGGTCTGGGATCTCTCCCTTTTATTGTGGGCGAGCTTCTTCTGCATAAAGAAAGATGGACAGACTGTGAGCAGGAAAGATGTCAAGGCAGATGGTAAGGAAGCCTGACTTCTGTGTGTGCTTCGTGGACCTCTGTAAGGGCTGAGGATGCGAGCTGAACAGGATGTGAGAAGAGATGGAGATGTCAAAGTGTGTGTGAGAAAATCAGTGGCGATATCCCTTGTGCTGGGAGTGTGTGAGGTCCCTGTGGCTGTAACCCTGCGAATGCTTGATGAGCTTGCAAGAATGACAGTTGAGAATGACGAGAAGGTTGACTTACTCAGGCTGTGCAGATGTGGTCACTCATCCTTTTTCTGCATTGGATGACGAACCTCTTCTGTGCTGGGTTTTTGCTGACCATTCTGGCCGCCTCCTCCCAAGCTGGGGTGATGAGGTTGATGGGCTTCCCTGTCCCATCACTGGTGTAAAGGACATCTCAGTGTGCCTCCACTGCATCCAGAAGTTCCGTTAGCACACTGTCACTGAACATGGGGCACACGGCTCTTGCCTTTGGAGGCCATCATTCTCTTCGACCAGTCCTGGACCGCAGGCAGTGAAGGATGTGTGTGGGCGCAGTTTAAATATGGCGCCCAGAATGATGATCGGTGAGGTCACAGCAGGATGGACAAATTGCAGCTCGTCCCACCACAAAATCCAACGTGGTTCCTGTTCATGCTTATTTAGTGAGCTGAAAGTGGACAATCTGGCACAGAAGCCCGCCATTCCAGCCGGCAGGAAATGTGCCACTTTTCCCGCCCGTTACTGCACGTGGTCTCCAGAGTGGAAAATTCCACCCTATATCTCTCATTGGGATGCAATTATGTGTTTATGTTACTTGTGATGAAAAATTGACAGTCCGGTTCCAAAGTGAATCTGCCTGCAGAATGCAACAGTGGAAAGGCTACAGTGGGGCAATCTTGCACCATTTGGTGCACTGCATTGTGTTTAACTTCATTGTAATGCCAAACGGGCTTACAAAAGTTCTGAAAGAGTCCATTGCACCTCCTGGGATCCTTTTAAAATTAAGCTAACTGGGATTTTAGAAGCATTTTAAGAAATTGAATGTTCCCACTTGCACTTTCAAAACATTAATGGTTATAAGCCCTTTCCTCATTACCAAAGTATCATTCGCCCAACTCACAATGGGTGTTACTGGTTGCAAGGTGTACTCCAAGGCTACCAGTCCCCAAGTTAGCCAAGATTTGAATGATTGAGAATGGGAAGCAATGATTGCAAATGTCTTTGTCTTAAAGTTTCATAAGAAGAAAGCAACAAAATTAAGTGCCATTTGTAGATATGCTACACTAGTCGTCGTCGAGGTGTCAATGAAATTTATGCTGTTCCTAGATAATAAAACAAAGAGACTTTGTGTTAGGTTTGGGGCAGGGACAACTCCATCAAATGAATTGTATTCAATTGTAATAGACAACCTGGGCACTGTCTTCTAATTGTGAAAGAACTAAAAAAAGCTATATGGAATCCTTAACTTTACTAAGCCACAATTCCATCTGTGCAAAACAACAAGTCAGAAGAAAACAAGAGAAAACACACAGAATGAGCAATGGTAATATGTCTTAGAAAAATTAATTAGATGCTTTCACTGGAATACTGAGGTATGCCAACCTGGATTAGTAATAAAAGCCACCACATGACAAGATAAATTATAATTGCGTGTCAAAGATGTATCAACAAACTCTTTCTAGATCATGCCTATTTGCAAATTTTAATGTTCAATGAATTATGGGGGAAGAAATGTTTTGTTTTGTAAGGTGTAGAATCAGTTAGTGCCCCACAGCTTCAAGTGTAAAACAAATGCACATTGCCCCATCATTTTCTGTTTCTTACCCATAAGCTTTAGAAATCCCAGTTTTTATGAAATGATGAAGACTAGCCATTCTGTGCAATGGTCACTACACTGTTAAGTACTCTCCCTATGGCTATAGCATTCAGAATGCAAATCAACTCCATTCTGTCTCACTAAATTGTATGTTTAATAGATGTTCAGATAAATGTATCTAATGACTTATTATTGTCTGGCAATCTCTAATCGACTGTTTTTTATCAATTATTCAGTTCTTTGTTGGCAGCTATGGATGTAATCTACAGGCTGTCTTTCATAACTTGCTATAAAAGCACTTTCCGTGTTACTAAACTGTTGGAATATAAAGTTGTGTCTCTCACTTCTCATAATACATTAATGACCCATTATGGACTCCCAGTGTGATGTCTCTCTCTGCCATATATGATTGCCTTTAGAGACCCTGAATTTTTATATCAACTGTTAACCAAGTGCTGTTGACTCCACATAAATTCATATCTCCTAATCCATGTGTAATGTTAACAGTCAACAGAGCAGAAAAAAAATCTGATTGTTATCACCATATTCGCAACAGCAGTGCAAAACACTAATGCAACCAAATACAGAAATTACTGATCCAAGAGCAATTTGCATGTGTATCTGGAAAAATATAATGTATCAATTTACTTCCTATTTTCTTATATCATATGTCCTTTCTTGTTCAAGACAGCTTCTAAATCACTTGTGCATTAAGTCTTATCAATCATCTAATTTTACCTGAAGCATCTTTAATATTTCTAAATATCATCTCATTGAATATCCTTCAAGTTCCATGACACTGCCAAAGTTGTATTGGAAAGATTCACACTAACTCAACATAATACCATAAACACAGTTGTCAGGTAAAAGTATTCACTTTCTTTCAGCAACATAAAAAATATTTTGTTAATTGTGCAACATTATGTTGTGATTGTAGATTCCTTGTCCCAGAACAATAACAAAATGTACATTATCCTGGTACCATTAATGAAAGTCTTTATATTTGCAAAAATGACATTAGAAGACCCTGCACCACCAAATGTTTTAAAGTATTGAGCATGTAAGAGTGTCGAGCATGTTACACTATCATGCCAAAACCTGTGGTGACTATTTTTGCTATTACATTGTTTTGGAACATTATTGTGGAAATGTTTTTAGTTTAGAGGTAATTGCAGAAACAAGTTACTTTGCCAGTGGATTAAAAGAGAAAGAAGTTGCAAATATATAGTGCTTTACACAAGTGCCCCAAAATGTTTTAGACCCAATTAGGCACTTTTTGAAGTGTAATCACTGCTGTAATGTAGAAAAAGTGGAACCAGCTTGAGCACAGCAAAGTGCCACAATCAGAAAGGGAAAATAACCAGCAACCCCACTCCTCATCATGCAAGGAGACCTAAAATTAAATTTTTAAGCATTCCTGCCTGGCTAGAGTTGCCAATTCTCTAGGATTGCCATGGAGTTTCTCCGAATCAAGGACTAATTTCCAGGATACTCCTGCAAGCAACCCATTGGGGCAATATCTTTTTTATACTTTTCTTTGAACACATTTGTTCTCTTGTTATGATATATTGGACATGGGGAAAAGTGCTATTTGGCTGTCTGTCAAGAACCATTCAATCAAGTAATGAAGGGTCTAATCGCTTCCCTACTGGTGTGGGAAGATGTTGCACCCTGAGGGTGGACATATTATAGGCAAACAAATGGTCTGTGCATGTGGAGAAAAGTGAAGTTATCCAAATTAGTGAGGAAAATAGAAAAGCAGGATATTTTTGAAAAGGTGAGAGAATGGAAAATGTTATATTCATAGGGATATTTGGTGTCCTTTACTTGAATCACAGAAAGTTAACATGTAGTATCACAAGCAGTTAGGAAAACAAATGGTATGTTAGCCTTTATTATAAAGGGATTGAAGTATAAGAGTAAGGAGGACTTCTACAAAAATACATATCTATGGTGAGCCCACACATGGAGTATTGTGTAATGGGTTTTGTCACCTCACCGAAAGAAGGATATTCTTGCCTCAGAGGGAATGCAACAAAGGTTCACTAGACTGATTCCTGGGATGAGAGTATTATCCTATGGGGAGAGGTTGAGGAGACTAGGCTGACTTGTTCCCTAGAGCTTAAAAGAATGAGAGGAGTTTTCATTCAGACATTGAAAATTCTTAAGGGACTTTGCAGAATAGATGCAGGCAGGATACTTCCCCTGGCTGGAGAATCTAGAACTAGGGTTCACAGTGCCAGAAGAAGGGGTTCACCATTTAGGACTAAAATGAGGAGAAGTTTCTTCATATAAAGGGTTGTAAGCCTATGGAACTGTCTACCCTAGAGGGCTGTTGATGCTCAGTCATTGATCATATTCAGGAAGATGGTACACTACCAAATATTTTAAACTATTGAGCATGTTAGAGTATTGACCATGTTATACTATCGTGCCAAAACCAATGGTGACTCTTTTTGCTGTGCATTGTTTTGGAACATTATTGTTATTGTGGGAATCTTCCATTTTAGTTTAGAAGCAGTCTGAGCAATGAGCTACTTTGTCAATGGTATGCATAGGTTAAAAGAGAAAGATTTTTGGATACTAGAGGAAAAAAGAAATATGGGAATAGTGCAGGAAGATGTGATTGAGGTCAGCCATGATCTTTATGAATGGTGGAGCAGGCTAAAGGGGCTGAATGGCCTACTCCTGCTCCTAGTTCTTAAGCTCTTATTAAGCCTCAGGTGAGAATCCTTTCTCCTATGAAATTCTCTTGCCCACTTACCAGGGAGTCAGAGAGGCGTCAGACCTGCGAGGAAGCAACCCAGAGTGGGAGAGTATAAATCTGGACTGAGGTTTGAGGCCTACACCACTTACCTGGGAGTCAGAGAGGCACACCAGTCAACTGCTCAGAACTGGGCCACACTGAGTTCGAAAGGAGAGTGAGAAAAAACAAATAATGACATCACAAGAAAACCATAAGTTCATTGGTTAGTAAGAAACTGCTCTTAGTGACTCTCTTTAAATTGCTGTAAATTAGAAAGGTGCATTATTTTTAAAGAAGTAGCCAAACTTGGATATAAGTGAAAAACACCAGGAATAAGGGAAAGACAGAGACAGTATAATAAAGCAATATAAGTAAACCGAAGTAAAATAAAGTTAAGACATGGCAGGGCAGCTCAGTCGAGTGGGATGTTTGTCCTGTAATATGTGGGATGTCATGTACGCTACTAGTGTCCTGGACGCCACATGTGCAGGAAGTGCTGCCAGCTGCAGAAACTTGAGCTCTGGATTTCAGAGCTGGAGAAGCAGCCGGAGTCACTCTGGCACATCCCAGAGGCTGAGAGCTACATGCATAGCACGTTCAGAGAGGTGGTCACACCGCAACTTAGGAGCCTGGAGGCAGAAAGGGAATGACTGATCACCAGGCAGTCCAAGAGAACTAGGCAGGTAGTGCTGGAGTCCCCTGGGGTCCTGCTCCCAAATTGGTGTTCCATTTTGGAGGCTGGTGAGGGCACTGGTTCCTCAGAGGAGTGCAGTCAGAGCCAAATTTATGGCACTAAGAGCAGCTCGGCATAAAGGAGGGGAGAAAGATGAAAGGAAGAGCAATAGGGGATTCATTAGTTAGGGGAAGAGACAGGTGTTTCTGCAGCCGCAGATGTGACCCAGGATGGGGGTATGTTGCCTCCCTGGTACCAGGGTCAAGGATGTCACGGAGTGGCTGCAGGACATTCTTCTGGGGGAGGGTGATCAGCTAGAAGTCATGGTCCACGATGGTAACAATGACTTAAGGAGGAAGGGAGATGTGGTCCTGCAATCTGAATTTAGGGAGCTAGGTAGAAAATTAGCAAGCAGGACCTCAAATGTCGTCATCTCCAGATTACTCCCAGTGCCACGTGCAAGTGAGTACAAAAATAGGAAGATAAGGCAGTTGAATGTGTGGTTGGAAAGAAGGTGCAGGAGGGAGGGCTTTAGATTCCTGGGACACTGGGACTGGCTTGGGGGAAGATGGCACCTGTACAAGCCAAACGGGATGCACCGGATTAGAGCCCGGACTGAGTTCCTTGTGGAGTGTTTTGCCTGTGCTGTAGGGAGGGCTTTAAACTAACTCGGCAGGGGTGTGGGAACTATGAGATAATATTAGAGAGTAATACCAGGGTGCACAAAATACTGGGAGAGACAGATAGCACCAGTGTAGAGAATAGTAAGTTAATAGGTGGAGTCAGGGTAAGGGAGGTGGTCATGAAGTCTAACTCAAGGTTGCTGTATGTGTATGTGAATGCACAGATTATAGCAAATAAGATTGGGGAGAATAGACTTCAGGGTGGAGGACTGTGAAATATTAGAGGAAATTAACATAGAAGGAGAGGAGGTACTAGCGGGTTTAGTGGCCTTAAAAGTGGATAAATCACAGGCCTGAATGAGATGTATCACAGGCTGTTGAGGGAGGCAAAGGGAGAGATATTGTAGCCCTGGCAGTAATTTTCAAATCCTCTCTGGCCACAGGTTAGGTGCCAGAGGACAGGAGGACTGCTAACATTGTCCCATTATTAAAAAAGGGAGGAAGGGATAGACCAGGAAATTACAGGCCAGTCAGCCTAACCTCGGTGGTGCGGAAGTTACTAGAAAGAATTCTGAGGGACAGAATATATCTGCACTTGGAGAGACACGGATTAATCAGGAATAGTCAGCATGGATTTGTTAAGGGAAAGCCGTGTTTGACAAATTTGATCGAAATTTTTGAGGAGGTAACCAGGAGTGTTTATGAGGGTAGTGTATTTAATATGGTCTACATGGACATTAGCAAGGTGTTTGATAAGGTCCCTCATGGCAGACTAGTCAAGAAAGTAAGAGCCCATGGGATCCAAGGCAAAGTGGCACGTTGGAGCCAAAATTGGCTGAGAGGCAGGAAGCAGAGGGTGATGGTAGAGGGATGTTTCTGTGACTGGAAGTCTGTTTCTAGTGGGGTTCCGCAGGGCTCGGTGCTGAGGCCCTTGCTGTTTGAGGTGTACATAAATGATTTGGACTTAAATGTAGGGGATATGATCAAGAAGTTCACGGATGACATGAAAATTGGCAAGGTGGTAAATAGCGAGGAGGATAGCTGTAAACTGCAGGAGGATATCAATGGACTGGTCAGGTGGGCAGAGCCATGGCAAATGGAATTCAACCCGGAAACGTGTGAGGGAATGCACTTGGGGAGGGCTAACAAGGCAAGAGATTACACTATGAAGGGCAGGACCCTGGAAAGCACTGAAGATCAGAGGGACCTTGGTGTGCATGTCCACAGAACCCTGAGGGTAGTAGGGCAGGTAGATAAGGTGGTTAAGAAGGCATATGGGATACTGCCTTTATTAGCCGAGGCATAGAATAAAAGAGCAGGGAGGTTATGCTGGAACTGTATAAAACGCTGGTTAGGCCACAACTGAAGTACTGCGTGCAGTTCTGGTCACCACATTATAGGAAGGATGTGATTGCATTGGAGAAGGTGAAGAGGAGATTTACCAGGATGCTGCCTGGACTAGAGGGTCTGAGTTATGAAGAAAGATTGGATAGTCTGGGGTTGTTTTCCTTGGAGCAGCAAAGGTTGAGAGGGGACATGATAGAGGTGTATAAGATTATGAGGGGCATAGATAGAGTGGATAGGAAGGCATTTTTTCCATTAGTAGAGGGATCAATAACCAGGGGCATAGATTTAAGGTAAGAGGTAGAAGGCTAAGAGGGGAGTTGAGGAGAATTTTTTTCACCCAGAGGGTGGTGGGAGTCTGGAACTCACTGCCTGAAGGGGTGGTTGAGTCAGAAACTCTTGTAATATTTAAGAAGTATTTAGATATTCACTTGCATTGCCATAGCCTCCAGGGCTATGGACCAAGTGCTGGAAAATGGGATTAGTGTTGTAAAATCTTTGTTGACTGGTGCAGACATGATGGGCTGAATGGCCTCCTTCTGTGCAGATTGCCATGTGGAAATACGATGTTGTGGCGATAACAGAGACCTGGCTCAAGGAAGGGCAGGGCTGGGTGTTAAATAATCTCGAGTACAAGATGTTCCGGAAGGATAGAAAAGGAAGAAAAGGAGGAAATGTGGCAGTATTGGTTAAGGAGAGCATTGCAGTGCTGGAGAAAGAGGTTGTCCCAGAGGGTTCAAGGACAGAATCAATTTGGCTAGAGCTAAGGAACAAAAAAGGTGCAATTACATTGCTTGGTATAGTCTATAGACGGCCAACTAGTGGGAAGGATGTAGAGGAACAAATCTGCAGGGAAATTACAGAGAGATGCAAACATTATAGAGTAGTTATAGTGGGGGACTTTAATTACCAAATGTTGACTGGTACAGTGGTAGTATAAAGGGCAGAGAGGGGCAAGTGTGCCTAGATTGTATTCAGGAGAATTTTCTACAGCAGTATGTGTCCAGTCCAACAAGAAAGGATGCACTGTTGGACCTGGTTCTTGGAAATGAGGTGGGCCAAGTAGATCAAGTGTCAGTGGGGGAACATTTAGGAGCCAGTGAACATTGTATCATAAGGTTTAGGATGATGGTAGAAAAGAACAATATGCAATCCAGATTAAGAATAATTAACTGGGGAAGAGCCGATTTCAATGGGGCAAGGACGGAGCAGGGTCGGATAGACTGGAACAAAAGTTTGGCGGGTAAAACTGTAGCTGAACAATGGTCTGCCTTCAAAGATGAAATGGCTTGGGCACAAACAAGGTATATTCCCTCAAAAGGGAAAGGTAGGGCAGACAAATCCAGAACTCCCTGGATGAAAAAGGAGATAGAAACTAGGATAAATAAGAAAAAGTATGCTTATGACAGGTGTCAGGTAGAAAATACAACTGAGAACCAGGCTGAATGCAGAAGTTTCAGAGAGGAGCTGAGAAAGTAAATAAGAGAAGCAAAGAGGGATTATGAGAAAAGACTGGCAGCCAAAATAAAGGGGAATCTCAAAGTCTTCTATCGGCACACAAATAGTAAGAGGGTGGTTAAAGGAGGAGTAGGGTCGATTAGGGGCCAAAAAGGGTGTTACACATGGAGGCGGGGGCATGGCTGAGGTGTTAAATAAATATTTTGCATCTGTTTTTACCAAGGAAGCAGATGCTACTGAGATCATGGTGACAGAGGAGGAAACTGTTGCTAGAAGGGTTCAAAATTGATAAGAAGGAAGTATTGGATAAACTTAAAGTTAACAAGGCACTGAGACTGGATGAGATGCGTCCAAGGATATTGAAAGAAGTAAGAGAAGAAATTGCAGTGGCACTGGCTATCATCTCTCAGTCTTCCCTAGACTCAGGGGAGGTGCCAGAGGACTAGAGAATTGCAAACATTACGTCCTTGTTCAAAAAAGCTTGTAAGGATAAGCCCAGCAATTACAGACCAGTCAGTTTAACTTCAATGGTGGGGAAGATTCTAGAAACAATTATTCAGAATAGAATTAAAAGTCACATGGAAAAATGTGGGCTGATTCGGAAGAGCGAGCATGGATTGCTAAAGGGGAATCGTGTTTAATTAACTTGCTGGAGTTTTTTGAGGAGGTAACAGAGAGGGTTGATGAGGCTAATGCTGTTGATGTGGTGTACATGGACTTTCAAAAGGCATTCAATACAACGCCACAGAACAGACTTGTCAGATAAGTTACAGCTCATGGAATAAAAGTGACAGTAACAACATGGATACAAAATTGGCTTGAGCATAGACAAAGAGAGGGTAATGGTCAATGGATATTTTTCAGCTGGGGAAAGCTTTCTGGTGGAGTCCTCCAGGGGTCAGTATTGGGACTCTTGCTTTTCCTGATATATATTAACGATCTAGATCTTGGTGTGCAGGGGACAATTTCAAAGTTTGCGGATGATACGAAACTTCAAAGTATTTTAACCTGTGGGGAGGACAGTGTAGAACTTCAAAAAGATACAGACAAGTTGGTGGAGTGGGCAATATGTGGCAGATGAAGTTCAATGCGGAGAAGTGTGAGGTGATGTGTTTTGGTAGGAAGAACATAGAGAGACAAGACAAAATAAGGGTCACAATCCTTAAGGGGGTGCAGGACCAGAGGGGCCTGGGTGTATACGTGCATAGATCATTGAAGGTGGCAGGAAAGGTGGAGAGCGCAGTTAATAAAGCGTACATTATCCTGGGCTTTATTAATAGGGGCATAGAGTACAAGAACAGAGAGATTATGCTGAGTTATATAAATCACTAGTTCGACCTCAGCTGGAGTATTGTGTACAGTTCTGGGCGCCACACTACAGGAAGGATGTGAACGTATTGGAGAGAGTGCAGAAGAGATTCACAAGAATGGTTCCATGGATGAGGAACTTGAGTTGCGAAGATAGATTGGAGAGGTTGGGACTGTTCTCCTTGGAGAGGAGAAGACTAAGAGGAGATTTGATAGAGGTGTTCAAAGTCATGAGGGGGCTGGATAGGGTAGATAGGGAGAAACTGTTCCGGCTCATGAAAGGATCGAGAATGAGAGGGCACAGATTTAAAGTGATTTGCAAAAGAAACAAATGTGATGTGAGAAAAAAATTCTTCACACAGCGAGTGGTTCAAGACTGGAATACACTGCCTAGAAGTGTGGTGGTGGCAGGTTCAATCGAGGCATTTAAGAGGGCATTAGATGATTATTTGAACAGAAACAATGGGCAAGGACATGGGAAAAAGGCAGGAGAATGATACTGATTCATAATGTTCATTCAGAGGCCTGGTGCAGACACGATGGGCCGATGGCCTCCTTCTGCGCCGTAACATTCTCTGAATCTGTGATGTCTTTCCCTGCTCATCCTGATTCAAACTTAAACTCATTCTGCATTGGTCTAGATTCAAATGTCCTGGCATAACCTTTTTACCGTAGTATTCCTTCAGGTTAATGCGTGAAAAGATTTTAATAAAGTGAGCAGAGAGCATTGCAGGTGTTCTTGTACTCAAATGAAAGGCTGTTATAATTCATTGGTGCCTGTGGTACTTGTGAAGGGCCTTTCATACCAGGAGAAACTGCTGCTAGCTCAATCATGCGATGGTGTTTATTCTAGGGGAGTTAATGACCCCTTGTATCTCAGTACAGCTTTTAAATTAATTCTGAATTGCTGCTCATGGTTTATCAGCCATTGAGTAATAATTCAAACGCGTGTTACCAGTTTTACATTTCCACTTGCATGAATTATCACTTCACTGGACAGGAAAAATATTGCCTACTCTCGTAAAATAAACACATATTCTCATTTTAAATGGATACTTATTCTTATTAACAATCCATTGTGACTGATGATTAACAGGGAGCCTACTTAACCTTTCACTCTTAGCACCTGCAAGATGATTTTCAGTAAATTTTCTAAAATAGGATGACAATATCAAAGAAACAAAGACTTTTTCTTAATGACCCATAGTATTCTCAGATTAAAGAAAACCATTTATATTGTGCTAACACATTTTATTGAGTGTCAAATTTTCCCTCAGTACATAAATGAACAAGAAGCAACATTGCTGCAATTTTAATTATGGGCTAGATGGGAAGCTCATGTCCCATTATATTGAGCTGTATTTAGCAAAGTTGCTGCTGGTAGGAGACAACAGTTGACTCATAGACTGTTTGGGCCAGGTTTTCGCAGAGTTAGGAAGCCTCTGAGGACCATCAAAATGGTAGGCTGGACCCACATGTGGAACCAATTTTTGCCCATAGGGGAAAGGGGCAGAGTGTGAATCACACAGGAGGGAAACCCAAACTTAGCAGGGCCAATTGAACTCAGTGTTGAGTCCAAACAGATTCCATTTTGACTGTTGCAAGGGCTTTAACACGCAATGTGGGAGTCATGAATTGATGGAATAGATGTAAAAGCTCTTGAAGGGTTGATAAGGTCTGTATATCTGTCATGATCAAAAATATTTTAAATCCTCTGCTCTTTGAACTTTAAAATAAAAACAGCCTGCAGCTGTCACAGATAATTAAGAGCTAGACTGCTTTGATTGACAGGCCATCTGGTGCAGGTTAGAAAAAAAACAGTCGAAACCGGTCATGCAGTTTCAATAGAGCTCTTTGTTGACATTTCACCAAGGGCTATTATTATGTGCCATTATTATGTCATTATGAATGCTTGGCTGACTTTTGAAAGCTACAGTTATCTCAGCAAGGGTTTCTGAGTCCACAGTTTGACTGACAATTTCAAGAGGCTATTAAAGGATTAGCTGTTTTTGATACGCCTGCTGCATGGAAGCTGTTTGCTGTTTTTAGGAGATTAACCACTTGAGGAGATTTAAAAGCTTTGAATAGGTTTTATCAATGGGAGTTTTCATTCACTACTAAGTGTGCATTCGTGAGAGCTGTATTAGGTTGTTAGTTTATTTTCCTATCATCTCCACATGGCTTCTGAGGTCTGTCCATGATGGATACTGGGTGAGTGGCTGTAGAGGTGGCGTGGGGGTTGATGAGGGGGCATGGGGGTGGGTGAGGGGAATGAGTTGGCATGGAAGTTATGAGGGGCCACTGGGGGAGGTGGTTTGAGGGGTGAGAGCTAGAGGGCCTAACTGCTTCTGAAACAACTGAGACAAAATCCCAGAGTACCAAGGTGGACTTTCTTTCTAAACACTGTCAGCACATGCTCACCCCTGTGGCGGTCTATTCTCTACTTTTGGGTTCAGAAGGCCCAACTCCATCCTGCATTCGCCCCCCCTCCGCTCCCGCCACACATACACACATACACACACACACACACCCTGATTCCCACCTCCCAGAGTGAAAATTAGTGTAATGTATTTAAAGGTATGCTAGTGAGTGATGTAGACTATGATATATCTGTGACATCAGCAGTCTTGTGCTAGAAGCTCTGTATAGCAGACAGGAACACTCAGGTGAGATGTGCCTACTCAGTAACCCACCTTGTATATATTGTACATAGTGCAAATAAACCAGTTTGGAGTAACTGCCTGAGTCAGGCAGCAGTCCCCCTTCAAAAGCTACATGACCTAGCACATCCATGAAACAGGAAAGACAGCAGTATATTTGCACACAGCAAGCTCCCACAAGCAGCAATGTGTTAATGGCCAGATAATGTTTTAGTGATGTTCGTTGAAGAATTAATATGGACCAGGACACGGGGAAGAACTGCCCTGCCCCTCGTCAAAATATTGCCATGGGATCTTTTACGTCTGCCTGACAGGACAGACAGGATCTTGGTTTAATGTCTCAATTGAAGGACGGCACCTCCGACGGTCCAGGATACTGCACTGGAGTGTCAGCTTTGATTTTTGTGCTCAAATCCTGGAATGGGAGAGTGACTCAGAGGCGAGAGTGCTACCAGCTGAGCCATGGCTGACACTGGAACTAAACGTAAATTGCGTACAGAAATGTGTACATTTAAATCCACGAATCCTTCCTTGCTGATCATGTTAGCAAAACATGGGTTGAAACAGACAGTTCTCGCAACCAAAAGCTTTCTAATTTAATTAAATGAACTGCAGACTTGGATTAAGCAGCCACCTACTAACATTACCACAACCATGAAAACATAAATTACAGGTTAGACATTCAAGCATAGTCAAATCCACGTCTGCACAATTCCTGGCAGCATCCTGATGTAAGCAAGCTGGTTTAAAGGTTAAGTCATGCTCTTTATGACTTACTACATCATTACTGACCACGTAAACAGGCTTGGTTGTAAACAATTTTTAAATCAAAACCTATTGTCTTTTACTGGATCCCACTGTAAAAAATTGATCAGAAAAATGCACAATTATATCTGGCTGGTGGTGGAAGTCCAGTTTGTAACAAATGTTGAGTCTTACTAGATGTCTTTTTGTGGTGGCAGAGATGATCCAGCTTTTATTTGGCGGCATCTGTACTGGGAAGAACTCAAATTGCAATTGGGTACAGGCTGGCTGCTATCAACCCTATCATTTCCAATCACCTCAGTAACCTGAGCCCTGACAGCAGTGCTATACATTAAACACTTAGAGGTATGTGAAATGCACCAATGTGCCAGTAGCCTCTCCTAACCATGCCAATGGGCAGAATTGAACTGTTTTTCCTCTTCTCCTGAAGGTGATGTGTCATTCTGGGATATGGATCTGTGGGTCTTAGAAGGCCTCCATTATCTTGTAAGGTAGACATTCATAGTTGTGAGTTTTGACTGAGACAGTTGGCGAGTTATTTGATTACAAGGTGCCATTGCATTCAGTCATGCAGCAGGAATTGCTAGATTGTGATTTGGCGTCAGGGTACCAGCTTTTTTTAATTCTTTCAAAGGATGTGGGCACCATTGGCTAGGCTAGCTTTTGTTGCTCATTCCAAGTTGCGCTCGAGAAGGTGGCGGTGAGCCATCTCCTTAAACCCCTGCAGTCCTAGTGATATGCACACAGTACTGCGAGGAAGGGAGTGCCGGGATTTTGACCCTGTGACAGTGAAGGAACGTGATATTGTTCCAGGTATGTATGGCTCTTAAATGCCTGCTCAAATGGCTTAGCAAGCTATTCAGTTGTATCAAAATTGCTACAAAGTCTACAAAAAAGAATGAAACTGGACAGACCACCAGCATCGGCCTAGACACCGGAAATGATAACGGCAAACACAGCTCTGTTGACTCTACAAAGTCCTCCTAACATCTGGTGACTGGTGTCAAAATTGGCAGAGCTGTCCCACAGAGTGACATAGGCATACTCAAGGAATCATACCTTACAGACAATGTCCCAGACTTCACCATCACCATTCCTGGATATGTCCTGTCCCACCAACAGGACAGACCCAGCAGAGGTGGTGGCACAGTGGTATACAGTCAGAAGGGAGTTACCCTTGGAGTTCTCAACATCGACTCTGGATCCCATGAATTCTCATGGCATCAGGTCAAGCATAGAGAAGGAAGCTTGCTGCTGATTACCACCTATTGCGTCCCACCCCCGCTCAGGTGATGAATCAGTCTTCCTTCATGTTAAACACAACTTGGAGGAAGCACTGAGGGTGGAAAAGGCACAGAATGCACTCTGGGTGGGGGACTTCAACGTCCATCATCAAGATTGGCTCGGTAGCACCACTACTGACTGAGCTGGCCAATTCCTAAAGGACTTAGCTGCTAGACTGGGTCTGCATCAGGTGGTGAGGGAACCAACAAGAGGGAAAAACCTATATGACCTCGTGCTCACTAATCTACCTGTCGCAGAAGCATCTGTCCATGACAGAACTGGTAAGAATGACCACCTCACGGTCCTTGTGGAGACGAAATCCAATCTTCACATTGAGGATACCCTCCACTGTGTTGTGTGGCATTACGACTATGCTAAATGGGATAGATTTTTGAACAGATCTAGCAACTCAAAACTGGGCTTCCATGAGGTGCTGTGGACCATCAGCAGCAGCAGAATTGTACTCAAACACAATTTGTATGGCCTGGCATATCCCCCGCTCTACCATTACCACCAAACCAGGGGATCAACCCTGGTTCAACGAAGAGTGCAGGAGGGCACGCCAGGAGCAGCACCCGGCATAGATAAAAAGGTGTCAACCTGGTGAAGCTATAACACAGGACTACTTGCGTGCCAAACAGCATGAGCAGCACGTGATGGACAGAGCTAAGCAGTCCCGAAACCAACGGATCAGATCAAAGCTCTGCACTCCTGCCACATCGAGTTGTGAATGGTGGTGGACAATTA
Source organism: Cetorhinus maximus (assembly GCF_964194155.1). Classification (NCBI taxonomy): domain Eukaryota; kingdom Metazoa; phylum Chordata; class Chondrichthyes; order Lamniformes; family Cetorhinidae; genus Cetorhinus; species Cetorhinus maximus. The sequence goes on from NC_135899.1 coordinate 70,609,987, forward strand.
AACAACTCGTGGAGGAGGAGGCTCCACAAATATCCCCATCCTCAATGATGGGGGAGCCTATCATGTCAGTGCAAAAGACAAGGTTAAAGCCTTTGCAACATCTTCAACCAATTTGATTCACTCAGTGTGATATCAAGAAATGGCTGAAGGCACTGGATACTGCAAAGGCTATGGGCCCTGACATATTCCTGCAATAGTACTGAAGACTTGTGCTCCAGAACTTGCTGTTCCACCCTAGCCAAGATGTTCCAGTACAGCTACAACACTGGCATCTACCCAGCAATGTGGAAAACTGCACAGGTGTGTCCTGTCCACAAAAAGCAGGACAAATCCAACCCAACCAATTACCACCCCATCAGTTTACTCTCCATCATCAGTAAAGTGATGGAAGGTGTGGCCAACAGTACTATCAAGCAGCACTTACTCAGCAATAACCTGCTCACTGACACACAGTTTGGGTTCTGCCAGGGACACTCAGCTGCTGACCTCATTACAGCCCTGGTGCAAACATAGACAAAAGAATTGAATTCAAGGGGTGAGGTGAGAGTGACTGCCCTTCGCATTAAGGCAGCATTTGACTGAGTGTAGCATCAAGGAGCCCTAGCAAAACTGGAGTCAATAGGAATCAGGGGGAAAACTCTCCACTGGTTGGAGTCATACCTAGCACAAAGGAAGATGGTTGTGGTTGTTGGAGGTCAATCACCTCAATCCCAGGACATCACTGCAGGAGTTCCTCAGGATAGACCCAACCATCTTCAGCTGCTTCATCAATGACCTTCCCCCCAACATAAGATCAGAAATGGGGATGTTCGCCGACAATTGCACAATGTCCAGCACCATTCGCGACTCCTCAGATACTGATGCAGTCTGTTCCCATATGCAGCAAGACCAGGACAACATTCAGGCTTGGGATGATGTGGAAAGTAATATTCATGCAACACAAGTACCAGACAATGACCATCTCCAGCAAAGAGCGAATCCAACCATCTCCCCTTGAAATTCAGTGGCATTACTATCAATGAATCCCCCACTATCAACCTCCTGGGGGTTACCATTGACCAGAGGCTGAACTGGACCAGCCATATAAATACTGTGGCTAGAAGAGCAGGTCAGAGGCTGGGAATCCTGTGGAGAGTAACTCATATCCTGACTTTCCAAAGCCTGTCTATCATCTACAAGCACAAGTCAAGAGTGTAATGGAATACTCTCCACTTGACTGGATGAGTGCAGCTCCAACACTCAAGAATCTTGACACCATCCAGGACAAAGCAGCCCACATAATTCGCACCCCTACTATCACCTTCAACATCCATTCACTCCACCACCGACACACAGTGGTAGCAACATGTATCATCCACAAGGTGCACTGGAGCAGATCACCAAGGCTCCTTAGACAGTACCTTCAAAATCTGCAACCTATACCACCTAGAAGGATAAGGGCAGCAGATACATGAGAATACCACCGCCTGGAAGTTCCCCTCCAAGCCATTCACCATCCTGACTTGGAACTATATCACCATTCCTTCACTGTCGCTGGGTCAAATCCTGAAACTCCCTTCCGAACAGCACTGCGGGTGTACCTACACCACATGGACTGCAGCGGTTCAAGAAGACAGCTCACCACCACCTTCTCAAGGACAATTAGGGATGGGCAATAAATGCTGGTCTAGCCAGCGACGCCCTTATCTTGTAACAGAATTTTAAAAAAAGGTCAGGATGGTATGTGACTTGCAGGTGGTGGTGTTTCCACGCATCTGCTGCCCTTGTCCTTCTAGGCGGTAAAGGTCACAGGTTTAGAAAGTGCTGTCAAAGGAGGCTTGGTGAGTTGGTGCAGTGAATCTTGTGGGTGGTACACACTGCTGCCACTTTCTTTTAATCTTTCAAGGGATGTGGGTATCACTGTCAAGGCCAGCATTTGCTGTCCACCTCTAATTGCCCTTGGGCTGAGTGGATTGTTAGACCATTGCAGAGGGCAGTTATGAGTCAACCTCATTGCTACACTCTAGAGTGTAGGCCAGGCCAGGGTGATAGATTTCCTCCCTTAAAGAGCATTAGTGAAGCAGATGGGTTTTTACAATAATTGTTTACTGTTTCCTGGTCACCATTACTGAGACTAACTTTCAATTCCAGGGACAGGATTTTCCTGTCGGCAAGCGGTGAGCGGGGCCCGCTCACCAACGCATAAAATGACGTGCGGTGATGTCCCATCACACTCCTGACTTGTGCCTTGTAGATGATGGACAGGCTTTGGGGAATAAGGAAAGTGAGTTACTCGCCACAGAATTCCCAGCCCCTGACCTGCGCCACAGTATTTATTTGGCTGGTCCAGTTCAGTTTCTGGTCAATAGTAACCCCCAGGATGTTGTTAGTGGGGGACTTGGCGATGGTAATGTCTCCCGCTCTGGCTTGACGATAATAAAGCCAATTAAGGTGCCGCACACTCTGCCCCAGCTGAGCTCAGCTAGCTCAGCACTGCCCAGAAATTAAACCAGCAGCCTTCCTGCTCTGTAGGCTTCAGTATCATTGCAGTAATGTATTCACACATCAGTCTCTAAGCATTATCTAACTAATATGTAACTCCTTTGTATTTTCCCTGGTACATCACTCCTGACTTGCACCAATCCCAAACACCCATCACCCCTGTTCTCGCTGACATACACTAGCATGTAGTCCAACAACACCTCGATTTTAAAATTCTTGTTCTTGTGTACAAATACCACCATCATCTTGCCACTGCCTATCTCTGTAACCTCCTCCAACCATATATCTCTGGCATCTCTGCACTCATCCAATTCTGGCCTCTTACACATCCCTGATTTAATTCCATTGCTGGCTATAAGCTCTGGAAATCACTTCCTAAAACTTGCTATCTCACAACTTCTCTCTCCTCTGTTAAGATGTTCCTACCTCTTTGACCAATCTTTTGGTTAACTCCTCTAACAACTCATTTGGGTCAGTGTCAAATTTTATCCAATAATGGTCTTGTGAACTACTTTGGGTCATTTGTTATGTTGAAGGCATTAGAGAAATGCAAGTTGCTGTTGCAGTAGGAGGCTCAAAAAACATTTACCGACGGCAGAAATATCAGAGATATTGGTTGTTGTTGAAATTGGGACATACGGTACTACTATGTAGTATTGAATATCTCTTTTGACAAAATTGACAAGAGCAGTACTGTACACAGGGAACAATCCCAGGCAAAGATTTAACAGATAAGTGACTTTCAACCTTTTGAGAAACATAGTTGCCTTCAGTTTGTGCAGAAGTTTTATTTAATGTATTCATATAATTCGAAAAAATACACAATGGCAAGCTGTTGAATACGGAGTTATCCTACAAGTAAGGGACCAAAAAAGTCATGAGCCTAACAGAATAGATTCCCCCTCCAGTGATTCATCATTGAACGTACTATTAATATCACAAATATGATATGAATATAGTAATGCTGCATGGGTAGATTTAATTTTATTGCTACATAATCTTTGTTTCATGGACTACTATAATTGTAAGGTTTAATGTCTCCAATATACTTATGTGAAGAAGTTTTTATCCTCAATACACTGCCCTCCATTTTGAAAATCAAGATATTAGAAATTAGCAGTAGATACAGTCATAAGTATATCTTTCATTACAATCTGAAATTCTTGTTTCCTTACTTTGGTTCTTTAACTATTTACTTATCTAGAAATAAATGCTATCAGTACCACTATCAGTACCTATCACTTCAGAAGCAGGGTGTCCCTCACTGTTTCAGTTCCTTTCCAATCTATTGTTACAGTGGCAACATCACAGTGATAGAATTTTAAATTAGTTTTTACTGTTTCAGATATATAATTTTCACAACATTAATTGAGCTAGCTCATTGGGCTAAATGAATGATTCTGATGAAGCCATTTGTTGCATGTTTCTATGTGATATTCAATGCTTTGTTGCATAACATTTTTGCTGTGGCATACAAGATTGAATAGAAATTAAATCTAGTGGGGAAGTAAATTTTGATAAATAGTATAAAGACATTACATAAATGCAGTCCTTCCATGAAGCAATAGGAAGGAGTAAATAATTGGAGGCAACTAGGAGCTGGTGCTATCCTCGGTTTGTGCTCTTCCTGATGTGGTGACAGATCATCTTTGGTTATGGTATAGTACCACGTTTATGCAGTTATATTTCATTTCCATCTGCATATAATTTCAAGCCTTTTTGAAAAATGTTCAAAAGTGTTCAGGTAACCTCCCTTTTTGCAGATGCCCAATCTAGTGTAGTGCACACTTGGTTTATCTTAGCTGAACGCCACTTATAGTTCAACAAGTGGAGAAATACGCTCCTGCTGCTGCAACCTGAACATGAATATATATAAGGTAAGTAGGAAATCATCTCAAACAGAACAATTCCCTTCCCTTGCAGATTAAACTTCAATTTAAGGAATGAAACACAGATTACTCAATATTTATCTTCTAAGACACCACTCCCTACATTCATTGGCACTCATAGCTTTCAAATTCACTCAGAAAATTACATTAAGCTTTTATGTCTCTCAGCAGTTTGGACACTTCAAGCAAAGCTCCGCTTATCAGTGTGTAATGTATTTGTCAGAAGCCGAACAGTTCTGAGATTTAATTTTGTATGAAAGTATTAACTGTTTACAGAAGGACTTCTTGGCTTGTTACTTTTCGTGCAGTGCACTGGGGACTGAACGTGTTGTGCCATAGAGTGATAGGATTCAGATTTTCACTTGTGAGATACTGCATCATGATTTCAGGTGAACCACTGAGGGAGGATGTCAAGTGGGAACAGATATTACCCCAGAGATATCAGAGGGTGGGGGAAATCATAGAGCATCTTTCCCCAAGTTAAGTTGATGGTCTTCCTGGTGGCCAGTTAATTTGGCAGAATTAGCAGGGACCAAAGAGAAGCAAGTTTACCTACCCCCCACCCCGGTCTCACCTTGGTATGGATAAACTACATGGCATGAGGGGACATAAAAAGATAGGATAGGGAGAAAATCCAAAGTCGTTTTTTTTTTGCAGGATTAACCTATTGGAAGCTTGTCAACGTTTCTGTGTAAATAATTTTTAGATGCCAGTAGGAAAGAGTCACTCTTGTCTCTATCTGTAGCAACCTCATGACGTTGCTAAAAGAAGAGGCATTTTTTTTGAAGTGCAATTACAATTTCACCGAACATCAGGGCCTGAATTTTTCAGTCAGCGGGCGGGCTCAGTGGGAGAGGGCGGGGGAGGTCCCGGAGCCTACCTCAGCCTGTGATTGGCTCCGCGCCGCCATTTTATGTGGGCGGGCCAGTTAAGGCCACCAGGTGTAAAACACGAGCGGTAGCGCTCTACCTGCGCAGGCTGTGGGGGAGGAGGGAGAATCAGGGCCAGCGCTCTTTCGCTTCAATCTCCCTGAGGCACGGAGCTGACTGGATTCAGATCTTCACTTGTGATATACCCCAGGTGAACCACTGAGGGAGGATGTACAGTGAGAACAGATACTACCCCAGAGATATCAGAGGATGGGGGAGGCATGGAGCTGCCTTAGGGAGATTGAAACGCTTTTCGAAAAAATAAATAAATAGATTAAAAATTTATTTAAACATGTCCCCTCATGTGACTATATATTCTGAAATATTAAAACATGTCCCATCTCATGTGACTATGTCATATGAGATGGGACATGTTTTTATATTTCAGAACATTTTTTTATTTAGTTAATAAAAGCTTTAGGAGACCTCGTCCCACTCGTGGATGAGGTTTCCTAAAAAATGTAAAGGCCGCTTGGCCTTTTTGCCTGCCCACCAACCGTAAGGTTGGATGGCCAGCGTAAACAATTGCATGAATTAATTCGTTAATGACCTTAAAAGGCCTATCAGTTATCGGCGGGCATGCAGCCGACTCCCGCCGAATGTAACATCGCGAGACAGCGCCGGGACGCACGTCCGACGTCATCGTACGTCATTTTACGAGCCGACACGTTGGGCCAGCCCCCGCACGCTGACTGAGGAACTCAGGCCCTGGAATCTGTTAGGCTTATACTGTTCCCGTACATAGTGATCAGAGGAAAACCTTACCACTAGGTCAGTTGCATTCTTGGAAATGCATAACTGTTTTATCGTGAAACAAAATGTGTGAAAAATGTGTGTCTTATGAGAATCACTAAAGTTGTATTATTTGAATTACAAACTTGCTGTTGATTAAATCACTACGGCCAGAATTTTGCATTGAATGAGTGTGACAAGGCGTCGGGTGTGTGTCCTGACATCTTTGTGCTTGTGCGCAAAATTATGGTCGCCGGGTGTGTGCAGGAGCCGGAAGCACATTTGCCGACAATTAAGCACGCAATTAGCCCATTAAGGAGGCAATTATTAGAGATTTTACGTGGCTCGTGTGCTTTTACAGCTGGCAGACAGGCCAATTGCCCAGGTAGCCTTCACGTTTTCCCTTCATACTCGATCCAGGGCGGGATAAAATGTTCAGGATGAAATAAACTAAAAGGAGATGTTTGAAGGTTCAGGTGTTATGAGTTCTGTTGTCAGTTGCTTGAATTTGCAGTGCTGAGCCTCTTTCAGCGCGCGTTTCATGCTGGCTGCCAGTTAATTGGCCAGCCAGCGTGAAATCACATTTGGGGCCCGATCGCGGTCGGATGCGGAAATCCCGGCCGTTTTCAGGCCCGCCAACCAGGACCTGACAAGCGTAAAATTCAGGCCTACATTATGCAACTGTACTTTGTATGTCAGAAACTTGTGAAGGCTAACATACATACTGGACAGAGAATATTCAGCATGATAAACATTTACAATTAACAAATCATGGGTACATTTTCTAGCCTGGGTTAGGAATGCCATACTGGACGTAAAAGATTTGGTTGGTTAGGATTCTCCACAGAGTAAACAAGTTTCATAGTAAACAACAACATTGGAAATGAGGACCCAACAACATTCTCCAGCCAACAATTGAAGGAGACATTGAGGATAAAAACAGAAGAGGAAGAAGAAAAATCAAATGAGTGGATAACATTGAGATGTGAAGAGAGAGAGAGGTTTGAAGAAAGTCAGAGTTCAGCTATCTGTCAATGCCAATCAAGTCAATATCAATCCCATACATCCTTGTATTTTTACCAAAGAAGTAACTTTGGACAAAAGCAAAATACTGTGGATGCTGGAAATCTAGAACAAAAACAAAAATACCTGGAAAAACTTAGCAGGTCTGACAGCATCCGCGGAGAGGGATACAGTTGATGTTTCGAATCCATATGACCCTTCATCAGAACTAAAAAATATAGAAATGAGATGAAATATAAGCTGGTAGAGGGGGGTGGGAGGGACAGGTAGAGCTCGATAGGGGGCCAGTGATAGGTGGAGGCCAAGAAGAGACTCCCAAAGATGTCATAGACAAAAGGACAAAGAGGTGTTGACGGTGGTGATATTATCTAAAGGATGTGCTAATGGGGACATTAAGGGTAGCAAGCAGGACAAGCTAGTGGCAGATGGTCCTAATGGGGGTGGGGTAGGGGGAAGGGATCGAAATGGGCTAAAAGGTGGAGATGAAACAATAGATCGAAATAAATTTAAAAATAGGTGGGAAAAGAAAAATATATTTGTAAAAAAATTATAAATTATTGGGAAAAGGGGGATCAGAAAGGGGGTGGGGATGGAGGAGAGAGTTCATTATCTGAAATTGTTGAACTCAATATTAAGTCCGGAAGACTGTAAAGTGCCTAGTCGGAAGATGAGGTGCTGTTCTTTGGACACCTTGTTAACATGTCCTTTCAAGCCAAACTGGGTGTGTTGCTTTTACAAGATTCCCTTTGCATCAAAAACACACTTTAAAGCAAAATACTTTCAGGGTTAAGATAAAAGTGAGCTGAGTTTAATTATATTTTGACAGCTGAATGATTGTCTAGCAAATTGGTTAAATACCTGCATCGTATCAAAATGATGGAATTCAGGGAGAATTCCTGATGAAAACTGTAATACAAATGTGATTACTGCAAACATTTTCAAACTGCTTTGCTCTAATTAGGAAATATTAATTGACTTACTTTTAAAATGAACAGAACTTTGAATTTCTCTAAAACAATCTTTATGGTCCAAATAGGAGCAGATTCTATTTCTGCAGCACTTATCTTTCAAATCAGTGAACAGATACCTTTTGACAGAGTAATACTCTTTCAAGCTCTTACCATAATCACAGCATTTTTCCAATCTAACAGGAAGTTGCACAGCCATTAAACACGCTAGCCAGAATTCTTTATTATAAATAAATAACCTTCTTGGCAGCCTCTTAGGTGTTTTCAGCAACGTTATTAATGAAGAGTTATATCCATCTGATTTTTATATATAAGTAATTCAGATTTGCCATTTTAAATATATATTCATAGAAGCAGAAAATGTTTGATCTTCATATTATTTTTCAATTTGGTGCAGTCAGGATGGCAGACATACCCTGGTTGCCAAAGTGGCTAAAATCAAAGTAGGACTCAGCCTAACTGTGATTTCAGAGTTACCATTGCTGGGATCTTTCCACTCGTTGAAAAGTCATGCACAGTAAATTACAATCTGCTGTCATCTCTGATATTACTATGTAGGCATATTTTTGTGTTACAGCTTAGCATCTTCATACTTGTTACTATAAAATGGTTCCCATATTGTAAATATAAATATATTTTAGCTGGCTTCTTTTTTTAAAATGCCAACTTAGATATTTTTCTTTGTGGCTTGCTTCTTGCCCCACCTTTCTCTGCTGCTCCCTATAACTTGAGGGAAGGGATGCTCAGTTGGCTAAATGTCTAGCATGTGGTTCAGAAGAAGGGCAGCAGAATCGGCTTTGATTCCCGTTCCAGCCGAGATAGGCTTGGGGTCTATCTCCTTGCCCTGCCCTATAGTAAAAATCACAACATACGCCATGATTCAGTGACCCATGAATAATTGAGGATGCTACCTGAAGATGAAGAAGAAGAAAGGATGCTCAGCTTGCTTATCTATAATATTGTACCATGATCAGCCAAACAAGGACATGCGCAGATGAAAGCCAGATGACCCTGATATCCATCTCTTTGCCTCACAACTCATCTGTAGTCCAACAAAAAAATTACAAGGGATGAAAATGACTCTTTCCATTTGAAAAAACAATTTTTTTCCAGTAACTTTTTAACCACATGTATAGGAATACCTGGTTTTTTTTAAACTACAGTTTTTGCAATGTACGTTGAACGCATGCACAATGAATAAAACAATAATAAGACAATAATACTGCTAAGTCATGTATTAATTAGTTAATATGGTCAAATATTCCTTTTCCTTTTAATCCAGGTGTGACCCATCAGTTTTGTGCAGAATTGAATGGAGAAGGCAGTGCAGGGAAGTAAAGTTCGCTAAGGACTCACCCAAGATTTTGGTAGGAGATATACTGGGCAGAATTCATTGTAAGTGATACAGGTTAAGCCCACCGCCAGTTGAAACCCATGTTGCCTCTGAGGGGAAGGCTCGACAGAGTGACTAGCCAGTGTCATGCCTTCAAAGGCCAGCAGCTCTCCATTGTCAGTAGCACCAACAGGAGCAGTGGCTGCTGCCAATAGTGCACCTAAGGAGAGGCCTAGGATCGCTGAGGGACCCAGGCCACAGGTGAGTGAGAGTGGCATGGGGATTGCAGGGAGGGGGTCACAGGAGAGGAGGGACAAGGGAGGTCGGAGGCAAGAGTAAGAGTGGGGCTTTCAGTGGCCACCACCTTGCCCAATGCCAGGCCCCTTGATCAGGCGCTAATTGCCTTTGAAAGAGGGACCCCCAGAAGGCCACGGACAAACCCAACACGGTTCTCTAGGCAGCCTACTGGATGCACCAGAAAGCCAGGCCTCTTGCACTTAATCCCTGAGCCATCATTAAGTTCTGGTGGGTTCAGCAATAAAATTCTGTTAATTGGCTTAATAATAAGCATAATTACATTGCTGTAGTGTTTCCATCCCTCCCTCCTCCTCAAACCAAAAAAGAGAGAGAGGAAGAGGCAGTGCCTTCAGGAGTGCACCAGACATGCGAGGGACACTCTTCTGAAAGTGGATTTTAAAGAAAAAGTGGCTGATTGGTGAGTAAATCCTGGGAGCAGACTCGGAGGGAGGAGCACCGGAGCGGTGAGTATAATTCTAGTTTACCTCAGGGATTCGCGGCCTTGTCTCCAGGGAGCAGACTCGGAGGGAGGAGCACCGGAGCGGTGAGTATAAATCTAGCTTACCTCGAGGATTCGCGGCCTTGTCTCCAGGGAGCAGATTCTGAGGGAGGAGCACCGGAGCAGTGACTTTGGGGCACAGAGTAACTAAAGCCAAAACTGAAAAAGTGAAATCACAGGAAAGCTGTAACCTGATTGGTTGGTAGGAAATCTGCACCAAATTTGAAAAAAAAACACTGCAAAGCTAATTAATAAATGAATTATCTAAGTCGAGATGGCTGGGCAGGTGATGTGCTGTAGCTGTAAGATGTGGGAGCTGGCAGATCCCATTGCAAGCCGCAGTGACCACATCTGCAGCAAGTGTTGGTTGCTGGAGGAACTCCGGCTCAGAATTGATGAGCTGGAGTCCGAGCTCCAAACGCTGCAGCACATCCGGGAGGGGGAGAGTTACCTGGACGCTTTGTTTCAGGAGGCGGTCACACCCGGTAGATTAAGTACCTCAAGTTTGATCAGTGGTCAGTGTCAGCAGGGTGTGACTGCAAGTGAGGCAGGTAGAGGGATCCTGTGTTCAGGAACAGAAGACCCTCAGCTCTTGACCTTGTCCAATAGGTATGAGGTATTTGCACCCTGTGTGGATGAGCCAGCTGACCACGGCACCATGGCACAGGAGGCCATTCAAGAGGGGGGAGCAAAAAGACAAGTGGTAGGTGTAGGGGATTCTATAATTAGGGGAATTGATAGCATCCTTTGTGAGCAGGATCGAGAGTCCCGCATGGTACGTTGCCTGCCCGGTGCCAAGGTGAGGGACATCTCTGACAGGCTTGAAAGGATATTGGAGGGGGAGGAAGAGGATCCAGTTGTTGTGGTCCACGTCGGGACAAATAACATAGGTAAGACTAGGAAAGAGGACCTGTTTGGGGATTATCAGGAACTAGGAACTAAATTAAAGAACAGGTCCTCAAGGGTTATAATCTCCGGATTACTACCCGAGCCATGTGCAAATTGGCATAGGGACGTGAGAATAAGGGAAGTAAACATGTGGCTAAAGGAGTGGTGCGGGAAAAAGGGGTTCCATTTTGTGGGGCACTGGCATCAATATTGGAACAGGAGGGATCTGTACCGTTGGGACGGTCTCCATCTGAACCGATCTGGGACCAATGTTCTAGCGAAAAAGGTAAATAGGGTGGTTAACAGGACTTTAAACTAGAAAGCTGGGGGGTGGGGAGGGAAGGGTAAAACTCCAAGAAGTATGACTAATGGGAAACAAAGCAGCAGGTTAGCGTGTTGGGGGGTGGATTCAACTTCATGGAAAATTATGAAGAAACTGAAAAGAAAGGAGAGCCCAGGAGAGGCTATTAAAGTCCCCAGAACACAAAATAGGACAGACTGTTTGGAAAGGGCTAGGAATCTAACTTCAAGCACATGATATAAAGAGACGACAATGAGAAAGGGGACAGGAAATACAGGACTGAAGGTGTTGTATCTGAATGCACGCAATATACGAAATAAGGTAAATGAGCTTGTGGCGCAGATTGAAATTGGCAGGTATATTGTGGTGGGCATCACGGAGACATGGCTGCAAGGGGATTGGGACTGGGAGCTAAATATCCAAGGATATACATCCTATCGAAAAGATAGGCAGGTTGGCAGAGGGGGTGGGGTTGCTTTGTTAGTAAGAAATGAAATTAAACCGATAGCAAGGAATGACGTAGAGTCAGATGATGTAGAATCTGTGTGGATAGAGTTGAGGAACTGCAAAGGTTAAAAAACCATAATGGGAGTTAGGTACAGGCCTCTGAACAGTAGTCAGGATGTGAGGCACAAGATACACCAGGAGCTAGAAAAGGCGTGTAAGAAAGGCAAGGTTACAGTGATCATGGGGGATTTCAATATGCAGGTAGACTGGGAAAATCAGGGTGGTAGTGGATCCCAAGAAAAGGAATTTGTGGAATGTCTACGAGATGGCTTTTTGGAGCAGCTTGTGGTGGAGCCCATTAGGGAACAGGCAATTCTAGATTTAGTGATGTGTAATGAGGCAGATTCGATAAGGGAGCTTAAGGTGAAGGAGCCCTTAGGAGCAAATGCCCATAATATGATAGAATTTACCCTGCAATTTGAGAGGAAAAAGCTAGAATCAGATGTAATGGTATTACAGTTGAATAAAGGCAACTACAGAGGCATGAGGGAGGAGCTGGCCAGAATTGACTGGGAGATGAGCCTAGCAGGAAAGACAGTGGAACAGCAATGGCAGGAGTTTCTGGGAGTAATTTGGGAGACGCAGCAAAAATTCGTCCCTAGGAAGAAGAAGCATACTAAAGGGAGGACGAGGCAACCATGGCTGACAAGGGAAGTTAGGGACAGCATAAAAGCTAAAGAGAAAGCATACAATGCGGCGAAGAGCAGTGGGAAGCCAGGGGATTGGAAAGCCTACAAAGACCAACAGAGGACAACTAAAAAAGAAATAAGGAGGGAGAAGATTAAATATGAGGGTAAACTAGCCAGTAATATAAAAGAAGATTGCAAGAGTATTTTAGATATATAAAGGGCAAGACAGAGGCAAAAGTGGACATTGGGCCACTGGAAAATGATGCTGGAGAAGTAGTGGGGAACAAAGAAATGGCGGAGGAACTGAATAGGTACTTTGCGTCAGTCTTCATAGTGGAAGACACGAGTAACATCCCCAAAGTTCAAGAGAGTCGGGGAGCAGAGGTGAGTATGGTGGCCATTACCAAGGAGAAGGTGCTAGGAAAACTGAAAGGTCTAAAGGTGGATAAATCACCTGGACCAGATGGATTACACCCCAGAGTTCTGAAGGAGATAGCTGAAGAGATAGTGGAGGTGTTAGTGGTGATCTTTCAAGAATCACTCGAGTCAGGGAGGGTCCCAGAGGACTGGAAAATCGCTAATGTAACCCACCTGTTTAAGAAGGGAGTGAGGCAAAAGACAGAAAAGTACAGGCCGATTAGCCTGACCTCGGTCGTTGGTAAGATTTTAGAGTCCATTATTAAGGATGAGATTTCAGAATACTTGGAAGTGCATGGTAAAATAGGACAAAGTCAGCATGGTTTCATCAAGCGGAGGTCATGCCTGACAAATCTGTTAGAATTCTTTGAGAAGGTAACGAGTAGGTTAAACAAAGGAGAGCCAATGGATGTTATCTACTTGGACTTCCAGAAGGCCTTTGACAAGCTGCCGCACAGGAGGCTGCTCAGTAAGATAAGAGCCCATGGTGTTAGAGGTAAGGTACTAGCATGGATAGAAGATTGGCTGTCTAGCAGGAGGCACAGAGTGGGGTTAAGGGGGTCCTTCTCAGGATGGCGGCCGGTGACTAGTGGAGTTCCGCAGGGGTCAGTTTTGGAACCACAACTTTTCACTTGATACATTAATGATCTAGATGAAGGAACTGAGGGCATCCTGGCTAAGTTTGCAGATGATACAAAGATAGGTGGAGGGACAGATAGTATTGAGGAGGCAGGGAGGCTGCAGAAGGATTTGGACAGGTTAGGACAATGGGCAAAGAAGTGGCAGATGGAATACAATGTGGGAAAGTGTGAGGTCATGCACTTTGGTAGGAAAAATAGAGGCATAGACTATTTTCTAAATGGGGAGAGAATTCAGAAATCTGGAGTGCAAAGGGACTTGGGAGTCCTAGTCCAGGATTTTCTTAAGGTTAACTTGCAGGTTGAGTCGGTAGTTAGGAAGGCAAATGCAATGTTGGCATTTATTTTGAGAGGACTAGAATATAAAAGCAGGGATGTGCTGCTGAGGCTTTATAAGGCACTGGTCAGACCACATTTAGAATATTGTGAGCAATTCTGGGCCCAGTATCTCAGGAAGGATGTTCTGGCCCTGGAGAGGGTCCAGAGGAGGTTCACGAGAACGATCCCAGGAATGAAAGGCTTAACATATGAGGAACGTTTGAGGACTCTGGGTCTATACTCGATGGAGTTTAGAAGGATGAGGGGGGATCTGATTGAAACTTACAGAATACTGAAAGGCCTGGATAGAGTGGACATGGGGAAGATGTTTCCATTAGTAGGAGAGACTAGGACCCGAGGGCACAGCCTCAGAGTAAAGGGTAGACCTTTTAGAACAGAGATGAGGAGAAACTTCTTTAGCCAGAGAGTGGTGAATCTATGGAATTCATTGCCACAGAAGGCTGTGGAGGCCAGGTCATTGAGTGTATTTAAGTGTGAGATAGATAGGTTCTTGATTGGTAAGGGGATCAAAGGTTACGGGGAGAAGGCAGGAGAATGGGGTTGAGAAACTTATCAGCCATGATTGAATGGTGGAGCAGACTCGATGGGCCGAATGGCCTAATTTGTGCTCCTATGTCTTATGGTCTTATTGTCAACCTGCTTCGAGTGGGCGAGCTTCCCCATGGGCAAGTTCCCACCTCCGCCTTAATCGGTGGGAGAGCGGAGGATTTTTCTGCAGCTGGGAGGCCGATGTGAGGGCTCTCCTGCTATCAAGTGGGTCTCAGCCACCATGTTTGTGCAGCAGTAAATGCAGCCCACTAACTCATACCAGACACATACAGGGAAACATCAGGCCCGGGAGGCGATAGCAAGAGAACATCAACAAAATGTCCTGCACCTGACTCCGTTTTAATGGAGTTTGAAAGAAGGCATCTGATCTGAAGTTAAGCAAAGAAAGGATTATGTTTCTTTGCTATCTCCCTTGTGAACAGAACAGAAAGTAGTACTTGGCATTGCATCTCTGCATAGATACCTGCACCATATCAATACTTCACAGCAACTTTACAACTAACCGTGTTCCATGTGAAAATGCAAGAACATTAAAAACAAATTTCCTCCTCATTCTGTCACTACTTTAGGCCTATTGGAATTTGCACGTAAGATGCAAGATTTTAGGCAAGTGGTATGTGTATATACATAGCTGTCAGCTCAAGAACAACAAACTAAAAGAAGATGGGCATGAATGTGCTTGTTTGGTTAGCAAGTTAATAAGAAACGTTTATTCCACACGTACATGTTTTTTTTTTATTCATACATGGGATGGCTATTGCTGGCTAAGCCAGCACTTATTGCCCATCCCTAATTGGTTTGAGAAGTTGGTGGTGAGCTGCCTTCTTGAAACGCTGCAGTCCATCTGGTGTAGGTACACCCATAGTGCTGTCAGGGAGGATTTTGACCCAGCGACAGTGAAGGAACGGCAATATATTTCCAAGTCAGGATGGTGAATGGCTTAGAGGGGAACTTCCAGGTGGTGCTGTTTCCAAGTGTCTGCTGCCCTTATCCTTCTAGATGGTGGTGGTTGTGGGGTTGAAAGGTGCTGTCTAAGGGGCCTTGGTGATTTCGTGCAGTGCATCTTGTAGACACACTGCTGCAACGGTGGTGGAGGAAGTGAATGTTTGTGGATTGGATGCCAATCAAGTGGGTCGCTCTGTCCTGGATCATGTAAAGCTTCTTGAGTGCTGTTGGAGCTGCATACATCCACACCAGTGGAGAGTATTCTATCAAACTCCTGACTTGTGCCTTGTAGATGATGGACAGGCTTAGGGGAGTCAAGAGGTAAGTTACTTACCACTGGATTCCAAGCCTCTGACCTGCTCTTGTAGCCACAGTATTTATATGGCTAGTCCAGTTCAATTTCTGGTCAATGGTAACACCTAGGATGTTTATAGTGGGGATTCAGCGGTGGTAATGTCATTGAATACCTAAGGGTAATGATTAGAATCTCTCTTGTTGGAGATGGTCATTGCCTGGCACTTGTGTGCTGTGAATATTACTTGCCATTTGTCAGCCCAAGCCTACATATTGTCCAGATCTTGCTGCATTTGGGCATGGACTGCTTCAGTATCTGAGGAGTCGCGAATGGTGCTGAACATTGTGCAATCATCAGCAAACATACCTACTTCTGTCTTTATGATGAAAGGAAGGTTATTGATAAAGCAGCTGAAGATGGTTGGGCTGAGGACACTACCCTGAGGAACTTCTGCAGTGATGTCCTGGGACTGAGATGATTGACCTCCAACAACCACAACCATCTTTCTTTGTGTTAGGTATGACTCCAACCAGTGGAGAGTTTTCCCCCTGATTCCCATTGACTCCAGTTTTGCTAGGGCTCCTTGATGCTGCACTCGGTCAAATGCTGCCTTGATATCAAGGGCAGTCACTCTCACCTCACCCCTGGAGTTCAGCGGTTTTGTCCATGTTTGAACCAAGGCTGTAATGAGGTCAGGAGCTGAGTGGCCCGGGCGGAACCCAAACTGAGTGTCAGTGAGCAGGTTATTGCTAAGCAAGTGCCACTTGATAACACTGTTGATGACCCCTTCCATTACTTTACTGATGCCGGAGAGTAGACTGATGGGGTGGTAATTGACCGGGTTGGATTTGTCCTGCTTTTTGTGCACAGGACAAACCTGGGCAATTTTTCACATTGCTGGGTAGATGCCAGTGTTGTAGCTGTACTGGAACAGCTCGGCTAGGGTAGGGCAGCAAGTTCTAGAGCACAAGTCTTCAGAACTGTTGCGGGAACATTGTCAGGGCCCATAGCTTTTTTTGCAGTATCCAGTGCCTTCAGCCGTTTCTTGATATCATGTGGAGTGAATCAAATTAGCTAAAGACTGGCATCTGTGATGCTGAGCCACCTCCGGCGGTCCTTGTCCTACTCCAAGGTTGCAGTTGTGGCTGCAGCAAGAGGCAGATTTCAGTGTGGCTGTCTGAAACACAGAAATCACATACATTGATCATGGCTGAGGCTCAGGTAGGAGAATTGTTCTCCGAATACCCTTAACAAGAATGGCCTTCATTCTCCCTGGTTTGCTGGGTTCCGGGAAGAGTACCCATTTCTGGGAGCAACTGGTTTGTGCAGAACACCTGAAGCCACAAAAAAAACCCTTTAACAACTTCCAGACCACACCCTGTAATCTTTTAAAACTTGAAAGCACCATAAACATGTTGGGTTGAATTTAATGAGGGCAGCAGGAGGCCCAACATCTGCCACCAAAATTGGTGGCACCCCCACCAACTGGCTCCCCGGGGCCCCTCAGGGTATTAAGCCCTGGATTGCCGGTGGGAACCCAGCTACCAGGTCTCCCTGCTCCACGGGGGACATTTAGTTGTTGCACTTCCCCTAGTGTGGTGAAAATCCTGCCGCCGAGAGATGCCAGCCAATCAGAGGAGCAGAGGCTGCTGCCCGGAATACACTTGGGCTTTCACCATACGTTATTATTAGATTTCTGGAGAAAGGTAAGTGGAGGGGGGATGGGTGTTGCGGAGAGAGGCTCACCAGTGAGAGAGGGGAGGGAGTTTGGAGGAAAGGACAGGAAGGTGGCTCTCAGCGGCTGCGCCCTCACTTCTGATGTTGGGTCCTGAAACAAGGTTCTCTTATCCATTTCTCCACATGGCCAATTCCTCACCCAATGCTTTTTGAATACCAGCGGTGGTGGGATGAGGCCCTTAAGTAGGAATTAATTGCCCACTTACAGGCTTCAATTGGCATCCTGACAGGATGAGGATCCTGTCCTTGAGGAGTTGTGGAGGCAAGGAGGCAGCGAGGTCCCCACCTCACACATTCCTGACCTACCAAATTGCTCCCCCTGCCTCGGAACCTGCCTCCAGGGGAGGCATTAAATACCAGCCATAGAGTCACAGAAACAACCAGAAGAAATCAACCATCAGCTAAACTGTAAGTAGTTGATGATACCTTTAAATAGAGCTGGTGAGGGTGTCTGTGATATATATGCAGGGCAGGAAAGATACAGTATACAGCACATGAAGTTCAAAGTACCCAACTGAAAACTAGTTTATTCCAGTTTGACTATATATACATACACACAAAAATGGCCACAAGAGGGTGCTATTACATTCCTCCCTCCTTAATGGAAAAGTTACACAAAAGTTCAAATTCCATACAAATTATATACATTTCCAGTTTTTCATTTATTTATGAATCTAACTTAACCACTAGTTTCCCATTCCTAAGAGGATGCCTCCTTTATTGGCCCAAACTTTCAGAACTTGGGAAAGGACCTGGACCCATCTCGGCCTGAATCTGAGGAGAAGTTTTCTCCAACAAAGACTGGTTTTGCCCTTGACTTTCAACTGAAATTTTCACTTCATTAGACATGTCTGTCTGACTCTAACTCAGATCTGAACTAATTTCAGGTACCACTCGTGTTGGAGTAATTATTGGTACTCTACTCATACCCCAACTATCCAGTTCATCAGTCTCATTTGATTCTTCCCACCTTCCTTCTTCATCTTGAACCTCGAAAAGTAAAACATGATCTATTTGTATAAACCCAACCTTTCCACTACCAAACACCTCCACCAACTATATGCGAGGACCACATATTTTCATAACTCTTCCTGGTATCCACTTCAATCATTTATGATGATGATCCTTCACCTTAACCTTCTGGTTCAACTTTAGACTTCTTTCTCTCACTCTACCCCTATCATGAGTCTCTTTCTGCCTGGATTGTCTCTCTACTAATGACTGTGCTAAACGTGGCTTCAGCAATGAAAACCATGTTCTAGGCTGTCTTCTGAAAAAAACAATTTAGCTGGTGTTCCGCTGGTAGCAGTGTGAAGTGTATTGCGATAAAAAAACAAGAAAATTCACAGTTTATGATTCAATGACATTTGACGTTTCTTTCAATTTGTATCTAGTATTTGCTTAACAAGAGCATGCTTAACAATTTGTGCTGCTGCTCCATTTGAAGCAGGATGATATGGTGGAACTCTGGTGTGTTTTACCCCATTCATTCTCATGAACTTTGAAAACTCTTCTGAACAATACCGAAGCCCATTGTCAGACACAATTTCCTCTGGGAACCCACAAGCAGCGAACAAACTACACAAAATATCTAGAGTTTTGCTAGTTGTTGTTCGATTCATCGGAAACCCCTCAGCCCACTTCAGATGGCTATCTGTCACAATGAAAAGCTGTTGCCCTTCAAAACCCATCTGCAGCCTCTGCCACACTCCAGCAACCATGGAAATGACCGGCTAAAGTACCGATGGCGGTTTCTCTTCTACAGCTTGACACACTCTACACTGTTTCACTGTGCCCTCTATGTCCTTATCTAACCCTGGCCACCAAAGCTAGCTTCTCACTGACTCTTTGCCAAGCTCATCCCTGAGCTTTGATTGTGAAGATCATGTTGCAACTGCAATCTGTACCTTTCAGGAATTATAACTCTAGCTCCCCATGTAACACAACCTTTATCAATGGACAACTCATTTTTATGCATAAAAAGTGGCTTGATTTCTAAATCCAGTGTCTGTATTTGCCACCCATTTGTGATTTAGTTGTATACCCTTGCCAATACAGGATACCTGCATGTTGTTTTACCAATGTCATCTGCTGTGACTGACAACTCATCTACATGACAAAGGAAAAATACATCCTCCCTTTTGGGCTCTTACCTCGACCTGAGGGGACTGGTAATCTAGACATCGCATCAGCATTGCAATGATCTTCTGATCGTCTGTATTTAATGTCATACTGATAAGCAAAGTCAAAAACTATCACTGCACTCAGGTTGCAGCTAAAGTGGGTACCGGAGACTGGAGACCAAATGACCGTCAGTGGTCAATGATCAATTTTGATCTTGAAACCACGACCATACAAGTGATTACGAAACCTCCTTACTCCAAAATTCAAAGACAATGCTTCACGTTCTATCGGAGCATAATTTCGCTCACTGGCACTGAGAATGCATGAGGCAAATGCAATCATTCTCTCCTCGCCATCATCCAATACATGAGAGATCACAGCACCTACTCCTTATGGAGAAGCATCACATGCTAGTTTAACCTTTTGGATACATCGTAATGTACAAGCATTGTACCATCTACTAATTTACATTCACATAACTGGAATGATTTTTCACACTCACTTGTCCAATTCCACGGAATACCTTTCCTCAAGATTTCATTCAATGGATGCAATAAGGTTGCCAAATTTGGCATGAATTTACCATAGTAATTTACTATGTCCATAAAGATCTGAACTCAGAGGTATTTTGTGGGTGTGGCACATTTCTTATTGCTTGAACCTTACTCTTGGTAGGATATAACCCATCTTTGTCTACCCTGTAACCTAAATGCCCTACAGAGTTTGGAACATTTCATATATGTGTGCCTTCACCTGAACTCCATGTTTTCCCAAACATTAGAGCACCTTTTTCAGCCCGTCATCATGTTTAGAGCTGAAATAAGCATGTCATCCAAATAGCACACTACTCCCTGAATTCCTTGCAAAATTTGATTCATCACGCCTTGAAAAATTCCAGGGGCTGAGGAAACACCAAATGGCAGCCAATAAAACTGAAATAGACCCACATCTGTATTAATAGTCAAATATGACTTAGACTCATTGTCCAGTTCAAGTTGCAGATAGGCATTTGTCAGATCTAATTTTGAAAATATCTGGCCTCTGGACAACATTGTGATCAGATCCACCATGTTTGGCTAAGTATCGGGTGGATTACATTCCAGTATCTGATTTACAGTTACCTTATAATCCCCACATATTCTCACGCCACCATCTGACTTTGGCACTACTACTATGGGAGTAGCCCAATTACTCTGTTCTACCTTAGAGATAATGTTCTCAGTCTCAAGTCCTTTCTCTTGCTCTACTTTCTCCCTTAGAGCATAGGGTACTGGACAAGGCCTGCAGTAAACTGATCTTGTGTTCCGCTGGACCTGAACATTGGCCTTATACCCTTGAATCAGTTTGCCAGCCTCACCACCTGAAGATACTTGTCGATCACATTGTCTTGCGTTGTGAATTTCGCTTCTACGTGACAAAGCTCGTTCCAGTTTAACTTCAGTGCTGTTAACCAGTTCCTTCCCAGCAAGGCTGGTTTTTCATTCTTCACTACAATAATGGGCAATTTTGTACCTTGCTCCTTGTATGTGACTGAAACTGACACACTTTCCAGTATGAGGCTTTCCTCTCCTCCATAACTTTGTCATTCTATGCGTGATTTCTCCAGCTGATGCTGGCTTAGCTGTTGACAGTATAGCGATTCAGGAATCACACTGACTGATGCACCTGTGTCAACCTCCATATTTACTGGAGCTCCATCCAACACTACCTGGACAATGATACCCTGCGAATTTCCGCTGGGCATCCTTGTGCTTCAGATGTATGGATCTCAACCAACCCCTCATTGACCTGGAGCTGTTCGACAATCATGTGCAGTGACTGCTGTTCCATCCAGCCAACGTTTTCTTAATTTACATTCTCTCGACTTGCCTTGGCAAGATGACCCTTCTCCTTGCAGCTGTAGCCCTCTTCCTTCACCTATGAACAATTCTGTGCCCAATGTTGGTCTCAGGACCGGTAACAGGACTTTTTAGTACCTCTGCTACTACTAACTGCTGTTGTTAGAGCCTTCTGCTTCCTCAGCTACAGTTTATTTACTTCAGCAGGTGGCTGGCAGTTGTTAACTCTGACTTCCCTCGAGTCACGTTCTTCCATGTCCATGGACAATGCTGCCTGGGAAGCTATGTCGAAAGTTAACATTTGGCAATGTCGGCAACTTACTGCAAATGCATTTACTTTTTAAACTGCACACAAATATGTCCCGCAATGCTCTCTCTTGAAATTCTTCACAATTACAATGGTTGGGCAATTCTTTCAATGCCACAGGAAAGCCTCCAACATCCTCACTGGGCAACTGATTCCTTGTTCCAAACCGATAGCATTCGGCAATCTCCAATGGCTCGGGATTGTAGTGCTGCTCAAGTTTACACGAAGTGTCCGACAGTGGTGTGTCTTTTGCCTTTACCGGGGTGAGCAAATTCTTGAGTGTTTCATTCACTCCTGGGCCTGATTCCATCAAAAATATCACCCTTCTGCTCCCTCCCACTGTCTGATTTACAGGAACATCGAGGATATTATTAGCAGTGAAACACATCTCTAGCTGCTCCACATCCGCAGCTAAAGACTCCCGGTTATGGCTATACTCTCCCAGTCATCAAGTTGGTGCAGCCGTCTTCAAATGTCAGTCCACCCACATGTACAGAAAACCTTCTCATTAAGACTGGATTTTTAAAATTATTTTTCAGCAAAAGAAAAACCTCAGAATTCTTCCACTGGTTTCCTGGAAGCTTCTCCAACCCAAATTTGGACCTGCTGAATCCAATGTTTCATCCTATATGGTTTGATGTCATAAAGTGATCATTGACATGCACAGAACAGAAACCCAAGTAAGTCTGAAAGGAACTGTGCTACTCTTTGAAGCTGCTTTTGAGGGTTCAAGTAAGAACTGACGACAAGTTAGAGATATTGCAGAACCTTTGAATTTGATGTGCACCTGAACAGTGGATGGTTATAAATTTACATGTAGCCACATAAATGAACACTCAGCGATTAGTGAAGTATAGCGCTTGAATGATAAACGTTTTCATACTTTCATTATCTAATTAAAGCTCTTAATGACTCTGTGATGCATAAAGGTTTCTTAAAACATTGAACTGCAAAGTTGAGTTCACATTGCAAACCAACACATAGGGCAGAATTTTATGTTCAGCGTGCGGGCGCGTGCCCAACACTCCCGAGCGTAATATGACGCGCGATGACATCGGGCATGAGTCCCGACGTCAGCACTCGCACAATATTTTGTTTGGCAGGTGGGCGCTGGAGTCAGCTGTGCGCCCGCCAATAATTGAAAGGCCTATTAAGGCCATTAACAAGCTAATTAAAATCAAATTAATGCTGCCCATCCAACCTTACGGTTGGCGGGCAGGCGAATAGGCCAAGCGGCCTTCACAATATTTAGGAAACCTCATCCACGAGCGGGATGAGGTTTCTTAAAGCAAAGAAACATTAACTAAAAACTTTATTTTTGAATTGAAAACATGTCACATGAGGGAACACGTTTTTTTAAAAAATTTTTACTGTCTTTATTAATTTTTTAAAAAAGCACTTCAATCTCCCCAAGCTCTGTGCCTCAGGGAGATTGAAGCACTCTTTCGCACGCATGCGCGAAAAGCGCACCAGGCCGGATCTCCCTCCTCCCCCCCCGCCGGCACAGGTAGTGCTGAGCATTGCCGCTCGTGATCCACACAGGGCGGACCTTAATTGGCCCATCTGCGTGAAACCACGGAGCGAAGCCGATTGCGGGCGGTAGTCGGCTTCCAGACTGCCCCAGCCTGCTCCCGCTGAGCCCACCCAACGAGGGGAAAATTCAGGCCATAAAGACAGAAGAATTACTGTTCTTGTTGTGGTGGCTCTTTATAGCAGCTGAGGATTAGTGACTCAGACAAGAACCGCCACAGGACAAAAAAGAATCAGGGAGTCAGGATTAGCTGCTGTACCACAAATAAACCGGCTACATAATTGATTGTTTTTTTATAAACCTTTTAAACTTCGGTCACAGATTCAAAATAAATCTGAGTAAACTGCTATTTTGGTTTAATCAAACATAAGAAATAGGAGCAGAAGTAGGCCATTCAGCCCTTCGAGCCTGTTCCACCAGTCAATAAGATCATGGCTGATCTAACTGTGGCCTTAACTCCACTTTCCTCCCCCCTGCCCCCCCGATAGCCCTTGATTCCCTTGTCAATCAAAAATCTGTATAACTCAGCCTTGAATATATTCAATGACCCAGCCTCCAATGCTTGCTGGGGAAGAGAATTCCAAACACTAATGACCATCTGAGAGAAGAAATTCTTCCTCATCTCCATCTCGAATGGGAAACCCCTTATTTTGAAACCGTGACGCCTAGTTCTAGACTCCTCCACGAGAGGACTGGAAAGCAATAGGACCCAAGACCACTGCACCTAGCACGAAGAGCCTGATTCTGGAGCAAATTCAAATAGGAAATGTTGACTATTAGTAGGTTTATCTTTGTCAAATTCATCTTCAGATGACAAACATGCAGTCTTTTGGGAGACTTAGTTACGTTAAAGCCTCTTTGCTGTTGCAAAAGTTGTGATGCGTAAGAGCCCATTGATGACCTGCAGGAATGCAGAACTCTTACAAAAATTAGCTATGATACCTGACTTTTTTCAACAGTCAGACTTGCACTTATTACCCATCCCTAATTGTCCTTGAGAAGACAGTGGTGGTGAGCCACCTTCTTAAACTGCTGCAAGCGTAGCAGTTTGGTACAAATGAGTGACTTGCTAGGCCATTTCAGAGGATGGTTAAGAACCATCCGTTTTGCTGTAGCTCTGGAATTACATATGGTCAGACCAGGTAAGGACAGCAGATTTCCTTCCGTAAAGGACATGAGTGAACCAGATGGGTTTCTACGACAATCTGGCAATTTCATGGTCACCACTACTGATGCTAGCTTTTTATTCAAGGTTTATTTAATCAATTACATTCAAACTCCCCAGCTGGAATATTGGGATTTCAACTCATGTCTGTGAATCTTTAGCCCAGGTCTCTGGATTACTAGCCCTGTAACACAACCATTGTGCTACCGTACCAGCTAACTAGCAATATGGTTATCACTATGAAGAAACAGAGATACCTGGGGAAGTAGAAACATAATTTTTTAAGCATCAAATGCAACTAAAAAATGACATTTGAAATGGCGGACAGGACCCAATTTCGGGATTCCCACCCTTGTTCTCAGTGTCTGCAATTTTCACCAGTAAAAGGTGCAGGTTGTGAGCCCACATCCTGCACTCCTGACTCAGCCGGCTCCATTTCAGTGGTAGGCGTTTCCTCGCTCTCCCCAATTTTCCTGGAGTTTAGCCAGCTTTGCCATGACTTGTGGTTCACGGCCCCTCAGAGGAGTCATAAACCATAGCCTGGATTCAGGAACCTTTTGAAAGGTAAGTTCAAAGGATCTTACCCATGCCCCCAAGCCACTCCTCGTACATTCTATGTCAACTCAATTTCAACTCATGCCCCAACTGCTCCCCATGGCCTCTCATACCCTCCATGCCAATTCAATGCCAACTCGTGCCCACCAGCCACTCTTCATGCCAATTCTGCCACTTCCATTCACCCAGTATGCACTATGTACACAGTCAATGAGCCATATAATAACAATGCCAAGTGTGGAAATACTGAGAGAAAAAACACCCATTCAGAAAATTTCTTTGAAAAAAAGACTGCCTCTCCTACAACCCTCTAAAGTATCAATCAGACACACCATTAAAGTATCAATAACAGAGGCTTCAAACACTTCACACTTCTTAATCTTGCCCAAATAAACATTGAGATATTGACAAAAGAGACCACAGAAGGAACAAGTTAATATAGCCACTTGAAAATGTCAATCAAGCAAAGTCAACAATTCACTTCACTTGTCAAAATGAATTCCATGCTGAGCTCGTGCTTTGATTGGCTTGTGCTTTCAGCCAAGCATAGATAATGAGGACAAGTGGAAACCCAAATGGCCAGGCACCTGGGCTTCCACCTGCCCTCATTATGCATGTTTAGCTGACAGCCCAGACCAATAATGGCATTAGCTCAGCAGGGAATCCACTTTGACAAGTGACATGATTTGTTGATTTTTCTTGATTGACATCTTTAAGTGGTCATAATAAGTTGTTCTTTCTGTAATCTTTTTTGTCATTGTCTCAATGCTTAGTTGGAAACAATTATGAGATGTGAAGTGTTTTAAGTCCCTGTTTTTGATATTTTAATGGTCTGTTTAATTGACACTTTTATAGGGTTGAAGGAACAGCAGTTTTTTTTTCAAGTAACATTTCTGAATGGGTTTTTTGTCTCAGCATTTCCACACTTGGCATTGTTGTAATATTGCTTTAAAAGAGCATGCAGATAGTGTACATGTGTCATCGGGGAACCAGGATATAAAACAGCATGTAATAATAGTGCCACATGTGTGCGTGTGTTGAATCTCTAGGTGAGACCTATTTGCTGAGTTCTCCTGTAACTTGTACATATTAGTACTAGTCTTCAAACAAAAGAACCTGCTTATAGTTTACAATCCTGCATGTATGATTGGTGAGTTTGCATGAAGAAAGTAAATAATGCAAAAATGATACTTTTCATTCGTTATGTATAGTGCATATTGGGTGAATGGACATGGAAGTGCATGAGTTGGCATTGAGTTGGCATAGAGGGTTTGAGGGGCCTTGGCAAGTGTGGCTAGGGGGTGAGGTGGTGTGGGGGGTGAGAGCTAGAGAGCCTAAAAGCTTTTATTACAGTATCAGTCCCAGTGAACTGAGACGGACCTTATAACCAGGCAGCCTTGGCATTTGCCTGCCCCCGTGGGCACTTAGGATCTGCTCCTGGGGTCAGCAGGCCTGACTCCATCCTGCACACTGAGTGAAATTTTTTTGTTGCCCAGGCACTTTGAACTGATGCATGTCTGCCAAGTCCGGAAACTTCCCAACTTGAACTACCCGCCTCAGGCTGAAAATTCGGCCCTACAAAATGGGATTCTGGGTTTTATACATCGGAGCATCAGATATTAAAGTAAGGTAGGGATGTTGGACATGAAATTCTGAGACTCATTAGCTGTAAAAATGACATAGTTGTGGGATTTGAGGGCATAAGTCAGATACAGCAGGGCTACACCTAATCTAAAATGCTACAAAATTCTACTAATTCTGCTGCTGGCAAAAGATACACATGTATGTAAATAGTCAGAAATGAGAGCCACAAATGTGGTCCCTGAAAGTCCACTATATATACTAGAATTGCACCTGTCTTAAGTTAAGCCTTTATAAAAGAAATAGGAGGGGTATGTTACCTGCATGATGTTAAAACAGCAAGTAAGCTTGGAATATCTAAAATTTTCTCTGAAATATTGACTTTGACTCCAGGGCTTGAAATTCCTTTTCAGTTGTGTAACTAACAACAGATTCTACAAATCAGATTCTACTGTCATGGATCTTCACCATAGAGTTCACCATGAAAGCTCCCTAATATGGAAGTAGAACAGGAGGAAGAGGAAATAAGATAGACACAAAGGGTAAGACCACAATAGCAGAAGCCTAACTAAAATCAACTTTCATCTCTGCAGATAGCTCACCTTTTCTGCTCTGGTGAGTATAACTTCTTCACCATGGACGTCAAGAAGATAACATTCACTTCCACAGCCTTCTCGTGCCACAGAGTCCATATCACATTCTTGGTGGGTCTCAGGCCTCTCGCCCCTAAGCAGAGCATTCCTCCTGCTCTTTATCTCTTTTAGGTGGACATGCAGGTCTGGCTCCCTTGGGTTTGCTGCTCATTGCTTTGATCAGTTACCATTTTCATTGTTAGGTTGGCTGTGGCCTCCGATTTTGGTATTGGCCCTTTAAACAGCAATAGGTTTTACATACTGCTGCTCTATTAGGTCTTCCCCTCTCCTCCAGGTATTGTCCAGCCCTCATCTCACCATCCCACCTCTCTCTTCTCCACTAACAGCCCCCACCCCCATTCTTCTCACACCTTTATTCCACCCACCCCAGCAGTAGAGGCTATTATATTATTGAAAAGAAATTTGCATGAGTATAAAAGGAAAGAGAAAAGCAGGGTAGACATGTTCCAGTTGAAGAATATAGCCTGATGACCCTATGAATGTGGGCTGACTGGAACACCATCTCTAATGTAATTGAAGTAGAAGGTTGGTACAAGTAATGATGCTTTAATCTGTGTCTGTTCTGTGATACATCTGATCTATAAATGGATGACACTACATGCACAAAATTTAAAACAAGTACCATTTGCAAACATTGACATGATTTAAGCTTAATGGGTACAAAATAAAAGGAAATCTACCTCTTAGGTAGCCGTAATATGCACTAGACAATTGCAATGTGAAGAGATGGTGCATATCATGTTTGAGGAATTTTTGACTTTTTGGGTACATTAAAATTCCCATGGCATTTTTGGAATTATTCAAATCCCATTCTCTGGGTTAATAGTTCAGGCATCTGGAATGCTCATCAAAACAACTTAAACTGTTCTATCATCCTAAGATCCAAAGGATTATAACTGTTGATTTGAGTATTCACTCGTTGAATAGCTTAACGATTCATATCTGGCCCTGTCTTATGAACTATTTCCACAGTCTATACTCAAAGAGATTGAAGATATGCACAGTTGAAAGACACAAATATCCAGTTTAGATTAGAAGGGATAGTATTGTTACATTTCTGGTTTACAATATGGTTTAATGTCAAGCAGAATGGGCACACTACTAAATGTTCACGTCACTTGAGGGAGTGACTGACATTGTTGTACCTGAGGGAATATCTACCACAATGCCCTGAACCTACAACAGTCCACAAAGGTGGATTTAGTGTCTTCTTACTGCATTATGGGCAACCACCAACTTTACACAATGCCAAAAGTGACCAATATGTACAGGTTCTATTAGTTCTGAACAGTCAATACTGTGGGATCTTGGGCATGTTGATCAGTGCTAGTTTACAGGAAATGAGCATCCAATTGTTCTGTGATCCAAAGTGAACAGTCAAAGACTTTGACCCCCCATAATGGATGCAGTCAGTTCCAGTTAGGGAATGCTTGATCAATGCAAATATTTACAGTAAGTGGATAGAAGTAAGATGTATGTCAGGGAGCTTTGGTTTACAAAACAGATCTCACTGAGTAATATAGGGCCTCCTAAACATTAAGGATCACAACTGGAATATCCTTTTGTTGTTCAGTAATATATCAAATTTTCCCCCAAAATTCTTTTAATCAAAATGTAACTTTACAACTATTTATTTGGGATCTTCCTACTTTTATTGTCATTCATGTTTTCATTAACATTGTTTAAATAGATTTTTTTTCTCCTTGAGAGAAATCAGTGCTAATGAATGAAATGTTTTTCCCCTTTTTGGCACCCAGCGTCATTATAAAAGGTCACTTAAGTAGGACGTGGTATGGACTAGATGCAGGGCAAAGTTGCCTCTCCTCTGCATCATCCACTCATTTTACCATCAACCCCAGGAAAACAAATTCTATCATGCCTGTGTGACATTAAACGTTTCCCACATCAATCATCTTTAGGCTCAGAATGATTAAAATTTTAACATAATGGTAATTATTGGTGAATTGTGGCCAGTTTTATCTATGGACTCGTGTCCACTGGGAACTCGGTTGAGCTAATCTCACTTTAGCCTCTTACGTCTGTCAAAGGAAACAGATTTTCATCCCAGCTGCCCAAGCTGAATTCAATCTGAGATCCCAGAGATGAAAGAATAATTTTCCAACCAGCTTAGGTCCCCATGAATGGGTTTCTTCTGCACTGCTTAGCTTCCCATCCAATATGGTGAGTTGCACATTTGTTGAGTTTCATTATATTTAACAGCTTTGTAATTGTCACGTTGGAATGAAATTGAAGTGATACTTTGAAGGTTCCCTCGGAAAAGATTGGAATAATTAATTTAGAAGTTTCTACGTTAACAAAGGTTGTGCAGGATGTAACAGATTCCTCTTTGCTGAGAGTGTTGAAATTCTTTTGGGAAAATAAAATGAGATTTATTTTTTGCTTTTGAGGAAATATAGCTCATGTTTTCAAAATCTGCATTCCAGTAAAACAAACCCAATTCAAATGCTTAAATAAGCATCCTGGTAATTAACGTCTTTATCTAAATTCAATGCACATGTAAATTTAGCCAGATGGTGATGTCCACATAATTTAGGAACAGCAACAGGTCACTAATAAAACTCTGGTCAGTTCATTTTGATTTAATAGTGACTTCGTTCTTGGGTTTTCCCAAGTGTTTGTATAACTGGATTTCAATAAAAGCAGAGGGAAACATTTTACAAGGTCACTATTGCTGAATTATTTTTTTTTCCCTGCAGCCATATTCTCTCTCATTTATCCTCACATCTCCGCCAGGAATTTAACCAAAGGAATTGGCAGACTCTGTAAGGCTCCCTCTACTGGATGCTTATGTAATGACATAAGGTGGTCTTAAACATAATACAGGACCAAGAGTCCTCTCTGAGTTTATTGTAAACATTAGTGGACTAACTGTAGCTGACAAGAAATATTTGTTGACCAAATGGTAATGTGTAGACAACATGATCCAGTAGATTAAGAATATGGTTAAAGGCATAGAGTTATGAATAAATCTCTTGATTGACTGAAGGTACAGGACCCCTTTCCATGACTCTGATTGAAGGAGGGGGAAGGGAGATGAGTAAAAGATAAAAAGAAAAAGAAGTGTGAATGTTGGAACTCTGAAGTGGTGAAAATGATAAACACAAATAGAAGGCTAGTTGAAAGAACAAATATCAGTTAACGATTTGGGTGGGAACCTTTCTCAGAACTGGGAAAGGTAATTGGTTTCCTTTAATTCCTTGATGGCTCAGATAGTCCTTTTCATGAGAGCAAATGTCCAGGGACAATATAAGATTCACATTAACTTTTATTCATCTAATTACTGACAGATGAATTAGCTACTACATACCATATCTTAATGTCTTCCTGCATAACATATATACTTTGATACCAAAGGATATTGCTGGCAATGTAGACTGGATTAATATTTGCTACCATGTACTTGCATGTATGCCTTTTCTACATTATTTCAACATGCACAATGTACATTCTGCAAGAATGATTGAATTACTTTAAAATAAAACAATAAAAATGAATTAGTGTTAGTAACTAGATACTGGTCCTGTATACTGAATAAGCTGTATTGGGAGTCTTGCTTTACCTTTAAGTGTATTTCTGCAAAGTTAATAAAATTTTATTGCAAATTGGTGCTTAACAGAGTACATTTCAGAGTGAATTATTGTTGAGTTCATATTCCCTGATAAGTAAATATTAGTTCAGTAGCAAACTGGATGTGATCCCCTGAATGTAAGAGAATATGTGTGTCTGTTATTGAGTGCTTGTGTCAGTGATTTCAGGAGATAGGTAGATTTGCAGACCTGCCGTTGGGGTAATGTTGTGAACAGGTAGTAAAAGCCTAAGTGTCTGATCATTAGCAGTTATTCGAGCTGTCATTGAGAAATGTATTCCTCTCGCCACTCAAAAACCTTGCTACACCCTCAGCAGTTGGTTCACTCACATGCACTTTAATGATCTCAAATGCTAATGAAGAGGTGATTCAATTGGTTTATAATTTTGAAATCTGATAGTGCTGATAGTTTTGCCCATCAGCAAAGATCACTCTGTCAACAGGTATATTTATTAGTCTGTAACAGTAGATGAAAGACATTACAATGCTAACCCTTTCGCTTCCAGTAATTCATTGAAAGTAGCATTTAGACCAGTGATTTGTTTTCCTTCTCTCAAATAAAATTATTCCAATGTATTTGGGGGCAAAACCCAATTTTCTCTCATCTCAAATTACAATTTTATTTTCTTAGCAGAGCAAATTTATATTAAGTTTTTCTGGCAAGCCAAAACATCCATAAAATGTAACGATATGTTACATGTTCCCCTATACCCTCAGTAATTTCCCTTTCATGTTACAAATTGATTATTTTATGTCTCTCAGGCCTGAGTATAAAAGGCAGTTTGGCTCCATGATGTTGTGAGTAAAATAACTGAAATGCAAATGAGCCTTAAGACTGATTGAAAATTGAATAATAATGCCACAGTATATACAGGTTGTCAGTGGTAGGTGTACTTGAAGTTTAACCGATTTGAAATGCTTTTAACATGAAATATCCTCACCAGGGTTTTAATTCTGCTGCAGTTTCAGCGCTAATGAGATTTAGTCAATGATGAAGGCCAATAAGTAATTTTATTTTGTTCAAATCCTAGTCATTTTACTTGTGTAGAATCATACATAATCCAGGGCAGAAATACAAAAAGAATCTGTATTATACATATAAACCGAATATTCTATATGTGTTTGTGGTTTTTAGCTGTGACCCAAACTTTGACTTGAACTTCAGTGAACATTAAATTAAATCCTTTGGATGCTGGCACGAGTGAATGGTTTTCAAGTGACCTGCAGTTAGTGTGGTGGACCTTCAATTCACTCATGAAATAACTGCCCTTGCCAATAAAAGCCTCTAATTGGGCCTCTCTCTCTCTTTCTCGTTGTAATAGGACATGTGAAGCTCGAAATTACTTTTGGCGATAATAGCAGATGAACACTTAAAGTGCTTGAAAGATGTTCCTGTCTGCTCTTTTGACAAAGATGTTAACCCATCTCTTTTAAATGGGGCAATGCCTCAATTAAAACAGCAGACAATGGAATAATAACTTGCATTTATATAGTGCATTTAATGTAAGAAAGCATCCCAAGACGCCTCACAGAAGCATACTCAGACAAAAGTTGACAATGAGCCAAAGGAGGAGATATTAGGAGGGGTGACTGAAAGCTTGGTTAAAGATGCAGGTTTAAAGCAGTGTCGTAAAAGGAGGAGACCTAGATGGAAAGATTTAAAGAAGCAGCTCCAGAACGTAGAGCTTAGATGGCTGAAGGACAACGACCAGTGTTGGGGGAAATGGATTGGGGTAATGCTCAAGAGGTCAGAGTTAGAGAATGCAAAGCTCTTGGAGGCTTAACAGCTGGAGAGAATTACAGAGACAAGGAGGGAGTGAAGATATGAAGAGGTTAGAACATGGAGATGAGGATTTTAACTTGGAGGCAATGGGGGAAAATATAGGTTAACAGGTACAGAGGTGATGAGTAGGTAAGTAGATGGTGAAGGTTAGGATATGTGCAGCAAAAAATTGGAATGGGTTAAAGTTTACAGAAGGTGAAGCCTCGGAAGCCCATCAGGAGAAGACTGGAAAATTTAGGTCAAATGTGTGGAAGTGGTTTTCGTCAGGCGATAGACTGAGGCTAAGTTGTAGCCTTTACAGTGAAGAGGATATGGGATTGAGAGCTCAGCTCAGGGCTTCAGTCTGAAACAAAGGTCAGGGAGGTGGATGTAATTACTGACAAGGGCTGAAGGTGATGACTTCACTTTTACTGATGCTTAGCTGTAGTTCATCCTGAATTGAATGTCAGAAAAGCAGACTGCTAACATAGAGGCAGTGGAGGAATCAAGACAGCAGGTGGTAAGGCACATCACCATGTGGAACATGATGCCATGTCTGTTAATGATTTTGTCAAGGGGCCAACACGTAGATGAAAAAAAGGAGTGGATTGAGGATAAATCCTAGGGGGACACCAGAGGTGATGGTACGGGGGCAGGAAGGGATGTCATTGCTAGTTTGTCTCTGGCTATGATCGTTTAGATAACAGTGGAACCAAATGAGAGTTTGGAGTGTGCATGAGGGGAGAAAGCAGACAAGCTAGTGAAGGAATGTAGAGGAGGGTGGTGGTCAATGGAAACTGGTGAGGTCTCCATTCAAGAAAGGAATGGACAGCCCTAAGTCCATCCTGGTGGGGGATGGAGATGTAAAGAGATTGGATGACCATGGTGAAGAGAAGACAGTTAGGGCCAGGAAATTGGAAATGTTTAAAGTGATGAAGGGCATCAGAAGAGTCACAGACGTAGGTGAGGAGGGACTGGACAAGGAGAGAAAAAAATGGAGTCAAGGTAGAAAGAAATCAATTCAGTGGGGCAAGAACAGGCTGAAAAGAAACATCTACAAGGCATGTTTATGCATCTTGGGGAGAAAGTTTAAGTGAACTGTACGGGGTTGGGAACTATGAGGTGGGAAGCCAGCGAGGGAAGCTTGGGGAGGGGTTGGGAGGGAGTAGGGGGCTTTGTGGGGGAGTTGGGAGGTCAGATGGGGTAGATGGGTGGAGGTGGCTAGCCAGGTCATGTCAGTGGAAGTCGGGGGGGAGTTGAGCGGTTGGAGGCTGATCAGGTCTGGTCGGGCGGTGGGGGGGTGGAGTCAGGGGGTGTCGAGGGATTGGGAGAAATAGATGCTAGGGTCAGTTGTATAGTTGCCCAACAGTTAGGCTAGGGTTTCTCCATCTAACAGTTCCTGGGTAACTACGCAGCTAAGCAAGTCTGAACAATCTGACGTCTCCAACTCTAGCTCAGAGTCAGGGGGCAGAATTTTTCATATGGCGGGCGGGCTCGGCGGGAGTGGGCACAGAACCAATCGCCACCCAGGATCGGCTCCATGCCGCCATTTTACGCAGGTGGGCCAATTAAGGCCCGCCCAGCATAAGACGTGACCGGTAGTGCTCAGCACTACCTGTGCGGGCAGGGGGAGGAGGGACAGTCAGGGCCAATCTCCCTGAGGCACAGAGCTGCCTCAGGGAGATTGAATCAATATTAAAATTATTAAATAAAAGGTTTAAAAATTTATTTAAACATGTCCCCTCATGTGACTGTGTCACATGAGTTGGGACATGTTTTTATATTTATGAACTTTTTTTTATTTATTTAATAAAAACTTTAGGAAACCTCATCCCGCTTGTGGATGAGGTTTCCTAAAAAAATGCGAAGGCCGCTCGGGCTTTTCGCCTGCCAGCCAACCTTAAGATTTGAGGGGCATCATTAATAATTACAATAATTGCTTTGTTAATGGCCTTAACATTTCAGTGGGCATGTAGCCGACTCTGGCGCGCGCCCGCGGAACGAAATATTGCGGGACTGCCCGATGATGTCATCGCGCATCATTTTACGTGTCGGCGTGTGGGCCCTTCCCCCGCACGCTGACTGAAAAATTCTGCCCATTGACTCTTTTGTAGAGTGCCGGGGAACAAGGGAGTTGCCCATCTGAAGTTCAAATTTCCCAGGTAATTCCCACAGAGTCAGTGTCAGAGTCAGTGGGGTCCCAAAATATATCCTGGGGAAACGTCCGGCTTCTGACGATCTGGAGATCGGAGGACCTGGACTGCGAGCTCAAGTTCCAAGGTGCTTGTTTCACTCATTCAGTGCGATGCCTTTCACACTGTAACCAATGCCCCCTTTTGACCAATCCTGAACTTTCATTCTGTGGAAGTCAACAATATGGAAATTCTGGTCTCCCAGCTGGGAGGAGCTTTAAGAAACTTGAGGCCCTTTGGTGGGAAGGAGAGTAAAATCTTTGTCTATGGCCATTCAGCAGCAGAGGGCAATCAGCAGGTTGTGTTCTGTAACTTTGGACCTGCATGGTATTCAGTGCAATGCATTCTGATGTATTTGCAACTTGTCCAGCTCCTGTGATGGTTCAGTAGTTATGCTACAGAAAAATCCCTCTCAGGCAAGCATGGAGGCTTCTTCTTCTCAACCATCTTTAAGCAGTACAACTGCTGTTTCTCAGGGAGTGGATTAAGGCAATTCGTAATTAGACTTCTAAACAAACAAATAATCAATTTACTGACAGGAAATTATGTTGTATATTCAAAATAAAATTAACCTTTCAAATGCTACTGAGTTCCCATTTGTTGTATTTTTTTTTTACTTTCTCCTGCTTTCTGTTAGAGTTCAGTCCATCCTCAATGACAGCTCTACTTCTGTCCTAATGATGCAGCTGTCCTGAATATGCTCCGACAATTTGTCAGTCAATCTCCTTGATTTATCTCGGTAACTCAGTTAATCTCCTGGAACTTTTCCTCAGTTCCATTTTAACTCTTACATTGTATCCTTTTCATCATGAATTAGCTCTTGTAACTGTTGCTCTTGCAGAATACTCTACGGGCAGGTTTTTTTGGTCGGTGAGTGGGAGCAGGGCCTGCTCGCCGACCTGTCAAATGAGGCAGGGATACCTCGGGCGTGCGTCCCGACATCATCCCGCGTCATTTAGACTTTCAGTTTGGCGGACGTGCAGCCAAGTTGGCTGCGCACAAGCTGAACTGTCAATGGCCTATTAAGACCATTAAAAAAACCAATTAACTTGATTGATGGACCTGCCCGCCCAGCCTTAGGGTTGGCGGGCAGGCCGGGAGCCCAGACGGGCCTCGGAAAAAGCGTGAACCCTCATCCACAAGCGGGATGAGGTTTCATGAGGGCTTTTAAATGTTTATCAAATGTTTAAAAGTTAAGGACATGTCCCAACTCATGTGACAGTGTCACATGAGGGGGATATGTCAGGGGAATTTTTTTTATTACCTTTCTGTCAACTTTTGAATCGGAGCCGATCTCCCTGAGGCAGCGCTTTGCCTCAGGGAAATCTGTGCGCTCTATCGTGTGCATGTGCGAAAGAGCACACCCCTGGTTCAGGGAATCCCCCCCCACCACACAGGGAGTACATAGTGCTTCCTGGCGGCTGTCACGCTGGGCGGGCCTTAATTGGCTCGTCCACATAAAATGGCGGCACCCCCTCGACCGGGGGCGCTGATTGGAAGGCTGGCCACCGCCGCCCGCTCCTGCACTTCCCCCCTCAATGGGGGGAAAATTTTCCCCATATTTACAATAGTGATTACACCCAATAAAGTATTTTTGAAGTGTAGGGCACTTTGGGATATCCTGAGGTTGTGAAAGGTGCTGCACAAATCTATGTTTTTCTTATCTGTTACTCTTCAACAATCACACTCTGTAAATGAATCCTGTTTTGTCAATCAACTGGGCTAGTCCACAAGATTATTTCCCTCTTGCCTTTTGATGGTCCAGCTGCTGCTTTCACTCTTTTCGCACTCGCTCTGGGTCAGTGAAATAGTTGATACTCCTTCAGCTGACTCGGAAAGCTTCCTGCCTCACTTTTTTTTCCTTCGATCACATCTGGTACTATATTTCTAGTCAGATATAGTATGCTTAGCGCCTGAAAATCACAACTGACATGTTGATTAGTCTGAAGAATCCAGAGCCAATTTTATCTCTGGCATATAAATTCTGTACATCCATAATCATATTTGCTAAATGAACTTCAGTCAACATAAGTGCCAATTGCTGTATTCCTACACGTCATCAGTAGCTCTTCTTCTGATCCAGAGTCAAAGTCATTTCTTATAACCAGTGCCTTACATCTGTCCCAATAGCACATTTGGTCCCTCTCAAAATGAATGCGAACTTGATTGGCTCACTTTTCGTCTCCAACTCTAATTTAATTCTTGCTCTGAAACATCCATCCTTTGTGACAAACAAGTTTGTCATCAACTAGTTTTATCCCCACCAATTTTGTTGGATCTTTTGCTCTCTGGACTCCAACATGGTATGTCCTTCTGAAGAAATCCCTCCCACTGTCATCAAGATCCATGGATTTGAACTTATCACTTGTCCAATGTCTTCAAGCACATTAATGAAACTCTCCTCTTCAACACTTCAACATCAAGGCCTTCTTTCTAAATTTCAAATGCTCCTTCTCTTCCTTACAGCCCATGGTTAAAATGAAGGCTTATAACATGAGGTTCATTATCTTTTAACTCATTCTTTACCAGGACCTCAAAATTGTAGAATCCTCTACTTATTGCCCTCCCTATAACTCTTAGGTTTTAAACATTCAAGATTAACAACACCTCCTGATGTACCTCAGGCAGTCTTTTACCCTTCTCAATTTTGGTGTTGTTCTACTTTGTAAAATGTTTTGCTTTATTCTAAGATTTTATATTTCAAATAATTTAGTTCTGTCTATTTTTGAATGTTGCAAATGTTTTGAAAATAAGTTATGTTTAAAAAATTTGGTATCCAAATGGTTAAGTATCTGTAATGTTGAGAGTAAAAGGCGTCTGGTACCTCTGGAGACAGCGTGGCCACATACTAGTCAAACTTTTACCTCTAACAGGCTTTGACTCTTCTCCAGATATATTTAAAAGATATCTTAATGACCTGAAGTGCCAGTGCTCTAAGAGCACTTATAAGTCTGTGTGTGCTAGTACCTCCTTCTTAATTTTACTTCCTTTGCAGTTGTTTATGATTATTGCTGATTCTGAGTTAAGTAGTTGGTTCAGTCTGAAGACATCTGGGGCTATAGGTGCTCTATGCACAGGAGAAAATACTTTCATTGTAAACCCAGCAAGATGCAAAGTCGAATCCAGTGCTGTAATTATCCATTAAAATTTACTCACCACAAGATAATTAAGCTATTTTCAATTTGCTTAAATGAACTATTCACGGGTCCTGAACAGCTCGGTAAATAGATGTATTGCCCAGTGCTGTACTGAGCCATTCAGCTAAGGGAGGTCCATATCAAATTCCCCACCCATGTTTATTTAGCTAATCCTACCCGGGATGCTGGCGGGCGAGCTAGAACAAAAATTGGGGGGAAATTAAAATTGCCCTGTGGTCCTGCTCCTGCTGATCCCGAACTGGAAAATTTCTATATGTGTGGATGCTGAGTGAAAACAGAATTGGGCTTAGCATCAATGTCCCAAAGTGTCAAATAGGCTGCCAATGTACACTGAGAGGTCACTTGGGTACTGGCAGCCCTGGTATCCTAGCATGAGCCAAGTCTTTCAGATTTAACTTTACACTTACCAAAGACCTTTGTTTAGCCTTTAACCAAAGGAGTCTAATTTTTCAAAGCAATAAAATCTTTGGTAGAAGTTAATGGACAATGAAATGGAATTGTCTATTAGGAAAGAGTTACACAGGCCATAAAAGCAGAGAAACAAATAAGGACCTGCACACTGAAAATTCTACTTAAACGTAGGCTGTCAATACTTTGAAGCAGCAAAAAGGGTTTGTTTCTCAGCTCATCAAAGTTGGAAAGTAACACATCGCTGGCTAATTGATTAATGGAATTTTTAATTCCATAAAGCAAACCAGACATAGAGGTGCCTACCTTATTTTGTTGCTCATCACTAAGTGTTCTGGTCTGTAGCACAAAGTTTTCAAGAACTTGCTTTGGTATTTTTCGGATTGATTCAATAGAGGATCCTCACTGCACAACAACCTCAGTGACAATTAAAAGCACCTAAAAATGGCAGTGAAGTGATACGAGCACATACATAAGACTCTAGCCCTCTAAGTAAGTATTACTCTGGTTACCACTCCCTTTGGCCTTGCACCATGAGCTCTTTGGTCATTGATCTCTCCGGCTTTCTCCCCTATCACAGACCTTCCCTTTTGTTCTTTTTCTCACCCTCACACCTTTCATTTGCTTAAAGCCTGTTACATCGCTAGCTTTTCCCAGTTCTGATGTAAGGTCATCGACCTGAATAATCAACTTTGTTTCTCTTGTCAGATACTGCCAGACCTGCTGGGTATTTCCAGCATCACCTGTGTTTTTTATTTTATAACTGTGGTGTCACTGGTGAAAATTTTGACATAAGTATCTCAAATTAGAAAAAAAAGAGTCCCGCAATGTATGGCAATGGGATAAGCTGAAAATGTAAGTGCATTAATTAAATTATTAAAATTATGGCCTGATGGTGTGGCATTCTTTACCTTTTGAGGGATACAGGAGCAAATGGTGGGCATTCCACTTTATCTCCAATAAATTATATACCACACTTAAGGGCTAATTGTTAAATCTGGGCAAGCACAATTCCTGCACTGCGGGGATTCACCAAGGCTCCTTCGACAAGCACCTTCCAAACCCACGACCACTACCATCTAGAAGGACAGGGGCAGCAGGTAGATGGGAAAACCACCACCTAGAAGTTCCCCTCAAAGTCACTCACCATCCTGACTTGGAAATATATTGCCGTTCCTTCACTGCCGCAGGCTCAAAATCCTGGAACTTCCTTTCCTAACAGCACTGTGGGTGTACCTACACCACAGGGACTGCAGCGGTTCAAGAAAGCACCTTCTTAAGGGCAATAAATGCAGGCCCAGCCACTGAAGCCCACATCCCAGGTATGAATTTTTTTTAAAGTTCCTCATAAGCAGGGTGCAAATCTTGATTCTTAGGAACTCTGTCAGCCTCATGTAAACTGCCTTCAAACTGTGAAGACGAAATGAAGGAGAAGCCAAATTGAAATGTTATAAATCATTGGTCATTGGCCAGCATCTAAAATATGCTGAACATCTAATGGGCGTGTGCGCTAAACTCGATCAAGCATTAATCTCAAAAAAACTAAAAGTTAGATATGAGAATGTTCATTCCTCTTCCATTGCAACTTGTAAATTATGTAGATTGAAATGTTACTCAGCACAGAGAATGCAGAATCTTTTAAATCGCTTAGGAAGGAAACAGGCAAGTTCCAGATAAGGGGGAGAGTGGGAGTTTGTTGCAATCTGGAATATAGATCTAGAATATAGATCTTGCTATCTGGAAATAGAGAAATGTTTCTGTGAATCTCCATTCATCTGTTCATTCATTTGTCCAATCTTGAATTATTTACATTAATGCATGGTTAAGAGGTTGAGCTGATCCTTTACTTGTTACAAAGGGATAGTATTACATATTAATTTTAACCCTAGTATTAACTGTATAAAACATTGATACAGTTGACTTTAACTGTTCCTGTAATTCAACGATATGTTATTTCCAGTTACTGTTTTCTCCTCCTGAAAAATGCAATAATGAATACATTATTTAAAATGTCAATATTAAAAAAATGAGTTACTTCATGTGATATAAAGGGGATTCAAGGTATAGCAAAC
The DNA here is from genome assembly GCF_964194155.1 of Cetorhinus maximus. Taxonomy (NCBI): domain Eukaryota; kingdom Metazoa; phylum Chordata; class Chondrichthyes; order Lamniformes; family Cetorhinidae; genus Cetorhinus; species Cetorhinus maximus. Next base: position 70,650,336 of record NC_135899.1, read on the forward strand.
AAAGCCATGTATTTTAATATTCAAAAGGGGAAGCGATAATGAATGTGTTTAGGAGGAAACTACAAAACAGTCTATAAAAAGTGTTGGTATCTGGCAGTATTTGCTCTCATAGTTCAAGACTTAGAATTAATTACATTTTTTTCTTTATCTGTCTACATGAGTGTCAGTTATTTTACTGCATTAGGAATCCCGCCAAAGAACCTATATCTAGTTGGTCAAAATTATCAAATATTGTCATGTAATGCTCCTGCAAAGCCCCTTGGACTCTCTACTGCACTAAAGGCTATATATAAATGCAAGCTGTTGTAAGAATAGGTCTCTTGTGTGCTAGCTCACAAAATAGGCTCTCATTAGCTTAATCAATATGTAATTTGCCTAATTCTGATAATTCTGCACTTTTTTTTAGTAATAGCGCTTCATTTCTTAAAAGAGTGAATGTTAATGTCACTCACAGGTATGTCATTCATGCTCAATTCGACTTGTTGCATTATGCAAAGGCAGAAAAAACATGTCTAACAATTAAAAAATGAAGAAGATTGTGAACAGGCATCTGGGAGCATCATCACGTTAAGAAGTAAAATGGATGGAATTACTAAATTTGACTTCTGATATTCCCAAAAAGACATTGTACTGTACTGTATTTGAAAATATCATTTAACAAGAATATTTTTGCAATTCTGCTTGGGTATTCAGGTAGAGTTGCCAAGTGTGATTAAATATACTCCTGGAGGTTTCATCACATGACTTGCCCCCACATTCCAGCCATTATTCGGTCAACACACCCACCCTAGTGATGCACTGCCTTCCTATGCCGATTGGAAGGCAAAAAGACTCATTACTCAATTGGATGATGATTGTCAGCCAAACAGGCTTTCTTCCCTTTTCAACATTTTAATATCTGGTAAAAAGAAATGTTCAAAGAAAATGACAAAAAAAAAAATCTTTTTTAACTTCCGGATAATTTTTCTGCAGGGTTGCACACAGCAAGGTCCTAGGGATCGATCCACAATTCCTGGGGACTCCAGGCCAATCCTGGAGGGTTGGCGACCCTATATTCAGAATTAGATGGGAGCAGGAAATTATTGTTTAGAAATGCTAATTAATGAAGAAGGTGCACAGTTTGTGTTCTGCAAATGAAATCCAAGCTGAGAGGGTTAAAGTCAGCACAATAGTTTTTAAAAAGAGTGCAGATGTCCTTGCATTAGTGTCACAGATAAGGTGATAAAATCTGATCAGAAGACAGATAGTCATGTGAGCTATGCAGTCTGAAAATGTTAACTGATATTCAGAGCAATGCAGCAATCAACAAGACACCAAGGGTGGGATTTTCCAGCCCCGCCCGCTGCTGGGATCGCCCGCTCCCGCTGTAAATCAATGGGATTTTGGCTGAGCTGCCGAATATCCCGTGATGGGTCCCGCAATGATGGGCCTGGAGTACCCCGGCCCCAGTCTGCTGTCACGTCAGCTGAACTGGTGCTTTTTCAGCTTCTCTTGAAACCTGGCCTGCCAAATATTTGCACCGACGCAAGAAGTAGTTTTTGTAGGTTTTTAAGCAAACTTCCTGTAAATGCATTGTTTGAGCGAGCTGGATATTTTCAAAACTCTGACTTCTGCCAGTCATATGTTTACACTTATATTAACCAGCTTTGAGCGGGGGAGTTGGGGGGTGGGGGTGCGGATTAAAATTGTATAAAGAAAACTGGTGTTTATTCAATTTGTATATTTGAATTGTTTGACTTTTGTTTGTTCTGGATTTATTCACCGGGTTGCCAAAGACAAAAATACTGCAGATGCTAGAAATTTGAAACAAAAAGAAAAACATGCTGGAAATACTCAGCTGGCATAGCCACATCTGTGTAGAAAGAAACAAAGTTCATGTTTCGAGTCCCTTCTGTCAGAACTGGGAAAAGTTACAGATGTAACAGGTTTTTAAAAAAGCAGAGAGAAAGGGAAGGAGGAAAGAAAAAGATGGGAAAACTGTGATAGGGCGGAAGACAGATGGGATCAACTCACAAAAGGGATCAGGGGCTGGTAATGGGACAAGAAAAGAAACAAAAAAAGGTGAGCCTTAGAGGAGGTGTGAATAGCAACAGTAGAACCATTACCAGCAGCAACTGTCCAAAAAAAAATGGGAGCGGTGGTTATGATCTGAAATTGTTGAACTCAATGTTGTGTCCAAATAGTTGTAAAGTTGCTTAAATAAAATGATTCCATGAAGAGTGCAGGAGGGCATGCCAGGAGCAGCACCAGGCATACCTAAAAATGAGGTGTCAACCTGGTGAAGCTACAGCAGAAGCAGTATGTGATAGACACAGCTAAGTGATGCCCCAATCGATGGATCAGATCTAAGCTTGGCAGTCCTGCCACATCCAATCATGAATGGCAGTGGACAGTTAAACAATGGACTGGAGGAGGAGACTCCACAAGTATCCCCATTCTCAATGATGGGGGAGCCCAGCACATCAGTGCAAAAGACAGGGCTGAAGTATTTGCAACAATCTTCAGCCAGAAGTGCTGAGTGGATGATCCATCTCAGCCTCCTCCTGAGGTCCCCAGCATCACAGATGCCAGTCTTCAGCTATTTCGATTCACTCCATGTGATAACAAGAAACGGCTGAAGGCACTGGATGCTGCACAGGCTATGGGCCCTGACAACATTCCGGCAATAGCATGGAAGGCTTGTGCTCCAGAACTTGCCAGGCCACTAGCCAAGCTGTTCCAGTACAGCTACAACACTGGCACCTACCCAGCAATATGGAAAATTGTCCAGGTATGTTCTGTCCACGAAAAGCAGGACAAATCCAACCTAGGCAATTACCGCCCCATCAGTCTACTCTCGATCATCAGCAAAGTGATGAAAAGTGTCATTGACAGGTCTATCAAGTGGCATGTACTCAGCAATAACCTTCTCACTGACATTCCGTATGGTTACCACCAGGGCCATTCAGCTGCTGACCTCATTACAGCCTTGGTTCAGACATGGACAAAAGAGCTGACCATAAGAGGTGAGGTGAGAGTGACTGCCCTTGACATCGAGGCAGCATTTGACTGAGCAAAGCATCCAGGAGCCCTAGCAAAACTGGAGTGAATAGGAATCAGAGGGAAAACTCTCCACTGGTTGGAGTCGTACCTAGCACAAAGGAAGATGATGGTGATTGTTGAAGATCAATCATCTCAGCCCTGGAACATCACTGCAGGAGTTCCTCAGGGTTGTGTCCTAGGCCCAACCATCTTCAGCTGTTTCATCAATGACCTTCCTTCCATCATAAGGTCAGAAGTGGGGATGTTCACTGATGACTGCACAATGGTCGGCACCATTCACAACTCCTCAGATACTGAAGCAGTCCATGTACACATGCAACAAGACCTGGACAATATTTAGGCTTGGTCTGATAATTGGTAAGTAACATTCGTACCACACAAGTGGCAGGCAATGACAACAAGAGAGAATCTAACTATCTCCTGTTTACATTCAATGGCATTACCATCACTGAATCCCTCACTATCAACATCCTGGGGGTTACCATTGCCCAGAAACTGAACTGGACCAGCCATATAAATACTGTAGCTACAAGAGCAGGTCAGAGGCTGGGAATTCTGTGGAGAGTAACTCACCTCCTGACTCCCCAAAGCCTGTCCACCATCTACAAGACACAGGTCAAGACTGTGATGGAATACTCCCCACTGGTGTGGCTGAGTGCAGCTCCAACAACACTCGAGAATCTCGACACCATCCAGGACAAAGCAGCCTCCTTGATTGGCAATCCATCCAACAAAATAAACACTCACTCCCTCCACCACTGATACACAATGGCAGCAGTGTGTACAAGATGCACTGCAGCAACTCACAAAGGTTCCTTCGACAACACTTTCCAAACGTGTGACCTCTACCACTTAGAAGGACAAGGGCAGCAGACAAATGGAAACACTACCACCTGCAAGTTCTCCTCCAAGCCACCCACCATCCTGACTTGAAAATATATTGCCATTCCTTCACTGTCGCTGGGTCAAAATCCTGGAACTCCCTAACAGCACTGTGGGTGTACCTACAGCACATAGACAGTAGTGGTTCTAGAAGGCAGCTTACCACCATCTTCTCAAGGGCAATTAGGGATGGGCAATAAATGCTAGTCTAGCCAGTGATGCCTACATCCCATGAGCGAATATAAAAATTAGGTGTAGTGTATGGGGAACCGTGTAGGCCCTGGCTATTCATGCTTTTTCATGGGATACGTGGAATCCTCTTTGTTCCAGTCCTACTCAGGTCTCCTCCCTCACCTCTTTTTGTGGTACATTGATACCACTTCCTGCTCTCATTCCAAACAAGAAAATTTAATTAGCTTTGCTTCAAATTTCCACCCTCCCCTCGCTCTCACGTAATCCATCTCGAACTCTTCCCTTCCTCAGCTTCTCAATCTTCCCTTCTGGGGTTGGCTGTCAACCACTGGTCCACTCTATCCATTGTTCTGTACCTTGATTACAATTCTTCCCAGGCTCTTCCTGTAAGGGCTCCATTCCAGTTTCTCCATCTTTGTCATAACTATTCTGAAGATGCCACCTGCCTATTTCTAGGTTAGATGTTAAAATAGGGAGCAGACATTATTGGATGGTGTACTAGCTGAACTCCTTGCTCTCGATTCCAAAGAACAGACTTTCCTTTCCTTTGTTCCAGGTAGAACAGGAATATAAAAATTACAGGTACTGTTCACTTGCATTGTACCAGCCAGTGGCCTTGCATGGAGTCCCTTCAATTTCTATTGGTCATTTTCATTATGGTGGTGTAAGGGTGCAGTTACACTGCATATGCCAAGGTGAAAATTGATCAAATTGGCTATGCATGAGCTGGAGTTATACCACCAGACTCCTGTCTTCAATAATCTTTGAGATTCTGAATTGGCTGCGAACCACAGGATGTTGGCATACAATTAACGTGTGACATACAAATATATGAATACCCCCCAGGGAAATTCTTCCCCTTTAATAGTCCAATACTGTGCCTCGTGGGCCTTTGCCTTCTAACACAGCTGAAAAAGACCTTGCTAGTGCTACTACACCTACCCATTACCTTCTTCGCCTGTTGGCTGCTCTATTGGCAGCTTTCGTTGCCTTTAACTGAGGTCAACTCCTATCCATGTTCTTCCAAGAACCATTTTATTTAATTCAGTAAAAATAATTATCTTTAAGTCTCATTCGTCTTCATGTAAGAGGAAAGAACCAAATGCATTTTGTTCAGCAATGCTCCTACCAGTTCTGGTATCAGGTTTAACGGGCCTCTTTCTATCTAATCAAATTCAGAGAAACCAGAGTTATACTGCAACCTGGACTTCAGGTTGGAAACCCAATTGGTGACATTTGCACCACTGACCTGTCTATCCTATCAACCTATTTTCACAGGACCAATCGTAGTCTTGTTTGGTTGCATGCTAATTTACTATTGATAAGTTAAAACAGTCATTGAATGGAATGTATGACTTAATCAGGCAACATCATGATCTCCTGCACCACTGACTCAATATTTTAATGAGTGAGCACAAATCTCCTTTGTCATTGGGAAGTTTAAGAACTGCAACACCCATTTATTTCCACTGATAGGAACTGAAGTAAAATGCCTAACCAAACTCCAGAAAGGCTTAGGCCATTTTTAGCGAGTAGAGGCATAAGTGTTCCTTGGAGGGAGATTGTGGGCTGAAAATATATTGAAACTGAATGTTAGACTCTTTTTATCCCACTTTCAAGAAGGATGCAGAAGGTTATAGAAATTGTCTCAATAACTCCAAAACAGCAGCAAGTAATATAGATTTATACAGCAAGAGGAGTAGAATCGTAGAATCATAGAATTGTTACAGCACAGAAAGAGGCCTTTTGGCCCATCATGTCTGTGCTGGCCCTCTGAAGAAGCAACTCACTTACCCACTCCCCTGTCTTTTCCCTGTGGCCCTGTAAATTTTACAGCTTCAGATAATGATCCAGTTCCTCTTTGAAAGACGCAGCGCATTCCGGATTGTAACCACTTGCTGCGCGAAAAAGATTTTCCTCATGTCGCCATTCTTCCTTTGCCAGTTACCTCAGATCTGTGTCCTCTAGTTCTTGATCTTCCACAGTTTCTCCCAATCTACTTTGTCCAGACCCCTCATGATTTTGTAAAACTCTATTAGGTCTCCTCTCAACCTTCGCTTCGCCAAGGAGATCAGTACCAGCTTCTCCAATCTTTCTAGCTCACTGAAGTTCTTCATTCCTGGAACCAGTCTTAAGAATTTTTTGCACCCTCTTTAGTGCTTTCACATCCTTCCTAAACTGACTTTAGAAAAATACCTGTATTCTTCTCCCAAATGATCAAGGAACACAGCACATTTAGCAAGTCCTCAAATTCTGACAAATTTTAAATATATCGTATCATTCACTATGTAAAATAATAACCACATGTAATGTAGACTAACATGATATGAATACCCAAAACATTACATGACAAATAAGAACCCCGCATAATGTGCACTGCCCAGTATTATCCACACTTCATGCAGCTTTGTAAACAAGAGTATACTTCAGTATCTTCTGCCTTCAAATATACTTCTAAATAATGACTTCATATCTATACAAATCATCCACCCATGTCGCAATCAACTGTTGTCTTCTCCAAAGGATTAACATTTTTGCCAAATTGAAAACAGAAGGCTGAAAATTGGTGGGATGGGGAGTAGGATTATAACTTGAGTTGAAGAGTTATTTTTTTTACTTCTAATAAACATTCATTGAAAACTTCAATAATAAACGCCCCCACATGTTCAGGAATGGAAGAAAGTGGAGAAAAAATGCACCTCTATTTTTAAAACTGAAGTTGTGCAATCTGATTTAGATTCCAGACATTTTACTCAAAAATCAACTGCCTAATCCAAAGTCATATCGGGGTCAATGCTATCCTGCTGAAACCAACTTCAGCGTCTTGCAGAAGAACCAGAGGGATAGGAGAAAAGGGGACACCGCTAACATTCTGAAAGGTCTGGGCAATGTAACAGTGTCAACTGAAGCCGTGGAGGAAGAGGAGATGAAAGCAAAATACTGCGGATGCTGAAAATCGCAAATAAAAACAGAAAATGCTGGAAAAACTCAACAGGCCTGGCAGCATCCATAGAGAGAGAAACAGAGTTAACCTTCCACAGAATCACAGAGTGCAGAAGAGACCCTTCGGCCCATCGAGTCTGCACCAACACGTGAGAAACACCTGACCTACCTACCTAACCCCATTTACCCGCACTTGGCCCATAGCCTTGAATGTTATGACGTGCCAAGTGCTCATCCAGGTACTTTTTTTAAAGGATGTGAGGCAACCCGCCTCCACTACCCTCCCAGACAGCGCATTCCAGACCATCACCACCTTCTGGGTAAAAAAGCTTTTCCTCACATCCCCCTAAATCTCCTGCCCCTCACCTTGAACTTATGTCCCCTTGTGACTGACCCTGCAACTAAGGGGAACAGCTGCTCCCTATCCACCCTGTCCATGCCCCTCATAATCTTTCGAGTCTGCATGACTCTTCTTCAGAGGAAGAGAAGACCTCACTTATAGTGGCCTCTGTGAGTGCTGTGGAAAAGGCAGAAGGACAAGAGAGTAGAGTTACTATTTGAGGAGCACCTTTCATGATTTCAGAATGAACCAAAATAATTCCGAGCCAATGGATTACTTTTGAAGTGTAGACGCTGCTAGAATGTAGGAATTATCATTACCACGTGTATGTAATATTTGAAGAACATGAACAGAGCAGAAGGCAGGAGGATACCACCTTAGTTATATGAGAAAGGGAGGATAGTGTCATGCAAGGTGGATTTTATTGTGCAGACTGCTTTCCATCACAGTACAACACTCTTGCATCACAACATGGAAGTTCACAATGCATCAGAAGCTCCAACCTCAGAGGAAACAACAGTGTGTGAAACCTGATATCAGTAAAATAAGCCATTGGGGATTTTAAAAAAAGCAACTGGAAAATCAAATGTACACACCAAACCAAAGATATGACAGTTGGAATGTCTGATTCACAGTTACAATGTTTTAATATGTTTTTGTAAAGACCAAGTTGATCTTCTTACCAAGGCTTTGTGTTACAAAGAATCTTAAACAGACTTTCTCAAGTTTACTCATCAGCTACAAACTGCTGGAAAATATATGGTTTCATCTCAGTTTTCATTGTTGCACTAATGCTGGAACTTAATCCAGTAAATGCTGATGGCTCAAGTTAATTCCGGTGGATGCTAATACTATAAAGTTCTGCAGTTTGCTGTAACAGGGTTAATAGTCATTATAAATGGGATTTTCTGGTTATTAGAAGTGAGGATTGATTATAATTAACTTTGTTTTAGAAGAGATTGAATTCCAAAAGATCCAATGATTGTCAGGAGGGACCAGGGAGAATACCAGTTACATTCAGAACAACTTAATGTGTTTTATTTTACGATAAAATTGTCCATTACTTTCATGTATTCTTTTTTTCTTCTGAAGTCTCTTTTTTCTTATTGCGTGAAGGCATAACATAAAAAGTAGCAGCTCTAAGAGGATACAGGGCACAGACATTTATAGAAGCATACTTCTTGGTAAGAGGAGAAACTACTCATTTGCCTGGCAAAGATATGCATGAAAATATGAACACAACACAAAATTAGCCTAACACTGGTATTAGCATCCCATTGCAGAAAGTATACTTAGGTCAAATGGCAAAAGCTGACACTGATGACTAATTGTCTGTGCAATAAAACTGGGCAGCAATAGTCAAAAGATGCAAATTCAAAAAGTCTTAATCCAAAAGAAGCAAATGCCTGTACATATTGTACAAGGATTAATTTGTGAAGCCACGCAGCCTGCGCTTTTTGGATCATTTGCATCCATTGATTTTAATAGACAGAAAATCATGAGCAGCCAATCCACAATTACCTACCATGTACTGGCTGCACGTAAGGTCTTGCTTTGGTGGTGGCAGGTGGGGGATTGGGGGCAAGATGGAGAAGGGGCCTTGTTATGTTTACCCAGCAAACTAAAACTGATTTGATGATATTACAAATTTTAAATTTTAAGAGTTGTTTTATTGTCTTGCATTCCTGTTACAGTAGACAGGTAAAAGCAATAGGACAGGAATAATAAGCAAAAATTATGACCGTTAAAAATCTGAAACAAAAGGATGAAATTCTATAACTGAGCAGCAAGTTAGTTAATATCTAAAGATAAAAATATTTTAACATTTAACATAAACTTTCATCAAAAGTCTCTTGGTGAAAGGTTATGCCCAAAATGTTATTTTTGTTTCTTCCCATTACCACCCTGTGTATTTCCAATACTTACTATTGGACCTCAGTACAGTTGAGGGATCAAACTTGTGTGGCATTCCTGGTGTGGCACTGAGTCCCACCATTCACCTTAGCCATCCAAGGAGCCCTAACAATGCTAATACTTCTGTTGTTCACCATAAAAAAAAAATAAAAAAAATAAAACATGAAAGGAGTCTTAGAGTTGTTGAGATAAAAATGACCACTCTCAAGTCTGTGAGATTCAAGCAAGCTAAGAATTATTTCAAGCACTTGCAAGGGAGAGAGAGAACCTTAACCAGCCCAAGGAACTTCTCTTAAAGCTGCTGGGTTTACAGCACAAATTTATTGTCCTTATGTTCATACTTTTTATTATAATATTTCTCATTAATTTTTTTAACTAACTATACTATTCCATCAGCAGATGTTCCCATTATCTCAACACTCAGCCTTGGGTATGGCCTTCAGTTTCCCTTTATCTCCTTTTTCTGCATAACAATGAATGGTCTGTTTATATAGGCTGTTAATAATTGCTGACTACTAAGTCGGTATCCCCATAATCGCTTTGGTGAAGTATTGCATCATGCCTACAGTATTGGCTACATTTGTCATCATGCTTAGAAAGAGCTCTCATAACTACATTTGTCTACCCTAAAGCTATTAATGCACATTTTAATATCGACAAATATGAAATCATTTCAGCTATCAACTTCAGAGTAAATTGTGTTTTTGCAGGTTTCTCTTGGTTGCAGTAAGAGGTTGAGCTTCACGTTTGCAGCCTACAAAGTTACCAGATCCCTCCTTGTAACACACATTCACTTTTCTAAGTAGTGAGAAGCTTATACTAACATATTTTAATGTAATCAATAATATTTACAAACATTACTTTCCAAATATTTGGTTGATTAATGTGTTGAATTAGGCTCTCAGTACAATTCTGAACGCAAAGGTATTTGAAGTGTTGATTTTTCACAGAAATATTTGCATTGATCAGGATTCTACTCATAATGCATTTCATGGCCACCTTCAACCCACCTTCACCTGTTTGTAGCCCGAAGCAGACCTAATTGTGTTTGTGCTTATAGGCCTTGTTTTGCAGTTCACCAGCTTTGAGGTATTGCTGGAGGCATGATTCACAGTCACTGGAGAAGGAAACAGAAGGGACAAGGACAGGGAAAGAAACAATGTTTTGCACAAAAATGTGTTGAGGTTGCTCAACATTACCCCATGAAAGGGTAACTCACACAAATAACTTCTTAGGATTCTGGCCCTCAGCAAACTGATCATAGCCTGTAGACCATGAAGAGTTAAGGAGATATGACTGTGCACTGACTTACATCTGATAATCACTCTCTTGCAAAGATCCCTTCTCAATGCCCACCTCAATGCAGAAAGATTCCCTTTGTTTTTTACTGCATCATGTAACTGTAAAAACGTTGTAAAGGTCATGGTGACACGGGAAGGGCTTGATTGCAATTCCTTTATTCTCTTAACTATGTTATTAACTGTCCAGAATAGGGTTACTCTGACCAGATTGTCCCGGCTTTAATCTTTGACTGGCATCAAAAAAAGCAATCGCGCTCAGGAAATCACAACGTTCAGTTAACCAGTTCTTCAGTGTCAGCGGTTTCATCAACATCCTGTTTCACAGATTTATTTCTCTATTAGAGAAAACAACGAGCCCTCTGTTTATTTATTAACAATTTTAACCCTTCCAGCACCAGCTGCCCTGGGGGTAACATTCTCACGTTAGCACAATTCGTTACACTTAGGTTGTCTTAAATTAATTTATAAAGTTACTCATTTGTGAGGAATTGCAACACTTTACTGCCAATACTTTCAATAATTTATGGTGATTTTTGTTTTGTAGTTTCAAAAACGACTGGAACAAAAGTACAACAGAATCTGTTGCACTTGTTTGGCCAAGACACACACAAGATTTGCTTAAACTCAGTCCTGCGTGACCAGCAGAAAGAGCCTCAAACTAATTTGAATTTAGCAAAAACTAGTTGAAACATACAGTCTTCTTGATTGTATTAGATTTCCAAGCTTACATATATGAAGTTCACACAACTCAAACTTTGCTATAAAAATGCAACCGTGCATGCATTCATTCCACTGGCTGGACTCCAATGCTTAGTGAATAATGAGGTGCTAAACTGACCTGTTTAGTTGAACAATGAAAGGGTTAGCATTTGCAAAGGTGAGAAATAGGGTTATGAATCTTTTGATAAAGTTAACATTGTGTGTGTGGACTCCGGGACTATAAATTTAAGTAGAAATTACTTATAGACAAGCTTTTATGCAAACAAAATACACATCTCATTTTTTTTTATAACACATTGTACTGGTTACAGAGAGGTAAGCGTAAAATACCCCAAATGCTGGAAATCTGAAATAAAAACAGAAGGTGTTGGTAGCAGTCATGGCAAATGGTCGCCGACTTAAAACATAAACCTAACCTCCCTCACTCAACAGATGCTGCCTAACCTGTTGAGTGTTTCCAGAATTTTCTGGTTTTTATTACGTTACGAAAGGTTCTTTACTAGTGTTTTAGCAGCAACCTCAAAAACTGCTCAGTTTACAACATAGGCGAAAATCAGCCTTCTCCCCGCATACTGCTGCACGTGACTCTATTTAATCACTTTCCATGTCCCGTTAAGTAATAGGCACTGCCATTGTTTCCTAATTGGCACTAAATTTAATGAGCACATACAACATCCTTCCTGTAATCCAGCTTCGAGGGAGGATATCTATGATGGTGCTGACAGTTGCCAATTTTGTCATTTTACCATCTACCAATTAAAATTTACAATTGAGAAAGGTTTTTGGTGTTTTATTGTCTCGGCAGGAGATGGCATTCATAATTTGAACTATGAAACCCGTCGGTTCCACAGCTACTTTGTGTTGTGCTTCCCCTTTATTTTAATGCACCAGCACCTCTCTCTTGCTTGGACTTTCCAGTTGCTTTTACAATGGGACTGGAGTGGGAAGGACTGAAAATTACTTGTGGAAAATGTAGTGGATTTAATATATTCTGGTGTACGGACGAGTCCAAAGGAGGCTGTCTTTTATTTGGAAATGGTACTGAGCATGTGTACAGATGGCGACCGTGCTTTGAATTTTTCAAACACGTGACTAAGTGTGTTCTTAAGTTTGCTGCAAGCCTCATGCTGAAAATCTCTTCTGCCTCTGATTGCTGCTGCCTGTCTTCCCCTTGCTGCTCCATGTCAGGCCCCCTTCATGGAGCAAAAGCCCTTTCAATTTTTCTTGCAGGGGTGGGGGGGACACAAGGCTGGCAGCTGGCCTTCACTGTGAACTGCTGTAGTCCTTAAGGTTGTGTAAGGCACAGCAGATAGTGTCAGGTTTGGACTGATGCATGATGTAAACACACAATTCTGATATTCCCCTTTTGATCCTCTCCTCTTCTGAAACAAGCAAAGAGAGAGCTATAGGCACAATATAATAGAATGCATCAAGTACAGTTCATTCCTCATTAGCATTTACACTTTTCCATGCATAGTGTGCGTAGAGGGCTTAATAACTGTAGCTGTAACTCTAAACCACTGTGAAAGAAGATATGATTCAGCAGGACAGTAACCTTTGATATAGAAAGGCAAAGAGAAATAGCAAAGGGCAGCTCATGAGGTATGAGAGCATATCGTAAGAGTATACTTTATGAACCGGATACTGACTCAGGCAGAGAAATAAAGGAACCCACAGTGGGCTAGTAGCTCTGTAGGCTACTCCTGAGAAAAGAGACAAGGCTGGATTTGACAGCCCCCTCTCCCCCACCGGGCGTGTAAAATTCAAGGGGTGCCCAGCCCACCACCTTCCCACCCACCTCTGAGCTATCCCCCATAATACATTACGTGGGTGGGTGCCAAATTCGGTTCACTGCATTTAATTAAGGGATTAAAGGTCAGTTGAGCTTGTTACCAGGCCAATTGACTGGGATATTACACTGCCCATGCCATAATACAATTGGCATGGGCAGGCAAGTGGGAATGGGAAAGCTGTTTTTTGAGGCCAAGTTGAGAGGAGAGAGGAAGAGAGAGGATGGAAGGAAGGAAGGATCAGTCAGGGTGAGCCCTAAATGCACCGGGGGTGAGCCCTATATGCACCGGGGGTGCACCCCCCCACACCCACAATGCACCGGGGGGGCACCCCCCCACCCTCACCCACCCCCACAAAGATGTGGGCCCCCCTACCTTTTGCTCCTTGCCGCCTCCCCACCAAAACCTAGATCCCACCCCCAATCCCTGGGCTCTCAGATCCCACACCACCCTCAAAGCCCAAGACTTATCTGTCTCCGGCAGCCATCGCTCTTCTTCCTGCTCCTCCTTGCAGTCCCTGCAATGCCCACTATTGAGCCCTGGCACTGCCGGGCCAATCAGATTGGCCGGCAGTTCTCGAGGGCGGAACTTCTGCCCAATGAGGGGCGGGAGTCTCACTGTCACCTCTTTAGCCCTCAACAGCACTTTATGGGTTGGGGGAAGTCAGGTTCAAGAGTCTGGGGGGGGCAGAGGCACAAAACGGGGAATACCATCTTTAGGGAGGTCGCCCCCTGTGGACATGGTATCCCTGAAGGTGATACCCGCTACCTTCCCGCTTTTTACCTCGAATTGGGAAAGAAGCGGGCTGGTCACTTTCCTTCTGCCTTAACTGCTCACCGTAATGTGGGGACAGCTTGTGGGTGGACTAGCCACCCATTTTATTATATATGCCCCCCACCCAGCCTTCATATATGCTGGCAGGGTGGAGGGGGAGGGTCTAAAATTCCCCTCTATGACTCCATGACATGTAAGTCCAATGTTCATCATTCAGTACATGATTGGGATCCTAAAGCAACATTTCTGGACCAAAGGGGCACAATCTACACTATGTGGATTAATGAGCAAGTAGTGCAGATGACAAGAATGACTTATATGGTCATTCCATCAGGGAGAAAGAATTCCAGCAAGGATGACACTATGGGTATTATTGAATTAAATCAGAAAACCAGTCAGGCTACAGTTGCGCTTTTGAAAACAACTTTGATCGGCTACTTTGGTTTATTGTGAGACTTACCTTTGATGTTCATTTGTTATATCCTGTACTTCAAAGTTCAGAGAACCACTTAGTCGAGGCTAGTAGTTTAGGTTTTATAAGTGTGTTTCTACTTCACCAGACAGCTAATGAGTTGGAGCTATTAGAATATTCCGTGACCATCATGTAAAAACTCCCAGTCACCAACGCCAGGCTCAAGCCTCTGACATATCATACAGCTTTCACATGAGCTTTTTTTTTTGTTGCAGACACTGCTCAGAGGATTTTAGAATTATAGAATGGTTACAACACAAAAAGAGGCCAATCAGTCCATCATGTCTGTGCTGGCTCTCTGTAAGAGAAACTCAGCTTGTCCCACTCCTCTGCTTTCACCCACAGCCCTAGAAACGTTTCTATTCAGATAAATATCCAATTTCCATTTGAAAGCCACAGTTGAATCTGCCTCCACTACATCCACAGGTAGCGCATTCCACATCCCAACCACTCACTGCGTAAAACTGTTTTTCTTCATGTCTCCTTTGCTTTTTTTGGCCATTCACCTTAAACCCGTATTCTCTGGTTCACAACGCTTTTTTATTCTTTCATGAGGTGTGAGCATCGCTGGATAGGCCAGCATTTGTTTCCCATCCCTAATTGCCCATGAGAAGAGGGTGGTGAGCCATCTTCTTGAACCACTGCAGTCCATCTGATGCAGGAGCACCCATAATGAGGGAGTTCCAGGATTTTGATCCAAGAACAGTGAAGGATATAGTTCCAAGTCAGGATGATATGTAGCTTGGAGGGAAACTTGCAGACGGTGGTGTTCCCATGCATCTGCTGCTCGAGTTCTTCTGGGTAGTAGAGGTTGTGGGTTTGGAAGGTGTTGTCGAAGGAGGCTTGGTGAGTGCTGCAGTGCATCTTGTAAATGGTACACACTGCCACTGTGCATTGGTGCTGAAGGGAGTGAATGTTTAAGTTTATGGATGGAGTACCAGTTAACATGGGAGACAATGACATAGTGGTAATGTCAATGGGCTAGTAATCCAGAGACCTGGCTAATACCCTGGGGATATGGGTTAGAATCCCACCATGCCACCTTGTGGAATTTGAATTCAATTAACAAATTCAATTGATTGGTAAAAACGCTGGTCTCAGTAATGGTGCCATGAAACTATCATTGTTAAAAACCCATCTGGTTCACTAATGCCCTTTAGGCAAGGAAATCTGTTATCTTTACCTGGTCTGGCCTATATGTGATTCCAGGTGCATAGCAATGTGGCTGTCCCTTAACTGCCCTCTGAAATGGCCACTCAGTTCAAGGGCAATTAGGGATGGACAACAAATTCTGCCTACGTCTCATAAATGAAGGAAAAAAATAAGCCCATTCCAATTTTTTGCTGCACATATCCTACTTTTCCCACAATGGTATCAAGTTTCTTAAGGCCAGGATTTTTCCTACGGTGGGCGGGCTGGGCGGGAGCAGGCACGGAACCGATCGCCGCCCACGATCGGCTGCATGCCGCCATTTTATGCGAGCAGGCCAGTTAAGGCCCGCCCAGGGTAATATGCGGCTGGTAGCGCTCAGTGCTACCTGTGCAGGGGGGCGGAGAGACAGGGCCAGCAGTCTTTCGCTCGTGCGCGCGAAGAAGTGCAGCAACCTCCTGAGGCATGGAGCTACCTCAGGGAGATTGAATGGATATAAAAATAATTAAAGAATCGATTAAAAAATGTATTCAAGCATGTCCCCACTCGTGTGACTGTGTCACATGAGTGGGAACATGTTTTTATGCTTCTGAAAATTAGTTTATTTATTTAATAAAAGGTTCGGGAAATCTCATCCTGCCTGTGGATGAGGCTTCCTGAAAAATGCGAAGGCCGCTTGGGCTTTTTGCCTGCCCGCCAACCTTAAGTTTGGACGGGCAGCGTTTGACTCCGACACGCGCCTGCTGAATGAAATATCGTGATAGCACGTGATGACATCGGGACACAGGCCCGACGTCATCGTGCGTCATTTTATGCGTCAGCGTGTCGGGCCCACCCCTGCACACTGACCGGAAGATTCTGCCCTAAGTGTTGTTGGAACTACACTTGTGCATTGTAGATGGAGGACAGCAGTTGAGGAGTCAGGAGGTGAGTTACTCGCCGCAGGATTCCTAGCCTCTGGCCTGCTCTTGTAATTACAGTATTTATATGGTTGGTTCAGTTCAGCTTCTGGTTGATGGTCACCTCCATCATGTCGGTAGTGGGGGATTCAGTGATGGTAATGCCATTGAGTGTCAAGGGGAGATGGTTAGATTCTCTCTCATTGGAGGTGGCCATTGCCTGGCACTTGTGTGGCACGAATATCACTTGCCATTTATCAGCCCAGGTTTGAATGTTGCCCAGGTCTTTCTACATATGAACATGGACTGGTTCATTATCTGAGGAGTTGTGAACAGTGCTGCGCATTGTGCAATCAGTGAAAACCTCCGCTTCTGACCTTATGATGGAGAGAAGGTTATTGATGCCAGTGTTGTAGTTGTGCTGGGACAGCTTGGCTAGGAGTACAAGTCTTCAGTATTATTGCCAGAGTGTTGTCAGGGCCCATAGCCTGTGCAACATCCAATGCCTTCAGGCGTTTCGTGATACCACATGGAGTAAATTGAATTGGCTGAAGACTGGCACCTTTAACGCTGGGGACCTCAGGAGGAGAATCATCCACCCAGCACTTCTGGCTGAAGATGGTTGCAAATGCTTCAGCCTTGTCTTTTGCACTGGTCACTGAGGATAGGGATACTTGAGGAGCCTTTTCCTCTGGTTAACTGTTTCATTGTCCATCACCATTAACAACTGGATGTGGCAGAATTGCAGAGCTTTGGTCTGATCTGTTGGTTGTGGGACTGCTTAGCTCTGACCATTGCATGCTGCTTCCGCTCTTAAGTATGCAAGTAGTCCTGTGTTGTTGCTTCACCAAGATGACATCTCATTTTTAGGTATGCCTGGTGCTGCTCTTGGCATGCTCTCCTGCACTCTTTATTGAACTAAGGTGGATGATGGTACTGGTAAAATGAGGGATATGCTGGGTCATGACATTACACATTGTGGCTGAATATAATTTTTCTGCTGCTGATGGCCCACAGCGTCTAACGGATGTCCAGTTTTGAGCTGCTAGATCTCTTCCACCAATGGGAATAGTTTCTATCTACTCTGTCCAGACCCCTCAGGATGTGATGCTGATGCTTCATAATATCTCATTTACCAGCTTGTATCAATCTTTTTTTGCCTCCCTTACATTAGCTTTCTGAAGACCCTACCCCAAAACAAAAGGGAGGGACGTAAATAAGTAAGATAGTAATGGAATGATGTCACGTGTCATACATTGGCAATGCAACTCTGGATGTAAGGCATGTCAGCTTCTAACAAGCACCAACAATGATTGGGCATTTGCAATAAACATTTGCACTCTCTTTTGGATGTTTCTTTTGGGATTTGTCAGAAACCAAGTTTGACCTCCTCTAGAGGAGGATGGCTGCTTTAAGTGTCAGAGTATTTATCCCTCTGTACTTCTCCCCTATTCAGGCTACACACGACAAAAACTCTTCCAGAAGCCTGCCAAAAAATGCATTAACCTGGCCCCAGATCTGTGGTCAACAGACAATTATCAGGTAGGCCGAAATGTAGGCCCTACATCCCAAACAGCACCATAGTTAGAGTATTACAATCTCTGGTTTTTCATCCCTCTTTTTTAATTCTACTGCTTCATAGTTGAACCTAAGATCTATGGATCTGTCAGTATGCATTTGTCAGTCAGAGAGCTGAATAATGTGTGATAATAATTCATACCATGGCCAGTATCTACTTCATTAATAAAAGGGTTCACAGTTCAACCTGTTGCCCACTATCCCAGGTTACTTTAGACTCAGGGGAGGCAATGGTGTAGTGGTAATGTCACTGGACTAGGAATCTAGACTAATGTTCTGGGGATGTGAAGTTCAAATCCCATCACAGCAGCTGTTGGAATTTAAATTCAATTAATTAATAAATCTGGAATTGAAAGTTTATCTTGGTAATAGTGGCCATTAAACTATCAGTTGTTGTAAAAGCTCAACTGGCTGACTAATGTCCTTTCTGGTCTGGCCTACATGTGATTCCAGATCCACAGTAATGTAATTGACTCATGACTGCCCTCTAGAATGGTTTAGCAAGCTATTTAGTTGTTTCAAGTGACAGCAGAAAAGTCAAACCAGATGGACTGCAGCACTTCATGGAGGATTTTCCTGTCGGTGAGCGGGGCGAGGCGCCCACTTGCCAACGTGTAAAATGTCAGGTGGAACTCCCGACGGCACCGCGCCCCATTTAAATTTTCAGATAGGCGGGGGCTCAGCAAAATCAGCTGTGCACCCACCGACCTGTCAATGGCCAATTGAGGCCATTGACAGAATCATTTAAAGTACTTAATAAACCTGCCCGTTCAACCTTCAGGTTGGCGGGCATGCCAGGAGCCCTGGCGGGCATTAGAAAAAGCATGAAACCTCATCCACGGGCGGGATGAGGTTTCATGTAGGTTTCTAAAAATTTAATTAAAAAGTGTTTTTAAAAGTTATGGACATGTCCCGACTCATGTGACAGTGTCACATGGGGGGACATGTCAGGGAATTTTCTTTTTTCTATTTTTAATATTTTTTATTGTAGAGCCGATCTCCCTGAGGCAGCACTTTGCGTGAAAGAGCACACTCAAGCTGAGGGATTCCCCACCCCACCCCCAAGTACAGGGAGCGCATACCGCTTCCGTGACGGTGGGTGGGCCTTAATCGGCCTGGCCATGCAAAATGGCGGCGCCTCCACATGCCCGGTCTTCTACTTCCCCCACCCCCCCACAACGGGGGAGAAAATTCTGCCCATGAAGGTGGCTCACCGCCACCTTCTCAAGAGTAGTTAGAGATGGGCAACAAATGTTGGCCTTGCCGGTGATGTCCATATCTCATGAATGAATGAAAAAAAAAGGTTTTGTCGATGTGCATATCTTTATGCTCTTTTCTCCCTTGTGGAGTGTTGAAAGGATTTTGCAGGCTGATTAGCAACCCGCTTTGAGCCATGTGAATGCTCCTGCCTGGCCAACAAGTCCTGGATATGGATGTGAACCCAGTGCCTCCTGGCTCAGAGACAGGAGTACTTCCAACTGAGCCACTCGGTCTCCAATTATGGATGGATATGGATTTTTGGTGACAGAACACAAGAAAGTATCTGGAGCCTGCATAAATCTTAGCACAATCCCCTTGGGATCTCCAGAATGATGGTTGTCTGATACATGTTACACAAAAGGGTTTTAGCATGAAAGATGTTGAAGAGCATTGAGAAACCCTGAGGCGCCAGCAGACCAGCGTTTAATAAATTGGTGCAACCAGTCCTCATGATGGAGATTTTCCATTAATTCCCACAGATAGCTTTTAAAAAAGCCATGGCTACAGAAGTGTTTATTTGCTTATAGCATCCTAACCTTTTCTTCATTGCCCTGCCACGTTTCTTCTCCCATTGCTACTGGTCCAGCGATGAGCATAACAAAATAATTACTCGCTCCAATGAATAATTGAAGTGTAATGGTCTTGTGCAATAATGCATCATTGCTGCTTATGGAAGCACGTGTCATTCACTTAAATTTGTGGATTTCATCAGGACAAACATCTTGAGGAATCATTGCACATCTAATGGGTTTGCAACACGGCATTCACACTCTCAGCTATTACCGGTCAAACCCAGTTAATGCAGGTGAGAGAGGGGGGTCTCCTCTTCTCCGCAAATCATGTCAATTTTCCTTCACCAGAGCCTCGAAGGTCATCCAAATGTAACATTTCTGTTGTTTCCTGCGTTCAATTGTTACTCCCAGACTGTTTGCTGAACAATGTTGATTCTGGTGACCTGGCAAGTTTAAAAGGTTTGCACGTTGCACAAAACAGGCCCTGGTCAGGACGTAGAGTCTCATTGGCTATCCTATTCTGTAATTGTTACGAACGCAGAATTTTGCTGAGTCTAAGTGAGGTTTACCAGGAAAAAGCTCTGTTGAATCAATGGGCAAGATTTTTTCCTCTGAGATCCTTGATTTTAAAAAATGGATCTTGCAGCCAGGCTACCATTAGAAGGCGGGACCAGCCCCTCTGCAGGATGACCTGTGGCTACTCCTGCATCCAGGCACGCAGAGAGGGTCCCTAGGCCTGCATCCTTGGAGGCCACCTCTAGGCACCTAACTGCCAGCAAAGGGAACCTGAGGGCCGACTGGAAAATCAACCTCAACAGGCCATTGATGAAATTAGCTATCTGCTGTATGCAGACATGTTGCTCTGCAACGTCCCACCCTCCCAAATGGCCTGGAAGTGGAATGGAGCAACCACATTGGCCAGTGGGGCTATTTTTAGTCCCCACCCCCAACCATTGCCTCTGCTCCTAGCCTTGATGGGATCTAAAAATATGGCCAATAGGTGTGTGTGCAACAACCTATCTACATTGCTTATGAATGCGTAAATAAATAGTTAATTGTCAAAGTTGTCAACAATTTTGATTTATTAAAGTGTGGATTCGCTCCAAAAGAGCAATTTCAGATCATTGCAGTAAAAATTCATTATGTTGGTAACACACAACAAAAGCAAGCAAATGAGGCTAATAGAAATTTTGAAATAAAGGCTACTACTAGAATAACGAGGGTCTGTAGAGGCTTAGGCCACACAGTGGCCCATGTAATCAAAGCCTGGTCTAAATTCTGAAACCATGGAGAACATAATTTGGTAATCATCGCAATCCATTAACACATGGTTCAGCAAGCAATTTATTTTTAAATCACATTACAACTCAACAGACTATTGATGCACATTCAGGCTTAGAGCTTCTTCAAGTGCGGCTTACGTCAGTTTATCCATATTGCTGCTCAGGATAAGGCTTCCTCTACAACGCAGATACCAAACTCAGATTGGGTGACTGCTTGGCGGGACACCTCCGTTCAGTCTGCAAGTGGCTTCCAGCCAGCCACCTGTCATTTTAATTCTTTGTTCCACTCCCACTCTGACCTCAGACTCCAACACTGTTCCAATGAAGCTCAAAGCAAGCTTGAGGAACAGCACCTCATCTTTCCACTAGGCATGTTACTGGGCTGAACATTGAGATCAGCAATTGCAGATCCTAACCTTTGCTTCCATTTTGTCTTTGGACATCACCTATTGATGATGATTCATCATATGGGGAGTGAAAGAACGGGATGCGAGGGTATCCATGGTGGACATGGGCCAGAATTTTCGGGTCGGCGAGTGTAAAATGACGCGCGGTGACATCGGGCGTGCATCCCGACATCACCGCAAGTCATTCAGATCTTGAGTTCGGCGGGTGCGCACCGGAGTTGGCTGCGCACCCGCTGAACTGTCAAAGGCCATTTAAATATCAATTAAGCTAAATAACCGAGCTGCCCATCCAACCTTAAGGTTGGCAGGCAGGTGAAGAGCCCAGGCAGCCTTTGCATTTATAATGAAAACTCATCCACAGGTGGGATCAGTTTTCATGAAGGTTTTTAAAGTTTAATAAAAAGCTTTTAATAAAACTCATTGACATGTCCCAGCTCATGTGACACTGTCACATGAGGGGACATGTCTTAAAATTTTCAAATATGAAACTAATCTCCGAGGCAGCTCTGTGCCTCAGGGATATTTCTGCGCTCTTTCGCACGCATGCACGAAAGAGCGCAGGCCCCGACTCAGCCTACTCCCCCGCCCGCACAGGAAGCGCCCACATAAAATGACGGCGCGCAGCTTATCGCAGGTGGCGATCAGCTATGTGCCCACCTGCGCCCATCCAAACCCCCAGTGGGGAGAAAATTCTCTCCATGGTTTTGGAGAAGCAAATGAACAAGGAGCCAAGATCCTGGAGTTTGCCATTTTTCATGCCTCAACTAGTAATACTAAAAATGCAGAAACCTCCTTCTGCCCTAAAACAGCGATGGTAGAGAAACACAGGTAGATTACATCATGGTTAGAAAAGAACATGTAAAAGAAGCAAAGAACAGCAAAACCTCCCCATGTAAGGCACTGACCACCCAACATAGGGTGCTGATGACCGAGCTGATTGCATAGAAACAAAATGGCAACGGACCAGAGATAGACTGAACATCAGGTGGTGGGAGCTCAAAGACCCACAAGTGAAGGGGAATTGAGAGAGCAAATGGAGAGACAGACAAGAGAAATAAAATAAATTACAGACATAGTAGAAGAAGTCTGTTGGAACTCGGTGGCAGACTTGATTAGGAAAAAGAAGTGTATGAGATCATCAGGGAAGAGAAAGGCTGGAAAAGAATCTTGGTGGTGGAATGAAAACATAGAAAGTGCAGGAAAAGGAAATGAAGGAACTGTTAAAGAAGTGGAAATAATCAGGGCTGAAAGAAGGTAAAGAATAGTACTAAAAGGCAAAAAGGAATGCAAAAACCATAAAAAAAGATTGGTGAACAACCCCTGGCCATGGAAAAAATTTATGGAAGTCTGGACGCCAAAAAGGAACAAAGAGGTATATTCAGAATAGCAGCTGCTAGAGATAGGTTAACAAAAGATGTGGGGAATGTACACACAATCAAGGATGCAGGTGGAGTAACATTAGTGAAAGAGGATGAAATCAAAGAGAGGTAGAGCCAACAATTTAACTGGCTTGTGCATGAAGAAAGCCTGAGAACAAAGGCAGAAGAGGCAGCTGCAAATCAAAGAATGACAACCAGCACCTATTTGGGAGAAATCAGAACAGCACTGAAAGGAGTGAAAAATGGCAAAGCAGTAGGACTGGATAAGATACCAGCAGAAGTATTAACCTGCCTAGGTGAAGGGGCTGAATGGCTTTCTCCTGCTTCTCTTTCTTATGTTATTAATATGGGATCCGGGTGCTGAACAAGCCACTCGGTTGCGTTATGACAAGAGAGAAAATCCCAAGAGCATGGAGGCAAAGCACTTTGGTGCCAACATTCAAAGAAAAGGGAGATATTCAAGATTGAAAAAAATACCAAGAAGTTAAACTCCTGCCACATACCTTCAAGATTTAGGAGAGTGTCATGGACCAGAGACTGAGAAAATAATGGAAACCCATGAAGATCAGTTCAGATTCATACCTGGAAGAAGCACCAACAATGCCATTTTTGTTTTGAGATAAGGTGATGGAAAAATATCAGGAAGGCCAATGCAACACTAAAGATTGTGTTCATCCATCTAGAGAAGGTTTATGACCGGGTGCCTAGGGAGGAATTCTGGAGGCATTCTAGAATTCATGGAGTCCTTGACGAGTACAAACAATGATTACTGGGCATGTACAAGGAATGCCAGACGTAACTAAGAAGCAGTGTGGGGGAGAGTGAACGTTTTGAAGCCAAAGTTGGATAACACAAAGCATCAGCGTTGAGCCCCTTCCTCTTCCTGATTGTCTTGGATGTCCTAACTGAACAAGTGGAACGGAAAGTGCCAAGCTCAATGTCATCTGCAACCATCATTAAGCATTGTGATGGGGATGATGAAGACATGACCAAATACCTGGAGAACTGGAGAAAAGCTCTGGAAGACAGGGTGGGAAGATCAGTAGAGCAAAGGCCCAATTTATGGATTGTCAGTTTGAGTTTAGGGAAGAGGATCAGAGTGACTGTGTCAAGATTATGGGTGAAGACTTGGGGAAAGTGAGTAGTTTCTATATAAATTGTACTGCAGACCTGTTGCATGGAATTTCAAGCCTGTGGGGTGTCAAGACCCACTTCAAAGAGGACGCCTTTGAAAGGAAGGCATTAAAAATGCAAGTGCTGGACTTTGATCAACTGTAGTTCTATCAAGACAATGGGAACTGCCAACCAGCCAGATACTCATTAGACATTCAAAGCCCCCGGTGGAGGATGAGATAAAAATCAACAGCAGATGAGGTTATCTTGAAATGTGTCAAAGGTTTTGGAGATGAAAAGATCAAAAAAATAGGATTGCTTGGTCTGCAACAATGATTGAAAGACATGCTAGTCAAATCCCTTTCTGGGAATAGTAAAGATTTATCTCCATCTCTGCAGCTAAAAGAGTGTCTTCAACAAAGTGCAGACCTGAACCATGTCATCTCCATTCAGTCTCTTTTTAGCTAGTTTCCGAATTCTACGGGAAACCAACCAACTTCAAATGGCCACAACGCTGAACAACCTATGCCTCAAAGACAAGCAAAGGACTTAATTGTATACTCTTAAGAGTTCAATAAAAAATTACTTCCTTAATTCTGATATGTGTGTGTGTTCTCGCATCTTTTATTACTTTTTCCTCGGGATTAGTAACTAATAAACTTACTGTTTCTTTGACCCAAGAAAACCTGCCTTGACTGGCTCCTCATCAACAAATAAATCCATTTGGATTGGAAAAGGCATTTATGGGGAAAATAAATTTTAAAACCTTTGCTGTGACCAACCGAGGGGGCTGATTAGAAGGGGAGCAAACTCCTCCCTTGATCATAACAACATGGAGAAGAGAGGAACAATAACTGGATACAAATGAGATGTGGATGTGCGGAGTAATGGGAAAGGACAAAATCAAGGACAAGCACATTAGGAGGTCAGTCAAGAATTTAGAAGCATTGAAGAAAGTAGCCAAAAATAGACTGAAATGGCTTGGCCACTTGTTGCGGAGAGAGAGAGAGGAAACGTGGTGAGGTGAGTAATGGAGATGGGACTGCCAAGTAGAAGGAGAAGAGGAAGGCTTAAGACTAGATGGAAAGATGTGGTGGTGAGAGGCTTAAATGCAGCAGGATTGGAAGAGGAATGGGTGACTGACTTGGGGGAGATGAAGGGGGAACCAACCAGCATTGTGGTGACCCCAAGTAAAATGGGGGGAGCCAAAAGAGGACAAAGCAGCTATTGGTGATAATTCTGCTTTTCACATTTACACTTCCTCTAGGTCTATCCTTTGGATGGAATCATCCCAGATTTGCACCTACTGTGGTAGCAAGCGACAAAAAGGAATGTTTTACCTGCCGGCTGCATTGGCATCTTTTCACACCGTATCATCCCAATGCCGCAACATTAATTATACATTCCCAGGAAAAATGCCAGGTCACTGGCGGGGCAGCCAATGATTTGCCCATCCCGCCGGTACCTTCACAAACCGGGTGCCATCTTTAAGGGTCACACCTGCACAGAGCTAGCACTCCTCAAGGGATAGGAAGCTGCTGGGAACTGATGGCTGCCAAAGGGAGGAAATATGCTGCCCCCCCCCCACCACCCCCACCCCCACCCAGATTTAATGATGCCTCCCTCAAGTGCCAACTGGGCGCATTGGAGGCCTGTGAGATGTCCTCTACCCCTGCTCTGGGCGAAGACCAGCAAGCAAGATCACTGATCCAGCAGGGGAGGCGGTGGCAGCGGTGGTCAGCGCCAACACCCTGCAGAAGAGGACAGCCACCCAGTGCAGGAAGAGGATGAATGCTCTCATCCGCTCCACTAGGGTAGGTTCTCATCACTCTCAACTCACACACTTACAAACCCACCGCACATCCACAGGAATCTCACACCTCAAGGGACAACACCACTAACTCTCACACGCACCCTCACATCTCCATCAGGCTCATATCCTCTCGAGTTCACATCCTCATCCCATCCATGGCTCCACTCACCACACAAACATTCCATGCAGCATCATCGTTCTGCTCACACTCTCTCCATCCATTTTCATGCAGGAGAAGGTGGCTCACAGCAGCAGGGAGAGGTCCCAGACCGGGGGTGGAGTAGCCCACACTAGACCCCTCACTCACTTTGAGGATCGTGCCATCACTGGTGAGGACGTGGACTGTGCCTGCGGCAATGGCGAGGTCAGCGGCGAACACCCACATGAGGATGCTGCAACGCATCATCCATCTCTCAACGCAACCGTGAGTGCTCTCTCTCTCCTGCTTTTGACTTTGCTAACATGCACTAATTATCTCTACTTTGGTTCACAGGGAGCTCTGCCAAGCGACTGACACCCTCAGCCAGCCAGTCCCTCAGCTCCATCCAGGTCCTCACCTCCAGCCAAGAGGACACCTCCTCCATTATAGAGCTGGAAATTAGCAGTCTGGAAGACCTATCACAGCACTTACCCACACCCTCCACCAGCGCAGAGACACACATCTCGGTGGGACCTAGAGCTAGAGCAGGCTCAGGTTCACAATCTGGTGGTCACCGCACAGACACGTGCCCGCAGAACAAGGAGGCAGGTTCAGCTGAATTCCCCAGCACTTGGAGGAGAAAAGGCATCTCTTGAGGGTGAAGGAGGCGGTAGCATAGTGGTATCATCTCTGACTAGCATTCTGGAGAGCCAGGGTAATGCTCTGGGGACTCTGGTTCAAATCCCATGATGGCAGATGGTGAAATTTGAATTCAACAAAAATCTAGAATTAAAAAGTCTGATGATGACAACCATTGTCAATTTTTGTAAAAACCCATCTGGTTCACCATTCTTCTTTAGAGAAGGAAATCTGCTGTCCTTACCTGGTCTGCATGTGGCTCAGACCCACAGCAATGTGGTTGACTCTTAAATGCCCTCTGAACAAGGGCAATTAGGAGATGGGCAATAAACGCTGGCCTAGCCAGCGATGCCCACAACCCATGAAAGAATGAAAATAAAAAGGTCCGAGTCAGATGACGAGCCTCTGGATTCAGCCTTCCAACTCATCCCGGAAAGTCAGCAGAAGGTGGGAGAACATCACAGAGCTGTTGGAAGCCCTCAGAGTGGCATACGAGATGGAGGAATACATCTGCCTGCTCTCTGATGAAGTGGTGCCCACATGTGCGCGTATGGAGGTCTTCATGGGAAGGATGGCGGACGCCATGGAGACCGTGGTCCAGTAGAACATGGGGATGAGCGCAGACCTGCACTCCCATTGCGGTATCCATGGGGGGGTTCCTGAAGTGGCAACGTGAGGGGGAGACAGGGCACCTTGAAGTCCTTCCAGGTGCTCTTTCCCCTCAAGGAGCCAGGCCAGGATCCTTGGGCACCCGAGGGGAGGAGGAGAGCTTTCCTCTCCCTCCAAGTCCTCTTTGCCTGTGACCCTTCCTCAACCTCATCCTCTGTCAATGCAGAAGGAGCAGCTGGCCCAAAGAAGGACAGAAAAAGGAAGCTGGGACCCTCAACGCCTCGGCTCTCCAGAGGACCCAGGCTGAAGTCAGAGCCAACCATTGCACAGGCTGTCTCTAACTCTGCTGTGGATGTCAGGGAAGCACCTAGGAGTGATAGGCCTAGAAAAGGCAAGAGCTCCGGATCATAAGTGGTTGCACAGGAGAACATATTTTGGCACCTTATAATCTGAAAAAATTGTCACTTTCACTGAATAATGTGTAACAGTGTCTTTCAACTTAATTTATAGGCTTCGCGAGTCCTCCCCCTGCATCCCCCCCACTAGCAGTTCACATAACATTCATCTCATCGTCCTGAGCGTTTTCAATGCTGCCGGCTGGGGTTCATTTTTCAGTTGTCCATCTGAGCTGACCTGCATCTCTGCCCACCCACTGATCACACTCCCATCCAGCACCCGTGCCCGTCCAACACGAGGCTCCGCTCACTTTCGATTTCAGAAATGGTGGTTGTTAAGTGTCTTCAGCTGCCCCGTCCTTTCCCTCTGCCGGTCAGCCATGTCGTTTCCCTCTTTACTGTTGACCCCCCGCCGGCATCACCTCCCACCTCCCCATCTTCACCTACCAACCAGAAAACTCATTTCCTGGATGTCCAGGTGAACGTGCACATTCCCTATCTTCCTGAGAATCCCACCTCCATCCACATTAACCTCCCCGATCTCCTCCTTCCCACTCCCAGGGTCCCTGTCTGCCTCCAGAACCCCACCATCTCTTTTACCGCTACCTTCGCACCCTCACTCTCCCACCCTACCAGCTCACTCTGCGCGCTCTCATTCTCACCATTCCCTCCTACCACGCCCACCCACATTTCACTCCTCAGGAGGCAGACATTGACTCCAGACTCCTCCCTTGCACGTCCACCTAGAGACCCCTGCCCTACTCCTCCTTCCCCCTCTGAACTCCCTTCTCCCAGACTCTTTCACCCCTCCAAACTCCCTCCTCCCCCTCCAAACTCTTTCCCTTACGCCTCCCCCCCACCCTTACAGCTACCAACTCAGTTGCCGCATTCTCCCCCATTACACCCTCCCCACCTGTGCTCCCTCCCCCCTAACACTATTGTAACCCACTCCCAACCTCACCTGCACCAGCCCCCTCCAGCCAGCTACACCTTCCTCTCGCAGTCAGACAGGACCTTCCTCTTCCACCCCTTTGGCGATCATCTGTAGCAGACCATGGCCAAGACACTGATGTCCCTACGCAGACATCAGCGGTGACCTTCCACCTTCCGGGAGATACTTCGCGGTGGAGCCACGCCCATCGGAATCCACCAGCACGCGATGCACGTGTTCCTCCAGGGTCCGGTAGCTGTACGGCTCTAGCATCTTTTGCTCCTCAGGGTCTTGCTCACATCGCGGACGTCCAACAGTAAGTCCCGACTTCTATACATCACACTCGTCAAGACGTGTTCTGGGCCATCTTTTCCTGCTGACTTGAGCAGTAAATTTGATGGGGGTTGGGGGGGGGGTGGGGGGGTGGGAGGGAAAGGATGATTCTGATGAGCAGGGCTTATAATTAGATGTAGATTTATTCAAATGATGTTCCCGATGTGTGGCAGCGGGGAAGGCGGCCCGCCATTGACGGGTGGAGTGGACGATCACAAATTGGTTTCATCATGGCGTGAAACCAATTTTTGGCCTTCCCGCCATGTTTTCTGCTCACGAACGCCGTGATGCTTGATGTCAACAGGAGCGGGAAATTCTGGCCTCAGTTTCTTTATTTGCCACATTACCATCTATAGAATAAATGATTATCAGGAGTACTTGAATCTGATGTCACTAATAATGTAACAATGATGCAATGTCACATGACTAAGAGACCGAGAACTAGATGCAGAAGTACAATCTGGTGTAGAGTACTGAGGTGTATTATTATGGTCCTTGGCCAGGGGTCTGGTTAGGGACCAGAAATGGTTTGTTTAAAGTAGTTAAAGACAACTGGTTATGGAATAAAGTCACAAGATTCACAGATTTCGAGCAAAAAATAAACTAAAATTTACTTTACAAGTTCAGAAAGATAAAACAATTTACAATACATATCTTATACTCTAACATTCAGGGTAATTAATACGTACATGTGCATTTACAGACAAACTGTGGGCAAACACACCACACTAGAGTAAATGACCAATGCAACCAAGACAGGGTCCATAGGTTTCTCAAGAAATCACCCAGAAAATAGTCCCACTGAGTCAACCAATCTCACTGAAATTTTGTCTCTCTAACTAGGGTTTTCAATCTCCACCTTTGAAGACTCTGCTTTGGAGTTCTCTCCAAACATCTCTCCCACTCAGACGGGTCTAACAATGGCCCACCTCGCAGGGTTTCAGTCCCGCCTCAGAGATTCTCCCTGGGTGCCCGAGTGACTCAACACCAGCTCACAAGGACATTTTCAGACCTATGGCCATGGTCTATAAGGGAAGTGTGTGGAGCTGTGCGCTGCATTGTACCTCTCGTCGGAATGACTGAGGGTGATACACTGGTGTCAGCCAACGTTTCAGTGGGTACTCATTATCCCCAAGCAGTCATCCCTGCAGATGTAATGGCCCCTTGAAAATGTCAGGCATCTGGGAATGACTCAGGATGTAGGAGGCAAATCCCAGGGTAGCACGCACAAATGTGCAGCATGTGCTTTCAATGATCACACACCAGTTGCACATTGACAGAATGATTGCCCTTGTGATTTATAAACATTAGGGCCTGCTGCTATGGAGCCCGTATAGCCACATGGGTGCAGTCTATTCAACCCTGTACTCTTGAGAAGCTGGTGAATCTCGCAGCCTGGCTATCTTCATCCAGAGGAAACCTGACAATGAGGGGCCTTCCTGTAAAGGGCATTGGTGACCTCCTTTAAGCATCGATGTGTTGTGGACTGAGATGCCGCACAGGTCGCCTGTTGATCGTTGGAAAGAACCAGAGGCCAAGGAATTGAGTGCAGCGGTCACCTTCAAAGCCACTGGCCAGAGATACCCTCCAATTCCACATGGCGTCAGGCCTTCACGAAGGATGTGGCACATATGCATGACATTGCCTCTCGCTCAGTCAGAGTAGAAATAGCAGGATATATCGGATGAATACGTGGCTGAAGAGATGGTGTGAAGGGGAGGGTTTCAGATTCCTGGGGCATTGGGACCAGTACAAACTGGACGGGTTACACCTGGGCAGGACCGGGACTGATGTCCTAGGGGGAATATTTGCTAGAGTGGTTGGGGAGGGTTTAAACTAAAATGGCAGGGGGATGGGAACCTATGCAAGGAGTCAGAGGAGGGGGAATCAAAGACAAGAACAAAAAACAGAAAGTGGAATAAGAAAAGTGAGTGATAGGCAGAGAAATCAAGGGCAAGAATCAAACAGGGCCTCAGTGAAAAATAGTGGGAACGGGACAAGTAATGTTAAAAAAAACAAGCCTTAAGGCTTTGTGCCTTAATACGACGAGCATTTGCAATAAAGTGGATGAATTAACTGTGCAAATAGATGTAAACAGGTATGATATAGTCGGGATTACGGAGACATGGCTGCAGGGTGACAAGGGGCGGGAACTGAACATCCAGGGGTATCCAGTATTTGGGAAGGACAGACAAGAAGGAAAAGGCAGTGGAGTTGCATTGCTGGTTAAAGAGGAAATTAACACAATAGTGAGGAAAGATATTAGCTCCGACGATGTAGAATCTGTATGGGTAGAGCTGAGAAACACCAAAGGGCAAAAAACATTAGTGGGAGTTGTATATAGACCCCCAAACTGTAATGGTGATGTTGGGAATGGCATTAAACAGGAAATTAGAGACACATGTTATAAGAGGAACATCTGTAATTATGGTCGACTTTAATATGCATATAGATTGGGCAAATCAAATTAGTAACAATACCGTAGAGGAGGAATTCCTGGAGTGTATACGGGATGTTTTTCTGGACCAATACATTGAGGAACCAATGAGAGAACAGGCCATCCTCGGTATTGTGGGTATTGTGTAATGAGAAAGGAATAATTAGCAATCTAATTGTGCGAGGTCCCTTGGGGATGAGTGGCCATAATATGATAGAATTCTTCATCAAGATGGAGAGTGACGTAGTTGATTCTGAGACTTGGGTCCTGAATCTTAAAGGAAACTATGATGGTATGAGGCGCAAGTTGCTATGATGGATTGGGAAACATTACTTAAAAGGGATGACGGTGGATAGGCAATGGCAAACATTCAAAGAGCGCATGGGTGAACTGCAACAATTGTTTAATCCTGTCTGGCACAAAAGTAAAACAGGAAAGGTGGCCAAACCATGGCTTACAAGGGAAATTAGAGATAGAGATAGTATTAGATCCAAGGAAGAGGCATACAAATTGGCCAGAAAAAAAACAGACCTGAGGATTGGGTGCAGTTTAAAATTCAGCAAAGAAGGACCAAGGGATTGATTAGGAAGGGGAAAATAGAGTACGAGAGTAAGCTTGCAGGGAACATAAAAACTGACTAAAAGTTTCTATAGGTATATGAAGGGAAAAAGATTGCTGAAGACAAATGTAGGTCCCTTACAGGGAGAAACAGGGAATTTATAATGGGGAAAAGAAATGGCTGACCAACTAAATACATACTTTGGTTCTGTCTTCACAAAGGAGGACATTAATAACATACCAGAAATTTTAGGGAACACAGGGTTTAGTGAGAGGAGGAACTGAAAGAAATCAGTATTAGTAGGGAAATGGTGTTGAGGAAGTCGATGGGATTGAAGGCCGATAAATCCCCAGGGCCAGATAATCTACATCCCAGAGTACTTAAGGAAGTGGCCCTAGAAATAGTGGATGCATTGGTGGTCATCTTCCGAGATTCTATCAACTCTGGAACAGTTCCTGCAGATTGGAGAGTAGCTAATGTAACCCCACTATTTAAAAAGAGAGGCAGAGAGAAAACAGGGAATTATAGACCAGTCAACCTGACGTCAGTAGTGGGGAAAATTCTAGAGCCCATTATAAAAGATTTAATAGCTGAGCACTTGGAAAACAGTGGCAGAATCGGACAGAGTCAGCATGGATTTATGAAAGGGAAATCATGCTTGACGAATCTACTGGAATTTTGAGGATGTAACAAGTAAAGTTGATGAGGGGGAGCCAGTGGATGTGGTTTATTTGGACTTTCAGATGGCTTTCGACAAAGTCCCACATAAGAGATTGGTGTGTAAAATTAAAGCGTATGGGATTGGGGGTAGTGTATTAAGATGGTTAGAAAACTGGTTGGCAGACAGGAAACAAAGAATAGGAATAAACGGGTCTTTTTCCGAATGGCAGGCTGCGACTAGTGGAGTACCGCAGGGATCGGTGCTGGGAACCCAGTTATTCACAATATATATTAATAATTTAGATGAGGGAATCAAATGTAATATCTCCAAATTTGCAGGTGACACAAAGCTGGGTGAGAGGGTGAGCTGTGAGGAGGATGCAGAGATGCTTCAGTGTGATTTAGACAAGCTGAGTGAGTGGGCAAATGCAGTATAATGTGGACAAAGGCAAGGTTATCCATTTTGGTAGCAAAAACAGGAGGGCAGATAATTATCTGAATGGCTATAAATTGAGAGCGCAACGAGACCTGGGTGTCCTTGTACACCAGTCGCTGAAGGTAAGCATGCAGGTGCAGCAGGCAGTAAAGAAGGCAAATGGTATGTTGGTCTTCGTAGCCAGAGGATTTGAATACAGGAACAGGGATGTCTTGCTGCAATTGTACAGGGCCTTGGTGAGACCACACCTGGAATATTGTGTGCAGTTTTGGTCTCCTTATCGGAGGAAGGATGTACTTGTTATAAAGGGAGTGCAGCGAAGAGATATGAGGAGAGATTGAGTTGATTAGGATTATATTCGCTGGAGTTCAGAAGAATGAGGGGGAGGGGGGGGTGGAATCTCAGAAACCTATAAGATTCTAACAGGACTAGATAGGGTAGTTGCAGGAAGGATGTTCCCGATGGTGGGGGAGTCCAGAACCAGGGGTCACAGTCTGAGGATATGGGGTAGACCATTTTGGACTGAGATGAGGAGAAATTTCTTCACCCAGAGAGTGGTGAGCCTGTGGAATTCATTACCAGAGAAAGTAGCTGAAACCAAAACATTGTATGTTTTCAAGAAGGAGTTAGATATAGCTCTTGGTGCGAAAGGGATCTAAGGATATGGGGAGAAAGCGGGAGCAGGCTATTGCGTTGGATGATCAGCCATGATCATAATGAATGGCGGAGCAGGTTCAAAGAGCCGAATGGCCTACTCCTGCCCCTAGTTTCTATGTTTCTATTTGTAAATAGCAGACTCTTGGACGGTAAACCCTAGGTCAGGCAAGTCACCCCTGTTGTCTGGGTCTCTCCTCCCAACCCTCCTGTTTGTGCTGTTGCTCTGCCTGATCATGTCCCTCCTGCTGGAGCTGTGTGTGCAGAGTTGCCACTCCCTCCATTTCATTCAAACCCTGACAAAGGCAGCATTGAGCCCTGGATCCATATGTGCTTTTGCTGTCTCTCTGAAAGGAAACATTGAAGACATTAATGATTCAAGGGGCAAAAAAGTGAAGCTCAGAAGATGACACATTTGGAGACTAAGGGTCCATAGTTTTTCCTGCATAGTGGCTGATGCCGCCTTGTCCCTGAGACACTAGCGCACACATCAAGGTGATAAGATGGCATCGCAGATATGTAACATCTTAAGCCCTGCGTGAGATGCTAAAGTTTAAGTGACTTGATTGGCTCAACCTAGCTCTGTGCTCCAACCTCTGATGTGGCATATTAATGACCAATCAATCAGTTGCTCCTGGTCAATGAGTAGATGCCCTTTGGCCCACTAGGAGTGCCACATCTGGGGTAAACACATCAGACCTTCATTGATGGAATGTCATATATGATACAGCTGTGTCTCCCTCACCATTGCCTGCATTCCCAAATTCTACATTCCTGTGTGTTACTGTTGAGATACAGTGACTGTGATGTATAACCATTGCACTCCAAGTAGCCCTTTAACAGTGCTAATGAAGCCAGTGGCTTTAAGTGGCTTTCATCGCAAGGAGGTTTTCCACCTTTCTTTCTAAGCAGAATCCTGCTCACTCTGGTGGCAGCAAGAGGTTAGAGGGCAACCCCAGAAAGGCCCCCCTCATGTTCGCCCTTCCCCATGACCGCCATTCCACAGCCTTCCCTCCCTGTTGCCCCCCTCGTATTTATCAGCCTGAACCCTCGCCTCACAGCCCATCCCTGGCTGAAGTGCTAGTCTCAAAGTGGAGGCCTGCATGAGCGCCACAGCACAGTGGTGTTCCTCAGGACAATGAAAGCAAAGAGGAGCAGTCCAACCCTACAACCCCAGCAGAGTGGCGCTCATTGCAACAAGACCGGCGCAGCGCTATGGCAGGTATGTTCCACTCACCTCGAAGTTACCAGCGAACTGAGGTCCGACTTGTGCACACCCACCCTTTTCAAATGGGTTTGACACCAACATAATTTCCTGATGTTGTGACAGAAGATTGGGAGGCGTAGCAAGATTCTGGCAAGCAGCTGTTTTAATGAGCATTCATGACATGTCAATAAATGCAAATGGCGTTCACGCCACTAGTTGGCGGGATAACCGAACCACCGTTAGAAGAACTGCGACCGGTTTTTACGACAGCAGGTTTCCGATTTTTTGCCCCCTCTCACTCGATTCTCCGCTCCCGCCCCGTCACGAAACTCGCCGCGGGCGCGATGGGAGAATTCCGCCCATTAATTCTGTTTCTCTGTCCACAGATGTTGCCAGACCTGCTGAATATCTCCAGCCTCTCCTGCTTTTATTTCAGGTTTTCAGCACCTGCCAGTACTTTCCTCTCCTACATCACACATACGGGTTGGCTGTCCACAGGTTCAGGGATCAGCCATTAGGTTGCACACATTTTAATGCTCTCTCCCACACAAATCTTTCAACAGCCAAAGGCCAAACCTCCTCTGCAATCTGAAAAAAACTATTCTCACTTTTACATGATACTACCTTATTTAGCATAGTCACAGGAAGACTATGTCTGCATTCCTCCCTCAGACAGACAATGGAAATAACACACATTCCCTACCATTTAGTGAGGTGATGAAGGGGTAGGTTTGCCACTTGCTGCTGGGCATAACAACAAAATAAATGGCAATGACTTTTACAATGGGCGGCCGATTGGCATTGCCAGTTTCATGCCTGAGCGACAAGTTGAAAACTAAACCCCCCCCGACAGGTCTCCACATAAAAACTCCACAGACCCTTTCCAGAGGTGAAACAGTAAATCTGGCACCTGCTGCTTTAGCCTGCTATTGAACTCCACATCTGAGGCATGAGGGTCATTTACCTACTTGGGGTGGGTATGCAGAGGAGGGAATAGCCTAGAACGTCAACTGGGGCAGAAAAACGTGAAAAATACATTCTTCAATTCCTGCAAGGAACTCTCAGCAGATGTAGGTCCCAATGGAAGGATCAAGGGTGAGCTGGGCTGAATTCCAATGTAGCCTAGGATGCCCCCAGAGGAAAATCTAGTGGATTCAATTGCTGACCCATGTGTTGGGCCCCTCACTGGAATGCTACTGCAGTTCTACCCCGTGAACCCACCACCCCTTGCCCCCCACCCAACTCATAGTTCGAACCCCCGTGCCACAACTAGTCCTTCCTTTTAAACTCTTCTACTATCCAAAGAGAACAAAAAAAATGTAGAAATCAGAAACAAAAAAAAAAACAGAAAATGCTCAAACTACATAGCAGCCCCATTAGTGAATTAATGCTTTGGACACAACCCCTCATTGGAACAGGAAACAGAAAATGTTTCAATGGGGTGAGATAAAAAGGGAGGTGATAAAAAAAGGCTGATTTTCCAATGAAAGAGGAAGTTAACAGGTTGAATAACCCACAAGCTGTTTAGCTGGAAATCAGGAAACTTATCAGATAACATAAAATGTTTTATCACAAGACCACAAAAGGGACAAATGGTTAAGGTGGTTAAAAGAGAGTGGGAAAATCCCAGAAGGCAACGTGGAAATAAGGAAAAAAATTGAAAAAAATCTGCAGATGATCCAATATTTTAAGCCTGGCTACAGATGCACCAAGGGGTCACAATTGCCAGATGTGCTTGACAGAGTAACTGGGGCAGATTTAGCAGTAAAGGAACCATGCCCAAAAGACACAACTTTGTATAAAAATGGGATATCTGCCATTGCTGCAAGGGAGATGTCACATCAACAGCTACTGCTGTCAAATCTACAGTGCTCTTTTACAAGGGAACAAGAAGATTTGATTTCTATGTACTATTGAGTGAGAAAAGCCAAATTAAATACAATCCCTCACTGTACATTTCAACCTAATTTGCTATTTAATATGCAAGCTACTCAATAATAATAAGATCGTAATGGATAAGCAACCTTAGCTCAGCCATGAGGTACTTACTGCAAATACTAATAACTGAGTAGTTTCTCTTTTGTAGACCCTGATTTGAGACATCTCAGTTTGTTGCTGCACTTGTGCTTTCTGTCCCAATGATGTAAATAGGGTATATTCTGCAGTGCTTGGGCCTTAGGACAATATAAATAGGGCTCCTTCCTGGTTCTTCTCTAGCTGTAGTTTCATTTTACCTGGCCCTAATCCCACCATAGTTTAAGGTGTTATGGGTCATTATTGATTTAATTAACTCAACCAGCCCTCTGAATTATGACTGACAATATAGAAAACCAGGATAGAATAACAGCAAGAAAAACCTGGTACCATGCTAGCTGAAGGTTGAGCTTTCTGCTGCTAATAGTTGTTGCAAAGCTTGGAGGTAGAGCGATTGCCTTTGGCTTCAAGGCAGCATTTGACCTAGTGTGCTATCAAGGAACCCTGGCAAAATTGAAGCCAATAGGAGTCAGGTGGGAAACTACCCACTGGTTCAAACCACAACAAAGCACAAAGGAAGATGGTTGTGATTGTTAGTGGCCAATCATCTCAGTCCCGTGACATAATTGTAGGAATTCCTCAGCATAGTGTCCTAGGCCCAACTATCTTCAGCTGCTTCACCAGTGACCTCACTTCCACCATAAGGTCAGAAGTGGGGATGTTTGCTGATCATTGCACAATGTTCAGCACCATTTGCAACTCCTTATATAATGAAGCAGTCCATGTCCAAATACAACAAGACCTGGACAACATTCAGGCTTGGGCTGATAAGTGGCAATAACATTCATGCCACGCAAGTGTCAGGCAATGGCTATCATCCTGGCTAGTTTATAAATTTATTTATTTTATTTTTTTTAAAAATGGATAAAGGCTTTACACTGACTGAAGCCTGATTTGCTACAACTCACACAAGGAATTTCTAGCCTTCAGAAACAACAGGGACCTCATTATCTCTAAAGAGGTGCTAACCCCCTGTGACTGCAGAAATCAAATTCCAAGGAAATGCACAAAGACCCTTTACATTTCTAAGGCAGAGCTCTGGCCAAAGGAGACAACATGCCTGTGAGGACAAAGGGACGCTGTGATCTCTGTTAAACTTATTAATGGATGAAACATTAACCATCTCAAGAATCCAGACCAGGAAAATACATCCTTTGTCCAAACCAAGGGGAAGAAGTGGGAGTTATGTCACATAAACAAAGGCAGTCCACCATCTTCCATCAACAGAACAGCAGCAGAACCAGAGCTCTGTCCAGGTTTAAATTGCCTGGCCCTCATCTACACTTTCTACTGGAATTTCTGAACTTCTGTAGCAGTGCCTACTACAAAACTAATTCATCGCTACATACTTTTCCCATCGTGGAAATCAGCACTACTGGAACAGTGGATCCCCCACATCAGCTTCAGCCTGCTAACTTCTGAAGGACAACACCATTGGACTTTTGATCCTGGACACATGTGAAACAATAATTCTCATTTTGTCTGTGATCTTTGCCCTGTACCTCTTTCTTTCCCTTATCCCTGTTTTATTGTGTGAATGTCCCGGGGCTACGTAGCGAAACCTCCTCCCCACATTTTGAGTGGGTGTAAAATAAACTAACCCTCTGATTTTACTTTATCTCAAGATAAAAGCAAAATACTGATGCTGGAAATATGAAACAAAAACAGAAAATGCTGGAAAAACTCAGCAGGTTTAACAGCATCTGTGGAGAGAAAAACAGTTAATGTTTTGAGTCCGTATGACTCTGAGCTCTGAAGAAGTCATACAGACTCAAAGCGTTAACTCGGTTTTTCCTTTCACAGATTCTGTTAGACCTGCTGAGCTTTTCCAGCATTTTCTGATTTTGTTACTCTATCTCAAGTTTGCTATGGGGTTATTAGTAGAGGATTGGGTTGCTCCAAACTGAGGGGTTGGGGAAAATACGCCACCAATTCTAAAAGGGGAAAATCAAAAATACCTTTGTTTACAGATGGATGGCGAGAGGAAAAATCAGGGCTGTTTTAAATTAAACCCTCTCCTGTCTGTAACACTAACCATCTCTCCTTGATATTCAATGTTATCATTGCTGAATTCCCCACTGTCATCTTCCTGGGGGTTACCATTGATCAGAAACTGAACTGGACCAGCCATATAAATACTGTGGCTACAAGAGCAGGTCAGAGGCTGGGAATACTGTAGTGAGTAACCCACCTCCTGACTCCCCAAAGCCTGCCCACCATCTACAAGGCACAAGTCAGGAGTGTGATGGAATACCCCCCACCTGTCTGGATGAGTGCAGTTCTAACAGCATTCAATAAACTTGACAACATCCAGGACAAAGCAGCCCACTTTATTGGCACCCCATTCAACAACTTAAACTTTCACTCTCTCTACCATTGTCGCACAGTGGCAGTAATGTGTACCATTCACAAAATGCACTGCAACAACTCACCAAGTTTGACAGCACCATCCAAACTCATGACCTCTAAAACCTCAAAGGATAAGAGCAGCAGATGCATTGGAACACCACCACTTGCAAGTTCACCTCCAAGCCACACAATCCTGACTTGGAACTATACCACTGTTCCTTCACTGCCATGGGATCTAAATCCTGGAACTCCCTTTCCAGCAGCACTGTGGATGTACCTGCACCAGATGGACTGCAGTGGTTCAAGAAGTCGCCTCACCATCACCTTCTCAAGGGCAATTAGGGATGGGTTACAGTGATGCCCACATCCTGTGACAGAATTTAAAAAAAGCTTTGGCAACACTAAATAACTCTGGAGTTATTTCTTACACACCTAATAGAACTGTCACAAGCAAGATGTTTATTAGTGTTAGAAACACAAGATAATGCTCTGTTGAAAGCCAAGGTCAAACCAAATGAATCATCTGTCTCCCGCTCTTGTTTACAGGACAGAAAAGTGAACACAAAGACAAAAAAAGGTTTTGCACACTAATTTAAAAATAAAATTTAAAAAAAGGTACATATATGTTCAGCAATAAGCAGCTGATAGATTGCAGATTCACTGCAGCACCAAAGTAAAATGGATAGAAAACGGAAAGAAAGGAATTCATTCCCTAGCTGTGTCACTTTGGAAATTAGTGAACGTAAGATATACACAATTTTTTTTTTTTTTAAAAAAAAAAGGGTGCTATATTTACAAAATATTTATACTATTATCATTTTCAAGCCAACTGATGTTAATTTTCGAAGTCATAATATATGATCTAAAAGCTATATTAACTACAGACATTAACACATTGAAGACTGAACTAAAACAATGAAGATAGAGTTAAAACAAGCTCTGATGTGCACAAAACCTTTTGATTCCTTATAATCATGACATAATGGGATCTATGAAAACTGAACAAGATCTTAACATTTCTGGAGGCATTTTTCAACTTCATAGCAGTGGGTGAGGTGTGGTGAGGAAAAAGATGAAAGGTACAGTCAAACAGAAGGATTTTTATTGGCTTCTGAAGCAAGTAACAAATCCGTAAAGGTGTTTCTAAGGAGACCATTAGTGGCCAGGAGCATAGTGAATGCATGATTAATGGATCAAGAGGAAACGGGGGACAAGCAATATAAACAACTAACATTTCTACTGTATCATCCACATACAAGGCAAAGGACAATGACTGGACACAAATCAGAAGAAGAAAGCAATGATTTAGATCCAAAGGAGGTGCAGGAGCAAAATATTGCTGGAGAAGCAGCCTCTCACCTAGGCAAGGCAG
Organism: Cetorhinus maximus; assembly: GCF_964194155.1. Lineage (NCBI taxonomy): Eukaryota > Metazoa > Chordata > Chondrichthyes > Lamniformes > Cetorhinidae > Cetorhinus > Cetorhinus maximus. The sequence continues at coordinate 70,690,853 of NC_135899.1, forward strand.
CAGCTATTCAGTTTCACTCGTCAGTTTCACTGAAAAAGCACTTCCTACTGTGCTCTTGCTGAATTCCACACAGCTCGCAAAACCAGGGGTCCAGTTGTTGAAGCCAGAATGCTGGGTTAAATCCTTATTGAATATTTAATTGCTTACACGATAGTTCCATTGGGGTTCCCTGCTTACTTCTGAACGTGCCAGGTTAAACCTGGAAGTCGGCAGGATCATGTTGGGTTCCAGAGCTGACACCACTTTTCAGAGCTTTAAACCACCCCCACACCTGACCCCACCCAAACCATCCCCACTCCTCTTGGCAGTTAAGATTCTGCGCAATGCTTCAGAGGTGGAAAAGTGTGCTCTTGGCAAAAGACCAGACTGGGTTAGAACGCTCAACTAACGACCAAATAAAATGCTAAGGCAACACACAACTGGATTTAACCTTAGAGATTGATGGAATGGGGGCCGGGGGCTTGTAAACGTGAACAGGAGCCTAAAAGGATGTCTTTAATTTTGACCAGTTGAGCTTCTAAAATGATCCCTCCGAATGAATATGGAATTTTACATGCTTTGGGAAGCCTTCAGTTTCTGCTTTTTTTTTTTTATTTCTAAATATATTTTGGTTTTGAGTGCCCACTTCTGTTTATATCACTGAGGGATCTTGTTTGAAGGGGTTGCTGAACCTATGTGAAGGAAGTGAATCAACATCAGGGGCTAGCCTATAAAGATTATTCCAGGTGCATATTAAATCAAAATTTATGCAAATTCTTGATCTTTATTTCTCTCCACTGACTATAAAATTTGAGTTACCATGTGCCCTGTGTAGAACACCTAAACTACAATTATTACTGTTAGATCTACTGTACCCAGCTTCAGACTCAAGATGGTAGCAATCAGATGATATGTCAGCACAACATGATTGGGTTTTTGTTTTTGTTTTGGGTTTCCAGCACCCGCAGTTTTTTGCTTTTATCTTAGTGTTTAATTGACTGCCAAATCTCTTCAAGGAACGCCTACCTTGAAGAAGTATTGCTCTTCTCTCCATTAGGAGATTCGTATCTCTCGTTTGCCTTGTTCACCTCTCTTCTATTTTTACTTAGTTCTGTTGAAGGGTCATTCGGACTTGAAACGTTAACTGTGCTCCTCTCCGCAGATGCTGCCAGAGCTGCTGAGTTTTTCCAGGTATTTTTGTTTTTGTTTTTGTGTTATATGATTAGGTTTTTCACTGACATTCTCAAATATTTGTTTTAACAACACCAGCAGAAAAACAAACATCGAGATGGGTCAAGTTTTATTTAATGCCAAATCCCATTGTTAACTTCAAAAGAAATGCAGCAGAGAGTATTCCATTAATGCTTCTAGTAATTCATTTCAACAGCGTGTGTTCAATTCCCTCACACTGTTGCTCTCTATCTGTAGTAGGGTAAATACAGGAGCACGCTACATTGAAGTACTGGTGCATAACTTCTGTGCTCCCCAGCATCAGATTTCGGGGAGGTGGGGTGCACCCCAAAGATGCACTGGAAATACTTCTGGCAAGTTCCTAGGTGAGATTTTGCATGGCAATTGCCCAGAAGTGCACATTTACTCTGGACAATTGCACAGCACTGGGAACCATCCGAAAACGCGATTTAAAATCGCAAATTTCAGATGGTTCCGTCGGGGTTATACCAATAGTTACCCAGAAAAAGTTAGAAGAATTGAAACCTCTTCTAACTTCCGAGTAACTATTGTAAAGACCCAGGCCAACCCCACGGGACTCCCCCACACCCCCTCCCCAACGGGACTTCCCCTCCCCGACCTGACACCCCCCCACCACCGGACCTTGGATACCCCCAAACCTCAGCCCACCCAACCCCCGGACTTCCGACAACCTCCCTGGACTTCTGAAGCACCCCTCCCCAAGATCTCGTATCACCGCCCCCCCTCCCCACAACCCCCTGCAACTGTGGGACCATCCCCCTCCCCCCCAACCACTGGACCAACCCCCCAAACCCCTGACCACCCCCAACCCCTATCTACATACCTTAGACACATACCTTCCTCTGGCCTGTCAATTTCCCTGGCCCTTTAAACTTACCTGCTTTACAGCAGCTAGTGCTGTAAAAAAAGGGGTGTGGTTTCCTTGGATACGCTGGATCTAGACTTTGCTGGGGCTTGCGAGGAGTCTTTCGATGCAGGCCCCAAGCAGCTCCTGCAAATGGAAGTGTCAATGTTATTTTCAGACCAGCTAAGTAGGTATTTATTTCTAATTTCTGCAGGCCAGCACTTCCTGATGCTAGTCGGAGGTTAGGGCCCATTAACTCTAAAGGTCTGACTACTACAGATATAATTATGGGGCTAAAAGCCAGCCTTATGAAGAAACTTAGGTGCTGGATGCTTGCTAAACTCATATGAACATACAAACGAGCAGGAGTAGGCCATTTGGCCCCTTGAGCCTGGTCCGCCATTTAATAAGATCATGGCTGATCTGATAAGTGACCTCAAATCTGCACCCCACTTACCCCTGATAACTTATCACCCCTTTGCGTACCAAGAATCTATTCACCTCTGCCTTAAAAAATTCAAAGACTCTGCTTCCACCACCTTTTCAGGAAGAGAGATCCAATGACCCACAACCCACAGAAAAAAAATTTGCCTCGTCACTGTTTTAAATGGGCGACCCCTTATTTTTAAAAGGGTGACCTCTGCTTTACGGAATGCTTCAATATTGAAAACATGGGCGGATTTTCCTGACATTATTTCCGGGCAGCACACAGCCTTCAGATGGAAAGGTTGGGTAAACGGAAGGGTGGAGTCTGGTTATGCTCAGTCTCTGCTCGTTTTATGGACAGCCCGGAATGCTCAGGGCTTCCCAGGGCAGGGGGGCAGTAGACTGGGGGAAACAAAGGTGAACTTGCACCTTCAACAGCAAAGATCAATTACTTTCATAGTATTGAAGCAGGAGTAGGAATTTCAGGCCTCTCACTTCTTTCTTGAATACTCTTGCCCAACAGACACATAGGCCAGCATTTTCTGTTCGGCGTGTGGAGGCGGGCTCTGCATCATTCCGATATTTCATTCGGTGGGTGCGCACTGGAGTTGGCTGCGCGCCCACTGAACTGTCAAAGGCCTGTTATGGCCATTAACACACCAATTAAACAATTTGACAGAGCTGCCGGTCCAACCTTAAGATTGCCAGGCAGGCAAAGAGCCTTTGCAATTTTCATGAAACCTCATCAACGGACGGGATGAGGTTTCATGAAGGGTTTATTAAATTGATAAATATTTATTGAACATTTGATAAACATGTCCCAGCTCATGTGACGCTGTCACGTGAGGGGACATGTGTAAGAGAATTTTTTTTTTTTTAAATTCTGAAGTTTCACACTCAATTTAATCTCCCTGAGGCGGCTCTATGCCTCGGAGATTTCTACACACTTTCACATGCGCGAAGGAGCACAGGCTCACTCTCCCTCCTCCCCCCGCCCACACAGGTAGCGCTACCGGATGTGCGTCACACTGGGAGGGCCTTAATTGGCCCGCCCACGTAAAATGGCAGCATGCAACCAATCACAGGCAGCAATCGGCTCCATGCCCACACCCACTCCCAACCGGCCCACTCAACCGGGAGAAAATTCTCCCCGTGGAAATCCAAGGTACTGGCACTGGAAGATCTGAGGACACCCAGTAGAAAAAGGTGAAGAGGGACACAAAGGTAAGCTGCGGCATTTTTAAAAAGCTTATGGGGCTGAATTCCCCCCCCCCCCCCCCCGTTTTGTAGGGGGGGTGGGGGAGAGAGTTGATGGGTGGGTGCATACAGGCGCGCTTCCAAACGGCGCTCCCGATTGGAGGCGCGCCACCATTTTACGTGGGTGGGCCAATTAAGGCCCGCCCAGCGTGACGTCCGCACGGAAGTGCTATGCGCTCCCTCTGCTGGTGGGGTGGGGGGGATATCCCAAAATCAAGAATGCACTCTTTCACGCATGCGCACAGAAGAGTGCACTCATCTCCCTGAGGCTAAGTGCTGCCTCAGGGAGATCGGCTCTAAGTGTAAAAAAGATAAAAATAGAAAACTAAAATTTCCCTTACATGTCCCCTCTTGTGACAATGTCACATGAGTTGGGACATGTCCATAATTTTTACAAAATCTTTATCAAAATTTTTCAAACCCTACATGAAACCTCATCCCGCCTGTGGCTGAGGTTTCATGTTTTTTCTAGTTCCCGCTGGGGCTCCTGGCCTGCCCGCCAACATTAATTAAAGGACCTGCCCATCCAACCTTATTTAATTCACCCAGTCAATGGCCTCAATTGGCCATTGACAGGTCGGCGGGCGCACAGCTGATTTCACTGCGCTCCCGCCTTCCTGAAAATTTAAAATCAAGAGATCCCCCGACGTCACCTTGCATTATTTTATGTGTCGGCAAGCGGGCCCCGCCCCCACTCACCGACTCGTAAAATTCTGCCCAAAAAGTGGATCCTTAAGCCTCAAAACGTCCTGGTTGCGCTGGCGGACATGAAGCTCTGATATGCACTTCAGGCCTCTCAGTCCTCCAAATGCATTCAACTTTCCTCCTTTTTTGCCAGCACAAAAATTTCAGGCCCATCAGTAGAGAAGTCCAATCTCTCAAAAACATAAAACTGTTTTAATTGGGCGATTATAAAAGCAGCAAAAAAGTAAAATTGCTCAAAATAAAAACACAGGCCAGAATTTTTTGGCCGTTGGCCTAGCGCATCATGGCGGCTGAGGGGGGTGGGGGACAATATGGAGAGATGGCCAAAAATTGATTTCATGCTGTCGTGAAACCAGTTTGCGATTGTCCACTCCACCCGTCAATGGTGGGCACCATTTCCCACCACCGTACATCAGGAACCTAATATCAATACTTTAGCATTTAATTCTAAGCTCTGCTCACCAGAATCACCACCGCCCCCGCCCCACCCCGCCCCCAAGTGAATCATCCGGGCATGTTGGTGTGACTGCAGGCCAATTTGTTTCACAATTGAACATAAGTGACATGCACTGGCGGGCTGCACTTCACTCGAGACTTCGAGGTTTGTTTGCTTACCTTGCTTCAGGCAGCACTCAGTCATCAGCACCAGGCTTCAGAGAGAGCACCACATCACTTTTAGGGGATCTCACAGGCAGGTCTCTACCTACCAGACCAGCCGTAAGGTGGGGGAGGGGGTGGCTTTTCAATGGCTGCAGGGTTCGGGCTTGCTTGGGGAAAGGGGAGAAGTGGCCTCAGACAAGGGAAGAGGCTGCAGGGCGAAGGCTGTACTGGGGAAGGAGGGTTTCCCAGGGTGTGTGTGTGGGGCACATGTTGATATGTGCAAGTGGCCTCAAGATACTGAAGACTGAGGAGGCAGTCTCCAGAGGAGATGAGGCCAAATGGAGATGCGAGGGTGAGAGAGAGAGCGCGCGAGTGGTGATGTCCCTTGAGCTGACAGTGAGTGAGATGCCAGTGAACATGTGATGGCCCCATGAGTGAGAGAGCTTAGAGTGATAAGATGGTTGCCTTACCCCAGTGGCATGGATGAGATCATTCATCCATTTTCTGCACTGGATGGCCAACCTCATGTGTGCAGCATTGGCACTGACCACCTCTGCCACCACCTCCCAAGCCGGAGCGGTAAGACTAATGGGCCCCCTGAAGCCAGAGCGGGGGTAGAGGACATTGCGACGGGCCTCCATGGTGTCCAGAAGCCAACCAGGGGTGCGTCACTTAATTGGGGAGCTGCACACTTCTTGGCTTTTGGAGCTACAGCTTCACATAGGACGGGCTGCAAGCATTGAGAAGTGTGCACGCGGCTACAGTTTAAATATGACGTCCCACGTGAGGAAGCGGCAATGTAATGGTATGGCGGGCGAATCGGAGGCCACCTGCCAGCGAGGCCGCGTGTTTCCTGTGGCTGCATAATTAATGAGGCGGGAATGGGACAATACAGCGCGAAAACCCACCATTGTGGCCGGTGGGTAAAAAAACAACTCCCACCCACCCCCGCCCCACCTCCACACTTTGTGCAAACCTGGGACGATTCCGCCCACAGAAAAGAACACTCGAACTATTTGTCTCATTCCAGGTACTCAGCATCACACAGCAGGTCTCAGTAAGGTGCAGCAAGAGGATCGGTTCTGTGTCCAAGTGGAACACAAATTGATTTACTATTTATTCGACTGACAGCACTGAGCAAAAGAAAAAAAAAGTCGCAGTTGTCTGTGCCACAGGAGATTGGGTTCCTATATCACTGTCAGCTACATTAACAGACTTCCTGGATTTCAATTCAATTAGAGCAGCATTCTCAAGCATTAATAAATCAATATTGATGCTATTTCGATATATTTTGAAAGTATTTCATTAGATGCTTCAGTTTGAAGATTGATGGTGGATTAGAACTTGACAAGACATGACAGCATCTACTACATAATTTAGTGCTACCCTGATGGCAATAATCTAAGTGTAATTGCATTATACTACATAATATTATTTTTTTAAAAAGGCAAGAAGGAAGGCTAATTCCTTTTGCTGTACTATAACTTTCAACATGCACCAAATTTACTAATCGACATCCTCGTGAAATTGAAAGGAAATGCCCATTTTAACCCTATGAGCTTTATCAGTTCTAGTCAATATTGAAAGGTTTAGGGAATTATGGTGACTGGGTGGGTGACTTCTCTCAGTGATTCTCCCCATTTCCAACATCACTGTCCCCTCTGAGAAGGAAGAAGCTTCAGGAATCAACCATGATTTCTTTTCCCCTCTATGTCTCTTCCACATCGACATGTTATAAAGAGATTTCAAAACTGTTAAAAGGGGACTTCTTCACCATTTGTTAGATGGTTTTAGTTCCTTAATGAACTGCTCTGGAAACTCTGGTTTGGAGTCACTGTAATGAAATGTGAAGGTTTGCACGTCATCAGAAGCAATGTTTGCTATGTACAGCACAAACCTTTATGCAGCTTTTGGAAATTGCGCTCTTCACTCGCTGAGAGGTCTCAGGGATTCCTGTATACAATTTGATACATGCACCTATACCTGTTGAAATTTGATAACCAGCCCATGGGCAAGGGTATACAAACACTGTCCAATCTGCTAACTGACACAATGTGACAGCTAGTCTGATGATGTACTTGAATCATCAACTGGCACACAAGAATGGGGCATGTTCAACCTCAGCCAGTCAGTCCCCAGTTCACAAGTTAATTGCTCCCAGTAATTTACAACTGGCCACAGCCAAAGTCGGCTAACAAAAGATTTGGGCGTCAGATGATTTCTGGTTGGGTGTCCCAGTTGCTCCCAGTGTACACTTGTTATTCTGGTTAAGGGCAGGTTAGATACAGATGCAGCCTTCAACCAGTTTCAACTTATTTTTCCTTCTTGGTTTTCAAAACTATACCTGATACAGAATGGCAATGCATTGCACGTATAAGGACCACTGTAAATGTGCCTAGTAAGTTGCTATTTCAAATCACTAAATTGATGTTTCTACTCAAGGTTCATTAGTCAATTGGTACATATGAATAAGCTGCGTAGGTTATATGTGTGGTCTAAACACCGAGTTGACAGAAGTGAATATTATTTCACTCACAATAGTCTCAATCCTGTTGGAGCAAGCTCCAAAGGGGTGTGTATCACGGATTATAGCCCCTGAATGTGCAAGCACAGTACAGCTGAGATGCACAGATGTCAATATGAAATAAACACCAAAGTGAGTGAGGTATTGTTTGAAAGATATTAACATGAACTATAAATTAAGAACTGATTTGATGAAATTTTTCGTCATCTTAAGGAAAACTAGTATGATGGATGGAGAGAAACTATTTCTACTGGTTGAGGAATCTAAGACTAGGGGATAGCCAAAGAATGAGAGCCAGGTCACACAGGGTATTAGGTCACACTTCTACATACAAAGATGGTAAAAGATTGGAACTCTTCTGCAAATGGCTGTTGACGCTGGGTCAATTGTTAATTTTAAATCTAAGGCTGATAGATTTTTGTTAACAGGGGAATTACAGGAAATGGGGTAAATGCCCAAATGGAATTAGGTCACAGATCAGCCCTGATCTCACTGAATGGTGACAGAGGCCAGTGGGATGAAATGGCTTCCTCCCAATCCTATATAAGTTATGTACTATTAACATGCTCAATAGTAATTTCAAACCAGTTTGAAGTCACATACTCAGGGCTATACCACTTCTCGCATTCCAAAATTCATTGAATATGTTTGCACTTGATAATACCTTCACAGAATAACTATTTTTTGTCATGCATTATTTATATGTATTTACATAGTTTTTGGTTAGCCGGGGAAACTGATTTTTTTAAATCACAAATAGAAATTAATTTGATGTTTTTTACACTATTTGCTTTGCTTCAAAAGTATGTGATGTCACACAAGTAAATATGAAAAAGACATCTGCATGGCTGGGTTTAATCATAATACTTTTCCAAATTATTGTTTTATACTGACAGATTTTAAGAGCAGTAATGTCAGAATTATAGCATCATATCTTTTTAATGGACTCAATTTTTAGAACAATAGTTCTTCATTCAGTTGCGCCAGTTCTTGCGTACACTTAATCACAACACAACCTATTAATCATAGAATCACAACCTTACAGCACAGAAGGAGGCCATTCAGCCCATTGTCTGTGTCTGCTCTTCAAAAGAGCTATCCAGTTTAGTGCCACACACCAGATTTTTTTCCCATAAGCCTGCAAATTAATTTTAAAGTCAAGTGAAGTAGCAAAAATATAAAAGGAAATGATAAAAGAACATTAACAAAATTCAAATGTGAAAATACCATTCAGCGAGTTAAACTCATTCCCACCAGGGCTGAATCTTAATTCCCAAAAACAGTCAAGCTGGGGTTATGTCAGAGGTTAAAATGCAAATAATCTGGAACAGGAACTCAACCTGCTAACTATTGGGTTTAGTGGAGGTAGGATAAGGGTCAGGTGACTAACCCACTTATGGGGAGTGAGTTGGTTATTTAAATGTTATATTGAGGCTGTGTGCCTTCATTTTAACAGTCATTCTACCTCAAATCACGGGTAGCCAGATTTTCAGGGTCTCGGGAAACTCAGCAGCTAAGCCGAGCCAAAGAGGGACGAATCCAAGATGTAAGTGTCTTTACAGCATGGCTTGTGAGCCAGGAGGAGCAAGAATGCACCAACAAGCCCCAAGTCCAACAAACTATCCAGTAAATACCCTCCCACCCCACTCTTCAACCTGTTTTCTCCTTTTGACCACCATGGCACCCTTTCCCCACAAGTGGGATCTACTCCTGGACCACCACAGGACCCTTCTCTGTGATCTGGACACCTTGAACCACCCCATCTGGGACAATGATAGCCCCCCCCTTACCTGCCCCAAAAGATCTCTCTCCCCCAATATACCTACCTCATAGGCTTCAGCTCTGAAGCAGTTTTTCATCCAAAAAGTAGTTGGGAACCCCATTGAAAAGAATTACAAGTCCATTCTCTTGGGTTTCCCAACCTCACAGCAACACCCTTCCCCTGACCCCATCCCCTTCAGGCTAAAATTCAGGACTGCATGCTAGTTTGGCTCAGTGATATTATTCTTGCTACAAACATAATGGGTTTAAGACACTTTCTGTGAGCACAATCAAATGTATGCAGTATTAATTTCATCTACTGGATAACAGTAGATCAAATATAGCTAATGGAAGCTTATTTTTGCCACTGCACTTTTGTCTTTAACATTCTCTTATCGATAAACTAAAATTTGGATCATTTTCTACTGGGGTTTACACCCAGGACTGTCCACATGAAGCCAAACCTGATATCCACTACAGAATGGAATCATTTAATTTAATGTTCAAGCCAGAATAAGTCACCGTCACTGCATCAATTACTGTATAATGCCACACTGTGGACTACTGGTGGAAGAAAGCCTGCAAGTAAACTTTGTTGTGAACTGATACCATTGACAATTACCCCAGATACTAGAGAGAACAAATGACAAGCTCAAAAACTGGTACATAGCCTGTATCTAACTGTGCACATCTTGATCGCTGTTAATCTTGTCAGGAGATCCGACAGTTGAAACATGAACAATTGTAACGTCTACTTCCTATGCTTGGCTTTTATACTCAGAGGCCCATCTGATTAGTACAAGATCCTCTAGGTTTGCTAATGGTTGCTCACATATGTACACAAGATATGATCTGTAATAAAGACAAGGAAGAATCAAAACAAAAATGGAAATATCACAGTAAGCAGGACTTGCAGCAACAAGATATCAGCTGGGATCAAGCAGCTGAATTTGAAAAGAACAGAAGTATGGCGAGTTTTTTTTTAAAAACCAAAATCTCCCAAACCAACAGGAGACCTAGAAACAGTAATAACTTGGCTCAAAAGTGAAGAGACTTTGTTTAGATATTTTAATTGTCATATTTTAAATAATTAGTTTTCTTTACATTTTTTTTTTTAAAACAGGTAGTTCTCCAGGTGGTTAACTATATTATGCATCAGCTTGAAGGGATAACATGACCATTGTTAATCTTTCAGTGGAAACACTAACATATATCAGTGATGTGTACCAGTAGCAACTGTTACTGCTAATAGACTCTGTTAGAATAGAAGGAGCCAAAACTGTAAATAAAACATTATTTTATAAAAATGACCAATACCCTGGTGTGATTTCAAGGCTGTAATTCAACAATAGCCAGATGATTACTTGAACTTCACTCTTATGTTTTATGATATCAGCCAAGCCCCTCATTAAACTGCAACTATTTAAATCACTCCCAGGTTCCCATTGCTATCTGTATTGCCTATCTTTGTTCTTTTCCTTGTGAGGTTACTAATTTGTAGATGATTGCAAATTTCAAAAATATTTCAGCCTTTTTAAAAACTACCGACTCATACCGGTTTTATACAAGGACAGCATGCACTCCAGTCTTTTCAACTTTCTAAGTGGGCATTTTATTCAGCAGCTCAATGGTAATTCCTTCCTCTGACTAAGTAAACCTATTTCTACATCATCCACCCATTAATTGATCTATACAAAATTGACAAGTCTTACCTTAATCCATTTAAACATTACCATTATTTCAGATGAAGAAATGTCACATTTAACCTTTAGATAACCACATTCCACCCACTATCTTTAAACCTCAAAAAACACATTGCACCTACTGCCATTATTCACATTTCACTTACTACCTTTATTAAATATGTGACACTTGTTGCCTTTAAATCCATTGTATCCAGCTTCAGTGTTCAGCACCCTCAAAGGCTAGATGGTATGCTTCCATTTGAAACTGGTGTTGTCATAACTAGTATAATGGTGACACCGCCTTCATGATATCATCACCATAGTTCTACAGAAGCTTAAAGGAATAGTCACAGCTAGCAACTGAATATGTTGGTATTATAGATAACAAGCAGTGCGTACTTTCCTGATCACTTTCTCTCTCTGTGGCTTGAACATCATTGTTGATTTTTCATCTCTTGTAGACCACTGAAGCCTATAAATGATTGCTTTAGCTCAGGAATTAGTGGTTTGGGGAACATTTGGTTCAAACCCACCACTACACACTTTAGTTAATACCACTTACAGCAACACATTCTATCTTAAATACCATCATCTAATTGGCATTTAATGATGACACCTTCTCATTGGACTGGATCCCAATTGCACCTTGTTGTTTACAGACAAGGGAATAGCCAATAAGATTGCAACATATAAATTAATTATCTCAATCTGTTCATTTATTACATATTTAAGTGGCTACTTTTGTTATTGACTCAAATTGGCTGTTAAAGTTAAACTTGCTTTTTTATATGGCAGGAGCCTTCAAAAATACCCAAAGCTTAAATGTTCAGTCAAAGCTAAAGTTGGTTCCAATTTCCATTATTTTCTTTAGTTTTGTCTATTTCCTACAAAACACTTCTTTAAATAATTTTACTTAAAACAAATTCCCAGAAAATATAAATTCCCATTTCAACTGTTAGTATTAACAAATCAGCTCAGGAATCTCTTAATAGGTGCAAAATTCAAGTAGCTGAAAATGATGGGATTTTACAGTCAGAATTGAAGCTCAAGGTTTAACCAAACAATTTCCTTGGGTCGATTGACATATCTTAAAAGGATTATTTCTAAGTATTCTCTATTCTCACTATTAACCGTAGTTAATATGTTTGTGGACACTTCCTTCTTGCATGATGCTTAATGAAGCAAGAACTTACCATATTTGATATTATACATGTCACTCTTTGAACAGTAACAGAGCTCTATTGACTTCACTACCTGACGTGGGATTGGGTTTCTGCCCCACAGTTACTGATTTATGAGTGTCTACTTCTGCTGACACAGCAAATACATCAGAGTAGCTCTAAACTGTTCCAAGAGACCACTAAAGAGGAAAGCAGGTTACTGTGATGTAACAAATACAATACCCAAGAGTTCGTACCGTGATGCTGAGATTAAAGCTTTTACCATTTGCCTTGTTTGCAGGTGCACAGATCAGTGGTGCAGAGACCATTGTGGGTTAGTCACACACCAGTGCCAATGCATATTGAATGAGTTAAGTAGAATATAACAATGCAGTTATTTCAAAAGGTCTGCAACTGACCTTAATGATCCTGAAAGAACTGATTGCTGGTTGGCACTTTCATTTTGTGCTGGAGTCACATAGCATGTGGGTGTGGAAAGAGTTCAAAATCAATATGACTTTGCTATCAGGGTCATAAAGTACAGCTTCAGCAAATTTATTTACACTCAGATTCTTTGTCTTTAACATTCTCAATGCTTAATAAACCCCAAAATCTGCTATTACAAAGTAGAAACCACACTTGATAAAGCCATGGGAAAAGCTGTTGATCTTATACCACTTAACCAAATCGCAGACCACATTTATTAAACCTCTCAAAACCACAGTTACATAAATTTAATATCTAAACACAAGTTCATACACCTGAAGTGTCAGAAACTGAGCAAGTTCGATGGATTGTGGCTTGAACCAGAATGTATTGGTTAGGCTCTTTTCCAGCAATACCTTTCAATAGCCAACAGCAAGGATACAAGAGCTGTGATTGCAGCTGTCATAGGAACCGCTTAGCCAAGACTACCAGGACAGCCTGGAGATATCTGAGGTCGAGGGAAGCCCAATGTATTATGAAATGGCGAAGCATCTTAATCTTTGAACTTCAGGTTATTAAAATATTGTGGGTTTGAAAACAGAAGCCCTCATTGTCCTCCGGTTCCCATAAGTAACCCTTGTGTATATCAACCTAGTTTAAAAACAAGGTTTTCCTAACCCACACCCAATAATGCTTTTCCACTATTAGCAACCTATCCAGGGTGCATTTCATGCTAGTGTTAATCTGAACACATTTACTGTGAGATAATTTTCTGCCCAAGGCATAACTCAGGGGCATGTCTTGCTTTATAATTTCAATTTAAGTTGGCATTTCAAAGAGTTTTAATCTTGTACAACTTTTGAGCTCATGATTAGAAGACCTGACGACAAATCCTAGTTGAACTTATTGACAAAAAATCTTCCCTCAAGTGGGAAATTTACCAGTTTCTGTCAGATCATCTGCAAGGTGGAAGCAAAATTATAGATGGAGGGATTCTTTCAAACATGGATTAAATGTAGGTAAATCACTAGTAATTATTACTCTGACAATGCATGGAAATGTTTGAGAACTTTATCTTCCAACTCAGGAAGTAATGTGGATGGGATATCTTGCAGGGAGGGCCTATTAAAGGAAGTAAAGAGTCACATGCAAAGAAGAAAAAGACAGCAATCCTTTTGAGCTTCAATCTGAGTACCATATTTTCTTTCTTAAAGGTGCTTTGATTCTGGAGAGAATCCAGAGTTGACATCATGTAATTAGAGGCCTTCACTCATTCCAGACTCCCTATTGTTGCCCTCAGAGGAGGGCTGAGTAAAGACTTCTTGGTTCAATTCCAGATTGCTTCTGGGACAGGTGCCTTGGATATACATCAATGGACCACAGCAAGTCTAGAATCCACTTTGCTGGAATCAGATTGATTGAGTTTTCACCATAGAGTGAAAGCCTCTTCTTCTGAAGGTACATTGATTCCAAAGTGAGTCCAAGTTGCTCTGAAGTGCAATATTGAAATAAGCTGTCAGCACTGACTGATAGGGGGTAAGGATGTAGAAATATTCTATCTAAACTCTACAACTTAGAGCAAGGACATGAGCTATTTCACAGGACCATCAAAACAATTGCGACCCCCCTTGAAGCAAAGGGATGTGGAATGGCTCCATTTCACTTGTATGAACACGTCTTTGTCTGCATTTTATTCAGTGAAGCATTGATCTGAATGAGCTTGATTGCTGATTAAGTAGTTGTATTTATTGATTTTGAAATTCAGCTTCAGCTTCTTGTTTTATATTCAGGATACTTTACAGCATTAGAGAACTCATTCATCAATTCAGCTTTGCAATGATAAAGACACCACCTTGCTCTGCTTCACACTCAAAAAAGATCTTAAAAACATTTTGCTAGACTATCAAGCAGAGTGAGAACAGGTCTAAGGGGACTCATTCATGCCTTGATGGAAATGGCTATGGCTCTGAAAAATATTAATCTGTCGGTATTTCTGCAGCTGTATTGCTCTATTAATACTTTCAAGACTGAAAGACTTTTTAGTGGAGCTGAGTGAATAGCCTCTCATTAAACCTGAGGCCAATCCAAACCAGTAAAATTGCTATTCTATCCGTGCCAAAATGAAAATCTGGCTCAACTCAAAGTTTCCATTTCACATTTGAGGGGGATATTGGTGGGTGGGTTGGAGGGGAGATGGAGGCAGGTGCATAAGGCCTGAAAATAGCAAAACTGGCTTTGGTTCTCTTCAAATTGACCCAGTTCGCATAAGGTCAGGCTCTAGACATGTATTTTCTAATCTCAATCACTGTTTGGTTTTGAGGAGAGGAGATTTTTTTTCCCCAACAGATGTCTAATGCTACCATCAGTGCAGAATGCATTAAGTGCATTCCTTGTACACCTGTTTTCTGTTTATTTGTTATAGGTTTATCTCGCTATTTTCTATCTTTTATTTATATCTTAGTTGTTCACTAGTTTTGTGTTTCTACTTTCTTTCTTCTCTTTCCTTAATGTTAATTCTCCAATTTGCTAAATCTTTGATCATTAAAAATGCTGCTGGCAGACATTCTGGCAATGTTTGTGAATTAAATGTTGCAACAAACAGGTCACTCAGGTCAGTAATGGCACTAGGGATTTACAGTGAGGTCAGCAGGCAGAAAAGAAAGTCTGAAAACGTTTCAGTACCACTGAGTATAAATATTACACTGTTTAGGTGCACATGCATGCTGCTGTCATATTGGTTTAAACACAATCGACATTTAAAAATGGTATAATGGATATTTCACTATAATATTGCCACAGCAAGGAACTCTATAGTGTCACAATTTTAAATATAATTTGTTCCAATTATCAATTCATTGGCGAGATATGGCTTTTGTCTAAAATATGTAAATCACTGAATCACTCGGGGCAATCCTTTGGTTGTGACATGCTTTGGGGTATTCTGACAACATGCAAGATGCTATATAAATGCATATTCTTTCTTTACTTTCTGACTTCAAAGAATAGGAAGTGATTTATTTTTCTCTAGTCGAACCTTTACAAGCTGTACAGGAATACTGCAGAAGTCATTACAGGCTAAATAATAACGATTAAATGGATTGCTGTCAACATTGGAGGAGTACGTGAAGGTAGAAAGAAAATACCTTTATGGTAACATCTTAGGACAATTTAAGCAGTTACCATGGTGATGCTACCAGGACAAGCGTGAACTCAATGCCGAACTTAGTTGGCTTAGTATCATCAAAGATAACTGCGGAAAATGGGAACTGCAAGCAAAACAAGGTGAGCTGGTTAAATACATTTTCCTGATGAGAGAATGCCTTGAAGTATATGTTGGCAAAGCACCCATTTGACATTCTTATCCATTCTGTGCATGTGCAATACCATGTTCTTCGTATGCATGCTGCCATACTGGAGATGAATGAATCTAGTTTATGTCCACACTTTGCGTAGGATTCTTGTAATGGGATGGAAAATGCACAGCTTTGAAATTAATTTTAAAATACATCGTTATTGCGCATACAAATACCTTGGTCCAGTAAGTGTAAATGTTTGCTTTCAACAGCTATTACAGGGTGTGGATGTCTGATCTCCATACAACGTATAGTAAGGGTTGTGCATTCAATCTGCCAGGCAATTGGGTATTTCTGTCTCATCTCTGTGGCAGCCTGACAGGACTGAAATCCTTTACTGGACTGCTATTATGTCTGTGTGTTAAATGTAAGACATTCCAACAGATATATGCATATAAAATCCTTCCGGCAATCGAGCAAGTATGAGTATATCTATTGTTATGGTATGATAAGACGGAGGATGTCTCCTTAAAATTTAAATTAAATTTTGGAATACCAAAGATTAAGATTAAAATCTGCACCTGAAGGGCAAATAAATCCAAACATTCGTCCCCCATGATTAGAAATGTAAATGACCAAGCTTTTCTCTTCATTCATAATGCATTGGTGGAAAATTATATTGTATAATGCACATGCTAGTGACTTAACATCACAAGAGACAGTCCAGTTAATGACTGAAATATTTGCATGATTAATTTTCACAAGGGAAAACATAGTGTTCTTCAAAGATTGAAATAAATCCAGCTTGAAAAAAGTTGCTATCTAGGATAATTGTCATTCCTATACATCATTGCTGTAAAACTAAGGACACATGAGGTACGCAAGTATGTTGTTCAATAGTAAATTGATAATGGAGCAATCCAAAAATTCCTCTCTACTTTCTACAGAATACCCCCAAGCAGTATTAAAAAAAATTAAGTACTTAAGGTGAAGCATAGTAACGGTAATGAAATATTTTCTTCCAATTTGCACCCAACAATAGCTTCAAGTACTCTTGGGTCAGGTCAGAAACAATGCTGAGCCCTGCATTCTAACCTCAGTCCAATATCAGCACTTGAGATAGTGGGATTTGTGCTAATTTTGACCAACTTGAAGCCGCTTAAGGGGTTTTTCTTGTAGATTCCTGTCTCGTGGGACCTATCCAGACTAGAGGGTGGACAAATGAATCCTATCTTTCTGGGCTGGATTTTTACATTGCTTAACCATGTATTAAAAATCTAGAAGAATGGCTGGCTTTGTGCTAATGTAAGAATAACATATAACTGAGAGCAAAAAAAGCAGCCCTGTAAATTAATCAAAACTTTACGGTGACATTGTAAACAATGAGTGTAACAAGCTGTTTATAGATATCTCCTAGACTCAACAACTGAGTTACAAGATTATGCTTGTTTTCGGCCAATTGTATTTCCATAATAACGTGACCACACATTGGCTCTGACCAATAATTTTGGCCAAGAAGTTTAAATCAACTTACAAGAAGATCTACCTGCAATTTTGCCAGCACAGGAAAGTTGCCAAGTTTTAAAATTTAGTGAAGACATCACGTAATTTACATTTTTTTCTCCAGCAAACGGATGATATTAGCAAGGGTCTGTGTGGCACTGTTACTTCAGACATGGTGCCCAGTAACAATATCAAAAGAAAGAGACCGTGACTGCTGGTAGAAAATTTGGTATAAAGAAATATTGCTTTAATATAGCTTAAACTAACATCTGTATAGTTTTAATCATGTTATTCTACAGCGTGAATTATCAGACAAGCTATTATCTAGATTTTATTGCAAATTAGGCATCTGAGTGCACAATTAGGTCTGTACAACCTGACTTCTTTTTTGTATTTAACACACTTTGATAATTTTTTTTCCACCATAAGTTCCTACGTCCACATTTATAATGGGTTTTTGCCTACATAAACTTAACACACTGGTCATCCAGTCTGGCCACCAGGTTCCCACAAGTCGATCAGTTAGTCCCAGTTGTAGCAAACCTCAAACCAGGTTTCCACTGCCAAACCCCAGGCTTTCTCTTCATGGTGAGAGGTCAACTAACTGTCCATGCTGCCAAACCCCAACAGCCCGACTTACAATACCGCCCAACTCGAGGACCGAAATCCTACCTCTGCCAAACTCCCGCGCCATCCCCTCATGGTACCAAAACTGAGGACTACCCCCAAACCACCTCCACAGTACTGCTACAAGATTTACCCTGTATCCTCTGCATTAAAAATGATGAGGGGTAAATAAATAGATAAAGGAATATGTACAGTATTTCAAAACTGCTAACCCAGGGACTGAGACGGTGCTGGATTTCGGAGCTTGCTGGGCTTCAGGTCGGCCGGTTTGGGCCACAGGCAGTTCGAGCCAAGCCGGATAGGGTAATGCCAAGGATCTCTTGTAGCATGAAAATAAACTGGCATGCAAGTGGCAAAGCAGATAACAAGCCCGGCATCACACTGCGCCAATGCAATGGCTAGCCAAATTGTCCAGGTAAGTTTTTTTTATTTTACTCAATTAAAATTGATGCATGGCACATTCTAAATATATATATATATTACATATTACTAGTATACATAGTATATATATATAAAATATGCATATAATACACTTACAGCTTACATTGAATTTACAAAATTGTAATATTCAGTCGCAAAGCATCAGTAAAAAGCTCAGAATGCAAGGCAATAAAAATGTATTTTGACTTGTTCAATCACTATAGAGACATAGATGTTATCTTCTACATGGCATAAACACCCTATTTCTTTAAACCCATGAACTTCTGACTCACCACAACCAACATCATGGGAAACCGACTAATGATATGTTAAAAATATTTCGTCTGTGTGCAAATCCTGTCAAATGTTTCCATTAAAAGGTACTCAGCTTAAAATTGGTCTGCTCCTTTTTCAAGCACTGGGGTCATGATGCACAATCTGTCTGAATCTCGTCCCACTGAAGCAGGCGGCACACAAACTTTATGTTGCTCCTCATTTGCATGGCTGTAGCATTCAACCGAGCGTGACCTGTGCTGATGGCTGGCAACGTGCTCAACAGGGGGCCCAGCAGCATGGCGGTTAGCACCTCTTCCAGCTAGCCTGTGCCTCTTTAATGCAACTTGTCCTCCTTAAAGAGGAACTGCATTCATTAGAGGGAAGCTGCTGCTGCCTGCCCCTGCAGGATAACAGGACAGAGGGTGGTCTCCCAGGTTTTCAAAGATGCTGCTGGCGGCCTTGGCGCAGGAGGTTGATGGAGGAGGGATGCTACGTTTCCGCCGGTAGCCAGGAGTCCTTAAGGAACACCCTGCGAAGGGAGTGGGAGCAGGTGACCAGGCAGGTCAGTTCACGGATGCTGGCTCCAAGGGCTTGGCAGCAGTACTGTAAAAAGTTCAATGACCTCAGGTGGGTAGTCAACATCAGTTAATGCACTGTCACATGACATCTCCTACTGACCACACTACTAACCTCTCACACTTCTTAATGCTCCACTTCCCCATCACTCACCCAGCAGCACTTCCTAGCAGACATGGCTTAGGCCTAACATTCACATATTCCACATCATCCTCATGCATCGTCCAATAATGCTACCCTCATATCCAGCACCCGCTGCTTCCACATGCTCCCAGCTATTCAGCTATGGCAAGCTCATCATCCAAGCACAGTATGCCACGATGGCTGATATTCTTCCTTCCCTCTTACAGGACAAGGTTACCCATAACTGCAGGAACCAGACCAGAACCGAAGGGCAATAGGTATGTGTACATCAGCTAAGCCCAATGGAGGAGACCATGCTCCATGCCATGGGCATTGGGCACCACCAAAACCATTCAGGACAAGGTTATGTTTCTGACTATAGGCCTTCCCAAATCCCACCTCACCATCACCCAGCCACCTGGGGACTGCACCAAGCTGCAAATGGTGTGATCATGGACCTCCTGCTTTCCACGCCAACCCCCATCCCCTCGTCTCAGCCCTACCCTTCCAATTATCTGCTTTCAGATACCTAAGAACCACCACCTAATCAGCCACTGCAAGCTCAAGGAGAAGGATGAAAGCTGCACCAGGCCTCTGATGAAGAAGGACCATCACTTGAGCTGAGCCACCAGTTCAGGTACTGGCACTGCCCATACCTTAAAGGGTCATATAGAGCTGTGGGATCTGCACTTGGTGAGTCACCAGGCACGGGTGGGCTGCAGCCAGGTTGGGGAATAGGGTAGTTTATTCACCAACTCCCCAGATGTCCAGGTCACAGACACATTCCACTACAGAGGACTCAGATGAGGAGCTCAATGGGGAGGCCTACAAAAGAAGGCTGATGAGTATTTACACTAAGGTGCTTGGTGCATTATCTGGCCTCTTGTCATTGAAAGGAGCAAGAAAGAATTGGGTTCCAATGTAGCACAGGGCATTGTGCAGAGCTTGGAACCCATTCTTCCGACTGTGGATGTGGTGGCCAGCTCCAGTACCTGTAGACCCAGCTGTACAGCATCTGGTGACCACTGCCTCAGCTTTCACTGCTGCATAAGCGAAAGCCATCCAACGTTTCAGTGTTACAGTGGAAGTTTAGATGAAGGTCATGAGATCCACGCTTGCTGCCATGTAAGCTCAGACGGCTGTCAACACAGCTGCAGGGCTCAGTGTTCAAAGCAGCAAGCAGGTTCTGACAGTAGTCCAGCAATTTGTCCAACTTTCCCTAAGGAGAGGTTTTATCACACAGTGAATGGTGGGATTCTGGAACATACTGCCTTAAAAGGTGGTGAACACCAAAATTGTCATCACATTTTAAAAACCTTTGGAAACGCACTTGAGATGCTGTAACCTATGGGGCTACGGACCAGGAGCTGGGAGATGGGATTAGACTGGATAGCTCTTTTTTGGCTGGCACACACATGATGGGTCAAATGATCTCCTCCTGTGCTATGAATCTTTATATGTTCCCAATACATTCATAGGATTGTGAGTGGGAGGTCTTGTGGCGCAGTGGGTAGCATCCCTACCTCTGACCCAGAAGCTTGGGTTCAAGTCCTGCGCCAAGATGTGATGACCATGGAGGGTGTGTTCGTGGCGTGGTCAAGCAGGTTGATTATAAATCCTTCTAGAACACTGATGGCAGGTGGTAAGAGCAGGAGAATTTCTTGGTCAGCCAGTGCAGTGTGGTAGCTGCGGCGCAATAGCTTCTGACTCCACCTGCTAGCTTTTGCCGCAAGTTCCGTGGCAAGCATCCTCCTTGCTTCAAGGGACTGCTAGAGAGAGAGAGCGTAGAATTGCTGAGGCACCACCCCGATGAATTGGTAATGGCACCATGGAGCACAAACCGGCTGTCCTCTCTCCTGCTGTGTGGTACCAGCCCCGCTCACCAATATGGCGTCTGGTGTGATTTGTAGCAAAAGTGTGCGCATACATGCATAGCACGCCATTTTGGACCCCAAAAAGCATCCAGAGCACTCAAACAACTGGCCCCACCGATTCTGTGCCCAGTGTGTCCTTTTCTTTCCTGGGATTAGACAGTTTCTTTCTATCAAATGCAATTAGAAGAATGTTAAGGAATTTGAAGAAAATTTAGAACAAGCTCATTTCTTTCAAATCGTAAATTCTGTCATTTTCGTCATCATGGACTGCTCTAAATTCATTTAGTCTGTCGCGTGAAATGAAGAATCATTGGGAAAAATTCTCAAATTAAAAGATCCTGAAATTTCTCCTTGGACCATTGAAAATAATCAAGCAAAGCTTTTTATCATCAGTCTGACATTACAGCCTCACCATCTAATCCTGAATGGGTGCATTTGAAGGTAGCATTACATCGCTGGTTGTGTTCACGGATAGTATTACATGCTTTCCATCCAATGTTTGATCACCTATATCAACATTTGGGCCTCTCAGGAATAATTCTCTACCTTTTTTTAAAAGATGTTCAGCATTGTTTCTGATGGGCATATATTCAATGACATTGTGGGGAAAATCATTCTCCTAATTTCCAGGCTTACATAAAGCTTCTTGATTTTACACTTCCTTCCTCTTTGTCTCTGATTACAGCTTATGTTGTAAAGCCTGTATTCGTAGGAACAAAGGAACAGGAGGAGGCCATTCAGCTACTTGAGCCATTGAG
The DNA here is from genome assembly GCF_964194155.1 of Cetorhinus maximus. Lineage (NCBI taxonomy): Eukaryota > Metazoa > Chordata > Chondrichthyes > Lamniformes > Cetorhinidae > Cetorhinus > Cetorhinus maximus. The sequence goes on from NC_135899.1 coordinate 70,712,882, forward strand.
ATCATGGCTCCATCCACCTGCTTCAGCTCCATGTCCTTTTATAACCTTGCCTAGCAGGAGCCCAGAGCCTAGATTTTTGCAGAGCCATGGAGTCTCCATGGCTTATTCAAAATGGCGCTGGGAACCCGGATCAGGAAGCCATGTCCCATTTCCGGCAGATCCTATTTTCGCTGGCAGAGGAACAGGGGCAGGACATGACTCACACATGGGGAAATCCCAAATTCAGCAGGGCAATATGAACTCATTGCTGAGTTCAAACAAACCCATTTTCGATAGAGCGAGGGCCTTCTCCTGCAGGGTGTAAGTTATAAATTTTTGGAGTAAACATAAGTGCTTGCAAAGAGTGAGTAAGTCCTGTGGAACTGTCAAGCTGTCAAGTTATTTAAATCTCCTGCCCTTTAAATTTTGGAAAAAGAACAGTCTGCCTGTGAGTTGAAAAAATCTGTGCTTACAGCTTGTTGACATAACCCTAAGTCCTATCATCATAGCATGAATACAGCTTGACTGCTTCCACAAGCTGTTATTATCACAGTTGGGGAGCTGTAAGTTCACAGTTTGATTGACAGCTCCAAGAGGTTCGTAAAGGATAAGCTGTCTTTGATGTAGGGTTATAAAAGAAATGTTTGTTTTACAAGGGATTAAGTACTTGAGGAGATGTAAATGTATTGACTGGGTCTTTATGAATGAGTGTTTTTGTTATAAAGTCTGCAACAGATACTTAGAACTTTCTTTTATTTCATCTCAGCCTGGTTCCTATGGTGGATACTGGGTGAGTTGGCATGAAGGGTGTAAGGGCAAAAGGTGTTGGCATGAGGTGGGGCTAAGTTGGCATGGGCTCCAAGGGGCCATGGGGATGGGTGGGGTCATGAGTTGGCATGAAGTTGGCTTGGGGATACAAGGGGCCAATGTGGGTGGAGGGTGGAGCATGGTATGGGCATGGTAAGTGGGCAGGAATTGACGGGGTGTGAGGGGTGAGGACTAGAGGGTCTAATATTTAACAATACAACTGATCCCAGAGAACCAAGGCAGGCACTTTAACCAGTCTGCCTCATCACTCGGCAGCCCCCGTGGCTGCCTCCAATCTGCGTCCGAGGGCCCAACTCCAGCACACAGCTGCCCCACCCCACCCCCCACGTCTCTCCCCCCCCCCCCCCCCCCCCCCCCACTCCACCAAATGAAGATCCCACCATTCGGCACGCTATTCTCAAGGTGGGTATGGAGAGCCTGGACATTTCCCATCTCTGTGCACCCAGTTCGGGGGCAAAAATCCAGGCCTATCAAAGTTAGGTCTCCCACATTTGTGTTAACCATCCTTCCTGCTATTTTAAAGACCCAGATCACATCTCCTCTCAATTTTCATTTATTCAGTGAAAGTAAACTCAACTCTCTGAGCCACACCTGTGAGTTTAGAGCTTTCAACTTCCCTTCACTACCAACAAGTTATTTCTTCAAAGCATAGATCAAACTATTGATGCCACAGAAGAAATGATTTCTTCTGCAATAACATTCAACACTCCAAAATTGTGTCAAAGATTGATCTAATTGTTTCCATGATATTAATCTTCAGCCTTTGCAACCAGTTTAAAATCCAGTTGGAGACCATAATATCACTCAACGATGTGAGGTGAGATGAGGGGAAAGTAAAACCTTGTCAACCTCTGGCACCAGCTGGCACTTAGTCACTGGGGACATTTCTGGCAGCCTGGATTCAGGCATGCACCTGCCTTCTTGGCTTCAGGTTGTTGTTCTTTGACTCATCTACTTAATATGTCAAGATTTATTTGAGTTATCAAAATCTCCTACACTGGTCATTAGCAAAGTTGAGGTCTGAGCACAAAAGCAGTAGGGCAACAAAGTCAGAACAGCAAATATAAAGGAATGACAAATGGCAGAGACATAGGTGCCTGCATTACTGACTTATCTCGATCTGACAGGAAGCGTGCTACCTTAATGCTGTAGAACCAAAGGTGATTTTTTTTGTTTATAATACAAAACTGATGTAAGTGCATTCTCAACAAAAGTCAATTACAGTTTATCTGATCTTGTGTTTCTGAGCCAATTGAATCATAAGGTATTAACACAAGCAAAGAGTGTTGTGAAGAAATGAAATGCCTTACCCAAGACAGTAGTAGAGCAAAATCTATAATAGAGAGAAACTGTGATGCAAGTAGATCCATGTCAGCTTTTAAACAAGTAGCCGATGGATATTTGAAGAAGAGAAGTTCAAAAGGATGAAAAGGACAGGGGAATGGAAATAAATAAAGAGCTTTTTCAGAAAACCAGTACAGGTATGATGGACCAAATGGCCCTTCTCTGTTCTGTAGATTTTTCTGGTTCTATGACTGGTTAAACTGGATTTGGTAGCTAGGCATCAGTGGAACTCTCTGCTCTTGAAGTAAGCAACTTTAACACCTGACTTTAGTGCCATAGTGCTATGAATTTTGTACTCATGGGACTTATTTAAATATGTTTTATCACTGAAAAGTTCCATTGCAGCATAGAGTCTGCAAGTTTAGCACGTGCTCATTTAAAATAATTGGCTAGCACTAAATCACAAAATTAATGCAATATTACAAAAATTGCAACAAATCTGTGAAGAAAATAATAAGCTGTGGAACAATTTGCCTGGTCCTTAAAGCTCAGAACTTTTACTGTAACATATCTGAAGAAACAGAGAGGGAATCAAGTTACATTTCCAAAACACATCTTCTAAAATTGGATCCAGATTATTGCTAACAGATTTAAATCTGATCTCCTCAACATGACGCAGAAAGATCAGAGGCTTTTATTACTGGAAGATGCATGCAAACAATTAAGATTCACAGTAAAATAAAGGCTTGGGAAAATGCAAGATTAAAGAGACAACATCTCATTCTGTTGGCTTAGTGAGTCTGCAATTAAAACCCTTTAAAACATCAAATCTTCATTTGTCTGCAGCATTTGATATATATTTTACAACTAACACAAGCCAAGATAAATGTGCCAATTAAAAAGTGCTCTTACCCTTTGATTTGAAGAGACCGGTGGCTTTAAAACTGATGTTTTTCCACTTCTTAAAAACTCCAAATTTGTTCTCTTTTCTTGACCCCTTCAGGGGAGAGCAGGGCATTCTGGACCATGGAACCCTTCACGGTCGCCATTAGCCTCTCTCTCTCAGCAACAGGCTGACAGGGGTGGATTTCTGCAGATAAGATTGTTTCTGTCACTTTTTTTCTGAAATAGCTGTGCTCGAGTTGCTTCCCAGAAAGGGTAAGCTTAAACTGTCATTCCAAATCCAGACTTCAGCTTGTCAACCAGCACTGAAAGCAACACTGCAATGTCTTTTGAGTTTTTAACTATTTTTTTTTAAATTACAGTGTTATTTTTGGATTCTTGGGTGATAAAATACATTGAACAATAAATGAGTTATGACCCAGTTACCATCAGACAAATGAAAGTGCGTTTCCCAACAAATCACATGCGAATAATAAATTAAGCCACCCAATATTTATTGAAATTAAATAACTTTACCACATTAGGAACAAACGAGGCCATTTCATCCCTTGAGCCTATTCCACCATTCATGAACATGGCTGATCTGTGAACTAACCATGTACTCACCATTGCCCCATATCCCTTAATACTTTTGGTTAACAAAAATCTATCAACCTCAGATTTAAAATGAACAACTGATCTAACATCAACTGCCATTTCCTGAAAAGAGTTCTAAATTTCTATCACATTTAGCATGTAGCCAGAAGTAGTTTCACTCTATCCACCCTATCATTTTCCTTAATATCTTGAACATTTTGATGAAAACGCCACTTAACCCTCTAAATTCCAATCAATCGTGTAATCAATCTCTCCTCATCATTTAACCCCTGGAATCCAGTTTTTATTTGGGTAAAGAGAAGCTGAGTTAGCGTTTTGACTCCAACATGGCTCATCTTCTTCTGGTCCTGAAGAAGAGTCATATTGGACTCGAAACATTTCTCTCTCCACAGGTGATGCCAGACCTGCTGAGTTTTTTCATTGCTTTCTGTTTTTTAATTTCAGGTTTCCAGCATCCACAGTATTTTGCTTTTATTATATTCTGGTAAATCTACTCTGCACTCCATCCAAGGCCAATATACACTTCCTGAGGTGTGGTTCCCAAAACAGAACATGGTACTCCAGTTTTTGTTTAACCAGGGCTTTGTATAGTCGCAGAATAACTTCTACCCCTTTGTTGAAAATGTCAACAGAAATGAGTTACTTCACTTTTGAAAGTAATGTTGAACTTACAACACAGCTACAAATGTGTTAGCTGCACGAAGGACATAAAAGATGTTGCAAATGGATTTAGACAGATGGAGTTCTGTACAGTTTTGGCCTCCATACCTAAGGAAGATTATATTCCTTTTAGAGGGGGCGCATTGAAAGTTCACTGAATTGATTTCTGGGATGAGAGGATTGGTCTACGAGGAGAGATTGAATAGAATGTGCCTAGGCTTTCCGGAATGTAGGAGAATAAGAGATGATCTTATTGAAACATACTTGATTAGGATGCCTGGCATGGTAGAGGTATTTTTTTTTCCCTGGCTGGAGAGCCTATATAGAACTAAAGGGCCTAACTTCAGGATAACCAGCTGGCTATTTAGGACTGAGATGAGGAGAAATTTCTTCACTTAGAGGCTTGTGAATCTTTGAAATTCTCTAACCCAGAGAGCTGTGGATGCTAAGTCGCTGACTATTTTCAAGACTGAGATTGAAAGATATTTGAACTCTAGGGGAATCAAGGGGTAAGAAGATCGAGTGAAAAAGTAATGTTTAGATCAGGGATCAGCCATGAACTATTGAATGACAGAGTAGGCTCAAGGAGCCATAAGACCCACTTCGGCTCCAATTTCTAACCCACTGTGAAAGTAAAGTGGTGGGAACTGGTCACTCCAGCCTGTTTCACAAATCCACATGTTGATGAACATGAAGTGCCAAATTCTTGAAAGAATTTGTTAAATGAAAATGTGGAAGTGCCAAGCATAAGGTCTAAAGGTGCAGGGCATCAGAATGCTGACAAAAATAACTTTTTAAAAGTTTAATGGGATCACTAGCATTCCTTCAAAAAGATCAGTTCAAATCTCTCAAAGGAATGGATAACATGGTCAATGACAAAGTTCTGTCACAAGCACAAATAGCATCAAAGTATTATTAATTTAGAGGCTAACCCAGCCAGAGAAAGGAGATCCTCATCTTTTACCAACTGGGCAAGAAAGATATTAGCCCCGATATATATGAGGAGATGGGGAGGGTGTGGGGGTGGGGGTGTGGTAGGGGGGTGCTGGAAACAGCCAGGGTGCCTGGCAAGGCCAAGGACATGGAAATCCTGTCAGGCAGCTCACCACCACCTTGTCAAGGGCAATTAGAGATGGGCAATAAATGCTGGCCTAGCCAGCGAAGCCCACATCCCATGAATGAAGATAAAAAAAACCTCCTTCACATCTTGTAGTTCCACCTCCCGTCCAGCAACCAGCTGAACTGACGGTTTATCAAGAGGCAGACAGCGATCCTAGCAGCAGGAAACTGCAGCCAGGGCCCTGGGCGTCAGTCATGGCAATCGGGGAGGAGGAAGATTGGCAAGAGGGAAGGATGGGTCGAAATCGGAGATGGGGTCTGAGGGGGTGGCTAAAGATTGGAGGGACAGAAAGGGAGGCAGATGATTGGGGCCAGGGGATGAGAGGCTGGAGATTGGGCATGGGGGAAGAGTGGCTGCAATCAGGGTTGGAGTAGGCCAAAGGCTTTCTTGAGGACCTGACGACCCAAAATGCAAAATCCCGCCCAATATATCTGTGTAAATTGTGCCCACTATAAGTGGAGTTCATTGGACCCACTTCATACATTGGCAATTTCAATTTGCCCAACTTTGCACCAAGCTCCCACTCCTGTGCTCCACTGTCTGGGCAGTATTTAATAGAGGCGACAGGGGTTTCATCCAGAGGTTGGATAGCTGACAAGAACCCTGCATTGCCTCTTTGTGGGAGGGCCCACAAAATTAAGAGCCAATCAGGCACTTAACAGGGCAGTGGCAGGTCTTCCCCGCATCAAGAACCCAGGGGGCAGAAGTCCCGCCTGTTGACTGGCAGCTCTTCAGCTCAGCAGCGCCACCCGGGAGATGGTAGTTGGATGGGTGTTATGGGGGTCACGGTGGGGGGGTAAGGAGGGGGATCAGCTGCAGGGCAGGGTGGGTGGCTCTCAGTGGCCCGACCTTCCCATGCCAGGTCCCTGAATTAGACACTGATTGGCTTTGAACGAGGGACCCACCCTGGAAGCCCACAAGCTTCTACTTTTACCTTTTGGCCTTCCAGCATGGTGAGTCACCCGCCTGCCGCTAGGTGAATACCAGCGCCAGCGGAATGAGGCCCTTGAGTGGGCAACAGATTTAATTGGGGAAGAGGTGGCAAGGCAGCGGGGCTCTCACCCACAACCATCCTGCCTGAATAATTGCCCCCCCGGCAACAAATTTCCTTGATTGAGATCTGCTTATTCACATAACTTCAGTTGGTGTTGGCTGCACACACGCACTCATGTCGTCACCAATATGATGTCTGCGTGACCTGCCTCAGAAGTGCCTCAGGTGCCATTTTGGGATTCACATATCACCCCTAGCACCCAAGGTTCTACCAATCCGAATTTTGTGCCACAAAACTACAAACAGAGCAAGGAAATATCGCAACTTCTCTAAGGTGTTGATTCTAGCCCTGCCTGTCCACAGAAACTGGCCTGGCGGGTGGTTAAAATGGCAGTCGGACACATTCTGTTGCATCCTGCCACCATTTTAATTGCCAGCTTAATTGAGCACTAAGCATCAGCCTGCCTCAGACTTCATTAATATTTAAATGTATAGTCAAATAATGTGATTTGGACCAGGATTGTGCTTGTGATGCCTGGTGATGGAGCCGACAGTGGAAGTAGGTGACAAACAGGAACAGGACTGGTCAGGCCAACAAAAGTCGTTTGGCACAAAATTTGGGTTGGTGGAACCTTGGGTACTGGGGGTGACATAATCCCAAAATGGCATCTGAGGCAGGTCACGCCAGAGACTATATTGGTGATGACATTAGCGTGTGTGTACAGTGAACACCCACTGAAGATGTGTGAATAAGCAGATCTCATTCAGAGTACAATGCCAATTTGATGCCAGTGCTGCCATTTTGGGCCTCTTATCGCCAAATAGGGATGGCACTAAATTCCATTCTCCACATCTTTAAATGAAAACAATCTCTATTTGCTGATACTGTAGTCAGTTGACTCCAACAGCATTACTTCTCAGAGCTATCAAATACTGAAAATTCTCTGTTTCAATCAATTATATACAATTTATTGTATGGTGTTACTTTCACCAGTGATTCGATTGATTTACCAGTGATTCAATTGAAATAAAATAAAAACAAAAGCTTTGTGATAAAGGTTTCAAATGTCCACGATATGCATTTTGATCAAAACTACTCATCACCTGAAACTTTACATGTCTACCCAAGTTAATAAAAGGTCATGTGCCATAAAATCTGGAGCAAAAAAATTGTTTCTTTTTTACTGGATCACCCATGCCATTGCTCACAGTGAGTCTGATGTTGCAATCCTAGACGAGGCCCCCAATTTTGGTTATGATCCGATTAGTCACAAGTAACTTTTGTTGTAAAATAGACAAAATTTGAAATCCCAGTTACTTACTAAGAGAATAAAGCCACATGATTTTGAACAAACAATAGACATTTTTCTATACAAGAGTCAACAAAGAAAACAGTCGATACTAGCTACCTTATACACTAGCATCCAGAATTAACATGGGGTAAACATGAATTAACAGGCAAAGTGTGGTCGAACATACCACAAACTGCATATTAAATGGCAGTCACAATGAGGATAAATTGTTTTATATAGTAGGTTCACTCAGCCCCCAGAAAATCCTCACATGAGTAACCATCTGTCCTTCAACGGGTATTTCTCTCATCACAATAGTGTATTCCCTTCTGTTTTATCACCTGCTCTTCATAATTCCCATCTTCAACCAGATCCCAGAGGGTCTTTCTCTCTCAGAGGGGTCTCTCTTCTTCTCATTTCTCAAGAAAACCCACCCTGCTCCATGTTCCAGTCTCTGTTTCACTCCATTTCCCTATAATCCCACGGGACCACCAAAATCAATGTTGCAGGTTTTCAGTATACTTGTAATCCAATGGTCATTAAAAGCAGACCAAAATTATTCAGATTATTAATTGTACAACATAGGCATATGCCAATATAAGTAACAGAGCTTCAGTTAATACTCTTCTAATCCAATAGCAGTAAGTGATTTCTATATTTTTTCACTCTCTCTGGTTACTGTATTCTCTGTAGCTTTTTGTATTTTTTCCCCTCAGATTTCTGAGATACTACCTGAGGTTTCTGCATTTTCTCTTCCTTGCTCTTTCCACTCTAAAAGTTTTCCTTCTTTCTCCAAGCGTTTGTTTCTCCCTCTGACTGTACAATTATTGTCATATTTCTTCTCTCCCTCTGTCTACAAGTAGAGCAAGGAAATATCACAACTTCTCTAAGGTGCTGATTCTAGCCCTGCCTGCCCACAGAAACTGGCCTGGCGGGTGGTTAAAGTGGCAGTCGGGCACATTCTGATGCACCCTGCCACCATTTTAAATGCCAGCTCAACTGAGCAACAGAGCATCAACCTGCCTCAGACTTCAATAATATTTAAATGTATTGTCAAATAATGTGATTTGGACCAGGATTATGCTTGTGATGCCTGGTGATGGAGCCGACAGTGGAAGTAGGTGACAAACAGGAACAGGCCTGGTCAGGCCAACAAAAGTCGTTTGGCACAAAATTTGGATTGGTCGAACCTTGGGTGCTAGGGGTCACATCTGAATCCCAAAATGGCATCTGAAGCATTTCTGAAACAGGTCGCACCAGAGGCTATAATGGTGAGGCCATTAGCACATGTGTGCAGCGAACACCCACTGAAGATGTGTGAATAAGCAGATCTCAATCAGCATACAACACTGATTTGATGTCAGTGCTGCCATTTGGGGCCTCATCACATACAGCTGGATGGATATGTGTTTAGCAGCAGGAAGGACCCCACCCACACAACCCCCACCCCCACCAGCACTCTTTAAAGAAATCAACAGCTGTATGCACAGGTTAGTTGCTACTTGATTTTCCCTTGCTGTTGCTTCAATTCTATGAGTGTTTGTACTTTCGATAGTTGTTTAAAGTTGCAAAGGTCTGCAGGGAGCGATGTGATAGGTGCTCAAGGGTTTTTTCGCTGATGCCAGGCTTCTGCACAAACAAGTTGCTCCCACAGAGGGGACACTATTGGCCATTCCCCTTCAAATACAGTATGTTTGGAGAATGAACAGAGGACAGAGCAGGACAAGCTGCTAAAAGGGGAGGAGGAGGAAGAGGGGGAGAAAGGCTCTCAGTAGAGGCCATATCCATCCAGGGTATTAATGGAGCAATTTTATGACCTGAATCTCAAGGCAGAACCATGGGTCAGACATTTGCACTCCCATAAGGAGGTCCTCATTGAAATCTGCCATGTGCTGTAGCCATAACTGCAACAGGGCAAGGATGGTATTGCCAGTGGCTATGAACCTATATGTGTCTGGCTCCGTCTAGGCTGGAGCTGGAGATATTTGCAACATCTTGCAGTTTGCCATTCACCGTGGCATAAGGAAGGTCACTAAGGCTCTCTACTCAATGACAGCTAACTACATTTCAATGCCTCTTGCCAGAGAGAAGCAGGTGGAGCAAACAAGTGACTTTGTTCTGATGCAGGCTTCCCCATGGTGCAGGGTGCCATTGATTGCATACACATTGACTGGCAGGCGCTTCATATCACTTCTGCCCTATATCAGGACCAAAAGGGGGGTGTTAAAATTGACCCCGCTTTCTCTGTATCTTCCTTTCTGTAATCTCTCCCTACCTGGTTTTATGCTCCAGGGATCTTTATTAGATCTTTTCTGCAAAAGTGGAGACTTCATGGTCACATAAACAAGCTAGGTAAATGGAGAATTAAGTGACAGATGTAGAACTATATAGAGAAATGTAAGGTGCATTTGGGAACAAGTTCAAAGAATGGAAATTTACCTTAAGTAGCAGATTTCCCAATGCAGCACATGATTAAAGATATCTATGTAGAGCGACACAAATATTTGAAATGGATGGAAAAATGAGAAAAACCTAAAGCTAGTGGGATTTTGGGCTTTGTGTTGACAGGAATTGAATACTCACTGCTCACAAGGGTGGTGGAAGCAGAAACAATCAATGATTTTAAATGGAAATTAGATAGACACTTGAGGAAATAAACCTGCAGAGCTACAGGGATCAAGTGGGGGAGTGGGACCAGCTGGATTGGCTCCACAGAGAGCTGGCATAGACTCGATGGGCCAAATGGCCTCCTTCTGTGCTGTAAATGGTTCTATGACTCCATGACTCTATAAGATTATCATGAATCTCTGGAAGGTGATTGTGAAGCCACATCTGGAAAGTGTTGGGTGGAATTTTACGCCATCGGGATTTTATGGTCCCGCCAAAGACAATGGACTATTGAGCGTCTCATTGCATTTTACAGCACCCCCTGCCACAGTGACAGCTGTAAAATTCTGCCTATAGGAACAGGAATATGTCTCTTTGCCCTTTGATCCTGTTCCACCATTCAATGAGATCATGGCTGATCTACGACTGAAAACCATATGTAGTTTTGACTCACTATAGGAGCTACTCATTAACCCTACAGATTCAGCAAGATGATACCAGTAATTAGGAGTCTGAGTTACAAAGAAAGGCTATAATTACTTGGGCTATATTCCCTTCAACTGCGAAGATTGAGGAAGGAGTTGATAAAAGTATTCAAAATCATAAAAGGAAGTTGCAAATTAAATGTGGATCGTCGGAGACCAGACATATGATGAAAGTGTGAGTCAGAACCCCGTGGAAGTTCTGATGCGTGGACCTACGTGTGAATTGCCTGGAAAAGTTCAACTTCTGGCTGGCAACTCCCCTTAACCATCCGCCAATGTCTCTGACTCTGAGTTAGAATCAGAGAATTCAGAAAGTTCCAATGTAATTACCTGCATAGTTACCCAGGAAATGTTAGACAGAAAGAACCTAGTCTAACATCTGAGGTAATTACACACCCAACCCCCCTGTCACCCCATCCCCGAAACCTGACTGACACCCCCGCCGACTACCTGCCTACACCCCCCCAACCAGACCTGACTAACCCTCGACCAGGCGTGGCTACCACCTCCCTACCAGATGCGACAACCCCCCCCAACCAGACCCGACAATCCCCCTGATCTGACCTAACTAACCCCTTGACTACCAACCATCCCCAAACCTGACTGTCACCTCACCCGCCTGCCACTTCTCCTGCCTGCCACCCTACCCATCAGCCACCTCACCCCTTACCCACCTACCCACCCCACTGACCTGCCTGCCCTACCCACTTACCTCACCCACCCTACCACTTTATCCATTCACTCATTCATCCACTCGCCCAGGCACTAACATTCAAACTGGACATTTAAGCTTACCATATGGCAGCTGATGCTGTAAAAACAGGGCACGTCCTGTCTTCCTCCAACCCTACTCTGCTTCGATGGAACTCTCCGTGGGATGTTGCACTGTGCATTTCTGGAAAAGCCAAGCTCAGAAGGTCCCAGAGGAATTGTAGAACAGCGTTGAGTCGAAGGAATTTTCGATCCAATGATGATTGCTGCTCCTCAGAAGATCTGGGCAATTATTTCTTTGAGTGAATAAATCTCTAAGTAAACACCAGATAGTTGACAGGGGGATCTGTAAGAAACTGTATCATGCAGAGTCGTTGGAATGTGGAGTGTTTTTTCACAACTGGTTGAACAATGTAAAGTCCATTACAGAGTTCAAAATGGTACTGGATAATTATTTAAATAAAAACGTAAAGGTTATAGCAAGAAGATGGGATAAGCAATAAACCCCTCACAGCAAAAGCAAGAAGGCCTGCAATGTCTCCTGCTATGCTAATAATGTCTTTCTCTAAATCAGCATTTTACAACAAGTGAAATTCCGGCAGAAGTGCTATGGGACTCCCTGGAAGTCCCAGTGCACTGGCTCCATGGGAATTGCCCGCAAAGTTTGCTCCCCAGGACTTTCCAAAAAAGACTCCAACTTGGATTTAGGGTCGGAGACCTTGGACTATTCCGACTTACTTGAATAGTTACTCAGGAAATGTTAGGCAAAAAAATCCTAGCCTAACCCCTGGGCAATTACAGAACTAACCCCCCTCAATTATTCACACTGACCTCACCCCCCACCCCCCCGCCGACTCCCTCCCAGATCTGACCTGACTGGGCCCCACCACCTGACTAGCCCACCTACTCGCCTACTCCCCCTTGACTCAACCTTTCTAGCCCCACCACCTAACTATTGCCCTGACCACACCCCGACTCCCTCCCAACTCCCCAACTCACCCACAACCTGACCTGACTAGCACCCCAACCCACCTACTGTCATGACAGCGATCATAGCCCAAATTACTTACGAGCATATTGAACTTTTTGAAGAAGTTTTAAGGCCCTGGAATGTCACACCGAAAAAGGTGTCTAGGTCTACATCAGGCTGAGACACTTGAAAGGGAGAGATGAAATGCAAAAGACTGAATTATAATTTCCTGTGGTTATGGAGACAATGGAGACTGATGACCATATCTCAGCAGAAGCCACCTCCCGTTGTGTTACATCCCAGAATGTGGAAATTGTTTGAGTTGAAAGAAAGAAGATTCTGGGCATAAGACATGTTTCTTTTTCCCTTCCAGGAATACACAAGAAAAGGGGTTAAAAAGCCAGCAGCAAACTTGATCTGTGTGTTCCAGTTCTGGTGTGCTAGTGTGTGCTGTAAGATCACAGCAGAAGAACAGCAACTAGGCATCCCTGCAGCTTGCAGGTAAAAGTCTCTATCTCTCTCCCTCTCTCTGGCTGGAGGCAAGTCAGCAAGGCCACAGTCAAAAAGGAAACAGGACAATTCTTTCAGCTAACCTGCAGAACCAAGTGTCTCCAAACCAGCTGCTCAACTGTCGAAGTCAGCTCTACCGGAATCACCTAACTTAATGGCCACAACATTTCGCCATCTACTCCTCACGGACAAGCTAAAGACTGATTCATATATCTTTTTTAACTTTTATTTTTTGGACTCAAATTCTCATTTCGGATCTGTGTGTATGTGTGTTGTGTTTTTATTATTTTTTTCTCGCGTTTTAGTAACTAATAAACTCACTTTCTTTGACTCAAGAAAGCCTGGTTAAATTGGTCCTTCTAAAACATAAATACATTGGACTGGGAAAAGGTATTCATGAGGGAAGGGGTCCTTCTTAAATAAACATTGTTGCGACCAACCTAGGGGGTTGAATAAGAAGAAGAGCCAGCTCATTCCTCCTCACCCGGGAGCATAATAAAATTGGGGTCCCGTTCGGGAGGTTAGCAATTTGGGGGGCTTTGCCCGGGAATCAGTCATAACACTACCCACTCACATACCTGTCATCCTAGCCACTTCGCCCACCCACCCACCTGCTACCCTACCCACCTGCCACCCTACCCACTTGCCACCCTGCCCCCTCACCCACCCTACACCCTTACCCAGTTACCTCACCAACCCTACCTCCTTACCCAACCTACCTTTCACTCGCCCTACCCCCTTACCTTCACTCCGTAGCTTTTAAAAGAAGCAATTGGACATTTAAGCTTATTTACCAAGATATGGCAGCTAGTGCTGTAAAAAGGAGTGCAGCTTGTCTTCCCTTGAAGCTTCAGCACTATGACGAAACTCCTTGATGGATCATATGCTCAGTGTTTTTGGAGAAGCCAGGATCAGAAGGATGGGCCAGAAATGCAGAGCTCTGACATGGTGAAGGAAAATAGGAGTGGAGTGGCAATCTGACAGTGATTGCCATTCCTTGGAAGATTCAGGCCTTCATTCCTGGTTATGTGTGTCACTCAGCATTGTACAAACAGAACAATGGAAGGAATTATCCAGCAGTGGCTGCCATATGGAATTTCCAGGGCTTCTTACCCGGAGGATACCCAAATGATGCACTGGGAACAGCCCCCCTACCAACCACTGGAATTGCCCGGGAAGTTCAAAATTCTGATGGCCAATTTCCCGATGTTGGAGGGTGTTGGCTACACAATATTGTTTCTTAAAGGAGTCCCTGTAGTCTTCAGTAGTTAACACCAGGGGCGGAATCATCCCAGATTTGAACAGAGTGTAGTAGCGGGCGGGAAAAAGGCCATTTTACCCACCGACCGTATTTGTAGGTTTTTGCACTGTATCATTCCATTCCCGGTGCATCCCGCCTCATTAGTAATCTGTTCCCAGGAATCATGCCGGATCGCTGGCGGGATGGCCTCTGATTCGCCCGCCCTGCCATCACCTCAGGCAGTCAGTAATCCGGGCGCCATATTTAAAGAGCTCCACAGTGCCACTACCAGTTCAACAGGGTGGTACCTCTGCAATTTAGCAGTCCCTTTAAGTGAGGAGGATGCTTTCCATGGAACCCATAGCAAAAGCTAACACATGGAATCCTTTAACATGGGGAGGCTGTTGCACTGCAGCTATCCTGGCTGACCAGAAAACTCTCTTGATCTTACCACCTGCCATCAGTGTATCAGAAAGATTTACAGACTGACAATCAACCTGCTTGACCACACAATGAACACACCCTCCATGGCCATCACATGTTGGCATGGTTCTTGAACCCAGAGCTTCTGGGCCAGAGGTAGGAATGCTACCCACTGCGCCACAAGACCTCCCACTCACATCCTATGAATGTATTGGAAACATACAAAGATTCACGGCACAGAAGGAGGTCATTTGGCCCATCATGTGTGTGCCAGCCAAAAAAGAGCTATCCAGTCTAATCCCAGCTCCTGGTCTGTAGCCCCATAGGCTACAGCATCTCAAGTGCATTTCAAGGTGTTTTTTTAAATGCGATGACAGTATTGGGGCAGATTTGTCCCAGATTTGCACTAATTGCAATAGTGGGCGGGAAAAAGAACATTTTACCCACCAGCCGCAAAGGCACCACATTGCCCTATTCCCACCTCATTAATCATGCATTCCCAGGAAATACACTGGGTCACTGGCGTCCTCTGATTCGCCCAGTCAGCCATCACTTCAGGTCTTCAGTAAACCGTGGGCCATATTTAATGGCCGCTCCTGCAAAGAGCTAGCACTCTTCAAGGAGTAAGAAGCTGCTGCGAACTGATGGCTGCAAAAGGGAGGAAACATACTGCCCCCAGATGTAGCAACGCCTCCCTCGAGTGCCTACTGGACGCAGTGAAGGCCCGCTACATCGTCTTCTACTCCCGGTCTGGGCAAAGGCCAGCAAAGCATCGTCACCAATCCAGCATGGAAGGCAGTGGCAGGGCTGGTCAGTACCAACACCCTGCAAGAGAGGACAACCACCCAGTGCCAAAAGAGGGTGAATGATCTCCTCCGTTCCACCAGATTGTCACTCTCATCACCCTCATTTCACACACTCACAAACCCATCACATCCACAGGGATTTCACTGACTGCAGTTCAAGGGCCATCACCATTCACTCTCTCACACTCACCTTCATCTGCCCTGTGGATCATGTCCTCATCCTGTCCATGGCATCACTCACCACCCACACATGCCAGGCCTCCTTCTCACCTGATGAAGAGTCATACGGACTCGAAACGTTAACAGTATTCCTCTCCGCAGAAACTGTCAGGCCTGCTGAGTTTTTCCGGCTATTTTTTATTTTTGTTTCAGGTTTCCAGCATCCGCAGTATTTTGCTCTTTTCTCCTTCTCATCTGGCCTGGCAGGCGTCCTGCTTATACTCTTTCCATCTGTGTTTATGCAGGACAAGCTGGCACACAACAAAAGGGAGAGGCCACAGACTAGTGGAGGAATGTCCGACATCAATGTCCTCACAGACTTTAAAAGTAGTTATCCAGCCGGCAGGCGAACATCTAAACCGTTGCTGTGCTGCCGGTGAGGTCAGCGGTGCTCTACCAAGTGACGATCCAGCAGGCAACATCAATCAGATAACCACGCTGTGATTGGTTCCCCTGTTCTGCAGGCCACCGCCATGCACTAATTATCTCTCCTTGCTTTCGTAGGCACACCTGGGAAACAGCCAAGGGGGTCCACGAGCCAATCCTCGACTTAAGCCATGAAGACACCTCTGAAGAGGAATTGGATGGCAGCCTCATTGAAGATCCATCACAGTGCTCACCCACACCCTCCACCATTGCAAGGGCACACACCTCAGTGGGACTAAGTTCTAGCGTAGCCTCGGGGTCACAATCTGGTGAGCACATTGCACTGACTGATGGTGGCCAGGACTTCCCAGGTTTCCAGCACTCAGAGGACTCCTGGAGGCCAGAAATCTGCTGAGTCCGAGTCAGATGACGAGCCTCTGGACTCGGTCATGTCACAATTGCTAGAGCTGCAAAGGCAAGCTCAGGAACATCAGGAAGGGATGTCCACTGCACTCCTCAGATTGCAAGGCGCAACGGAGGAGTCTGTCTGCCTTCAGTCTGAGGTGATAGTGCCAGCATGCCTACGCACCAAGGTCATCACTGGTAGGATGGCGGCCGCCATGGAGACTTTGGTACAAGACATCAGCCTTGCACTACTGCACGGGCTGAACTCCATCACTGATGCCATAGTTGGCCTCGAACAGTATCAATGTGAGAGGGGTGTGGGGCAGCTCAACCTCACTCCAGCTTCCCCTTCTTCTTAAGGAGTCAGCTAGGGGCCCTCCGGCACTCATAGGGAGGAGGATCAGCAAGTGCCATCCATCTTTGTGACTCCGGGAGTGTCTAGCCCATCCGACTCCCCTCTTCCTATGACCCCAGCAGCTCCAGCTCCACAGCTCCAAGAGGGTGCCACTGCCACACAGCAGCACTCCAAAAGCAGGCCAGGGCCCTCCAGGTCTTGACCCTCCAGAGGACGCCTGCCAAGGTCATCACAGACAGGGCGTCGCAATTAGCAGGCTGCCTCCATCTCCGCTGTGGATGTCGGGAGAGCACCAAGACATAGCGGCAGGGTTAGGAAGGATAGGAAAATGTAATTGCACAGCCTGGGCACGGGTGCTAATTACTTGTTCTGAATGTTCACTAGAGTAAATAAACTCCCAAGAATCTCTCCTTGCCTATGGCTCCTTCTTCTGATAAGCAGCACTCATTCAGATGTGAAACCTTGGCAGGTGTCTCAGTCCAGGGCCTCTTCCCTGCGCAGCATGCAACCGTCAGGCCAAATGATGGTCCGGCTTCACACTCACTGGTCACAATACTGATGCCTGCACCTCGATGGTGCTGGTCATTGCTGCCAGAATGTCGTGGGCAGGCGTCACAGAGTTCCGCCATTTTCTCTGTGTGCTCTCAGCACCTGTGAGGTAGGGCCGAACCCCCCCATCTCTACAGCATGTGTGCCTACACAAGGAGATTGTAAAACATGCCCAGTCAGCCAACTGCTCTGCTGCCTCCTAAAATGCACATTTAATTTGCAGTCTGCGCCCAAGGGGTGTAAAGTTCTGGAACATTTAGTGGCACTTTCATGTTTTTGCATTTCTTGAATGGGCAGAAAAGCTCCAGAGGCCCAGCTCCAAGCCTGAGCCATGTCGATGGAGCTGCAGCGGGACGGCCTCAGCTGTGGGAGAATGCTCACTTTTGACAAACTTTCCCAAGTGCGTGGCCGCTCCCCTCACCACCACCGTCTGTGCTGCCTTGCTCCCCACCATCCCCACCCACTCCCTTACCCCTGGGCCTGACCCACACTGGAGCCTCTGCCCAAGCACTGCACTGAAAGCCGGCTGGGAAAAATCGACTTGCCTGTGCTCCTGTGAACGTGCGGCGCCCCTTCCTTGATGTCCTACGGGCGGTGCTCGGGAGCGCTGCACAAGATTGTGCGCACTCACCTCCGGGTTCCCCTCGCAGTGCAGGTTGTCAGGTACACACCTTTTAAAGGCCGTCGTGAATCACGCCATTCTGAAGTCACGCTGACATGGGCAGTAAATTTGATGTGGCGGCGGGGGGTGGGGAGGGTGATTCCAGATGAGCAGCACTTATAATTAGATACAGATGTTTTAAAATGCGTTCCCGAAATGCGGCAGCTGGAAACGCGGCCTGTCATTGACGGGTGAAGCGGGCGTTCGCAAGCTGGCTTCGGGACAACGTGAAATCAATTTTTGGCCTGCTCACCATATTGACACCTCACACCACCCCCCCCACCCACCCCACACCCCCACCACCCCACCCCCCACCCCACCCCCACCCCCCCTACCCATCCCGCCTGCCATGATGCCCGACACCAATGGGGCCGGAAAATTACAGCCCAAGCCTTTATTAACTCCTTGTAATTATATGCATATAAACAGTTAAGGAGCTATCTCCATGTCTAGGTCTTCACATGTCTCTGCTCAGCACCACTAGACCCTCAGTCTAGGTCATGTGCCTTCTTAACTCACTGTGTGGGTGGTACTGTACATGGTCCCAAATTAACCCTGTAAGCACCAGACCCTCAGACTCCACCCTGCACTGGGAACTATCCGATACTCCGGTTTAAATCGCAGATTTCAGGTGGTTCCAGTTGTCTTACAAGAATAGTTACCCAGGAAAAGTTAGAAGAATTAAACCACTTCTAACTCCTGGATAACTCTATTACTGACCTCCCCCAACTCCCCACGGGAATCCTCCGGACTACTCCCTCACGCCCTGACTACCCTCCCATCCTACCATGACCACCCCCCCACCCTCAACTACTCCCCCACCACCCATGGGACCCCCCCCCAAACTACACCCCCACCCCTCCAACTAGCCTCCTGACATTTCGACTACTCTCCTGGACTCCAACTACCCTCCCACACCACGCTGGACACCCTGACCCACATGACCACCACTCCACTCTCCCGACTAACTACCCCCCACCCCTACAGGACCCCACTGACTACCCTCATGACCCCCCCGACTAGCCTTCCACACCCCCGATTACCATCCTGAACTCCTGACTAACCTCCACACCCCCAGCTGCAATCCCAACACTCCAACTACCCCATCCCGCGCCGACATTATCCTCCCGACCCCCGAACTACCCTCCTGACCTCCAACTACTCTCCCGACTACCCATGGGACCCCATGACTGCACTGCCATTCCCCTGACTCCCATGGAGACCATCCGAGCCCCCACTGACCATCTGACACCCACCACTGATCACCCGACCACGTTCCCCATGGCCACCCAACCCCAACTGACCACCTGACCACCCCCTCCACTGACCACCTGATCTCCCCCCCCCACCACCCCTCCACTAGCCACCTGACCCTCCCCCCACTTGACCACTCGACTCCCCCACCTCCATCCTACCCACTTACCTTCTCCCTGGCTTCCCAAAGTGTCTGGGACTTCAAACTTACCTGCTTTAACGGCAGGGAGGAGGGGGCATGTCTTCTTTTCCCTCGACTCTACTGCACTCGAATGAGAGGATTCATGAACAGCTGCACTGCGCTTTTCTAACCCAGCCCGAGTCGGAAAGTTGGGCGAGAAAAGTGCAGCTGCATTTCTGTGTAAGTAAATAGACACAGAGTGGCAACCCGACTGTGATCACCCCTCCATGGAAGTTCTGGCCCATTATGTCTGATATGTTTCCATGGCTCTCTTCAGGCCCTCCCATCTGTTTACAAATACCTGTTTGTTTATGGTAAAATGGAAATTAATAACAACATCCCTTTAAGTCTCAGAAACTTGGACAGTTGCACGACAAAACTTGTAATCTTTGAAACTACATAATCTATCATAATGAGAAAGAAGCCATTTGAAAGGTGACCTTAACCTGATCCCTCTCAAAATGGCCAAAATCGGCCATCATACATTGCAGATGTAGATTGTATCCAGCATTTCACTGGGTTTTAGTTTCAAATTCCTTCACTAATTAGGTAACAATTTCGACTTTACATCTTTTGAAAGATGGCTTTGTCACTGATTATGTGGAAATAGTTATTTGGGGAGTTTTTAGTTATTTGATTAATTAGCAGTGATATAGGACTGCACCGAACATGTTGCACATTCTGTAAACCAGAGAAACCATTAGTGGAAGATTGCTAAGTGGCAGATATTTAAATGGTCAGAATTCTATGATTTATGAATTATTATTTTCATTAAAATAACTCATTAAATAAAGTACTCTGGTCTTCGGTGTAGGATGATACTAATACCAAAGAATGTAGGGTAGGTGAGAATTTCGTGAACAAGATGCTTGTTGTCTCTAGTTCCTACACTCTGCTACAGAATTAAAGGCTTGCTGTTGGAAGCACTCTGCAGTGCAGCCAAATTATATAATGGACATTTCTACTGAAACTAACATCAGTAAGGTTTACTTAACCACAATCTGGCAGCTGGTGAAGCTGACAAACACATATCTCTTTTTCCAGGGAATATCCATTCTCATGAAATCCAGACAGTACGAGTGACAGACCAACCATCCCATTATTTTATCTCATACTTGTGGTGAAATCAGCAGTGCTTTATAGCAGTGTGACATTAGCTCTGCCAATTATATGGTACAAATGAACCTAAAGTTCATCGCAATTTATGTTAAGAATGCGCATGCCCGGAGCTTCTATTCTGTCCCCTAGCCAATGACTTTGCGCCACTCCCTGGCAACCATCTGAGGCCAAACCAGTCTGTTCACAACTCTGCCGCCATATATGACTGAGCTTCTGACATGCCATCACTAAACTGCATATTTCCACTTCGTAACATTGCCTGTCTCTGTCCCTGCCTCAACTCATCTACTGCTGAAACCTTCACCCATGTCTTTGTTACTTGATTATTCCAATGCACTCCTCGCCAGCCTCCTATATTCTACCCTCTGTAAACTTGAGATCATCCAAAATACTGCTGCCCCTGTTCTAACTCATACCAAGTCCCATACACCTATCACCCGGCGATCGCTGAATTACATTGTCTTCCAGTTAAGTAATGCCTCACTTGTAAAATTCTCATCCTTGTTTTCAAATCCCTTCATGGCCTCATCCCCCCCTATCTCTGTAATCTCCCACGACCCTCCCTCTGTGCTCCATTAATTCTAACCTCTTGGGCATCCCCAATTTTAATTGCTCCACCATTGGCGGCAATGCCTTTAGCAGCCAAGGCCCTAAGCTCTGGAACTCTCTCGCTAACCCTCTCTATCTCTCTTCCCTCATTTAAGACGCTCCTTAAAACCTTTGACCAAGCATTTGGTCATCAGCCCTAATATCTCCTTCTGTGACTAGGTGTCAAATTTTATTTGATAACAACCCAGAAGGAAAAAACAGTAAAAACTGGGAAATAAGAATACTGGTCCGAATTGGCCTTGTATACCTTAAAATGGAACATCAGTAAAAACTGTGAAATAAGAGTACTGATCTGAACTGTTTTTTTCCCTTCTGGGAACCCTATGAAAAACCTTGGGATGTTTTGCCACTGCAATGGTGCTATGTAAATAAAATTGACGTTGTTGCTGTTTGAGCCCAGATACACTTGTAAGATTGGTTAAACAGTTTAAAAGAGCGCAGAAAATGTGTTATGCTTTGATTTACAATATCCCTCAGTGTCCCTTTTAAAGTATGCCCATTAAGCTGTGTCAGAGCCAGTCCCCACCCATAAAACTGACCACGCCCACAGCATCGAAACACAAGTTTTTTCCAATTGTGTTTACTTGGTGATGGCGAGGTGGGAATGGGGGTAGGGAGCTCATTCCAAAGCACCTTGGTTATCACATGAATCCAGTGCAAATAAGATGACTAGCAGACAGCTGAAGTCCTGCATCTATCTTGCTGCAGCAGAGATCACCCATCTTGAAAAACCTGAAGGTTGGTTCATTCTCTGACTGTTCTGCTGTTTTGTTCTAACACGGGAGGAGAATGAGGGAGAGAGGAAAGATTTCCAGAAAGTTGAGGCCCAAAGGGTTAAGCGCGATAGGAAAGCTTTGCACCTCACTCTCAGGTCGGGCATCCTGCTCACAAAGTGTACAGGCCTCAAATCAGTTATGAGGAGAGCTCACTGTGCACCACCTAAGGGCACCATTGGTCAACTATGTGATTTGCTGCAAAATGATCTTAAGCTTTGGTTTGTGATTCACAAACTTTGTAAGTGCCCTCAGACAAATCAGTGAAGATGTTGGGGCAATGCCCAGCACTAGCCACATGACAGTAACAGCCTTGGATAAGTTGGCTGTCTCTCAAAGTTGATGACACATCCGGACCATCGGTCGTGGCTCTAGAAGTAGCAGAAAGAAAGCAAGACCAGTCAACAACAGCAACACCGGAAATGGCTGGCTCAGATGCTGTGCCACCACAATGCATACCACATGGGACTCGAGGGCTGACAGAAGCCTAGCAGGCTGACAGTGAAACCCCGCAGCCAACCAGCATTCAGATTCCTCCAGAAATGGAATTGCTGAATGGTTAGTTGGTTAGGTGTCACAAGACACACACACACACAATACACAACTCCAAAAGGGAAGCGCTTTGCAGGCTTTGTGTCAGTGCCAGTTTCACATGAGAGTTAGGAATGTGCCTCCCATAGACATTGCGAGCCTTCAAATGTATATTTGGATTTAAATACTTATTAAACAAGTAATAGATACATAGGTTCAGATTTTTGCAGAGTTGGGCCAACTCAGGAGACCTTTAAAAATGGTGGGCTGGACCTTGATGTGTAAGTCCCATCCCCATTTCTGGAAAATCCCATTTTTGCCTGCAGGGGGAAGGGGACAGAGTGTGAATCACATAGGCAGGAAACCCAAACTCAGCAGGGATATTTGAAATTTGTGCGGAGTTCAAACAGACCCCATTTTCACTGTTCCAAAAGTCTTAATCTGCAGTGTGGGAGTCACAAGTTTAACTGCTCTTGAAGGGCATATAAGCTCAATTAAATATCCAGCCCTTTAAATATGAGCAAAACCAAGCTGCAGCAGTCAGAGTTTTAAAAAAATGCGCTGCTAGAATGCATTGATTGACAGGCCATCTGGTGTAACTTAGAAAAAACATTAGCCATCCATTCCTGGCATTTCAAAAGTCTTCATTGTTGACATTTCCCAAGGGCCGTTATTACAGCTGAGCCAATTATGAACACTTGGCTGAGTTTCAAAAGTTGTAACCATTTATCTCAGCTGGGGAGCTGAGTTCACATTTTGACATTTTAAAGAGGCTAATAAAAGTCTTTGATGTGGTTACTGAAATAGAGATTTACTTGGTTTTATAACAAATGGGCCAGTTGAGGGGATTTAAGATCTTTGAATGGGTTTTATGAATGAGGGTTATTTTTCTGTATCAAGTGTGTATGAGTGAGAGCGCTGTTACAATATTAGAAATTTGTTTTTTTTTCCATATCCTCATGACTCATAAGGTCTGCCCATGGCAGATACTGGTTGAGTGGCTATGGAGGTAGCGTGTGGGTATGAGGTGGCATAGGAGATATGAGTGACCATAGAAGTGGTATGGAGGTATGAAATGGCATGAAGATGGCTTAAGGGTATATGACATGGGGTGGCATGGAGGTTATGAGGGACCACGTAGGTGACATAGGGGTATGAGATGGCTTGGTGGTGGCGTGAGGGTTTTAAGGGTAAGGGGACCCAACAGCCTTTTATAAAACTGGGCCGAAGTCTCAGAAAACTGAGGCAGGCTTGTTAACCAGCCCGCCTCGGCATTCGCCAGCCTCCATGGCTGCATCCGAGCTGCCTCCACAGGTGGCAGGCATAACACAATCACATCCCTGCCATTCCGCACTCTCACCCCCACCCACCCACCCCCCCACCACCCACAGCATATTTCACGACTATAGCTTCCTGCTTCCATGGTGAAAATCTGGCCCATAATGTACACGCTGTAGCATCCCAACAAACCATTTCCCTCAAATATCAATTTGGCACAATGTGAACGCTTTGTTATAGCTCTCAATTTCGCTGCTTTATTACACACAATTAGGGCATTGAAGGAGAAAGGACTTGAACGATCAGGCATCATAGTGTGCAGTATGGCTTTGGTTTCAGAGATAGCGAACTTGATCTCATCAAATAATACACAGAAGCGGCATTAAGAGATGGCTTCACAGCAAACAGAACTTTGTGCCATTCAGCATACTTTCAGGGTGGAGACTGACTAATGAAAGGGTTAAGCGATTGGTGAAAGTCATTGAGCCCCATGTTTGTGCTGCAGTCTTGAACGTCCTCCGACACAAAAAGTCCAATGTTTACACAAAGCTTTCTTTATAGTCAATAATTTTTTGAAAGACATGAAAAAGTGGCATGACTTACAGTGTGGCAGCTGGCAAAGCTTTTTATTGCCTGGCTGTGAGTAATATTGCAGGGGCTGATGTAGTGTTGGAGAAATGAACAATGACTTTAATTTTATTCTTAGTCTGTGCGCCGACATAATCTCACCGTCGGTCATGCTGACATTGCACATACTCCCCGGATTTATATCACTGCTCAGAGCCATAACTGCATGATATGTACATTTTATTGAAACATGGCTTTCATTGCCCATATTGCTATGGCTGCCATTGTTTGTTGGGCCTGGTGTGAAGTGAAAGATGACCACCGCCAGGGAATCAAACACTTTCACCTTGAGCAATCGGTGTCAGCTTCAAGCAGTACAGCAGCAACAATTGCTTGGGCTTGATGCAAAGTATAAATCCCTGTATGTTGCTCCTACAACCTGCCTTAGCCCCAGTATAGAAGAGATGCTGCTTCACTGTGAAATTTATATTTCCCATGCCAGCTAACTAAATGGGCTTTCAAAGCAAGGTTAAAGTTAAGTATGTACTGTGTCCAATACATTCTGTGGGATGCACACACCAGGAATAGAACCCAAATTACCCAAAGCATACTGGACAGTACATTACAGGAAGAGGAGATTTCATCCACACAGCCTGTACTCAATTCAAGCCCATGTCTCTCCTAGATGCTAAAAAGCAGTGTATTATTTCTCTGTGCCATCCGGTCCACTGCCAGTTGGTGAATTTGTTTAATAAATAAAATGTCCTATCTCTGCCTGTTTATGGGGCTGCCCTCCTGAAATGTCATAAATCCAAAATTACATCCGCACTTCTCCAGATCTGCAATGGCCATTGAATGTTACAGTACAGGAGGAGGCCATTCAGCCCATCATGCTAGCAAAGCTGCAAATCTTCCATCGTCAAGTGTGCTTACAATTCCCTTTTGAAAGTTTCTATTAAATCTGCTTCCACCATCCTTTTAGATAGTAGATTCCAGATCAAAACAATTTGCTGTGTAAAAAATAGCAAATTCTACATATTTTCAAGCGCAGAATATTGACATTTTTTTGAGATTTCGAGAAAATAGTGTCCAAATCTGAATCTTAATTTCAAAAGAGATCAAACCTTGGAATAGCTCAGATTGCTTTCCCTTCCCAATGTCACACGGTGGAGGAAAAATTCCCCTTCTCTCCTCATTCTATTATAACCAATGGGTCAGAGCATGTATAAACATTGCACCAAACCAGGACTTGAGGACTAATTATGTCGAGAGCAAACTTGTATTTTTGTCATCTCTGCAGCATACAGAACATCCACTAAAATTGCACACAACTTAGTGCCATTTTTGGTGTAAGTTTGTTTATCTTGCAATCTCCACATTCCATCCATATTTTTCCTTAACAAGTGCAATTAGAAAATAGAGCCTTCACTGTATTCTGCATGGGACAAATGGGGATGTTTAATTGCAAGCAGGCTTGGTCTAGGTCTCAGTGGGTGTGAGACTAACAGCACAAACCTGCCCTCTAGTGCACTGTACATACTCCACCCATCCGAAAACTGGAATGAACCTTAACTTTGTCAAGCTGACAGAGCTGGGCTAGATTTTAACTCTCAGCGGGTTTTGGGTGGATGATGTGGTGCAAGGGCTCCATGGGGGAATTCACATTTGATTGGGGTATCTCCCATCCAACCGTGACAGGAATAGCAAGCCCAGATACTTGCCCGTCACAATTTTCAGTGGACCTGCAGGAATGTATCTCTTAAAGGAAGGTTGTCTTCTCTTCTCGAAGATTGCTGCAAGGAGATTTATTAATACAGAGATGGGAGAAAAGCAAGTTCTAGGTTCTCTGTGGCTAAGAGTTGAGGGCGAGGAGGCAAGCTTTCTTTCCATCAAGCAGGAGGAAGATTCTGTACCATGGCATCCAGCAGCTCATCAGAAGTGCTGTTCTAATAACTGATTACTGGCTTCTGGTTGCAATGCATTGTGCTGGGCTGGCCCTCTTTCTTCTGCTGCTCTTCAACCTTCACCCAATTGTTCCTCTCTGCCACATCGAGCTGCACTTTCCTTGCATTGCAACATGCAACATGCTTACAACGATGTGACAGTCTATACATGTGGAACATTACAGGGGGGCTCTAGACCCAGCCAGGCACCCGAACCTTTCTTCAATAGTCCAAGAATGTGCTCAAGGAGGTTTCTGGTAGTACCATAGCTGTGATTAATTCAGGCATGGCAGGATTTTGAGTAGTGTCATCAGGCACGTTCTGACCCCAAGCAGCCATTCTATTCCTGATAGGGTGGAATAGTGCAAAGGGCAGGGTGGAGGGGCGGTGGGTAAGGATCAGTGTCACAGGTTGAAGTGGCCAACTACTTGTGAAACCAGGGCAGATGTGCACAATCCTTCTCTGGTAATCACTGATCAGCTAGAGATTAATGGAAAGAAGATCTTTCCTATTGATAAAAGCTGCTGGTGGTCTTCTGATGCCTTGATGGCTGCATGAGTGGTGATTATAAAGCTTTGGACAGAAGGGAAGCTGGTCACTGCTTCAAATCCCAGAGCTCCCTTGTTTTGAGTAATGGCATCAGCAGGAAAGGGTTATTGGTTTGCGCTGATAAATAAGGTGTTACATTGGTGAGCTGCTTGATGCAGCTATGCTCTGCAGAGTAGGAAATGTATCAGCCTGGAAGGAGCCTAAGGCAAAAACGTTCAGGGTGGTGGTGGCTTTGGCAGCCACTGACAAAGCATGGTCAACTGCACCAGCAGGAAGTCGCAACGATCAGTGACAGCCTGCCCAGTGAAGCACTGCCTCCTGTTGCAATTCTTCTCAGTCAAATCCAAGAAGAAACGCCTTAGACTATAAGAACATAAGAAGATAAGAAATAAGAGCAGGAGTAGGCCATTTGGCCCCTCAAGCCTGCCCCGCCATTCAATAAGATCACGGCTGATCTTCCCCAGGCCTCAACTCCTCTTTCATGCCAGCTCCTCATAGCCCTCAGCTCCCCAATATTTCAAAAATCTATCTACCTCTTCTTTAAATACTTACACTGATCTAGCCTCTATAACTCTCTGGGATGGAGAATTCCAGACATTTACTACCCTCTGAAAGAAGAAATTCCTTTGCATCTCAGTTTTAAATGAGTGTCCCCTTATTCTGTATCCATGTCCCCTGGTTCGAGATGCCCCCACTAGTGGAAACATCTTCTCAACATCTACCCTGTCAAACCCCCTCAGAATTTTTACATTTCAATAAGATCACCCCTTATTTTTCCAAACTCTACTGGCTAAAGGCCTAACCTGTTTAGCTGTTCTTGATAAGTCAACCCCTTCATCCTAGGAATCAACCTAGTGAATCTCATTTGAACTGCCTCCATTGCCAGTATGCCCTTTCTTAAATATGAGGACCAAAACTGTGCACAGTACTCCAGGTGCGGCCTCACCAACACCCTGTACAGTTGTAACAAGACTTCGCTATTTTTAAACTCCAACCTCATAGCAATACAGGCCAAAGATCCATTTGCCTTCTTAATTACTTGCTGCACCTGTATGCTAACTCTTTGTGTTTCATGCACAAGAACACCCAGATCCCTCTGCAATTTTTTGGAGTCTCTCTCCATTTAAATAATAGTCTGCCTTTTGATCCTTTCTAGCAAAGTGCATGGCCTCACCCTTTCCTACATTAAACCCCATCTGCCAAATTTTTGCCCACTCATTCAACCTATCTATATCCCCTTGCAGATTCCTTATGTCCTCATCACAACATGCCCTCCCACCTATCTTTGTATCGTCAGCAAATTTGGATACATTACACTCTGCCCCCTCCTCTAAGTCATTAATATAAATAGTAAATAATCGAGGCCCAAGGACTGATCTTTGTGGCACTCCACTAGTTATGCCTTTCCAACCTGAAAAAGACCCATCAATCCCTGCTCTCGGGGTAGAATTTTCCCCCTGTTGGGGGGGTTGTGCGGGGGTGGGTGTGGGCAGGCTCGGACCCGATCCGGCGCCCCTGATCGGGTGTGCACCGCCATTTTATGTGGGCGGGCCAATTAAAGCCTGCCCAGCATGATGCGCACCTGGAAGCACTGAGCGCTCCCTGTGTGGCCGTGTGCACGAAAGAACGCAGAAATCTCCCTGAGGCATGGAGGTGCCTCAGGGAGATTAGCTTTAAGTTTTAACAGTTCAATAAAGTGTTGAAAAAATTTTTATGACATGTTTTATGAAACTGTCACATGAGCTGGGACATGTGCATTAATTTCAATAAAAATGTTTGGGAAAATTTATAATCATTCATGAAACCTCATCCCGCCCTTGGATGAGGTTCCATGAAAAATACGAAGGCCGCCTGGTCTCTTCGCCTGCCCGCCAACCTTAAGGTTGGATGGGCAGCTCTGTTAATTATTTTAATTGTTAGTTAAATGGCCTTTATAGGTCTTTGACAGTTTGGCGGACACGCGGCCGTGCGGTGATGCCAGGACGCATGCCCGGCGTCACCCTGTGTTATTTTACACCTCAGCGAGTGGGCCCTGCTCCCGATCGCTGAGCCGAAGATCCTTCCCTTTGTCTTCTGTGTGTTAACCAATCCTCAATCCATGCTAACACATTACCCCTAATACCGTGAGCTCCTATCTTGTGCAATAACCTTTTGTGTGGCACCTTTTCGAATGCTTTCTGGAAATCCAAATGCGCTACATCTACTGGTTCCCTTTTATCAACTCTGCTTGTTATATACTCAAAGAACTCTAGCAAGTTTGTCAAACTTGATTTCCCTTTCACAAAACCATGCTGATTCTGTTTGATTGCGTTAAGCTTTTCTAAATGTCCTGCTATTTCTTCCCTAATAATGGAATCTAGCATTTTCCCAACAACAGATGTTCAGCTGACTGGCCTATAGTTTCCTGCTTTTTGTCTCCCTCCCTTCATGAACAGGGACGTCACATTAGTGGTTTTCCAATCTGCTGGGACCCTCCCGGAATCCAGTGAGTTCTGGAATATTTCGACCAACACCACCACTATTTCTGCAGCCACTTCCTTTAAAACCCTTGGATGTAGGCCATTAGGTCCTGGCGACTTGTCTGCCTTTAGTCCCATTAGTTTGTCAAATACTTTGCCCTTCATGATGGGGACTGTTACAATATCTTTCTTCCCATTGGCTCCTTGCTTATCTGATATCTTTGGGATGTTTATAGTGTCCTCCACCATGAAGACTAATGCAAAATATTGGTTTAAATTATCTGCCATTTCCCTGTTCCCCGTTATCAATTCTCCAGTCGCATCCTCCAAGGGCCCCACGCTCACTTTAGCCACTCTCTTTCTTTTTATATACCCATAGAAGCTCTTGCTGTTTGTTTTTATATTTCTTGCCAATTTACTTTTGTAATCAATTTTCTCCCTCTTTATTAGCTTTCTAGTCAAACGCTGCTGGTTCCTAAATAATTCCCAATCCTTTGGCCTACCACTAGTTTTTGCCACTTTGAATGCCTTAGTTTTTCCTCTCCTTGACCACCTTTGTTAACCACAGCTGGTTCATCCTCCTCACCAAGTCCTCTTTGACTGGGATAAATTTTTGCTGAGCATTATGAAATATCTGCTTAAATGCCAGCCACTGCTCATCCACTGACCTTCCCCTTAGTCTATTTTCCCAGCCCGCTTTAGACAACTCTTTCTTCATACCTCTGTAATTGCCCATATTTAAGCTGAGGACACTGGTTTGAGACCCGAGTTGCTCGCCCTTAAACTGAATTTGAAATTCTACTATGTTGTGATCGCTACCCGCTAGAGGATTCTTAACTACGATATCTCTTATTAATCCCACCTTATTACACATTACTAGGTATAAAATAACCTGTCCCTGGGTAGGTTCTGCAAAGTATTGCTCTAAGAAACAATCCCTGATGCACTCTACAAATTTGTCTTATATGTTACCCCTGCCAATCCCATTTGTCCAGTCAATATGCAAACTAAAATCGCCCATGACGACTGTAGCACCCTTCTTATATGTCTCAATTATTTCCTAATTTATACTTTGTCCTGCAGTGAGGCGGCTCTTCGGAAGCCTACAGTCAACCCCCATCTGTGACTTCTTCTCCTTGCTATTCCTTATTTGCACTCAAACTGATTCCACATCACGATCTATTGAACCTATATCACTACTCACCACCGCACTGATACTTTCCTTTATTAACAAAGCTACCCCACCTCCTTTTCCTTTTTGCCTATTTTTCCAGAATGTCGAATACCCTTGAATATTAAGTTCCCAGTCTTGGTCAACCCACAACTATGTCTCTGTAAGAGCTATCAAATCTATTCATTTATTTCTATTTGTGCCGTCAACTCATCTATCTTGTTACAAATGCTGCGTGCATTCAGATAAACAGGCTTTGACTTTTTAACCATTATTACTCATTCTGGTTCTAATTTCTGCTGCACTCTTTTGCTTATATTTTCTGCCTCTTCCTGTCACACTTTGATTATCGTTCACCTCTTCACTATCCTGCACCTCTGCTCTCTCATTTCTTTTTGATTTTTTAAACTTTCCTTCAATTGAACCCTCCCCTCCTACTAATTAGTTTAAAGTCCTATCTACAACCTTAGTTATACGATTCATCAGGACGCTGGTCCCAGCATGGTTCAAATGAAGCCCATCCCAATGGAACAGCTCTCTCCTTCCCCAGCACTGGTGCCAGTGCCCATGAATCGGAATGCATTTCTCCCACACCAATCTTTGGGCCACACATTTACCTCTCTAACCTTATTTACACTACACCAATTTGAACGTGGCTCAGGGAGTAACCCGGAGATTATTATCTTTGTGGTTCTACTTTTTAATTTAGCCCCGAGCTGCTCGTATTCCCTCAGCAGAACCTCTTTCCTCGTCCTACCTATGTCGTTGGTACCTATGTGGACCACGACAACTGGATCCTTCCCCTCCCACTCCAAGTTCCTCTCCAGCCCAGAAGAGATGTCCTTAACCTTGGCACCAGGTAGGCAACACAGCCTTCGGGACTCTGTCTTCAACTGCAGAGAATAGTATCTATTCGCCTAACTATGCTATCCCATATTATTGTTACATTACTCTTTCCCCCCCCCACTTGAAAGGCACTCTGTACCACGGTGCTGTGGTCTGTTCACTCATCCTCCCTGCAGTCTATGCCCTCATCCACATCGGGAGCAAGAACTACGCACCTATTGGACAAAGGCACTGGCTGAGGCTCCCCGAAAGCTAAATTCTGGATCCCCATACCTGCCTCACTCACAGTCACACCGTCCTGTCCCAGACCACAGTCTAAATTTGTTGTAATTAATCTAAGGACTGTCTTCGGAAACACAGCGTCCAACTTCCCGCCCTCCCTGATGTGTCTCAGTGTCTGCAGCTCGGACTCCAGCTCATCAATTCTGAGCCGAGTTCCTCGAGCAGCTAATACTACTGCAGATGTGGTCACTGTGGATCGCAGCAGTGTCCACCAGCCCCCACATTCTACAGCTGCAACACATCGCCTGCCCAGCCATCTCTATTCAATTTAATTAATTAATTTGGATGTTAACTATTTTAAAAGTGAATTTCTTAACTGTAGTCTTCAATCGTATTAACGTCTCCTGATTTAAACCACATGAATAATCAAAAGAGACATGGAAGAGATACCCCAGCTCTCTTCTCTGTTTTAATCTGAACTCCTGGGTCTCTTCGCTGTTTTAATCTGAACTCTCGGCTCTCCTCGCTGTTTTAATCTGAACTCCCAGCTCTCCTCGCTGTTTTAAACTGAACTCCCAGCTCTCCTCGCTGTTTTAAACTGAACTCCCAGCTCTCCTCGCTGTTTTAATCTGAACTCCCAGCTCTCCTCGCTGTTTTAAAATGAACTCCCAGCTCTCCTCGCTGTTTTAATCTGAAGTCTCGGCTCTCCTCGCTGTTTTAATCTGAACTCTCGGCTCTCCTCGCTGTTTTAAACTGAACTCCTGGCTCTCCTCACTGTTTTAAACTGAACTCCCGGCTCTCCTCACTGTTTTAAACTGAACTCCCAGCTCTCCTCGCTGTTTTAATCTGAACTCCCAGCTCTCCTCGCTGTTTTAATCTGAACTCTCCGCTCTCCTCGCTGTTTTAAACAGAACTCCTGGCTTTCCTCGCTGTTTTAAACTGATCTCCCGGCTCTCCTCGCTGTTTTAAACTGATCTCGGGTTCTCCTCGCTGTTTTAATCTGAACTCCCAGCTCTCCTCACTGTTTTAAACTGAACTCCCAGCTCTCCTCGCTGTTTTAATCTGAACTCCCGGCTCTCCTCGCTGTTTTAATCTGAACTCCCGGCTCTCCTCCCTGTTTTAATCTGAACTCCCGGCTCTCCTCGCTGTTTTAAACTGAACTCCCAGCTCTCCTCACTGTTTTAATCTGAACTCCCAGCTCTCCTCGCTGTTTTAATCTGAACTCCCGGCTCTCCTCGCTGTTTTAAACTGAACTCCCAGCTCTCCTCGCTGTTTTAAACTGAACTCCCAGCTCTCCTCGCTGTTTTAATCTGAACTCCCGGCTCTCCTCGCTGTTTTAAACTGAACTCCCAGCTCTCCTCGCTGTTTTAAACTGAACTCCTGGCTCTCCTCGCTGTTTTAAACTGATCTCCCGGCTCTCCTCGCTGTTTTAAACTGATCTCGGGTTCTCCTCGCTGTTTTAATCTGAACTCCCAGCTCTCCTCACTGTTTTAAACTGAACTCCCAGCTCTCCTCGCTGTTTTAATCTGAACTCCCGGCTCTCCTCGCTGTTTTAATCTGAACTCCCGGCTCTCCTCGCTGTTTTAATCTGAACTCCCGGCTCTCCTCGCTGTTTTAATCTGAACTCCCGGCTCTCCTCGCTGTTTTAATCTGAACTCCCGGCTCTCCTCGCTGTTTTAAACTGAACTCCCAGCTCTCCTCACTGTTTTAATCTGAACTCCCAGCTCTCCTCGCTGTTTTAATCTGAACTCTCGGCTCTCCTCGCTGTTTTAAACTGAACTCCCAGCTCTCCTCACTGTTTTAAACTGAACTCCCAGCTCTCCTCGCTGTTTTAATCTGAACTCCCAGCTCTCCTCGCTGTTTTAATCTGAACTCCCAGCTCTCCTCGCTGTTTTAATCTGAACTCCCGGCTCTCCTCGCTGTTTTAATCTGAACTCCCGGCTCTCCTCGCTGTTTTAATCTGAACTCCCGGCTCTCCTCGCTGTTTTAAACTGAACTCCCAGCTCTCCTCACTGTTTTAATCTGAACTCCCAGCTCTCCTCGCTGTTTTAATCTGAACTCTCGGCTCTCCTCGCTGTTTTAAACTGAACTCCCAGCTCTCCTCGCTGTTTTAATCTGAACTCCCGGCTCTCCTCGCTGTTTTAAACTGAACTCCCAGCTCTCCTCGCTGTTTTAAACTGAACTCCCAGCTCTCCTCGCTGTTTTAATCTGAACTCCCAGCTCTCCTCGCTGTTTTAAAATGAACTCCCGGCTCTCCTCGCTGTTTTAAACTGAACTCCCGGCTCTCCTCGCTGTTTTAAACTGAACTCCCGGCTCTCCTCGCTGTTTTAAACTGATCTCCCGGCTCTCCTCGCTGTTTTAAACTGAACTCCCGGCTCTCCTCGCTGTTTTAATCTGAACTCCCGGCTCTCCTCACTGTTTTAATCTGAACTCCCAGCTCTCCTCACTGTTTTAATCTGAACTCCCGACTCTCCTCGCTGTTTTAAACTGAACTCCCGGCTCTCCTCACTGTTTTAATCTGAACTCCCGGCTCTCCTCCCTCTTTTAATCTGAACTCCCGGCTCTCCTCGCTGTTTTAATCTGAACTCCCAGCTCTCCTCCCTGTTTTAATCTGAACTCCCGGCTCTCCTCGCTGTTTTAAACTGAACTCCCGGCTCTCCTCCCTGTTTTAATCTGAACTCCCGGCTCTCCTCGCTGTTTTAAACTGAACTCCCGGCTCTCCTCCCTGTTTTAATCTGAACTCCCGGCTCTCCTCACTGTTTTAAACTGAACTCCTGGCTCTCCTCGCTGTTTTAATCTGAACTCCCAGCTCTCCTCACTGTTTTAATCTGAACTCCCAGCTCTCCTCACTGTTTTAATCTGAACTCCCAGCTCTCCTCGCTGTTTTAATCTGAACTCCCGGCTCTCCTCACTGTTTTAAACTGAACTCCTGGCTCTCCTCGCTGTTTTAATCTGAACTGAACTCCCAGCTCTCCTCGCTGTTTTAATCTGAACTCCCGGCTCTCCTCGCTGTTTTAAACTGAACTCCCGGCTCTCCTCGCTGTTTTAAACTGAACTCCCAGCTCTCCTCGCTGTTTTAATCTGAACTCCCAGCTCTCCTCGCTGTTTTAAAATGAACTCCCGGCTCTCCTCGCTGTTTTAAACTGAACTCCCGGCTCTCCTCGCTGTTTTAAACTGAACTCCCGGCTCTCCTCGCTGTTTTAAACTGATCTCCCGGCTCTCCTCGCTGTTTTAAACTGATCTCGGGTTCTCCTCGCTGTTTTAATCTGAACTCCCAGCTCTCCTCACTGTTTTAAACTGAACTCCCAGCTCTCCTCGCTGTTTTAATCTGAACTCCCGGCTCTCCTCGCTGTTTTAATCTGAACTCCCGGCTCTCCTCGCTGTTTTAATCTGAACTCCCGGCTCTCCTCGCTGTTTTAATCTGAACTCCCGGCTCTCCTCGCTGTTTTAATCTGAACTCCCGGCTCTCCTCGCTGTTTTAAACTGAACTCCCAGCTCTCCTCACTGTTTTAATCTGAACTCCCAGCTCTCCTCGCTGTTTTAATCTGAACTCTCGGCTCTCCTCGCTGTTTTAAACTGAACTCCCAGCTCTCCTCACTGTTTTAAACTGAACTCCCAACTCTCCTCGCTGTTTTAATCTGAACTCCCGGCTCTCCTCGCTGTTTTAATCTGAACTCCCAGCTCTCCTCGCTGTTTTAATCTGAACTCCCGGCTCTCCTCGCTGTTTTAATCTGAACTCCCGGCTCTCCTCGCTGTTTTAATCTGAACTCCCGGCTCTCCTCGCTGTTTTAAACTGAACTCCCAGCTCTCCTCACTGTTTTAATCTGAACTCCCAGCTCTCCTCGCTGTTTTAATCTGAACTCTCGGCTCTCCTCGCTGTTTTAAACTGAACTCCCAGCTCTCCTCGCTGTTTTAATCTGAACTCCCGGCTCTCCTCGCTGTTTTAAACTGAACTCCCAGCTCTCCTCGCTGTTTTAAACTGAACTCCCAGCTCTCCTCGCTGTTTTAATCTAAACTCCCAGCTCTCCTCGCTGTTTTAAAATGAACTCCCGGCTCTCCTCGCTGTTTTAAACTGAACTCCCGGCTCTCCTCGCTGTTTTAAACTGAACTCCCGGCTCTCCTTGCTGTTTTAAACTGATCTCCCGGCTCTCCTCGCTGTTTTAAACTGATCTCGGGTTCTCCTCGCTGTTTTAATCTGAACTCCCAGCTCTCCTCACTGTTTTAAACTGAACTCCCAGCTCTCCTCGCTGTTTTAATCTGAACTCCCGGCTCTCCTCGCTGTTTTAATCTGAACTCCCGGCTCTCCTCCCTGTTTTAATCTGAACTCCCGGCTCTCCTCCCTCTTTTAATCTGAATTCCCGGCTCTCCTCGCTGTTTTAATCTGAACTCCCAGCTCTCCTCCCTGTTTTAATCTGAACTCCCGGCTCTCCTCGCTGTTTTAAACTGAACTCCCGGCTCTCCTCCCTGTTTTAATCTGAACTCCCGGCTCTCCTCGCTGTTTTAAACTGAACTCCCGGCTCTCCTCCCTGTTTTAAACTGAACTCCCGGCTCTCCTCACTGTTTTAAACTGAACTCCCAGATCTCCTCGCTGTTTTAATCTGAACTCCCGGCTCTCCTCACTGTTTTAATCTGAACTCCCAGCTCTCCTCACTGTTTTAATCTGAACTCCCGACTCTCCTCGCTGTTTTAATCTGAACTCCCGGCTCTCCTCGCTGTTTTAATCTGAACTCCCGGCTCTCCTCCCTCTTTTAATCTGAACTCCCAGCTCTCCTCGCTGTTTTAATCTGAACTCCCAGCTCTCCTCCCTGTTTTAATCTGAACTCCCGGCTCTCCTCGCTGTTTTAAACTGAACTCCCGGCTCTCCTCCCTGTTTTAATCTGAACTCCCGGCTCTCCTCGCTGTTTTAAACTGAACTCCCGGCTCTCCTCCCTGTTTTAATCTGAACTCCCGGCTCTCCTCACTGTTTTAAACTGAACTCCTGGCTCTCCTCGCTGTTTTAATCTGAACTCCCAGCTCTCCTCACTGTTTTAATCTGAACTCCCAGCTCTCCTCACTGTTTTAATCTGAACTCCCAGCTCTCCTCGCTGTTTTAATCTGAACTCCTGGCTCTCCTCGCTGTTTTAAACTGAACTCCCGGCTCTCCTCCCTGTTTTAATCTGAACTCCCGGCTCTCCTCGCTGTTTTAAACTGAACTCCCGGCTCTCCTCCCTGTTTTAATCTGAACTCCCGGCTCTCCTCGCTGTTTTAATCTGAACTCCCAGCTCTCCTCACTGTTTTAATCTGAACTCCCAGCTCTCCTCACTGTTTTAAACTGAACTCCCAGCTCTCCTCGCTGTTTTAAACTGAACTCCTGGCTCTCCTCGCTGTTTTAATCTGAACTCCCAGCTCTCCTCACTGTTTTAATCTGAACTCCCGGCTCTCCTCGCTGTTTTAATCTGAACTCCCAGCTCTCCTCACTGTTTTAAACTGAACTCCCAGCTCTCCTCGCTGTTTTAATCTGAACTCCCGGCTTTCCTCACTGTTTTAATCTGAACTCCCAGCTCTCCTCACTGTTTTAATCTGAACTCCCGGCTCTCCTCGCTGTTTTAATCTGAATTCCCGGCTCTCCTCGCTGTTTTAATCTGAACTCCCGGCTCTCCTTGCTGTTTTAAACTGAACTCCCAGCTCTCCTCGCTGTTTTAATCTGAACTCCCGGCTCTCCTCGCTGTTTTAATCTGAACTCCCGGCTCTCCTCGCTGTTTTAAATTGAACTCCCAGCTCTCCTCACTGTTTTAAACTGAACTCCCGGCTCTCCTCGCTGTTTTAATCTGATCTCCCGGTTCTCCTCGCTGTTTTAAAATGAACTCTCGGCTCTGCTCGCTGTTTTAAACTGATCTCCCGGCTCTCCTCAGTGTGTTAAACTCTATAGACCCTGTTGGCTGGCTGAGGCCTTCTATGAGAACCCCTACACTCCCAATTTCCATGGGGCAGGTGATGGTGTAGAGTGGTATTGTCACTGGACTAGTAATCCAGAGGCCCAGGGTAATGCCTGTTTGACTCCCACCACAGCAGATGGTGGAATTTGAATTCAATAAAAATCTGGAATTAAAAGTCGAATAATGACCATGGAACAATTGTTAATTGTTGTAAAGACCCATCTGGATCACTAGTGCCCTTTAGGGAAAGGAGATCTGCTGTCCTTACCTGGTCTGGCCTACATGTGACTCCAGGCCCACAGCAATGTGGTTGACTCTTAAATGCCTAGCAAGCCACTCAGCTGTATCAAACCGTGTCCGGAGGCTAGTGCAAAAATTGGAGAGCTGTCTCACAGACAAGTCAAGCAACAGCCTGACATAGTCATCCTCATGGAATCATGACACCACCATCACCATCCCTGGGTATGTCCTGTCCCACCAGCAGAGGTGGTGGTACAGTGGTATACAGCCGGGAGAGAGTTACCTGAGAGTCCTCAACACTGACTCTGGACCCCATGAAGTCTCATGGCATCAGGTCAAACATGAGCAAGGAAACCTCCTGCTGTTTACCACATATCGCCCTCCCTCAGCTGATGAATCAGTGCTTCTCCATGTTGAGCACCACTTGGAGGAAGCACTGAAGGTAGCAAGGGTGCAGAATATACTCTGGGGGTGACGTCAATGTCCATCACCAAGAGTGGCTCAGTTGCACCAGTACTGACCGAGTCCTAAAGGACATAGCTGCTAGACTGGGTCTGAGGCAGATGGTAAGGGAACCAACAAGAGGGAAAAGCACACTTGACCTCATCCTCACCAACCTGCCTGCCGCAGATGCATCTGTCCATGACAGTATCGGTAGGAGTGACCACCGTACAGGCCTTGTGGAGATGAAGTTCCGCCTTCACATTGTGTTGTGTGGGGCACTACCGTCGTGCTAAATGGGATAGATTTCGAACAGATCTAGCAACTCAAGACTGGGCATTCATGAGGTGCTGTGGGCCATCAGCAGCAGCAGAATTGTACTCAAACACAATCTGTAACCTCATGGCCTGGCATATACCCCACTCTACTATTACCATCAAGCCAGGGGATCAACCATGGCTCAATGAAGACTGCAGGAGGGTTTGCCAAGAACAGCACTAGGCATACCTAAAAATGAGGTCTCAACCTGGTAAAGCTATAACACAGGACTACTTGCATACCAAACAGCAAAAGCAGCAAGTGATAGACAGAGATAAGCGACCCCACAACTAACCGATCAGATCTAAGCTCTGCAGGGCTGCCACATCCAGCAGTGAATGGTGGTGGACAATTAAACAACTGACTGGAGAAGGAGGCTCCACAAATATCCCCATCCTCAATTATGGGAGAGCCCAGCACATCAGTGGAAAAGATAAGGCTGAAGCATTTGCTACAATCTTCAGCCAGAAGTGCTGAGTGGATGGTCCATCTCAGCCTCCTCCGGAGGCCCCCAGCATCACAGATGCCAGTCTTCAGCCAATTTGATTCATTCCATGTGATATCAAGAAATGACTGAAGGCACTGGATACTGCAAAGGATATGGACCCTGACAATATTCCGGCAATAGTACTGAAGACTTGTGCTCCAGAACTTGCCATGCCCCTAGCCAAGCTGTTCCAGTATGGCTACAGCACTGGCATCTACCCGGCTATGTGGAAAATTGCCCAGGTATGTCCTGTACACAAAAAGCAGGACAAATCCAACCCGGCCAATTACCGCTCCATCAGTCTACTCTCGATCATCAGTAAAGTAATGGAAGGTGTCATCAACGGTGCTATCAAGCTGCACCTGCTCACTGACACTCAGTTTGGGTTCCGCCAGGGCCACTCAGCTCCTGACCTCATTACAGCCCTGAGTCAAACAGGGACAAAACAGCTAAACTCCTGAGGTGAGGTGAAAAAGACGGCCCTTGACATCAAGGTCGTGTTTGATCAAGTGTGGCACCAAGGAGCCCTAGCAAAATTGGAGTCAATGGGAATCGGGGGAAAAATCTCTGCTGGTTACATTCATACCTAGCACAAAGGAAGATGGTTGTGGTTGTTGGAGGCCAGTCATCTCAGCTCCAGAACTGCAAGCATTCCTCAGGGTGGTGTCTTTGGCCCAACTATCTTCAGCTACTTCATCAATGACCTTCCTTCCATCATAAGGTCAGAAGTGGGGATATTCGCTGATGATTGCACAATGTTCAGCACCATTCGTGACTCCTCAGATACTGAAGCAGTTCATGTACAAATGCAGCAAGACCTGGACAATATCCAGGCTTGGGCTGACAAGTGGCAAGTAACGTTCGTGCCACACAAGTGCCAGGCAACAACCATCCCCAACAAGAGAAAATCTAACCATCGCTCTTTGATGTTCAATGGCATTACCATCACTGAATCCCCCCCAATCAACATCCTGGGAGCCACCACTGACCAGAAACTGAACTGGACTAGCCATATAAATACTGTGGCTACAAGAGCAGGTCAGAGGCTAGGAATCCTGCGACGAGTAACTCGCCTCCTGACTCCCCAAAGCCTGTCCGCCATCTACAAGGCATGAGTCAGGAGTGTGATGGAATACTCCCCACTTGCCTGGATGAGTGCAGC
The DNA here is from genome assembly GCF_964194155.1 of Cetorhinus maximus. Taxonomy (NCBI): domain Eukaryota; kingdom Metazoa; phylum Chordata; class Chondrichthyes; order Lamniformes; family Cetorhinidae; genus Cetorhinus; species Cetorhinus maximus. Next base: position 70,752,910 of record NC_135899.1, read on the forward strand.
TCCTATAACACAGGAGAAGCTTGACACCATTCAGGACAAAGCAGCCCACTTGATTGGCACCACATCCACAAACATTCACTCCCTCCACCACCGACGCACAGTAGCAGCAGCGTGCACCATCTACAAGATGCACTGCAGGAATTCACCAAGGCTCCTTAGGCAGCACCTGCCAAGCCCACAACCACTGCCATCCAGAAGGACAAGGGCAGCAGGTGCATGGGAACACCACCACCTGGAAGTTCCTCTCCAAGTCACTCACCATCTGACTTGGAAATATATTGCCGTTCCTTCACTGTCACTGGGTCAAAATCCTGGAACTCCCTTCCTAACAGCGCTGTAGGTGTACCTATATCACATGGACTGCAGCGGTTCAAGAAGGCAGCTCACCACCATCTTCTCAAGGGCAGTTGGGAATCGACAACAAATGCTGGCCCACATACCATGAATGAATAAAAAAAAGTCACTTTTCACAAGTCTGCCTGCTGATCCTCCTGGTTGCTGAGGCTGCTGTGGCAACTCTTCCTCCAACCACTCTTCTAGCCAAAGAAATGAAACAAATAAAGAGGCCTTTAAATAGTGCTTTCAATCAGTGAAGCCAATCTCACAACTTTTAACTGAACAGGTGGGACATTGGGAGAGAATTCCATCCCATCTAGTCAAAATCGCATTGGGGGCCTAATGGCAAAATAGGACCCCAATAGGCAGTCATTCGTGGGGCACCTGCCTGTTTCTGGTGGTCCCCTGAATGATTTCAGGAGTTAAAATGGTGGTCAGCAGGATTCCGGTGGGTGGGACAGTGCCAATAATACCCACCTAGTGGGTCGATTAAATTCAACCCTAGATTGTATCTTTTTTGTTAGGTCAGAGATATATGGTAACTGGAGGACTAACTGAACTGAAAACCAGTATAATGACTTTATTGTTTTCTCAGACTTGGCGTGCTGGAGTATTACAAATGTTCCCTTTCCCTTTACTCCTGTCATTTGCACTAGACTAACCCTAATTGTGACGGTTAAGGTTGGTTTAATTCCCACAACCAGGCCTCTATGGTTCCCTTATTGGACCACGTCCATATTCTTGCATTAAACCACCTGTACCACATTCCTCCAAGTCAACTTTAGTTCATTTCAAAGGAAATGGTGTATTAATTGCAGAAGGCTTAGAAGAATTCTGCCTTTCTAGTCCATCCTGGATGTAACTCACCAATATAGGCACCAACACGAGTTTAAACAGTTCTCCTTTTGAGCAAATATAGCATCTGAACTGCCAAAATGCTCAGCCTTTTAGTAACGTCGCCCTTCTCCCTTAAGTTGAGAAAGTAATCTCCAAAATCACTTGAATAATAAGGCAACAAGGCAAGAAATAAGTGGAAGCCCAGCAGTACACTGGGTAAAATTAGAATTTGCTCCATAATGCAGAAGCCACAGGTTTGAAATCCAAAGTTTCTCACCTCCTTAGTTGGCCATATTTACACAGAGTTTTGTCAACCCTAACCACTACCCGAAACAAACTGGGTGTTGGCAAATTGATTGTTCAGAATATGCGTACCTTTCCCTGATGGGGCTTTAGTGTGTCCAGGGCTTCCCTGGCCCATTTCAGGAGGGAAATTTGATCCTGTTGATGCACATTTATTTATTAATTTATCTATTATCTCTGGAAATATTGGTGGGTCAAATAACTTGGAGAAAGAACATCCATGTTCAATCTATAAACACAGATGTTTCAGAAAGAATTAGGAGGCAATACATCAACTATCACCAGAATTCTTACATATATATTGCCTGTATGAGGGGCAGTTAAAGATTATATACATATGGGCCAGCTTGATTTCACCACTGACCTGAACTTTCTGATAGGCATTGAAAAAAATGCAATGATGTTGGCATAGTCTTGCACATTTTATGGACATGTCCAAGGATCCAAGAAGAACAGCCATGATTTTGAACAAGCCTATGGTGATCTGAGGCCTTGCATACAGTTGAGCCTGACTCACTTCACTGCGCCCCTGGGAAGAAGTGTAGGTTTGCTGTTAGTTTTGCTGTTAGGTCCCTTCTGCAGCTCCTCCAATTCCTTGCATTTTCAAATTATTGTATAAGCCTATCCTGACTCTCCATTCTTTCTCGATCCGTAGAAGGGATTTTACAGGGGTGGGCCTCTCCTTTTTCTTTCAATATTACAACTCTGTTGGCCATGTTTTATCACAGCTGCTGTTGTTTTCTTAACTGCCTGCCTTCATTTCTCATAACCCTTTTGTATACACATCCTATGCTGCTTTATTCTACTAAAGTCTTCCAGATTTATCCAAGGAGTAAGTTACAATTGGTGCTAAAATATCTGTATTATGACTACTAAATGGTAAATGTTTTCACGTTTTGAATTTATACTTAACAACTAACCCTTTTACCATCTGCATTTGGTACTGTCATAGGGTAATGTGGATGAATTTTGGATAGAATAAGTCAATTTGCCATTTCAACACTTATGTTAACACCATAGAGAAACCATATACTTAGCATATCCTGCCGGAGTAAGTGACTTGACACCTTGCTCCAATACATTGTTCAACTTAATGCAATAGATCTTGATTTTATGTGATAGAGTAAAACAGGTCATACCAATTTGGCAGCCCTCGTTGCATCTCTCCCAATTATTATTTCCATTGCTCTTATAGTTTTTAGGTTGTTTATAAATTATAACTGTAGCTTCAGTGCAAAGTGGTTCGGCATTAAGTTATAGTGCAAATCAGAAATTATCAAAGCATAATTACTGGGATATACACTGCACTACAGTTATAATGTGAATACAGCCTTAAGATTGATAGAGTTTCCATGTAAATAGTCTAATTTCCTATAAACATAGAAAAGTGGCTCCAAGATACATATTCAAACAATGGTTGACTTGCGATATACCGTATGCAATTGTGAAGAGTCTCAGCTGTAGCAACAATTTTGTCCAAATGTTGTTACAACATTCTATAATTTTTCCCTTCTATTAATACAGCACATCTGAAAGTACCACTATTGGTAGCTTAGGAGTTCAATTAGCTGCAACTGGAGCAAAGCAAAACTGGTGCAAAGCAAGATTGGTTATAAGATGTTATACAACTGAGAGGGAATCACACTATTCTGGTTGCACTCGCACAACTCCACCTTAGCAAAGAATTTATTTACAATTTCTTTATCTCGATAATTACAATATGATGACTGCATTAATCACTAAAGAATTTCATAGTTCAGAAGCATGTCATCTTAAAAATTAAGTACCTAACAATGTGCGCTTGCTGTATATATTGCTTATGTAAACATATTATTAAAGTGAACTCAAGAATGTAGACAAGAGGTCATATTTTCCAGGCGCAAAGGCTACCTGGTGATTATGTTGCTCATCCTTCATGTGATATGGACTAAACCAGAGGGAATCATGATGTTAACTAACAGAAATTGAAGCATGACTCAAAAGTGCTCAGTGCTACGAAGCAGAGACAAACTAGCCTAAGTTTGGAACTTGTGAAAATCCAGTAGAAGAAAGGAAGGACTTGCATCTATATAATGCCTTTCAGAACCTCAGGGTGTCCCAGGGCTCTCTTTACATCTACTGGAGTACTTTTTGAAGAGTAGATACTGTTATTTGTAGGAAATGCAGCAGCCAATTAATGCACAGCAAGGTCCCACAAAAAGCAATGATAATCCCCAGTTTTTAGTGATGTTGGTTGAGGGATAAATATTGGTCAGGACAACAGGAAGGATTCTTTTTCAGAATAGTGCTATGAGATCTTTACATCCCTCAGACAGAATATTGGCTTAATATTCTATCTGAAATATAGCACCTCCAACTATGCAGCACTCCTTCAGTGCTCTACTCAAGTGTTGGCCTAGATTTTTGAGTTCAAATCTCTGAAGCGGGACTAGAACACATAACCTTCTGACTGAGCTGAAAATGCTGCTACTGAACCACACCTTCCAGGACAAATTAAATTTAGTAGGTCAGAAGATTTAAATACTAATTTTCATAATACAATACAATCCTCACATTAATTCTACAATGCCCATAACATTTTAACCAGGCCTCATTGGGATCTTCCTGTGAATATTAAACTACATGAACAACTGAAGTTGAATTTAAATTTATTTTTTATTGCTATCAGGGACCTAAAGATTCTCTTGACTCATATGCTTCATTCCATCTTAGACAGACATTGGAATTTATCATAATCTATTACCTCCTGGTTCTAAACATTCCCTCGATATATGATGTATATAGTTACAGATCTAGTGCAGCATTGAAGCCTTCTTAAGCAACAATTAGTAAATTGTTTCTAATCAATAAAACATCAAGCATTCACTTGGATATCATTGTAACTAGAGGTAGTGTAGTCGAACGGGCTTGTTGCAGAGTCTGGCCAGACTACATGGGAGACTGTGGATGATATTAGAATCAAATCAGTGAGGATTCAGCATGCGGATTAGCCTTGTGGTTTGCTGCAACTCAACCTCTAAGTAAATCTTATGGATTATCCATATGGTCAGAGATACACAGAAAGATGGGGATCTGGTAAGGGGGATCGCTGTCCAATTCACACAATGGCAAGTTTCCGGCTGGCTTAAAAGTTCGGCCCAAAATATGGAAGAACCTAGTTTAAATAAGTTTGAATGAGGTAAATATGGCACAGTAAGTCATCCCAGGTTTGCACTAAGTGGGATAGCGGGCATGAAAAATGACGTTTTGCCCGTCGGCTCCAATGGCGGATTTTCATGCCATTTCGTCTGCTTTCCACCTCATTAAGTGTGCAGCCACAGGGAACACACTGTCTCGCTGGCAGACGGCATCTGAATCGCCCACCACACCGTTACATCACCGTTCCCTCACTCCGGCTGCCATATCTAAACCACAGCCACCCACTCAGTTCTCAATGCTTGCAGCCCAGGACTGCTCCAGTGAAAGCCAAGGAGGGTTCAGTGACCCATCACTGGAATGCCTTTTGGAGGCCCGCCGTGATGTTCTCCACCCCTCTGGCCACAGGAGGTCCAGCAATCTCACCAATCTGGCTTGGGAGGCAGTGGCAGTGGTGGTCAGTGCCAATGCTGCACAGAAGCGGTTAGCCTCCAGTGCAGAAAATGGATGAATGATCTCATCCGTGCCTCCAGGGTAAGGCAAACATCTCATCACTCTAAACTCACACACTCACAGGGCCATCACACATTCACTGGCATCTCACTCACTGCCAGCTCAAGGGACATCACCACTCACTCTCTCTCACAACATACCCTCACATGTACATCTGGCCTCATCTCCTCTGGAGACTGCCTCCTCAGCCCTCACCATCTTGAGTCCACTTGCACAGATCAACATGTGCCCCCACATACACCCTGGGATACCCCCCTTCCCCAGTACAACCTTCGCCCTGCAGCCTCTTCCCTTGCCTGAAACCACTTCTCCCCCTTCCCCGGGCAAGCCCTAGCCCTGCAGCCATTGAAAAGCCACTCCCGCCTTACGGCTGGTCTGGTGGGTAGAGACCTGCCTGTGAGCCACCCTAAAAGTGATGTGGTGCTGCCTGCGAAGCCTGGCGCTGATGCCCACGAGTGCTGCCCGAAGCAAGGTAGGCAAACAAACCTCGAAGTCCTGAGTGAAGTGCAGGTTGCCAGTTGCACATCGCTTATGTACAGTTGTGAAACACGTCGGTCTGATTGCCCGGATGATCCAGTGTAAGGGGATGATTCTACTGAGCAGGTCTTATAATGAGATGCTAAAGTATTGAAATTAGTTTCCCAACGTGCAGCGATGGGGAGCGTGGCCCGCCATTGATGGGTGGAACGGACGATCGCAAACTGGTTTCACGGCAGCATAAAGCCAATTTTTGATCTTCTCGCCATATCGTCCGATCACGCCGCCAAATACGCCCGCTGCCAATGTGAGCGAAAAATTCTGCCCAGTATGTTTTCCGAAACATTTAGGTTGGGATCATGCTGTGGTGTCTGGAGTTGGGGTGTAAAGGAAACTACATGTATGACAGAACTCTTAAAGGGCAGATGCTTTCTGAATTTTTTTTTAAATTGTCAATTTTCATGCATTTTCAGTGCTTTTTAAAGTCCCTATCCCATCTCTGCCACCCCGGTTTTATCTTCCACAACTGTGCACAATAACTCACCAGTAATACACTCATCAAGTTCATTAATTGCTTCCTCCAGCAATAAATGTACCTGGGCCTGGTGCTTGCAGCTACTTGAGGAGAGACACAGCAAACTATGTTGTCCAGGGCCACTGGCAGTGTGTCAGAAAAATAGTAAATGCTAGAACAGTACCTTCAGGGTGCAAGTTCAAATAGAAGTTGCCTTGTAATATAGATGTGTGAAGTTTCTGTAGTTGTGCGAAATCTTGGGGGTCAGAGACCGAGTGAGTGAGTGATGAGAGGGATTAATTTAAGAGTTGGATGCTACTTGATTTACAACCTTTTGAACAAGGGTGTAATGTTTGCAATTCTCCAGTCCTCTGGCATCTCCCCTGAGTCTAGGCAAGACTGAAAGATTATGGCCAGTGCCCCTGCAATTTCCACTCCCATTCTCTTCAATATCCTTGGATGCATCTCATCCAGACCAGTCAGTTTAACTTCGGTGGTAGGGAAGCTTCTAAAAACAATTATTCAGGATAGAATTAATAGTCATGTGGGAAAATGTGCATTGAATAGGAAGATCCAGCATGGATTTCTTCAGGGAAAATCATGTTTAACTGCTGGAGTTTTTAAAAGATGAAACAGAGAGGTAACAGAGAGGGTAATGCTGTTGATGTGGTGTACATGGACTTCCAAAAGGCATTCGATACAGTGTTGTACAACAGACATATGAGAAAAGTTATAGCTCGTGGAATAAAAGGGACAGTAGCAACGGGGATACAACATTGTCTGAATAATAAGAAACAGCGAGTAATGATGAATGGATGTTTTTTGGGCTGGAGGAAGGTTTGTAGTGGAGTTCCCCAGAGGTTGGTATTGGGACCCTTGCTTTTCCTGATATATATTAATGATCTAGATCTTGTGCAGGAGACAATTTCAAAGTTTGCGGATGATACAAAACTTGGAAGCATTGTAAACTGTGAGGGGGACAGAGTAAAACTTCAAAAGGAAATAGACAAGTTGGTGGAGTGGACAGATAGGTGGTAGATGAAGTTCAATGCAGAGAAGTGTGAGGTGATTCAATTTGGTAGGAAGAACATGGAGAGACAATATAAAATAAGGGGTACAACTCTATAGGGTGTGCAGGAGCAGAGAGACCTGAGTGTGCATGTGCGTGACTCATTAAAAGTGCAGGGCAGATGGAGAGAGCAGGTAATAAAGCATACAGCATCCTAGGCTTTATTAATAGGGGCATAGAGCACAAGAGCAAGGAGGTTATGCTGAACTTGTATAGGACACTAGTTAGACCTCAGCTGGAGGATTGTGTGCAGTTCTGGGCACCACACTTTGGAAAGGATGGAACGCAGGAAAGGTTTACAAAAATGGATCCAGGGATGAGAAACTTCAGTTATGAAGATGCATTGGAGAAGTTGGGACTGTTCTCCTTGGAGTTGAGAAGGTTAAGAGGAGATTTGATGGAGGTGTTCAAAATCATGAGGGGTCTGGACAGAGTAGATAGGGAGCAACTGTCCCTGCTCATAAAAGAGTCGAGAACCAGAGGGCACAGATTTAAATTGCTTTGCAAAAGAAGCAAATGCAATGTGAGAAAAAACTTTTTTACACAACGAGTGGTTCGGGTCTGGAATGCACTGCCTGGGATTGTGGTGGAGGCAGGTTCAATTGAAGCATTCAAGAGAGCATTTGATGATTATTTAAATGGAAACAGTGTGCAGCATTATGGGAAAAAGGCAGGAGAATGGAACTGAGTCACAATGTTCATTTGGGGAGCCAGTGCAGATACGATGGGCTGAATGGCCTCCCTCTGCACCAAAACACTTCTGCAATTCTGTGATTGACTTAGGGAAGTCGGTGGCTTCACATTCCCCTATTCTCTCCGTGTATTACTACCCAAGGGAGTGAGGGGCTTGGCATGTTATCTTGCAAGCAGACAAGTAGCTCCATCCTCTACACCAGCAAGTGCCATGCAGCCATGATTTTATGTTAAGCCCTTTGAAGATGTCTGTGTGCCACAGTTTTTCATTGTAAATTAAAGCTAGAATGTGTGCCTTGCCAGAGTATTGATATGCAAGGTGAGCAAACAGAGCTGCAGTTATGTATGAAAGCACAATATTGGCAAGCAGTAAATGTGGACAAACAACAAGTTATGACATGCATATTTGGCTACCTATCCTCTAACTGTTGAGCTTGCATAAGGGGTGTCAGTTTTTTTCCACATCTGTTCCTTGGTCCATGGCAGCGCTATCACGTGCTGCCACCTCCTGTCTGACATGCAACACTGCTGCCCTCTGGGAAGAGAATCTTGGGGTGCCAAACAAGGCAACTCTTCTTACACCCTTCACGTGCAACAGCACCTTCCCGCTGCCAACATCAAGCAGGGCATTTGTGCATTGCACTGCTGTCTCATCACAGAAAATTCAGCCCAAACCCAAACAGGCATAAAGTCTCAGTGCTCCAGTCCTATTGTGCTAGTGCCAGAATTGGAAATTAGATTCCAGAACTCCTAACTCTATTCTTACTTTCACTGGCTCTCGTTCACATTGTATTTCTCAACTTTCCCTTTGCATTTCCCCTGTGTGCTCTGTCCCCCATTTTGATTCCCACCCCCACCCACCCCCACCACCCCCCCCACCCCCGCGCCCCAAGTCCCCGCCACAAGTACCAATCTGTATCTTGTTCTCATGTTTTGCTTTCAGACAGCATTGACCCTTTTCCTGCTATTAACACATTCTGCTATTTTGCTTTCAGACAATGCCGACCTTTATTCCAATATTAGCACCTACTTCAGTCCTTAATACTCTCATAACCACTCCCTTTGTCTTGTGTTCCATGACACCCTTGTCATTTATTCTCTCCTGACCTCCAATTATCCCTGACCTTCTATTTTGCTCCACCCTCTTTTTCAACTGCATAAAACCCATCACATTTCTACCTCTCTTCAGCTCTGAAGAACAGTCAAACAGACTCAAAATGTCAACTCTGTTTCTCTCTCCACATTTGCGGTCAGATCTACTGACTTTTTCCAGCATTTTCTGTTTTTATTCCCTTTGTATTTTCAGGTTTTGTATATTTCTCTCCATCATCTGGAAATTGTTGGCTCTCTATTCCCAAGGTGAAGCTTTCTAAAAGTTTCTATTGCTGGTTTAGTCTTGGTGTTGCTGTTTTTAACTGTGGGTTTTATCTTCCAAATGGTAGACCACCTAATTGAAAAGCAAGAATACTAATCCCCTCAATCAGCTACAATATGTAATTAGAGGCAGTTTGAGCTACCTCAAATAGTGCTGGAAAAGCCAACTATATCTTAAAGAAAAATTGCAGCAGAATTTGGTGTTACAGTGCAGTGAGCTAGTTTAACCAGCCAGACAGCACAATTCTGACTGTAAGTACTCAGGGGGAACTTATCGGACAGATGCCATCCCCTTGGTGCGCCAGCCATGAGAGGACGTGATAGAAAGTAAATGACATCAATCAGCCATCACAGCCCGTGATTTTGTTGACTCAAGTGTAGCACCTCGCAATGCTCAGACCACTGATGCCCAGAGCCACCAAAGTCTCAACGGGCAGTCGGTGAATTCTTGTGGTGACCCGACACGCTTGCCCCTTCTGCATGGAAGTTAGTAAACTTGATGAAACAAACGGGAAGCAACAAGAGACAGCACTCCACCAACTCAAACTGCCAACACTTGTACATTTCCAAAGAGGAGAACTGAACACCCTGCGTTTAATTTGAATACTGTGCTGAGTATTCATTTGTGATCGATTACAATATCGTAGAATACCAGTATGAACTGATAATGTGTGGTATTCGAAGAACAAGGCATGAAAACGAAGGACATGGTGGTTTGGAGGTGATCACTTGGCAGATGTGGTTTGCCCTGCATGTTGTGGCTACTTTCCAGGATGAAGTTATGCAGGTTACAGCAGATGACAATTCTTCAGGAAACTCTGGGGCTGAAGTGTTGCACGGCTGCCCCTGATTGGCCCAGACATGTGAAGTACTGTTTCAAGGTCACAATAGTATTTAGAGATATAAACAAAAAAATACTGAAAATACTCAGCAAGTCAGGCAGCATCTGCAGAGAGAGAGAGAGATGGTGGATTGAATGTTTCAGGTCGATGACATTTCATCAGACCTGGAAAGAGTTAAGAGTTGTAACAGGTTTTAAACAAGAACAGAGGCAGTAAAAGAGGAGAGAGGAGGAAAGAGCAAAAGGGAAGATCAGTGATAGGGTGGAAGGCAGGAGAGAGTAAATGGTATAAGGGATGATGGTGCAAGGCAAAAGAGAGTGATAACAAAAAGAAACAAAGTCTCAAAGTGCTAAAAATAGCAATAGCAGGATCATTAGCATTACCTGCTGTCTGGACAAATGGGAATAATATAGCATCACTTCTCGCTAAACCTCTGCTCCTTAGCTACACCTCTACTCTTCTTGCATTTTGATAATTCTGTTTTTGTATCTATGTTCAATTTTTGACAATGCTTGCCACATAGCATATCTATATTGAGAAATTTAAAACCCCTTTTGATTCACGTAGAATAATACACTGTAATAGCAATATGTATCATCAGTAATCACTGAGGCTCTGGGTAAACCAACAGCACTTACACAGAATCATGTTGGCCTTCCACACTACAGCTCAGTCCGGAGCATAAGTGATGAAGCAGTTGGCCTTGCTAATGATGCATTTCTGGCCGCTTTCACACATCTGTGGGCTGAAGCTGCAAACGCCACAACACCAACCTGTTGAGGATTGTGCTGGGTTTAACTGTCACTAGCACTACTTTTTTGGATGTTACCTTATTGTACAGAGCTCTTTCTGAAGGAAGGTGGTATAGGTCTAACAATGCCTCATTATTGCCATTGCTAGGGGAGATGCTGGTTTTGTGGTATTGTCACTGCATTAGTAATCCAGAGGCCTGGCTAATGTTCTGGGGTATTGGGCTTGAAGTCCCCCACGGCAGATGGTGGAATTTGAATTCAACAAAAAATTTAATTATTTATCATTAGGCTTTAATGAGGGAAGGAAATCTGCTGGCCTGGACTACATGTGACTCCAGATTCACAGCAATGTGGTTGACTCTAACCTGCCCTCTGAAATGGTTGCAATCCACTCACTTCAAAGGCAAATAGGGATGGTCAACAAATGCTGGCCTTGCCAGCGATACCCACATCCCATCAAAGAATTTTTTAAAAAGCGTCTGGTACAGGAGGCCTACCGTGTAGCACACAGCAGGAATCGACGGTATACCATACATGCCACCTGGGAACATTTACTGCACTTGCTATTTGTCCAGTGCAAGTGTAGCATGAAACGCAGATCCTTTACTGGCCAAATTCTAGACCTTCAAATGGAGCCTCTAGCTATCTCTGTTTCATTGGGCAAGATTATGTCATCCCAGTGATTGTGACAGCATTAACATCAGACAATTCCCTCTTAAGTACCCAATCTGCCCTGTTTATTTCTCTTCTGCGTCATTAAAGTGCATCAGAGTGCACATGTCATTTTCTCCCTACAGCAAATACTCTTGAAATTGCTGATCCTATCACACAATTGCTGCCAGTGCAACCCTCTGTCAACAGTGATTTCTAAACTCTAGCCCATCAGTGGCCTCTTTTGTCCTATGTGCTTTTATTATTGTTGCTTTTCCTTTCCTGCAGTCAACTGTCTGTCTGACATTCTCAGCCCTCAAATTTTCCTTTTTGCTTTTATACACCAGGTTTCAGTCCCTTATCCTTCTACTTGCCTCAGCCACTCTGAGTTGCTGTACTGAGTGCATAGTGTTTTTGTTGTTAATGTGGAATGTGTTTATTCTTTCCTGTTCATTTCCAGCTCTTAAAGGTCTGCTACAGCCTCGCAGCCATTTCCTGAATCCCACGTGTTGTCTAACGAGGCTTCCATTATCCTGATGCTTTGGTGCAAGCACCCTGTTGATTATTATTTTTATTTTAGCGGGTGAGGCATTCTCTCACAAGATACATGGCATAATTATACCTTGCCTGATTTGCAGACCTCAGCAAGTCTAACCCAGCTGTACATTAGTGTGACTCTCTGCACTGTTATATATACATGTCAACAACATGTCAAAAGATGCACAAATATCAATTATATTTTCCAATTTCATGGATAACATCTACTGTACTTAAGTACCTGTTAAACATACAGATTGTTTTAGAGACAAACTACCATAAATCACAGCATATAGGTCGACCCAGCGTATAAGCTGACCCCATTTCTCCAGCCCCAAAAATCAGGTTTTTGCATATACTCGGCATATAAGTTGACCCCTGCCTTTTAAGCCATCACATGCTACAGTAGTAATCAGCCTCAATTTTTTAGCCCACAAATGCATGCTTCATTTACAACTGGATGCAAGGGATCAAGCAGACCAGACAGGCTGGGTTGCGAAGATGCATGGGAGTTTACGACACACCCGCTCTTTGTGTCAGATGCTGATGACATTTCAAAATAGCAACCACCCACACTTTTATGCTCAGCTATTTTACCCGGCTACTTATATACTTATAAGGTGACACCCCCAGTTTGGAAGGGATTTTTCGAGGCTTCAAAGGTCGACTTATACATCGACATCCACAGTACACGTCATAAATTTCTACGAAAGGCTGTTCATTATGTATGTCATTTTGCAGCCATATGCACAATGCACTTTCATTTTGCAGATTAATGATTAATTTGCACTTTTTCAAATACTAAATTTTTCATTGATCCTCTAAATTCATCATTTTAACACTTCGCAGTTCATTAAATCTAGTCACTGGTGTACCATTTCTTCATGTTGCCCCAACTGTCAAATTGTAAAATAAAAATGGTTTATTTCTGAGTTAACTAGTGTTTTTTTAAAATTCATTCATGGGATGCGGGCATCACTGACAAGGCCAGTATTTATTGCCCATCCTTAGTCGTCCTCGTGGAGGTGGTGGGGAGCCGCTCTCTTGGACCATTCAGCCCATGTAGTGCGAGTATACCCACTGTGCTGTTGTGAAGGAATTTCCAAGGTTTTGACCCAGCAACACTGAAGGTACAGAAACATATTCCCAAATCCGCATGATTGTGTGACTTAGAAAAAGTTGCAGGTGGTGGTGTTCTCATGCACCTGCTGCACTTGTTCTTCTAAGCAGTAAAGGTCATGAGTTTGGAAGATGCTATCAATGCAGGCCTTGGCAATTTGCCACAGGCGCATTTTGTAAATGGTACACACCACAGCCACGGTGCGCCGATGATGGAAGGTGCTAATGTTTAAGGTGGCCGGTCAGGCAGACCGCTTTGTCCTGAATGGTAACTTCTTGAGTATAGTTGGAACTGGACTCATCCAGGCAAGTGGAGAGTATACCATCATGCTTGTATGGCTTGCACCTTGTAGATCAGGGAAGGTTCTGGGGAGACAGGAGGTGAGCTACTCATCTCAGATACCAAACCTCTGACCTGTTCTTGTCACCACAGTATTTATTGTGGCTACTCCAGTTAAGTTGCAGGTCAAAAATAAATAAAATAAATAAGGAGTCACATTCTGATTACATTGTTATAAAATGTAACTCTTTACAATGTGCTCACAGCTGTAAAGGATTTAATGAGGAGGAAGAAAGAGAAGTTCTATTGGAATGACAGTAATGACAGCTAAAGAGAGAATTACCTGGAGTCAAGCTTATACTTCACACTTTTTATGGAAATATCATGAAAATATAAAAATAAAATGTCAAACAACAGCGCAGGTTATGCTTGCCATTAGAATATTATGATGGTCATAGAAATGATCAATTCTGGACTGAATTACCTTCTACAATTTACAACAACCATATTTGAATGGAAGCTGGGTGGTGACACTGGAGGTTTGAGTAGCCAATTCTTACCAAGCCAAACTGAACTAGTGAAGGGGTCACTCAGTAGAGCACATACCTCTGCCACACTGTTAACTCAATGTTACTACAATTATGCAACTCTTCTTTGAGGTTTTTCCCTGCCTGGTTGATGCTCCGTCACTACAAAGCTGAAAAAAAATCTTTTTATTAAGAGCTCACTGAGGAGGCTTCGGGCCAATCCACATTCAACAACCTGTTCTGAAAACTCTGCTCACATTTTAACAGCTGTGACAAATTGCACCATAGCAGCTGAGGCAATCCACAACATTCTAAAACAACCAACAACATACTAAATCAAATAACGCACAACATTCTAAAAAAAAAGTTAATTTGCCCTAACTCCCAATGTTAACCGATCATTTAAAAATTCTAGAATCTGGATCCAGATCCGCGTGTTCACCAAAAACTAATGTGTGTTTCCTTGGGACATACCCTATCAGTGTACCGTGTTTCATTGAAATCCAAGCATTAGTTTTTGAGAAATATTGTTTATAGTCAAACAGGCTAACAAACAGAGGCAAAAACATTACCTCTGCCCACTTCCAGTGGTGGAATTAATAAGGACAGGGACAGAAGTGAAAGAGATGTGAATCTGAAAAATGGTGTTCCTAAACATGGTTATGTCATTTATGTCTCAACACTCATGCATTGATGTAACTTCTAGACGGAGGTGTTTTCCTCAATGATACAGATTTATTGAAAATTTCACGGTAATGCTATTAAAAATGTTTGTCAGGCCTGGGTCAGTTGGTAGCACACTCACCTCTGAATCACAAAGTTCTGAGTTCGAGTCCCATTCCAGGGCTCCACCAACAACTCCCATTGAGAGAGTGCTGTAGTGTTGGAGGTGCCACCTTCCATGTGAGACATTAAATCAAGGCCCCATCTGCCTACTTGAGTGGATGCAAAAGATCCATGGTACTATTTCAAAGAAGATCAAGGGAGTTATCCCTGGTGTCCTGACGGATATTTATCCCACAATCAACACCACAAAAAAACAGAATATCCGGTCATGATCACATTGTTTTTTGTGGGAGTTTGCAGAGTACAAATTGGCTGCTGCATTTTCTACATTAGAAAAGTGACTACACTTCAAAAAGTGCTTCATTGACTGGAAAGCGCTTTGAGATACCTGGTGGGTGTAAAAAGTGCTATATAAATGCAAATCTTTCAATTTTAATGTCATAGCATCATAAATCATATAAAGTTAATTGAGAAACATTGATTTATAATTTCAAAATCTCACTTTAGAGCCTCATATAGTGTGTTGCCTGGTTCAAGGTTTCACCCCTGACCACAGCCGATTTTCCAGAGCCAGGGTTATTTAAGTTATCTTGGCATTTGTCATTTACCCAGGTATTCACTGGAGAGCTGCTGGAGGACAGCTGCAGCAGATCTTAAATGCCTGACATAGTGTTTTATGGTTGATGGCCTCAGCGTTGCAAGTTGAATGGCAAAATATTTGCACATTTTCAAAAATGGTAAACTAAACCATTGGCCTTTTAAGTTAACAGACCTCTTCACTGTCCATGGCAACCCTGGGCACCAGAGACAAACAAAGTATCCTTGCACCCAGCGTAAGGATCAAATGATATTCGATGTCAATTTTGATGGGATGCGTCAGAAGTTGTAGGATCCAAGTTAGGAAATTCTTAAGAGCTGGGGTCACCCGAGCAGAGAATCTAGACCTTTGTTTTTGAAATTTTGTATCTCCTCAGTGGGGGAGGGAAGGATAACTATACTGCAAAGCTGTGCTTAGTTTAACATTTAATTCAGGTAAACCTCCACTTCAGTCATCACCCTATCTCAGAGATAGATATACTGCACCACAATAGTAACTGCAAGAGGGAACTGGCATTGGACATATTTACATATAACCTGTGCCAGCACTTCAAAACAAAAAAGTAGTTAGTTTGAAGTTATCATTGGCAACACTCCTAACAGAAGCACCCGTGAGTGCCCACAAACAATTAATGCTGTCACTCACCTGACAGGAATTGCCAATTAGGTTGTCTGTGCTGGTGAGAAATGTCTGAAATGTAAATGTGAAGGAGCCAAGTGTAGCCTGTGGTGCCAATAAATAGCTTCTATATGTCTGGTCTATCTGCGACAGAGTTGCAAAGATATCCTTTAAAGTGCAGAAAAACCTCATATAATAAGTCTTAGTTACATGCACATAGGATGAAAACAAATGCATTTTATTATTACTTAATTTTCTATTGCCCTTATTTAGTGTTTATAATTGTTTATGCTCCTTCAAGTGGTTTTGATGGGGATTAATTAATTTTTGAACAATGTAGAGGCCATAAAATCCTAAGTCTTTTGATAGCCCAAATAGCCAGGGTGCACAGAATTAAAAATGGTTGCAACTCTGCACCATGGTGGAAATGTAATAAAACTGTTCCCTTTAAATAAGCATTGCCTTACTTTCCTTAAAAATCTGCATAGGGTCTCATCACAGGTGAAAGCAGCCATTGTGGTAAATAATACGATTTGTTAAATGATGCTGCTGGAGTACCAGTAAGAATTACAAAGAAAATCTCTGAAAAATAAAGTGCTTAAGAACATAAGAAACAGGAGCAGAAGTAGGCTCCTCAAACCTGCACTGTCATTCAATAAGATCATACCTGAACTGCTGCATCAACTCCATTTCCTGCCCTATTGCCATATCCCTTGATTCCGTTAGTGACTAAAAATCTATCGAGCTCAGTCTTGAAACATAATTTTGACAAGTGCCGTATTTTACTAATAATGATCAGTAGGAATACAATATTTGGCAGCTGAGCATTGAGACTTTAAATAAGCTGACCTTGTGACAAAATTATAGCTTTGCACATAGTGCTATGAATGCCATTGGCACGCACAATTACAGGCTTAACATGGCTGTGTCCAAAACTGCTTGCCCACAATGTTAGAACGGGGCTGAATGTAGAGTATTCATAAATTATATTGGTCCTGCAAAACAAAATCAAATTAAATGTAGCCAGTATGCAGTACAGTATGCAGCTAAACTTTTGACAGTGATAGTTTCTAATGCACAAAAGTTAGTTTGAATTCAGAAGCCTTTTGCAATTTAAAACAATATACATGCTCAGAGAAATAGAATGTGTAACTTTGTGCTGTTGTCAGGTTTTTCTTCAATGTGGAGGTTTTATTATTTAACATCATTTCGACAAATTTTTAAAAATAGGAAATATGTTTATTAAATGTCTCGCGTGGACTGGTTAGACTTTGTTCAGTGCCACACCTGATGATCAGATCATGCAGGTTTCTTCCAAGTGTACCAAGGTGCGAATGGTATCTGCGGCTGTACCCTAGTCTCCTCCTTGGGCAACCAATAAAAGATGTATCTTGTGTGAAAATTATATTAGCTCATACTGGTCACTCAATCCCATCCTTGCTTATTGTTGCTCTTTTGCAAGGATGCCATGGCTGAATTTTGATAAACAGGTACTTATATTCACTTTTACTCTGATTTTAATGTACATTTTCTGTCCCTCCTAAGCTTACCTGGCACATATGAGATGGCAGGCACAAAGTTGTCAACTTGTAGATTTAACAAGGGATCTCCATTTTTCAATCATTTCTGGCTGTCAAAATGTTTGCTGTTTCTCACAGATTTTGGGAATAGAGAGGTGTAATAGGGAGTGTAAGTGACTTTCCTGCTGATTGTCCTGCTGACTGAAGGCAGAGGAGAGCTCAGAGTCTCACCAATGCCCTGCACCTCTGCCTCACTGGGCAAAAACTTGCAGGCCAGCAATATTGAACATAACCGCTCCTGCAGTGAGGCAGATATCACATTTTGATTCCGGAGCATAGTCAAGACTTTAAACCAAAGCCTTGTTTCCCTGTTCAGTTGAAAATTGAGGGCTGCAATGAAATATAGTATACAGGTGAGCTGATACAATTGAACTGCCTTCTTCATCCAATTCAGGTTTGTAGGATTTTATAAGTACGCTCAGTTCCATGTACAAATTCTTTTCCAGATGTGTTTCCTGTTGGTAACGCTTACCAGTTGAGAGTTAAGCCTGTGCCCTGATGAGAGATAATAATCTAGATCATGACCTGCATGATTTGAAAATTGTGTAGGTGGTTCAGAGCTTGTCATTTGACATATGTATATATAAAGAGTATATGACTCCAGTCAGGTTGATTTTGTTCATTAAAAAGCTGTAGATTTGGGACCAAGATCATGATGCCATTTAAACAATAATTTGCACATGGCTGAAGATTTAAACAACTAAATTCATTTGACTCATATATTTTCTCTTCTTACTGGAAGGATTATGATGGCACTTGGCATTTGTCTCATTTTAACCAACATTCTTTCATGTTACTCCAAAGAAATTGACCTGACAATAAACATTCTCTGGATAGAATTGAGAGGTATCTTCAGCATGGGGTGTGCAATTAGTGGCCCCTCAAAGGCATGCAGGAAGTGGCAGTGGGGGAGGGGGTACATTGGATGGACAGGTTAGCAGTTTAGAAGGCTGGGAGAGATCAGAGGAGATGGGGAGAATATTGCGAAGGAGAACAGGAGGTAGGGGTGGAAGGGTCAGAGGAGATCACAGGCCATGGAGGACATCAGATAACGGAAGGTGGGGAGGGACGATCATCGGGGGGGTTAACATGTTTGTTTGGTGGACTGAGGAAAGCACTCCTGATCCTCCTGGCCCATTTAGCAAAAGCACTTGCCTGTTCTAAGCAGCAGTCCTCACCTCCCTTTAGCTGCTGGGTTTCCTGAAGCCAGAGAAACATGGCCAGTTGGGGTTAGAATCATTAAATGATATAGCACAGAAGGAGGCCATTTGACCAATCGCATCTGTGTCAGCTCTTTGAAGGAGCTATGTAATTAGTTCCACTCCTCTACCCTTTTTGCAAAGACCCGCCAAGCTGTTACAGGGAAAGAAATCTTCGGCATGCAAGCTCATTAAAATATTTAAATGAACAACCAGCCTCTTGGGAGTGGGTTGGTCATCCCTCACCTATTCTGCCTCCATTAAGACCAGACTTGGGCAGGTTCGATGCAGATTAGGGTGGGTGAGACTTTTTTGACATTTCTACTTACTACCTGACCCAAACTCACGTATTTTGCCGATTAGGATTGCCTACAAATAGAAAAACTTTTCTCTAGATGATGCATATCTCCCTATTAAAATCTAGCACATTAATGCCATTTAGATGGCACTACTTACTTTTCACACGTGTTGAAATTGATAATTTATATCAGATTTAACTAATGATTATCTGCCACTGGCATTAAGGTGGAGTAGCATAAGTCTTCCCTGGTACAAAGGAACACTTTATTCACCCAGGTACTGTAGCCAAGTGAATTGTTCTCCTTTCTTTTCACGATTTTCTCCAACTAACCTCAGAACAAGCAGAGTTTAAAGGAACACTGATTCCATCCAGATGAAGTTCACATGAAGACACAAAAATCCGCCACGGTCACTACTCTTTATATGGTAAATTTAGCAGTGCTCAGTATGAGCCAGTATCAGGACTACTGCGCTGTAATTCTAGTTCTCTGTCATCCATTTCTTTCTATACCTTGCTCAGATTGCCGTATCTCAGAATTCACATTTATATGAATCAATCATGACATTTACACGTGTTTGACATGTCATAAACATTGAAAACCATAAATATTAAAGGGGCATGGACAAAACAGAGAAACAGGATGAAGCCAGATGGCTCAAACATAAAGCTAGGGTTAGCACAGGCCTGATGGGCTAATTGATCTTTGCTGGAATCTCTACACTAGCACAGGAACCATCATGTCCATGGATTATTTGATCAGCAAAACCAATTGTTATCCCTGTAACCCATTGCTGTGTTCATTTGTTCTGTGTTTGATTATGTGAGTCTGTTTACTAACAATGCTCACTATGTTTGATTAGTTAAGCCTGTGTATGGACACAGAAAAGGAAACAAATGTAGAAGTTGCTGCAAGTAAAGTTCTGTAAACATGGAGCAGACATTTTTTTTTAAAACTCTTGTAAGTGAAGTTCCTACACACGTAGAAACTGGTGTATCATCTCTGCATATCTCTGAGCTCATAGTTGAAGGCAACTGGCTTGCTTACGTCTATCAGGATTGATGCTTCTCAGAATTTTAAAGATCCAGAATTATAAATTCCGCTAAGCTATGGTACATTTTCAACTAACTATCTTTGAATAAATACATTTCTTCTTTATTACAGACTGTCAAAATAAATAGTTTTATCTTAAAACAATTATAATTTCCTCAAGAATGATCTTCACAAAAGACAATGCATTGCACAGTACCTGAATGATTACCTGTATATACACAAGCAGCCTAATGCACATTGAGAAACTGTCTTTCAATTGAAACCTGATAAACCTATTGTTAAATTGTTATGAAATATCACTAAAATTCATCCTTTATACAATAATATTATTGTGTACTTACTGCACGTGGCGATGAAATATGACTGGCCTGAACCCCACACTTAAGAGTAATTACACCAAGGACACATTTCTTAGACACAATTAAACCCAGCTGAAATGGATTATCACTGTGTAACTAAAACACAAATTAAGACAATTAATAGAGGACAATTGTGACTAGAATAAGCCAAACTGCTATTTCCCATACTTCCCATCTTCTATGATAGAGTTGAATTCGATGTTAATACTGCTCTAAGGACTCAATATTCTGACCACATTAATGAGTGCAACCATGGTGTGAGTGGACTGTTCATTTTGGATGTCTTCCAATTGTGGAGACAGAGCTGGAGGCAAATCATGAAGAGAAGAGCCTTTTCTTTCTGGAGGATATGCAAGCTAGTACCAACTACTTGACCTTGGCATAACAGAAATGGATGTATCAGCTCAATCTCACTGTAACTAAGGTAATAGCAACTGTATTATCTGTAGTCATAAGGGTAACTTCTGATGTGAATGTTTATGCTTTAGGGTTGTGCCAGGCACCAGCAAGCAATCCTCCTGATACCTCTCAGATAACAAAGTCTAACTACATATGTTAGGGTCACCAGTGCTCTTCTTCAGGGCTGCTTGCAAAGCTTGAGATGAAGGTAGCCAAAAAGCAAGTACTACTAAACTATGGGGCAGCATTTTTCTGTCGGTGAGCTGGGGCCGGGGCCCACTCACTGACACAAAAATGACGTGGGATGACGTCGGGCGGAACCCCTGACATCATCCCGCCCCATTTAAATATTCAGGAAGGCAGGGAGACAGCGAAATCAGCTGTGCGCCCGCCGACCTGTCAATGGGAAATTGAGGCCATTGACAGGGTAGTTAAAACAATTAAAGGACTTGCCCGTCCAACCTTAAGGTTGACGGGCAGGCCAGGAGCCCCAGCGGGCTTCTGAAAAATCATGAAACCTCAGCCACTGGCAGGATGAGGTTTCATGTCGGTTTTAAAAAACTTTAATAAATTTTCTGTGATATTTGTTAACATGTCCCATCTCGTGTGACATTGTCACACGAGGGGGACATGTTAATGATTTTTTTTATTTTTCTATTTTTAAAGTTTCAAAAACTTTCAGCGATCTCCCTGAGGCAGCACTTAGTCTCAGGGAGATGCGCGCTCTTTTGTGCGCATGCGCGAAAGAGCGCACTCTCGCATTTGGGGAATACCCCCCCACCACCACAGGAAGCGCTTAGCGCTTCCCGTCGGGTGTCACACTGGGTGGGCCTTAATTGGCCCGCCCACTTAAAATGGCGGCAGGGCCCGTTTCAGCGGCATGGATCGGCTGCCCGTCCGCCGCCAAGTCAGTCGGGCCCGTCCACCCGTCAAGGGCAAAATTCTGCCCATGGTCTCTATGGCTTCTAGGATGTGGTGGCTGTGCCACCACAGTACCATGACAGAATTTGGGAGAAGAGTTATCCTTTCGAAAAACCAAGAAAATGACCTGAAATTCTTTCAGGTGAATCAAGAAACTGACCAAATCCATTGTAATATCTAAGATAAATCTTAAGTTGACGCAAAATGTAATATTTCAAAATATTAAAGCTTGCAAATTGTTTGAAGTTAATTTTATGGGAAACAAACTATCACTTCCTTGCCAAATGACACAAATAATAGAAGCCGACAGACAGAAAAGATTCGCAGCCAACAGTGGCTGGTGGGAAATGTAATGGCCCCAAATTGCTTGTGGCTCCAACCTGCCTTAGCAATTCCCAAATGGAATTTTTGGAATGCTAACAATAGGGATAGTAACTTCTGATAATGATGTTAGCGGGAACTTATTAGCATTTTATGCAATGCAAGAAATTTCCCATATTGTGTCAGGTGTAGGCATGAATAAAAACCTAAGGCTACATTACATCTTCATGCTATGGGTAGTCTGTCAAGTGTCTACTTGTGATATCTTATATCATCTGTAACTGCTGTTTTTTTCCAACTTGGGCCAAAATTGAAAATATGCATAAATATAAGATTAAGTCTTTTGTAACCATGTGCAAAAAGAACAATAATGAGGCCATAATTATGGATTTCTTTGAAGAGCAGTCAATTGTTAAACATGTGTTTCTTCAATCTCAGCAATAAATAATTTGTTTTCCACAAATGTGAGCTGTTTTTGTTGCTGCATGGTAAGTTATATGGATGAAGAGCCTCAATTTTGACAGGTTGAGTTAGTTAAACCAACTACTGAAAACATTTCCATTTGATTGTTTACCTTGCTGACGGTGATTAACTACAGAGGGGCTTACAGAGAAAAAAAACATTCTTCTGGTAGTGTGGTAAATAGGCACAATTTTTACATACTTCCTATGATAAAAGCCTCCACACCCATGAAGAAGAGAAACCTGCCCATTATAAAAGCAAAATACTGCAGATGCTAGAAATCTGAAACAAAAACAGGAAATGCTGGCGTTTTTTCAGCATTTTGCTGTTTTTGGTTCTGCTCATTATATTTGTTTCAGAACTAATTTTCCAGCCCCTCATGCCAGTGGGATCTTCCGATCCCACCAAAGTGCACGGAGATTTCAATGGCTCGCTGGCGCTGCCGCAGGTGTGGGGTGGGGCTGGAAGATTCCGTCCAGTATTTGGATCAGTTTTTAATAAAATAGCGGTGAATTGGGATGGTGTGCTGAATATTTCATTGTATATTTACTATGGAGTTTTCTCATCAGAGATTTGCTGCTGAGATGTTTTCATCCTACTTAAGGCTACAAACTCTATCTAACAGGGATTTGTAATGCATATGTAGGCATTTTGTTTTCTGTAAATAGGAATTAGTAGTAATGAAGGCTAAAATGTTTTGTATTTTCACTTCACATATTTAAGTACTTCTGTGCAATTTCCCCAGCAAAGGGACTGGTTAATTATTAAACTCATTGCATGGTTAATTATTGATGTTATTATATTTTTAATAACAATGCTGTTAGATGAGTGACCTGATCAAAGTTAAGAGCTTTTGTTACATTAAAAACTCTGGGCAGTTAGAAATCTCTTTCCATTTCTTTGATGGATCATACTTCTTACAAATTACAGTTTCGCCATAATCTCCCAACTGTCCACAATTTAGATTTTCTTCTCTCTTTAATTACGTAAGTCACGTTAAATACTATTTGATCCTATGGTTGAAAATTCCTAAAAATGTGAATGCCTTTGTCCAAAGCAGGGTGCTGCAGCAATTTTTTGGGATACAAATAGGAACAAAGGTGGTTCTAGGGCCAAGATAAAAGCAAAATACCGCGGATGCTGGAAATCTCTGGAAACAAAAACAAAATTAGCTAGAAAATTCGGTAGGTCTGATAGCATCTGTGGAGAGGAAGACAGAGTTAACGTTTCGAATCCGTATGACCCTTCATCAGAAGACCCATCATGGTTCTAGGGCCAATTTGGTAAAGGACTGATAAAGAAGGCGACGGTTTTGAGGTCGCCCAACCTCGGACGGCCCGCTTCTACCTCCTACCCAAAATCCACAAACAGAACTGTCCTGGCAGACCGATCGTGTCAGCCTGTTCCTGCCCCACGGAACTCATTTCTCATTATCTTGACTCCCTTCTCTCTCCCCTTGTCCAGTCCCTTCCCACCTACATCTGTGATTCCTCTGACACCTTACGTCACATCAACAATTTCCAGTTCCCTGGCCCCAACCGCTTCCTCTTCACCATGGATGTCCAATCCCTCTACACCTCCATCCCCCACCAGGATGGTCTGAGGGCCCTTAGCTTCTTCCTTGAACAGAGGCCCCAACAATCCCCATCCACCACTACTCTCCTCCGTCTGGCTGAACTTGTTCTCACACTGAACAATTTCTCCTTTAACTCCTCTCACTTCCTCCAAATAAAAGGTGTGGCTATGGGTACCCACATGGGCCCCAGCTATGCCTGTCTCTTTATGGGGTATGTGGAACATTCCTTGTTCCAGTCCTACTCCGGCCCCCTCCCACAACTCTTTCTCCGGTACATTGATGATTACTTTGGTGCTGCTTCATGCTCTCGTCGGGACCTGGAAAAATTTATTAATTTTGCTTCCAATCTCCACCCCTCCATCATTTTCACATGGTCCATCTCTGACACTTCTCTTCCCTTCCTTGACCTCTCTGTCTCAATTTCTGATGATAGACTGTCCACCAATATCCATTACAAGCCTACCGACTCCCACAGCTACCTCGACTACAGCTCCTCACACCCCGCTTCCTGTAAAGACTCCATCCCATTCTCTCAGTTCCTTCGCCTCCGTCGCATCTGTTCTGATGACGCTACCTTCAAAAACAGCTCCTCTGACATGTCCTCCTTCTTCCTTAACTGAGGTTTTCCATCCACGGTCGTTGACAGGGCCCTCAACCGTGTCCGGCCCATATCCCGCGCATCCTCCCTCACGCCTTCTCCTCCTTCCCAGAAACATGATAGGGTCCCCCTTGTCCTCACTTATCACCCCACCAGCCTCCGCATTCAAAGGATCATCCTCCGCCATTTCTGCCAACTCCAGCATGATGCCACCACCAAACACATCTTCCCTTCACCCCCGCTGGCGGCATTCCGTAGGGATCGATCCCTCCGGGACACCCTGGTCCACTCCTCCATCACCCCCTACTCCTCAACCCCCACTTATGGCACCTCCCCATGCCCACGCAGAAGATGCAACACCTGCCCCTTCACTTCCTCTCTCCTCACCGTCCAAGGGCCCAAACACTCCTTTCAAGTGAAGCAGCATTTCACTTGCATTTCCCCTAACTTAGTCTACTGCATTCGTTGCTCCCAATGCGGTCTCCTCTACATTGGAGAGACCAAACGCAAACTGGGCGACCGTTTTGCGGAACACCTGCGGTCTGTCCGCAAGAAAGACCCAAACCTCCCTGTCGCTTGCCATTTTAACACTCCACCCTGTTCTCTTGCCCACATGTCTGTCCTTGGCTTGCTGCATTGTTCCAGTGAAGCCCAACGCAAACTGGAGGAACAGCACCTCATCTTCCGACTAGGCACTTTACAGCCTTCCGGGCTGAATATTGAATTCAACAACTTTAGATCTTAAACTCCCCCTCCCCCCATCCCCACCCCGTTTCTCCCACCACCCCCCCACCAACCTTTTTTTCAAAAATTTATATAGATTCTTCTTTCCCCACCTATTTCCATTATTTTTAAATCTAAAACTAAAACCTTGTTAGTCTGTCCACCCCACCCCCACTAGAGCTGTACTTTGAGTATCCTGTCTTCCATTCTTAATTAGCACTTTTCTTAGACAAATATCACCACCTTCAACACCTCTTTGACCCTTTTGTCTGTGACATCTTTTGAGTATCTGCTCCTATCACGGCTTGCTTATCTCCACAATCACCACACCCTCAACTTCTCTCTTCCCCCACCCCCCCCCACCCCACCCACCACCTTAAACCAGTTTATATTTCTCCCTTCTCCTAACTATGCTTCAGTTCTGCCGAAGGGCCATGAAGGCTCGAAACGTTAACTGATTCCTTCTCCGCCGATGCTGCCAGACCTGCTGAGTTTTTCCAGGTAATTCTGTTTTTGTTGTTGACGGTTCTGAAGTTGGGTTTCCCTCAGGAGGAATTGTAGGGAAAAAAGTTTGTCTGCAAGTTGAATGAAATAGATTGGTGAATGATATCCCAAACATTGCAGATAATGAGCAACATTTTATTTACACAACAACAACTTGCATTTATGAAGCACCTTTTAAAGTAGTAAACCTCCAAAGTCACTTTATTTGGGGATGTTGGGCAGGTGGGCAAAGGCATGGTCAAAACAATAGCTTTGAGGAAGCTTTCTGACAGGCAGATAACAAGAGAAAGTTTTAGGGAACGAGTTCCAGGAATTATGGCTGTGACAGCTACCATTAAAGTGGAGCAGAGGGAGGTGAGGGGAGGGGGATACACTGGAGGCTAAAGTTGGAAGACCAGAGACCTAGGACTGCAAGAGGATGGAGAGGATTTTGAATTCAATGTGTTGGAGAATGGCAAGCAAGTGGGTAATGGACAAGCAGGATAGAATGAGGACAGGGGACAGGGTTAGCATCACTGAATATTTTAGCCATGTACCATGCAGTACTTGGACTTATGAAACATCATTGTAAAATCACCAAGATTGTAATACCAATACCTGAATTTCACGCTCCCCCACCAGCGGATTTTTAGATTGGGGGGGGGTGGGGGTGGCGGGGGGGAGTGTGAAATTGAAGGAATGGGATTCCCTCTGGGCTCCCACCCACCCCGACCTCACAGTGATTTTATGCTGGGGTGGGCAAGGCCTCGGGGCAAGCCAAGGCCTGCCCATGACCAAATTGAGGCCCTTAAATGGCCAATTATTGGCCAGTTAAGGGCTGTATCCCACCTAGCCTCAATTTTTAGGCTGCCGGGAGGATTTACCTGGGGCGGGGGAAGCCCGAAAAAGAATGGGCTTAGATCTTGGGAGGGAAGGTGGGGGGAGGGTTGGTTGCTGCCTCCACCCCCTTAAGGTCCAGTGGTCGCTGGACCCCCCAACCCCCGCTCCCCCCCGGCCTCTCCCCGACACCCCGCTCGTTCCTTTGCACGTTCCCCAGGCCTTCCCTACCCTCACCCTGGGACCCCTTAAAATTACCTCACCCTCTGGGCCCGGGACTTAGGCTCTGGCAACTTCCTTAAGTTCCCCTTCAGTCCACTGCAGGGATTGGGAGAGCTGCCAGCCAATCTGATTAGCCGGCAGCTCTCTAAGGTGGGACTTCTTGTCGAGTGAGGGGGCGGAAGTTCCGCCTGAAGCCAAATGATGCTCGTTCGAGTGGGAAATGGCTGCGGGGAACTGGGAGTCGGCAGGAAACTCTTTAGAAGGCAGAAAGGGAAACCATGAAAAATTCAGGCTTATGCTGCTTAAGACTTATTAGCAGACACTCTGTGATAGAGCAAAGCCACCAGGACCAATAAAACATCAATATTTGGGGCATTGCCCTTAACAGCTGATTGGGAGAGAGTTTCAACCATTATTTTCTTATTTCAAATGTACTATTGCTTCAAACAATGACAGGAGAAATGGTTGTTTTTTATTCCAGAACTAACATAGCAGGAAAATTGTGGTGGTGGTGTTGATAGTGTGGGAAGGCACTTTTGATGTATCTTTAAATGATGAGTTAAATATTGGCTGGTGCGTGACACCACATTTCATTGCAGAATGAATTAACATTTTTGGTATCACATAAATATAGGTTGCAACCACACTGAAAACAACAACTTACATTCATAGAGCACCTTTAATGCAGTGAAGTGTCTCAAGTCATCTCACAGGAGCATTAGCAAACAAAATTTTACACTGAGCCACGAAAGGAAAAATTAGGGCAGATTCAAAAGTTTAGTCAAAGAGGTAGGTTTTAAGGAGCACCTTCGAGAGAGAGGTAAAGATTGAGGTTTAGGGTAGGGATTCCAGAGCTTAGAGCTCAGCTGAAGGCACGGCTGCCAATAGCAGAGCAATTGAAATTGTGGATGCTCAAGTGGCCAGGTTTGGAGGCACGCAGATATCTCAGAGGGCTGGAGGAGATTACAGATGGGGAAGGGTGAGAGTCAGAATCCACTGATTTTGTGGTTTATATTTTCAGCATATTCTCTGATCCTCTAATCACAATATCCACGATAATTGCCAGGAATGTCTCTTCGTCAGTTTAAAAGTCATGCATTGCAGGTCAGTAAACAAGCTGATAGCAGATGCATGCGCAACCACAGGCGATGAATGTACGTGACTGCAACATGTAGCCTTGCCCCTCACCCTACATCTGTTACATCATAATTATCACCCTGGTATGTAATAATTGCAGTTTGTAGGCACTCATCTTTTCCACAGACCCAAACAAATATGGGAATGCATTAGTCACCGTTTCATTTTTCCACCTCCGTATTCATTACCTAATTAATCATAATGCCAGTATAATTCCCTTGGTCTAGGACATGTATCATTCCAAACTGTTAGAAATTCTAAGTCCAACCCAGAGATGTGCACAATTTAACTTTGGAAAGTCTAACACAATAACATTG
Organism: Cetorhinus maximus; assembly: GCF_964194155.1. Classification (NCBI taxonomy): domain Eukaryota; kingdom Metazoa; phylum Chordata; class Chondrichthyes; order Lamniformes; family Cetorhinidae; genus Cetorhinus; species Cetorhinus maximus. The sequence continues at coordinate 70,781,357 of NC_135899.1, forward strand.
TTTAAGTAAGGGGCCCAGCCTGGTGTTCCAAAAAGGTTATGAAAAGGAAAAATCATTATAGACGCAGGACCTAAATCATTCCTGGTCTTTCCTGCCACCAGCACCATCTGTCGCTATGCATCAGAAGATAATTAATAAATAAACATGTGCACGCAGGTTATTTACTTAAAAGGATAGTATAACTCACACACAGAAGTATATGTTTTTGCCTATGGGAGTAGTTGAAACAACTTAAGATTTATGTTTATTCACAACAGTAAATGAATTGAATTTCTACATTGAAAGAGAGTAATTGACAGCACATCAACAAGGATTTAAAAAAGTGTTTTACAACAACTGTTAAGGAAGGAATAATCAATAATGTAAAAGGTACTTCATGGACCCATTCAGTGATCAGATAAGATTGCTTACTGCTGTCATAAACCTGAGTGAAACTGGACAAGGCATTTTATCGTTGCATTATGTTTGTTGATCTCAAGACATTTCTTCAAAGAGTGAGGGAACTGGTCAAGCACTAATTTTCAGCTTTAAATTAATGGGGAAAGTTTAAGGGCACCTTTTAACCAATTTCTCAAGAATGGAAGCAGTGCCTTTTTTTAAGAGGCCGCGTGTATTATCCAATTTGCTGTACTGCTGAATAGAGTTGACCCACTCAGTTTTTAGTCAAACCAACTACTCCTCAATGCTTCTCTCCAAATAACACCACTCGGCAACATGATGGGGCAACTCAATTATGAGCAGTCTAATCATCTGTAAGGAGAGACCCCAAGTGTGAATGTCAGTTGGGATCAAGATTTGCCATTGGTTCTTGTAACTAAAAGAATTTAAATTGGAACTGCTGACTTGTCCAGTTAACCAGAACAATATTCCCAATGGTTCAATCATCGGAAAGAACAAAACATTTAATTTAAGTAGCCAAAGCTTGATATTAAAACTATACTCTGTGTATTTTCCCCTGTTCAATTTCCTTCTCATGATCCTAAGCTGTCATACTCCACCATAATGTACCAGAACGTTATATCATTGTGGAGATGGGAAGAGGGTCCTTCGCTGTGTCGGTTTTATTGATTGAAGATTGTTAAGGGATTGTTGGGACCGGTACATGTGGTGCATGTAAGTGTTTAATCTGGTGCAATTTATTTAGCATTTAAGAGGGTTCGTAAGGGGGATTTTAGACAATTATTAGTCTATTCGGTGCTCATCATCCCAGAAACATCTAAAAATGGAAGTTTGGAGATAATTCAAACACCGCTATCATTTGAAAAAGCTGTCACACGTTTCCACATGACACAGGGTACTTTCAATTTTTTCATAATTCTGTCAGAAGATTGAAAATTCTGTCTGATCACCAAACATTCGCACTGCATTATGATTATAAGCAGATCAGACTCATTTTTACAACAGACTTCATACAATCTGACTTATTGTAGACTCTATCCCAGTTATTTAATGTTCTAAAGGAATGCTCTGTGTAAAATCTCTCCGATTTCCTAAAGGTAATCAAACAATATTCCAGAATATTCATTTCTAATACCATGGCATGACTAACTGATATCCTGGTCACTGCAGCAAAGGAACAATTGTGCCTTTTGTAATGCGGTTTGGTCAACCAAGTCTTGTGGCAAAACTAACGAGTTTCAAGATAATTTATCATTTTAGAGTTAGGCTGCAAATCCAAAATGTTCTGGTATATAGCTTGATTATATTAAAAAAAATAGCAGTGACACATATGAGTTGAAGATTTCTTTTGTTCTGTGAGAAAGTTTCTATATATATATAGCACAGATGATAGTGATTTAAGTGTAGGAACACAAAACAGTGAGATTTAGGGCAGACCTAAAGAAAAAGTTGATTAACCCTTCTGAAGCTATCGGTGTGGAACATACGAACAAGGAGCAGGAGTAGGCCATTTAGCCCCTCGAGCCTGCTCCGCCATTTAATAAAATCATGGCTGATCTGATAGTAACCTCAAATCTACATCCCACCTATTCCCGATAACCTATCACCCCCTTGTTTACCAGGAATCTATCCAGCTCTGCCTTAAAAATATTCAAAGACTCTGCTTCCACCACCTTTTCAAGAAGAGAGCTCCAAGGACTCACAACCCTCTGAGTGAAAAAATTCTGCCTCATCTCTGTCTTAAATGGGCGACTCCTTATTTTTAAACAGTGACCCCTAGTTTAGATTCTCCCACAAGAGGAAACATCCTCTCCACATCCACCTTGTCAAGACCTGTCAGGATCTTATATTTTTCAATCAAGCCACCTCCTACTCTTCTAAACTCCAGGGATACCAGCTTAGCCTTTCCTCATAAGACAACCCACCCATTCCAAGTATTAGTCTGGTAAACCTTCTCTGAACTGCTTCCAATGCATTTACATCGTTCCTTAAATAAGGTGGCCAATACAATACCAACACCATACTCCAAATGTTGTCTCACTAGTGCCCTGTAGAACTGAAGTATAACCTCCCTACTTTAGTATTCAATTCCCCTCACAATAAATGATAACATTCTATTAGTTTTCCTAATTACTTACTGTACCTGCATACTACCCTTTTGTGAACATTTAGTGGTAAAGTTCACACATTAACAGTCCATTTGGATAAGGTACGAGAGGTGACTGTCTCCAAGAAAGCAGGTGAAGAAATTACTGAGGAAAGAAGGAAAGATTGTTTCAAATGGCATTTGTTTTACAAATCCAGAAGCAGAACTATCGCTTTACTAATCCTAGCATTGTGCATTCCTCTTGTGCACAGAATTTGCTAGATTCTGTGCAGGATACTTTTTACAGTGATAATGCACTGATGAGGCTGTTAGAGTGTACAAGCAATAAATCAGTGAGATAAGTAATCAGCAGTTTTTGCCTCATTAATAGAAGTCTGCATGATGTATTCCCTTGTGTTTCTCTAAAAGGAATAAAATACAGGCAGCGCTGTCGTTTATGTTCTTGTCTGATTGGCTCAAACTGCTTTAGTCATGGCCAAGTCAACTTGTTTACTTTCTTTCCTGACTCGCTATTCTTTTTGTGCCAGTCAGAGTTTACCGACATTGTTTCGAGTAGAGGCAGCCAGCATTTCTTGCTATGTAGCTGGAGTGAATGAAACTGGCGGCACATCCGTTCTCTAGGGCCCACGTTATTCTCCCCTGGAGAGCTGATTAGATGGATATTACTTCCTCTCGCAGAGATTGCTGATGAGCTTTTCAAAACTGCCTGGTGTATCAAATGATCAATAGAGGTGTTGTTTGGGTCAAAGAAGCAAATAAATGCTTTGCTTTTAACCCTCACAAGTGCCTCCAACTCGACAAACACAATCTCCATTCGAATTAGCATCAGTCAGAGTTATATTTTTGCAGCAGAAGAGGTTTAGTACTTTCAAAGCTATAGCACTAAATGCGTTAAGGCATTTAGGCCGGACCAAACTCTGTCAGATTAGCCTCGGTTCTAAAAGTGGCACGAGTCCAGCTCAATGGGATTGTGCCAGATTTCTCAGTCCCCCAGCACCTGTTGCATTCCTGCACTACTGGACTTGGTAACCAGAAAATCTTCCTTGTTAAGTTTTATTTCTTGTAGGACCCAGAGTTCACTGCACTAATGCTCTTACCCTTGTGCGTGACCAATTACACTGATATTTTCCCTACATGAGATTTTGTGCTGCGCTGAGATCAATGGAATTGAGAAAGGGTCATTTTAGTTTAGAGAATGCATTGTTTTGTTGTCTCCCTGGCTTATTTTCTTTTAAACCTTTACCCTCCCCAAGAAAGCCCCTCTGCCTAAGCTATTTGGTCAGATAGGTAAGGTGATACAGCTCACAAATACAGTTAGTGACATTGATCCACTCAGCAAAGATGTTCACTTGAGAATTGCTTCAGCACCCCTCTCCTCATCTCCAATAACATATATTAAATTGATTCAAAACTTGGAGTGACTGCAATTCATACTTGGCTGATCAATCCATATGTGTTGCAAATAGAGGAGTTACTTCAGTGCATATTTCATTTCAGAGTGTAGTCTCCATCATTTAACCTTGGAGGTGTCAGTGACTGGTGACATCAGACTGGTATAAATATCTGGTGCACAAATCGAGGTGATTTGAGTTGTAAATCAAAATTCAGCCTATGTATAAGGAAGATAATTTAATGCAATACCTATCAACCCATGAACCAATTCAGGACAGCCCACAGACTAGACCCAGGGGGGTTTGAATGCAATTCAGGTCATCCTGACCCAAAGTGAATCGAAGTCCGTACAGGGCCAAAGGTACAAATAGGGTTGAGGTACAATTCATTTTGATATTGCAGGTGCAAAGGCCACAAGCTCATAAAGGGATCTATGATATGAATGGTATTTCAATTAGCTTATTTCTGCAATTTCTTCAATTGAAAAATTAGCCAAAACTGAAACTATTGTAAAGTATACTAAAATCTGCTGAACCTCAGCTATTAAAAAAAGAGATCAGATGACTTGTTCCTTAAAATACATATTGCAAACCAAAGTCGACCAGATATCTTTCTGTTTGTCTAGCATCAGACTTCAGTATTTCTCTATATTTGTTGATCTCGTTCTCTCCTTCCACCCCCAACACTTTCTGCAGTGAAATGACTGTTTGCCTTTGGCTAGATGACAGTGCTTTTTGGAAATTAGAACGGGGAGAGGGGGTGCGTGCCTGGGAATGGGTAGACATTTGCAGGGGCTCCCCCTGCGCACACAATCTGAAACCCACTGCCTGAAAAGAACAGCCAGCCATTGCTTTCATGTTTAAATTCTGATCACTGTAGCTGTGAGCACTTTGTACCCGTAATGAATTTGTTCTGCTCGGTAAAGTGAAGTTCAAAACTTGACATAAGTTTATGGGGGTTTTCTTTAATAAGAAAAGTTTTTTTTTAAACATGCTGTCCAAATAAGGAAATGTTATGCCAGGTGAAGCCAATATTGGGTGAATGCATTTGCACAGAGTGGCTGGTTTGATTAGTTAGGAAAGACTGTGAACAGCACATGTGCTGCTGGTTTATTTTCTTTTCCCAAATTTAAACGGTAAATACCTCGTGGAGAGCTGGATGTGCTGTGTCAGATAGGCTCAGCCACTGAACGGTCCTTTTGTTCCGATGGCCTCCTTCCCAATAGCTTTGCCCCTCCTTATTAGGGCCAGGAAGGAAATTTTTGTTGTCTTATGCCTGTGCTACTTCCCCTTGCACATCCGCAAGCTGTAAACCTTCCAAGAAATCAGTCCAGTGTTTGTGGTTCCATGCCCTGTAATTATGCTGTCCGCTCGCTTGCTGTTTCATCTAAGCTGCCAATCTTAAAAGATCTTCCAAAGCTGTTTAGACAAAGAAACTGCCGAATCTGTCACAGCTGTGAGCTTTCAGAGGTACCCCAGGTAAAACAGGCAAATAAATGAATACAGCTCTTTATTAAGACACTGTGCAATCTTACCAGTCGATGCTTGCGAGTTAGGTTGCAATTAGGTTCATTTGCAAGATTTTGTTACAAGCACAATTATTTAACTAATAGCCTGTGAAACTGCAGGGGCATGGATTATGTCCAGTGCTTCCACTGGTGCAGGAATGTGCATCTGCAAGTATGTTCACATACATGGCTGGTGAGGGGGAGACCATTGCAAGTGCCTTGCCAGTTCTGTTCTGCCGCAGAGACCATCTGCCTGCAAGCCATGTTCCAGCACCGTCCTGGTGTACTTACTACGATAATCGGGTCTATTGAAGCCGTGGGAAAAAATTTCCCAACCGCGTATGGTGGGAGTGGAAGCAAAGGGGCTGGAAAAATAATGGGTCTCCGGGAAAATTTCCCACGGGCGGCCTTTGAAACACATTGCCTGCCTGCTCCACCTTGGCAGGAAGCCTATTGGGATCATTAAGACCCCAATTAGGGGCAATGTTACCAGCTTGCCAACATTTTGCTACAGGCAGAGTGCCTCCCACACCACTACCACCCCCCCTCCACCATGTGCAGAGCCCATCAGCTTAATGGAGGCGGCCTCCTTGCCGCAGCTTAGAGGCCATTACTCTCAGGAGGCTCCAGCCCCCAAAGAGGTGGCCGCCAGTAGGAAAGGCCACTCCCATGGATCGAACAAGCCTTCTGGAGGAGTTTTCCCTCTGATCTGACGGGCCTGCCTGCTTTCCAACTCTGATTATAACAACATAAAAAATGGAGCAGAAATAGACCATACAACCTGTCAAGCCTGCTCCGCCATTCAATACGATCATGGCTGATTATCCAGTTTCCTTCCTGCTCCCCAGATCCTCTGCTTCCCTGTGAGGCCAAAAATCTGTCCATCTCGGCCATAAAAACGTTCAATAATGGAGCATCCACAACCTTCTGTGGTAGAGAATTCCAAAGATTCACAACTCTTTGAGGGAAGAAATTTCTCCTCTTCTCGGTCCTAAACGATCAGCCCTTATCCCAAGACTGTGGGCCCCGTGTTCTAGATTCCCTAGCCAGGGGAAACAACCTCATAGTATCTATTCTGTCAAGCACCTTCAGAATCTTCTATGTTTCAATGAAATCACCTCTCTTTCCTCTAAACTCCAGAGAGTTAAGGCCCAGTTTACTCAGCCTCTCATAATAGGACAACCCTCTCATCCCAGGAACCAATCATGTGAACCTTTGCTGCACTGCCTCCAATGTAAGTGTATCCTTCCATAAATATGGAGACCAAAACCGCAGAAAGGTTAGTCTTGCCAAAGCACTGTACTAAAAGATTTCCTTTTTTTTGTATTCCAGTCCCTTGCAATAAAAGCCAACGTGCTATTTGCCTTTCTAATTGCTCATACCTGCATTCTAACTTTGTGTCCTTTGTACTAGTAAATTATATTAAGTTATTATATTTAATTTTACCCCGGTGCCCCTCAGGTGCACTACCTGCCAAGCAGCACACACCTCCCTGCCCCCATGCAACCCCCCAGCCCTCCCCCCACCCCAGTGGAGCTACCTTGGCTCAAGAGTCAAGTCAGTCCTCTAATTGGTCCAGTGACACCCAAATCCTGCCCACTGCTGCCCACTGTCTTTCATAAGGCGGAAACCTCAGAGGCAGCCAATTAGGAGGCTGCCTCCAGCAATATTGCTGAGCCAATCATGCTGCCGGTAAGTGTGGGCTCAGGATCCCCCACCTGACACCAAGATCAGGGCCCCAAAGCCTGCTGTGAAATCCCGTCCTGTCCGCCTGTAATTAGTCTCTTGGGTTGTTACAGCAGAAAGATTTTTTTACTGGAATTTCTTTCTTTTTAAAAAAAAAATTTGTGGATTTTGTGTAGGAACACTTTACAGTTTTTAAGGGGCCCTTGGAAGGATTCTGTTTCCAAAATTTGGACGAGCCTAAGCTTGCGAAATGGATGCAGGCTTCTTTAAAACAAACACACTTCACACAAGTTGGTTTATCCTATGGTTGTTAATTGAAAGCAGTCATTAATCAAATTTGTTTTGAGTTATTCCAAGTTATGGGATTTTTGTGGGATGGGGAAGGGGGTGGTTTAGTTCTCCAAACAAAGCAGCTTCTGCATCCATCCACTCTGCCAGCAGACCTTCTGTCGCAGGGATTGGAAGAATTCCGTTAAAGGGAGCTGCACAGTTGAATTTTTTCCATCAAATTTCCACTCACATATTTTCCTCTGGCGTGTTCCTTTCCTCACTTAAATCATTTTACGCTTTTTAGAGGAGTTTTGCCCTCCGTTTGTCTCACCCCAGCTGTCTTTGTGACCAGAGTCAGCTATAGTGGCAGGCACAATAGTTAGGTTATTTGATAAGGAAGGAGGATGATCTGTCACTGTACCACAGCCTGTCATAGAAACAGGGCCAGGCAGCAGGGAGTAGGAAGGCTGAGGACAGCAATCGGACCCAAAGTAACACGTCTGCCAGGACTGTCGTTGAAAAAGCTTCTCGGATTAGCTATTTTTATGGTGCATTTTTGATAAATAAAAGTGCAATTTATTTTTACAGGGTGTTAGTGTCTATACCGCTGACAGTCAATCTTGGCAGGATGCACACTTTAAACAATTATTTTTCTGTTTAAACTTGACCATTGCCCGGTAAAGTATTTTGGAAGGTACTGCGCTATAATCAGTGTATGCTATAATGTGATTGATGATATGTTAATATAATATTACCAATAATATCTGTCAGTATTACAAAACTTAAAACTTTATGAGGAATCAGGCAGAAGTAACTCGGGGTGGAAATCACTAGAATGTTTTTGGTACAATAGAGGTGGAGCCTTTTGCGGTAGAATTCTACCTTAGCAACCAACATGGTATCGTTGGCATTGAAATTGCACAGCAGGTAATTCCTGGCTATTGTATTCCCAGGAACTTAAAATGCTCAAAACTTCCTCATGTTTTGTTTTTTTTTTGATAAAGAGAAACAGGATAAAGCTTTCAAATAGTTCAACCAACTGTTTGATTATCACCTTTTATATGAAAACTACAAACCCCAAAATACATGTTTACTTACACACCAGCTATTTTTAAATGTTATTTACCAATATCTGTCACAAAACTTAACATTGACTGGAAATAAAGGAACTCATTTAATCCTTGTTTTCATGCTTTTATTAGTGGGTTATCTCTGGGAAACAATTGTTTTGAGTGCAGGATTGAAGTGCACTGACATATAAATATCCTGTGACAGACGGCAGTGAACATGGATTCACACCTGGGCCGAGATTGTCCCAATGAAAACAAATTCCGGCTTGAATAACTAAGACAAATCATACACAATATATGAAGAAGAAAACATGCATGCATACAAAATGATTTAAATCACATCTGTTGAAGCTAATTTGTCCTTTGAATTTTGAGTGACTTCAGATTATTTGAATTTGTGGGCTGAATTTTCATTCTGGGTCAGAAAAGTGGGGTCGGGAGAATTTCCAGGTCCCGTGCCACATTGCGCCGGGAGTAAACCCCCAGTACAACTTTTCAGTGCTTGGCCAGTTAATGCCCAGAGGGCAGGCCCACCTTCCAATTAAGGATGGCAAGTGGCCCGAGGCTTGAGGGCCAATAGGAGGCCCTCCAGCAATGACACATCAGCAGCCTCACCCTTCAAGGTGGGATCTGCCAATGCAGGCATGATAGAGAAAGAGAAAGAGAGGGAGAAAGGGCACCTCCATTCTGAGGCTCCCTCTGAACAATTTTAAAAATAAAAAAATAGAAATAGGCCACAGATGGCAGGCCAGTGCACTGAAAGGCCTTTGCAACCAATAACATCGAGAGTAAGTTCAGCATTCAGACTTGCCTCTTCAACCCTCGTGGTTCACCAAGCCCTAATCTTTGGAAAGGTATCTGTGCCTCTGGGAAGTGAAAGTTGACTCAACAGCATAAACGCTGTGTCAAAGGACTTGATACAGTCGTTATCACCTTAATCAGAAATTTTTAGTGGACATTGAGATGCACACATGGTTGGAGAGACCGTCATGGCTGCAGGTCTTGTGCTTTGCCACTACCAGTGAAGACAGCCATCTCATTTTGAGAGATAATTACAGCTATCCCTCCAGGGCTATTGAACACGACTAACTCCATGTTGTCTTGTAAGGATTAGAGGTTACTAACGCATTTTGCAAACACTTCCTGTAAAGACACAACTCCCTGACATAACTCAAGGGTTGAGTAACTATCATGAGTCAGCTAAACGTCACATGAATGTGAGGCTCACAACAGGAGGCAATCACTGAGTGATCATAGCTCACCCTCACAATAAGGGGGAACATAGATACATATGCATGACGCCTTCAAATGACCAGACCATTCTCATAAACAGCAAAGGTATTTACAAAAGTGCATGGTATATACAGTGATTGAACACCTGCCCTACATTGTGGTGCATCTCTGACATCAGCAGCAGAGGTGGAGGCAGCCTACTGACTGGGGCGCCCTGGTGTCTTTGATGACTTTGGCAGGTGTCCTCTAGAGGGCCGAGAGCTGGAGGGCCCCAGCTAGCCTTGGGTCTCCTGCTGTGGGACAGGTGAACCTTCCTTGGCCTGTACAGCTGGAGGTGATGGGGTCACAGGCAGAGGGGATTGGGATTGGCTGGGCACTCTCGGAGTCACCTGGGTGAATAGCCCCTAGGTCCCCAGCTGCTGGTCCTCCTCCCTATGAGTGCCCAAGGGCCCCTGTATGGCTCCCTGAGGAGAAGGGGCTCCTGGAGAGAGGTCAAGGTGTCCCCCCGCCCTCTTGCCTAGCCACTGATGGATCCCACCAATGCCTATAGCGATGGAGTGCAGGTCTGAGTGCAAATCCAGCAGGATCTGCTGGACCAAGGTCTCCAAGGCAGCAGCTGTCACACTTCCCATGAAAACCTCAAGGCACTTGCTTGTTGGAGTCATGAAATCAGACAGAATACGGACGGATTCCTCCAACCTTCGCTCGAGTCTGTTGACTGCCGCTCGCAACTCAAACTGATTTTCCGCTGCCTGTCATTGCGTCTCCAGCATGTTAGAGACTTCCACTTGCAGTGGCTCATCATCTTATTTGGGCTCAATGGGTGCCTGATCTCCAGCAGTCCTCCGGATGACAGAGACCTCGGCTGTCACTGCCTCCGATTACTGTGGAGACATGTCCGTGAGGTATTCCCCAGAAAGTGACCCTGAGCGTAATCTAGAATTATGACCCACTGAGATGTGTGTCTCTGCGCTGGTGGAGGGTGCAGGTGAATGCAGTGATGGATCTTCAGCAAATGGTCCTTCATCATCCTTCTATGAGGTGGGCTAGGGTCTGTGGCTTATGATAGCTGTGCTGGTCTGTCTGTCTGGACCTGCTGCTGCCTGTAAGAGAGAGAAGCTAGGTTTAGTTCAAGAACAGGCTGAATACAAGATTGTAAGTCACTTTCTGTGAATGTCAGGATGTGATCGTCTCATGGAGAGCTCATCCGTACTGGTTTACTGGGAGAGGCTGATCTCACCTTTCCCACAGGAGCGACCTCTGTCCTCCCCTGCCAACTCAGCAGCTTCCTCCTCAAATTTAGAGAGCTCGACTATGTCGGCTGTGCCTCCTCCCGTCTGGGATCTCCCCCTCCTGTTATGGGTGAGCTTGGCCTGGATGAAGTCAAATGGATTGGATGTGATGAGAAGGGTTGGAGCAAAGGTTGGGAAGCATGCATGTCTGCTCTGTGTGTGCTGAGCCCTCCCCAGTAAGGGCTGAGGGTGGAGTTTGTGCAGCATGATTATGAGATGCTGGTGATGTTAAAGTGTCCATGAGACAATCAGTGCTGATGTGCCTCCTGCTCATGTTGTGTGAGATCCCCGAGCAGTGTCACCCTTTGAGAGCATGATGCCGATATGAGAGGATGAGATTGGAGTGAGCTGAAGGTTGACTTACCCTGGCAGAGTGGATGAGATCATTCATCCTCTTGCTACACTGGGTGGCGTTTCTCAGGTGAGTGCCCAATAAGCTGCCCTCCCTTGCAGCCACCTCCCAGGCCAGCGAGGTGAGGCTGGTGGGCCTCCTGGAGCCATCCCTCGGGTAAAGGGCATCCTGGTGCTGGCAGATTCCGCAGACAAGGGCCTCAAGAGAGCCATTGCTGAACCTTGGTGCAGCTTTTGTCTTGGGTGCAGCCATCTCGAGAGGTTTCCTGAACAAAGCAGGGCTGAAGAGAGTGAATGTGTGTATTTTGGCGGCGTTTAAATATGGCAGCCAGACCTATGACCCCATTAGGTGAGGCCGGGGTGGACCAATCAGTTCCCGACCTGCCATGTGATTTGGAGAGCTACTTGCTCATGCATAAATAATGATCTCCCGAGTGCAAAAACAGGCATGATTTCCCACCATGCCGCCCAATGGGAAACTCGCGGTGAAATTCACCCACCATTGCACCTGATTTCCAAAGTGGAAAATTCCACACCTATGATCTGGGGGAGCAGCTTATCTTTTTAGTGACATTCAAGTTCCCCAACAATTAAGACTTCAAAGCACTTTACAACCAATGAAGTTCTTTCTTTATGTGTAGTCACTACTGTAATGCAGGAAATGCTTCAGCCAATTTGCACATAGCAAGGCCTCACAAATAGCAACGTGATAATGACCAGATAATCTGTTTTAGCAATATTAGTTTAGCGATACACATTGTCCAGGTCACTGGGGAGAACTCAAATGCTCTTCTTCGAAATACTGTTATAGGATCTTTTGCATCCATTTAAGAGGACAGACAATGGCGGAGTTTTAACATCTCATCCAAAAGATGGCATGTCTGACCATGCAGCACTCCTTCAGCACTGTACTGGAAAGCCAACCCTATGCCTCTATAGTGGGACTTGATCTTCTGGTGGAAAAGTGAGAGTGCTGTCACTTGAGCCATGGCTGACACCTACACAGAGATTAAAATCAATGTGAAGCACTTACTGCTCCCAATTCTTGCCTATGTTCAGCTAGCTACATGCCCCTCCCACTGGAACTGTACTTAAAATGGTCAATGCACCATCTGGAAGCTGCTCCCAAACTACTACAGATGAGTATTGCATGCTGCACTTGAGACCTCAGAAAAATCTTGCCGCCCACTGCCAGACCTCTGGTGTCACATCCCCCTATATCCCCCCAATCGTCTGGCCTTCTTTTTAAATTGGCTCAGCTTCACAGCGAATCCATCTGATTGGTCATCACTAACCTGAGTGGCAATCCGCTCATCACCATTCAGGTAGTGGCGGTATCTTGCCTCATTTTAATGAGGCCCAACCATGAAATGGCATGAGGCTTCAGTGATCTTAAATCAGGAAGGAAACAGACTGGCCCTGCACATTGGCAACTCGATAAAAGGGGCTGCATAAGGTTCAGCTCCAAAAGTTTGTTTTTTTGGTTACTGGGCCTCTCTAAATTTGGAATTTCTGACTTCTCACATTCAACAAAACAGTCATCAAATAAAATAAAACAATCACACAGCAATGTCAAAGTTTGAATTCTTATTCACAAACCTTCAACAAATAAAATTTTCAACATGGAGTGAGTTGGGTATAAGCATCTAACTGCAGTCATTTAAAAAAAAATGTTAATCCTATGTGGGTAGATTTAAGGGAATAGCTTACTAGCCAAAAGTAAATAAAACTACCTTGGGGGTGAATTCCCATGGGGATTCTCCCACTCGTCCTTTTCCAGGGTTTCAACCGTCTTCTGCCCAAGTTGTGACGGACAAGCAAGAGAATCCCTGTGGAAGTTCATCTCCCCATCCCATCTTTGCCAGAGAGACCTTAGATGACATGGATCAATAGCAGTGGCAAGGCATGATGAGCAAGATTCTTATCGGGTAGACACTGATAGATAGAAGGTAACAGGCCCGCTGAGGATCTGTTTTAAGGTGGGACAGGAAAGGGGGAAGTTTAGCTTATTTGGGTTATTTTTTTCTATTTTGACCAAATCAACAAGATTAAGGGCTCTTAAAACCAGCACAATTCTATTTTGTTAGACAAAGAACAGCTCACATTGAATTCTATTCTCCATTATGTTATGTAGCAATGAGACTTCTTAAAGATAAAACTCATGAAAATAAGAAATTTGCCCATTGAAATACTTGTGCAGAGTGGAACAAAATTTCAAGTGGCACAAGTGTACGTCTTTCCACGATTTATCCTGAATTTTATTCTGGTGATGACTTGAAATAAAAAAAGATGAGTGCAGAGTATTTCTAGTTCTTTTTATATCCCAGCCAATTAATGAGCAAAAGCTGAATGTCCAAAAGAGTTTATTTCCTATACCATGATGCAATAAGACTCCAAAATGCAAACATTTTTTTGTCTTTCTCTTTGGACTGTACTACTCTTCTTTTAAACATATAAATGAGAGCTTTATTCCACACCACTCCCCCCCCCCCACCCTCCCCCCTCAAAACCAGCATCATTCTCCTTCATGCAGCCAGTGTCCAGCTTTTGTATGGTGTTAACCTGAGAAACCCAGGTTTAAACTGTGTATATCTATATTTTCTAGAGGGGTATAGTTGTGGCGTTTTTCTATAATCATTGTTATAGAAGCATCTAAGCAACTTTATCATTCCGTGCGAGCTGCTCTTTATCACGATGCATTCACTGCTGGCAATACTCTGCGTTTAGCACTGCTACATTTCACTGAAGAGATGAAGGTAGCAAAATAACCGAGGTAATGTGTCCTTAACAGGGGATTTTAGCACTCATGGAAATTTTGCATCCTTGGATCATCCGTGAAAAATGAGTTGGTGCAGGGTTTCCGCATGATTACTTTTTTTTTAAATCCATCTTTAGCTTGTTATCAGTCCCTTGTCCACTGAAGCTGCCAGTGCTAATCCACCTTGGCTGACGGAAGTCAGACTCCTGGAGCCGGCAGCTCTTCATTACAGTCCTAAAATAAATAGCAATTTCAAGGCTCAGCGTAGGAAATCATTTTTAGCCCATGCAGATTGCGTGTGTTTTGACTTTGAAGGGTTTTCTAATGCTGGATCGTTAACACATTAACAGGTCCTTGGGCAACACGTGCTGCCACAAAATATGAAGGGAAAAGGAACAATGTTGCACTTGTATTGTACTGTATCACATCCTGAGGATGTCACAAAGCACTTGTCCAATTAATTACTTTTGATGTACTGTTAACGTTGTTATGCAGGTAAACATGACAATCACATAGCAATGTTCCACAAACTGAAAATAAAACGAATGACCAATTCTGGTGTTGGTTGAGGAATGAATATCGGCCAAGACACAAGGAGATCTCTTGCTTTTCTTTGAACAGTGTGTGGGATCTTCTACACCCACCTGAACTGGCAGACAGGGCTTCAGTTTAACATCTCATTCAAAAGACTGGGGTTTAATTTCAGCTTAAACGAGTGCAGAAAATTGTGCAGTAGCTGATCAGCAACTCGATAGACGCCATCCAATACCCCCCTAAACCCCTCACCAATCCTCATAAAATCTGCCATCACCATATTATACCTTTGCCAAAGTAGAATTATATCCCCACCCTTCTAATAGTGCAGTACTGCACTGAAATGACAGCCTAGACTACATGCCCACTGTCAGCTGTGGCTGGGTTGGTAACATTCTTGCCTCTGAATAAGAGGTCAGTGGAGTTGAGCCCCACTCCAAAGACATCAGCACAAAATTCAAGCCTGACCCTCCAGTGCAGTGTTGAGGGAGTGCTGCGCTATCTTTCGGGTGAGATGTTAAACCCCATCTGCCCTCTCAATCCCATGGCACCATTTCGCCGAAGAGCAGGGAGTTACCTCCACTGTTGTGACCAATATTTATCCATCACTAAAACATTTATCCAGCCATTATCACTTTGTCATTTAGGAGATTTCTCAAATCCTCAAGTGAATCTTTGATGTACAAGATCCTGAATCAGAGGTAAGATGGCTACCAAGGGAGGCAAGCTGACACAGAAGATCAGAACCAAACTGGGGCTGTATTATATTCTGAAAGAAAAGGATAGGTTAATGTTTCAGTTCCAGCCTTTTTACTTTTCAGATGCTGACGGCCCTGAAGTGTCCTTTCAGCATTTTCCACACAAATGCAGCTGTATTGTCCAAACTTGGATCCTCTTACCTGCTTGTGCACTGATATTGACTACATTACACACTAGAGCCTAGAAATTTGGAAGTGCCCATTTTAGGGTTCACAGGAAGGGCAGTGCAAATACCATACTCCAGAATGGTGAGGTCCTGGGTACTTCTGATATTGGTGCTCATTACTAGTTATTACGGAGCCAGCAAAAGCTAGGGAAGCGTGGTCAGAGGTGCAGGAGTACGTGTAGGGGGCAATTCACTGCAGGGCAAAGATTAAGGCAAAGGATTAGGATCAGATAAGGGACCTGTAGTCACAGAGGCTGACTGTCAGAGGACTGAGAACTTGGGCAATGGGTGTTGGTGTCACACATGTGGGCAACTGAGGGTTAGGAGAGGAGGCCAGTAGGTCAGGAATGGCAGTGATCAGAAGGATGTCTAACTGTGCAGCTAGGAGGAGCACAAGTTCCCGCTTCTCCCATCTCAACATTCAGGTAAGATACTTATCCTCTGCATTGCAGGCAGTCTCAACGGTTGGCTTCCCTGAATGCAACCCACGATGACGCAGGATAAACAAATCTTGTAGAGGGAACCTTATGCAAAAGGCTGAAATGCTTCCTTTAAGCTTGCTTGTCGGATGCCTCTTCTTTTCGCCAAGACACTGGGTCTTCACTCAAAGGATTACGAATCTTTAGAATTCCTTACTCTGGAGAGCTGTTGGTGCTCAGTCTTTGAGTTTCAGGACTTATATCAATCGATTTTTGGACTTTAAGGGAATCAAGGGATATGGGAATTGGGCAGGAAAGAGCCTTAATCGTGTTGAATTATGGAGCAGGCTCGAGGGGCCGTTTTGTCTACTTCTGCTCCTATTTCTTATGCTTTTTAAAATTTGTTCTTGGAATGCAGACATCGCTGGTTAGGCCAGCATTCATTGCCCATCCCTAATGGCCCTTGTTCAGAGGGTATCCAAGAGCCAGCCACATTGCTCTGGAATCACAGCAGGTGACGACAGATTTCCTTCCCTCAGGACATTAGTGAACCAGATGGGTTTCTACAACAATTGGCAATGGTTTTGTGGTTATCATCAGGCTTTTAATTCCAAGTTTTTATTCAATTCAAATTTCACCATCTGCCATGACCCGGGTCCCCAGAGCATTACCCTAGATGTCTGGAATGCCAGTCCAGAGACAATAGCACCAAGCCGCCACCTCTCCTTTTATGTCCTAGCCCAATATGGCAGGCACAGACCTCCAGTCAGAAGGATGTTTCCTGCCTACCATTCTGGGGGCCCAAGGTGGCCCAGCAGCATCCAAAAAAAAATGGGCGTTGTACAATGCAATGTCTAGACCCAGATGTTAATATGCAAACAGCCTCGTATTGGACATTTTTTAGCACAACATTTGCAACTGGAGGCATCTTATAGAAAGCTTTGCTGTGAGAAAAGTGATGGTAAACAAGCTCAATTTCATTGCTCAGTTTTTTTTATCTTGACACAATGACCTTATGTGATGTGTTTAACTTACTCCTAATGTGCTTTATGCTCCTTTGGAAGAGAGCATACCTAAGAATGGAGACAAGCACGCCTGAGCCAAAGCCGAGATAAGCAGACGCCTGCGAGGTCATTATTGTCATTTGATTATGGGTTTTGTATGTCTATTGTGCTATTTCCATGTTGATTTGTCTTTTCCTTCCCTTTGTGGTCTGAGGCACAAGTAAAAAGGTTCTGAGGTGTAACCAAACTGTAATTTAGAATACATTACACTGCAATATTCAATAACTGGTGCAATATGCCCTTGTTCTCAGTTGGACTATATTAAGGAGGTCAGAGGTCAAAAACATTGTGTCAGGAGACTTCTCCACTGCATAATCATGTCAAATTTAAGAAGAAATTGTGGAATGACACAATTCGTACATAAAATGAAAAGCCTTCTGAAAAGCATTCCCATAGAACACTATTATGTCCTGAAACCTAATTTATCCCATTCCGTTACACTAGTAACTTAAATCCTGATTACTGTAATAATCCAGTAATTAGTTTATAGGTATGTCTAGAAAGTGAGGTAGAAAGTGTTTGTTTTTTTAGGTTTAAAACTGGCACAAGTCATACTAAATTAGCAGTGGGATAAATCTGCACAGGTACTGATCCCATTGTGAAATTTGTAGTGTCCTTTATTTAGATGGGCTCCTAAAACTGGTAATAGGTCACTTAAATATGTAAATTAGAGGCCCAATCAAGGGCCTAATCGGGGACCCCATCCAAAAATTAGTCAGCGATGAGTGGGGCAAGTGTTGGACCTGTCCAGCTCAGGATTCTCCAGTGGCCCATACG
The DNA here is from genome assembly GCF_964194155.1 of Cetorhinus maximus. NCBI lineage: Eukaryota > Metazoa > Chordata > Chondrichthyes > Lamniformes > Cetorhinidae > Cetorhinus > Cetorhinus maximus. The sequence continues at coordinate 70,799,141 of NC_135899.1, forward strand.
GTCACCAATGAGCCAATTCTTTTTGAAAGAAAACTGCAATCTCCCATCCCAGGACTCTCCAGAGAGCTAATGCCAGTCAGGGAGGTGGTCAGGCATTGTACTCTTCACCCGGATAGAGGTGGAATCAGAGCTGGCAATAGGTGTTGGCCAATTTTTGTTCATCCTCAGGCCTCATATATAAATTGTGTTTAAAATTATCGTAGAGCTGGAAATATTTTCAGTATGATAAAAGCAAAATACTGCGGATGCTGGAAATCTGAAACAAAAACAAAAATAGCTGGAAAAACTCAGCAGGTCTGGCAGCATCTGCGGAGAGGAACACAGTTAACGTTTCGAGTCTGAAAGACTCTTCATCAGAGTATTTTCAGTGTGTTGGCTACTTTCCTCCGCTATCAGACTTTCTCCCCTCTCCCCACTCCACAAGTTTTGGGGATAACACTCCCCGCCTGCTCCTCACCCCCCATAACCCCCAACTAACGCATTAGTAGTTTCCTTACCTGTTCCTATGGATCCTTCCTTCTCTGGACTTCTCTCCACCCAACTGGGAGCCAGGCCTGTCAATCAGAATTCCAAAAAGAAAGATGCACATGGGGAAATATGGTCTTCTGAGTTCACTAACTGAAACTCCTTCACTCTGTCAATATTGGTGCCTTAGATTCAGGACAACACTTCAGGGCTGGGTGTGAGAAAATGCACTTAGAAATCCAGGGTACATTGCTTAGCATCATTGGGCCACAGAGATTCAAACATATCTCCAACTGGTAACATCTCCATTTGATGGTGTATCATATAGAATCATAGAATCTTACAGCTCAGAAGGAGGTCATTCGGCCCATTGTGCTTGTGCCAACTCTTTGAAAGACCTGTTCAGTTCAGTCCCACAGATGGCTTTCTTCCCCATAACCCTGCAAATTATCCACTTCAAGTACATGTCTAACTGCCTTTTGAAAGTTATTATGGCCAGGATTTTATGGCCCCTTCCGCCAGACAGGATATTACAGTCCTGCCGAACTGAATGGAGGTTAAAATGGCTCACCGCATCCTCCGGGGGGAGACGCGCTGTGCCCGAGCCATAAAATCCTGGCCTTTGGAATTTGATTCCATCCCACTTTCAAGTCGTGTGATCCAAAGCTTAACAAATTACGGGGTGAAGGAAGTTCTCCTCACTTCCCTTCACGTCTGTCAAAGCTCCCATCAAGAAAGTGGTGACAATGTGTTCACACACCTTATGCTGTAAGTACCTTGCTGCTCATTGAGACATCCTGATACCAATCAAGTAATCCTCCTTTGGGGATAGGGGTAAGTGAATCTTTTGGAGGTGAAGGTGGCTCCAGGATAGCCGGCCCTGGTGTTTGAAATTAGGAGATAAGTCAACACTTGGTGGCAGGGCTGGTAATCTGATACTCAAGCCGGGCAGTTTTGCAGTGCTACGGGACTTGGCTGACAATTGACAGCAAATCTTGTTAACCAATGGAATCTAGAGAGGTGGACTGGCACCGGGGTGCATACTGCTCAGATCCAGATCACACCATGGGCTAGTAAGCAAATTGGTAAAATGATCCTAGCTAGACAAGTAAGGAGCTCATGGTTTTGTGCATCGTAGTGTTAGTGGTGCCCTTGTGCACTTACGGTTCCTTCAGCTTTGCCAACTTGAACCCAGGGTGAGTGGAGTGTGTTCCCCCTATGGGAGCAAAGGTGCACTCCAAGATTGAAAGATAGAAACTGTACCCATGTGGCTTCCTCTGTACAGTGGTTTGAAACCTCTTATACGGTGAAGGGTTTATGCATGTGTGCCAATCAACTGATCAAAAAAAAAGTGGACATTATTTACATGCTGTGAGGTTTTATGTAAAACAAATCATCCTTTGAAAATGTCAGTAAGGGAGCAGAATCGTATCTGTGACCAAGACAGGGCACCACTAGGTTAGGAATACAATTTGGAAGCCCTGCACCCAGTCCGAAACAATAATAAAAGTTAACTTAAATGACCCATGTGGAGATCTCTCATTGGAATAAGGTTCTAATGACAGCGCGTTCTCTCAGATTCTACTTGGATTCCCTTGCCACCACCCTGACCCGCAGACTTTTAGTTGCTGCGAAGCCTCCTAACACTTAAAAATGGGGTTTGAGATGCTGCCGCACTCTTTCAATGTAAAATGCACAAGCTGCCATCTCCATAAAGGGATTCGCTCAGTTTATTTGACATCAGTCAGTGTGCAATGCTGATTTGGCACCGACAATGTCATTTTTGAGCTCCACACTCTGTACTCAGCTGAACATGTGTTAACCAAAATGAAGGATCCCCACCCACAATAAAGGCATCATGAAGTTCTTATAGGTTGGTGCTGAATTATTGCTTCTGGCTACTGGTGCAAGTGTACACATTGGCCAGAATTTTCCCGTTGGCATGTGAGGGTGTACCCCACACTCCGGCCTGTAAAATGGAGCCCGGTGATGTCGGGAGAGCATCCCGATGGCACCGCGTGCCATCGCGATATTTTGTTGTGCGATGCGCGCCCGCCATTAATTAACGAGCCACTTAAGGCCCTTGAGGCACCAACCGACCGCGATTTTTTGGCACCCGTGCAATCTTCGGGTTGGCGCATGGGCGCAACGGGCAGGCGGGTAGGACACATTTGTATAAACCTCATCTACGGGTGGGATAAGAAAGCTCAGTGGGGTTGTGAGTGTGCTCTGTCAAATATTGATGTTTCAAAGTTACTGATACTTGCCTGTGTGATCTGCAATACTTCAAAATGTATACCAGCTGCCTGGTCTGGACTCATAACCTTCAGGTCAGCACTCTGCAGTGAAGAATCTATATTGGGCCTGCAGATTTCAGGAAGGCTTCCCTTAGCCTGGGAATGGGAGCTGAACTCTCCACTGGAGGCACCTCCACTGAGGAGAAAGGGAGGGCTAGAAGGGGGAGGAGGCCAGGAGTGCACATTCAGCCTCCAGGGGAGACACCTTTGGGAGGTCAGGTGCGGGCACAAGGGGCGCAGGACCAAGAGGTAGTCCAAGGCAGAAGAGGCCGCAGAAGAAGCCACTATCCTGCTGCCAGGGTATACAGGCGGCGAAGCAGCTACCTCAATATGACTGAGGTGCAGTGCCGAAGGAGGCTCCGTCTCTCAAGGGAGACAGTCAACACTATCTGTCAGATGATTGGCCCTGAGATCTCCCCTAACTGTGTGGGGGGACACCCCATGCCAGCAGCTCTGAAGGTCACAATTGCCCTCCACTTCTATGCCTCTCTCTCCTTCCAGGGCTCGGTGGGTGATCTTTGCGGTGTCTCCCAATCAGCTATCCACAATTGTGTCAAGCAGGTTCCAGACGCACTGTTCAGACAGGCATTGACCTTCATTCACTACCATTGGGACCAGGCAAGTCAGACACAGCGAGCCAGAGGCTTCGCGGCCATTGCTGGCTTCCCCCGTGTCCAGGGTGCTATAGACTGTACACATGTGGCCATCAAGGCACCAGCAGGTGAGCCCAGTGCCTTCGTCAACAGGAAGGGCTTCCACTCCATGAACGTGCAGATAGTGTGTGATCACAGGATGCAGATTCTACAAGTCTGTGCAAGGTACCCAGGCAGTTCCCACGACGCCTACATCCTCAGACACTCACAGGTGCTGGGGCTCTTCAGTGCTCCAGCCCGGCTGGATGGATGGCTGCTGGGTGACTAGGGCTATCCCCTCAGAAGGTGGCTCATGACGCCTCTCCGCCACCCAAGAACAGAAGCTGAGCAACACTACAATAGGAGCCACAGCACCACAAGGGCTGTGGTGGAGAGAGTCATTGGTCTTCTCAAGGTGCACTTCCGATGCCTGGACCGCTCAGGGGGCGCACTCCAGTACCCCCCAGATCGTGTGTCGCTGATAGTGGTTGCATGCTGCGCTCTGCACAATCTTGCGCTGGAAAGGGGGGATGCAGTGGACGATGAAGATGTAGACGCAGTGGCTACGGCTGCACACGATGAGTCCAGCAGTGAGTCCGAGGATGAGCACACACAGGGAAATGCTGAGGGGGTAGACACTGACCCGGGCATACTCCAGGGAGGCAGGGACACCCGGGAGGCTTTAATCCAACGAACCTTCAGCTAGCACAGCACATATGGACCTCCAGGACAAGCCTGGGCTGCAGGCTCCATACCCGATATCTAAGTGCAAAATCTGCCTGGTTAGGAACATTAACTAAGGGCCTTGTTAATAAAGCTAAATGTCCCACAAAACACTCATAACATTTTTGGAAACCATCCACCTGAGAAGAAAAGAGGCACCCTCAGCCATGGTGACATGTCTGAATTTAATATTACAACCAAAGGAACTTAAGAAAACAAAATGACAAAGGTGTTAAAAATAACACCAACTGAAAAAGACCTCATTGCAGGCCAACACAAAAGCACCAGTGATAAACCCGTGGTATGCCGAAGGTGCCTTATGTTTACATTTTCGGGGGAGTGGTATCTGAGACAGCCAGCTGACTCTGCTGTCCTGTTGGCCTTGATGACCTTGGCGGCCGTCTTCTGGCCCGTGGAGCCTGTGCTGGCCCCGCCTGGGAGGGAGCTGCCAGTTCCACCGCTGGCATCTCCCCAGTTGTTGCAGCCTCACCGGATGCCACGGTCACTGGCAGAGGGGCGGAGGAGCTGTCACCCTCATCCGGAGCGCCCTGAGAGGAGCTCGCAGAGACGACATGCAGCTGCTGTGCCAACGTGAGGTCGCCTCAGACCTCCCTGCTCACTATGGATGGATGGGCACCGAGCTGGGAAACTTGGTGCACGGACCATCTCCCACACTGGCACTGACCAGCTGAGGTCAATGCCGATGTGAGGGCTTGCTGGTCCGAGCACATCCCCAGGAAGCCCAGGTTGGTCTCCTGGAGGAGCCTCTCCACGAGAGTCGTCACTCTCTCCATGGAGGACGCATGGTGCTCGACCATGAGGCTCATTGCTTTGGTGATTGTCCGCGTAGACTCCTTCACCACGGACACCAAGCCAAGCATAGCCTCATGTATCTCCCCCAGGCTCTCCCGCACACCCGGCCGCATTTCCTGCACCTGCTGCTTCGCGGACGACTCCAGAGGCACATCATCAGCCACCGATTGAGCATGTGCCTGGTCCCCTGCAGTCCTCCAGCTGCTGGCGCCATGGGCACTCTCTGTCTCGGCCAGCTTCTCCAGCGACTGTGAAGTGCCCTCACCACTGTGTCCCGGGACACTAGCCAATGTTCTAATTCCCACCGAGGTGCTAGTATCTGTGCTGGTGCCTGCCTGGCAGAGATGGTGTGACGCTGGTGAGTCCGAGACTTCAGGGCCCTCAGGTGTGAGAGGGGGCCTATGCTGCTCCTCCTCCCGGCCCTGCTCTGCTGATGCTGAAAGGAAGAACAAGGACATTGGATCAGTTAACGTGGAGACAATGTCAATGTGCATCCCTGTTCCCCGGATCATTATGCGCTCATCCTTCCATAAGCAATGGTCAAGCCATGTTGCAAACTTCAATCACTGAACATTTAGCACTACCATGAGCTGCTGGGAGAACAATGGTGACCTCACTGCTGGGCAAACATACCTGCCTGTGGCATCCCAGCCTCACCGATACTGGGGGACCTGGGCGCGTGACCTCTCCAGATCTAGGGCCTCCTGAAAAAGAAGAGCATTGATTAGTGCTACTTGTACCTGGATTCTCTTCACGGACGGCCCACCCCAACCAGAGTGGGACATTGCAGGGCTCCAGTGCCTCCTCACCCCACTGCTGCCGAACACTCACACAAAGATGCCAGGCCTGTCCTCCTCCACCGCCTTGGCCAAGTGCTGCCTACATCACATTAGGCACCACACGGTCTAACCTTCCATAGCAAGGAGGCGCAAGCACGTGGAGCGCAGAGGACAGCAGATCGATCGGTGCCATGCCACCTTGAAGCTCCCCTCCCAGCATATCATCACCCTGACTTTGACATGTCCTGGAGTCCCAGCACTGCACCTCGGTGCAGCTCCTCCAGGTTGCCCCCAAAACGGTAATGTGGGTCTCAGTGTACCACACGCTGCGGGGGCAGAACCGATCTCTTCACCACCCTCTCAGGGTGACCTCGGCATGGGCAATATCTGCTGGCCCACCCAGCGAAGGACACATGTCATCAATGATTCAATGCAGTCACTACACTCAGACTTGAGTGGGGGGCACCAGGGGGGAAAGCCTATCTGCTGGGTTAAGTGACCAATGCCAACATGGTATTCACCCTTCCTGAACGCAACAGGTCATTGAAGCGCTTGCGACACTGGATCCAGGTGCGCTGCACCATGTCGTGGGAGCTCACCACCTCCACCACCTCCTCCCAGGCACGTTTGGTCATGTGGGGGGGCCTCTTCTTCCATCCTGGGGTATGAGGACCTCCCGCTGTGCTGCCACCTCCTCAAGGAGGGCAGCAAGGCAATCGTCCAAAAAACAAGGAGCAGAGTGCCCCCTCCGTGCCCTACCCTCCTGCCCGGCCTGCTCACCAGCAGCGCTCGGGGGAGCCCTTCCACTGGCCACAATTCACAGCCTTTGAAAGGCTGCAGCAGCTTTTTAAAACAGGGTCGCCATTGGACCCGGTGGTCATTGTAGTCCCGCCACCGCCCGCCCACTCCCACTGTCCTCGGGAGCCGCAATTCACGCTGGGCGGGCCTTAATTGGCCCACCCGTGTAAAATGGTGGCGCGGACCTGATGGCGGGCGGCGATCACGTCCACGCCCACTCCTGCATCGCCCGCCCGACAGGCAGAAAATTCTGCCCATTGTCTGATCTTTCCTCTATTTTGCTAAATTTAAGTAGTTAACAGGGAGCAATTTGGCTCACTCTGAAATACTTCTTTGTTGATTTGAAAGGTGACGTGGGTCTGACGTGGCCTAGTAGAACTTCCTCTTAAGAATTTAACCTGATTGAGAGAATAAAGAGAGACAAAGCATAGCAGGGCAAGCTGCTAGAAGAGGGAAGAGGACAAGGAGAAAGGGGGTAAGGGCTCTCATCAGGAGGTCATGTCGACCATGTCTTCAGTGAGGACCAATGCTTGAGATGTCTTTGCTTTCAAAAGAAGTGTGACTGAATTCTGCCAACTGTTGTAGCTACATCTGCAGTCTCAAAAGTATGGCAAGATCAGAATTTCATGTTGCTGTCAAGGTGACCATGGCTTTAGCTTTTATGAATCTGGCTCCTTCCAGGAGGATGCTGGAGATACAAGTGCCATCTTGCAGTTTGGAATACATTGCCACATAAGATAAATCATTGAAGCTCTCTAGATAGGGAGACAACAAGCATCAGGGTTTGCATGGACTGCAGGCCTCCCCATGGTGCAGGAGACCATTGAATACACACACATTGCCTTGCATGTACCTTATGGGAGCTCTGATATTTGGCTACAGGAGACTTATCATGCAGGTCAATGCCCATTATCTTAGCAGTAATCATGATTCCTTCACTCTGCAGCAGTTCTCCATTCCAGCTGTATTTAAACAGCATGCCAAGTCAAAGGCTAAGATAAGTATTCTCCATTCGTGACATGACTGATGATGCTGATCCAGAACCAACACACATGTGCACAACAGGCCTACGAGTCCCATGCTGCAAACCAACAGCATTCTCAAGCAATACTTCCACTGCCTGGACAGTTCTGGAGGAACCCTGCAGTGCTCAGCTGAACAGGTATCAAGGATTGTGGACTATGTTACTGGTTGTACAAGCTGGCCATTATGAGGGAACAGACCTTGTCACCATCAGGAGAGAAGCTGAGAAACAGGAGTACTAGGCAGAAGAGGAGGAAGTGCAACAGGAAGTGGAGGAATGTGAAAAGGATGGAAAACCATGGCATAGCCAGCCCCTTTCTGTCTGGGCTCTACGTGATCAAATAATTCATGAATGACACCAGTAACCTCAACCACGCCTCATTCACCAGCAGTCCCATACTCCTTACATTTCCTCTATCACTGACCATCACATCACCCTCTTTCTAACTACACAAAAATAAAAACAACCATAAAATGCATGCTCTAACCAAGCTTATAATTCAATCAAGATATGATGCATGCAAAATAAACTAATCACCCTTATGCATTCTCTTGGTGCCTATCTTCCATGTGCCTTTCCCTTGATGTTCCTGCAAGGTGCTTTTCCAATTCGGTTATGTACATCCATCAGTTTTTTCTGTAACTTGGCCCATCGAAGTCCTCATCTGAGTCCTACACAGCAGAACAAGTATGCGTCCTCACCCTCCAATGGGCCAGCACCTGTGCCATCCTTTTCCCCCGCATCAACCTTGTGCCCAGTGTCTCACAAATGCAGATCCTGCCCTATCCCCTAAAATATGCATCGTGTCAGACACTGAGCAAGGTCAAGCAATGGTGTTGCTTCACCCTCACAGTCTTCTTTCTCTTCCCTCATTGACGGGAAAGGTTCCAGTTCTTGGTATCTGAAACGCAAAAGAGACAAATGTAGGGCTGTGGTGAGGAGAGGAGAGAAAGTATGCTTACAACATCAGCAGACTGTGAGACAGAAGGGGTTGTAGGATGAGGGAGAAGTAGGATGAGAGACAGAGGATTAAGTATAGAGATACCGTCATCAACAATCCCTCCAGTCTCTCCAGTGGCCATGGCCTCAGTGATGCCCCTTCCTATGATGGTCAGTACTATCTTCCGCATAGGGTTAAAACATGCAGGTGCACTTGTTAACCCCCAGTTCATTCCTGCTGCTATGTGCCACCTATATGCTATCCTGCAAGAGAAAGGGAAATGCATTTATCTTGTAATAAGCTTGGGTGATGTGTCTGTCATGGTTGAACAGCTGCCAGTGTGTGCGAGATGTGCATTGTGGGCACAAGACTTGCAAAGGTGCTAATTGCGTGAGGGTAAGCTAAAACGTGAATTTTAGGATTGAGTATGTTGTAATATCGCTTTAAGAGTGATGCCTTTTTAAGAAGCTCAACATGCAGATGAGCCAGGTACCTGGATGTCATCCTATGACCAGGAGCCACGGTCTCTCTCCGCACTGTAGTATCCTAAACAGCACAATATGTTGAGAGATTGTGCTACTGCTTGTACTGATCTAGTAAACAAATCCCACCAAAGACCTTCAAGTAAACGGAATCCACATCTAGATAGCACACGAACATCACTACACAGTACTGATTGTTGCTGGTGGACAATGGACGTGTACTGAATTTAGATGTAGATGAGGCTAGTGGTGCAGTTAGTAGGAAATGCCATTTGAAGTTGAAGTCCCTCACCTTGACAACTCATGTCAGGTCATTACATTTTTTCTTGCATTGCATCCATCTTCTTGGAGCCACATTCCTGGCAGTGAACTCCAGCACTCTTTTATTCCCACTAATTCCTGAGCATTTGTTTAGAGGCCCTCCTGACCCTTGCAGCCACCACACCCGCTCCCCCCCCCACCCCCGCCTACCCCCCCACCGCCACTTGCAAGACATTGGGCAGAATTTTCTGCCTGTCAGGCAGACGAGCGCGGAGCCGATCCCCGCCAGCGAAGTGGGCCGCACCGCCATTTTACGTGGGCGGGCCAATTAAGGCCCACCCAGCTTCCTGTGTGGGCGGGGGGAATCCCTAAAAGCGAGAGTGCGCTCTTTCGCGCATGCGCAAGAAAGAGCCCACATCTCCCTGAGGCTAAGTGCAGCCTCAGGGAGATCACCTGGGCCTTGAAAAATAATAAAAATAGAAAAAAAATCCCCTTACATGTCCCCTCATGTGACAATGTCACGTGAGTTGGGACATGTTCATAATTTACAGAATAACTTTATTAACATATTTAAAACCCCTGCATGAAACCGTGGATGACGTTTCATGTTTTTGCTATTTGCTGCCAGGGCTCCTGGCTGACCTGCCAACCTTAAGGTTGGACGGGCAGCTCCTTTAATTGTATAATCTATTGGCCATTGACAGGTCGGCGGGCCCGCAGCTGATTTTGCTGCGCCCCCGCCTTCCTGAAAATTTAAATGGGCCGGAGTGACATCGGGGGTTCTGCCCGACACCATCCCGCGTTATTTTACGCCTCAGCGAGAGGGCCCCACCCCCTGCACACCGACGGCAAAATTCTGCCCATTGTTTCTTCTTTCTAACACTTTAAGCAAGTCCACCGTCCATTGTCTGAAAACCTTGGTGCTCCACTCACATACTCAGCCATGGCTCAGAACATCACAGCCCAGACTGACATTTGAAAAACTTCCTGATTTCTTAAAGCCGCAATGTACATTGCACCTCCTTTTTGAATGATACAGGCTGCCTTTAATTAGTTGTAGCCACTTATGGTATTGGGCCCCATGCCGTGCAATACAATGAACAGTTGCTGTTTATTGCACACCACAATCCCCAAATCCGTTTTTGGGGGCTACCCAATTTCTCTCTCATAATTTGGCTTTACCTCGACTCTATATTCAACAGAACAAAACAATTTTAAATCAATTAAATACTGTTTCATGCACAGTAAGGTAATTGTTCACAGTAGAAATAAGTATCAGTAAAAATGTATAATTCTTGAGCCAATTTTATTAAGTGTGGTGTCTAATCTTTGTCTTGTGATTTGGGATAGTATGAATACTTTTGTTAATACATTTAGTTTCCCTCATGGTCATCCCTGTCTGTGCAACTTTCTCCAACTTTATGTCCAAGTGTTCCACTAACATTGATGTTGTTGAACTTGTGCTTGTTGCTTTCTCTCCCTTCTGTAACTACTCTAATGCTCTTTAGAACTCTCTCCACAAGTCATTTGTCTCACCTGCTCTTTTACCTACCTCAAAGGCCTCTTAAAAATGTGTTTCTTCAATATACTTTCAGTCCATCCCCACCTTCACCCAATCTCTTGCCTGCCCTCTTCCTTATGCTCTGATACATTCCCTTAAATGGTGCTATTAAAATAAAAGCTATTGTAGCTTCCCAATGAAGGGACTAAGGTTTGTACAAAATGAAAGGTTTGCAAGTTAGAGCTTTGGTAATGATAAGGACTGTTTACAACAGCACTGACATTCACTGTCCAAAGTCAAGTTCCGGAATCTGAATGAATGTTAACAGCTACATTTTATTTTGGTACAACTGATCCAAGTAAAATCAGATGTGCACAATAAAAGTTAGATATCCATTTGTTCATAACATGAGATGTGAATGTAACATAACGAGATGTAAATAAATAAACTTAAACAGTACAAAGACAGTCTGGATGTCAGGGCAACAGCACAAAAGTGCATAGTTTCAGAATCCGACAGCAAGTTTAGACAGCTGTCAGACACTGTGGTGATTAACATTAGGCATGCATTGTTTGAGGCCTGGATTTTACCTGTTTGAGAAACAGCTGGAGGCTGTAGCGGGAAGTTGGCAAAGTTTACAATCTAGAAAGCTGGAATCAAGTAGCCTGAAGAGCCATCTCCTCCTGAACTAATGCTAACATCTTGTCAATGCAGCTTTGTTGGAGTTAGAGAATGAACCTACATACTTACAAAACCCCAACAAGAGAGAATCTAGCAATCTCCCCTTGATACTTGGAGGGATGCACATGTGACCATTGCTGAATCCCCCACCATCAACATCCAGGGAGTTACCATTGATGAGAAACTTAACTGGACCAGCCATACTGTGGCTGCAACAGCAAGTTAGAGGCTGGGAACTCTATGGTGAGTAACTCACCTTCAGATTTCGCAAAGCCTGTCCACCATCTACAAGGCTCAAGTCAGGAGTGTGATGGAATACTCCCCACTTGCCTGGATGAGTGCAGCTCCAACAGCATTCAAGAAACTCAACACCATTCAGGACAAAGCAACCACCTTGATCAGCACCCTATCCATCACCTTAAGCATTAACCCATTCACAGTGGCAGCATCTTGCACCACTTGCAAGATGCCAAGTTTACAGTTGAGTCAACAGGTTCACATCCAGTATCCCACAGAAGGTATGCGGCAACCAGCGGAGGTGACAAGGATTTGTTCGGAACCAAGGTCTTATGATATCGTTACACACAAAAGCGCAACAGTGAGGCATAATCGAGGACAAATCAGATCCGATCCAGTTCCTCAACCACCGTATAATTCTATTGCATCTAGGTCAATATCCAAAATGCAACCAGGATCAACAGCCAAGAATAACAATCCTACAGATCACTGTGAGTAATTAAAGACACCTCCAGACAAGATTATCATCACAAGATCTGGGCGTACCAACAGGTTACTCTTACGCTTTGGAGACTCATAGATTCATCAGTTCTATACACTTCTGTAATGGTAACTAAACATGAACATGTATTGTAGTTTTACTTCTTTGTCAGGGAGAAAGTATCTTTAAAAAGAAGGGGGAGGGGGATGTTGTAATTTGCCTTTAAGAGATATCAGCATGCCATCACCGGAAGGGAAATGTGTCATGTGATCCAGCCTCAGCTCTGCTGCTGATGCCTTCAAGCTTCCTATCCATGTATATCTGTTCTTATGTGCCTAGTCTAAATACATGAACCCGAAACATGTTTGCCCAATCCTCTCTGAGTGATTGGTGCCTTTATATCATTATAAAAACACAACACTCACCACCACCTTCTCAAGGGTAATTACGGGCAACAAATGCTGGCTTTGCCAGAGACTCACACATTCTGTGAAAGAATAGAAAAAAATGCTAGCTAATGCTCCAAGGTTAACAGTCAGTCAGAGGGTTCACTGTGGCAGCTGGGGGCAGGTGCTGTAGAGTGAAAGCAGGGGAGGAGAGCACAATGCCACTAGAAGAATTTGGAAAGAAGCTTTTAAGAAATCTCCTCAGACTATGCAAAATAAGTGTTTTTCTTTTAATATTCCCCTTATGCCCTTGAGGTAAATAAATTTGTTTGTTCATGTTCCCACTTACATAATAAAGTAATACATTTCTGCATCCAATCTAGGAGGGCAGCTCTTTATCTTTATCTCCTTAGGATTTTCCTTTTCATAGTCATAGACAAAAATATATATAACATTTAAAAAACACACCAAAATAAACTGAAGTAAATGTTTAAAATTGAGGACTTTAGTACAAAACCTCCCTCAAATCCTGAACTAAGTATAATTATTCTGTAACTTTATTAAAATGTAAAAATAACTGTTGTTCATGTGAACATAAAAATAAAGCAAAATGAAACTGATGTAAATATATTACAAATATACAAAGTAAACATATCACAAAATATGAATATTCACACCTCAGCCTTCACCCATTCATTTTTCCTTTCAGCTTTACCTGTGGTAGGCTCCCTTACTTAACTCTATTCCGGGACCTCTTCCATTGTTACTGGTCCAGGCCAGCCCTCCCATTGGCCAGGGAGGTGTGATCTTCGCCCTTAAAGGGACAGAAGCCCTGACACCTGGCAATTGATTGCCTGAGAGGCATACAATTGCATTGGGGCATCTGGAAATAATGACCGAGGCACGCTTGTCCCTTGCTTCCTGCCTGGAGGAGGGGGCCACTGCCATGGCCATTAAATTCGGCCCAAAGTTTTTAACAGGTTATGGACACAAGACTTGCTTTCCTGTTTATTCTCTTCAGCTGCCTGTCCCCAAACCTGCACAGAGGCTCAGACTTGTCATCTAGGGTTCCAATGGGAAATATTGTTACAGGCATTTCAAACATCGAAATGGCAGTTGTGTAAGTGAATTTAATCAAGCTCTTCCAAGTTGTATTACTTATCATACCCTTTTGATGTTACAAACCACACTTCCCCTAGTATATGCCCCAGCAAAGAACCCAAAATGGCAGCTAAAAATTTTCAAACATTATTTGGAACAAATTGTCTTGTTTGATTTGTCATCTTTTTATTGGTCACTATTACTGACTGCTCATTTTTGAGTTGTAGCCTTTTTTAACTTCATAACTGATGCTTTCATTCCCACTTGTGCTCCCCATCCTGCTCAGTTATGATTTAATGCTGTCTAAAGTTTGTGCCAGCTGATTGCAAGTCTGATTCTATATCCATATATAGACAGATGATGTAATGCCCATGTAAAATGAAACACAAATCTCGCCTGCTTTATTGTACATATTGATTGGTGGATATTCACCTGGGTACAAAACTGACAATGCGGATCAACAGGTCAATATAGAAATTACCTAATTTTAATTTCTATTAATCCCAATTTTAGGCGGAGGCAGTAAATTGAAAAATTATCCCATTGTTTTCCAAGAATAGAGTTATTATCTCATGTAAAACACAAGTGCATAGTCAAGGTCGTTGATCTACTTTCAGCGAATAAGTCAAAAAGTGTTTTCTATCATGTGCTATCTTCAGTCAAGCTTGTATTTTTGGGATTACATTCTCCGAGGGTATCTATTTTTCCGTGGAAACTCTGAACCGGTGTCCATGATTATTCCTACGATGATCCCTTACATAGGCACTGAATTTTATTTCTTGGCTTTTTTAAATCCTAGATTATATAACAAGCTGGAGGTAAGTACCTGGTGTTCAGCAGTACCATGGTGGTGAGGAGTCAATGATGCAATAGGAGAAACATAGGGCAGGAGTGGGATGGGAGAACTGGAGTTTAGCAACAGAGTGGCAGTAGCTAATAATAGTTTTCAGCTGCAATATTTTTGCTCAAGAAAGGTCAAAAAATTCCATTTCCTAGTTGTCTCCTACAGCACAGCTGGATTAGTCTGAATGTTGTCAGTCGGAAAGTAGCAACAAGGCACAGCTGCCCATAATTTGGGAAACGTTTCACCTGAAAAGAATTCCGAATCTCAACTCCTTCTGCTTTCAAAAATAAAAACTCAAATCAGTTTACAGCATGAGGAAAAAACACAGTGGAAAATAAAATAGACTAAGACATTCTACTAACAATTCTTATTTTCCAATTCTATATACAGCTGCCTGTGCGGACTTTAAATTCTAACAAAATCAAGCTGCAGGTGCTGATAAAGCCTCGCTCTCTTTCGACAACTGTCTAGCATACTTCCTGTGAAGTAAAAGTTAAGCAGTTGTTATAAATACAGCATGTGAAACTTTAACTGAAAAGTGTCATTTTTAAAAAATCACTAAAACTTACCCTAGTGTGTTAGAAATCCATGCACCAATTTTGGCTCATATATGCTCTACCTGCTTGGTGAAGCTTGAGTTCTGCTCTGTTTCTGGAACCAGCAATCCTAATCCCTTCATCTTCTAGCCAGGGTTTCCCAGGTTCTGTGCATGGGTGAATTATTTGTCCTTCAAAGCCTCTATTGAGGCCTTTGTTTGTGGGTGGGCCCTCAGTGCATATGTAACTCAAATCCAGGACATTTCTACTCTTTTAGGGCCTGACTTTTGTTTTGTTTTATTTCCCCTCTCGGCCTCCTTCACTGCAGTCTGCCTGCCTATTCTCTGCAAGGCCCTCAAACTCTCTCCCAGTCAATCCATAGACCCACCTCTTACTGGAGGCAGCCCACTGCTCCTCAATCTAGACAGCAGAAACCTCTCCTATTCACATCCCCAGGCTCGACTCTGGCTTCATCAGACCAGCGCCCACTTCCCACATTTTTTTGGCCTCAGCATCAGGTCTAACACTCTTCCTGCTCACTCTCGACTGGGAGAGTTATTTTACATCCAGAAGTGGTTCAGCCAAAAGCGTACCTACCCCCTTTCCTCAGCCTGTACACCACATTGCATGTGAGCATGGTGCCACAAGAGATCTACTAGAGTTTTATAAGAAATATGCAGGTCAGTGTGACTTCACTGCTATACTGTCACTTTTGGCAATAACCAAATCCTAAGCAAAAATAATTTTATCATTTTAGGGTGCTAAGCCTGAAGGCAATGAATGTGTATGCATGAGACCTTTAGTTACAGACTAGATGAGGTGAGATCTATGAAGACTGTGTAGCAGTGGAATATGGGATGTGAGGTTTAAAGCACAGCACTGGGACATACAGGATACTAGGATTATGAACCATTTGGTTTATCTTGAGAGTGCGGCTGGGGAAGGAAATGGAATTAGTCGTAAATTCCTCCCAAGGAGTCAGATTGAGGGCGGAATTTAATGTTGGCCGTTGGGGTCTTACCCGCCAGCTGGAGAGCTGGCAAGAGCCCCGCATCGACTGCCTTCAGGAAGGCCTCAATTAAGTGCCAACCAGGATCAAGGACCCCAGGGGCAGGAGTCCTGCCTGCCAACAGCCTGCCAGCCAATCAAAGGCCAGAAGCAATTCATTGCTCTGCAGCCCCACTGGGGAGGCAGTGACTGCTGCAAGTAATGCACCCGCACGAGGCCCAGGGTCACAGGGGGACCCGGGCTACAGGTGAATAATGGTGGGGGGGTAGCAATGGTAACGGGGTGGCTCTCAGCGGGCCCTCCCCTTCCGGATGCCGGGTCTCTCAATGAGATACTGAGTGCCTTTGATCAAAGGATCTGTGCCACCACCACCCACCCCCTACCACCCCCCCCACCCCCCCCGACCAGCCAAAGCCCCCAAGCAACCCTGACGGGGTTTGTTTTCCAGGCTTCCTGCATGGCGAGTCCCCTGTCTGCCACTGGGTGAATACCAGCGGTGGTGGGATGAGGCTCTTAAGAGGGCATTAAGTGCCCACTGAAGGGCCTCCATTGGCATCAGGGCAGGAAGGCCGTCCACGAGCCTTCCCACCACGGACTTTATCAGGGCAGATTCGGGAGGTCAGCAGGGTCCCTGAACACCACCCTCTCACCTGATTAAATGCCCCCTGGCTCCACCCTCACCGTGGGGGAGGGCATTAACTTCCACCCTTTGTGACAGGGCTTGAACACGATGGCTTCAGTGTTAGTGATGTTGAGCCAAGAGAACTTGTAATCTGCCCAAGGCTGGATATTGAAAAAGCCACGGGACGCCAAGGAGTAGTCAAAGGGGTCGAGTGCAGCAAAGAGTATTGTCAACATGTATGTGAAAACCGACTCATGTTTGTGGATAATTTTGCCAGGAAATAGAATATAGAGAAGGAAAAGGAGGGGTAGATGGTTGTTCCCTGGAAACCTCTACTAATGGGAAACTGAAAATACAGGACTTTTTTTGCATTCATCTAATTAGCCCTAACATCATGGAGTTATCACCTCTTTTATGGTGGGAATGGGGTGATTATGAGACCAAAGTCACTTGTGCAGTACTTACTGCCCCATTCCTGCCAATGCCCAGCCTGCTAGGGCTTTGGCAACTAGGTTCAGGAACTGGTCATCCAAAGGTCCTGCTGGAACACATGGGAGCCTCATCAATTTTACAAATCTAGATCCTATGAAACATAAGACCGTTATTGAATTTAAGTGTTCGAAGGGAGTGACACACTCACCACACAAGCCTTGCCCAGTGGAAATCAATATAGTGACTTAACCAGCAGCCCTTAAAGAGACCACTGAAAGCTGTTCTGACAACACTCCAAGTAAATTCTTCCAATGACATTTGAATGGTCCTCTATGGCCTCCCAAAAACCATACCACCCACTGTCAAACCCTCCCACCAGACCCACAACCACCCCTCACCTGTCATCTGCCTTCCTCTCTTTACCTCTGAGTTACCGCATATCTCACCACCAAATGGCAAGATGTCTGTCAACAATCCAGTCACGCAGGCAGATATCACTCAGATATTTTAATAAGGCCCAAACATGAAAATGTCTCAGGCCTCTGCTGGAGTTTGAACATGACCCTCAACTAATGCTTGGACACGTTTCATGAAATCATTATACGACATGCCAGTGAAATGTTTTCCAAATCCTACAATTTGAAACAGGTGAAAATTTAATTTCAACAACAAAATTATTTTTAAAACTGAGGTAGATGAGCATATGGACCACACCTTTGGTCTCTATACAAGCTTAAAGGTGGAGGTTAAATATCAGCTTCTAATTTTTTAAAAAAATAAACAATTGTCAAGAATTTAGGTCACCTTTATGTCTGTTTAATGATTGAGAACTTTTAAATCGATCTTTGCTGCAGTACTGAGTTTCAGGAATTATACGATGAAGACTGGAAAGAGTGACAAGAGCCTTTAAATCAAAAACTGATCAACCCCTTTAACAATAACAGGATAAGGGATCAAATACTTTACCCTGTCACCCCACAGTGCCTGCACCAATGAAACAATTATACAGAACTCACCAAGATCTTACTGAGGAATAAATGCTCGGCATTCTTGTTGTTTCACTCCAAAATGAAGTTTTTATTTAAATTCTGGCCATTAATAATATAATTGGTGAAGTGGTTTTCCAAAGTCGTTTTTATTCCTTAATGAGATGTAGGCATCATTGGCTAGGCCAGCATTTATTGCCCATCTCTAATTGCCCTTGAGAAGGTGGTGGTGAGTGGCCTTCTTGAACCGCTGCAGTCCATGTGTTGTAGGTACACCCACTGTGCTGTTAGGGAGGGAGTTCCAGGATTTTGACCCAGTGACAGTGAAGGAACGGCGATATATTTCCAAGTCAGGATGGTGTGAGGCTTGGAGGGTTACTTTCAAATAATGGTGTTCCCATGCATCTGCTGCCCTTGTCCTTCTAGGTGGTAGAGGTCACGGGTTGGAAGGTATTGTCGAAGGAAGATTTGAATGAGTTTGAAAGAATACCTTCAGATTTAGTCATTTAGCCAGGCTTCTTCAGGCATCTTCCCATTTTAACTGCTAATTCAGGTTTTATCACACTGTCAGAGTTAGAATCTCATCTGAGCCAATTCTCTCAATAATGTCACCAGTCTTCCCATTAGTAGCAGGATTTCCTCAAGTACACTGCAATGGAGTGGGAGTGGTGGGCGAGAGAGAGCAGGTAATTCCTCATTAAAAGGCATGCAGTGGCAGCAATAAAATTATTTTGACCTGTTTAACAGGACAGCATATTTTTAATTCCATTCAAGGTTTGCCCAGTGTGCAATGATAACATCTTAAAAGTGGCTTTTGGTTTCAGAAAAATATAACACTTAGTATTAAGCTTCTTTTGAAATAATTAAACTGTTTGCCACTTTTCCAGGATTCATCAAAATGTGAAATTTTAGCGGGTATCGATTCTAACTATAAGCAAATGGTTATGAACAAAAGAATGGGATATTGAGGCCTCACCATGGTGATAAGTGTTGTCATGCACAAAGCTGTGCAGAGTTCAGGTGCGGCTGTCTGTTAAAGATTACAGGAAGAGAAAGAGGCTTGTGACTAGTCAGCGTCAGATGGTTGTCGTGAACTGAACAGACCCTGAGCTGTATTTTCCATCTATTAAATATAACACTGTTATCATAGAGTCACATCAAGCTTGGAGGAGACCTCACCTGAAACACTCTGAACTTTCTAAGATTTCCCCCAGTTTAGCTTTTGGAAAGGTACAGAGAAAGAAGACAAAAATGATTCCAGGTCTAAGGGCATTGAACTATAGAAAGAGTCTTCATTGCTTCAGTTTGGATTCCTGAATGGAGAGACACAGGTTTAAAGGGGATCTAATTCAGGAATTTATACTCATTGAGGGTATCAATAACATAAAAATGTGGGTAGTTTTTTGAGGATTTGGACCTGGGTTGAACATATAGGTTATGTGTTTTAAATTAGAAAGCAGGTTGATACTGTGGAGAACTTTTATTTTTCTCAGACTCTGATTGACCTGTTGAACAGCATTTTGAGAGTGATAGTGAGGAATGGTTCATTGCAGGCCTTGAAGATTGCATGAGATATCACAGCTGAAGAGAAACATACACTTGGGTAATAACCAGTGGATTAGCGCCTCACGATTGGATTTATGGGGGATGGTGGGGGAATTTTTGATAGCAGCATGAGGCAAGAGGCTTCTGGTTTTTTTTTTGCCATGCCTGGGAGTTGGTGATGGATAAAGGAAGGGATGTGGACCTTGCATCCTATTTTTTTTCCTCAGTGCATAATTAATACAAAAAAGAGTATTCACAAAAGCAGATTTGTCTTCTTAATCACCAAACGAATGATCGTTACAGGCATTTTTTTTTTGTAAACATGAACAGTTCAGGGTATGTCATCCATGGTACAGAAATTTTCCAAACATCATACAAGAAGTGTGTTGTGCACTTGATGCACACTTAAAATAGCATAGGTGATGACAATCTGGCTGTCATAACATGTTTGCGTACAAAAATAAGAAACACCCAACCCATTATATCGAGACTGTCTGTCTGGTATGGTAATTTTCTCCGTTTTATTTTTGATTGAGCCACAATCCTCAAGTTAGGTCACCCCAGTGCCTCTACTAGACCGTCAATGCCACCTATTGTTTCCAGTTTGTTTTTTAAAAAACTTCTTTTTCTCAGCACGGTGTCCTTTGGAGCTGCACATTAGTTCCTGTGCAAATATTATGGAACTGAAATCCACCCAGTGTTTCACCAACATGAACAAATAAATTAACTGTGTACAAGAAAGGTCACCCATGCACTAGGAAGTGGTCTCCTCCCTAGTGACCTTCTGCTCCATGTACTGTGTACACAAAATACATAGAACATCATTTCTTCTTCAGCTTCCAGAAGAAGGAGAATTATTATTTGAATCCATTGGGCTTAACTAGGACCAATCCAGCCACTGTTTAATATAGTTTCATCTCACAGAAGATCCTGAACTGCTTTTAATCCCTGTCACTCTAGAAATAGCAATGCCCAGAAGGGGGCAAAAAAACAGTAAAAACTGGGAAATAAGAATACTGATCCAAACTGGTCTTGTATACCTTAAAGTAAAACTGGGAAATAAGAATAGTGGTCCGAACTATCTTTTCCTTCTGGGTGGGAAACTGCTTATTTACAGGGAGTTTGAATCTTAATAAAATTCAGAACCTTCTGTGTTGTTTTCAGTTTTAATAAAATCTCTTTGCTTCTTGGTCCTGATTTAGGGTAGTAACCCTGCATCAATCGCAGTTCATCACAAATGGACAGATAGGCGAATACTCAACACCATTAAAATCTACCACCCTTGGTTAAAAATTAGTTCATAACGTCAGGAAAAACTCAACAGCAAATGTACGGGGCAGAATACGGTCCCCTGCCCAGGTGACCATTTTGAAACCACTTCAGCTCAAATAGATAGAGTTCCAGATTATCACCCATCTACCCTTTGACCCAAGACTTCTAACTGCACCATAGCCAACTGTGGATGCCAATGGTATTGACCAAACTGTGGTCGTACTGTGTTATTTAAACCACTTATAAAAAGATACCTTGTAGAGTGAAATTTTAAAAATCCCTAAAATCTGAAATAAATGTACTGGAAATATGCATCTGTGTGGGGAAAAGACAGGTTATGATGTTCCCAGAAGTATACCCTTCATTAGATGAATCAATTCTGTCTTTCCTCTTTACAAATGCTGATTGACTTAATTTTAGAGTGATGAGTGTTTACCAATTTCACATTCAAAAGAAAAAAAATACTTGTGAACTTCTTCATAATTTGTTCTGAGATTATTTATATATAATCTATGAAACTAAACCTTTTGATTTACAGTATATACATTAAATTCTAAGGAAACACTGCATGGTTATTTGCATATACAGTGACTTAATTGGCACCATTAGTTGTGTCTCAGTTTCACTCATCACCGGCTCATCTACACAGATATAGCCAAACGCAGCTATATGTACATTTATAGTTAATTATAATTACACGCAGGTACAGCACGGACACATATACAGAGCCATTTTAACCCTATGCAGCCTGATAGGAAGCAGGCAATTGCGCAGTTAAAAACAAACAACTCACTTACCCACCCAATGATAGAGAAGGGGTTAACGAAGGGTCTTGCAGAAGGGAGTGGGAGAGGTCCAGGGTAAGGGAGGCCATTACTTTCCTTCTGGGGCATAAAGAGCACACCTGCTTCTCCTGATCCCACCAAGGAAAGTTTTGACTTACCAGAAGGGCCTATTCTGTCATCAGACTAGCTGCAAACCTGCTTCGGCCCAGGTTAAAATTGCATTGGGCTCCTATAAGCTCCTGGGACACCTAATAAAAAGACCCACAAAATTAGCAACAGAACCGGTGTCTATGCAGATTTAGGCACAGACTGTCCTCTGCTAAATTAGTATTCGTGGCACCTATTTTAAGCCCAAAGAGCTGATGTAATACAATCCAATTTATATTGCTTTTTATACCAGTCTTTGTCTGCTCATAAAAATCAGGTACAAAAAAGGATGTAAGACAACCTTCTGAGCAAAATGTTTGACCACCATCAATTTCTCACTTTAATATCTTGATTAAAATTGGGATCCAGCATGCCTTTGCCTTCCCATTACATAATACCACACATGCAGGAGTAATTGCTGGAACTTTGGTCTACTGATTCTAAAATTCTGTATTTTTTCTGTCAGGCAGGATGAAGTTGGATGGGAGGTGAAATCTGGTTTCGTCCGGTCACTTTTAATTTGCCCTCTTTTGTGCATTTATAGACAATCAGGATGATTAACGTCATTCTCCTGGATCTAACTAATCGCTATCCAATTATCTTCATGTGTTCCTTAGTGGCAATTCCAAACGAGGTTTGACAAGTGGGCAGAAGTGCCATTTCCTTTGGATATTTTGTGCAAAACACAAGCATTCATAACCCACATTTTAAATTGTCCCTGCATAACAGCTATAAAACTTACAATCTGAACCGTGTCCATTCTCAGGGAGGCTGGCCTATTAATTGTAGGGAAAAGGTCACTCACATTAACCTCTTGCCAGCAGAGTCCTCTCCATATTTGGCTAATCCAGTCCTTAGCTACAATTTGTACCTCAGTATTGTTTCCCCTCAACTGAGCGTATCGGGCTCGATACTGATTGGCATGGCAGCCAGTCACCAGTGCAGACACAACTTTTCAGTCAAGCTAACCATTTAGGCTATCGCTTCATCCTCTTTGCTTATGGCACTGGTGGGATTTATCCCTCCCGCAGGCTGAGACAGTCTATCACAGTATTCCGCAAGGAGACTGCAAAGATATTTCTAAAGGGGAACAGGGCACCATTATGTTCTGCATCTCGATCATCTTTATAGTGCTGCTCATCAATAAGAACACATTAATGTCTCCTAAAGGTTTCACCTAACTGGTGATTCACATTTTCTATTTAAGTATTTCAATTAACACCAAGCCAAATGAAAATTCACAATAAAGAACAATGCAAGTATTTAAATGTCCCGATGTTTCATAGTGACCATTCCTGACATCAATGGCAGACCAGGTGGAAAACAATTTAATAAATTCAGAATCAAGATTGCACGGATGTCCTACGAGCAAGCAGTAATCTTAAACCAAGCAGGAACCTTAAATCAAGTTTGGTTCAGGATATATAAGAGCAAAATACTGCAGATTCAGCAGCTCGGAAGTAAAAACAGAAAATGCTGGAATTGCTGAACAGAACAGGCAGCATCTGTGGAGAGAGAACAGAGTTAACATTTCAGTCCGATGGCTCTTCGTCAGAACGTTGGTTTAGAATATATCTCACTGTGTTTCATTTGTTCTTTTTTTTATTTCGTTTGGTTCCAACCTTACCCCTCCTCCAGTTCCTCACCTTCTTCCCCCATCCATAGAAGCAGGGAGTCAGGTTATCGTCAGGTTATACATTCAGTCTGTACATCCAGGCATCCATGCAATAAGCCACTGAATCTCATTGTCTAATCATTTTCTATCATTTTTGTATCCCTTAAAACTGTTAAAATAACAGTTTCTCTACCTGATTGGATATATGCAGCCGCTTTGCAATTTTTGGGTTGTATTGCATCAGAATTTAAGGTGATGTTAACTAATTATACCGAACTGTATATTGAAAGAATACATCACAAATATCTGGATATATTAAACATAGGGCAGAATTTTCCATCTGGTGGGGAGGGGGAGGGGGAGCGGATGTGGACCCAGTCGCCGCCCGCGATCAGGTCCTCGCCGCCATTTTACACAGGCGGGCCTACCCAGTGTATTTCCCAACTCCTGAGGATAGCGGGAGTGTGCGGGCGGCGCCAGGCGTGCACAGACCGCCGGGTCCAACGGCGACCTGGTAGTCTATTTAAAAGAAGGCCTGGCAGCCTTTTGTAGGCTGCTCGCAATGGCCGCAGCAGAGGGGTTAGGGTGAGCAGGCCAGGCTGGAGGGTAGGCCAGCGGGGGCCTAGTGTGCCCCTCGCTTTTTTGATGACTGCCTTGCTGCCCTCCTCAAGGATGTGTTGGTCCCCCAGGATGGGAGGAGGAGGCCCCCGCACATGATGAAACGAGCCTGGGAGGAGGTGGCGGAGGTGGTAAGCTCCTGTGATGTGGTGCAGTGCACCTGGATCCAGTGCCGCAAGCACTTCAAAGATTTGTTGCGCTCTGGCAGGGTGAGTACCATGTTGGCATTGGGCATTTAACCCAGCAGGTAGCCTTACCCTCTGAGGCCACCCACCCCCCTCCACAAGTCTTAGTGTCGTGACTGCATTGAATCATTTAGGGCATTTTTCCTTTGCTGAGTGGGCAAGCAGATAGAGCCCATGCTGAGGTCAGCCTAAGTGGGTCATGAGGAGATTAGTTTTCCCCCGCACCATATGTTGATCTGAGTCCCATGTGACTGGTTTGGGGGCAACCTGGAGGAGCTGCACCTAGGCGCATACTCAGAACTCCAGGCCATGCCTTAGTCAGGGTGATGAGATGGTGGAAGGGGAGCTTCAAGGTGGCATGGCAATGAACCATCTGCTGTGCTCTGCACTGCACGTGCTTGTGCCTCCTTGCTATGGGAGGAAATACCATGTGGTTCCTAATGTGATGTAGGCAGCATGTGTCCAAGGGGGCATTAGGGTGGATGGGGAGCAGACCTAGCATCTTTGTCTGAGTGATCAGCAGCAGCGGGGAGAGGAGGCACTGGAGGCTGGATGGGTCCCACTCTGGTTGGGGTGGGCTGTGCGCAGAGTCCATGTGCAATTTGCCCTAATCAGTGCTCTTCTCTCTTTTGCAGAAGAATGCTCATAACGCAGCCAAGCGTGTGAGGACTGGAGGTGGCCAGGCACAGCTCTCCATACAAAGCTGCTTTGAGCAGGAGGCCCTGGATCTGGAGAGGCATCATGCACCCAGGTCTACCAGTGTCAGTGAGGCTGGGGTCCCATGGTCAGGTATTTATGCCTAACAGTGAGTTCAACATTGTCATCCTAACAGCCTTGGCACCGATGATTGTTAAATTAGTTATTGTTGCAACATTGCTGGGTCATTGGTTATGGAAGGTTGAGCACATAATGAGCCAGGGGGACAGGGATGATCTTTGTCATTGTCTCCACGCTAACTGATCCACTGTCCTTGTTTTTCCTTTCAGCATCATCGGAGCACGGCCAGGAGGAGGAGCAGCAGAGGCCCCCTCTTACAACTGAGGGGCCTGAAGTCTCACCAGCGTCACACCATCTCTGCCAGGCAGGCACCAGCGCAGATACTAGCACCTCGGTGGGAATTAGATCATCGGCTAGTGTCCCGGGGCTCAGTGGTGGCTGCACTTCACAGTCGCTGGAGGAGCTGGCAGAGACAGAGAGTGCCTATAGCGCCAGCAGTCGGAGGACTGCAGGGGACCAGGCACATGCTCAGTTGGTGCCTGATGATGTGCCTCTGGAGTCGTCCGCGATGCAGCAGGTGCAGGAAATGTGACCGGGTGTGCGGGAGCATCTGGGGAAGATACATGAGGCTATGCTTCACTTGGTCTCCATTGCAGAGGAGTCTACATGGACCATCACCGAAGCAATGAGCCACATGTCCGAGCACCATGCCCCCTCCATGGAGAGAGTGGAGACTCTCGTAGAGAGGCTACTCCAGGAGACCCATCAGGGCTTCCTGGGGGTGCGCTCTGACCAACAAGCCCTCACATCGGCATTGATCTCAGCTGGTCACTGCCAGTGTGGGAGATGGTGTGGGCACCAAGTTTCCCAGCTCATTGCCCATCCATCCACGGTGAGCAGGGGGGTCCAAAGTGACCTCACGTCAGCGTAGCAGCTGCCTGTCGTCTCTGAGAGCTCCTCTCAGGGCGTTCCAGACGAGGGTAGTAGCTCCTCCGCCCCTCTCCCAGTGACCGTATCATCTGGTGAGGCTGCCACAACTGGGGAGATGCCAGCTGTGGAACTGGCAGCTCCCTCCCAGGCAGGGCCAGCACAGGCTCCACAGGCCACAGGACGACCGCCAAGGTCATCGAGGCCAACAGGACAGCAGAGTCAGCAGGCTGCCTCAGATGCCACTCCCAGCGATGGGGCAGCACCAAGCAGCCAGAAACGAAAGCATAAGGCACATTAGGCACACCATGGGTTTCTCACTGGTGCTTTTGTATTGGTCCAAGATGAGGTCCTTATGATTTCTTTTTGATTGTTAACACTATTGTTTTCTCTTTGTGATAAGTTCTTTTGCTTCACACATTAAATGCAGATGTGTGACCATGGCTGAGGGGGCCTCGTTTCTTCTGCATGTATGATTGACAAGAGTGTAATGTGTGATTTGTTGGACATTCAGCTTTATTTACAAGGCACTTAGTTAATGCTACTGACCTGGCAGATTTTGCAATTCGGTGTCAAGTATCGAGGCAGCAGCCCAGGCTTGTCCTGGTGAGCCATATGTGGTGTGCTAGCTGAAGGTTCATTGGATTAAAGCATCCCGGCTGTCCCTGCCTCCCTGGAGTAGTCCCGGGTCAGTGTCTACCCCCTCAGCATTTCCCTGAACCTGCTCATCCTCGGAATCATTGCTGGACTCACCATGTGCAGCTGCAGCCACTGCGTCGATGTCTTCATCGTCCATTACGTTCCCCAGTTTCCAGCGCAAGATTGTGGAGAGCGTAGCATGCGACCACTATCACCGAGACGCGATCTGGGGGGTATTGGAGTGCGCCCTCTGAGCAGTCCAGGCACCTGAATCGCATCTTAAGAAGACCGATGGTTTTCTCCACAACAGCCCTTGTGGTGCCCTGGCTCCTATTGTGACACAGCTCAGCTTCTGTTCTTGGATGGTGGAGAGACGTCATGAGCCACCTTCTGAGGGGATAGCCCTTGTCACCCAGCAGCCATCCATCCAGCTGGGCTAGAGCACGGAAGAGCCCCAGCACCTGGGAGTGTCTGAGGACGTAAGCGTCATGGGAGCTGCCTGGGTACCTTGCACAGACTTGTAGAATCTGCATCATGTGATCACACACTATCTGCATGTTCATGGAGTGGAAGCCCTTCCTGTTGACGAAGGCACCGGGCTCACCTTAAGTGGCCCATTAATCAATGGCGGGCGCACGTCAGGCTTCACCGTGTGCCCGCCCAGCGAAATATCGCGATGGCGCGCGGTGACATCGGGACACTCGCCCAACATCACCGCGCGTCACTTTACACACGGATGTGCGGGGGGGCGGGCTCGCCCACCCCGCACGTCAAACGGAAAATTCTGCCCACATATAAACCAGCAGCTGCTAGAGATAGGTTAACAAAAGATGTGGGGAATGTACACACAATCAAGGATGCAGCTGGAGTAACATTAGTGAAAGAGGGTGAAATCTAAAAGGGGTAGAGCCAATAATTTAACTGGCTTATGAATGAAGAAAACCTGAGAACAAAGGCAGAAGAGGTAGCTGCAAATCAAAGAATGACAACTAGCACCAACCTGAAAGAAATCAGGACAGCACTGAAAGGAACAAAATACAACAACACAGTAGACCGGATGAAATATCATGAGATACTGGCAGAAGTATGGACTTGCCTATATGGCATCCAGGTCCTGAAGAAGCCGCTTGTTTCATTGTGTGGTTGGGGTCTAGATGGGAGTTTGGGGGATTATCTATTCTCCCAAAGTATGCTGCTCGAGTCTGTAGTTTCTGAAAACCATTACTCTTTATTTACAACAAGTATATACACATTTGGATCTCTGCATGAGGCTGGATCTTCTCCTCCTTCCGGATCTCTCAGTCATGTGATCCGAAATAATTATTACATTAGGATCATGTATGATTCTGATGTTAACTCTTAACTCTACATCTCCCCCCAAGTCTTTATCCCTGTCATATTTACATCCTCCTACATCTCCCCACCAAGTCCCAGACTTCACATGGTTAGCCTCTGAGGTGTCTTGACCAATCCCATTGATCTCGGTCTGATCTCATTTTGAGGTCGAGGATATTCCGTACTCTCCCTTCGGTCAGTGTGAGTGTTCTTCTCCTGGGTGGCTGTAGAGTTTGTAGTTAGTCTTTCTTCAGAATCTTAGTCATAAGCCCAAGTTTCTATTGTCTTTCTCTCCAAGGGTATTAAAGCGCTATGGTTTCTCCTTATGATACCCTAGTCTGTCTCAATCCAGCACGATCTTGGTTGTGGAGCTTTTTCAATAATTGTGTCTTCTTTCTACTGATCTCAGACCCATACTCTCTTCCTGGGCTTCAGCACTAGGAATTAATGTGCTCTATGTCTGTGATTAAAGTTCTGAGCCTGGTTGCTTCTCTGTTCTTCCTTATGCTGTTTTACCCTCTCGTGGTCGGTCGTGGTGAGATTGGGTTTGAGCTTTTGTTCTAGGGATGGAAGCTGTGTTCTCAATCTCCAACCCATTAGTAACTCTGATGGTGAGAAACCATTTTGTAATGCTGAGATTCAAAAGCTCAGAAGAGCTAGATTAAGGTTTTCAGTTTTCTTCAATAAATCTTTGACGGTTCGTACACCTCTCTCAGCTTTTCCATTGGCTTGAGGATAGCAAGGTGAACTGGTTACATGAACAAAGCCATATTTGTTTTCAAAACTGTGGAATAGCTCATTAGAAAATGGCAGCCCATTGTCAGATGCTACAATGTACACAGATGCCATGTGTTGCATAATTTCTCTTGAGGGATTAGATGACTGGTCTGCTGTGATACTTGGCTATCTGTTTACTTCAACCCACTGTGAGCAGTAATCAATGACAATGAGGAAAATTTTCCCCCTAAACTCAAATAGGTCCATCCCCAGGCATTCCCACAGCCTTGAAGGAAAAGTAGAAGGTAAAGTGGTTCTTTTTGTTTCTTGGCTGCTTATGGCACAAGTAAGACATCGAGAAATATTTTTTTTCTATAAAGCGAGTAATGCCTGGCCATCAGACTGATTGCTGTGCCTTAGCATGATATTTTGCTATTCCTAGATGACCTTGTTGACGACTTTGAGGAATATCAAACCAAAGTGTTCTCGGTATGACTATTCTCTCATTGAAGACTAATATGTCATCAATGACTGTGAGTTGCTTGCGCTGTTCAAAGTACTGCCATAGTATCGGATTAGTGGGGATATATTCTGGCCATCCTTCCAGGCAATATTCTTGGATTTGAAGGCATTCTTCATTTGGGCTTGTTTTATTTCCTGCAACTTTTTTGCAGTAGCTAGTAAGTGCCGAGTGATTAAGGATGTATATGTTTCAACCTCCTTGAGGAAGTATAAATCCTCTTGTTTGGTTCCTTCTGATGGTATTTGTCAGTGTGTCTGCCATTGTTTAATACTTCCCTTGCACATACTCTGTGATGGAATCATATCTCAATCCTACACTGAACCGTTGGATTCTGGGCAGCATCTTCACAATTTCTTTCATTTTCAGAAGGGTGACTAGTGGCTTATGGTCTGTTTTGATTTTGAAGTACAATTCATAACATAGTCTGAAAATTTTTTGTATGCCCACATAGCTGCCAATGCTTCTTTTTCTACCATGGCATATCGTTGCTCTGTTTCTGTTAGTGACCTAGCGGCACAGTAGAATGGTCTACATTTGTCATCTTTCTGAACATGAAATAAAATGGCTCCAGACCTGTATTCAATGCATCTGCTGCTACTACGGTCAATACTTCTGGATGGTAATGTGCCAAGATCTCAGAAGAGATTAAAAATTGTTTAATCCTTGCAAAGACAGTTTGCTGGTCCAAATTCCAGCAGCACTGTTGACTCTGTCTCAATAGCTCTCCCAAGTCCTTGTTGACCTCTGCTAAATTTGGTCAGAACTTGCCTACTTGGTTGACCATCCCAAGGAATCTCTGAAGCTCAGTTATGTTCCTGGGTTATGGAAATTTTCTGATTACTTTCATTTTTTTGTGGATTCACTGTGATTCCAGTGACTTGTACTATGTGACCTAGAAATTTGATCATAGGTTTGGTGAACTCACATTTTTCAATCCATGTTAGGCCTGCATCTTGTAAGACTCATGACTGCTCTGACTCTGTGATCATGATCTTCTCTTGTGGTGCCATGTGTAAGTATGTCATCCATTTCTCATATTATTCCTTCCATGCCTTCTATACTGTGAGACATTGTTCTTCAGACAATTTCTGGAGTGGATGCTGTTCCAAAAGGTAATCTATTGAAACAATAATGACTGAATGTTGTTATAAATGTGGTTAGCAATCTGGATTCTTTGTCCAGAGTCAACTGGCAAAAACCAGTGTTCGCATCCAATTTGGTTAATAAAGTACTCTTGGCTAGTTTGGCAATGCTCTCATCCACTGAGGCCATCGGGTGGCCCTCACATTCCACAGATTTGTTTAGTTGAATTAAATCCATGCAGATTCTTATAGAGCCTTTGGCTTTGGTATTGTAGCCACTCCTGACAACTATTTCATTGTCATGGTGACTGCTGAGATAACCCCTTGCTGCTGCTGCGTCTTTTCAATTTCATCCTTGACTTTGTCCAAGAGTGGGTGAGGGACTTTCCTCGGTGTAAAGGGGCAAATTGGTTTAACATCAGCTCAAAGGGTGACATGACACTTGGTCTTTAACGTCCCTTGGCCTGTAAACAGGTTTGGAAGTTCATTTTGAAATGAACTGCTGTAGCTCTCATCAGCAGCTTCATCCACTTTATAGATTACTTTAAGTTTTAGGCGTGCTTTTCTGCTTAGTTGAAAGCACTGTTGATTTTGAATGACATGGAGAGGTTTGAAGAGTTTTTGCATTTCAGCTTTGTTATGAGATGGCCTTTCACTTTTAAAGTTGTCCCACCAGCACTTTGTAATTTAACAGATAAATGTTGCAATGTAATTTGTTTGAGCCATTTGACTTCATCTAATAAAACAGAAACCCCTGCTCCTGTGTCTAATTTAAAATCTGTGGAGTGTCCATCCAATGCTCCAATCCTTGTTTTCAGTATCATTTATCTCCCCCAGGAAAGTTAATTCCTTTGCTTGTGGTTCTTCCACTTCTAGTTATGTGGCCCTGTTTTAAATTTTTCTCCCTCTTTTTACAGGTTGTCAGCATTTTGGTCAACAATCAGTTTTGAAATAGTCGATTTTTCCACTGTTCTAGCCCTCTGGCCCCTCTGCTGGACATTCTCCTCACTTGTGCGGTTTGATCCTGCCACACCAAAGACATTTCAAAATGGCGGTCAGCATGCCTTTCCCTGTTTTGGCGGGCTTAGGTTTTGGCGTGTTTTCACTTTTATGGCCTGCAAACTGAATGGCCTCACTTGATCTTCTCCAAAGGACCTCTCCTTCCCTATTAACAAACGCCCAATTCTGGGTTTTTTTTCCTTTATTATTTCATGGGCATCACTGGCAAGGCCAGCATTTGTTGCAGAATAGCTTGCTGGACCATTTCAGAGGGCAGTTAAGAGTCAACTACATCGCTGTCGGTCTGGAGTCACATGTAGGCCAGACTGGGTAAAGAGGGCAGATTTCCTTCTCTAAAGGAGATTAGTGAACTAGATGGGTTTTTACAATAGTTGATGATAGTTTGATGGTCATCATTCCAGGTTTTTTTTAATTGAATTCAAATTCCACCAGCTGCCACGGTGGGATTTGAACCCATGTTTCCAGGGCGTTTGCCTCTGTCTCTTATTTAGTCCTGTGACGTTATTACTACACCACTGACTCCCCCTGTTTCCTGAGCTCCGTTTGCCTCACAATCTCACAAATGCTTTTACCAGTGCTAAATTCCCTCTTGTTTGTAAGAGATTTGATAATGTTTTGTCGAGGGCCCCAAAAACTATCCTGTCACGAATCAGCTCATCCTTTAAGGTCTCGTAACCGCAGTTCCCTGCCAGCCTATAGAGATCGTTAATGAACAAATCCATGCTTTCGCATACTCTGCTTTATTCTATTAATTTTTGCCCTCTCTATTACTAAATTCCAATGGACACTGAAATAAGAAGCCTGCAGGACTTCTTCAATAGAAGCCGAAGTCTCATTAACCCTCTGCCTTGCTATCATGTAGTCAGTGATAGACCCTACTGCATAAAGTAATGTGCTGACCTGGTCTTTTTGATCTTTTTTGTGTAATCCTGAAAAAGTTCTCTACCTTGTGAACCATTTTCTCCAGTTGTCCCCGTTCTGGGCCTTCTGCCCTTCGGAATGGTTCCGGGAGCGGTAGTGTGGATTCCATGCTTCTGCTGAACCCTGGAATTGTTCCTGCTTTTACGCTGTTTCTTGCTGCTTCAGGCCTGTGCTCACTGCTGTCCAGTCTCCAGGTCTGTGTCCCAACTTGAATCTGCTGCTCGCACGATGTTCTGATGTCTCGTCAAGTCTTAATTTTTTTTCCCTTTTGTCCTCCCTTCAAGGATCTCTTTTCTTGCCAGCCCTCCATCTTTTTTTAAGATCTGTTGGGTCTTTTACTCACTGCCACCGTATTTCATTGTGTGATTGGTGTAGAGAAGGGTTTAGGAGATTTCCTATTGTCCCAAAGTGCGCTGTTCAATTGTTTAGTTTCTCAAAACCATTACTTATTCTTTAAAGCAAGTTCTTACATGTCCTTATATTAACCTTGAATGTTAAAGGAGAAGACAGATATTGTAAATGGTCTCCTGCATATCCTGAGACTGTGACCCCTTGTTCTAGACACCCCAACCAGAGGAACTATCATCCCTGCATCCAGTCTGACCATCCCTGTCAGAATTTTATATGTTTCAATGAGATTGTCTCTCATTCTTCTAAACTCCAGTGAATACAGGCCTAGTCAGCCCAATCTCTCCTCATACGACAATCCTGCCATCCTGGGAATCAACCTGGTGAACCTTCACTGCACTCCCTTTATGGCAAATATATCTTTTCTAAGGAATGAAGACCAAAACTGCATACAATACTCCAGGTGTGGTCCCACTAAGGCCCTGTACAGCTGCAGAAAGACGTCCTTGCTCCTGTACTCAAGTCTTCTCACAATGAAGGCCAACATACCATTTGCCTTATTAACTGCCTGCTGCACCTGCATGCTTGTTTTCAGTGATTGATGTACAATGATGTACCCAGGTCCCTTTGTACGTCAATATTTCCCAATCTATCACCATTCAACTAATACTCTGCCATTCTGTTTTTCCGACCAAAGTGGATAACTTCACACTTATCCCACGTTATACTGCATCTGCCATGCAGTTGTCCACTCACTCAACCTGTCTAAATCACCTTGAAACCTCAAGTACCTGAAGAACTAGAGAAAATCACTGAAAGACAGGGGTGTGAAGATCAGTAGACCAAAGACCCAATAAATGGACTGTCAGTTTGAGCCTAAGGAAGAGGATCAGAGTGAAGGTGCAAAGATTATGGGTGAAGACTTGGAGTAAGTGAATAGATTCAAGTACCTGGATTCAGTGATGGCAGAAGATAGAAGTATGAAAGTGAAAATTAAGCAATGGATCAGCTCTGGAAGAAGTGCGGTGAAGTGTTGTGTGATAGAAAAGTATTATTGAAATTGAAAGGAAGAATCCCCAAGACAATTGTGAGGCCAATCTTGTTTTTTCATGCAGAAATGTGGGCAACATCAAGAAAGGAGGAACATCGACTGGATACCAATGAGATGCAGATGCTAAGATGGATGTGGGGAGTAACGAGAAAGGACATAATCAGGAACCAGCAAATCAGGGGGTCGATGAAGATTGTGGGAGCATTGAAGAAAGTAGCTGAGAAGAGATTGAAATGATGTGGTCACCTATTGCAGAGAGAGAGAGAGGAAATGTGGGGAGTGAGTTATGGAGATGGGATCATTAGGAAGAAGGAGAAGAGGAAAACTCAATATCACATGGAAAGATGTGGTGGTGAGAGATTTAAATGCAGCAGGATTGGAAGAGGAAAGGGTGACTGACAGGGGAAGATGGAGAAAGGGGATCAACCAGCATTGTGGTGACCCCAAGTAAAATGGGAGGAGCCAAAAGAAGAAGAAGAAAATTATATGTCTATAATCACACGTATCTGGAGTTCAGCTGAAATAGAGAGAGGAACCTAGCTCACAGCTAATCATTTTGCATTTCAAAAATGTGTGACCAACAGTCAAAAATTGTAGAGGGAGTAGCACCACAAGTGGCCCTGTAATAAGTGGGAAGCCTGATCATCTGAAAAGGTGTATGGCTGCTGTACAATGCAAATCAGAGACCTATGCTGGTCGTAGGACTCTGATGCAAACTTTAGGTAAAAATAAGCGGAGCTTATTCCATGCAAGCTCAGCCTGGTTGTACCAGGTCTTGAGCAGCCTAACCAACAGTGACTCCAATGACTGCTGGTGGCCGTTCAAACAACATGTTGTCTAAGTTATATCTTTGTAGTAGTTCTCCTCCTGGTTCCACAGGAATACTGTGGGTCATTGCTGATCCAGGCCTCCTCGTCCCCCTCACCTTCATTTCCAGTCATTCCCATCATCCCCCCCACCACCCCCCCCCAGCCCACCACCACCCCGCCACCCCTGCCCAGGGCATCCATGCTCGAAGTCTGATCAGGGTCATCCAGGATTCATCAGTCTCCAACAAGCAAGCTCCATTGGGATACCCATCAGTTGTTCGCAGCCCACCACTTCCATTAAAATCAGGTCAAATAACAAATTTGGCTCAGGCTTCGGGTTAACATGGGCATGGAATAATTGCTCCAACAATTTGCTCCAATAATTGCTCTGCCACCTCATGCAAGTACATTGTAATGACATCATTATCTTGGAGCCACCTATCTATATGTGATGCATTGGCAAAATTTAGAGAAAACATAGGGCTGGATTTAATGGTGCGCCTGGGTCCTTGCCCCCTCCCCCAACCCCAGCCTTAAAAAAAGTCAGTCGGGGCGAACCCACCTCTGCTTTGACTGCTTGCTCCGCAGCCATTTAATGGCCATCCAATCATTAACTGGTTTAAGGTGAGACCTCCCCTTTCTCAATCAGGGCAGGAAGTCCTGCCTCTGAGAGGTGCCAGCCAATTAAATGGCCAGCAGCTCTCTGGGCCCTGCAGCGCCACCCGAAGCAGTGGCCACTGCTAGGAGTATATTCAGTCCTTCAAAGGTAAGGAGGCATGGAGCCGGAGTCGAAGGTAAGTAGGGGGTGGGGGTGGTTCAGCAGAGCCTGGCTAGAAGGCCTAGGCTAGGGGCGGCGATGTGGGGTGCAGGGTAAACAGGCCGGGGGAAGGGCAGCCGGGGAGGGGGATAGACCATGTTGGGGGTGGGGGGGGGTCCTTTGGTTGGCCCAGGGGGACCATTAAGGGGACCTCCCCTTGCCCATCACCAGCCCACACAGTGAAAGCTGCCGGGCTGGCCACTTGGCATGGGACCCTCCCACCATTGGTCAAATCCCAGTGTCACCAGGATGAGCCTCTTAGATAGCCATTAATTAGCCACTTAAGGGCCTTAGTTGGCCCATGGGCAGGCACGCCTCCCAGTGCCTCCCCTACCACTGGTAAAATTGTGGTGTTGGCAGGGCAGGCACAGTGCCTTGGCAACTAACCTCTTTAGCCACCTTGAAGTCGCAGAAGACTTTTTCACTGGAGTTCAGTAAGAAATAAGCCAATGAGTGAAACATGATGGTACTTTGTGCCACAAAGCCAAATGGCAGTTTTCCAGCTACCACACACAATGGTGCACAATGTGCCAAAACTGTGCAGAAACCAAGAATAGAATACAGTCTGAACTATGCTTTCCTTTGCTGTAATTTTGCTTCCTAGCACTCTGAGATGATCTGATTTTTCACATGAGAGCCTTTGTGCCCATCGGTACAGAGCGGTGCACCATGGTATTTTTATCCTTTTTGTTTCAATTGTTCGAAAGGATGATGGACCCACACACAAAGCGATAACAATCTGACAAATGAATCAAAAAGCTTCACAGCAGAAAAAATAGCTCAACATTAGAAATTCAACAAAAAAGATCAAAGAATTAACATCAGACACACCCATTAAAAGGGTAAATTAGAATTGAGGCCTCTCCTCATCATTCTCTAGTTTATCACTTCAAAGAAAACGAGTCCTTTAAAAACTTTTAAACAGGATGGCTTGTCTGATCAATAACCATAAGGAGCATGGAGACTGATCCTAACTGTACTTCACAAAGCGACCGCCATTCTAAAACTAGAAAATACCGGGAGTTGAAAGGGTTCAATGCTAATTAGTTAAGCTATGTCCCTCTCGCTATTTTTCAAGACGTGTTTGCTTGTTAAATGTTAAACCAGACTCATTAAGGTCAGGATGTTTAGGACTTGTGTAGGTGGAAAGGAATGCAAGCCAATAGCTTCTAAAATTAATAAAAACTACCAACGCATTTAAGCTTTCTCAACCATTTTATATCCTGTGTAAAAGATAAAGCAGTTGTCTGCAACCTCATCTAACATATAATTAGAAGACAGTTTTAAAGAGGCCATGTCCCTTTGGAAATATATAAAAGCTGCTAATAGAATACTTCCTGGTTCCACTAACATTTCACACTTTAATCAGATATATAACAAGGCCCAAATATTTCAGCTCA
The DNA here is from genome assembly GCF_964194155.1 of Cetorhinus maximus. NCBI lineage: Eukaryota > Metazoa > Chordata > Chondrichthyes > Lamniformes > Cetorhinidae > Cetorhinus > Cetorhinus maximus. Next base: position 70,835,643 of record NC_135899.1, read on the forward strand.
CTCAATACCATCTTTTTAAAATCATCCTTGTCTTCCAAATGCCATCTCTTCCCCCACATCGTTCTTGATTTCGAGGCTGACAGTCCTCCTCCCAGAACTCACATTACTGAGAACATGCAATAGAGACTTGGAGCCTCCTTTCCTGTGCAAAGATGCCTAGGCTCCACTCAACATTGCTTCCTCATGGTCAGAGGCTAAGGTTTGAACTTCCTACATGAGAAATTTATTTTCTGTGGAGGAAAAAAGTCCGGGAATCATTTAAGGAACAATTAGATGCTGAAAAGAGGGCACTATAGGGTCTTCCTGGTTAAAGTCCAACTAAAGGTCTTCCTTATCCGTAATTATCTTGAGATCTTGAGAATTATTGGCTCAATTTTGGGTCCTACAATGGCTGCAGAAAAGGTGTTATAAAATTAACCTGAATGATCAATCGGAATCTCAATAATGCAGCAAGTGCAATTAGACTGATGGAATCCACACTATTGCTGGAATTTGAAATCTAATTTACCCCATTTTACACTCAACTTCTTTACTCACATGAGTAACTGGACTCTTTCCTGCTATATTAGACCATTTGTCAGCAATGCAGGTATTCCAGGTCAATTAACAATGGGCGGAATCATCCCAGATTTGCACTAAGTGCGGTAGTGGGCGAGTAAAACAATGTTTTACCTGCCAGCCACAATGGCGGGTTTTCATACCGTATCATCCCATATCCGCCACATTACTTATACATTCTCAGGAAACACGCCATTTCCATGGCGGGCAGGCTCTCATTCGCCCGCCATGCCATCACCTCACCGCTTCATCACGCCGGGCGCCATATTTAGAGTCCAGCCACCCGCACACATCTCAGTGCTTCAAGCCCATGACTATTGCAGGGAAGATGTCCATGAAAGGCAAAGTGAGACTGCAGCCCCCAGGTTTAGTGGAGTGTCACTGGAATGCCTTTTGGATACAGTGGAGGCCTGCCGCGATGCCCTCTACCCCCGCTCTGGCCACAGGACAGGCAGCGGCATCACCAATCCAGCATGGCAGGCAGTGACAGCAGTGGTCAGCGCCAATACCCTGCAAAAGAGGACAGCCACCCAGTGTGGCCACAGGGTGAATGGTCTCATCCGTTCCATCAGGGTAATTCACTCTTCTCATCATTCTCAACTCACACACTCAAACCCATCACACACACACACAGGGATCTCAACACCTCTAGGGACAACATCCCTAACTCTCACACACACACTCACACCTCCATCAGGCTCATACCCTCTCAAGTTCACATCCCCATTCCTGTCCATGGCTCCGCTGACCACACAAACATTCCCTGCAGTGCTGTGTGCGGCTCACACTCTCTCCATATGTTTTCATGCAGGAGAAGCCTGCTCACCTCAGCAGGGAGAGGTCCCAGACCAAGGGTGGAGTGGCCCACATTAGGCCCCTCACTCACTTTGAGGAGTGTGCCATCGCGCTGACTGGTGAGGACATGACTGTGCCTACGGTGACAATGAGGTCGGCGGCAAACACCCACATGAGGATCCTGCACCACATCACCCCTGTCTCAATGCAACTGTGAGTGCTCTCTCTCCTGCTTTTGACTCTGCTGCCAAGCACTAATTATCTCTAATTTGGTTCACAGGGAGCTCTGCCAAGCGACTGACACCCACATCCAGCCAGTCCCCCAGCTCCATTCATGTTCTCATCTGCAGCCAAGAGGACACCCCCTCCAGTGAAGAGGTGTAAATAAGCAGCCCAGAAGACCCATCATAGTGCTTACCCACACCGTCCACCAGCACAGAGACACACACTTCGGCAGGACCTAGACCTACAGCAGGCTCGGGTTCACAATCTGGTGGCCACTGCACAGACATGTGTCCTCAGCAGGGGGAGGTAGGTTCAGACAAGCTCCTTGACACTAGGAGAACTACCGGGGAGGAGGCATCTGTGAGGGCCGAGTCAGGTGATGAACCTGTGAATTTGACCTTCCAACTCATCCTGGAGAGTCAGCAGAAGATAGGGGAAGATCACGCAGAGCTGTTAAAAGCCCTCAACAGAGTGGCATGCAAGTCAGAGGATTGTGTCTTCCTGCTTTCTGATTAAGTGGTGCCCACATGTGCGCGCATGGAGATCTCCATGGGGAGGATGGCGGATGCCATAGAGACTCTGGTCCAGCAGGATTCAGAGATGCGTGCAGATCTGCACTCCAGTTCCTGCTTTGGCAACACAAGAGGGAAATTGGACACCTCGACATCCCTCCAGGTGCTCCTTCCCCTCAAGGCGTCAGGCCAGGGCCCTCGGGCTCTCGAGGGGAGGAGGAGCAACAATGGGCACCTCTGGGTCATCTACTCAGGAATCTCAGAGGCTGTTTGCTCCTTCTGAGTCCCTTTTGCCTGTGACCCCTCAACCTCCTCCTCTGTCACCACAGAGGGAGCAGCCGGCACACGAGTGATTCTGGAGGGAAAAGTGTGTATGTGGCAGGGCCTTTCGGAGCCTCGTCCAAGCTCTCTCCCACGCATACAGATTCTTCACGTTTCACACTTATCTCACTGTCCTGTGCATTTTCAATGCTGCCTGCTGGGGATCACTTTCAGTTGTCCATCTGAGCTGATCTGCATCTCCGCCCACCCAATGATCACACTCCCATGCAGCACCTGATCTCACCCACCACAACTCTCGTTTCACTTTTGATTTGGACAGCATGGTCTGGATTCACTTTTTGATCAGTTCCCCTCTCTTTTCTCCTCCCCCAGTTATCCATTTCCTTTCCCCATCACTCTCGACCTTAGCCGGCATCACCTTCCACCTCCCCTCCGTTACCTACCGGCCACAACCCCTTTCCTTTGGGGATGTGAACATGCACATTCCCTTCCTTCCCAAAAATCCCACCCCCATTCACGCTCACCTCCCCAACCTCCTGTTCCCACCCCCAGGGTCCGTGTCTTCCTCCGGGTCCTGACCAATTACCCTTGCCGTCCCTTCTATCGCTACAGTCGAACCCTCACCCTCCCACCCTACCGCCTCACTCTGCCCTTGGTCATTCTCACCCTACCTCCATGCTACACCCCCCCCATCTGTTCGATCCCCAGGAGGCAGACATGGACCTATCCAACCCATCCATTGCATCTTCACCTGCACATCCCCACCCCCTTCGCACCCCTTCCCTCACAGAACCCTTTCCCCCCGGAACCCCTTCCCTCCCCAATCCTCCCACCCCCCCCAGATTCCCCCTTGCTTAGTCCCTTCCCCTTCCTGATTCCTTCCTCCACTCTTACCTCTTCCGCCACCCTTAGTCCCTGCCCCTCTGGGCTCCTTCCTCCAGCCTTATCTCTTCCTCCAGCCTCACTTCTTCTTCTTCCTCTACCCTTACTCCCTCCCCTCATCGCACCGCTTCCTCCTCCCAGACACCCTCCATTTTCTGCACCTCTTCTTCCCCCTGGAATCCCTCCCCTCACCACACTCCTTCCCTTCTCCGCACTCCTTCCCTTACACCTTCAACCCCTCTTACAACTGCCTTCCCAGTTGCCGTATTCTCCCCCATTACCCCTCCTCCCCCACTTTCTCCCTCCCCCCTTCCCAACCTCACACCCCAACACCTTCATTACCCCTCTCCCAACCTCACCTTCCCGACACTTCTTCCTCTCCCAGCCGATCCTGGACCTTCATCTCCCACCTCCTTGACCATCACCAATTGTGAGCATCAACGGTGACTTTCCAACTACTGTGCGCTGCTTCACAGCAGAGCCACCTCCATGAGAATCCACCCAGCATGCCATGGATGTTCCTCTAGTGTGCAGCTGGTGTCAGGCTCCAGCATCTTCTGCTCCTCGGTTGTCCGCGATGTGAGCAAGGCCCTGGCGGGTAAGTCCCGACATCTGCACGTCGCACTTGTCAAGACGTGTTCTACACAGCGTGTTTTCACGCCGATATGGGCGGACAATCCAGTGGCGCGAGGGACAATTCTGGTGGGCAGGCCTAATAATGATATGCTGATTTATTACAATGAGGTTCCCAACGCGGCCCACCATCGGCAGGCTAAGCGGATGATCGTGAACTGGTTTCACACCGCCGTGAAACCGATCGTGCTATATTGTCCGCTCACGCCACCGAACACGCCTGGCGCCGGCAGGCATGGAAAATCCCGTCTCATAAGAAAACATACCAGCTTTCCTCTACAGTTACACTCTGAATCTGTACTTGCAAATTTGATTTGAAGGATGAAAATTTATAAAAAGTTGTTTAAAAAAAAACGCCTAAATATTTTACAAATATGGGATTGTGCAAACCAAAATAAAGCAATTGATCAGATTCACCCCAATTGTTGACTCAGTCTGAAAAGCTCAAGCCTGTGAAGTGCATTGCTGCAATTTTGCTAATATATTATACAGAGGGTAGGTAATTCTACTGCACGATTTAGTGAAATGACGATGTGTATCACTGCATTTCCAAGAGCACAATAGAAGCACTTCAGTTTATATTACATGTTTATGGTGTGATCTGAACCTTTCAAAGTGTTACCTGTGGCTTCCGGCCTGCATGTGATTGACCGCTCTTCCAAACTGCAATTTTACAGAATATGTTTAATAAATATTTGATGCGACTAAGAAGTTATGTGGTGAACTGTGATGCCTCCATGCCTCCAGAATGCTAATAACGTGTAAGCTGCAGTTTGTATACACTCTGGCTAAATATTTTCCTTTCAGATGCTGACCGACCTGCTGTGCACTTCCAAGTACGTTCTGTCTTTTTTATTATTAGTGTTCACACTGCAATAAATCACTGAACTGGTAAGAACTTGCCCTTTTATGCTATTAGGCTTGCTGTGAAAACCTTTTTTCTGGAAACACCCAATAAGTTTTTTACTCTTTTTTTGCGTGTCCCAGGAATTAGCAATGCTCGCAGTTGCAGAGGTGGGTGTTGGGAGGTTGGTGGTTGATGGGGGGGGAGGGGTGAGGTGTCGGGGCGGGGGGTGGGTGGGGGGGTGGGGAAGGAAACAAAGTTGCGCCATCTCGTGGATAGAGTGAGCACTGAAGAATCAATCTTTTCTTACCTTTTCTTTCGTGTTTGTCTGGGCAACAATCTGTTTTCACTGGCACATTATATCAACCCTTCAAATACACAGAATGGCAGCTCACTCAAACTAGCGTTTCTTTTGCCCCAGAAAAGAAAGGATGTGAAGCCAAGTTCAGTTCCTTACGCTCAGTACCAACTGATTGTCATGTGAATGCCATGTAAATCTCTAACCTAATAGGAGAATTTTTAAATATACACAGCCAATGAATTGTTTACCAAAACCTGGGTGTTCAAGAGAGATTGTGTCTTGATGATACATCTTAAGTTTCACACCAATGTGCTATTGTGCCCCTGCTCTCAATATTGTGCTACTTATGACATCATACACCATGCAGGTTGTTGAAGGGAACTTGACTGACACTGTTATAGGCTGAAAGTGACAGCATTTCAAGAGAAACAATCACAGGCTAGACAGGATAATGGGATTGAAAAAGGCCTCCAGTGCATCAGCTGTAGCTCTTTTGTGGAGGTTTTAATGGACGACTTAATGAGCTTTGCTATTGCTATGTGAAGAGGTGTGAATCCCCAGTAGTAGCATTTCATGCTTCATTTATAAAACAGGACGGATGAGAAAAGCAAAACTGTAACAATTTAATATTAAACATTAAAAAGTGGTCCCCATGAGGTCGAAGAACCCAAATAGAATTTTTGCACTGTATTCACATTTGAGACTGAACAATGCACATCAAACAGCTAGTAAGTTTAAAACAATGATATTCTGCAATAGATGATATCCATTTCCTACTACTGTGTATCTTTTTAAGACAGTACAGAGGGAAAATAAGAATAAAATACTTGCAAAAATTGGTAATGAGAAAGCTGCATTGAAAACAAACCTATTTCTCTCTCTTTACTATCCGTACGGTTCCGAATTGAGATGTGTTTCGGGCAGTCTCAATCCAACGTTTAAGTGCCTCTTGACTTAATACAAATTTTCACTAAACCAGCTGTCATAAGAAAGCTGGTGTGCAAAATAAAAGTATCAAGGGTGTGGACTAATTTTTCTGTAACTTGGATTAAAACTCTTTGATGTAAGATTTCCTGTGTTCTTCATATCTATACTTAGGACTTCACTACAACGATCAGAGGAACTACTTCCTCACGTTTGAGCCAGTGTACATGGAACGTTGCTATGCATTGGATTTGGGATCGCCTGATGCTGATACTGAGTGCAAAACTCTTCTATTCTCCAGCACTTACATCCGTCAACTTGACAAGCACAGATATTCCCACTGTCCCAGAAGAAAAATGATGAACTGCTGATCATATAGTCTTGTTAAAACAGATATAGCATTTTTTGCAAAGCATTAAGATGTAATGTGAGAAAATAGGATAGTGGCGGGCATTGTAACCAATCTTAATTAAAGTATTAAAGACTTGGGAAATTAGAGATGATGGAAGAAAGTCTAATTAATCAATCCAAAAATGTTTTGAAAATACGCTTTTGTTATACACCTTCAATTTCCAGAACAAATAGCAAACCTATGCAAATCAGGTTTAAAGAAATCCAAAGAGCAAGGAAAATAGACAAAGCAGACATTTTTTTAAAATTGCAACATATACCATTGACAATAAGCAAAAGCATATCTGGTCATATTTTAAACATACTTTCTAATGATGTTATTCAGCAGCAGGATAATCGTCACTCTCCTGTTTGTGGTGCACACCCAAGCAAACAGCATCTATGGAGAGGGCAAACTTCTAGTCAATATAGCTTCAGACCTCTCCAAGCAAAGTCATGTTTTTAATTGAATTTATATTGCTGTCTCCAAACAAGAAATTCATCAATGCAGACAAGAATTACAAAACTGTTGCACTTGATAATTGTTTCTGATTTGATCCCTTGTATCCACTGTACACACAGACGGCTCTAATTAAGTCTAACTGGATCACCAGTCTCAACTGATGTGTTGCCATTTGCAGTTCTAATTTATCATGGAGCACACTATTGTATGAACAAAGTCACAGTCAGCAGCAAAGTGACAGTGTTCATTGCTGACATCAGAGAAGGCTGCCCACAATGATCTGGCAAGCTCTGTGACTTGTATTTCCCCTTACCCAACATTAGTTTCAATCTGGCACAAGACAAGGAGAACTCCAGCTATCTAGCAACAATGATGTCATCAAACAGCAAATTCAGCCAATCACATTAAAGTATTCTCACAGATTGCAAACCAGGAAGTAAAACGCACTGTATTTTTCACTTTTAATTAAAATTTTACAGAGAGCAAAATAACTGATTTGGGCCACACACATGGGATGAAGATAGGAGCTGAAATATCATAAACAAGCTTTAAAAACTATTTTAAGACAGTGAATTTTCTTTCTCATAATGAGGAAAGTTGACATTCCACAAATATAAAATTAGCTTCTCCGGGCCAGTGAGCGTGTTCAGCAGTAATTATGAACTTAGTATGTCATTAAAAACCCAGTTACGCCTCATTCAACAAGGTGTAACTGTTAGGGTTTATACAGTGAGACTAACAACGTAAAACATCAAGCTCCTGTCAGTTCATTGGTTTCTACTTGATTGCAGTCTGGCAGGATTTCAATTACACGCCCTGTGGGGAAATCACTGACAGTAACTTTTGGATTTTCACGTTTAACTGCACATGTGCAGACTTCCAAAGTTCCAGTCATTTTCAGAGGAGTAGTGGTGGTGAGCACTGACACTGCCATGATTACCACTGCAAAATCCAGCCCATTGTTTGTATCGATCTACACGTTGATACACAAGAACTGCATTCAAATATTGCAGAAGTTTTGAAGCAGTAGAGTGCGGCGATTGGAGCAATAATAGAGCTTAAATAAGGTGGAAACTGCACACTTGCTTGTCAAAGCTGTGCATGTTTTCATTGATAGTAGCAAAGGAAAATTTCCAAACTCTGCCAGCATTGTTTTTTCCCATTAGATTTATAGCAATCTGATCAAACCATAACAGACAAGTCAGTTGTAGTCAGATTGCCTCATTTTCTGAAAAAAAGTGACAAGTTCTACAGTCTCAACATCAGAGAGGAGAAGGTGAGAGGGTATTGTGAATACATGGCAAGATATGGGATTAGAAGAAGGGATAGGGTCAGAGGGAAGTGAAAGGAAAGAAACATCTGCAGGGGCTTTGGTGCACATGAGTTGTTGGTCCTTGCGTTCCTTAGCACCTGAAAGGAAGAGAAAAAGCTTTTTATTAAAAGTGTGGGATGAGACGAAGGATGAACTTAAACTGTGGACCAGGACAGCTTTGTGATAGGGTGAGTCAGTGCTGCTGGAGGGAGAGGTTGAGTGTGTGCAAGTGGCGGCTCATGGTACTGAGTGTGGATCTCAGGATGTGGCAAGGACAGCAGTCTGAGGAACATCGTGTGTGTCGGAAATGCATGTAATCCTGGATGGATTTGAAACGTGAAGGGTGGAACTTCAGTTGGAATCCATGTAGAACAAATCAGAGCCAGAGGCAGTCGCTGAGGGAGGAGCAGTGCCTGTGAAAGTAAGTTGGTAGAAACCTTGGGCGTAATCATCCGTGGTCACTGGCGTTGGCATTTTACATAGAAACGTAGAAACATAGAAAATAGGAGCAGGAGTAGGCCATTCAGCCCTTCGAGCCTGCTTCGCCATTCATTATGATCATGGCTAATCATCCAACTCAATTGCCTGCTTCCGCTTTCTCTCCATATCCTTTGATCCCTTTTGCCCCAAGAGCTATATCTGACTCCTTCTTGAAAACATACAATGTTTTGGCCTCAACTACTTTCTGTGGTAGTGAATTCCACAGGCTCACCACTCCCTGCGTGAAGAAATTTCTCCTCATCTCAGTCATAAATTGTCTACCCCATATCCTCAGACGGTGACCCCTGGCTCTAGACTCTGGACACACATCCTGCATCTACGCTGTCTAGTCCTGTTAGAATTTTATAGGTTTCTATGAGACCCCCCTCCTCATTCTTCTGAACTCCAGCGAATATAATCCTAACCGACTCAACCTCTCCTCATATGTCAGTCCTGCCATCCCAGGAATCAGTCTGGTAAACCTTCGCTGCACTCCCTCTATAGCAAGAACATCCTTCCTCAGATAAGGAGACCAAAACCAAAAACGTTTGGTGGCACGAGTGGACAATATGGCGAGAAGGCCAAAAATCGATTGTTTGCGATCGTCCGCTCAGCCCGTCGGTGGCGAGAACCTCACTGTAATACATCAGCATATCACTATAAGGTTAGCCCGCCCCACACCCCCACTGGATTGTCCGCCCACATCAGCTTAATTGCACACTGACATGTTTCACAGCAACATATTAACAAGTTGCACTTGGCAAGCTGCACTTTGAGGGGAACTCGGAGGTGAGTGCACAATAACGTTGAGGAGCACTTACGAGGGATGCCTGTTGGACCTCAAGGCTGAGGCGCATTGGGGAGGGGGGGGTGGGTGGGGGCAAGGGCTGCCCTGTGGTTGAAGGTAACGCACAAGCATGTGCAGGGTCGGGTGGTGGGGATGGGCGAGGGAAGCGGCCACGTATTAGGGAAACCTTGTATAATGTGACCATTCCTCTGCAGCTGAGACAGTTCAGGTGCAGCCACATTGATATGCGTGGAGTCGGGCCTCAAGCTTATCTGCCCTCTCAAGCAACGCAGAGGCATCAAAGTACCATCAAGTGCCCCAGAGCTTTCCACCACCCCCTCCAACCCCCACCCACCCCCGGCACAGACTGCAAATTAATGAGCACTTTAGTGGACTGCAGAACAGTTGGCCAACTGGACGTGTTGTACAATTTCCTTGCTAAAACTGGCCGTGGAGCAGTCACTGGTGGAAGTGCTCACAGCCCCTTGCAGTGTCATCATCCCGGTTTGGACCAGTCTCCCCCATGGTTCAAGCTAACAGTGCAGCCTTGCAATGTGGGTTAGGAGAATGCCTGTGCCCAAGCTGAGAGCACAGCATGCAGTCCATTGGGCAAAGCTGCCGCCAATCAGTCAGGTGGAGGGGGAGGTGCAGAGGGAGGTGGGGTTTCGGGCAGCCATGCAGCACACGTTTCGCTGGCCATCCAAGTGGTGGCCAGCACTCTCTGGGATGCATCAAGGGCCTTCAGACTTAACCAAGAGAGGTTCTTAGTACATCCAAGCTATCCCACACGTCTCTCTCTTTCATTCTGCAGGAGGAGTACATCAGGATCATGAAGCCTGGTGAACTAGCTGTATGCCTTGTGGTGTACAGAGAGTGAAGATGACGGAGAAGAGAGTGACTGAGGTGCCTGGCTGTGCAGAGGGAGGAGCAGCACCCTCTGGAAGAAGGGGCAGTTGGGGCTCACGCACACGTCTCAGAAGAGCCACAGAGAGTTGTCGCTGATTGGTGCCGAGCTAGACCTCGGGTCTATAGGTGCCACCTTTCATTCCTGCAGATGATCGAGAACCAGTGTCGCTGAAGACTGCGCATGTCTAGAAGACTGGTCGGTCACATCTGCCACCTGCTGCAGGATTTGGTGCCACGGGGACATGGAGGGCATCCACTGCCAGTGGCTGTGAAAGTGAACGTGGTGCTCAATTTCCATGCCAGTGGGTCCTTTCAGGGCTCCACAGTGACCTTTGTGGGATATCGCAAGCCTCCACCCACAAATGCGTCCATGAGGTCATGGATGCCATCTTTGCAAGGGCACACAACTTAGTGCATTTCACCCGGGACCAGGAGAGCCAGGATGCAAGAGAGATTGGATTTGCCCAGATCTTGGGTTTTCCACAGATGCAGGGTGCGATTGACTGCACTCACATGGCGCTCAGATCTCCTTCGCAACTCGCGGTCAACTGTGTCAACTGCAAGCGATTCCATTTGCTGAATGTGCAGCTGGTGTGCGACCACCACAAACGCACCCTGCAGATCTACGCATGGTTTCCAGGGAGTGCGCACTACTCCTACATTCTCAGTCGGTCACAGATCCCTGACTTCTTCCAGCGGCCACTGAGGCTGCAGGGATGGCTACTCGGGGACAAGGGCAGAGGACGTGGCTGATGATATCTGTGTGGTGGCCTCAGACTGCAGCAGAGCGAAGGTGTAATGAGGGTCATGCTGCAACTTGCAACTTAGTGGAGCAGACCATCGGGATGCTGAAGATGAGATTCTGGTGCCTGGACTGGTCTGGTGGAGCCCTGCAATACTGTCTGCAGAGGGTGTAAACACATCGTCATCACCTGCTGCGTCCTTTACAACCTGGCAGTGCAACAGGCAGAGGAGCTGGCTGAGAAGGAGATGGAGGAGCTGAGGAGGATGTCAATGTGGATGAAAGTGAGGAGGTCCTCAGAGGTGATGGTGACAGCGATGAGGCCATTGCGCTGGCCAGATGAGGCAGGCGCACTCGGTAGACCCACATTGCTGCTAGATTTGTGGAGGATGATGATGACATGCAGTGAGGAGACACCATAGATCCTCAAATTGCATCTGCGAACGTTTGACTCCAGTCTGGCTTATGACAGCGCACATACCTTCTGTGATAATACTCCTGTCATTGAGAAGCAGTGGAGGCCCTAATTGTCACTCGATTGCAGGGGGATGATGATGACATACAGTGAGGACACTCCATAGATCTTCACATACCCTCTGAGAATGTCTGACTCTTGTCTGGCTGAGGGCAGCTCGCTGTGATCAGGGTCATATCATGGAGATGTAGCCATGAAACTTTAGAAGCATCTGATCCTTTGTCCACCTTCAGCACATAACTCCTTCAGGAGCACAGAGTCACTGGTCACAGATGCTGAAGAGATGGGGACCAGCCCACCTTGAGAGCACACAGAGAGAATGATGAAACTCTGTGACGCCTGCCCACTACATTCTGACAGCAATGATGAGCACCACTGAGGTGCAGGCATCAGTAATGTGTCCAGGGAGTACGAAGCTGGACCATCACTTTGATCTAAAGGCTGCACAGGGCACAGGGAAGAGGCCCTGGTCTGAGACACCTGCCTTTATCTTGTGCAGAAAGGTTTCACATCTGAGTGACACGAACACTGCTCATCAGGACAAGGAGCCACAGGCAGGGAGACATTCTTGGGAGTTTATTGATAATAGTGAACATTATGTACAAGTGATTAACACCCGTGCCTAGGCTGTGCAACTACATCTTCTTAACCTTACTAAACTCTGCTGCTACATCTGCGTGCTCCCCGGACATCCACAGTAGAGTTGGAGGCAGCCTGCTGACTGCTATGCCCTGTCTGTGATGACCTTGACAGGCGTCTTCTGGAGGGCCGAGACCTGGAGGGCCCCAGCCTGCTTTCAGGGATTGGTTGTATGGCAGTGGCACCCTCCTCGAGCTGTGGAGCTGGAGCTCCTGGGGTCATAGGAAGAGGGGATTTGGATGAGCTGGATTCTCCTGGAGTCATCTGGGTGGGTGGCCCCAGGGTGTGCACCTGTTGATCCTCCCCCCCCTGGGTCCCCAAGGGCCCCAGCCTGACTCCTTGAGGAGAGGGGCTAGCTGGAGTGAGATCAAGCTGCCTTGCACTCCTATCACATACACACTGTTGGTGGCCAACTATGGCATCAGCAATGGAGTTAAGACCGCACAATAGTGCAGGAATGACGTCCTGGTCCAAGGTCTTCATGGCGGCCGCCATCCTACCAGTATTGACCTCGGTAGTGACTTGGTGACCAGTGTTGGCATGCCGGCGCTATCACCTCAGCCTGAAGACGGGCAGATTCTTCCATCGTGCCTTGCAAACTGAGGAGTGCAATGGACATCCCTTCCTGATGTTCCTGAGCTTGCCTTTGCAGCTCCAGCAACTGTGACATGATCGAGTCCAGAGCCTTGTCATCTGACTCAGACTCAGCAAATGTCTGGGTTCCAGCAATCCTCCAAGTGCCGGGGACCTGGGAAGTCCCTGCTGCCACCTGTTGTGGATCAGAAAGTGTGGTGTACTCATCAGATTGTGACCCCAAATCTATTGTAAAGCCAGGTCCCACCGAGGTGTGTGTCTCTGTGCTTGTGGAGGGTGTGGGTGAGCGCTATGTTGGGACTTCAAGGAGGGTGCCTTCAGATTCCTCTTCAGAGGTTTCTTCAGAGGTTTGATTGGAGGCCCTGGGTCATGGACTCTGTCAGCTGTTTGGCAGATGTGCCTGCGAAAGCAAGGGGAGATAATTAGTGCATGGCAGTGGCCTGTGAAACAGGACACATCACTCACAGAATAGCTGTCTGATGAATGTTACACTGCTGGATCCTCACTTGGTAGAGCATTGCCAACCTCATCATCAGCACAGGACTGGCCCAGATCCTCACTGGCCAGCTGGATGGCTCTGATTTCAAAGTCCCTGAGGACCTTGATTTCAGGCATTCCTTTACCAGTCTGTGATCTCTCCCTCTTGTTGTGTGCAAGCTTGTCCTGCATGAATAGAGATGGAGAGAGTGTAAGCAGGATGCCTGCCATGCCAGATGATAAGTATACCTGGCAAGTGTGGGTGGTGATTGGTCCCATGGGCGGGATAAGGACAATGAAGATGTGTCTGAGAGACTGAATGGTGATGTTCCTTGAACCGGCATTAAGTGAGGGCCCTGTGGATGTGTGATGGGTTTGTGAGTGTGTGAGTTGAGCGTGATGAGAAGAGTGACTTACCCTGGATGAATGGAGGCGATCATTCATCCTCTTGCGGCATTGGGTGGTTGTCCTCTTTTGCAGGGCATTGGTGCTGATCACGACTGCCACCACTTTGCAAGCTATATTAGTGATGTTGCTGCCCATCCTGCAGCCAGAGCGGAGGTAGAGGACATAACAGCGAACCTCCACAGCGTCCAAATGCATCGTTGAACCTGGCGGTTGCAGTCTTTTCTGCCTTTCAGGCCATGTCTTCTTTACGGCAGTCATGGGCTGGAAGCACTGAGAGGTGCGCGCATGGCTGCACTTTAAATATGGCGCCCAGCCGCCATGGAAACGGTGTGGTTCCTGGGAATGCCTAATTAATGCGGCGGGTTTGGGACGAAAAGGCGTGAAAAGCCGCCATTGTGGCCGGTGGATAAAACATTGTTTTACCCACCCGCTCCCGCACTTAGTGCAAATCTGGGATGAGTCTGCCCCTTATCAAACACCAGGTGGGAAATGGAAAGCAATGAAAGTGAACAAGGTAAAAGAGACAAACAGAAATCCTGTCAGACACGAAGAGCAGAACTTCCTCAAGGTAGGCATTCCTGGAAGAGTGGTGGCAGTAAATTCAACTCTGAACTCTGAAGAAGAGTCATATTCAACTTGAAACATTAACTTTGCTTCTCTCTCCACAGATGCTGCCAGACCTGTTGAGTATTTTCAGCACTTTCTGTTTTTATTTCGGATTTCCAGCATCCACAGTGTTTTGCTTTTATTCTACCGTTTCTCTGGGTGACCTACAATATTGTCAATACTCAAAACTGAGTTGGCACTTTTGGTTAACCATCATCATCCCTAAAAAACCAAATACCTTTTACCGACCAAACCACAACCTCCCAAGGGAGCTGGGACTGTGGGCGTTAATCTTCAAGGTCAACCCAAAAATTTTTCAATCAGGTTAGGCATTTGGAGAAACTCATACTTAAATGTTTCCCTACAGAAGGAGGCATTTTGAACAGAATTCTTCATCCTAAAGCTGTGTTCCTCACGCTAAGTTCCAGAACTGTACAATTTCTGTACATCAAAGAAGGATTTTTTTTTTATATCAGTTCTGGCCTGTCAACTGTCTAGCTTTGGAATGCGAAGTTCTGCATGGATTTGGAATGTTTCATGGTTCATCTTTAAGGAGATAATACAGTGCTGTTCTTAGAGACAACATCCCTTCTCTGTACCTCATGGAATTTTGTAAATTGGACCCAGCCAATAGCATTGCTTAATCATGTGGGTTATGCAAACTAGCTAATATAGCTCAGATGATGAGTGCAGACCAGTGCCAAAGAAAATGTTATTTCAGTCAATGTTGGTCAACAAAAGGCTTCCAAAGTTTAGATAGTCTGACTGCAAGGCCCGATATGCAGTTATTTCACCTCAGGAATTGTTTCCCAATTGTCCTAATTTAGCAGTGGTAAAGAACAATCCATTATGGTTTTATGTCTAAGCATCCAGGCATGGAAAGCGGAATGTGGCTTAGGGCATTAGCTGTAGAATGATTTCAAATAGTACAAAGCTGTGAAGAAGTTTTTAAATTGCAACATTCCCAAAATAAGCTGGAAAATGTAACCTTAGAGATTTAATTTTCATCAAAAAAATTCCTATAGCACTCAATGAGTTAATCACTCGCTAAACTCTGCTAAAAAATTGAAGAGTAAAATGCAACTTTACTAATTTTACAGGTTCCAGCAGCTCATGATAGAGGCTCCCTTTATGGGATCCTTCATTAGTTCACATTCTGTCTGATTCAATGATTGCAGAGATCTGCTACTCCCTGTAATACAGATATTGCTTTCAGGGCTAAAGTTCTTCATAAATATTTAATGGCAATAAAAATGTATTTTCAAAGTATAAGGTAACAGCGTGAGCATGAAAATGGTTCTGATATTGCAGGGACTGGGCAGAAATGGCAAACACTGTGGTATTTAAAATGCTTAATTTTGGATACTTTATCCTTTTTTGCTTTCAGACAAAACCAAAGGTGCATCCTGAGCAACAGTAAATCATGTGACCATTTCCTTGCACATTCCCATTGAAAGTGGAGCCGTTGTATTCCTTCATTATGAGGAACCTGAAGGATTAGAGGGTGAGGTAACCTGAGTAAAGGGCATTAAGAACTTGCACCAGGAAGTTTGTCCATAACGCCGGAGTGTTTGTGATTTCGATGGGCTATTACTGTCACATCTTGTCACACCAAATTGGGTTGATGCTCATCAAGGTGAAGGATGACAGTGGCGGAGAAATGAACATTCGCTTTTGTTTTCCATTCTTCTTCCTAAAGCATCCTCTTTATTGCTCCCCTAAGGCCTCCCTCCTATGTTTCTTTATCCAAGCCAACCAACTGGGTGTGGTGGATGAGATCACAGGTTTCTCTACAAACACTCACACCCTGTTTATCCTTCAGTCTGTGATAGGAAAGATGTGTTTTTCTGCTTCACGGTAAAATGCTTCACTGGGCCTACTCTGTAAATGTCTCCAAAATCTAACAAAGCACACCTGTTGGGGGCAAACCCAGCAGCACTGAAACCAAACCTGCCAGCTGTGTCGGTTATTAGAGAACTGATACACTAGAAAGCTGTCAGCTTATGAGTTCAATACAGTAGTCAATATTAATGAATGGGCATTTAACACATTTATATGATGTTATTCATTTTTTACTTACTTAATAAAGTTAATGCTGTTCTAAAGTACTGATGCACCGAAAGTTAGTCCAATAATGTTACCACCTGTATTTTGGAGGCTTATGTAATCATCCAACGTACCTCCTTCTCATACAGCCCAGTTCTCTGCTCAGTTGCAAATTGAAACACGGTGGAGTTATTGTAAAAGACAACAGGGTAACAATCTATTTCTGCATTCCTTATGATTCATGCAGGATTGTTTCACCAACAAGAACCTGGTATGTTTCTTGCAGAATGGTGCTTTGTTGCGGCCATTATCCTCTGGTTTTCTTATTTTGTGTACATATTTTACTGTCTGTCTATCTACTTTTCTATATTTATGTACTGTTGTTTCTCCAGCTTTCTAATCACTTTCTGTTAGCCATGGCTCAGATGCTCGCACTTTTATCTTTGAGTCAGAAGGTTGTGTGTTCAAGTCCCACTCCAGAACTTCAGCACAAGAATCTAGCTGACATTCCAATGCAGTACTGAGGGATTCTCTTTCAATTGAGATGATAAAACAAAGACAATAGTTATCCCTCGATCAATATCATAGAATATTGACCTGGTCATAATAACATTGGGGTTTGTGGGAGCTTGCCATGTGCAAAATTGGCTGCCACATTTCCTACAGTGAATTCACTTCAAAAGTATTTCATTGGCTGTAAAGCATTTTGGGATGTCCTGAGGTCATAAAAAGTGCTACATAAATGTAAGTCTTATTTGTTTTTTTTTAATCTTTCTTCCTCTCCTTTATTGCCCATTTCTTTCAGTTTTTCCTCTTTTTCTGTCATCCACCACCTCCTTGATCTTCACTTCTAAGTTTACAACTTGTCTTCCATTTCTGAGGAGGAAGGAAGTAGGTCATGATTTAGGCTATATATGAAGGAGTAATGATACTGGATGGGTAATCAGGATGTGCCACCAACTTTTAAAAAAATTCATCTTCAGGTTGCCAGCATCACTGGCAAGGCTGGCATTTAATGCCCATCCCTGGCTGCCTTTGAATGGATTGCAGCATCACCTTCTTAACCACCTGACATAGCTGCAGTGTAAAACTACCAAGAGAAAGAATCACATTGAAAGCCTGTAAAATAATCAGCAATGCCTGTGGGTTACTAAGTTTACAGAAAGAGGGCCACATAACTGTACTTATTAAAAATAATCAGTTGTTGGTTTTATGTAATAAAGATGAACCATTCTCATTTAAAAATATAGCAGCAGGATTCACTGCACTGGACTCAAGTATTACATTGGTAAAGTGATAAAAAGGCTAGATTATTTAAGGTCAGGAGCAAAGGCTAAACCCTTCCACATTTCTGAAAGGACACCAAAACCTGAGGGATCTTGCATGTGACTAGAATTGTTTCTACTTTTGATGCCGGCAGTCAGGCATTAACAAAGCAGGTAATGTATCATACCGTTACACGACAAGGGAGAAAGAATGTCTGTGGTGAAGCCATTCCTTTCATTATGCACTCCTGCAACCATTTAATTACTGTTTTTATTATGTATTTACTTATTTAAAATCCCTGAGTTACCATGACATTTTTCTGACTAAGAATTATGAATAAATCATACAGCTGATGGGCCGGAATTTTCCGGCCCCTCACACCGTTGGGATCTTCCGGTCCCATCAACATGAAGGGAGATTTCAATGGCTCACCGGCCCCGTTGTGGGGGAACCCACTGTGGTGGGGGGGGGGAGCTGGAAAATTCCGGCCATGATGTCTGTTTTTATGTTACATCTACAGCATCAGCTTTACTGTGGAAATATAAATAATGTCATAACGGGTCAACTTTAATCACTGACATTGTTTACCGAAGAACATCAAATTTTAGGAGAGGGATAAGTTCATTAGGACCAACAAGTCTCTGCCTTTATCACAGATTAATATTTCCTACTCACCGTCACCATGTTCCTCAGTCCCTTCTCCCTCAAGAAATGAAGTATGTTGTCTAAGCCTATTTATACCACCTGCTCCAATGGCTTTTCTTATAACTTATTTAATGATTTTATTGCACTTCGAGACTCTTCCTCATTGCTTCTTCAATTTTTAATTTGGAGTGCTGCTAAATTGTGATCTTTACATGCAAATCTCGCTTATAATTCTGAGCTTGAGTGTTATGTTATAGTCAACCAGACATCCTCAATGGAGTGCTCTGGCCAAAGGAAATGTCATCGGCTGTCCCCCAATTCGGGGATGACATCTTCTCAGAATCACAAGTTTCTGCCATGGGTCTTCATGTGAATGAACAGGCCGATTCTCGACCTGCAGATCTATGGACGGTGTTGGTGCAGACTCAATGGGCCAAAGGGCCTCTTCTGCACTCTGTGATTCTGTGAGTCAGTGACACATGGGGCAGGACATCCCACAATGTAGCGGGATCCGGAGTGAAGGATTTGCTTCCTTTTCCTTCCTTCTCTGCTGCCGCTCTGCCTCATCATTAAGGTATTTGAACTCAAAGCATGATGCAGCTTGATGGACAAGTTGTTGACATTTTGAATAATTGGTAGCAAGTTCCTCCCAGTCATTGATGCCTATGCTGCCATGCTTCATGGAGCACTTCAGAATGTCTTTGAAGCATTTTCTTTGTCTTGCCCTGGAACTTTGGCCATTTGAGAATTGAGGAGACAGGATCTGGTGGGGGAGATGCTCTTTGGCCATCCGGACACAGTGTCCATCGGAGTTGATTTTGCGGGAGTTTTGCCTGAATGTTTGTGGAGCGGGCTTCAAAAAGCACCCTAACATTCCTTTGACAGACCTCCCATTGGATCCGGAGAATGCAGCTGAGGCGTTGCTGATGGAATTACTCTAGCACTCTTATGTGTCGCTGATACACAGTCCAGGTCTCACTGCAGTACAGTATGGCCAAAGGAATAAGAAACAGGTAAATAGGAAAATGAAGTATTGGTAATATGAACATAGGAGCAGGAGTAAGCCATTTAGCCCCTCAGGCCTATTCTGCCATTCAGTGAGATCATGGCTGATATGCAATCTAACTCCATATACTCACCTTTGCGCCATATGCCTTAATAGTGTTGCTTAACAAAAATCTATCAATCTCAGATTCAAAATTAATAATTGTCCTACCATCAATTGTCATTTGCGGAACAGAGTTCCAAATTTCTATCACCCTTTGGGTGTAGAAGCGTTTCCTAATTTCATTCCTGAAAGGTCTGGCTTTAATTTTTAGATTATGCCCCCTCATCCTAGATTCCCTGACCAGCTGAAACTCTTTTTCTCAATCTACCCTCTCTGTTCCCCTTAAATATCTCGATCAACTCAGCCCTTAACCTTCTAAATTCCAGGGAATACAACCCTAGTTTGTGTAATCTCTCCTCATCATTTTACCACTGGGCCCAGAGTCAGAAAGAATGTGCGAATCTTTAAAAGTGGCAGCTGTAGCCCGGACGCAGACGATCCGCCCCCTTTTCTTACAGAGGACGGAACCCTGAACTCAGCAGGGCCACTGCAACTCAATGCTGAGCTCAAACAGACCCCATTTTGACAGTGGCAAGAGCCAGTGTGGAGGTCACGAATTGATGGACTAGGCATATAACTGTCGTGATCTGAGGCTTTTAAATCCCCTGCTCTTCAATTCTAAGCAAAACAGGCTGCAGCTGTCAGTGAGAGTTTAAAAAAAGCCCTCTGCTGGGCTGCTTTGAGTAAGAGGCCATTTTGTGCAGGTTAGAAAAAGCAGAGTTGGGTGAGGAGGTTGGGGGGTTTCCTGCTCTCCAGGCAGGTTTTGAGGTCCTCCTTGCCTACCTGGGTGCAGCTATAGAGATATTTCCCTCCAAAAGGGTGGCCTGGCAGCTGTGGCCATTTTTTATTTCAATTTCTTTAAATTTGTGTGCATGAGTCCTGAAGGCTGAGTTTCCTGTCCGGTGCCAGGGTTAAGGACATCACCTCAGGGTTGGAGAGGAACATGGAGTGGGAGGGATGGGATCCAGTTGTCTTCGTCTACGTTGGTACCAACAACATTGATAGGACTAGAAAGGAGGCTGAAAGAATTTGAACAGTTAGGAGCTAAATTAAAAAGCAGAACCTCCAAGGTAATAATATCGGGATTACTACCTGAGCCACGGGCAAACTGACATAGGGTAAATAAAGTGAAGGAGTTAAATGCGTGGCTCAGAGGTTGTTGTGGGAGGAATGGGTTTCAGTTCATGGGGCACTGACACCAGTAATGGGATAGGAGGGAGCTGTTCTGGTGGGGCGGGCTTCACTTGAACCATGCTGGGACCAGAGTTCTGGCAAACTGAATAACTAGGGCTGTAGAGAGGGCTTTAAACTAAATAGAAGGGGAGACAGTTCTGGAAAGGGATACATAGGCTTACAAAGCAAAAGGATATGGCGGCCTTGCAGGCCAGCTATATAGGTAATGATACCCAGAATGTGACAAGAAGGGACAAAGGGCAGAATTTAGCCCTTGATGGGTGGGCGGGCTCCACCGGCTCGGCGGCGGGCGGGCAGCTGAACTCCACCGCCAAAATGGCCCCGCCGCCATTTTGAGTGGGCGGGCCAATTAAGGCCTGCCCAGCGGGCTGCCCGATGGGAAGCGCTATGCTCTTCCTGTGCAGGGGGGGAGGGACTAAGTGCTGTCTCAGGGAGATTGGTGACAGTTCAAAAAACCTCAAAAGTAGAAAAATAAAAAAATTATTAACATGTCCTCCTCATGTGACAATGACATAAAGTTTAATAAAGATTTTTAAAATGGACATGAAACCTCATACTGCAAGTAGATGAGGTTTCATGTTTTTTCTACTGCCTGCCGGGGCTCTTGGCCTGCCCGCCAGCCTTAAGGTTGGACGTGCAGGGCCTTTAATTGGATTAATTATCCTGTCAATGGCCGCCTGCCTTCCTGAATATTTAAATGGACCGGGATGACGTTGGGGGTGCCTTCCGATGTCATCCCGCGTCATTTTCCCGTCGCGAGCGAGCCCCACCCCCAAATCGCCAGCGGGAAAATTCTGGCCAAAGTGTACAAACATTTAAAAAAGCAGCAAATAGGGTCAAAGGGGCAAAACATTGTAAGTAGGCAAAATTAATTGCCTTTTAGTTAAATGCACATAGTATTCGGAACAAAATAAATGAATTAACAGCACAAATAGAGGTTAATGGGTATGATCTATAGACATTATGGAGATGTGGTTACAAGGAGATCAAATCTGGGAGCTAAATATTTAGGGTTATGTGACTTTTTGAAAGGACAGGCAGGAAGGAAAGGGTGGTGGGGTAGCTTTGTCAGTATGAGATAGAGTAAGTACGATAGCAAGAAAGGATCTTGGATTGGAAGATGTAGAATCCATGTGGGTGGAGGTAAGAAATAACAAGGGGCAGAAGTCACTGGTGGAAGTAGTCTATACGCCCCCTGAGAGTAGCAAAACTGTAGGACAGAGGATAAATTAGGAGATAATAAGGGCATGTCAAAAAGGCAGTACATTAACCATGGGTTACTTTAATCTTCATGTAGATTGGGAAAATCAAATTGGCAGATGTAGACATGAGCAAGAATTCATAGAGTGTATTCAGGACAGTTTCTTAGAACAATATGTTTTGAATCCAACCAAGGATCAGGCTATTTTGGATCTGGTAATGTGTAATGAGGCAGGTTTAATAAATGATCTCAGAGTAAAGGATCCCCTAGGAAACAGTGACCATAATATGGTAGAATTTAGCATTCAGTTTGAGAGTGAGAAACTTGGGTCGGAAACAACTGTGCTAAACTTAAATAAGGGTAATTACAATGGAATGAAAGCAGAATTGGCTGGAGTGAACTGGGAAAGGAGTTCAGCAGAAAAGACAGTTGATGAACAATGGCAGACATTTAAGAAAATAGTTCATGACTCTCAACGAAGATATATCCCAGTGAGGAAGAAGGATTCTAGGAAGGGGATAAACCAATCATAGCTAACCAAGGATGTTAAGGACAGTATCAAATTGAAAGAAAAAACATACAATGTGGCAAAGATTAGTGGTAAGTCAGAGGATTGGGGAAGTTTTAACAACCAACAATAGATGACCAAAGAAATAATAAAGAGGGAGAAAATAAACTTTGAGGTTAAACTAGCAAGTAATATAAAAATGGACAGTAAGAGCTTTTTTAAATATATAAAAATGAAAAGAGAAGCCAAAGTGAACATAGGCCCCTTAAAGAATGAGGCTGGGGAAATAATAATGGGGAACCAGGAAATGGCAGAGGAGTTGAATAAATACTTTGCTTCAGTCTTCACGGTAGAAGACACTAATAGCATTCCAAAAATACTAAATAATCAAGGGGCAAAAGGTGGGGGAGGAAATAAACACAATAACTATCACTAGAGAAAAAGTACTAGGGAAACTAATGGGGCTAAAGGCCAATAAGTCCCCTGGACCTGATGGGTTGCATCCTAGGATATTAAAGGAAGTAGCTACAGAGATAGTGGATGCACTGGTAGTAACCTTCCAAGAATCCTTAGATTCTAGAAAAGTCCCAGAGGATTGGAGAACGGCCAATGTAACATCCTTATTCAAAAGGGGAGGGAGACAAAAAAACGGGTAACTATAGGCCAGCTAGCTTAACACCTGTCAATGGGAAAATGTTAGGCCAGAATCTTCAGCTCGGCGAGCGGAGACAGGGCCCGCTCACCGACACATAAAAGGTGATGTCAGGGGTGCGTCCCGACGTCACCACGCGTCATTCCAATTTTCAGTTCGGCAGGCGGGCACCGGAGTCAGCTGTGCGTCTGCCGAACTGTCAAAGGCCTATTAAGGCCATTTAAAAACTAATTAAACCACTTAATGTAGCTGCCCGTCCAACCTTAGGGTTGGTGGGCAGGCAAAGAGCCCAGGTGGCCTTCGCATTTTTCATGAAACCTCATCCACAAACAGGATGAGGTTTCATGAATGATTTATAAGTGAAATAAAGATTTTCATTAAAATTCATAGGCATGTCCCAGCTCACGTGACACTTTTACATGAGGGGACATGTCCTAAATTTTTTTTTTCTGTATTAAAATTTTTGAAACTGAAACTAATCTCCCTGAGGCAGCTCTGTGGCTCAGGGAGATTTCTGCGCTCTTATGCGCTGGGCCACGCTGGGCGGGCCTTAATTGGCCTGCCCACGTAAAATGGCAGTGGGCAGCTGATCACAGGCAGCGATCGGCTGTGTGCCCACCCGCCCCCACTCCTGCCCAACCCCCCTGATGGGGAGAAAATTCTCCCCTTAGAGTCTATTATAAAGGATGTAATAGCAGAGCATTTAGAAACACATGATCTAATCAAGCAGAGTCAGCATGGTTTCATGAAGGGGAAATTATGCCTAGCAAATTTATTAGAATTCTTTGAGGAGGTAACAAGCAGGATAGATAAAGAAGAACCAGTAATATATTTGGATTTCCAAAAGGTCTTCAATAAGGTACCACACATAAGGCTACTTAATAAGATAAAAGCCCATAGTGTTGGGGATAGTATATTAGCATGGATAGAGGATTGGCTAACTAATAGAAGACAGAGAGTTGGGACAAGGGGGGCAGCCTGTGGAGTGCCACAGGGATCAGTGCTGGGGTCTCAATTATTTACAATATATATTAATGGCTTAGATGAGGAAAGTGAATGTACTATCACCAAGTTTGCGGATGACACAAAAATAGGTGGGAAGGCAAGTGGTGAGGATGACACAAGGAATCTACAGAGGGATATAGACAGCTTAAGTGAGTGGGCAAAAACTTGGCAGATGGAATATAATGTGGGAAAATGTGAGGTTATGCATTTTGGCAGGAAGAATAGAGGAGCTGAATATTATTTAATTGTAGAAAGACTGCAGTAGGCTGCAGCACAGAAGGATTTGGGGGTCCTTATGCATCAATCCCAAAAAGCTAACATACAAGTTCAGCAGGTAATAGGGAAGGCAAAAGGAATGCTGGCCTTTATTTCAAAGTGAATGGAGCACAAAAATAGGGAAGTCTTGCAAAAACTATACAAGGTACTAGTTATACCACACCTAGAATACTGTGATCAATTTTGGTCCCCTTATCTAAAGAAAGATATACTGGCATTGGAGGCAGTCCAGAGAAGGTTCACTAGGTTGATCCAGGGCATGGAGGGATTTTCTTATGAGGAGAGGTTGAGTCAGTTGGGCCTGTACTCATTAGAGTTTAGAAGAATGGGAGTTGACCTTATTGAAACATATAAGATTCTTAGGGTTCTTGACAGGGTAGATACTAAGAGGTTGTTTCCCCTTGTGGGAGAGTTTAGGACCAGAGGACATAACCTCAGAGTAAGAGGGTGCCCATTTAAAACAGAGATGAGGAGGAATTTCTTCTCTCAGAGGGTAGTCAATCTGTGGAATTATTTACCGCAGAGGGCTATAGAGGCTGGATCGTTAAGTATATTCAAGGCTGAGATAGACAGGGTTATGGGGAAAAGGCAGGAAAGTGGAGTTGACAATTACCAAATCAGCCATGGTCTCATTGAATGGTGGAGCAGACTCAATGGGCCGAATGGCCTACTTCTGCTCCTACATCTTATGGTTTTAATGGTAAGATGGAGGAGTCATTGCTCTCCCTTACCTGTAATGATGCTGCATCTTGTTTCTTGTTTGAGGGCCTCCTATTGGTCCTCCAGTTTCTATAGCCCATCCACCATCCTTAATTAAATGACTAGTGCACCCTCTGGCTACTAATTGGCCAATTCAGGGAAAATCACTGCCAGGTGACTGCTCCTGAAACAGTGCAAATATGGAACCCATTTGACCCCAATACTGGGGTCCTGAGACAAAAAACAAAATCCTGCCTCAAGTCTCTTTGGACTTGCACTGTTTCTAGCTTTTCACCATTTAGAGAGTACCGTTTTCTATGTTGAAAGTGGATAACCTTACATTTGCCTATATTGAAATTTATTTGTCACTGTTTTGCCCATTTAATTGATCTATCAATATATCTTTGTAAATTTATGTTTCCATCTCCACCGCCTATCTTTGTGTTGTCAACAAATTTGTATATATGGCTTTCTATTCTTTCATGTAGGTCATTGTCATGAAGGGATTAATGTCTATAATGTTATGGGAAATTATTTTTTAAAATATAGTTTAGTGATTTCTGTGTCAATAGGGAGAATTTTTTCCATGGCAGGCAGGTGGACTGGGCGGGAGCAGGTGGGGACAGACGTGGAGCCAATCGCCGCCCGCGATCGGCTACGTGCCGCCATTTTACACTGGCGGGCCAATTAAGGCCCGCCCAGCGTAACGTGTGGCCGGTAGCGTTCAGCGCTCCCTGTGCGGGTGGGGGAAGGAGGGAGAGTCAGGCCTGCGCTCCTTCGCGCGCATGCAAGCAAAAGAGCGCAGCAATCTCCCTGAGGCACGGAGCAGCCTCGGGGAGATTGAATAGATTACAAAAAATTTAACTAAATGAGGTAAAAATTTATTTAAACATGTCCCCAATGTGACAGTGTCACATGAGCTGGGACATGTTGGTGAATTTTGGCAGTTCTATTTATTTATTTTACAAAAGCTTCAGGAAACCTCATCCCGCCCTTGGACGAGATTTCCTGAAAAACACGAAGGCCGCTTGGGCTCTTCTCCTGCCTGTCAGCCTTAAGGGTTGGACGGGCAGCATTCTTAATGAGGTTAATTACTTTGTTAATGGCCTTAATAGGCCGTTGACATTTCAGTGGGTGTGTAGCCGTCTCCAGCGTGCGGCCGCTGAATGAAATATTGAGATGGCGCGCGATGATGTCAGGATGCACGCCCGATGTCATTTTACGCGTCAGGGTGTTGGGCCCGCCCCACATGCCGATCTGAAGATTCACCGTGGGTGTGTATTTGTGTCTGTATCTTAGTTGGGTTAAAGCCAGCTAGTCTGGGGGCTTTGATGTATAGAAAGAAGTAGGTTTGAAATGATAATTAGATAAACATGGGGAAGTTTAGAAACATTAGCTGCCAAGGGGGCATTTTTATACAAAACATTCAAAAGAATGGATGAAATCTTGCATCTAGCTAGAAGACGCCAAGCAATGTGTTTACTTTTTTCAGCTTATTAATAAAATTGGTGGAATCAAAGGATGCTATTGTTAGAAGAGGTAAAATTAAAAACCTGGTAAATAATGGGAAATTTATATTCAAAGCAAAAGCAAGGCATAAACAGAAAGGAGTTTGTGTAAGGCAGAGGCATTCAAGATCCAGCCAGCCTGTATGCCTGTAACTTTGTCTGCAGGGACCTCATTTTGAATTCATAACTCAAATGTGCTTTGCCTGGTGTCTTTTAAAATCTATGAGTTTTACTGCTGCCTTAGCCAGGGTGTAACTGAGAGTCAGATTAATGAGGGGATTTTTGTAGTTATCATAGTAGTAATTTTGTGGACCTATGTATGTGCTTACAATTTTTCTTGCATTAATAAATGTTTAATTTAGTTTTATAGAAAACCTCTTGAGACTTGGTGGTCTTATCACTACTGAATTCAAAGCCTGCATCTTGAAACATACAAATTGCAAAAATAGGTTATGACAGTTATTTCAAATTTCCCTCTGGGATTTGAGCAACTCAGCCTTTACCATCGGCTGTGTCATAGTAGTCATTAGTAAGTATGGTGAATAGCTGAGGTCCCAACACAAATCCTTGAGGAACACCACTAGTTATAACCTGCTAACTACAGGGCTCAATGTTTCCTACCGCGCTGGGTGGAAACCTAGATGGCCCTGTCCTCATTATGTATGCTTGGCTGAGAGCCCAGACCAATAAAAGCATGAGCTCAGCAGGGATTCTGTTTTTATATGTGTAGTGAATTGTTGACTTTGCTTGATTAACATACAAGTTGCTCTTTCAGTGATCTCTTGTGTCAATGTCTCAATGTTTATTTGGACAAAATTAAGAGGTGTAAAGTGTTTGAAGCCTCTCTATTTGATACTTTAATGGGCTGTCTGACTGACACTTTTATAGGGTTGTAAGAACAACAACTTTTTTTCAAAGGACATTTCTGAATGGGCATTTTTGTTCCTCAGCAGTTCCACACTTGCCATTGTTATTACATAGTGCATACTGGGTGATTAGGCATAGAGTGGGTATGAGTTGGCATTGAGCTGGCCTGGAGGGTATGAGGGGCCATGGGGGGTGACTGGGGGATATGGATTAGACCTTTTGAATTTACCTTTCAAAAAGTTCCCAAATCCAGATTATGGTTCGCCTCTCCTCTGAGGGGTCATGAAACATGAGTCATGGAGAAGCTGGTCAGCCTCCACAAAAATTCAGAGGAGATAGCAAATGCCTCCCCTCACAATGGAGCCGGACTAGTTGGGAGTGCAGGGTGTGGGTTCGCTACCCGCTTCCTTATCCCAGCAAAGATTGCCGGCACTAAGAATGGGGGCAGGAACCCAGTAAAAAATCAAGCCCACAGTATCTGCCCATTATCTCTACTCTCTGTCTCCTGTCATTCGCCAATTTCCTAACCAAGTCAATTTCACGAACTGATGTCCTCCATCAAGGATACAGCTTTAGCTAGTCATCCGTTGTCATCATTCCCAATCCTGAGCCTTATAGTTATTCGGGAGAGTTGTGTATACAAAAACACCCTTGGCTTCCCTTCTTATGTTTTGAGGTTTTAAAAATAACATTTACATCTCTTGATAGCAGGGATCATAAATGTGGCTCTTTATGAAAAATAGATGAAAACATATGGTTTGAAACAATTCCTTTCTAACTTCAACATTGAAAAGGCTTCAGAAGACAGCCTGTTTTTGTAATATTTGGCATAGAGGTTTTGTTATAAATTTATGATGTGGGATCTCCGTAGTAACTTGGCCTGAAGAGGTGGCTACACACAAACCAGAAGAGGCTCAGCAGATCTATAAAGGTTAAGATTGAGAAAAGCCCCACAGGATAGACTGTTTTTCCATATTTTTAACACTTTAGGCTCTTTTGACATGACAAAATCTCCAGTAGAAGTGATGCTGGAATTTAAGCTACTGGATGCAATATTAGACCATAAGACCATAAGACATTGGAACAGAAATTAGGCCATTCGGCCCATCGAGTCTGCTCTGCCATTCAATCATGGCTGATAAGTTTCTCAAACCCATTCTCCCCCCTTCTCCCCGTAACCTTTGATCCCCTTACCAATCAAGAACCTATCTATCTCACTCTTAAACATACTCAATGACCTGGCCTCCACAGCCTTCTGTGGCAATGAATTCCATAGATTCACCACTCTCTGGCTAAAGAAGTTTCTCCTCATCACTGTTCTAAAAGGTCTTCCCTTTACTCTGAGGCTGTGCCCTCGGGTCCTAGTTTCTCCTACTAATGGAAACATCTTCCCCACGTCCAATCTTTCCAGGCCTTTCAGTATTCTGTAAGTTTCAATCAGATCCCCCCTCATCCTTCTAAACTCCACCGAGTATAGACCCAGAGTCCTCAAACGTTCCTCATATGTTAAGCCTTTCATTCCTGGGATCGTTCTCGTGAACCTCCTCTGGACCCTCTCCAGGGCCAGAACATCCTTCCTGAGATACGGGGCCCAAAATTGCTCACAATATTCTAAATGTGGTCTGACCAGAGCCTAATAAAGCCTCAGCAGCACATCCCTGCTTTTATATTCTAGTCCTCTCGAAATAAATGCCAACATTGCATTTGCCTTCCTAACTACCGACTCAACCTGCAAGTTAACCTTAAGAGAATCCTGGACTAGGACTCCCAAGTCCCTTTGCACTCCAGATTTCTGAATTCTCTCCCCATTTAGAAAATAGTCTATGCCTCTATTCTTCCTACCAAAGTGCATGACCTCACACTTCCCCACGTTGTATTCCATCTGCCACTTCTTTGCCCATTCTCCTGTCCAAATCCTTCTGCAGCCTTCCCGCCTCCTCAATACTACCTGTCCCTCCACCTATCTTTGTATCATCTGCAAACTTAGCCAGGATGCCCTCAGTTCCTTCATCTAGATCATTAATGTATAAAGTGAAAAGTTGTGGTCCCAACACTTACCCCTGCGGAACTCCACTAGTCACCGGCCGCCATCCTGAGAAGGACCCCCTTATTCCCACTCTCTGCCTCCTGCCAGACAGCCAACCTTCTATCCATGCTAGTACCTTGCCTCTAACACCATGGGCTCTTATCTTACTGAGCAGCCTCCTGTGCGGCACCTTGTCAAAGGCCTTCTGGAAGTCCAAGTAGATAACAAAGGCTCTCCTTTGTCTAACCTACTCGTTACCTCCTCAAAGAATTCTAACAGATTTGTCAGGCATGACCTCCCCTTGATGAAACCATGCTGACTTTGCCCTATTTTACCATGCACTTCCAAGTATTCTGAAATCTCATCCTTAATAATGGACTCTAAAATCTTACCAACGACAAAGGTCAGGCTAATCGGCCTGTAATTTCCCATCTTTTGCCTCACTCCCTTCTTAAACAGGGGGGTTACATTAGCAATTTTCCAGTCCTCTGGGACCCTCCCTGACTCCAGTGATTCTTGAAAAATCACCACTAACGTCTCCACTATCTCTTCAGCTATCTCCTTCAGAACTCTGGGGTGTAATCCATCTGGTCCAGGTGATTTATCCACCTTTAGACCTTTCAGTTTTCCTAGCACCTTCTCCTTGGTAATGGCCACCATACTCACCTCTGCCCCGACACTCTTGAACTTTGGGGATGTTACTCGTGTCTTCCACCGTGAAGATTGACGCAAAGCACCTATTCAGTTCCTCCACCATTTCTTTGTTCCCCACTACTACTTCTCCGGCGTCATTTTCCAGCGGCCCAATGTCCACTTTTGCCTCTCTCTTACCCTTTATATATCTAAAAAACTCTTGCAATCTTCTTTTATATTACTGGCTAGTTTACCCTCATATTTAATCTTCTCCCTCCTTATTTCTTTTTTAGTTGTCCTCTGTTGGTCATTGTAGGCTTCCCAATCCCCTGGTTTCCCACTGCTCTTCGCCGCATTGTATGCTTTCTCTTTAGCTTTTATGCTGTCCCTGACTTCCCTTGTCAGCCATGATTGCCTCGTCCTCCCTTTAGTATGCTTCTTCTTCCTAGGGATGAATTTTTGCTGTGTCTCCCAAATTACTCCCAGAAACTCCTGCCATTGCTGTTCCACTGTCTTTCCTGCTAGGCTCATCTCCCAGTCAGTTCATGCCTCTGTAGTTGCCTTTATTCAACTGTTAATACCGTTACATCTGATTCCAGCTTTTTCCTCTCAAATTGCAGGGTAAATTCTATCATATTATGGGTACTTCCTCCTAAGGGTTCCTTCACCTTAAGCTCCCTTATCAAATCTGCCTCATTACACATCACTAAATCTAGAATTGTCTGTTCCCTAGTGGGCTCCACCACAAACTGCTCCAAAAAGCCATCTCATAGACATTCCACAAATTCCTTTTCTTGGGATCCACTACCAACCTGATTTTCCCAGTCTACCTGCATATTGAAACCCCCCATGATCACTGTAACCTTGCCTTTCTTACACAACTTTTCTATCTCCTGGTGTATCTTGTGCCCCACATCCTGACTACTGTTCAGAGGCCTGTACATAACTCCCATTATGGTTTTTTAACCTTTGCGGTTCCTCAACTCTACCGACACAGATTCTACAAGATCTGACCCTACATCATTTCTTGCTATCGATTTAATTTCATTTCTTACTAACAAAACAACCCCAGCCCCTCTGCCAACCTGCCTATCTTTTCGATAGGATGTATATCCTTGGATATTTAGCTCCCAGTCTGATCCCCTTGCAGCCATGTCTCCGTAATGCCCACCACATCATACCTGCCAATTTCAATCTGTGCCACAAGCTCATTTACGTTATTTCGTATACTGCGTGCATTCAATTACAACACCTTCAGTCCTGTATTTCCCGTCCCCTTTCTCATTGTCGTTCCTTTATCTGATGTGCTTGAAGTTAGATTCCTAGCCCTTTCCAAACACTCTGTCCTATTTTGTGTTCTGGAGACTTTAATAGCCTCTCCTGGGCTCTCCTTTCTTTTCAGTTTTTTCATAATTTTCCATGCCTGATGGGCATCCACCCCCCCAAACGCTAACCTGCTGCTTTGTTTCCCATTAGTCATATTTCTTGGAGGTTTACCCTTCCCTACCCCCCTACTTTCTAGTTTAAAGTCCTGTTGACCACCCTATTTACCCTTTTCGCTAGAACATTGGTCCCAGATCGGTTCAGGCGGAGACCGTCCCAACGGTACAGATCCCTCCTATTCCAATATTAAAGGCTGATTAACAAATTTGCCACCATAATGAATGGTTTTATTCTGGCAAAATTAAGGAGCTGAAAAAGACTGCGGGTGGTATTTGGTGCAGGCAACGTAGGTCTCACCCACCAGCTGGAGAGCCGACGAGAGCCTGTGTCGCCTCCTTTAGCGAATGGCCCGCCGAATTAAGTGCCCATCAGGCATTTTAGCAGCCAGCAGCAGGTCTTCCCCAGGACTAAGGACCACAGGATGAAAATCCCAGCTGCTGAGAGATGCCTGCTAATCAGAAACTGTCAGCTGTCCATTGCAGGCTGCGCCAGCTGGAAATGCACCCATGGGGAGGCCTAGAATTGCCAAGGGATTAGGCCACAGGTGAGTGAGGACACTATCTCCATATCCCTTTACATCATTGACAGATTTAGAAATCTGTCAATCTCTACTTTCACATACTCAATGACTGAGCTTCCACAACCCTCTGAGGTAGAGAATTCCAAAGATTCACAAGCCTCTGAGTAAAAAAAAATTCTCTTCATCTCAGTCCTAAGTGGCTGCCCTCTTATTGTGAAATTGTGTCCC
The DNA here is from genome assembly GCF_964194155.1 of Cetorhinus maximus. Taxonomy (NCBI): domain Eukaryota; kingdom Metazoa; phylum Chordata; class Chondrichthyes; order Lamniformes; family Cetorhinidae; genus Cetorhinus; species Cetorhinus maximus. The sequence continues at coordinate 70,867,703 of NC_135899.1, forward strand.
CTATATCTAGACTCCCCCACCAGGGGAAACATCATACCTGCATCTACCCTGTCTATCCATTTAAGTATTTTGTAGGTTTCAATGAGATCACTTCTCATTCTTTGAAACTCTAGAGAATACAGGCTCAGTTTTCCCAAACTCTCTTCATAGGACAGTCCCACCTTCCCAGGAACAAGTCTGGTGAACCTCCACTGCATTCCCTCAATGGCAAGAATATCCTTTCTGAGGTATGGGGACAAAAACTGCACACAGTACTCCAGTGCTATCTAACCAAGGTTCTACATAATTTAAGCAAGACTTCACTACCCCTGTATCAAACCCTCTTGCGATAAAGGCCAACATACCAGTAGCCTCCCTAATTACCTGCTGCACCTGCATGTTAGCCTTCAGCAACTAATTTATTTATGAGGACACCCTGGTCCTTTTATACATTGACATTTTCTAATCTCTTACCATTTAAGAAATGCTCTGCGCATCTGTTCCTCCTGCCAAAGTGGATAATCTCATATTTTTCCATGTTATATTCCATCTGCCATGTTCTTGCCCAATCACTAAGTCCGTCCAAATCCTCTTGAAGCTGCTTTGCATCTTCCTCACAGCACATCTTCTCATCTCGCTTTGTGTCATCTGCGAACTTTGAAATATTACATTTGGTCCCCACATCCAAATCATTGATATATGCTGTGAACAGCTGGAGCCTGAGTACTGATCCTTGTGGTACCCCACTAGTCACAACCTTCCAACGTGAGAATGACCTGTTTATTCCTACTCTCTGGGGAGAATTTTCTCCCCATCGGAGGGGTTGTGTGGGAGTGGGCAGGGGCGGGCACGGACCCAATTGACGCCCTTGATCGGGTCCGTGCCGCCATTTTATGTAGGCGGGCCAATTAAGACCCGCCCAGCACACCCGGAAGTGGGCGGGGGGAGGGTTCCCTGAGTCGGGAATGCACTCTTTTGCTTATGTGCGCGAAAGAGCGCAGAAATCTCCCTGAGGCGCCGAAGTTCCTTGGAGATTATTTTTGAGTTTGAAAAATTTTAATGAAGGAAAAAATTTTTTAAGACATGTCCCCTCATGTGACAGTGTCTCATGAGCTGGGACATGTCAATGAACTGTAATGAAAAACTTTATTTAATTTATAAACCCTTCATGAAACCTCATCCCGCCCATGGATGAGGTTCCATATAAAATGCGAAGGCCGCCTGGACTCTTCACCTGCCCGCCAACCTTAAGATTGGACAGGCAGCTTTCTCAATAGGTTTAATTAGTTAATTAATGGCCTTAACAGGCCTTTGACAGTTCGGCAGGCGCACAGCCAAGTCGGCTGCGCACCTGCCGAATTGAAAATCTAAGTGACGCGCAGTGACGTCGGGACGCAGCCACCCCCGCTTACCGAGCCAAAAATTCTTTCCTCTGTTTTTTGCCTGTTAACCAATCCTTAATCCAGTATATCATCTCCTATCCCATACGCTTTAATTTTGCTAACCAACAGACTCCAACAGGTTTGTCAAACATGATTTCTCTTTCATAAATCAATGTTGACTGTGCCCAATCAGATCATTATTATCCAAGAGTCCATTTATCACATCCTTTAAATTGGATTCTAACATTTTCCCTACCACTGGTGTAAGGATAACAGGTCTGTAGTTCATTGTTTTCTCTTAAATAGTGGAGTGTCATTTGTGACCTTCCAATCTGCAGGAACTATTCCAGAATCTATATAATTTTGGAAGATGATCACCAGTGCATCCACTACCTCCATTGCTACCTCTTTCAACACTCTGGGATGTAGAATATCAGGCCCTGGAAACTTATCAACTTTCAGTCCCATTAATTTCTCCAATACAACCTTCTTACTAAATATAATTTCCTTCAATCCCTAATTCTCCATAGGCCCTTGGATCTCTAATTCTTGTATCTTCCTCAGTGAAGACAGACACAAAGTAATCATTTAGCTTCTCTGCCATTTCTCTATTCCCCAACATAAATTCTCCTGACTCTGCCTGCTATGGACTGCCATTTGTCTTAGCCAAACATTTCCTTTTTAGATATCTATAGGAGTTTTTACTGTCTATTTTTATGTTTTTTGTTAGTTTACATTCATATTCTATTTTCCCTTTCTTTATCAGTTTCTTGGTCCTCCTTTGTTGTATTCTAAAATCCTTCCAATACTCAGGTTCACTGCTATTTCTGGCAATTTTATAGGCCTTTTCTTTTAACCTTATACAATCCTTAACTTCTTTTGTTAGCCACAGTTGACTGACTTTTCATTTTGGGTTTTTGTGCCTTAAAGGAATGTATAATTGCTGGAGGTCTCCCTTTACATTTTAGAGAAGGAGGCTTGTGTTTGCAGTATATTGCTTTAAAATGGCCCCACCTCCGGCATGCACGACACCTCATGTATGGCAAGACATCCTTCGCACCTATGGGGTTTTTTGGCCCCATAACGGGAGCACTGTATAATGGCGATGACTGCCCTCTCTTCAGTTTGGGTCTGCTTTTTAGTAGGTGAGCTGGTACCTCTATTGTTTACAAACTGGACTGGGTCAGTAGCCTGGCTCCACAAAGATTCTCCATCACCCTGGATTAAAACTCAGTTTTGTTTCTGTAGCTTAGCCTGTCTTGCTATTTGAACTGTCTTGGATAAGGTTGGCTCTTCTCTGGACTGCAGAAAGCCAGATAAGACTTCATCAAGGACAACAACTACATCGCACCCTCGGATAAGTTCCTCTTTTAGAGCTCCATACTCCCAACTATCAGCCAAACAATACAAGTCATTAATGAAAGAATCAATACTTTCTCCAGATTCCTAAGACCACCTGTTAAACCTTGCCTGGTCTATAAAAATGTTCCTCCAATGACAAAAAATACGAATCAAAGGCCTTAATAACCACTTCGTAGGTTGCTTTGTCCTCATTAACACCCCGCCTTAGTAAAATGTTGTCTGCACTGTTGCCAACAGAACAGAGGAGTGTACTAATCTGCTCTTTAACAGGGTTCTGTGCTAACCCTGAAGCGGTCCTATACCTGTGGAATCTGCGATGTCAGTTTTTCCTGTGTGCCAGTCTCTGGTAACAACAGCACCACCCCAGGGATGAATCTCCTGAAAATGTTCCCTCATCTCAGTCCTTAGGGGTGTTCCTGGTCTCATTCCCTCATTTCTCCACAAAATACAGCTACAGTAAAGGGCCCAATAGTTTCAGAAACTCAAATCTGTATTCCGTTACACATCAATCCTCCAGCAGGCTGTACTCTTCAATCGTCAATTCTAGTGCAATATTCCAAATAATGGTGGCTCTTGGAAAAACTTTACAATAATGAATTGTTTTTAAATTTGCTTCCTCAGTTTGCTTTCCTATTTGAAATGATTGAGATTTTGCTCATGTTGCCTTGCATGCTGAGCAGCAGGAACATTGCTGTGTTTATTTTAATGTCATTGTGTTTCCGTTGAACAGACTGCTGCCACATGTCTTTTGTACATTCTTTATGTATTAATGTCAGAGCTGTAATTGAGGACAGGCAGGACAGGACCACAGAGTTCTTCAATTAGCTAGCAGCTTTGAATTACAGCCAACTACTGTAAGCTTGATTATACTCATTTTGGATGATATTTTCAAAGTAAATGTTTTGTCACTGTTTTCCCCTTCAAATGTTTCCCAACAACTGTGGGTTCGAGTGGGGCCTGAAGTGGTTTAGTGGAAGCCCAAGCAAACTCACCTGCAAGCTAAAGCCAGCCCAGTAGGCTTCAAACTGACATTGTACACAAAAGTAAAACACTGCGGATGCTGGAAACCTGAAACAAAAACAAAAATAGCTGGAAAAACTCAGCAGGTCTGACAGTATCTGCAGAGAGGAACACAGTTAACGTTTTGAGTCCATATGACTATTCATCAGAACTAAGAAATATAGAAAATTGTACACATATTGTTCTTTTAATGCTATCCATAACTATGTATTTACATTTTTTAACACAATTGGCTGTGGGAATAAAACCAGCAGCAAGGTTACTGGTGGCATATGCAGCTTACTTTTTTGTACTGCTGCCTCAGGCTCCACTCTGTAGCGAATAGTCATTGGAGATCAGCGTATTCCAAATTTCTTCAGTTGGAAAAGGAAGACAGCTATTTGACTTATCGTTCCTCTGTGTTGCTAGGCAAATATAAATGGACAACAATACCCAGTAATGTACCAAGAACTGATGATAGACAGATTGATCTAAAAGTTCAATTCCTCAGATAATCAGGAATCTTCATGTGCTGGCAACACTGGCATCAATTCTTCACTTTTAATCAGAGTTTTGGCTATAGTTTAAGCCAAAATCTTGGTTTGGCATCTTGTAACAAGTGACAGCCTCTGATGAGGGTACCTTCAGTCAGACCTGACTGTCCCCAGTCAAGCTTTAATCGGTATCATTTAGTCACCTCACCAAAAAAATATTTTTAAATCGTATGATAAAATTCTCAATAATTTACCATTCCAGAGCTGTAGAGATTCAGGTTTGGAAATTCTGTGGGCCTTGCTCTGCCAGTGTATCTACGGCAGAGTCGGACTTCTGAAATGGAGGGAGCTGATCCCGTCAGAAATTCCAGGTCTGCTAATTTGAATATTGCTGGCAAGAAAACCCACCAGCAGGGGACCAATTATACTGGAAAACCCCCATAAAATTCAAGTGGGTGAGGCAAGGGTGTAACTTCATTATTTAAAGAGCTGCATGCTGTTAAAGGCCTAAGCAGACTCTTAGAAGAAAAAGTGAAATGGACATGATGCTATAGAAGAAAAAATGGCGAGTTTCAGGCTTCTATGAAGCTTAGGTGGAAGTGCTGCTGGCAGAAATTAGAATAAGAAGGGTGTACAAGGGAAGAAACCATTACATCCAGCAGAAGGTGGCTGTGGCTGTGAGTGGCACCTCCATAACCTCCAGATTCCATTTGCAATGTTAGAAAGCATTTAACAACCTCACAATGCCAGCAAAGGTGATTGTATTTCTGGATGAATAACAGCAGGTAACTGAATCACAGAGAAGTGCATGGATAGCCCCTGGAATTATTAAGTATTGTAAAGTATTGTCCCTTAGGGTATCACCCTTTAGGGTTCCTGGTAGCAGAAGCAAAGTCACTTTGCAGCATTTGGTTGTTGGAGGTCAACCATCTCAATTCCAGGACATCACTGCAGGAGTTCCTCAGGGCAGTGTCATAGACCCAACCATCTTCAGCTACTTCATCAATGACCTTCCTTCCATCATTAGGTCAGAAGTGAGGATATTTGCTGATGATTGCACAATGTTCAGCACCATTTGCAACTCCTCAGAGACTAAAGCAGTCCATGTCCAAATGCAGCAAGACCTGGACAACATCCTGGGGGTTACCATTGACCAGAATCTGACCTAGACTAGCTATATAAATACTGTGGCTACAAGAGCAAGTAGAGGCTAGGAATCCTGCAGCAAGTAACTCACCTCCTAACTCCCCAAAGCTTGTCACCATCTACAAGGCACAAGTCAGAAGTCTGATGGAATACTCTCCACTTGCTTGGATAAGTGCAGCTCCAACAACACTCAAGAAGCTTGACACCATCCAGGACAAAGCAGCCCTCTTGATTCGCATCCCTTCCACAAACATTCACTCTCTCCACCACCAACAAATAGCAGCAACAGTGTGTACTATCTACAAGATGCACTGCAGAAACACAACAAGGCTCCTTAGACAGCACTTTCCAAACCCACAATCGCTACCATCTAGAAGGACAAGGGCAGCAGGTACATGGGATTACCACCACCTGGAAGTTCCCCTCCAAGCCTTTCACCATCCTCACTTGGAAATATATCGCTTTTCCTTCACTGTTGCCGGGACAAAATCCTGGAACTCCCTCGCTACCCACACCAGAGGGACCGCAGTGGTTCAAGAAAGCAGCTCACCACCGCCTTCTCAAGAGCAATTAAGGATGGGCAATAAATGTTGGCCTAGCCGGCAAAGTCCACATCCTGTAAATGAATTTTTAAAAATTAATGAAGCTAGCTAAGTAACAGATACAGTGGAGAAGATTGCTGAAGAGCATGGCCTTACAGTCTGGCTACACTGGCCCATCTTTCTATTCACCCTGCCCCTTGCGCTCAACGTTCCAGAGACTCCTTTTTGAGGACATACAGATTATGTGGATGAAAAGCTGGCGCGTGGTGAGACAGAGAGCACAAGGAAGTCAGAGCTGCTGATCCAGAAACGGAAGTGGAGCTGAATGTAGTCAATCAGCCTTTGGCTGCAGAGAAAATGAATAATGATCTCACAAACCCACTCAAAGGCCACATAGAGAGTGATGCTAGCAGAATATCTAACACACAAAGGTTCTGCCTAGTCTATGATATATGGCAAATGGCTGCGATAACGGTGAAGCACACTGTTCAGCTGTACGCTAATGTCTGTGAGGAGCCCAACTCATTGCAGGGCAATTTACAGAATGTGGTAGCAGCAGGAATCTCTACCAAGCTTCCCCCTCTTTCTTGAGAGACCCAGGAAAGTCAGTTTATTCAATGTGGAGACAGTGAATAAAGGACTTCAGGCCTGAGGATTACTAGTTTTTAAGGCCCTCTGTTGTTTTGATGATTACCACAGAGCATTAAATCAAGTTGCAATTTATAAACTACAACATCGCATCCAAAATAACAATTGAAACTAACAAAACACAGTTCCCTTCTATTGACCAACCTACAAAAAGGACATGCATTTATATAGCACCTTCATAATCACAGGACTCCTCAATGTGCTTCAATGTGATTAACATCTCCTCTGAAAGATGCCACCTCCAATGGTGTCACATTCCCTCAGTACCGTACTGGGGTGTTAGCCTTGATTTTTGTGCCCGAGTCCTGGGGCAGAATTGAATGCCCTCCCCAGTGGTGAGTTTGGTGGTGGAGCCATTTAATCAGGTGGCAGATGGGGACCCTGCTGACTTCCCGCCTCTACCCCATTAAATCAGTGCTGAGAAGACCGATGGAAGGCCCACCTATTGAGGCCCTTAAGTGGGCAATTCATGCTCACTTAAGGGCCTCATCCACCACTGCTGGGATTAGCTTAGCAGTGGACAGGGAGGCTCACCATGCAGGGAGCACAATGAGCAAACCCTAGGGGGTTTGGCCGGCAGCTCTCGCTGGGTGGGACTTCCACCCACAGGGTCCTTGATCCCAAGGAAGGCCTGTTGTGGCCCAGTTAAGTCTGGTACTTAATGCATGGTTTTTCACTTAAAGAGGTGACCAGGGCTCTCGCCAGCTCTCCAGCTGGCGCACAAGACCCACCTCATCTCCATGAAATACCACCCTGGAGTGGGACGCAGAATTCAGAGTGTAACTTAACCACGGCTGACACTTACAAGTGCCACGACCCAAACCTATCCAACTGCACCCAAACTATGCCAAGGCGGCTTTGGCAGCCAGCCTATGAGTCGCAGATACTATGACTTCCAGTGAAACGTAGTGAGCTGAGACAAAGTGATATGGAATATCATCAGGATGTAAAAGTTGTGAACTGCTTCGTGATAATATCTTGGATGTTTTACAAGCGGTGCTCGTACCTTATAGGAACCTAATTTTGTGCACAGCAGTCATCTTTGCTTTTCAAAAAGAGATAATATAATTAACTAAAAAATTATTTCAGCTGTGTGATGAATAATCTGATTTAACAGGATTAGTATCTGTATTTTTCAGTTTTCCCATTTAGTTGAAATCCAAGCCCATCCAAGAACTAATTTTTTGTCCTAACGAGATTGATCTTTGCTATCAGCAGTTTCTCATTTTCTACAGAGCAAGGCGGTAACCAGGTTAATTTTTCTTTAAGTACATTACTCTGCCTTCTTTTCCTTTCCTTTGCAATGATTATGTGTCTAAACTGAAGGATTGTAATTGCTTGTAAATAAGACAATCATATCCAGTGATTTAAGCAGGTACTAAAGACTTTGCTCTACAGGCTTTCACAAATGGAGCAATTGTCAGCCATTATTTTTGTTTTAAATACCTAACCCTTAGGTTTCTTTAGACACCAACCCTTTTCAGACCAATATTTCACCCAGAGTCAAGGTAATCAGGACATATTGAGCTTTTTGATCACACAGCCCATTTAAAGCAGGGGTGTCACATTTAGGCTAAAGAAACTTGAATCATGTGAGTAACTATTTGAAGGAATAATGGCTCAAGCCTCTGCTGAGGAGATTTAAAAGAAAAATGTAAGACTTGCATTTATAAAGCACCTTTCATGACCCCAGGACATCTGAAAGTGCTTTACAGCCAATGAAAGTTAAGTGTAGTGAGCTCTGAAGCTCATATGGACTCGAAACAGTAACTCTCTTTACAGATGCTGCCAGACCTGCTGAGCTTTTCCAGCAGTTTTTGATTTTATTCAAGTGTAGTCATTGCTGTGATGTAGGATTACCAAAGCTTCAGACTGAGGCTTGTTGTAACTTAACTTGCTACCAGATAAACAACAATGTCTTTTAATCTCAAGAGTTGATGTAGCACTACTGATCACCACAGATGTCCTGTACTGGGATAAAGTAGATGAGCCAATGGAGAAGCGAAGCCTGCCCCCATTTACGAGATCTTTTTAAAAAGTTCCCCTCAACTTTTTTGAACACTTCTGCAATATCCAAGAACAGTAACAAAGGAGGACCAGGAGCTTTAGTTGTATTTCGATATGACTGTGAATTGCAATAGATTACTTATATGTTCACCATAGCAGGAGTGATGGGCAAAATATAGGATGAGTTCACGATGTCTGAATGTTGGCACTAACAGTGGGCATTGTTTCATTTCCTTAGTGGAGAGTTTTCTGTTAAAGGTAACTCATTCCTTGCACATGGGATTTACAAGAAGGTGTAAATTCAGGAATGTTGCACTGGCTTTATCTACTCTCTATATAATAGCCATGACTTAAGCCATCATACCATTTCAGTAACCATTCTAGCTGTAGATAGTCTCTCAGAGTATATTACTGCATCCACTGACTCTGCTAATCCCACTTTAACCAGAAGATTTAATTACTGGGGAGCACATCCACACAGACAGCTCCAAGTTGCTTTTAATTGTGGGTACACTGAATGCACACTGACCATCTTAAGAGCTTATGTTATCTCCGACTGATGAGCGTGCTGGTCTCTTTATTTGGTGGTCAGTTCTAAGAAAAATTGGTTCAATTTAAAGATCAAAACCTAGAAAATAGCAATAGCTGTGAAATGATGGTCTGAAATACTAAAATCAAAAATTCTTCTCCCCTCAATATTAACAGAGACATTAACTCATTCAAGAAATATTTGGGTTAACGCTTTCACTTAAATGCCTGAGACGAATTTCAGACCAACGCTCATAGGGATCACACATTAGCATCCCATGGTATAATTTCAGAAACAATGTCACTTACATGATGAAATAATGAAACTACCGGATTAAGTGGGATTTTACATGTCACAGGTTACATCATAATCATAGAATGGTTAAACAGAAGGAGGCCACTCAGCCCATTGTACCTGTGCCGGCTCCCTGCAAGAGCAACAAAAGTCCAATTTTGTTTCAATTTTAATGTACATCAAAAATAAGAAATTCATTTGTTAAATATTCCAAAAATAAACTCAGCGCCTGTTAACATGGTATCAATTTGTGTAACTGTACGATATTTACTTTAATGCAGACCAGTTTAGTTTGATCCTACTACAATTGCTAAAGGCTAATTCATCACCTGGTTAGATACCCTTTTGATTCGAAATGTATTTTTTATATGTCTTTTTTAAATGATATGCTGGTTACATAGTTTCACCTTCACAGTAACAGTAAGTGAAGTGTCCCCTACATCATAAATACCCACAATTTCCATGCAGATAGCTGAGCTGCCAGAACATGCAAACAAGCTTTGAAGCTTCAGGCAACTGAATTGGAAAATGGATCAGTTTTATGGACATAGAAGTGATTTTGGCAAAATGTTTCAATTTGGAGAAGTTGTCAGAAGCAGATCGGAAACAAAAGATTCCCTTCTGCAAAGGTTTTTAAGTGTTAATTTCATCCATAAAAGTTGGATTTACATTTTTCTTCAGGTGCACTATTGTAATTAGTGAAATTCAACACACCAATGCTAACAATGTGAAAGATAGAAAAATAGTCTGATTAACTGCTTCAGTTTCTGCTGGGGAAGCAGACTATTTCTTAATAGTATAAAGTATGGCGATGATTTTCACTGCTTTCATCTGGCATTAATGGGGCAGTTAGGTCTCAAAATGAGCTCAGTATCCTTACCATCCAGTTAATACCAGTGACACAGGCAGCTCCATTTCAAAAATGAACTACTGCCAGGTATCCACAGCAGTTGCTGCCTATTTCAGACAATAGACCCCTTATAATATCAAATCAGGGTCCTGTGATATTTTTAGTTGGAACAGCTGGGAGCCTATGCCACGCAGTTTTCAATCAGTTCTACAAGCAATGGAACCGAAGAAGCCCACCAAAGGCAATTATCAATTTATTTTTGTTCCTCCAGGACCATTAAAAATGCTCTTGATCACTACCACCCCAGGACCCCCAACCTCCATCATTGTGATCCCCTGCCTCCCAGCACAATGCACCTTCCTTCTGCCCGTTCTTGAGACCTCAATCTAGCAATTTGCATTGTGACTACATTATAACAGTCACTCCAAAAATAATTCATGGGCTATGAAACACTTTGGTGCTCCCTGAGGATGTGAAAGAAGATACCTAAGTACAAAGTATCTTTCTTATCAGGTAATTACAAAAAGAAGTTGAGAAGAGCGGTTGGCATGTGATCTGAACCCTCAGATGTACAACGTTTTTAAATGCATGCCAACTTAGGCTGCTCTCTACCCTATGTTCAGATACAGTTGGGGTTCTTAGGAGAGAAGCATTTTGATGTTTTTCTTTTAAGTGGTAGTGAGAATCACAGTGGACAGTGCTAATAGGTAGCAGATTCAGGTTTACTTCAAAATGAAGGAATAAATTTTCATGCTATTAGGACATTTAAATTTAAGGACTAGGAAAATGGACATTTGATTAAATCCAGAATGTTTTATATCAGTTGCTTGAGGACTGATTATTTAAGTGCATAATCACTCTAAATCTGTCTAAGCAATTCCAAATGAGTTTAGATCACTGAGCATGGTAGCAATGATCTCAAATGCCACATCTGGTAACATAAATCTAGGAATATGTTCATGTGTACATGATATAATATGCATGATATAACATGCATGATATAACGTGCATGATGTAAAGTGCATGATATAACATGCATGATATAATGTGCTTGAAGTGCATGATATACTGTGCTTGATATAATGTGCATTCTCACAAATGCTAGGTATCGCTCTTGGGTTTCTGAAAATCTCATTAATGTGGGTACTTGAAAAGCTGATCTCATCTTTGGCTTCATCTACTTTTCATTTTTTATAATCCACTAAACGAACTACGCCAATGTGTTTTATAGCACTGGAAAATGTCAATGAGTATCAGAACAGCATAATGTAGTGAGGGTTTCGCTGATAATATCTATTATTGCAACCAAAGTTAGACGAATAATGATTGAATTTCACAACTGCTATTAAGTGTGTTAACTTAGAAACCCACTATTGATATTAGATAAAAATTCCTTATGGATATATTCAGGATTCACCTTATAGGGTACGGACTAGGAGCAGCATGGACATCGATCCCTGCAATCTAAAGCCTCGGGTGTTGAAAGATTAAGTCGCAATGCTAAACATTTCAGTAGGAAAATTCCTTTTTGTGCATTCAGATATCTACTGAAGTCCCACCCCACCATCAACAGTTTTGGTTACTACATAAATGCTATGAATGGATTCTGTTGCTACTCTCACCTGATGCCAAATGAAGATGGCATTGTTTAATTAGCAAATTAAATACTGGTAGGCATTCATCCAAATTTTAATCACACTGGCAGATGACTAAGGGAGTGAAACACACACACCCAATTTATAATGGACAGCCAGTAGAGCTCCAAATTTAATCCCAGGTCTGACCATGATCCGATCGAAAACTTCATACAAAACAGGGCTCGTGCATGATCTAGACATGCTGGTATAACCTAGAGAACATTTGTGCTGTGATGTATAAAATGACAGAATTGTGAAATTTCCTGGCTGCAGCAAGTTTAAAGGTATATTTGTCTGGTGCTGTATTGGGAAAATGTTATACTTCTTTTAATTTCATATAAAGCTAGATTAAACAGAGTTTACAATAGTGCTGTGACATTATAAACTGGTCTGTGGTATCCCATGTAATGATGTATGCAACTCACCAGGGTCAACAAGGCAAGAGCACAGCAGGGATTGATGGGGCTGTGAAACTGACAGGCTGGAAAACCTTTAAATACCGAATTATGACAGCTGCTTCCTTGCCTAGGTGAATGGATTTTGCTCACAGGATTTGTTCTAAGACTGTGCTTTCACTGCTTTGGAGATGATTTCCATCATTTCTGCTACCTTGAATGTTTTTGACTTTGATCTGCACTTCCCTGCTTGTCAGCCTTCCCATGCAGCACGCAGCATCTTATGCAGCTTTACCTCAGAACTCTGGCGAGGAACAAGAGGAGCAGCACCAGCAACACCAGGAGGAACAGCAGCTCCTTTCTCCTCCGCCACTCCACAGGACAGAGGGAATGAAGATGGAGCACCAGCCCGGAGGTAATACACCAACAAGGATATATAGGCAGAGGGTCAGCTTTCTAAGCAAAACACAGAAACAGTGTGTCAGACTTTCTTAGCAGGTCTTTGTTGACACCTTCAGCTTCTTGGAACAAGACCTCTTTCCAAGGACAGTACGCATTATCAAGGTCACCCAAACACTCAATTTCTTCACCTTCAGCTTCTTCCAGGATCTGCTGATGCCATCTACAGGATGCTGTGCACAAGTGTATTTCTCAGGTGACCAATGCCATGTTTGCCGGGGCCACCACTTACATCCAATTTGTTACTGGTGAGGCCAGTCAGAACAAGACGGCCCTCAGAGTTACTGCAACGGTTGGATTATCACTGGTTCTAGGAGTCATAGGCTGCACCCATGTGGCAATCAAAGCTCCCTCTGATCAACCAGCAGTATTGGTCTATGAAAGGGATTCCACTTCATCAATGTTCACCTAGTATGCAACCACCTAGTATGCAACCACTAGAAGGTTTTCATTCATGTCTTTGCAGGATATCCTGGAAGGAGCCATGATGCCTTTATTCTGCACCAGTCATGCTTCCCATTGAATTTTGCACCTCCAAGCAAAATCGGTTAATGGTTCCTTGGGGACAAGGGACCCTCTAGGGACATGGCTGATGGCACCTGTAAGGAACCCTACAACTAGCAAGTATGAAAGATACAACCAGAGTCACATGAACACAAGACAGATCATAAAATCATAAAGCAGTCATTGGGGTGTTGATGAAGTAATTCAGGTGCCTGGACAGACCTGGGGTGCCCTTCAGAATGCACTAGCCAGAGTAGCCTGAATATTAATGATCTGCTACATCTCTCACAGCATAACACTGCAGAGAGGACTGAAGCTGCAGGAGGAGGAAGGTGACAACTGCTCTGCATCTTCTTCAGAGAAGGAGAAGGGAGGAGAGGAGTAGCAGAAGAAAGAGCCTGATGTGGCAAAGGTTCCTGCAGCTGCTCACCTGGTTGTCAGAGATACTCACGGCAAACTCATACAGGTAGAATTCATCTAACCTAAGGCTGTGAAGTCATATGGCACACCAATGCTGAACCCACTGGGCATCCTCACCCCCCCACCTCCTCTCAACAAAGCATTCCAACAGTTAATAATCTTTCCATCTGATTGACTCCTATTGCTCATCTTCTATTCACACCATTTTCCTCAAGGCCGACGTTCACTTGGCATGCAAGAGGCAACAATGGAGAAGATTGCACAATGGAGACTTGAAATGAAGCTGTGGTTCATTAACATTAGTTGACACACAGTGACAGACTTATAGACACCCAAGTTATTCCCATTGTGAAGGTACAAAATCTTTTTCTTCTTTTTTCTAATACATCTATGTTGTGCTACCCCTGTAGCTTCAGCAGAGTTAGTGGCAGGCCGCTCTATTCCCTGCATTGAGAGCTGAGGTGCACTTGGCAAACATCTTCCGGCATTTTGGAGCCCTCTGCAGGGGCAGAGGGGCCACCTGGACAGGAGTCAGCATGTAAGGTTCTGATCGGAGCAAGAGTAGACTGAGTGTGCAGGCCTTTGGGAGAGGACCAGCGTGCATTTGGTCCCCTGCTGCATATGATGCTCCATGCAGGTGACCACTCTTTCCATGGTGGTGGACATCAACACAAAGGCCACAGATATCATGCTAGAGATGGACACCTTCAATCTCTCTCCAGTAGTGCACAGTCCGTCTGGAAATGCTGACAGAGCCTCACACATTTTCAGACGCTGTTCCAGAATAGTTCTCTTCCTGCATAACACCCCACCACCCACCCCAACTCCCTCACCCCCACATTCCTGCCTCTGCCCCCACAAAAAAGCTCAATATCTGTGTTCGGCTGGGCAGAGCTTAGAGCGTCCTCCGGTGGTGGCTCTCCACTACTGTCACAGTCTCCAATACCTGCTCCTGCTCACTTGTGATGTGCGGCTCATTGTGTGACAACATAGCTATCTGCCTTGGAGGCCCCACTGAGGCATGTGTAACTGTACTGATGGAGGGTGCACAGGAATCGTGTTTGATGGTGCTTCCTCAGAATGCGTAATCTCCTCTGAGGACTCCTTGGCCTCATCCTGCATCAGCTTCTGCATCATGCTTGAAGAACCTCTGGGAGATAAGACCATAAAACCATAAGACATAGGAGCAGAAATTAGGCCATTCGGCCCATCGAGTCTGCTCCACCATTCAATCATGGCTGATAAGTTTCTCAAACCCATTCTCCCGCCCTCTCCCCCTAACCTTTGATCCCCTTACCAATCAAGAACCTATCTATCTCACTCTTAAATACATGCAATGACCTGGCCTCCACAGCCTTCTGTGGCAATGAATTCCATAGATTCACCACTCACTGGCTAAAGAAGTTTCTCCTCATCTCTGTTCTAAAAGGTCTTCCCTTTACTCTGAGGCTGTGCTCTCGGGTACTAGTCTCTCCTACTAATGGAAACATCTTCCCCACATTCACTCTTTCCAGGCCTTTCAGTATTCTGTAAGTTTCAATCAGATCCCCCCTCATCCTTCTAAACTCCATCGAGTATGGACCCAGAGTCCTCAAACGTTCCTCATATGTTAAGCCTTTCATTCTTGGGATTGTTCTCGTGAACCTCCTCTGGACCCTCTCCAGGGCCAGCACATCCTTCCTGAGATACGAGGCCCAAAATTGCTCACGATATTCTAAATGTGGTCTGACCAGAGCCTAATAAAGCCTCAGCAGCACATCCCTGCTTTTATATTCTAGTCCTCTCGAAATAAATGCCAACATTGCATTTGCCTTCCTAACTACCGACTCAACCTGCAAGTTAACCTTAAGAGAATCCTGGACTAGGACTCCCAAGTCCCTTTGCACTCCAGCTTTCTGAATTCTCTCCCCATTTAGAAAATAGTCTATGCCTCTATTCTTCCTACCAAAGTGCATGACCTCACAATCCCCCACGTTGTATTACATCTGCCACTTCTTCGCCCATTCTCCTGTCCAAATCCTTCTGCAGCCTCCCCGCCTCCTCAATACTACCTGTCCCTCCACCTATCGTTGTATCATCTGAAAACTTAGCCAGGATGCCCTCAGTTCCTTCATCTAGATCATTAATGTATAAAGTGAAAAGTTGTGGTCCCAACACTGATCCCTGCGGAACTCCACTATAAAGTGAAATCCTCCATGATCACTGTAACCTTGCCTTTCTTACACGCCTTTTCTATCTCTTGGTGTATCTTGTGCCCCACATCCTGACTACTGTTCGGAGGCCTGTACATAACTCCCATTATGGTTATTTTACCTTTGCGGTTCCTCAACTCTACCCACACAGATTCTACATCATCTGACCCTACGTCATTTCTTGCTATCGGTTTAATTTCATTTCTTACTAACAAAGCAACCCCACTCCCTCTGCCAACCTGCCTATCTTTTCGATAGGATGTATATCCTTGGATATTTAGCTCCCAGTCCTGATCCCCTTGCAGCCATGTCTCCGTGATGCCCACCACATCATAGCTGCCAATTTCAATCTGCGCCACAAGCTCATTTACGTTATTTTGTATACTGCGTGCATTCAGATACAACACCTTCAGTCTGGTATTTCCCATCCCCTTTCTCATTGTCGTCCCTTTATCTGATGTGCTTGAAGTTAGATTCCTAGCCCTTTCCAAACACTCTGTCCTATTTTGTGTTCTGGAGACTTTAATAGCCTCTCCTGGGCTCTCCTTTCTTTTCAGTTTTTTCATAATTTTCCATGAAGTTGAATCCACCGCCCCCCCTCCTCCGCCCCCCACATGCTAACCTGCTACTTTGTTTCCCATTAGTCATACTTCTTGGAGTTTTACCTTTCCCTCCCCCCACTTTCTAGTTTAAAGATGAAAGACATGAATTAGAAAGGGGAAAGGGTTCAAAGTCTTTACTGTGCAGTTGATCATATTTTAGTTACTGGTGACATTAATTCAATATGAGTGAGTGTTGTGTGTTATGGGGCAGTGTGATCTCTAATTCTGTCAGCAGGCATTTGGGAAACCCCCATCTCCGCATCTCTCATGGCTATGAACTCCGGTACTCTGCTGATCTCTGTCACAATTCCACAGCAGCTAGGGTGGCTATTACTGGTGGACCAACCCTGGTCCTCTGCCTCTCCCTCAAGTTCTGCATTTTCTTCTGCAAAGGAGAGAAAGCAGAGACTTGTGACTGTTGAAATGGAATGTTTTTGAGCGGCTGGAAAGAGATTTGTGGATTGTGACTGTGAGGGATGGGTCTGAGATGACAAGATGAAGTTGAGTGTCAATGGCGGCTATTTAAATGTGGATGTTAGGAGGTGCCTCCCATGAAGTAACTGATGATTTTTCAGCATGCATACGGTGAACACCCATTGCACTGTTATATATCTCAATCAAAATTTTACTATTAAATCCCTGTCACGGATATTTCAGCCCCCTTACTTTTGAACTCTAATCTTCCATAGCACATGTGCTAACATCGGAAAATAATTAGTATCTTAATGACATCAGTGCATTACAAGAAAATCTAGTAAGGCAATCTGAATAGTTATTTTCCAAGACAACACCATCATTCCCTCCTTGAGCAGGCACAATAGAACAAAAGATGTCATAAACATGAAAGAGTAAGAAAAAGGGAATTCCCACAAAACTAGTAAGAAAAATACAAATATTAAAATAACCACATGGTGTGGAATTATCCATGTATTGTGCACCACATATTTCAGATTGTGAAACCTGATATTCTGAGTTATGTCAGATCTTGTTTATTCCACAGAGTGTGGCAGAAATTGGCAGAAGAAGAAACAGTCTGGGAATCTGAAGCAACATTGAATCCTGTTCGCCCATTGGCCAACTGCCAACAACTTCAAATGTGCCCACTTGATCGTCAGAAATGAAATCCCAACTTTCATCAACATCTGGGCTTGGGCTTAAACAACACTGTCTAATATTTCACAGAAATAGATTTCCTTTCATTTCACTTCTTTTGCACATCTGTTCATCCAGGTGTAGAGGGATGACAGAGTCGGGGGCACATTGTGATAGTTTGGCAAAACAATGCCTGTCCATTGTTGCTTAATTATTTGACTCTGATGTTTACCTGTGTGTTATAACTGATGAAGGATAATCTTATGAAGCTCTGCTGCTTGCACAGAGCCTCATTAATACTGAGTGTAGCTCAGAAAACGAGGGCTACCATGTTATTGCTCTACCTCCAACACAAATTCACAACAAACACGTACAGTACAGAGAGAATCTTCCCACTGCTATCCTCTAAATTATTCTCTAAGTCCATGTTCCAAACAGATTATACAATATGGATGGACTTTTCAATCACATTTGTTAAGTCAACATAAACTACATGAATTTAAGAAAATGGAAAATCAGTATTAACCAATTTCCTAGCTGATTAACAAATTGCCAAACATTGCTTACATCTTTCATTTTACCAAACGATATCAGGAAAAGCCTTAATTTAATCCACAACTCATTGAGAAAATGAGCTCTGGTTCATGTCTTATCTTATCACGGGACCAACCATATGAGCTAGAATAGGTTCAATAATATGTGCCAAAAGTATAATAATTTTCACAATAGTTTTCTGGTTTATTGTGAAGTATGTTTATAGGAGTAATTATAATTGGGTCTGTCTGTGTGATTTAATTACATCTAGAGTCAAGTAGACCGCAAGCTTGAAATCATCAAAAGAAGCTAAGTGCTTGACATGCTAATGAGTAAACATGGATGCTGGCTTAGCATGTAAGGTGTGAAAGGATTGTTGGATTTCAAAGGAATCTTAGTCTGTTTATAACTAGCCAGATAAGCAAGGCTAAGGAGTGTGTTTATTTTTCCTAAAGGTTACTGACAATATTGGCAACATGAAAGTTTTTATATAATGAAGAAGATACAGTTTCAAAAACATATGAGACAATAGAATTTACATATCAAAAAGAGAGCAACATATATAAAGGAGAAAGAAAAGCAATGTGGAGGAAAGTCATGTAAGATCTAACAGGAGTGTGTGAAATAGCCTTAATGAAGCCTCCAGCCATTTGTGCATAAATCTGCTATATCACAGAATCACAGAATCACACAGTGCAGAAGAGGCCCTTCGGCCCATTGAGTCTGCACCGACACGTGAGAAACATGTTGAAACTGAAGTTGGGGAAAAGCCATTGGAATTCCACTGTCAAGTGTGTATTGTGGTAACTTGCCAGTTCTGTTTTAAATCTAAAATCTATTTTGGACTGTTGCCTTAAAGGGTGTGTAACTTGGAGTCAGGTTAATTAGGAATTTTAGGAGTTATTGTAGTAGTAAGTAATTATAGTCTTATGTATGTGCTTGAAATATTTTATTTTGTTAATAAATATTTTAATTTAACTTTTAAAAATCTCTAAAGGTCTTGGTGGAATTATTACTTCTGAATTCAGTGCACACATCTTCTCATAATAAATACAAATTGCAAAACCGTTGTGGTAGTGCGACCAAGTTTCCCTTGTGGATTTGGTCCACCTGGCACACATCATCTGTCACATCATGATGTACAGCAAAAAGTTCCCTTTCACCTTAAAGGTCGCTTAAATAGTTTCTCCAGTAGAACACATTCAATAGAACACATTGGTCCTGATCTTTTCCTGGTAATTGTGGCAAAACTATCAGCATTCACTGTCCTTACTTCACAGAAACTAACAGCAACTTCAGGGGCTAGATTTTACCTCCAGCCTGTGGGTGCCATGAGTGGATGTGGAAGCAGGCATATCTCTGCTCCTGTCCAGTCCCGTGGCATTTCCCACATGGGAAGGAAGTCCCACCTTCAAGAGCTGCTGGCCAATCAGATGATCGGCAGCTCTTTGGTCCTGGCAGTAGCACTGCTGGGACTGCATCCAGTTCCCAACAACATTCGTCACTGGAACCGGATGCACTGTTAGCTTTACTGTAAAGACCCTTGAAAAACTTATACTTTGTTCACATTAATCTAACAATAATCATTTATGTTATTATCTGAAAATTTAAATAATAAGTGAAGGACAAACGCCCCAAAGTGCTTTTAAATTCCTAGTTTGCTGTCTTTAAGAATACTTCAATGTGATTGGCTGCTTACCCTGCTTGCTGACTTCACTGATGCAGCATGCCTGGACTTGGTGCCAGATTTAAACTGCCATCAGGAATAGGGAGGTCCATGTCACAAAGATCATTAGAGCATTATTGCTTTTCCAAGCACTGTTGCTTTGCTGCATGCTGCCTACAAAATCTAGGCCGTGGCTTTGGTACAGATACCCTACTGATCTGTTTGCAAATGAAACCATCCTGTACTCAATGCATTGATAGGAAAAAAGCTTCAAAGGAAAAGAGAGACAAAATGGTTCAGTGAAGAAATTCTCTCAGTGCAAACAAAGAAAGTAAAAGTAATATTTGAGGGATTCAAAAAGTTAGGTGAAGTTTCTTGCATCAGTTCTGATTTAGCAAACTGGATGATAATGGAGCAGGATCTCTGGCCAGTTCCAAAAGGTAACGTTACTGCAGCTAAAATCAGTATAGACCAATCTTTGACCTTCCGAATCTGTATTCTCTGTTTGTTTTATGATCTGATGGGACTTTAGAGAAATAGGTATCTTTCATTGTGATGGTTGTGTATTACAGTTCACTGAGCAAGCTTGAGTTACTGTGGCAACGTGCACTTTTACGTGCATGTTGTACTTTGGAACTATGGACAGTGATGGTAAAGGCTCCAGCGTTCTTTCCATCACATAGCTGACCAGAAACCTCTCCCAATCTTATCACCTGCCTGTGCCATTTGTTAGAAGGATTTGCAGGTTGACAATCAACATGTTTGGCTGTAGTATGAACATTCCTTCCTTAGCCATCAAGTCCCGTGGTGGGACTCAAACCTGGAGATTTTGACTCAGAGGGAGGGTTGTTATTCACTGTGCCACAAGAGCTCCATTGTACAAAAGCAAAATAAGGTGGTTGCTGAAAATCTCAAATAGAAATTGAAAATGCTTAAAATGCTCAACAAACTTGATAGCATCTGTCCAGAGAGAAACAGAGTTAACATTTCAGGTCAATGATCATTTATCAGAATTATATGTTCTTTGTACCTCCATTAGTCATAGCTCACTTGTTCAAGTTGATCCACTTGCATCTAACTGCTATGATATTATACCTTTGGACCTATGTCCAATGCTATGCATGATCTTTCAGAGAGCTGGCATGGGCACAATGGAACAAGTGGCCTTTTTCTGTGCTATGAAATTTTGTGATAAGTACAGATCATGGGCAAAGCAATTGTTAAAAAATTCTTTAACGGGACATGGGTGGTGTTGGCTAGGCCCGCATTTTTATTTCCCATCCCTAATTGCCCTTGAGAAGGTGTGGTGTGCAGCCTTCTTGAGCCACTGCAGTCCATGTAGTGTACGAACACCCACAGTGCTGTTAGGGAGGGAGTTCCAGGATTTTGACCCAGCGACAGTGAAGGAACGGCGATATAATTCCAAGTCAAGATGTTATGTGGCTTGGAAGGGAAATTGCAGGTGGTGGTGTTCCCATGCACCTGCTGCCCTTATCCTTCTAGGTGGTAGAGGTCGTGGGTTTGGAAGGTGCTGTCAAAGGTACATTGGTGAGCTGTTGCAGTGCATCTTGTAGATGGTACACACTGCTGCCACTGTGCGTCGGTGGAGGAGGAAGTAGAATATGAAGGAGTTGGATGGGGTGCCAATCAAGTGGGCTGCTTTGTTTTGGACGGTGTCGAGCTTCTTCAGCGTTGTTGGAGCTGCACTCAATTTTGAGTGCATTATTTTTAAAATCAGGCTGTTATTCTTGATCAGGAAGGAATAATCTGCAAAAATCCATTAGCACCAGCAAATCTTGTCAACAGGCGTCAATTTATAGTGGTAATTAATATGAGCTCAATCTACCATCAGATCATATAGCACCTGACACCTGCATTCAACACCAGCTTGACCTCATTCTACTATGCATTACATTAATATTTTCATGCATGGAATAGAGAAGGGAGAGGAATTTCTTCACCTCAACACCAGGTTTCATCAGCATATCCACACTGTCACTGAAATAGGTATTCTTTTCCCCAGTTTTGATTAAATGCAACATGTCTCGTTGCTGGAGGCTGAACAAAGGATTAAGTTTATGATCACAACAGATTGTCCTGAATAACTTGAAAAAGCAATAGAATTGCTCCATTTACATTGTGGTATGTGTTTAAAGAGTTTACCTCAAAGATCAGCTTTCTGTTTTGTTGCTTAAAATGTTATACATTGCACAATTGTAAAAGGATGATAAATCATGTACGCTTTATATATATTAATTTAAATAAAGTAGTCTAAGGGGCATTTTTGCCAACTGATGTAACCTGTTTTAACTGTAAGACTGTATTGTTTACTTTATCATGTTCTGAGCTCAACAGAAATGGTGTGATATCATTGAAAGGGTACTTCTTCAGTTCTCTGCCCAAAGGGAGCCATGTGATGGAAAGAAATTGGAACCTCTGCCATCACTATCCATATCTATAGACCATAACAATCATGTAAAAGTGCATGTTGCTACAGCAAGTCGGATTTCCAGTTGGCTGGACGGCTGGTGTGGTTCAGACTGGTGGCAACAGCACGGGGTTTGATCTCCGTTCCAGCTGGGGTGGATTCTGGCTGAGAGCTCAAGGAGAGGAAGATCTATCTGTACATATGATAAAAGTCTTGCATCTGCCATTAAAAGCATCATAAGTGCACCTGATCGCTTCAATTATCATATGCACAAAACAGCAACAAATCACAACTCAACAAGGTAATGACACTGGCCCAGAGCCAGCAAGTAGGTGCAGAGTACCGGTTTACAATCAGACACCACCTTTAAAATGGATTGGGTCACCTGCCAACACCATAGTGAACACATAGTTAAAAATCTACCGCAGTATCTGAACTAATTTGAGTTAAATTAAGAGTTGAAATAATACTTATTCTATCAAACACTTTTGGGAAGAAACTATTTGAGCAATACATAATTATCACATTGATTATTTGGATTGGTATTTTACCTGTGTATAGTTTTAACGATATCAATTACAGTGCAGGAGCCCATTCAATCATTGTCTCCATGCAGTGCTAACTCTTTATCTGGAACTATTCTAATCACATTTCCCTGTTTTTTTCTCCTTTTTTATATTCTTTCTTTTCAAATGCAACTTACGCAACTTCAAATGGTGTTCTAATGTTTGCCTCAAAGTTTGTTTGTCTTAGAGTCATAGAGCCATTACAGTGCAGAAGGAGGTCATTTGGCCCATTGAGTCCATACCAGCTTCCTGCAGAACAATCTAGTCAGTCCCTTTCCCCTGCTCTACTCCCATAGCCCCGTAGGTTTATTCCCCTCAAGTGCCCAACCAATTTACTTTTGAAATCATTGGTCATCATCAATTTCCCACCTTCGAATGCAGTGAGTTCCACTTGCTGCATAAAAAGTTCTTCCAGCTGCATCCTTTGCCCAAAACCTTAAATCCGGGTCTCCTAGCCCTTGTACCATCAGATAATAGAAACAGCTTTTCTTTGTCTACCTTACCTAAACCTGTCATAACACAAGGACAGAAGAAATAGGAGCAGGAGTAGACCATATGGCCCGTTGAACATGCTCCGCCATTCAATTTGATCACGGCGGATCCATTTTCCCGCATGCTTCCAATATCCCTTAATTCCCTGAAAGACCAAAATTATGTCTATCCGAGCCTCAAAGGTATTCAACGATGGAGCATCCACAACCCTCTGGGGTAGGATTTCCAAAGATTCACAACAATTTGAGTGAAGTAATTTTTCTTCCTCTCAATCCTAAATGATTGGCCACTTATCCTGTTACTGTGCCCCCATGTTTTAGATTCCCCGAGCAATGGAAACAATCTCTCAGCGTCTATCCGATCAAGCCCCTTCAGAATCTTGTGGGTTTAATTTTTCTAAACACGAAAGAATGTAAGCCCAATTTACTCAGACTCTCATTATAGGACAACCCCCTCGCCCCAGGGGCTAATTTAGTGAACCTTTGCTGTACCACCTCCAATGCAAGCATACCCTTTCTTAAATGTGGAGACCAAAACTGCACACAGTGCTCCAGATGTGTTCTCACTAAAACCCTGTACGATTGTATTAAGGTTTGTTTATTCTTGTACTTCAAGCCCCAAACATGCCATTTGCCTTCTTAATTGTTTGCTGCACCTGCATGCTATCTTTCTGCGTTCCTTGTATGAGCACACCCAAATCCCTTTGAACATTAACATGTTCAAGTTTCACACCTTTTAAAAAACATTCTGTGTTTCTATTCTTATGAGCAAAGTGAATAACTTCACACTTCCCTACATTATACTCCATCTGTGATCTTGTTACTCACTCGCTTAACCCGTTTCTAACTCTTTGAAGCCTCTCTGTGTCCTCCCTACACCACACCTTGCACCTAGCTTAGTTGCAATCAGCAAACTTTGATACATTACTTCTGTCTCTTCATATAAGCCATTAATATGGATTATAAATAGCTGAGGCCCCAGCACTGGTCCTTGTGGCACTCCACTATTCGCTGACTGCCAACTTGAAAAGCCCTTTTTATGCCCATTCTCTGCTTTTTTTCATTAACCAACCCTCTATCTATGCTAAAACATTACCACCAACTCCATGAGCCCTTATCTTGCCTATTAACATTCTGTGTGGCACCTTATTGAATGCCTTTCAGGAATCCATGGTATACTACATCTACTGGTTCCCCTTTATCTGCCCTCCAAGTTACATCCTCAAAAAACTATAATAAATTTTTCAACAGGATTTCCATTCAATAAAACAATGCTGACTTGCTCTAATCATATTATGCTTTTCCAAGTGCTTTGTTAAAACTTCTTTAACACAAGATTCCAGCATTTTCCCAATGTCTGATGTTCAGCTAACTAGCCTCTAATTCATTGCTTTCTCCCCTTCTTTCTTGAAAAGCAATGTAACATTTGCAAACTTACAGGACCGTTCCCAAGTCTAAAGAATTTTGCAAAATCAAAGCCAGCATATCCACTATCTCTTTTCGAGCCCTAGAGTGTAGGCTATCAGGTTCCAGGGATTTGTTGGATTATAATCCCTTAAATTTCTCCAATTTTTTTTCTCTGCGGATAGTAATTTCCTTAATTTCCTCACTCTTTATAGCCTTTAGGTTACTGTCATAATCTTGTACATCTCTAACAAATCTCCACCTGATCTCCTTTACTCCAAGGAGAATGACCTCAGCTTCTCCAGGCTAACCTTGTAGCTAAAATCCCCCAACCATGGAACCATTCTGGTAAATCTCCTCTGCACCCGATCAACAATCCTCACATCCTTCCTAAAGTGTGATCCCCAGAATGGGATGCAATATGCTAGTTGTGACCTAACCAGAGCTTTATAAAGGTCCAGCATAATTTCTCTACTTTTGTACTCAATACCTCTATTTATGAAATCCAAGATTCCAGAAGCTTTGCTAAGTACTCTCTCATATGTCCTGCTACCTTCAAAGATCTATGCTTGTAGTAAAGCATTTCAAGTTCTAATAATAGTGTGAAAAATGTATAATAAATACGTTTTTGTTTAGCTATTACCCTGCTGAGTCAAACTTGCTTTGATAACTTACTTAGGCACTGACTGATTTGTCAGAGGTTCAGTATTTGACTGGTTAAGGAGGCTGGGTCCAAGGATCAGACTCACATTTGAAGGAGATAGTTCTTTCAGTTCAAAGCTGCCCAGTCAGACAACATCTGTGCAGGTGTTGCACAGATAAGACCTGCCAAGTTATCCTGACATTGATCTTCAGCCTGGCATCCTGTTCAGCATCATTACATTGTGGGCAGATCAGACATTATTGCTTTTAAAAATAACCCATGGTTGTAAAATGAATCAAAAACAATCTCCTGTTCTCCAGAGTAAAGCTGGAGACAAGAAAAGACAATGATGGGAAACAAAAGAAAAAGATTATTTGAAGTGAATGGACACATACATTTCAAAGGCAAAATACTGCAAGATACTGGAAACCAAACTTTCTTGTGATTCCAGGTAAAATTGAATTTGAATACAAATTTAAATACACTGGCATAGAAACCTGGGAGTGTTCCTCCCGGATTGAATTACACAAGTTAAAGCACAGAAACAAACCATTCATTCAACTGGTCTGTGACAGTGTTCATGCTCCATAAGAGCCTCCTCTAATCTTACTTCTTCTAACCCTATCAGCATCCTTCCCCTCCTTTCTCCCGCATGTATTTATATTTTTTTAATATATTGGTTCATGGGATGTGGGCGTTGCTGGCTATGCCAGAATTTATTGCCCATCCCTAACTGTCCTTGAGAAGGTGGTGGTGAGCTGCCTTCTCGAATCGCTGCAGTTTATGTAGTGTAGGTACAACAGGACATGCCCAGGGATGTGATTGTGGTGTCTGGGACTTTGTAAGGTATGATGCTGTGAGTGTGATTGTGTCAGGCTGTTGCTTGACTAGTCTATGGGACATCTCTCCCAATTTTGGCACAAGCCCACAGATGTTAGTAAGGAGGACTTTGGAGGGTCAACAGGGCTGGATGTGCCTAGGTCAAAGCCAGGCAGTCCATCTGCTTTTATTCCTTTTAGGCTTCATAGCCATTTAATGCGGCTGAGTGGCTTTCAGAGGGCGTTTAAAAGTCAACCATATTGCTGTGGGTCTGGAGTCACATGCAAACTAGACCAGGTGAGGATGGCAAATTTCCTCCCCTATAGGGCATTAGTGAACCAGATGAGTTTTTATATCAATTGACAACTATTATCAAGACTAGCTTTTTGATTCCAGATTTATTACTGAATTTAAATTCCACCAGCTGCTGTGGTGGGATTCAAACCTATTTCTCCAGGCCATCAGCCTGGGCCTCTGGATTACTATTCTGATGACATTACCACTACGCCACTGACTCTAGCTTCCCCTTAAATGCATCTATGCTATTTCCATCAACCACTCCATCTAGTAGCGCTTTCCACGCAAGATCTTTCTCCTGAATTCCACATGGGATTTATTAGTGACAATGTTGTATGTATGGCTCCTAATTCTGGACTCCCCCATAGTTAGAAACAACTCTACATCTACCCGATCAAACCTCTTTACAATTTGAAAGGTTTCTAAAAGGTCACCCCTCAGCCTTCTCCCTTCCAGGGCAAAGAGCTCAAGCCTGTTCAGTCTTTACTGATAGGTATAACCTCTCGGTTCTGGTATCATCCCATGGATGGTGAGATCAAGGAGCCCTGGATATTGGTGCCAGACCTCATTCAAATAGAAGTGGCGCTGCGGGAGAAGCTCATGAAGATAAGTGGAGGAAGATCATGTAGGTTGCTGCAACTGACTGAGCGCTTAATTTATCCTAATGTTCCCTGGGTTTATTAAACGATAACAAGAACAGCAACAACTTGCATTTATATAGCAGAGTAAACTTCACAATAGCACCATCAAACAAAATTTGACGCCGAGGTACAGAAGTAAAAATTAAGACAAATGACCAAAACCTTGATCAAAGAGGTAGGTTTTAAGAAGCATCCGGGAAGGAGATATAGAGAAGTGGAGAAGTAATGGAAGGGAATTACAGAGCTTAGGGCCTATTCAGCTGAAGACATGGCCGCCAATTGTGGAGTGATTAAAATTAGGAATTAGCAAGAGGCCAGAATAAGGAGTCTAGAGATCTCAGAGGGCTGTAGGGCAAGGAGGATGTTACAGAGCTAGGAAGGGGTGAAGCCATGGACCAATTTAAGAATGAGGGTGAAAATTTTAAAATCAAGGTGTTGCCAGACCAGGAGCCAATGTAGATTAGTGAGCTTATAGGTGATGGCTGAACAGGACTTATTCCAAGTTCGGACACAGACAGCAGAGGTTTGGATTTGCCGAATGGAGGATAGAAGATGGGGGCCAGCCACAAGAACATTGGAATAGTCAAGTCTAGAAGTAACAAAGGCATGGATGAGCTGAGATGGAAAGGGAGATGATGTTAGAGGTCTTGATGATGCAGAGGTTATGGGGTCAGAAACTCAACACAGGATCAAATAGGATACAAAGATTGCAAATGGTTTGATTCAGCCTGAGAGAGGGATGGAGTCAGTGGCAGGGAAATTAAAGTTAATTTATATCTGTCAACAAATATGATAGTTATGAAAAAAATTGACAACAATGGACTAAAACATTGATTTAATCTGGTCACAAAAATTAAACACCATTAGCTTCATGTCAGCAACTGTGAACTCATCTTAACTCTGGTTCAGTCAGTAGGCCTCTTGCCTTTGTGCCAAAGGTTGTGGGTTCAAGTCCCAATCCAGAGATTTGAGCACAAACAGCTAGGCTGATACTCCAGTGTTGTATTGAGGGAGCGCTGCATGGTTGGAGATGCCATTTTATGAGGGGATTAATTTTAATATAGCCCTCAAGCTAGCAGGGTTGGAAGTGCTGTTGGTTTAAAAAGGAAAAGAAAGACTTGCAATAGCACCTTTCACAGCCCCTTGCTGCACCAAAGTGCTTTACAGCCAACATAATACTTTTGAAGTGTAGTCACTGTTGTAATGTAAGGAATGCAGCAGTCTATTTGCATGCAATAAGCTCCCACGAACAGCAATGTGGCCAGATAATCTGATTTATTTTAGCGATGTTGATTGAGCCATAAATATCGGCCAGGACACCAGTGCGAATTCCCCTCGCCTTCTTTGAAATAATGCTACAGGATCCTTTACATTGACCTGAAAGGGGTCCTTGGTTTAATGTCTCATTGGAAGAGCTAGTGGAGGGTTCAGAATCTGGCGAGAAAAGGTTTGGTTGGAGATCTGCATCCAGAACTCATGGCTTGAGACAGAGTGCACAAATTTAACTTGTCTAGGTTTTTTTAAGACAATTTTCCACTTCTGCCCAACCACTTTTAACAGTCTTTCTCCCAACATCTCTCTCTCAGTTTATGTAGACAGTGACTTAATGTTGAGTAAAGGGAGGAAACATTGTGAAAACAGCCGGAGTGAAAATTTTTACCTCATGGAGGAAGGAATGGGAGCAGGCCCAGAAATCCAACTACAGCGAAAAACATAACTAACTTCAGCTCCCAACACAACCTGTTGGGGAGTAAAATTCTGCCAAATTCCAAAGCTCCCTGAATGTTTATGTGAGAATAAGAAAGGCACCTGAAAACATGCAGCAAACAGTCCAAGGCCAGTGCTAGCAGCAGCAAGGGAGGTGATAAGCCAATGATCTTCACTATTTTTCAAGAAAGGACCACTTTAACAAAAAAACCTGCAATATGAGAGCCACATCAACTACTAAATTATCATTGTTTACTACTCCTTCATGATGTAACGTTACAAAGCGACCCATGTAACTAAAACAAAATCACATATTATACTTAAAAAAAAATACACATGTACAACTAAAAATAATACAGCATTCATAAAACAATACCCAGGAAAATATAAGGAATCAAGAATGCACCTATGCAAGTAAACTTTTTATAAACTGAATAATACAAAACTTTCTTTAAAATCTGGAAGAGCGAAAGTGTGCCTGTTGCCCCTTGACTTTCTTCATGCATTATTTGTAGCCTGTCATTGTGCTCCTAGTAAAGCACCCAAATGTTCATCGGTCAGTTTGTTTCTCTGTATTTCTTTTCCACAATATTTATTGTTGAAGAGGTAGATTTGCAGCTATATGCGCTGACAAAAATGTGAGCACTTCTTGCACACAATCTTTCAGAGATGGGTATTGTGTATCAGGGACCATGTTCCAGAAATGATAAACATCTGTCTTAAGTTCAGGCTTCATGATGTAATCTGTCTGAAGTTCCACAATTTCACTCTCCAATTTAGCACAGTCTGACCAAAAGTCTCTGATAACTAGTGACCAAGATGAAACTGCTACGTGGAAGGGGCCCTCAGCGAAATTTAAAAACTCCTTGTGCTCCAACACAGCTTTAAAACTAGACTCAAATTCCACCCTCAATTCTTCCAAATCATGTACAAATGAGTTGTACTTGAAATGTTTCAAAAGCTCTGGATTTTCTGAGGTGACTGTGTTTTGGAAAGTGAACAAAGTGCGTGTTGGGAATGAATAATGTTGTAATCTTGTTTTGAAAGGTTATTGTGTGCAACATGTTACGGGGAAGTTTCTGTTTCCCTTGCGGCTGGAGGTTTGGCGCATTCGAGTGGCACGTGAGGTCGGTCAAAAATGCCAACTTTATTATCCACCCTGGATTTTCCCAAGTCTTTCTCCTCCTTACCCTTGCTTTCAGGGGATTCACGAATCTGAGGGAGATGACCCAAAAATCTTTCAAGGACCCTGCCTTGAGATAACCATCTCACTTCATCGTGCATTACTGGGTCGCCATACTCTGGCTGGTACTCTTCCAGTAATGCTTGACACTGCCTGTGATTCAGTGCTCATGAACCAATGAAATTGACCACCTTTACAACCAATTGCATGACGTTTTGCATTTCACCATTTTTTTTAGTTTACCCACGAGAGCTTCTTGATGTATAATGCAGTGAAACACTGCGAATTTGGGTATTTCCTCGTGCTTCCTCATCAGGCCGATTAATCCATTCTCCTTGCCTTGCATGTTTGGTGCGCTGTCTGTACGCACACATGTAAGCTTTGTCCAATCCAGGTTATTCTCCGCAAAAAAAAAATCAAAGAGGGCGGTCAAAATGTTTTCCCCTTTTGTCTGACTTTTCAAAGGTATTAAGCACAACAGTTCTTCACAAAATAATTCTTCTTTGGGGAAACGAACCCAGGCGCATAATCGTGAGACGTCACATATATCTGTGCTTTCATCCACCACTATGCTAAAACAAGATGCTGCCAAAAGACCTGTAGTTAAATGTTGTTGGAATTCTTTTCCCATTTCCTTCACCCTTCTCATTATTGTTGTGTCAGATGGTTGCAGTCCTTTTATTTGCTTTAGGATTGCACTTTTGCTGTTAAAATTGACATACAGAATTTCCGCAGAAGCCAGAATGATCCTTAATGATCTCTGCATCAATAAATGTCTTGCTAAAATCCATACGATTTCGACAGATGCCTCTGTCAAGCACTCTGCAACAGAACTCGATCCCTGTATTATTTTTTGCTGGCCTTTGAATGAAGCAGCAAGTTGCTCAATTTCACTTTTTCTTAGGTTACTTCCAGGTGGGTAATTTTCACCAAAGCTTGCCTGCGCTGTTGTGTAAGGGCGTTCTAAATTGCTGCACTTAAAAGCAGAGCACGTCTGCTGACAAATTAAACAAACCGCTTCATACGTGTTTCAGTAAGCACAAAGAAAAATTCATCAGCCCAATTTTCTTGAAACCTTCTGTTTTTATCTTCCAAAGGCACGTACCGTTCTCTCTTTTTGAGCTTGTGGCTCGCTTCTGGCCTTATCATGCCCGCTGCTTCCTCCAGCCTCCTCATTTTCTGTAGCTGTTGTAGATCTGCTTTTGTTCATTTCATTGATATCGACAGTTACGTTCTTATTATCTGCTTTTGCCTCTGTTTCACTTTCCAATTTTTCTTTTCAGCAGAATTAAGAATCGATCCATTCTTTCCAGTAACTCACTTAAAAACTCACAAAAAAATACACAAACACCAACGGTTGAACACTCTGCTAGTTCTATGGTGGTTGCTATGGTAATATAACTGTTACTATACAACGCACATACTTAGATATACTTATTGGCGCACATCGCACCATGTGGTCAACTGATTTTTGATAGGCTCAGTGCATTTTGTTTTAATGTAAATAAAATAAATAGGAATGCAATGCTGGGCTGGGCTCCAGCTCACCATGACCCTCTGAGGATAAAGCAGTTACTGAAAATGGATAGATGGAGTCGGGAAGCCACACTTAGTGTTGATGGGAGCAGCCACTGGCTCACAGGCCTTACAATGAAGAACACTGTGATAAACGGTCACAATCTTATTGTCACGATCTTCAACAGCAGGCCAATGATTGAAAAGCTGATAGCAACAGGATCAAAAAGTGTCAGCAACCCACAACACAAACAGCAAAGTGATTCGATTCAAATCCACAATAAGAATTTCCCAATCTGTTAATGAGATGCCATCTTTGTCCACTTTCCGAAAGGAACGGTTCTCCAGTGCATGTTTTTGGTACCAGAACATGAATATATAGGGTAAGAAAAAAAAAGTGCATGATTAGTTCAGGCCCTCAGCTGGGGCCAGGCCTCTTACTTCCCAATTCCCTGCTCCTTCAAGGATCTCCAAGGTTGACTCCACCAAACAGATAAGAGGATGGGAGGTGGCAAGGGTCTGTCCTCTGTGGCTTCTCTCCATCTTACTGTCCATTGTTTTCCCTGCAAACAGATTAGAAAAGATAAGAACTTAACAGGAAGAAGTAAAGATATAACATGTGTTAGTGCACACTCAATAATGGGCGTGATAATATACATCATTACACAGACATCCAGACACAGTAGGTGAG
Source organism: Cetorhinus maximus (assembly GCF_964194155.1). Taxonomy (NCBI): domain Eukaryota; kingdom Metazoa; phylum Chordata; class Chondrichthyes; order Lamniformes; family Cetorhinidae; genus Cetorhinus; species Cetorhinus maximus. The sequence goes on from NC_135899.1 coordinate 70,899,821, forward strand.
AAGGTTTGTCATGGGAAAAGCATTAATGATGCAAGAGAAGGGGCAATTATTGCTGCATAATGAACCTTCACAGAATACAAAGTACTGCAAGACTGTGTGTCTGACAGGTAATTCTAGGTACCACACGTGTTTAGTGAATAACATTAATATAAGGTTATGAGTATATCTCCTACATTGATGGATTTGGTGAGCTTATTAAAACATCTTAAGTCTCTAGCCAAGGGTGCTGACAGTGCCATGGACATTCACATTTGTAACAACCTCCAGCCACAAACTGTGAGCAGAGCCGCTAACCAGCCAACCAAAAAAGAACCTCTTCTTTCTCTATATTTTATTGAAATAAGACCTCTACTGTTCTTACAGAAAATCAGGGCTTCTTGTCATTGGAATAACTGGTTGAAGACATCACTGTAAATTCCAATACTTCAGTGATTCTCTATCGCTATCAGAAAATCTTTTGTCTGTAGCATCATGATACTCCTTTGCCCCACCCACTACTAATGGGTCATCTCCCAAAACAAGCATTGCTGATGCAGCAAGTTACTCCTAGAAATAGTAGTAGGTCAATGCACTAGAGGTCAGGGACTTGCTAATGGGACACTGTTAAACCTATGCGTAAGGAAGGCTCCAATCTAAAAATGGGGCTTGTATCTTTCGCTAGCTGTCTAAGTGTAGCATCCTGTTCCCAAAGCAGGTTATTTGAAATAATAGTGTTCCTTTTAGTTTACAGCGAAAATCAAGAGATGGCGTATCAATCCTCTCAAACAAGTTCCACTCAAATCTAATCAGCTGGATTGGGAAACATGTTTCCAAGCAAAAAAGCTACCAAAATTTAAGTTTGAAAGAAACTGTTGCATTTTTTCCAAAAAAAAAATGTTATTTTGCACCAATCCACTAGCTTGATCAAGCTATTTTGTTGTACATTAGGGTAAATTCATCAACCCAGTTTCAAAGAAACATAGGCCACAGAATCAGTACTGACGTAGTCCAGTTTTTATCTGCAGTGCCTTCCAGCACAGTTCCCTGCTTCCAGGATTATATCAGTGGATTTACCTGATAGTTCCTGACACAGTACTGAGTAAATCCCTTGGCGTTGGAACCAGGGGCCATACTATCTGTGAGATCTTTTAAGGCACAGTTGTATTGTAATGTAGTAACAACTGAATATAGGTACATTTAACTTGCTCCATTGCTTCATCACGAGGTTTATGAATAGTATAAAAGAATAGCTTTAATTAGTGTATCCCAATCCATTAAATAATCTATTCCACCTTTGAATATAAATTCAAACAAAAATGGTTTATTATCATAAGCATAACATTTTTACAAATGAATAAACATTTAAAGTAAACATTTAAAAGAAATTTATCATCTGAACTTATTTTATCCTGGGATCAGTATTTTGTATATCGCCTTATATGTGGTGCAGAAATTTCACATACTGAGAGATCTTGAGGGATTTGGTACATTTGAAATACATAAAACCGTGCACGAATGTTTCACTGCAGTGGATTTCTACCTCAAACCTGAGATGGGGATGCCCTCTGCAGGATATAAATGAAACTGACAACCTATTTAAACCAGGTAGCCAAAGCAAAAATCTGTACAGGAAATAATTACAATGCAATCTATTGGAAGCACTTGGCCTCATTTGTCTGAAAAGTGACTTTTACAACTTGTTTTCACTTTCTTATCAAGATGAAGTTAATGTTGGAGAATGGAGCACTTTTTATTCCTGTTATCTGGTGTAAGTGAGTTAGTGATTAAAACTCCCTCTACTTAGTCCACCAATCCCAAAGAGAACCCCAACTGCACCAGGGTGCCTCCTGTTCCATTCCTCACATTAACTATCCTTAGATCTGCCAGTTGATACCAGTGTTATGCTTTAGGTCCATGTCCACAAGGAACTGGATTAAAACTGCCAAAACACTGGACCCTCCCAAAGGGGAAACTCTTTCGAGTTACCAACAGTCACAGATTGCAACTTCTTTCGAGTACAATCACAGTTCTTGTTTTTCCAGGAGTGGGACATGAACCCACAACCCTCTGACTTAACCACATTCAGCTGGTCTGGAATTGAATCCAGGTGCCTAATCCACCCGGTTCTCAGGTCACTTGCTTTTAACTGGTTTGAGATTATCACAGGTAAACAGCAATAATTAAAATATAAGCATAATCAGTATAAAATTGGAGTTTATCGTTGCTAAGTAAAGGACTTAAAAAGTGTTGTTGTATACAGTCTATTTTCTCCCCTGACTTGTTGCACAATGACAACTGATCATTTGCGTTAACTCGTTTGCTTTGTTCCACTCTTCATCCTTTGCAACACGCCACATATCCAACTTCCAGGTTTCTACTAATGGTACTCTGGAGCCAGTGATTAGGCATTCAAGTTGTTAGCTCAGTTAGCTGGATGGCTAGTTTGTGATGTGAAATGATACCAAAAACACAGGTTCAATTCTGGTACTGGCTGAGGTCATCCATGAATGTTCCCCCTTGCCTAAGGTATGATGACCTTCAGGTTATATTCACCACCAGTTGTCTCTCACTATTGAGAAAGCAGCCTATGGTCACCTAGGACTATGGCAATGTTCATTCTAGCCTCAAGCTTATTGATTTTACCTCTCTTTCTGTGGACAAGTGAATGCTCTATGGTAAATGGCCCCACTCTTTTTCGCAACCATGATCAGGAGCTAGCCTATCAATTTTGTTCATTCACATCTGCACTCAGTCATTTAAAACATGTATATTTAATATATTAGAGAGACTGATGAGAGACTTAAGGACACAATGGATATCGATAAGAATATCAGAAATATTTTTCTTCAGTTAGCCAATTTGAAAACTGAGAATTTGTCCCAGACTTTGAAATTATATTTAAGTTATATTTAAATATCTCTTCAAATAAGAACCCAAAGTAACAGGCAATTGCTATTTTTCACTTTAGAAGTATTTTTGATGTAACTGCAGATGACAATTGAATACTATTAATTCAGCTACCTTGCCCTAAAATGCACACTAATCAAAATTTCCACAAATTGATCTTCTGAAAAGAAAGTTAATGGGACAATTTGACAGAAAAGGATATTGAAGCTTATATGGCTTCAGCACTGCAGATCTGTGAAATTCCTCTTTTCAAAGATCAGATGTCACAAATAACCCAAAAGCAAAAAAAATCATTTGGCCCACTCTAACTTATCCACCCAGAAGAGCCATCCATTCTCCCCTTCATAACCTTCATAACAATTTTTTAAGATGATTCCAAGATTTTTGCCCCACTACTTTGCTTGGAAGTCCATTCTATCTATACAGTCACTTGGTATTACAGAACTTGAATATTGCTGAAAAGAGAGACATGTTGCCAAGCTTTTCATCTTGCACTCGTCAGGACAAATGCAAGAATGCCAAATTTCAAACAATCACAACAATTTATACTACAGGAAAAAATGTTGCTGATTGGTAAGGTGACTTTGATTGGCCGAGGTGTTGTCATGGATAAAGCAACATGGAATTATAGGCCCCCAAGCTCTCAGGTAATTTTTAAAAAGCTGCAAGATTTGAACATATTCCTTTTGTTTAAAGGGAATGGGACCCTACAAATGAATGTATGTTGCTTATGAAATTTGATATTTTTGCATTTGTCCTGATGAGTGCAGGACAAAAAGCTTCAGAAACATGTCTCTCTTTTCAGCAATGTCCATTCTATGTGTTGATCATTCTTTATGTAAAGAACTAATTCTCTCTTTTATAATTTGAACTGGTGGTCCCTTGTCCTATTGTCACAGTTTAGTTTGAAGTAGTGTCTCAGATTTGTGTTTTCTATGCTACTCACTATCTTGGTTGCCTCTATAAGGTCATCACTCAGTTATCTTCTTTCAAGTCTAAAAATCCCAAACTGTTCCAGTCTTTCCTCGTCATGATATGGTCTTGTGGTTCCTCTCTGAATCCCATGAGCTTGAAAGTGTTTCAATTATTTCCAAGCAATATTAGAAGTGCAGTGTGATCAAAGTAGTTTGAGCATGTCTTCCCTGAATTTTATTCTCTTTTTTGGTTATATAATTTAGCATTATATTTGAGCTGTTGATGCTGCTCCATAGTAATTGGTCATGTTGAATGTTGAGTCTATTAGGCCCCTAAAATTCTTTCACCTTCACCTTGTACTATTTGTTTACCTCTCTACTGGCAGCACTTTATTCTTGGTCATATTAAGTTGTTGCCTACTCACCTATCTAATAATGGTTGCTCCAATCAGCTTCCTCAAATTTAGATTTAGATTCCTCAGAGGCGGTGGCATAGTGGTTTTGTCACTGGACTAGTATTCCAGCAACCCAGGGTAATGCTTTGGGGACCTGGGTTCAAATCCCACCATGGTGAAATTTGAATTCAATTTTAAAGTCTGGTGATGACTGTGAAACCATTGCTGATTGTTGCAAAAACCCCATCTGGTTCACTAATATCCCTTTGGGGAAGGAAATCTGTTGCCCTTACCTGGTCTGGCCTACATGTGGCTCCAGGCTCACAGCAATGTGGTTGACCCTTAAATGCCCTCTGAACAAGGGCAATTAGGGATGGGCAATATATGCTGACCTAGCCAGTGACGCCCACATCCTATGAACGAATAAAAAAAACAGCCCTCCTAAGTTAGTATTCTGTCCAGTTTATATTCAGCTTTACAATCCAAGTCGTCAATTTAAGTTAGAAATGGTATTTGTCCCAACACCAATCTGAGGGGAACCCCACACCAACAACTTCAACATCTCTTGCTTAACAAGTGCCCGCTGTTTCCTACCCTTCATCTAGCTTCTTACCCATTCACAGGTTTTATCCTTAATTTCTATAGCTTTCACCTTTATTCGAAGACGTTCATGCAGAACATTATCAAATGCTTTTTGGAAGTCAAGGAATGGAAGCCATTTTACAAACCTTAATCCATTTGAGAAGTCAAAAAGATCAAGTAAGTCGGTCAGGCAGGATCTTCTCTTTCTGAATTTGTTGCATTTATGTAATGTCATTCATGTCTTTAGGACACACCATAGCACTTGATAGACAATTGATTTAGTGATGTTGGTTGAGGGATAAATATTTGCCAGGGCACCAGAGGATATTCTCCTGCTCTTCAAATTAGTGCCATGGGAACTTTTATATCCTTTTGAGAGGGCAGATAGGGTCTCAATTTTAATGTCTTATCTGAAAAATGGCACTTCCAATGCTGTAGAATCCTCTCATAACTATACTTAAATATCCACCTAGATTATGTGCTCAAGCCCTGAAGTGGGGCTTGAACCCATGACCTCTGGACTCAGAGGGAAGAATATTACCACTGAGTCAAGGTTGACATGCAATAAGCAATAGAAAGCATGGAACATCATGGGTATTAACTTTGTGGGAGACACTAAAATTATTTGCAAATATGAAATGATATTTACATCTAAATAGTGTATTTTATATTCGGCTGTCTGAACTTCATATTTTTTATTTCTTTGAAGTTCAATTACGGTGTATACAGTTAAGTATACTGCTTTGATAAGAATTTTATAACAAAATTGAAGAGGAAATTTGGCAATTTAGATGCAGACAAGTTTAGAAAATGATGGAAATCTACAGCAGATCCAACTGTATCTGAAAAGAGAAAGGTCATATTATGATTTGGGTCAGTTCAATCATCAGAACTGATGGTGAAGCATTCTCACATTCTCATCCAACAACAATACTCTTCCAGTCAGATACCAACTGACCTATTGTGTATTTACAGCAATTTAATTATTATTTCAGTAACTAAATATAAATGTTAACAAACTAGCGAATGTATGAGCAAGAACTAACTTCTGCATTAGGTGCTAGAAGTTGAATTCTGGAGTTGTAGTACCCAAGTAAAAATAAGCAATGAACTGCTAACGCCCAATATTATGACCATTACAAATCCCTAGTGGCTGATTACCTAGTGGGTGTGATCGAGAAGTGATTTATCACAGTGCAATTCTATCCAATGATGAATTGTGTATTCTAACTGTATTTGTATTATCCATTAAAGCACAAGGAGTAGTATTGTTATGCTAACCACAAGGGCCCTGTCTATCAACCAGGCTAATGACTGAATACCAATATATGCTCAGGTAAATATTTAGTGGGATGGCAAATTTATACAAAGTCTTCACATCAATAATGACTTTTTTAACTTATTGGGAGAGGGAAGTGACATGAATAATAATTCAGCCTTGGTAGCTTTAAATGGATATGTTTTGGGGAGACAAAAGTCATGATCCGTAATTGAACTTCAAAGAAATAAAAAATATGAAGTTCAGACAGCCGAATGTAAAAGACACTATTTAAATGTAAATATCATTTCATATTTGCAAATAATTTTAGTGTCTCCCACAAAGTTAATACCCATGATGTTCCATAATAATACCATTCAGTTGCATTACCCTTTCATGACACAAATGCATGGAGAGAGTTGAGAACAAAGTTACTGTCACTCTTTACTGCAAATAGCTTAGAACTTTTCCATTACCACAGATCTGAATAATGGTCTGCACATTATTTTTGTCCAAAAATATACTTTATTCATAAAATATATAAAAGTACATTACAACATATTTTGACTTGAAAATTACAAGAAGTGCTATAAAAATTCAACTTGTCTCCATACTGTCTCCACTCTGAGATGCCTCAATACAACTGTAATATTCTTGATTTTTACAATATACATTCCATGTCAGGCATACAGCCTGAGTGCAAAACATTTCGAATTGAAGATTACAGAAGGTGCAACAGAAGTCAATTGTCTCCATACAGAATATGTTCCGCCCTGAGGTGCCTCAATACAATTTCAATACTCGATATTAACAATATACATTCCTTGTCAGGCATACAGCAAGTTTCTTGCCCCTCGGTGCACTTAGACACAGTGACCTTTCCCTATTGCACCTCTGTGGCAGCTGCCCAAGCTTTAGTGTATTCCTTGGCACATAGCCCTGGACCTTGGAATGTGCCAGTCAGCAACACTTGGTCAAGGACAACTCTTCTCACTGGAAGACCAGCAGGATAGGCCTGTACATTATACCACAGATGTTGCCCATAACACATGGAATGATTTCCTATAGTTCTGTTATAATATCATCAGGAACTACTTGTATAGCTCCTTTCACATAACACAATGTCCCAAGGATCTTCTGAAGAGGAGCAGTGGATGCTAAGCAGCCAGGAACTAAGACAGAACTTGGATATATATAACACCTCATCACAACCAAGCCTCGTGCTGTCTCACCTGATGCCCACACACCTACAAACCTCCCACAGGGGCTTTTAGATAATGATCAGGGATAGCAGCCGGCCTTTGATTAGCCAACAACTCTCGGAATGCAGAAATTCCATCCTGGGCCCTTAAACCCACAGAAGACCTGCCGCTACCCAGCTAAGTACCTAATTTGGCAGGCCTTCCCGAAGGAGGTGAGGTGGAGCTCTCACCTGCTCTCCAGCTGACAGAGAAGACCCCTGTTGCCTCCATTAAATACTGCCCTTCATTTCTCAAGGTTGTTGACAGTGCTGCAATTGTGGAAATAGTTTTCATGTTGCACCCTCCCTCAACATTCTGAAAAATACCTTCGATATATGTTAACTTACGCCTATATCTAACTGTTACAATATACATAAATTAAGTTAGTTGCATCTAAATTTAATATATATCCATTTTCAAAGCTTAAATTGTCTACTCTGAAACAGAAACCTGCACCAGCCCTTTCAATATTTTATAGATACAAGGTTTTTCTCCCTTTCTTTTTTGTTTAGCTTCTCCAGATCACATATCTTCTGGCATCCAGCTGTTCGCTGCTTCTCCACACAATGTACTGATATTGGTAACTCACAGTGGGGATGGATTGTAGACACAAAACCATATCTTACCATTGTCGGAACTCCAGCACCATACACAACTAAATGGTTACTTATGTCAGCTAATTCTATTTACAATACTGTGAAAAGGGGAAACATTTAATATTGCGTGCAATTCTGGTCGCCACATTACCAGAAGGATATGGAGGCGTTGGAGAGGGTCGGAGGAGGTTTACCAGGATGCTGCCTGGTCTGGAGGTTATTAGCTATGAGGAGAGGTTGGAGAAACTCGGATTGTCCTCACTAGAGCAACGGAGATTGAGGGGCGACTTGATAGAAGTTTACAAAATTATGAGTGGCATGGACAGAGTAGATAGTCAGAAGCTTTTTCCCAGGGTGGAAGAGTCAATTACTAGGGGACATAGATTTAAGGTGAGAGGAGAAGACTATAGAGATGTGCGGGGCAAGTTTTTTACGCAGAGGGTAATGAGTGTCTGAAATTCGCTGCCAGAGGAGGTGGTAGAAGCAGGTACAATAGTGGTGTTTAAGAGGCAGCTTGACAAATACATGAATGGGAATAGAGGGATACGGACTCCGGAAGTGCAAAATGTTTTAGTTGATGGGCATTATGATCGGCGCAGGCTTGGAGGGCCGAAGGACCTGTTCCTGTGCTGTACTTTTCTTTGTTCTTTGTTCTTAAGTGTATTTCTTAGCATTGTGGTCCATGCACCCACCTTTGCAAGTAATTATCTGTTAAACTAATTGGGGGTGAAATTGGAAAGCACCAGTGAACTGGGCACAAAGAACAATCCCTGGGCCAGAACGGGTAATTGTAATCAACCCCTCCGATAATATTAACAATGCATTCTTTGACAATATTGCTGGTTTCACCTGCATTGAAGACAACCTCACCACTGGCCTTGTTCTTCTCCATTCTCCAGATCAGCTCACTTCGCCAATTTAAATTGGGCTTTGAATCTCATTGATTAGACCAACAAGCTGAGGGTGCCTGCTGCACATCCCCAGATGGCTCAGCAATGAAACCAATGTGAATTTCAGGCCATTGCATCACCAGAAGGAGCCTTTAGGTAGGGCTGGATGAGGGGTAGTGAGGCAATCAGAGGGAGAGAGGAAGCAATCAGGTGGGAGGGAGAGATCTGGAACCAGAAGCGGTCTTTATGAGTGCATTGAAGCAGGCAGAACAGACTGGCTTCTCCCAGGTCCTGAGTAAGCATTTTATTTAATACATACTATTTTGGTGGCAGCCTCTAGAGGTCCCTTTAAGGTTCCAATTGAATATGGAAAGGGGAAAACATTTGGTTCAGGCACAGGCCCGTGACACCTTTACTGGGGGGAACATGGCTGGTGAGCAACACACTTCTGGTGCAGAATGTGCACACACCTGCAATATTGGATGCTTAAGCAGCTATTTTATGCCTGCAAAATGGACATGGTTATTGTTATTGTCTTTTGGTTCTCACTGGTTAGAAATAATCACACTTCAGTCTCAAAATGCTGGAGCTTTATCGAGTGTATCTCTTGTAACACTCCATGTGGCTGGTGGACTGAAACATTGGCACACGACTGCAGTGCAGCAGTGGATTTGACTCCCTGGAATATATATTCACATAACAATTAGTACCTAGCTAAAGTCATAAAGAGTCATAAAGTCATTTACGGCACAGAAGGAGGCCATTCAGCCCATCAAGTCCGTGCCGGCTCCCCATGGAGAAATCTAGTAAGTCCCACTGCCCCACTTGATCCCGTAGCCCTGCAAGTTTATTTGCTTCAAGTGCCCATCCAATTTTCTTTTGAAATCATTCATTGTTTCCGCTTCCACCACCCTTGTCGGCAGCAAGTTCCAGTTCATCACCACTCGTTGTGTAAAGAAGTGTTTCCTCACATTTCCCCTGCATCTCTTGCCCAATATCTTAAATCTACGTTTCCTATGATCCTTCTATCATCAGCTAATGGGAACATTTTTTCCTTGTCTACCTTATCTAAGCCTGTCATAATCTTGTACAGCTCTGTCAAATTTCCCCTCAACCACCTTTGCTCCAAGGAGAAAAGTCCTGTTCATTCCAACCTAACCTCGTAACTAATAACCTCTCATCCCTGGAACCATTCTAGTAAATCTCCTCTCAACAAATGTCATTGTCATTGTCTGGGATCATGATCCTTGAACTGGCCTGTGTTGCAATTATAAAAAGATACTCTCTCAAATTAGATCATCTACAGCGTATTCTAAAATACATCTCACAACTGTGTAAATATTAAAGGAATAATAATTTCCAGATGAGGAGCCCATTATACAATCCATTTTGTAAATTCAGTTAAAGTAATATCAAAACTTAATCTTTGAGAAAACAATTTTAAAACTGTACAGCGGAAGTGTATCTAAAAAAAAATGCAGACTCATCGCATTTAGTATGATAATCTGAGGTATTTTGTCAACACAAGGTGCCTATGGAGATTTAACAAAATATGTTTTTCTTAAATTCTACCAGTATAATCCTTTGGGACAGAAAAGATATTCAAGAACATGGTTGAACCCCAATACACTGTTTAACTCAATGAAATAACAAACAAGGTAGAATGTGGTTACTGTGGATTTTCACACACTGCCAGGAATGTTAGCATAAGCCTAACCAGGAATTTAGAAACACTACAATGCGGTCAAAGCCTAAAAGCAAATACCATGTCTTTAACTTCTAAAACACTTGGGTACAAGGTGTAGTCCAGCTGAGACAACACGTAGTACGCTTTGAATCACAGGTACTCCCAACTAGAACGTAAGAAATAAGAGCAGGAATAGGACATTCAGCCCTTCAAACCTGCCCCACCATTCAATAAGATCATGGCTGATCTTCTACCTCAACTCCTCCTTCCTGCACTATCCCTATATCCCTTTATTCCCTTAGTGTGCAAAATTATTTCAATTTCTGTCTTGAATATATTCAACGAGTAATTCCAGAGTTATAAGCAAAGAATTACAAGGCCTGAACAATCAAAACTAGGCAACCCCAACTACAATCATTATCCACTAGCTTCTGTTTTGTAAACTTCATTTTTCTTTGCAGTGATCTATTTAGTTTTGTTTGGTAGTTAGGTAATTTTATAGTTAGTAGAGAAGATACTCACAGAAAGCAGAAAGATAGAATCTGGAATTTTGCTTACCTTTCGTTAGCTGTTAATGAAATAAGAAGGGCATTAGATTAGCACTTTTCAAAAATCAGTATATTTTTAGCATGTCAATTGTTTCTTTTCCCCATCTCTCCTGAAGATCTAATATTTTTATGGACCCTACCCAGGTATGACTATCAATACTGAGTGTTGGTGCGACTTTTCAATATGGGAGTGGAAGGGTACACCACAACCAAGCTTGGTGCTGTCTCACCTAATGCCCACACACCTACAAACCTCCTACAGGGGCTTTTAGATAATGACCAGGAAAATGGGCCAGACTGATTTTCTGCCAGGGCATTTGGCCTTAAAGAACATCCCCAACCAGCATCCTGGCAATGGTCATCTAAATCGGCATAAACCAGGAATCAAACCTGTGACTTTCCTCAGTTATCCCACAACCTTGTTAAGGTAACATGAGAGCATCAATATGCTTCTTTCATCTTTTGGACTCCGACAGGGCAAGCATCCCTCCTTCCTACCTCTTATCAACAAATATTACGAGGTCCTAATTACGGGCAAAGTAATACTGATAGTGGAATAATGCTAGTGGTACTGTGCATGTATTAATAACAAAAGGATGACAACCAATTAAAAATTCCTAGAATTTTAACCATGGCTCTCATGCTGTTTCCTAGCTTGTGCAATACACTTTGATTGTACAGATCTTGGTTAGGGTGTACCAAATAAACATATGCACCAAAGTAGACTCTGGTACCATCACAACTTTTGCTTTAATTTTTTGAACAGTTTCCTCCAAGCATGTAGAAACATCATGGAAATGCATCTAGCTAGTAGTGGTTTGGGTAGTCTCATTCTTAAAGGTTGGAAGAATGAAAATGTGGAAAATAACACTGGTACAAGAATATTGTCCTTCTGTTGTTGAGCATCTGAGTACCAAGAGACGACCAATCTGCACTTGAGTTAGCACCAAAGTTATCAATGCTGTTTGTGCCTTACCACCTCTTTAGCAATGATAGAGGAATAAAACAGAATAGCAAACAGGACATAAGATACTGACACGTTTTCAATTAATCAATTTCTCTTTGTGTGTTTTAATCGCTCAAGGACAAGGAGAAATGAATGGGTATAAAAATTAATTTGGAATGTGCCAAAACATTCCATTGAAAGGCCCACACAGATGGACTTTGCTATTTTAAAAAACAGGTCTGCATGTTTCAAATGACACTTGGAATTTCTGCAGCTCAAAAACAGGTAGAAGAGAGAGGAGAGTTTGTTCCTAAAGACTCTTAGCTTTTAACAAAGTGTGTTTATTTTGGAACCCCATGAATAACTCCGCACTTGGAGTGGAAATTACAGGAATAGTAATTAAGAGCACGGAACGGATTTATAAACCTCACTGTTTAGACGATAGTTCCAGATGTGAAGCAGCTGTACTGCAGCTAATATTATTTTATTCCATATTCAGAAGAATGGCCATGCCATGATCAAATCATTCACTGTTTTTATCCTTTCCTTGAGTCATTTTTTTGCCCCTTCAGTGTTTCAAAATTCAAATGGCCTGTTTCAGCTCAAAAAGCTAGGGAGACAGACACAATCTGTATCACAAAGGTACCTATGTGCTAAGGACAGCAAAGGAAAGTTGAATTTTGATCACTCCCACATCAGTGCCTTCAACTGAACTGTTGAGGAAGTCACATTCATATATCATTTTAGAAGGACATGCAAACCGTGATTTTGGAGCTGCCTGCTTCAACTGGGAGGAAAGGTGCATAAAAGCAAAATACTGCGGATGCTGGAAATCTAGAACAAAAACAAAAATATCTGGAAAAACTCAGCAGGTCTGACAGCATCTGCGGAGAGGGATAAGCTGACGTTTCGACTCGAAACGTCAACTGTATCCCTCTCTGCAGATGCTGTCAGACCTGCTGAGTTTTTCCAGGAAAGGTGCATAGATGTTCTTCAAGATTCCAAGTAAAAAATAGGACAATAAAACTGATCTCTGCGTTGTCGGCTTTATGTGGTAGGGAATATAAGTTAACCATCGTTCTACACAGCTTCTTTCGGTTGGAATGGTGTTGGGGTTGGGTGGGCAGGGGAAAGGTGGAGGACATCATCAGCTTTCTCCACACTGAATCTTTCAGCTGCCAGGGAGAATGGATAAACTATGGTCCCTTCACAATATCCTTCAGTCAGGACAAAAGTTAAGAAACATACTTTCCACAACCTTCTACAGCATGACAAATGTCCTATTGACTAATTATTTTCTTATAAAGGGTACAGAATTCTAAAGAAAAAAGTGCCATTTTTAAAACAGCTGCTAAATGTCAGTGATAGCACTTTCCCCTTAGAGTTAGATGGTTGTTGGTTCAAACCTCAGTTCAGGATTTAAGCATATAATCTAGACTGATATTTCAGTGCAGTATTGAAGGATTGGTACTCCGTTGTCAGAGCTCCTATCATTTGGATGAGGAGTTAAGCTGAGGCCTTTTGTGCCTGCTGAGGATGGTACAAAAGATCCCATGGCACTATTAAAAGAAGAGTAGGAAGTTCTTCTAACATTCACTCATTAATCAACACCACAGTTCAACAGAACATTTATCATTTCCTTGCCATGCACAAATTTACTGTCTAGTTGTCTAAGTAAAAGCAGTGACTGCATAGCAGAAGTAATTCATTGGTTATGATGTGCTTTGAGATGATAATTACTTGACATGGCAGCAATTGCAAATCCACCCAGAGGTTTTTTTTATATGTTGACCTGATTCATGAAAAAGATACAATATGAATGGCCTACATATTGGTCCCATACAAATTTGTTACAATTTACTGTATTTATAGGATGAATAGTCTCCCTTAACTGCAGTTCTTTTGTCTCCTCTGCACTAAATGAAGTCAGAATAGATATTTTCCTGTTTGTAATTATCAACAGTATCAAATTTTTTTAACTCGTTCATGGGATGTGGGTGTCGCTGGCTGGGCCAGCATTTATTGCCTATCCCTAATTGCCCTTGTTCAGAGGACATTTGAGAATCAACCACATTGCTGTGGGTCTGGAGTCACATGTAGGCGGCCAGGCCAGGTAAGGATGGCAGATTTCCTTCCCTAAAGGGCATTAGTTTTTAATGACAACCAGCAATGGTTTCATTGCATTCATGGTCATCATCAGGCTTTTAATTCCAGATTTTTATTGAATTCAAATTCCACCATCTGCCGTGGCGGCATTTGAACCCAGGTCCCCCTGGGTCTCTGGATTACCAGTCCAGTGACAATACCATTATGCCACCACCTCCCCCTAAAGAGGGCGGGTTGTGCGGGGGCACCGAGCGGGTCCGTGCCCACCCCAGCACAACCCCCGACAGCGGGAAAATTCTCCCCTATGTTTCATTTCCATCTGAAAGGGCAGAGGATCCACACCATAGCCTCTGTAAACACCATTCTGTAACTAGTCATAAAGAGTTTTGCAAAAATGGCCCAAAGTGATTAATAGCTTTCCCTTTTGGTGTCCACAAGTGTTATTTCTTGAAATGCTCTCAAGAAACTCATCATGTGGCAAAGAGTTTGTATTTGATGCCCTCATTTAGTATTTTAAAGGAGTTTTAACTGTTAAAAGTAAACAGATTAACAACTGCATTAAAATAAAGAGCAAAATAATTTGATAGGAAGGCATGACATAACATTGCTCAGTACTATCTTCAAACTATATAATTTCAAACAGCTTGAATTGATAATCAGCAAAGAGATAGGGAGTGGTTCAACTTTCTCTGTAACTTGGACAACCTACAAATTTATCAAGAGGATCTAGTTAGATGTAAACAGTAAAACATTTTTAACTGAGTTCCAATTATTTTTTAAACCCATTTTATAGCCCACACAACAAGCTATTCAATATTTGAAACAGGTTCTTATTAAGATTTGCATCGCGGAATCAGGTTTCCCACTAAGTTTTCTGTTTGACAAAAATCAGTGATGTTATAAAAATATTGAAGAGTAGCTGGATTTGTAAACAGAGACCTCAGGAGGTTACCTGAGCTTCCAAAGAGGTCATTAGCCTGAATAATCTTTAAAGTAAATGAGTATTTGCAGGCTGCACTGCTGATCAGATTCTGAAATGGGGGATCTCACTGATGCAAGCTAATGGTTCTCAGTTCCCACTGGCTGATATTACTACCTATAGGAAAATACTGGAAAACACATGTTTTTGTAATTGATATCTTTATCCTTTTGCTTTTCAAGAAATTACTGACAGTGACATTAACTATTTCAATGCTATTATTTTCAAAAATATTTCTCATTCACTCAACACATTTTGTTCAACCCAACCCTTCCGTTCCCATTTACATGAAGTCCTGCTGCTTGCTAAGTTAAAATTATCAATGCAAGAGTATACTTACATGCAGTTAATATTGTGTCAATAAAAGTTTAATCATCAAACTTTACAATATCTTGAAATTATCCAGTCTCTGATACATGAAGCACCAAACCCTGATAAATAAAGCCCACGAGACCACAAATGATCTGATGATATACTAACTTTTGAGTCCATGAAAACATAGTAGTATTCTTTTCAAAACTGTTCCTGACTAGCTTTCAGTAATTGTCAAGAAATGTTCAATCTTGAATATTGGGCAGCTGATAAATTACCCTATTCCATTGCACAATTCATTGATATAGTTCATAAAATATCAAAACTACTCATAAAAGAGCAATGTATTACATATATTATTAACCTGAAGCAAAAACAATTAGGAACACACAAGGGGTCAATTAATATCTGTGATGGTAATAGACTGACTACATTCTGGGTTCATACTGGTGATTATAGTAAAAGTTCGTTAAGGTCCAGATTGTCCCTTGGATGCAAGAGTGAAAATTAGTATGTGCTTAAAGGGCTACTCTGTCTAGAATGAGCTTTGAGGGTCCTGGTAATATTATGTCCCCTTCCATCTCAAATGTAAAGTTCAAAACTTCTTAAGCACAGATAAAATTAACAAACAGGTGTGCAAATAGGTAATAAAAGAAAAAATAAACTGGAATGAAAACACGCTCAAGACGCCATGAAGACAATCCGCCCAGTAAGGATAATCTTAATATTTAGATTCCAAAAATGATCTGAACAAAACATCAGTGCCAATTAATCTACGCAATCATAAACTGACATAAGCCAGGAAAAGAAAACAATGGGTTGAACAATATGCAACGAAAATGAGCCTGTAACACACCCATGCCGACGTATTATTAGGCGCGATGATGTTAGGTCGCGTTCCCGGCATTATCAAGCCAGACCACAATAATACGGTAGGCAGGCAGGCCTAGAAATCAGGAGCCTGCCTGCCTTATTCAAATTGATTTAAAATGTTTTGTCAAGCTTGTTAAAGTGGCAATTGACTGAAATAATAGGTGCTGGAGCAATAAAATGTTCAAGAGTGTGAATCACGCCAGGTGGGGATCTCAATTTTTGCACTGAATGATTGTAAGGGCGGGTTAAGCTCAGCAGTTCAGACTGCTGTTATTTGCTATTTCAAGGCTTCAATGAGGCTGCAGAAATGTGCAATTAGTGCCACATCCACACTGCAGCTTGTTTGGTTGTAGGGACATGGCGAATAATGGTCTCCACGGGATACACATCCTCCAATGAGGTGGGGAGGAGGAGGAGGAGGAGGAAATTGAGGGGGAGAGGGAGAAGGCCAAATGGTCAGGGGCAGGGTGCACTGGAGGTGTATGTGAGTGGCAGACCTCTGCCGGAGCAAATAGCTGCTGAAGGCAGGATGCTGCAACCACAGAGGCGGAGAGCAAGGACTTATGCAGCCAATTGAGTTATAAAGGCAGAGAATGAGTTACCTTCAAATGTCTGAGGCACAGTGCCAGAGGAGACTCAGGCTCTACAGAGCCAGAGTGACCTCTTTCTGTGAGAAGCTGGCAGGGGAGATAGCTTCCAACTGCATGGGTGGTCACCCAATGCCAGTAGCTGTCAAGGTGACTATTGCGCTGAATTTCTTTGCCACTGGATCCTTTCAGACATCAGTGGCAGTATGCGGCCTGCTGCTCACCACTGGATTAAAGTCTTCACAGATGCAATGTTCTAAAGAGCAGATCAGTGCATTGCATTTTCCATGGACCACCACAGTTAACTTGAATGAGCCAGGGGGTTTGCGCAGTCACAGGTTTCCCCAGGGTTCAGAGAGCAATAAGTTGCATTTAGATCACCATAAAGGCTCCAGCAGGTCAGCCCTGTACATTCATTAACAGGAAGAGCTATCAATCTTTAAACGTCCAGTTGGAATGTGACCATAACTGAAGAATTATGTAGGTCTGCGCTAGGTACCCGGACAGCAACCATGACTCCTACATTTTCCAGAACTCCCAGGTGCCAGTCATGTTTAATGAACCTAATGTTCTAAATGGTTGGCTTCTGAGTGACAAGGGCCTTTGAAGAGATGGCTCATTACGCCTGTGAGGGCCCCAGAACAGTCGCAGAGAGGAGCTACGATGGCAGCCAAGACTTCACCCGGGCCATCGCCGAGCAGACAACTGGGCTGCTGGGATGAGGTTCTGATGCCTGGATAGATCTGTACACTCCGTCCAGTGTCACTGATGCCGTTGAGTGCTGCGCTCTGCATAACCTATCGTTTCAGAGAGGGAACATCTTGGGGAAGAGGATAGGGGGTATTCCTCTGATGATGAGGTTGATGAGGAGGTGACGGAACACCCCAACGGAGAAGTGCAAGGGCCTACACAGGAACGCATGGATGGACGTGACACATGGAAGGCCTTAATAAAGCAGAGTTTTCAGTAAGTCAGGCATTCTTGGCCTCTGAGATGCGTGTACTGCCCTTGTCTCAATGTCATTGCATCTACAATGCAAGCTCACTGAGATAGTCAAGTCAGCATACTCACCTGGTTGGAGTCATACCTAGCACAAAGGAAGATGGCTATGGTTGTTGGAGGTCAATCATCTCAGTTCCAGGACATCCAGAGGTTCCTCAGGGTAGTGTCCTAGGCCCAACCATCTTCGGCTGCTTAATTAACGATCTTCCTGCCATCACAAGGTCAGAAGTGGGGATGTTCACTGACGATTGCACAATGCTCAGCACCATTCGTGACTCCTCAGATAGTGAAGCCGTCCATGTCCAAATGCAGCAAGACCTGGACAATATCCAGGTTTGGACTGACAAGTGGCAAGTAACATTCATGCCACACAAGTGCCAGGGAATGACCATCTCCAACATGAGAGAATCTAACCATTGCCCCTTGACAGTCAATGGCATTACCATCACTGAATCCCCCACTATCAACATCCTAGAGGCTTTGATTGACCAGAAACTGAATTAGACAAGCCATATAAATACTGTGGCTCCAGCAAGTCAGAGGCTAGGAATCCTGCAGCTGACTTCCCAAAGCCTGCCCACCACCTACAAGGCACAAGTCAGGAGTATAATGGAATACTCTCCACTTGCTTGAATGAGTGCAGCTCCAACAACACTCAAAAAGCTTGACACCATCCAAGACAAAGCAGCCCACTTGACTGGCACCCGATCAGCAAACATTCACTCCATTCACTACCAAAGCACAGTGGCAGCAGTGTGTACCATCAAAAATATGCACCGCAGAAACTCACCTTGTCTCCTTAGACAGCACCTTATAAACACACGACCACTACCATCTAGAAGGACAAGGGCAGCAGATACATGGGACCACCACCACCTGGAAGTTCCCCTCCAAGCCACTCACCATCCTCACGTGGAAATACATCGCTGTTCCTTCACTGTTCAAAATCCTGGAACTCTCTCCCTAATGGCACTGTGGGTGTACCTACACCACATAGACTGCAGCAGTTCAAGAAGGCAGCTCACCACCACCTTCTCAAGGGCAATAAGGGATGTGCAATAAATGCTGGCCTAGCCAGCGACGCCTACATCTCATAAATGCATTTTAAAAAACCTCCATACCTCAGGCATTGTTGAATCTTGACTAATGTTAAATACTGAACGTGTATGAATCTTTTCTCCAGACATTTCATAAATTGCTTACAGATAAACTCAACCTCTGCATTAGGGATAATACATAAAAGGTTTATTAACAACTGGGCAATGGTCCATCGAATGATAACATTTACAGACCGCATCCATGTTTGTGACTACTGTGGAGTTTTCTGAATTCTTTTCGGTGTGCTGTGTGCATAGTGCTCCGCCCTCATTTGCTGCTACCCTGGAGAGAGGCTGCTGATTTGCTAAGCCTCTTGCCCTGCATGACTTTGGCAGACATCCTCTGTGCGGCTGAGGCCTTGAGGGCCCTGCCACTTTAGAAGACTCCTGCTGAGGGCAGGTTCTGTCGCCACAGCAATCGAGGGTGACTGTGCCAATGGCAGAGGGGCAAAAGAGAGGCTGCCCCATCAGAAGTGCCCTGAGAGGTGCTTCCAGATGACAGCAGCTGCTGCTCATCCTCCGCCACGAGGACCAATTGTTCCTCTCTGCCTTCCTGTGAGATTCCACGAGATGGCTCAATGTCCAGGCTCCCAGTCCCCTTGTCACCCTGGCTTTGGGCCCCTGAAGGTGATAATGTGCAGGTCAGAGCACATATCCATGACTGTTTCTGCAATCCAGTGAGTTTGCCCCTCCAGAACAGTCGCCAGTCTGTCCATGAAGGAAGCTTGGCGCTCTAAGGAGTGGGCACTCGCAGTGCACATGGTCTGGATGGACACCTCCACAGTCTGGGCCAGAGCATGCAACCCCTCTGGTATATCGCCAAATCTCCACACACCTCACACTGGACATCCAGCATCTGCCACCTTACGGACAACTCCAGAGGCTCATCATCTGTCTCAGACTCAGTCTCTGGATCACCATGAACACTCCTCCGACTGCCCGAGGCCTGCTCCAGCACACTCTCGACAACTGCACATGTGATTGTAAAGTGCCCTCACCAGGTTGTGCTTGCCCTCGTCCTGCTGTGCTAACCCCTGCCAAGGCGCCATTATCTGCGCTGGTGCTTGGTGCAGAGAGAGGATGTGATGCTGCACCCTGTAAAGCTTCCTCTTCCTCCTCAGAGGCTAAGATACGTACCTCAGGGCTGGCAAGGTCAGTAGATGATGGTTTACCTGTCCAGGACACACAGAAGTAAGGGCATTAATTGGCCTTTCACAGTCTTTATGGGTGTTCGAGGACCCAAGATTCAACTTCATTAACACCATATGAATTATGAGATATGATACCTTGCAAACATTAAGCCACTTAAAACAAACTCACAAGATTTGGAAGCCTCCTGGCCTAAACCATACGTGTACAATTCATGTCACCATGCCAGGCCTCAGTCACCCCCATCTAGCCCTCTCCCCATCTGTGTCTCAGATCTGGATAAAGTCCCTTGAAATTTCACCATTCCAAGGCTTTCCTCCAATTTGCCTCCAATCGAGTGGCTCAGTTCTATGAAGGACAACAAAGAATCTCCTCCTCCAGGGACGTGAGAATTGCCAGATCGGGCACACCACCTCCAGTCCTGTTTCTTTCCTGGGTATCATGGGCCCACTTTTCCTGAAATGACAGTACTATGATGTTTATTCTCAGGTACCTTAAATTCAACACGCGTCCAAGCTCTGTGAGGAATGCATTGTCTGCACAATTGCGCATAGCCAATACACTATGTATCTTCCTCAAGTCTAAGGCCAACCATCCCATCCCCCACTGTCCTTCCAGAACCACAACGACACCTCCACAGAGGCATCGGGCTATGAGCAGTGTCATTGGTGCATAATGCTGCCTCGGACTTCAGAGGTACTCACAAGGCTTGAGCATTTTCAAGCCTTCCCTGTACCTTCTGTGTGCACTAATACACAGAGTGAGGATTTACTCACCCTTGCGGAATCTCAAAAGATCATTCCTCTTCCTGTATTGCCTCCAGTTTTGAGTCACCACGCCAACACTGCTGACCTCAGTGGCCACCTCCGCCCAGGCAGGTCGAGTGATTGAGGGAGGTCTCCTCTTCCTGTCTGCTGGCATCAGGACCTCACAGCCTGGAGGGGGGCTCAGAAGGAGTCGTCGTCGAAACACGGAGCAACTCAGGAGCTTCTTCCCTCCCTCTCCCCTCCTCTCGGTCATCTATACAGGACAACATATTAGAATGAATCAGCTGCTCAATGTTCAGATCTTAATATTGTGTAGATGATCAGAATACGTGCCATACCTGCCAAAAACATATAATTCTAAGTCTCTGCAACATTTCTAACATTATTCAGATTAATAATACTTACTTCAGACAATTGTTAGAACTATTTTCATATCTAAAAGGATCGAACTCTTCCAGGAAATGTTTTTTGGTCTGAATTCAGAACTAAAATAGTGTCCACAATACAAGATAATGCACCAAATGATGTGTCATAAATCATTTCTTTTTATGGACAGATATGTGGCCCGACCTCACTAAAAACAAAATCCCATGCCTTTAGTATGCATACCCCTTTCAATAATTTTTGAATGCATCACTGCTTCAAAATAAACTTTTTTTTATACTTTAAGTCTCCTATACCTGCAGCTTAGAAATGACAAGTGTTTTAGAGCTGTTTTGAGTTGTCAGCTGTTTTAGGATGTTCCAGCTTTTTGGGTAAACTGTTTGATTTTCTGACATGGCAGGTGGGCTGTTCTACAATGGCTGATGTACTTTATTGAACAATCCTTGAATTAAGTAACAATCTATTACAGTACATTTCTGTTACGCAGAGAAGATATTTAATTCTAGTATTTTATGTGATAAATCAAATCAAATCATGAAGCGTAGTCTCCATCATACTTATAATTTCTAACTGACCAGGCATGATATTTAGGGTAATGACTAGCAAGATCACTGGAGGAAACTGTGGGTAGGCAGTAACAAAATGTAGTATATTCACTTTGAATGCACATTACATGTACAATCATAAAAATAGGCCATCAGATCAGCTGAAATGGATTCCTAAGTTAGAATATGCACAGAACATAAAAGAACTGGATTTCCTGTTTACAATTCATCCTCAATTTCCTTCGGGCACTTCTCACAATACAAGTATGACATCTGCTTTCCTTCAGTTCCACATCTGGAGCTTCATGTAATTAACAGTATACAGCATAGTGCTATGTCAAAAGAAAACATTTACAAAATCAACATTTTTAAGTCACAGAATTAGTCATTTTCTAGTTTATTTTGGTCATTCAACTCCATTATCTATTATTTCTCCTATCCATTCCTCCAGGCCTAATTTCAGATCATAAAGGAATAGTTAAGACCATGACTACAGCGCAACAGCCTCCCATGTTAAAAGAATCCATGTGCAAGCTCTTGCCACAGGCTCTGTGGCAAATGTCCTCCTTGCTTCGAGGGACTGCTAGAGAAAGAGGGAGAGCTAAGACCATAGCAAATTCAGGAAATGCCTTTTGACCCATCTAAATCATCCTTCCATAATCCAGATCTTTGTATGTAAAAGTTCTGACCAGTTACTTTCAATCTCATATTGTGAGACATAAAAACAGAAAATACTGGAAATACTCAGCAGGTCAGGCCACATCTGTGGACAGGGCCAGTGACCTGGAACATTAATTCTCTCTACAGAGTTCTGCCTGACCTGTTGAGTATTTCCAGCATTTTCAATTTTTATTTCAGATTTCCAACATCTTTTGCTTTCGTATTTTGAAACTTTGCATTTTTGCTCCTTCTGCCCTAAAGTTACAGTTCTCTTTGTGTGCTGACAATTAATACTTTTGGTCTTAACAGACATATTTTCTCATGTGTTTAGCCTCTCTAAATCATTCTCAAAACCATCCATCTTCCTAACACATTGCACTACTCACACTATTTCACTTAAAGGCCAATTCCCAACTTCACTAATCACTGCCCCATAAAGTGAGAGATGATATTTTATAATCATCCTTTTCTATCAATTGCCTATCAATATGTGTATCATACTCCATATTTCCCCTTGAATTCCACAAGTTATAACCCATTCCTAAAGCAATTTATGTCAGATCTCCCATAAGCTTTTATGAAAATCCAAATAATCCTATAAATTGTATTGCTCTTATCCACTAATAAACATTGACTGAACTTGTAAGACACAATTCATTGTTAAACAAAGTCTCTACAAACCACTTCAGTTTCTCCTACCCTTCATCTATGCCTATGCTTTATTTTTCTGTGAGTGTGTTGTAACCATTCTATGATTCTATCACTGAAAACTTCATAATTTCACAGGAAGTGGAGGGGACAGAACCAGCTCATATGTTTGATTGTACAGATACACAAGTTATGCCCTTGAACTCTGGAGTTTAAACAAGGAGAGATGGAAGTGTTAAATGTGGAAGTTGTGTCGATACACTGGTATGTCATTCAACGTAATGCCGGGAAATCATTTATCAATATTTGTCAACCTGATCTCTTGAATGGGCTTTAAGTATGTGAGTGATAGCTTTTAAAGCTGTCAGAGAATCCATCAGCAGCTCCTACCCATGGCACTACTTTATCAGGGCCTTACTGTCTGTGAATGCAGCCAAAGCTGCCCGCTGGGGAATTCTGCAGAAGATTGGTTTAATGGGATTAATTTTGTTCCCTCAGTGGAATTTGCTTCCACTTAGACAATGAGAATTAGAGCTAGTTTCTGGGAAACTACATGGTCTTTCAGATTCAAAAACACACATCTGAATATCAGGGAGGTGAATATGAACAGACACTAATGGGTAACAAAGATTTCTTCAATTAGGAGGTTGAGACATGAGAGCAGAGAAAGTTATGGGGCAATAGTAACATGGAATAATACAGCACAGAAGGAGGTCATTTGGACCATCATTCCTGTGTCTGCTGTTGAAAGAACTATCCAATTATTCTCACTCCCCTGTGTTCTTTTCCCTTAGCCACGCATTTCTTTCTCTTCAACTATTTATCCAATCATAATACCCCATTCTTCATATTTTGTAATTCAATAATTTTCATTTTTTTTTGTTGTTTCTTCAAATAAAGAGGAAGGTGGGTGGGAAAGGTCATTCTACCCAATTTCACTCCCCATTATTAAGAATCTCCTGGTAGGGTTATGATCAAAGATAGATCATCATTTCAAGTGGATGATTTTACAAAACTTCAGACACAGTACAAAGCTATGCTAATCACAAAATTTTAAAAATGAATGTGCACTTCAGACAGCCAGTATAATACATAGGGACAGGCAATATATAATTAATGGCACAGTTCTAAAGAGTGTGCAAGAACACGGGACCTCGGGATTCATGTGCATAGAATTTTGATGGTGGCAGGATATATTAAGTCATAAGCAGAGTTTATGGGCTCTTCAGCTTCATAAATAGAGCTATTGAGTATAAAAGCAGCAAAGTTATGTTGAACAAAAACAGAATTACCTGGAAAAACTCAGCAGGTCTGGCAGCATCGGCGGAGAAGAAAAGAGTTGACGTTTCGAGTCCTCATGACCCTTCAGCAGAACTGAGTAAAGTTAGGAGAGGGGTGAAATATAAGCTGGTTTAAGGTGGGGGGTGGGGTGGGGGGAGAGAAGTTTTGTGGGGGGGGGTGGGGGGGTTGCGGTGGTAGTAGGGACAAGCAAGCAGTGATAGGAGCAGGTAATCAAAAGGTGTCACAGACAAAGGAACAAAGACGTGTTAAAGGTGATGATATTATCTATATTATCAAAATAATATCACCACCTTTAACACGTCTTTGTTCCTTTGTCTGTGACATCTTTTGATTATCTGCTCCTATCACTGCTTGCTTGTCCCTACTACCACCTCCCCCCACCCCCAACTTCTCTCCCCCCACCCCACCCCCCCACCTTAAACCAGCTTATATTTCACCCCTCTCCTAACTTTATTCAGTTCTGCTGAAGGGTCATGAGGACTCGAAACGTCAACTCTTTTCTTCTCCGCCGATGCTGCCAGACCTGCTGAGTTTTTCCAGGTAATTCTGTTTTTGTTTTGGATTTCCAGCATCCGCAGTAGTATTTTGTTTTTATCTCTAAAGTTATGTTGAACCATATCAAGCTCTGGCTAGGGCGCAACTAGAGTATTGTGTCTAGTTCTAGTAACGACATTTTAGGAACAATGTGAAGATCCTTGAGAGGGTGCAGAGGGGATTTGCCACAACGGTTCCAGGGATGAGGGAATTTAGCTACTAGGTTAGGTTGGAGAAGGTTCTCCCTGGAGCAAAGGAGGTTGATAGGAGATTTGATAGAGGTGTAGAGGTAAAAGAGGAAGGGGTATCACAATATTGATCAAGGAATCAATTACAGCAGTAAGGAGGGATGACATCTTAGAAGGCTCTTCAAATGAAGCCATATGGGTAGAACTGAAAAACAAAAAAGGAGCAATCACATTGCTGGGAGTGTACTATAGGCTCCCAAACAGTCAGAGAGAAATAGAAGAGTAGATATGTAGGCAAATTTCAGAGAAGTGTCAAAATAATAGGGTAGTAATAGTGGGGAATTTCAACTTCCCCAACATTAACTGGGTTAGTCACAGTGTGATAGGTTTAGAGGGAGCAGAATTCTTAAAATGCATCCAGGAGAGCTTTTTATGCTAGTACGTAGAAGGTTCTACAAGAGAGGGGGGGCGGTCCTGGACTTAATTTTAGGGAATGAAGCCGGGCAAGTGGTAGAGGTATCAGTGGGGGAGCATTTTGTAGATAGTGATCATAACTCCGTTAGATTCAAGGTTGTTATGGGAAAGGGCAAGGATGGGCCAGAAATCAGAGTTCTAAATTGGGAGAAGGACAATTTTAATAAGATCAGATATGATTTGGGCAGGGTGGACTGGGTGCAGATACTTTTAGGTAAATCTGCATCAGAGCAGTGGGGCTCATTCAAGAAGGAAATAAGGAGAGTACAGGGTCAACATATTTCAGTAAAGACAAAGGGTGGGACCAACAAATCCAGAGAACCCTGGATGTCGAGGGATATACAGGATCGGATAAAGAGAAAAAGGGAGGCTTATGGCAGATACCAAGGGCTTAAAACAGCAGAAGCCCGAGAGGAGTATAGAATGTGTAGGGGGGGACTTAAAAACGAAATTAGGAGAGCAAAACGGGGGCATGAAAAGACATTGGCAGGTAAAATAAAGGAAAATCCAAAGTTATTTTACAAGTACATTAAGAGTAAGAGGATAACTAGGGAAAGAGTAGGGCCCATTAAGAACCATGGTAGTAATTTGTGTGTGGAGCCAGAAGACTTAGGTAGGGTTCTAAATGAATACTTTGTGTCGGTGTTCACAAGTGAGGGGGCGACGTGGATATGGAAATCAGGCAGAAGGACTGTGACATAATTAAAGAAATTAGCATAGAAAGGGAGGAGGTTCTAAGTGGTCTGGCAGGCTTGAAAGTAGATAATTCTCCAAACCCGGATGAAATCTATCCCAGGCTGTTGAGTGAGGCAAGGGAGGAGATAGCAGGGGCACTGGCAATAATTTTCAATACCTCTCTGGCCACAGGAGAGGTGCCAGAAGACTGGGGGACAGTCAATGTGGCACCGTTATTCAAGAAGGGAGGAAGAGATAAACCAGGGAACTACAGGCCAGTCAGTCTAACCTCAGTGGTGGGGAAACTATTGGAAGCAATTCTGAGGGACAGAATTAATCTACACTTTGAGAGGCAGGGATTAATCAAGGACAGTCAGCATGGTTTTGTTAAGGGAAGGTCATGCCTGACCAATTTGATTGGATTTTTGGAAGAGGTGGCCAAGTGTGTAGATGAGGGCAATGCATTTGATGTAGTCTACTTGGACATCAGCAAGGCTTTTGATAAGGTCCCACATGGGAGACTGATAACGAAGGTAAGAGCCCTTGGGATCCAAGGCAATTTGGCAAACTGGATCCAGAATTGGCTGATTGGCAGGAAGCAGAGGGTGATGGTCAAGGAGTGTTTTTGTGTCTGGATGCCTTTGTCCAGTGGGGTTCCACAGGAATCGGTGTTGGGTCTCTTGCTGTTTGTGGTATATATAAATTATTTAGACTTGAATGTATGAGGGTTGATCAGTAAGTTTGCAGATGACACGAAAATTGGTGGGGTGGTAATTAGTGAGGAGGGTAGCCTTAGATTACAGGAGGATATAGATAGGCTGGTCAGATGGGCTGATCAGTGGCAAATGGAATTTAAACCAGATAAGTGTGAGGTGATGCACTTGGGCAGGACAAACAAGGCACGGGAATACACGATGAATGGTAGGACCCTGGGAAGTACCGAGGATCAGAGGGACCTTGGTGTGCATGTCCACCGGTCCCTTAAGGTAGCGGGACAGGTAGATAAAATGGTTAAGAAGGCATATGG
Organism: Cetorhinus maximus; assembly: GCF_964194155.1. Lineage (NCBI taxonomy): Eukaryota > Metazoa > Chordata > Chondrichthyes > Lamniformes > Cetorhinidae > Cetorhinus > Cetorhinus maximus. Next base: position 70,927,073 of record NC_135899.1, read on the forward strand.
GATACTTGCCTTTACTAGCTGAGGCATAGAATATAAGAGCAGGGAGGTTATGCTGGAACTGTATAAAATGCCGGTTAGGCCACAGCTAGAGTATTGCGTGCAGTTCTGGAATCTGCATTATGGAAATAAGTAATGTGATTGTACTAGAGAGAGTGCAGAGGAGATTTACTAGGATGTTGCCTGGGCTGGAGAGTTTTAGTTATGTGGAGAGATTGGATAGACTGGGGTTATTTTCCTTGGAGCAGAGGAAATTGAGGGGGGACATGATTGAGGTGTATAAAATTATGAGGGGCATAGATCGGGTAGACAGGAAGGAACTTTTCCCCTTGGTGGAGGGATCAATAACCAGGGGGCACAGATTTAAGACAAGGAGCAGGAGGTTTAGAGGGGATGTGAGGAAGAATTTTTTCACCCAGAGGGTGGTGGGAATCTGGAACTCACTGCCCAAAAGGGTGGTAGAGGCAGAAACCTTAAGACATTTAAGAAGTATTTGGATGTGCACTTGTGATGCCATGGCATACAAGGCTATGGGCCTAGTGCTGGAAAATGGGATTAGAATAGTTAGGTACTTGTTTGACCGGCGCAGACTCGATGGGCCGAAGGGCCTTTTTCTCTGCTGTAGACCTCTATGACTCTAGATTATGACAGGTTTATATAAAGTAGACAAAGAAAAGCTGCTCTCGTTAGCTGATGGTACAAGGTCTAGGGGACACAGATTTAAGGTTTTGGGCAAGAGGTACGGGAGGGATGTGAGAAAGAACTTCTTTATGCAGCAAGTGGTAAAGACCTGGGACTTGCTGCCTACAAGGTGAAAGCAGAGACAACCAATGATTTCAAATGAAATTGGATAGGCACTCGAGGGAAATAAACTTGCAGGGTTACAGGGATAGTGGGGGAAGGAACTGACTAGATTGCTCTATAGAGAGCTGGCATGGACTCAGTGGGCCAATTAGCCTCCTTCTGTACTATAATAACTCTATGAAAATATATACACAAATCCTTAAAGGTGGCAGGGCAAGCTGATAAAGTAGTTAAAAAGCCATGTGTGTTAATTAAGTTTCTAAATAGAGGAATTGAATAAAAAAGCACAGATCATGCTGGAACTTGAGAAATCACTGATTAGACCACAGCTGGAGAAATGTGAATGTAAAGGCATTAGAAAGAGAAGGTGGTTTACCAGGAATAAGGGACTTCAGAAAATTAGGGCTGTTCTTCTTGGAACAGATAAGGTTAAGAGGAAATCTAATGGAGGTTTTCAAGATGATGAAAGGTTTTGATCTCAGAAAGGACAATTTTCTTGGGCCTCAGAGCCCCTGGGTTAGAGAAGAAAATCAGCCAGCGTTATCTGGCAATCCCGGTTGATGTGTACATGTGAACATCAGATGGGGCCAGGCTCAGGCTCCCATTTTCAACATTTAGTGCCAACATTCATATGTGAAATGGTTGAGCAAGGTATTGTAGAGCAACCGACGGATGTGGAACTGTACCCAGCAAAATGTCAGCATCTTCAGGAGAGGGTAGAATGGGATCAAACTGGTAAAAAAATATATAAGAGGCTGTTTCTTTGTCTTCCTCCAACCGGGTATTTTGTATTCAGTACTGACCGTTCAGTCACTTCTACACTGGGGTTACCAAATCCAGTAACAGATACTTGATCAGCAACTTCTCAGTCAGATGAAACAAGCCAATCAATGACTCTCAACCCTTCTCAAAGGTCTCAGAAGCAACTGTCAATCAAACACACCATGTTTTCTTGTTCTGTGTCAAGGTGCATGAGACCACATCTATAACTATATTGGAACAAAAGGCAGTTGAGAATTGCAACTCCCATAATTAAATTAGCTCAAACAGCCATTTATTAATATTGAATTAGTAGGCAATCTTTAACAATGACAAAGACGTTTGTGATAGCATGTAATGGGCTATCCTGTCTGACCTGAGCTGATGGCTTTTCAGTTGCAAAATATTTTGTATGAACTCAGCTGTTAATTTTCTGCAGGCTGTTTCCACCTATACAAAATAGAAGTTATAAACTCAATACACACTAAAGAGTAGTTTTTTTGTCACAGACCCTAAGGCCAGAGATATCAGGGGCCAGAAATATATCTTTGCAGTGGGCAGATGTCCTCCTATCCCAAAGATGAGCTCCAATTCTGTTTCAGTTTAAAAACCTAAGCCACGCTATCCATAAGCTTAAGTTTGTCCTTGTCTTTTGCTATCTTCATTGTAAAGTGAACTCAGGTAATTTCACAGCTCCTTACTTGCCTGAAAATTGTACTTGCAGGAATGAGAGAATTTTTCTTTCCTGTTAATTTTTCATATTGCTGTTTATCTAAGTCACTCCTGACCTGTGATACTTGAACATTTTATTAAACAATATCTTGGGGCCAAAGATACAGCAAACATGCCAGTCATCCATTTTTCACGTGGTCAGAATTTCAGTCCCATTGTCCATCATTTCCAGGTCAAAATCTACGCTGTTATGTACTTCCAGCATTGCTCAGAAGTCACCCCAGAAGCCATGTTCTTATGGATATGAGCTGTGGCCACAATTGACTCCCACATACTTTGGGTCAGATTTTGCTCAGTCTTCCAATTCTAGATGGCTCAGTAGGGCCTTAGCAGTTCCTCTATGTTGCCTCTCTGAAAACTGTGTTCCTAGAAACAGCGGTACATCAGGTGTTTTTTTGCAAAAAGAGTCAGATTCTTTATTTCCATGGAAGTACTGGTAAAGGGAACTGTCAACGTAACTGACAGAAACACTTGAAACACTATCCATTAATATAAAATGGAGGCGTTGGTTTAGGATAACCATTGAAGAGATGTAGCATTCTCAATTTTCAACCAATTATTATCGTTAGCTAAATTAGAGTCATAGTCATAGAGTTTTACAGCACCAAAAGAAGCCCTTCAGCCCATCGTGTCTGCGACCGTCATCAAGCCCCTATCTACTCTAATGCCATTTTCCAGCACTTCGCCTGTAGCCTTGTATGCTATGACGTTTCAAGCGTTCATCTGAATACTTCTTAAATGTTGTGAGGATTCCCGCCACTACCACTCTTTCAGGCAGTGAGTTCCAGACACCCACCCCCACCCTTTGGGTGAAAACATGTTTCCTCAAATCCCCTCTAAACCTCCTGCCCCTTACCTTAAATCTATGCCCCCTGGTTACTGACCCCTCCACTAAAGAGAAAAGTTTCTTCCTATCTACCTTATCGATGTCCCTCATAATTTTGTACACCTCAATCAAGTCCCCTCTCAGCCTTCACTGCTATAAGGAAAAGAACCCCAGCCTGTCTAGTCTCTCTTCATAGCTGAAATGCTCCAGCCCAGGCAACATCCTGGTGAATCTCCTTTGCACCCTTTCTGGTGCAATCACATCCTTCCTATAGTGAGGCGACCAGAACTGCACACAGTACTCCAGATGTGGCCTAACTAATGTTTTATACAGCTCCATCATAACCTCCCAGTTCTTTTATTCAATGCCTTAACTAACAAAGGCAAGTATCCCATATGCCTTCTTAACCACCTTATCTACCTGTCCTGCTGCCTTCAAGGATCTATGGACATGCACATCAAGGTCCCTCTGTACTTCCTAGAGTCCTACTATTCATCGTGTACTCCCTTGCCTTGTTAGTCCTCCCAAAAAGCAATTGTTATGTCATTTAATAGAGTTTCATTGTACCTATGTTCCGCACATTAAATAAAGACAATAGAATATTCCAAGCAATTTCATCTTTGATTGCATTAGTGAGAACATTTAAATTTTGTTAGCAGGACAACCTGTATAGCTACTTTATCTTCATATTTAAGATTTCTAAAGCGCTTCAATAATAATTTTTGATTTGAAAAGCAAAATTACAGTATACTAATCCTCAGAAAGGGGAAAATTCCTTCAAATATTTCTCAAATCATCACTGGTGCAAAACATGTTTTGGAATATAATTTTGTTTACAGCTATAGTTTTAAGTTGTCTTTGCAATGTTACTAAAAGTTCTTTTATTTTATAGGCCTATATTCAGGGCAATTTTTCCATTATTAACCTTTTTTTGTGGGGAGGCATGATTTTGAATCTACTATTGCTGGATTTTAGGGAGCGGAATGGTTCAGAATGAAGTGGTGACCAAGAATCATGGCAGTTCTGAGGCTCATAGGCTTCTATAATATATAAAAACAGAACGGGCTGGAAATAATGTAGCATGTGTAGAGAGAGAGAAACAGAGTTAATGTTGCTGACCTTCCATCAGAACTCCACAGAAGCTACCGGACCAAAGCTTTCACTTTTTTATTTCAGATTTCTGGCATCTGCAGTATTTTGCTTTTCTTTCAAAGAACAGGGTAATTCAGTCAATGAGGATGAAGCTCTGCACTTGGTACTTGCTAAGGTTTCCCTCTATTTTCTTCCGCCAGGGAATTTTTACAGAAGGTGCAATCGATGGTCACATTAATTAAAAGTTTCAACAGATTTTCCTTAAATGAATCCTTTGAGGGCATGAAGATTAAGGTTTGTGGAAGATTGTTCCAATCCTTAATTGTTCTTGGGGAAAAAAGAGTTAGCAAAGGAAGCAAGTTGGGGCGTATACATTTAGAACTATTGATTATGAACTCCTCGAGCTTGGTCACTTAATGTACTGCTTAGAAATATTTAATTGTTCATTCAAAATTTTTCTTTGGTTCTGAAGACTGTGCCAGCCTACCGATGTGACCAACTGGGAAACGCTAGAATCCACGAGTAATTATTTGTAACAAAAGCTGCCCAATGTTGAACTTTCTCAAGTAAGGTAATGCTTTTAGCAGTATTGGTACCAAGCGACTATGCTGTACTGTAAGCCTGGTCTAACCAATATCTGGTACAGCAATCCTTTGACTGTAGTTGAAGAGTGATGGAAGTTCAATCTCACAAAACCAAGCATTTTGGATGCCTTGGAGGCTGCGTATTGATTTTGTACATTCCAACTTTAAATTATTTTGGATGTGGATTCCGAAGTAATGGCATTCTTTAGTCACCTCAAGGGGGGAATTATGCATTGTGTAGTTGGGTACTGATGGACATGGAGCATTGCTGATTCACATGATGTTACATTTCTCTATGCTGAATTTCGTTCCCCATATGTTGGCCCATTTGACGAGATTTGCAGATTGTGAACTGTTAGCCACCTCCTCCTGCCTCCCGACAGGAGCTGTCACATTGGTTTGGAGGGAAACCAAGGGATCAGTCACTTAATCTCTACCCGCCTCTCCCCTAAACTGGGCCGGCGGCGGCGGCACCAACTCCTCTGGGACTCAGAAGGTTCGCCCTGTCCGGGGGTCGATCCCCTCAGTTTAACGCCTGCCCGGTCACTGAGCCCAAAGTAGGATTAAGCAGAGCGGGGCCTACCTAAGGTGGCGGGGAGTCGCTGCCATGGCAACGATCACCTTCACCGACGTGTCGTGCCGATGACGTCAACACCGATGACGCTGCGACGCCGGATTATCGCGTCATTTCCGCACGGCCTTCCCGGGGCGAAGCTAAGATGGCGGCGATGTGTGAGGTGAGCAGTGAAAGGCCTGAGAGTGGATCGAGCGTACAGTTTATCCGGAGTCCTTGGTGGATCAATGCTTAAAAATTAAATCTGAACTGTGTTGAGAGCGAGCGGCGGGAGGGAGAAACATACACATTTCAGTGGCGTGTCCCACAGAGAGTTTGATCTTCAGTCCTAATAAATTGACCAATTTGTACAAAAACATGGTTTATCATGACGAAGAAATACTGAGCAGTAATCAGAATGGGTTAGAACAAGCTTCAGTTGATTGTGGTACCCAATAAAGTAGCTGGGCCGATATTGGATACAGAATAAGATATTTTTGAATGTCCCTGTATATTACAGATTTTCCTCAGTTTACAATTGGAGAGTCATACATAACCTGCTTCCTTCAGGCCTCGAGTGTTTTCGTAATAATAGAATAAGATTCACTGATTCTAATGGTCCCTCTATGACCCATCACCCTTTAGGGTCCCACTCAGCAACAACTTCCATTTGTATAGCAGCTCTAACAAAGCAAAGTTGAGTGCCAGCTGTGCAGTCGCAGAATAAGGAGTCAGCCATCTAGGCTGAGATGAAGAGAAATTTTTTCACTTAGAGGGTTGTGAATCTTTGGAATTCTCTCCCTCAGAGGGCTGTGGATGCTCAGTTGTTAAGTATATTCAAGGCTGAGATTGATAATTTTTGCGCTGCAGGGGAATCGAATATGGAGATCGGATAGGAAAGTGAAGTTGAGGTTGAAGATTAGCCATGATCCTAGTGAGCGACGGAGCAGGGTCGAGAGTCCTTATGACCTACTGCTGCTCTTATTCATGTTCTTTTGTAACCTTCAGTCGCTCAGCTCTGGCATTCTGGATTCACCCCTGAAGGTGTGACAGACCCCATAGCCACATAAGCCTTCCTTTTCTAACGTTTTTCTGTAAACTTCTGCTCTTTACACTGGTCTCTTGTCACATCGTCTGACCTTCCCTCCCTAGCTCAGAACTTGCATTCTATAACTACCTTTCTTCAGTGATCTGATTTTCTAATCCAAGATTTCCTCTGCTTCAAACCACATAAGAAATACAGCACACAAACAGACCAACTGGCTCAACTAGTCCATGCCAGTGCTTATGCTTCACTCGTGCCTCCTCCCATCTTTCCTCATCCAAATCTACTATAATTCTGCGATCGTAACCCTCTGTTTCCTTCTCCCTTACATACTTGTCTAGCTCCCTTAAACGTATCTATGCTATTTACTTCAGCCACTCCCTGAGGGAGTGAGTTCCACATTCTCCCCACTCTCTGGATAAAGAAATTTCTTCTGAATTTCATGGTAACTTTGGCCAACATTTGGAAACTATCTTGATTTAGAAATAAATTTAAATTCCTGCCAGAATTTAGTTTTCTTTTTGATACTTACAGGTACAGGAAGTTCCTTGCACCAGTGGCGAAGCTGGGATGTCAGCTGCACAGAAACGGGAAGAAAGACTGAAGAGATTCCGAGACCTCCATCTTAAGCGAGTAAGAAATGAATAGCTATGTTATTTTGATTGCCTTGTTTATTTCACTCAGCCGAGATGGTGCTTTCTCAGTGGGAGAAGAGACCAGTAGTTGGCAAATGTATCAAACCAATGCAGCTAACAAGCGAAACATCCTCATGAATCATGTCGATTTTATATACACAGTCGCTTGGTAGTATAGAAAGCAACAGGAATTATAGGTTCCCGGGATATTCAAAAAAATGAAAAGCTTGGGCATATTCCTTTTGTTTGCAAAGAACCCATTGTTCTCTGTTGCTTTCACCATGGCAATGCCTTGACCAATCAGAGTCAACTTGCCAACCATCCGCACTCTTTTCCTGTACTATAAATTGTTGTGATCGTTTGACATTCCTGCATTTGTCCTGATGAGCGCCAGATGAAAAACTTCAGCAACGTGCCTCTCTTTTCAGCAATATTCAGTTTTATATAAAATTCATGTTTTATTCTGAACCATATTGGGACCATTTTAATCATTCCTTTTAACCTGTTAAAATATATGGTTCTTCATCTTAGTCAATCATTCTAATACAGCCCATGCGTTGTTGCTGATTTATTCTTAGCACAGATATTGTAGATCACATGGTTGTAGGCAGGAGATATTCCTCAGTAATCTGCACTGCGCGGATTTTTGTTGGACTTGGAAAGGGTGTGGGATTGTGCCGGTAATTTAAATGTGTTGGGTTTCTTTTGGTAATATCACCACACGTCTAAAGCCTTTGGGCAGTCAGCAAAGGGCTTGAATAATATAATTGGTGCCTAGCCATTGGTGGGTACTACAAGCTGTGTAGGCTTAAAGGTTGCATTAAGTTGTTTGGACTCCCCTTGATACTGGTTATTCCTGTGCTTCAGGACAGCACTTTTAAGAATTCAGATGCTACTGGATTAATCAGACTCTAGTCTTTTTAGACAAAGAAACATAGAAAATAGGAGCAGGAGTAGGCCATTCAACCCTTCGAGCCTGCTCCGCCGTTCAGTATGATCATGGCTGATCCTCTGTCTCAGCACCATATTCCCTCTCTCTCCCCATACCCCTTGACGTCTTTAGAGACGAGAAATCTATCCATTTCCTTCTTAAATATATTCAGTGACTTGGCCTCCACAGCCTTTCGTGATAGAGAATTTCATAGGTTCACCGCCCTCTGAAGAGGTTTCTCCTCATCTCAGTCCTAAATGGTCTACCCTATATCCTGAGAATGTGACGCCTTGTTCTAGATTTCCACACACCCCCCCCTCCGCCCGCCCGCCCGCCCGCCGGCCGGCCCCAGGCAGAGGAAATATCATCCCTGCATCCAGTCTGACCAGCCCTGTTTTATATGTTTTAATGAGATCATCTGTCATTCTTCTAAACTCCAGTGAACAGAGGCCTAGTCGGCCCAATCTCTCCTCATACAACAATCCTGCCATCCCAGGAATCAATCGTTGCACTCCCTTTATGGCAAATATATCTTTTCTAAGGTATAGAGACCAAAACTGCACACAGTACTCCAGGTATGGTCTCACCAAGGCCCTGTATAGCTGCAGTAAGACATCCTTGCTCCTGTATTCAAGTCCTCTCACAATGAAGCCCAACATACCATTTGCCTTCTTAACTGCCTGCTGCACCTGCATTCTTGCTTTTAGTGATTGATGTACAAGGACACCCAGGTCCCTTTGTACATCAATATTTCTCAATCTATCACCATTTAAATAATACTCTGCCATTCTGTTTTTCCTACCAAAGTGGATAACTTCACACTTATCCACGTTATACTGCATCTGCCATGTATTTGCCCACTCACTCAACTTGTTTAAATCGTCTTGAAGCCTCCTTATATCCTCCTCACCACTCAATTCCCATCTAATTTTGTGTCGTCAGCAAACTTGGAAATATTTCATTTGGTTCCCTCATCCAAATCATTGATATTATGGTGAATAGCTGGGACCCAAGCACTGATTCCTGCAGTGCCCCACTAGTCACCACCTGCCACTCCGAAAAAGACCCTTTTATTCCTACTACTCTGTTTCCTCTCTGCTAACCAATTCTCAATCCATGCCGATATATTACCCCCAATCCCATGTGCTTTAATTTTACACACTAACCTCTTATCAAAAGCTTTCTGAAATTCAAAATACACCACAACCACTAGTTCCTGTTATGACATCCTTTATAATAGACTCCAGCATTTTCCCTACTACTGAGGTTAGGCTAACCAGCCTTTAATTCACTGTTTTATCCCTTCCTACTTTTTTAAATGCTGGGGTTACGTTTGCCACCCTCCAATCTGCTGGGAGTGTTCCAGAATCTACAGAATTTTGGAAGATGATAACCAGTGCATCCACTATTTCTATGACCACCTCCTTTAGTACCCTGGGATGTAGATTGCCAGGCCCTGGGGATTTATCGGCTTTTAGTTCCATTAATTTCTCCACTATTGTTTTAGTAATACTAATTTTAAATCGGGAGCTCCCATGAGAAAGATCATGGAGATCATACAACAGTGGCTTATTGGCTCCAAAAACACATTCAGTTACCCAACTTTATATCCCACAATGATAATTAGATTCTGAATATCAGGTCGTGGCCCAATTTATTTCTTTAATCTAATTCCCCCCTGTTGTATTTCATTGTGTACAGCAAGAGTCAAGATGACCAACAATTAGTGCTTAACAGTATTATAAAGTTTATTGTTTGATATTGGGCGATACAAACCATAGCAGTCTGTTGCTATGGAATAGCCCATGCTTCGAGTTATCCTGTGTCTCATCGTATTGTGACTGCTACTCCCTTATAAGTGTGAATATGTGAAGTTATCCTGTCATAGATTCTAAAGGTAACAAGTTTCCACCACTATGCAAAGTTCCTCTAGAATTCTTGCATTTGTGACCCAAGCAATAAAAGGCATTGTTCCTTATTCATAGAATGAATCTCGGAAATTGAATCATCAGGCGGTGGCAGAGGAAGACAGGACCCTGAAACTACCAGCTAACTGGGAGTCCAAAAAAGCACGATTGGAATGGGAGCTAAAGGTGGAAGAGAAAAAAAAGGTATTTGCAATATTTTTGCTGAAAATCTGAACTGTTGAATCCTTTGGAGCAATTTGTAATTAGGAGACTAAGGGTTCAGATTTTTAAAAAGCTCCAAACAACAGTCCACTTTGATCTTGTGATCTAAATACCTCACCATCTCCAGCTTCACACAATGCAATTTTTTCAGAATTTCAACATTAACTTATGAAATTTATCTGACCTTCAGTTTTAACAGTCACTAAAACAGCATTTATTTTAACCTTAAACATACCTTGAAAGTTCAGAGCAAATCACTATTGTTAGCAACTTGAATGCTGATAAGTTAGTGACAATACTCAGGAAAAACACAGGGCTGTGTGTCAAGATGGCTTCCAAATTTGCCAATGTAAGGAGCATATCTTTTTATTTCTGTTGGATTGTTGTAAAGAGCATATCTTTATATTTTGTGTTGGACTGTGGTAAAATTACATTGGCTACAGGTTGAAAGATATGTCTACTGGGACAGGATGAGAGATAGATACAGTGTTGCAGCCCTGGAACAGAGTGTGCCATGAAAGACAGGATGGTGCCAGAAAGGACCAAGGAAGCTGCCTGACAACAGCATTTTAATTGGTTCCTGACCAGGTGGCCAGGTTTTGTGTGAGAGCAGTGCAGGTGAATAGCTCCTAGCCTGTAAGGAACAAGACCTAAAACCTCTTTCTCCTGTGTGTAGAAGATTCCAGTAATTCCAAAATAATAGCTAGCTGGCTTTTCTTTCATACCTCTATAACCTGCCCTCTCTCTTAAAACCCAAGTTAAGAGGCAAAGGGGAAAATTGCTGTTAGAGACATTGAAAGGCAAGTGCTCAACCAGTGAACTAAATACTGAAAGTACTGGAAGACCACCTCAAAAAGAACTGAAAGGAATTTGGAAGACATCGATCAAAATCAACCCATCGAATCCTGTACACCGGAATTGGTGTTATTGAACTGTTTCATCCACCCTTAAAATCCATGTTTTTGTGTCTTGTCTTTGTGTGTATCGGAATTTAAGAAGAGGGTAAAGTTTAAGCTATAATGTTAGAAATTAGCAGTTCATATTTCTTTCTTTTGCCACTGGTTAACGACAGTTTGTTCAATAAACAGTTATTTACTTAGTAAGTTTACAAACCTGGTGCTCGTATTCTGTTAACCTAGATTAAACAGTTAGGTAGAATTGGGGAAATCTGGTGGTTTGATCAAACTTTTCACATTTGTCGTGGTTTGGAGAACAGTGGGGCTTGATATTGCAGCACACTATTCTCAGTGAGTCGTGACAAGGTTTGGGGGCCCAACCGAGACATTTTGGAACAAAAGATAACGATGATTTGGGTGTAGATTTAGTAACTTATAAGAGCTAAAAGGAAACACCAGGTTTGTACTGTCAAAAATAAGATGGCACTGGAAACTGCCAAAGCTTTCCTGCAAGTGGAAGAGATTCCCCTGACGATTTTACAAGGGATCCCAAAAGCCAGGTTAATTGAATTGGCAAAGAAATTAAGAGTAGGACAAAAGCAGAATTACCTGGAAAAACTCAGCAGGTCTGGCAGCATCGGCGGAGAAGAAAAGAGTTGACGCTTCGAGTCCTCATGACCCTTCAACAGAACAGGTCATGAGGACTCGAAACGTCAACTCTTTTCTTCTCCGCCGATGCTGTCAGACCTGCTGAGTTTTTCCAGGTAATTCTGTTTTTGTTTTGGATTTCCAGCATCTGCAGTTTTTTGTTTTTATCTCTATTATTATTATTATTAAATTAAGAGTAGGATTGCCTGCCAGAGCTAGGAAGGCAGAGATAATTGAAGAGATGGCACAACGAAGATTGGGAGGGGACCTGATAGAGTTGTGTAAGATTATGAGGGGCATAGATAGAGTGGATAGGAAGGCACTTTATCTTTTAGTAGAGGGGTCAATAGCCAGAAGGCATAGATTTAAGGTAAGAGGTAGAAGGCTAAGTGGGGAGTTGAGGAGAAATGTTTTCACCCAGAGGGTGGTAGAAGTCTGGAACTCACTGCCTGAAAGGGTGGTTGGGTCAGAAACTCTCGTAACATTGAAAAAGTATTTAGATATTCATTTGCATTGCCATTATCTCCAGGGCTATGGGTCAAGCGCTGGAAAATGGGATTAATATAGTCAGATCTTTGTTGACTGGTGTGGACACTATGGGCCAAATGGCCTCCTTCTGTGCTGTAAATGTCTATGAGTCTATGAGCATTTGCAATTGGAAGGAATACCGGAGAGACCGAGTTCTCCAAGGGGTGGTTCATTGGAATGGACTCAAATTCAGTTGCAAATAAAAAAATTGGAACTAGAGGCAGCAGAAAAAGAAAGGGCATTCCAAAGGGAACAGGCAGAAAGGCAGGAGAGAGAAAGAAAACAAGGAAGGGAATTAGAAAAGGAGGAAAGAGAAAAAGAGAGAGAATTCCCGCTTACAATGCTGACAGTTAAAAAAGAAAAGAGACCAGTAGGTGAGTTAGTACTTATTTCCAGATCAAAATCCAGTAGGGAGATGTTTAAATTTGTGCAAGCTCTTCCAAAATTTGGGGAAAGGGATTTTGAAGTATTCTTTATTTCAATTCAGAAGATAGCTAAGCAGATAAACTGGCCAAAGGAAAACTGGACATTGCCCATGCAGAGCAAATTGACTGGTAGAGTACAGGAAATTTATGCTTCACTGTCAGAGGAGATTTCTAGGGATTATGGTGTGGTGAAAAGGGCCATTTTGAGTGCATATGAGTTAGTCCCTGAAGCATACAGACAAAAGTTTCAAAATTTAAGGAAACAGCCTGGACAAATTTATATTGAATTTGGAAGGATTAAGCAAAGTAATTTTGACAGGTGGATACAAGTATTAGGAATTGAAACTACCTATGAAGTTCTCAGAGAGACAATTCTCTTGGAAGAATTTAAAAACTCCCTACTTTCTGTAATAAGAACCCATGTTGAAGAACAAAGGATTGCAACTGTTAGACAGGTCGCAGTAATGGGCGATGATTATGAGCTGATCCATAAAACTAAACTTTTTTTCCATCACCCCCATAAATTTGTAAAGAATAGAAAGTGGGAGAGTGAAAGGAATGCAAGTAGCCAGGGTAAAGAATGGAAAGCTGGAAATACCTTGAGATCCCCTCCCCAGATCAGGAAGGAAGGTACTGAGGGTGGAGATGAAACTCGAAGACCTAAGTGTTTCCATTGTAATAAAGTGGGATACGTTCGTTCAGAATGTGAGGGAAGCCCATGGGACTTGTTGGAGCTCATAAGAGTGAGTCCGAAACGGGAATTTGAAAAGAAAATGCCACGGATCAAATTGTAGTTTTAACTACAAATAAGGGTGTGGAGGTAACCACTGCTGTGAATGCAGGCGAAGTGAATAAGATAGATGAGAGAAATAAAGGGTTTTTGTCTAAAAAAAAGATAACCCCTTTTTCATCAAATGATGCAGCTAAACCCATAACTATATTAAGGGACACAGGAGCTACTCAAACTCTTTTGCTGGAGAAGGACCTAGTTTTCCCTTCAGAGAGTTCAATGAAAGCTAAAGTATTGGTAAACGGGATAAGTGGAGAGTATATCCCAGTTCCATTATACAAAATGCAATTGGAATGTGATTTGTTGTCTGGATCGCTGATTGTAGGAGTGGTTAAGAAATTAACCGTGGATGGAGTTGATTTACTCCTGGGGAATGATCTGGCAGGAGTGAAGGTTATAGCTTCGCCCATAATTAAGGAAAGTCCCAGAGAGGCTAAAGAGACAGAGCAGTTACAAGAATCTTTCCATCATGTGTGGTGACCAGACCAATGGCTAAACAAAGTCCATCACCAAAGGTCAAAATAATACCACAAGAAGGTTTTAGAGTAGCTGAAACTTTATTTAAGGGTGAAGATAATTCAAAAGAAATGTTCGGCATGTCTTCATTAATTGAGGCTCAGAAAGCAGATCCAGGGTTAAACAAGTTAACACAGTCAGCTCACACCGAAGCTGAGGCTAAAGGAATTCTGGAGTGCTATTACCTTAAAAGCAGAGTTCTGATGAGGAAGTGGAGACACCCTCAGAGACCTGCGGATGAGGAATGGACAGTTGTTCATCAGATAGTCATACCACCCAAATATTGCAAGTAGCACGTGAAACCGCTATGGCAGGACATGTAGGAATACAGAAAATCCAAGCATCGATACACAGGCATTTTACCTGGCCAAGACTTCACAAGGACGTAGTGCTATTTTGTAGAATATATCATACGTGTCAGGTAGTAGGTAAACCTCAACATGTAATCAAACCAGCGCCTTTAAAACCCAAACTAGTTTTGAAGAATCATTCAGCTGGGTATTAGTAGATTGTGTAGGACCATTACCCAAAACGAAAGCAGGATATCAGTATATCCTTACAATTTGATTTCCAGAAATTATTCCTTTAAGGACAATTACAGCTAAGGTGGTATTTGAAAAGTTAATTCAGTTTTTCACTCATTATGGCCTATCAATTGAAATACAATCTGACCAAGGTTCTAACTTCATGTGTAAAATTTTCCAGGACATAATCAGCAATTTGAGTATCAAACAACTAAAGTTTACCACCTATTACTCACAGACACAGAGAGCTTTAGAGAGATACCATCGGACTCTCAAAACCATGATTAAGACCTATTGCCATGAATACCCCAACGATTGAGACAAAGGATTAGATTTCTTACTATTTGCTCCCAGAAATTCTCTAAATGAATCTACTGGATTTAGTCCATTCGAATTGATCTATGGTCATGAAATAAGAGGTTCATTTAAAGTGATTAAGGAAAAGTCCCTAAAGGAGAAAGACGAATCCTCCATGTTGGATTACGTGTCCACGTTTCTTAAAAAAACGCATAGGAGCATGCAAAGTAGCATGAGAGCACTTAAAAATTTCCCAAGCCAAAATGAAAGAATGGGCAGACATACACGCTACAACTAGAATGTTCCAAGCAGGAGACGAAGTATTGGTATTGTTGCCTTTGCAGGGTAAACCCCTGAAAGCGAAATTCAGTGGCCCCTATAAGATAGTTAGGAGAGTTAGTAAAGTGACTTATCTGATAGATACTCCTGAGCGTAGGAAGAAGAAACGGTTATGTCACATTAACATGTTGAAGCAATATCATTGCAGAAAAAACGATAAGACAGAGCGAGTGTACCAGGTGGTAGGAGTAGTGGAGGATGACAGACAGTAAGGGTAAGGTGGAAGGAGAAATAGACAGTGCCCACAGTGAACCTCCTACAATTCAACTAGCCAATATGACAATACTGGGACAGTTAGATACTGTTCTCATATTTAGAGGAAGGACCAAGGGAAGATCTAATAAGGTTACTTAGGAAGTATAAGGGAATTTGTAAGGATACAACTGGATGTACTATGTTAGCTAAACATGACGTGGACGTAGGAGACTCAGTGCCGATAAAACATCATCATTATCGGTTGAGCCCAGAAAAACAAGCTCAGTTAGAAACAGAGAGTCAATATATGCTGAACAATCAATTGATTGAGCCTAGCCAAAGTGGCTGGAGTTCACTGGTAGGACTGGTTCCTAAGCCGGATGGATCCGCTAGATTTTGTATAGAGCACAGGAAAGTGAATGTAGTAACAAGAGGACAGATACGCACCCAATTCCTCGGTTAGAAGATTGCATCGATAGGGTTGGCAGTGCCTCATTTCTTCCTAAAATTGATCTGTTGAAGGGGTACTGGCAAGTGCTATTAACATCAAGGGCTAAAGATCCACCTTTGTTTCCCCAGTGGGTTGTATCAATGTATAGTCATGCAGTTTGAGTTTAAAAACACCCCAGCTACATTTCAGGGAATTATGAATCAAGTCGTAGCTGAAGTACCTAACTGTGGTTTATTTAGATGATGTCGTAATATATAGTAACACGTGGGAAGAACATGTAAAGCAATTAAATGAGCTGTTTAAGCAATTGCAGTTGGCTGGCTTAGTCATAAATCTGGCTAAGATCGAATTTGCAAAAGCAAGGGGTAACTTACCTAGGTCACATTGTCAGACAAGGGCAAGTGTTGCCAAGAACAGCAAAAGTGAACGCTCTAATAGAATTTCCCATTCCTAAAACTAAAAAGAGAAATCCTGAGATTTTGAGAATGTGTGGGTTTTATAGAAAGTTTGTGCCTAACATCAGCACAATAGCTGTACCTCTCACCAACTTGTTAAGAAAACAGGCAAAAGTGGTATAGTCGGCAGAATGCCAAGCAGCCTTTGAAAAGCTAAAGGCAATCTTAATAAATGAACCAGTGTTGGCCGCCCGACTTTACCAAACCTTTTAAAATGGCAATTAGTGTTAGCAACTTGGGGGTAGGTATAGTCCTATTACAAGATGATAAATTAGGGATAGAGATGCCGGTGGGGTACTTTTCCAAGAAACTAAATCAATATCAGAGAAAGTACTCTACAGTAGAAAAAGAAACTCTAGCATTGTTGTCTCTTCAACACTTTAAAGTTTATGTCCGACACGATAACAAAGAAACACTAATCTACACTGACCATAATCCGCTGGCGTTCATCGAAAAGTTTAAAACTCAAAATGTGAAACTTTTTAGATGGAGTCTATTGTTTCAACCATTCAATGCAAGGTTGTTCACATTGCTGGTAAAGGTAATGTGATCGCGGCTGCATTGTCCTGGGTGTAAAATACTAAAATAAGTTAATGGGGTACAAAATGCTGAAGATTGTATAATGTGCGGAAGGATGAATGAAATTAAGTCTCGTGTTTTGTTGTCTATGTGTCACACACCTTGTGATGAAACGCATTTTTAAAATGGCATTTCATCTCTTTTAAGGGCAGAGGCATGTAAGGAACAAGTCTTTTTATTTCTGTTGGACTGTTGTAAAGAACATATCTCTTTATTTTCTGTCGGACTGTGGATTAGAATTACAAAGACTGCAGTTTAAAAAATATGTCCACTGGAACAAGATGAGAGATATATACAATATTGCAGTCCTGGAACAGAGTGTACCTTGAAAGAAAGGATGGTGCTAGAAAGGAGTCCTGGACCGAGGGTGCTGCCTGACAACAGTATTTTAATTAGCAGGTGACCAGGGTTTTGTGCGATAGCAATGCAGCAGAAAGTTCCTGGCCTGCAAAGAGAAAACATCTAAAATCTCTTTTCCTCATATCTCTATAACCTGCTCTCTCTCTCTGCGGAAACCCCTGTAAAAAGGAAAAGAGGAAAACCACTGTTAGAGACATTGAAAAGCGAGTTCTTAACCAGTGAACTAAATACTGAAAGTGCTGGAAGACCACCTCGTGTTATCAACAAGAAGTGAAAGGAATTTGGAAGACATCAATCAAAATCAACCCATCGAATCCTGTACTCTGGATTGGTGTAATTGAACTGTTTTATCCCACCCTTAAAATCAATGTTTTGTGTGTCTTATGTGTGTTTGTGTATAGGGGTTTAAGGAGGGGTAGACTTTAAGTTATTGAGTTAGAAGTTCATATTTCTTTCTTTTGCCACTAGTTGAAGACAATTTGTTCAATGAACAGTTATTTACTTAAGTTTACAAACCTGGTGCTCGTATTCTGTTAATTTAAACAGTTAGGTAGAATTGGGGCAATCTGGTGGGTTGGTCAAACATTTCACATTTGTCACGGCTTGGGGAACAGTGGGGCTTGATATTACAGCGCACTATCCCTAGTGAGTCGTGATAGTATGCAAAACTGTTAGTGTCATTTCTGAGAGACGTAACATGGAACTCTGTAAGTTCAAGTCTTTACCTTTGTTTCCGAGGTGGCTTAGGAGGACTCTTCAGTCATGAACATTACAAATTGTTTGTTTGTGGGACAGGATGGGTACTGTCCTGTTTACTTACCAGCTCACCAAATATTCTGCCTTTTGACTATCCCATCATGAATTACGAAGTACAATTGGGTCTTTTAATCTAGTCAAGGTCTCTTATTATGGTATAAGACACCAGGATGTTTGTAATAGAAATGAGAACAGAGATTGTATGTAACTACTGAAATACAACAGTTGAGCTTGTTATAAGAATGCAGCCTTATTCCTGGCTTGATATCATCTCATTCAACAAATAGGATTGTATTAAAAATAGAGTATAAAATTAGAATCGTAGAATCAGTTAGCACTGAAGGAGGCCATTTGGCCCATTGTCCCTTATTTTCATACCAAAGAATGGTCAATCCATTATTTAACTCTTATATAAAACTCATTCTTTTTTGTCATTGTGGGTTTGTTGGAACATATTTGTTTCGTTCATGATATACTGAAAAGTGCCTGAGCTTGAAGCTATTATGTATTATAGTTCTGGAGCAATAATCCCCATCTGTATTTCCTGTTTAATCTTGTAGGAGTGTCTGGAGAAGGGCGAGGATTATGAACGAGTTAAACTATTAGAGATCAGTGCTGATGATGCAGAACGGTGGGAACGAAAGAAAAAAAAGAAAAATTCAGATCCAGGATTCTCAGGTACTTGGTCACTTTAATGGCCATTCATTGCTTGAAGTAAAGGAAATTTATAGTGTGAAGCCACCTGCCTGCTATTAATATCACCTTAAAAATACTTTGATTTTATCCAAACTTGTCCAATGACTCTTATGGAGTTGCCTAATGAACGGTTGGAATTGGGGCTGCATGTTCTTGCCCACCTTTTCTAGGCAGCATATTCCAAAGAATCAGTTTGGAAACTGTTGTTGCAGCCCAGAAGCAGCAGCATGACTCCTGCAGTTGAATGTTTTACTGTTTAAATTTAATTAAATACACTTAGAAGACAGGAGATTTTTTAAAAATCATCTGGCTCTATTGTCATCTCCTGAAAGCTTTGACAATTCGCTGTCATACAGCTTTCATGGCAGCCCTCTGGTACCTCAACCATGTGGCCATTATTCAAATGTAAACCTTAACAGTGAGTATTTTCAGAACCTGATCCTATCCATCCCCCAAAACAACCACATGTCTGCATCGAATAGGGGGCATTGGATAACAATTAGAAATAGAAACTCTGCCTACACTCCTTCTGAGATGCTGAGGCCAATTGTAATCACCCCAACTGGTATATTGATTGAGACCAGCTAACTCAGCACAGACTAAGGATACAACCTGAGACATTTCTGGTGTGTTTGGCTCAATCCCTCTCTGGAGAAAGTAATTGAACACCCTAATTATTAAAATTAAATTTTCTGCTGGAATTCTGTGTAAGAATGGGAAGATATGTTTTTATCAAAGGCCTGATTTGCTACCAATATTAGATTTATTATGCCACTCAAAATTCTCCAAGCATCATTCACTAGCTAAAAATGCAGGCAGCAAACCTGTACCTAGTCCTCTGCCTTTGCTACCTCACAAACAACTGCCATGTTTTGTGTGAGGATCTCCGGGGTAACTTCAGCAACAACAACTTGTATTTATAAAGCGCATTTAGTATAATAAAATGTCCCAAGGTACTTCACAGAGGCATTGTAAAACAAAGTATGACACCGAGCTACACAAGGAAATATCAGGGAAGAAGACCAAAAGTTTGACCAAAGAGTTGTTTTTTGAGGAGTGTCTTAAAGGAGAAAAGTGAGGTGGAGAGGTTTAAGAAGGGAATTACAGAGCATAGGGCCGAGGCAGCTGAAGGTACGGCCGCCAGTGGTAGAAGTCTCTTCCACCCAGATTTTTCCATCAAAGAGTATCCCTAGCCTCAACTAAGCACCTTTCTCTGAAAGCAAGAATTTACTTTGTTTAAAATTGCAGGCATATCCTACTCCTCATGACACACTGTATTGATATATCAACGTTGTGTGCACCTAAAATGGTCTAGGAGGCAGCTGGTTAAAGTTATGTTCAAGGCTATGTCAGCAGATCTGACATGTAACTGCATGGGGACATGTGATTCAATGTTATGTTTTCAAACTGACAAAAGATGATGTATCAAATCCATCTGAATTGTTTACTCTTTATTGTAAAACATAGAATTTTAAGATCACAATTTTATTTTGGTTTTACATTTATTGAATATTTTGAGGCTTCTTACCAGGACAGAACATTTTCATATGAAAACAAAGAAACATATGAAATTCTGTAATTTTTTGTTTAATTGTATCGTAGACTTGGTTTGGTTCTGAACTAGGTTTGTAATTCTAATGTTAAGATGCTTGTTTAATTTTTTGCTTCAGACTTTGCCGCTGCACAGTTCCGCCAATATCAGAGATTAGTGAAGCAGATTAAACCTGACATGGAGGAATATGAGAAGCAGAAGGATGATGCGTGAGTTACTTTTTAAAACTATACCTTCTGTTATTCATCCTGTTCACTGACCAGCGGAGAAAATTGCAGGTGAAGGTGATGTACAATCAATAACCGTAAAGAAAATACTTATCAGTATAAGACCACAGAAGTATTCCATGGGGAGTTTAAGCTGATGACATTCAGGTCTATCCATTTCACTTTTTAGGACAACAACTTTCCTTTAAATAGCATCTTTAACATCCCAGAGTGCTTCAGAGGGGTGTTATCAGAATAAACTAGTCAGTAAGCCACATAAAGATAAAATGGCCTGGATTTTGCGGTGGTAATGACGGCAAAACTTTTACAATTCGCTGTCATTACTCCACCAAAACTGACAGCAAACTCGGGAGCCCACACATGCACAGCATAGCGTTGAAGACCAGAAATTTCTGTAAGCGACCCTGTGCTTCTTCAGAGGATGCACGGTTGCGGCACCTCAGACTGCCATCAGTGGGAAATCTGTGACGTGAGCTATGTACACTATTATTCTTGCTGTGAAGAAAACACTTGAAAGAGATACAGCTTTTTGAATGAGTTGTATCTGAGTTTTAACCATGTACTAACTTCATATTACTGCTAAACATTGTCACTGACTCTGAAGAGCTAATTTGATATTTGTAGAATGACAAGTTTCTCAATTATGTGAAAAAAAAATGCAAAATAAACTTACGGTTTGTTTATATTGATATTTTGGCTAAATCCAATCCTTTTTTTATTCTGCTATCTAAAATTTAAGTTGAAAGTGAAGGATAGTAAGTGCTTTTAACCTGGCTGTCTGTGGGAATAATTCAGTGTGATTGGCAGCTTAGCTTGTTGGATGACATCACTGCTGCTGCACGCCTAGAAATCTCCTTGACTTGGCACCAGATTTGTACTGCCATCAGGAAAGGGGAAGTCCACGCCACAGAGATCACACATTTTTTGTGGCAGCTTTCTTCAATGCCAGCGGCAAGCAACCTTGTTTCAGCACTGAGTGCAACATCCAAACCACACTGTTAGGACAGATGCTTGGTTACAGAGGTAGGTTTTATGGAATGTATTAAAAGAGCTTTAGGGAAGGAATTCTAGAACTTAGACCCTAGGCAGCTGAAGACACAGCTGCCAGTGGCAGAGTGATTAAAATCAGGGATGTGCAGGGAGCAGAACTGGAGAAATGCAGGACTTTAGGTGATTACAGAGGTGAGGGGCAAGTCCATGGAGGGAATTGAACACAAGGATGAGAATATAAAATTTGAGGCATTGCCAAGCCATGAGGCAGCATAGATCAGCAAGCACAAGGTTGTTGGATGAATAGAACTTGGTGTGAGTTATGATGCAGGCAACAAAGCTTTGAATGAGCTGAAGTTTAGGAAGGTTGGAGTTAAGTGAAGAGAGCATTGAAATAGTGGAACTTGGAGGTGACAGAAGCATCAGTGAGGGTTTCAGCAGCAGATGGGCTGAGGAAGGTGTAGAGACATGACATTACAGTGGCAGAAGTAGGCAGTCTTAGTGATGAAACAAATAGATTCCTTCTTAGAGCCTTTCAATAGCATGAATAATTTTAAAAACGCTAACTTATCCAGACAACAAATAAATGCAATGTTTCCCGAACCAAGACAGGAACATTTACTTTTCCTCAAAATACATTTCAAGTAATTCTCATTAAGTCAATAATATTTGTTGTTGTCTAAACACTATACACAAAGCAGACAAATTTGCAGCCAGTCTGGACTTTAAAGATCCTTCAAAGTAGCCCACTATAGTTAATGGAATTCTTCCCAGATGACCTTCAAAATTGTCGGTCTTAGCCCTGGCTCTCCAGTTGTTTAGATTAATGTTAAAGCTATAACTCATTCCATTCAGATTGCAAATAGTCTGGAAGGTACTGTCTCTTGTTTGGAGTACCATCCATAGGTACCAGCAGCCCTCTGTATTTTTCCCAATGGGCCTTCTTAATGTGCACCTTGAAAGTGAATTTGATATCCTATTCGATTGTAATGCATCACAACAAAGCCTGATTCTTGGTGCCACTACGAGTAGCAGAAAACCTCATCTATAATAATACTCAGTTTATGTCTGTCTGAACTATTTTGATTGGCCAGTTTAAGGGGTGCATCTGTTAATCCTTCTGGCACATGTTGGGGCACGCAGAGAACTGGAACGCATGGCGCATATGCAGCTACCAACAGTTGGTGGCAGCGGTTGTGGAGTCGGGTGCTGGTCAAGGAAAAACAAGAGAAGGTAAAGGGAGCCCAACAACAAAATTGCCCTAACTGAAGAGATTGTTTCCTTGAGCAATGGATTGATGGATGGAATGGAGATGGCAAGAAAGGAATGGAATGGGATGGAGATGGCATGGGAGGGGTGAAATGACATGGGAGGAAATGCCATGAGAGGGATGGAAGGAATGGGATAGGGATGACATGGGAGGGGTGAAGTTAGCTGGGATTAATTAAGTGTGGCAAAATGGTAGGGTCAATTCTTTGATACAACATATTATTCAAAAGCTATTCTTTGTGCTAAAAATAAGATTCACTAGAATTGAATCAAATGATTTTAGAGAAACTCAGGTGAATTAAAACAATACGTAAGTGTTGATTCTATAGATGAAGAAGATGATACCTTCCAGTGTTTCTATACAGTCTAAGTTCAATTGGCATGCCACCGCATATACGTAGATTCAAGGGAGGAACAATTATAATGTTTCTATGAAACTTGAATACTAAACCAGGACATTGGTAATTCGGAAACTGCTTTCTTCAATGATAGATGCTGAAATTATAAGAAACAGTTTTCAAGGAAGTACAGTTTTTAATCCTCAAAAGATATTGAGCCCATCAGATGTAAACCTGCCTTTTCAATTCATATTCTATGACTGTAGACAGATCATAAGGCCAGACTTTTGACAAAATTTGTATTAATATTCCTAGGTCTGTTCTTAAATATGGACAGCTTTATGTAGTTTTACACAGAATGAGACATTTTGATTCTGTTGAAGCCTTTGATGAAAGAATAACTAGAAATCCTGTATTTAAGGAAGTACTGTTGCAATAAAGGTACTAATTTGACTGCAGATGTTTTGTGTCTCTCTGCCAGTACTGAATAAATCTGAAGGTAGCTAAGATTTTCTGTTTAGAATGCACTTTCCTTTCTCATGTACAGTTCTTCACTTTGCATTTGGATCATTTGGCTTCCCAAAAAAACTGCATTGATATCACAGTGGAATTACTAGGAGCATTTTTTTCTATGATTATTATTGGGGTTAAAAACATCTTTCTACCTGTGCTAAGGGGGCTTATTTTTGTATTTCATACCAACAGTGGAGAGGAGTTCTACGCAACTGCAAACAGTCTGATGCATGGCACCCATGTTCCATCCAAAGCAGGCGTGGACAGGCTGGTGGCAGATGTTGAAAAGCAGTGAGTGTATTTTTAACGCTATATTGCCCATTATGTGTATGCAAATATGCATAACACAACAGAAGTTCACTTTGCAGAGCTGAAGGACAGAAAATCGGCATACACAACCAATATAAACTAATATAAACAAAAAACTACTGCGGATGCTGGAAATCCAAAACAAAAACAGAATTACCTGGAAAAACTCAGCAGGTCTGGCAGCATCGGCGGAGAAGAAAAGTGTTGACGTTTCGAGTCCTCATGACCCTTCAACAGAACTAAGTAAAAATAGGAGAGGGGTGAAATATAAGCTGGTTTAAGGTGGGGTGGGGGGGTGGTTGTAGGGACAAGCAAGCAGTGATAGGAGCAGATAATCAAAAGATGTCACAGATAAAGGAACAAAGAGGTGTTGAAGGTGGTGATATTATGTAAGAGAATGTGCTAATTAAGAATGGTTGGCAGGACACTCAAGGTACAGCTCTAGTGGGGGTGAGGTGGAAAGACTGACAGGGCATTACAGGTATAGATTTAAAAATAATGGAAATAGGTGGGAAAAGAAAAATCTATATAAATTATTGGAAAAAACAAAAGGGAGGAGGAAGAAACGGAAAGGGGGTGGGGATGGACGAGGGAGTTCAAGATCTAAAGTTGTTGAATTCAATATTCAGTCCGGAAGGCTGTAAAGTGCCTAGTCGGAAGATGAGGTGCTGTTCCTCCGGTTTGCATTGGGCTTCACTGGAACAATGCAGCAAGCCAAGGACAGAC
Source organism: Cetorhinus maximus (assembly GCF_964194155.1). Taxonomy (NCBI): domain Eukaryota; kingdom Metazoa; phylum Chordata; class Chondrichthyes; order Lamniformes; family Cetorhinidae; genus Cetorhinus; species Cetorhinus maximus. The sequence continues at coordinate 70,951,539 of NC_135899.1, forward strand.
ATGTGGGCAAGAGAGCAGGGTGGAGTGTTAAAATGGCAAGTGACAGGGAGGTTTGGGTCTTTCTTGCGGACAGACCGCAGGTGTTCTGCAAAGCGGTCCCCAGTTTATGTTTGGTCTCTCCAATGTAGAGGAGACTGCATTGGGAGCAACAAATGCAGTAGACTAAGTTAGGGGAAATGCAAGTGAAATGCTGCTTCACTTGAAAGGAGTGTTTGGGCCCTTGGACGGTGAAGAGAGAGGAAGTGAAGGGGCAGGTGTTGCATCTTCTGCGTGGGCATGGGGAGGTGCCATAGGTGGGGGTTGAGGAGTAGGGGGTGATGGAGGAGTGGACCAGGGTGTCCCGGAGGGAACGATCCCTACGGAATGCCGCCAGGGGGTGTGAAGGGAAGATGTGTTTGGTGGTGGCATCATGCCGGAGTTGGCGGAAATGGCGGAGGATGATCCTTTGAATGCGGAGGCTGGTGGGGTGATAAGTGAGGACAAGGGGGACCCTATCATGTTTCTGGGAGGGAAGACAAGGCGTGAGGGCGGATGCGCGGGAGATGGGCCGGACACGGTTGAGGGCCTTGTCAACCACCGTGGGTGGAAAACCTCGGTTAAGGAAGACGGAGGACATGTCAGAGGAACTGTTTTTGAAGGTAGCATCATCAGAACAGATGCGACGGAGGCGAAGGAACTGAGAGAATGGGATGGAGTCCTTACAGGAAGCGGGGTGTGAGGAGCTGTAGTCGAGGTAGCTGTGGGAGTCGGTAGGCTTGTAATGGATATTGGTGGACAGTCTATCATCAGAAATTGAGACAGAGAAGTCAAGGAAGGGAAGTGTCAGAGATGGACCATGTGAAAATGATGGAGGGGTGGAGATTGGAAGCAAAATTAATAAATTTTTCCAGGTCCCGACGAGAGCATGAAGCAGCACCGAAGTAATTGTCGATGTACCGGAGAAAGAGTTGTGGGAGGGTTACTATGTGTAGTTGTAATAGTGCTGAGCTGGGAACTGATGGTGAGCTCTGCTTAAAGTGTTTAGTTACCATCTCACGCTTTAATCAGCTTGTGGTATCTTATTGCAGCATTAAACAGGTGTGACTGTACACTAGAGTAATTACTAGATAATTCCAGGTGTGTTCTGTAATAGTTTGCACTTTTAAAATGTTTCCTGAGATGCTGCCAGGGATTAGTGTCGGTTGTATTTATAATTAGTTAGCATACCTGATGTGTCTCTGTTTTGCTGGAAGACTCCCAATTTCCAAGTTGTTCTGATCTGTGGATTGGTGAGGAATGTGCATCAAATTTCTGGACAGGCCCTATGGGGATGTTGGCTGGTTCTGAATGTTAGAGTTGTTTCCCAGTGCCAGGATTGGCATCCAGAGCTCTGGAAGGAGCTAATTCCCCATCTCGTTTCAATGACAGCTGTCAGGAAACAAATCCGTTGAATAAATTATGCAAGCAAGTCTTTTCCGGCCAGGAAACCCAACACAGTGGGTCTCCATGAGGGTGTTGCTGAACTGGAACAAATAAGGTTGTTCTTTTACAGTCTTTTTGAGAGGAGTACTTTTCTGAAAGTACTCCTCACCCCCATCCCCCACCCTAATGAATTTTCCCCTGTAAAGTTCTAATTACAGTCATTGAATGAAAACGCTTCAGGGGCTAACCAGGCTGCCAGAATACAAAGCAGTCAGACATGTTGCACAATTCCAGTATTTGTGAGTATAGGGACCTCACTTATAATATCTCCTTTGGGAGCCATTGGGGAAACTGCATTCCAGTGAGGTGCTAAGAGCTCCAGTTCCTATTAATGTCAAATGTATTTAGTGAAATTAGTAATTAGTGAAGTAGTATTGTCTGTAATACACATCTTTCAACCAAGACACAGTCTTAGCCATGTTAACATCAATTATAGTTTTCAAATTCGCATAGATAACAGAAATTTCCCCTGGACAATTTTTGATATATCATTTTGCTTTGTTTTGTTATTCGCAGTAGCACAAAGTTTAATTTCTTTTTTTCAGAATTGAGAAGCGTGCCAAATACAGCAGACGTCGCCGTTACAATGATGATGCTGACATTGATTACATTAACGAGAGAAATGCCAATTTCAACAAGAAGGCAGAACGATTCTATGGAAAATATACTGCAGAAATCAAACAGAATTTGGAAAGAGGAACTGCTGTCTAACTTCTAAAACATTCAAATGGCTTATCCTCCTATGCTATGTAGAGGTTGTGATAAGCTTTGTATCTTGCACTGCTGTATAAATTCAGCCTTTTAACCAACTACATCACATCATTTACTAGAATATGCTTTTCAGATGACTACTAAGGTTTATAAAGTGTCTTGCCTGCATCGTCATATCTCCTTGCTTTTTGAGTTTCTTTTTGACTTTTGGTTAGGAGTACTGAGCAATTAATATTGTTTGGCTTTTGTACTTGTTATCTATTCATTATTCAAAAGGAAGTTTTGTATGACTTCTGAGATTTTTTGGTTAATGTCTTCTGGTTATGTTTTGTGTTTCTCATTAAGATTTTAAAATAACTGTGGAACAAAGTTTGCTTCTATCAGTCAAACGATTTTTAATTCCAAACTTCTACAAAACATACATGAATACAAATACAAGATACTGATTTTTTTCGTTGATGTTACAAGTTGGTTACCTGATGTATAGTTTCTGTGAATATCTCCATCAGAAAGCAAACAATCATTTTTGGACAGTCTGATGCTGTTGGAGAGTTATTTTTCTGTAAGATTTATTCTCTGTAAATATCTTATACAAGTGTACGACAAGTTGTATAGATAAAATAAACTTCACATTAAATTGTTTTCTGTTGCTAAGCTATTTTCACATTTTGAAAAGTATTGAAATGAATTTGCCATCTATGGTTCCTTGGAAGAGACATTTTTTATTCGTTCATGGGATTTCACTGACAATGACAGCCCATCCCTAATTGTCCTTGAAAAGGTGATGGCGAGCCGCCACTTGAACCACTGCAGTCCATGTGGTGTGTGTACGCCCACAGTGCAACTTGGGAGAGTATTCCAGGATCTTGAACCAGAGACAGTGAATGAGCAGCAATACAATTCCAAGTCAGTGTGATATGTAACCTACGGGGAACTTGCAGGTAATAGTAAGATAAAAGCAAAAAAACTGCGGATGCTGGAAATCCAAAATAAAAATACATGGAAAAACTCAGTAGGTATGATCATGAACTCTCTCCTCCATCCCCACCCCCTTTCAGATCCCCCTTTTTTCCAATAATTTATGTATATTTTTCTTTTCACGCCTATTTGCATTATTTTTTAATGTATTTCCATGCATTGTTTTATCTCTGCCTTTTAGCCTATTTATATCCCTTCCCCCCACTAGGGCTATCTGTACCTTGCTCGTCCTGCTTTCTACCCTTAATGTCACCTATTAGCACATTTCTTAGCTAATATCACCACTGTCAACACCTCTTTGTCCTTTTGTCTATGACATCTTTTGGCTATCTCCACCTATCACTGGCCCTCTATCCAACTCTACCTGTCCCATCCCCCCTTAAACCAGCTTATATTTCACCTCTCTTCTGTTTTTTCTTAGTTCTATTGAAGAGTCATATGGACTCGAAACGTTAACTGTGTTCCTCTCCACAGATGCTGTCAGACCTGCTGAGTTTTTCCAGGTATTTTTATTTTTGTTTCAGTTTTGCAGGTAATAGTGTCCTAATGCATGCGTCCCTTGTCGTTTCTAAGTTTGGTGTGGGGAGGGGGGTGGGGCGGCAAGCTTTTTCCCCACGGAGCCTTTTAAAAGAAATTTGCTCAAAATACAAGCTATTCAGGACAACAAAAAAAATCAGCTTTAGCAAAACATTAATCTTCTACTCTAAATAAAACATCAAAAAGAAACTTATTTATAAAAATGGTGGTGCTTTTTGCTTTCATGTTTTTGTAATGTTTGTAATAAATGAGATTGTTTAAATTTAAATTTTGTCAGTAAAATTATCTTTAAAACAATTTTTGTTTAAAATGTTCAGAAGAAAATTATCCAGCCCATAGATCCTTATTATACAAAAATAGCTTATAATAACATTCAGAATGATTTGTTTTCAGCTACATTGGAAACATTAATATTGCAACCATAAAACTTGATCCTTGAGCCCAAGGGTTTATCTGAAACTATTGTGTAGTCATACAACCCAAACAGGTTTATTTCAAGCAGGGTGATATTTTTGCTAAGAAACCATGAAATTTATCAAAATTATTCAACACAATTTTCCTTGTGGGAATCAAAGGTTATCTTCTAGTTCTTTTGAGCTGGTATTCTCTATAACTTACATGAAATTTTCATGAAATGAGAACTGGCCAAAAAAGGTTGAGAGCTATAACTGAGGTGTTAAAGAGACACATGCAACTCATGAACCACAGGTTGCCAACCTTTGTTCTAGGCGGTAGAGGTCAAAGTATTTGCAAGGTGCTGTCAAAGGAGTCTTGGCAAGTTGCTGCAGTGCATTTTGTAGATGGTACACAATGCTACCTCTGTGCTTCAGTGGTGGCAGGAGTGAAAGTTAAAGGTGCTGCATGAGGTGCCAGTTAAGCAGGCTGCTTTGTTCTGGATGGTGTCAAGCTTCTTGAGTGTTGTTGGAGCTACACTCATCCAGGCAAGTGGAAAATATTCCATCATGCTCCTGACTTGTGCTTTGTAGAAGACAGATAGACTTCGGGGAGTCACAAGGTAAGTTACTTGCCATAGAATTCCCAATCTCTGACCTGTTCTTGTACCTACAGTATTTATATGGCTGGCACAGTTAAGTTTCTGGTTAATGGTAACCCTGGGATGTTGATGGGGTATTCTGTAATGACAATGCAGTTGAATGTCATGGGGAGATGGTTAGATTCTCTCTTTGTAGAGATGGTCATGGCCCAGCATTGTTTGGCGCGAATGTTACTTGCTTCTCAGCAAGTAAGCCTGAATATTGTCCTGATCCTGATGCATGCTGATATGAACTGTTTCTGAATAGAATTATACAAATTTATGAAAGTATTTACAAATAGTATTGAACATTGTGTAATCATTGACAAACATCCCTGAACATATGTTGGAGGGAAGATCATTGATGAAGTAGCTCAAGATGATCGGGAGTAGGAAACTGACCTGAAGGGCTCATGCAGCAATGTCCTAGGGCTGAGATGGTTGGCCTCCATCTCCACGTGCCCATATTAAAAATAAGTCCCAGTGATCTGAAATTCCTAAGTAGTAAGGTATGGTCCCAGATTTTGTGGTCAGTAGCAAAGTGGTGGTACTCACCATTGACCACTGAGAAAGATGCCTACAAAGATTTAACAATCTCTGATGTGGATTTGATCTTTCTCAATGTTAATTTCATCCGGTCCTGGCATCAGCTATAGGGGATCTCTCATGTCCAGCAACAGTAATCTTGGGAAGCAGGCTAAGCAGTCAATCACATTGAAGGATTCCCACAAGTCATAACACGAAAAGCACTAATTATCCTTCACTTTTTAACCATTAAGGTAAAAGCTGAAATAACATAAACTTTTTAAAAAAATATTTTTTTAAAATGAAATTTTTTATCATAATATTCCACAAGTATAGAAATTGTTAAATCGGAGTGCTTTTCCAGCATTTATGAATTAGTACACTGTTAAAACGTCTCTGAGGATTTTCACAGGGAGACTGGGGGCCACAGAAGGTGCATTCATGCTGCAGTTCCTGTCAGGCTTTGTTTAGCCTGCAAATCCTTCTACAACACTACACCCGACTCTCCCACGAGCCAGAACCTGCATAGGTCAGTGGCGACAGAAGGTGAAGCGACGTGACAAGAAGACGACAGGGAGACTAATAGTGTAAAAAGTGCAAGGTTACATCAAATCCAGTGATTTCAAGATTCCCAGTAGAGACTTCAACAGCGCACTCTGTGGAGGAGCAGGGAATCACATTCAGCAATTCATGAATTTCTGTGCTTAACTGCGCATGTGCAAACGCTAAAACTTGCTGTCAATTCCACAGTTGTAATGACGGCATATACTAACAGTTTTGCTGTCATTGCAGCTGCAAAATCCAGGTCATATTCTGCTAATGTCAGTTTGGAAGATCCTCATGAACTGAGAAAGAACAAACCTGGATGAATACAGCACGTTTCAGATCCCAAGTACTTTTTTGAAGTGTTATAATGCAGAAAACATAGGCAATTTGCACACAACAGTGTCGCAGAAACAGAAAAGGCATAAATCACAAGATAGTTTATTATAGTGATATTAACCAGGACACTAGGAGAATCACCTGCCCTTTTCAAATAGCGCCATTGGACCTCATGTTCACTTGAGAGGGCAAAAAGCACTTTGATTTTCACATCTCATCTGAAAGACAGCACCTCCAACAGTGCAGCATTCCTTCAGTATTGCTGAAATCACTGTACAATATTCTTAGAATGCTACAAGGCAAATGCAGAAAATTCGACATAGCAAGCTCCTAGAAACAGCAATGAGGTGAATGGTCAGTTAATTTGTTTGAGTACTGTTATGAAAAGGGATGGGAGAGAGCTGAAACCTTCATCCCCTTTCCCTTACTGTCCGTAATCATTGTGTTTTTGGAAAGGAAGGTTGATATGTTTTTCAACCCCTGACTGTGTGGTCAATTTTTAAATAACCAGCAGCAAACTTGTGGGTTTAAATTACGAGTATTTATTCACAAATTCACCTCCAATGTCGAAATGTTACGCCACTCACTCACAAACACACATGCACTTGAGAAAGTTATAGTTCAAGAATAGTGCACTTCTACAAGTTGCAAACAAAAGAATAGTTCATAGTTCATAGGTTTGGCTCACCATTTGAAAAACAGTCATTACCGGCCCATTGAAGAAGCCAGTTCACTCTGAAAAGTTAGTCTAGATGGTTTCAATAGCTAAGATCATACGTATATCAGTGTTGCTGCAGGATTCCCTCAGAGAGTTGGCTCTTTCAGCAGATCACTAAATTGGTTACTTGTTGTTTTCTTAACAGGAGATCAAGTTTGTGGACCCTGAAAAGGAATAGCTGGGAGACTTTAAGATGTAGAAGTCATCAGTTTGTTATAAGGTGTGTATGTTAGTGCCTTCTTCCACAGCTGCTGTTCCTTGCTGCATTCTTTTCAGACTGACCAATTTCCCTCTGATACTTAAGATAAAAGAATTTGGGAGATGAAGTCAGTTTCAGTCACATGATTGACTGCTAATGTAAACCCAGAATGGTTTGGGAGTCAAAGCCATTGCTACGCAATGGGAAATAGATGATGGCTATGCACACCTACTTATGATTACTGGTTTCTGCAGCTCTAAGACCATAAGATGTAAGAGCAGAGTAGGCTATTCAGCCCATCGAGTCTGCTCCGCCGTTCAATGAGATCATGGCTGATCTGATAATCGTCAACTCCACTTTCCTGCCTTTTCCCCATAATTCTTGATTCCCTTACTGATTTAAAATCTATCTCTGCCTTGAATATACTTAATGACCCAACTTCTACGGCTCCCTGCAGTAGAGAATTCCACAGATTCACAATCCTCTGAGAGAAGAAATTCCTCCTTATCCCTGTTTTAAATGGGTGACCCCTTACTTTGAGATTATGCCCTCTGGTCCTAGACTTTCCCACAAGGGGAAACAACCTCTCAGCATCTACCCTGTCAAGCCCTCTAAGAATCTTATATGTTTCACTAAGCTCGCCTCTCACTCTTCTAAACTCCAATGAGTACAGGCCCAACCTACTCGACCTCCCCTCATAAGAAATCCCTCCATACCCAGGATCAACCTAGTGAACCTTCTCCGGACTGCCTCCAATGCCAGTATATATTTCCTTAGTTAAGGGGACCAAAACTGTTCACAGTATTCCAGGTGTGGTCTAACTAGTACCTCATATAGTTTTAGCAAGACTTCCCTACTTTTATACTCCATTTCCTTTAAAATAAAGGCCAACATTCCTTTTGCCTTCCCTATTACCCGCTGAACTTGTATGCTAGCTTTTTGTGATTCATGCACAAGGACCCCCAAATCCCTCTGTGCTGCAGCTTTCTTAACCTATCTATATCACTCAATAGACTCTTTGTATCATCCTCACCACTTGCCTTCCCACCTATTTTTGTGTCATCAGCAAACTTGGCGATAGTATATTCACTTCCCTCATCCAAGCCATTAATCTATATTGTAAATAATTGTGGCCACAGCACTGATCCCTGCAGCATTCCACTAGTTACAGGTTGCCATCCTGAAAATGCCCCTCTTATCACAACTTTCTGTCGTTTATTAGTTAGCCAATCCTCTATCCATGCTAATATACCATCCCCAACACCATGGGCTCTTATCTTATTAAGTAGCCTTATGGGCAGTGCCTTTATCTATCCTGCTTGTTACCTCCTCAAAGAATTCTAATAAATTTGTCAGGCATGTTTTTCTCCTTCATGAAGCCATGCTGACTCTGCTTGATTAGATTATGTATTTCTAAATGCTCTGCTATTACATCCTTTATAGTAGACTCTAACATTTTCCCAATGACAGATGTTAAGCTAACTGGCCTTTAGTTACCAGTTTTTTGTCTCCCTCCCTTTTTGAATAAGGGTGTTACATTGGCCGTTCTCCAATCCTCTGGGACTTTTTCAGAATCTAAGGATTCTTGGAACATTACTACCAGTGCATCCACTATCTCTGCAGCTATTTCCTTTAATATCCTAGGATGCAACCCATCAGGTCCAGGGGACTTATTGGCCTTTAGTCCCATTAGTTTCCCTAGTACTTTTTCTCTAGTGATAGTTATCGTATTTATTTCCTCCCCCACCTTTTGCCCCTTGATTATTTAGTATTTTTGGAATGCTAGTAGTACCTTCTATCATGAAGACTGAAGCAAAGTATTTATTCAACTTCTTTGCCATTTCCTGGTTCCCTATTACTATCTCCCCAGCCTCATTCTTTAAGGGGCCTATGTTCACTTTGGCTTCTCTTTTCGTTTTTATATATTTAAAGAAGCTCTTACTGTCCATTTTTATATTACTTGCTAGTTTACCCTCAAAGTTTATTTTCTCCCTCTTTATCTTTTTTTTTTGTCATCTATTGTTGATTTTTAAAACTTTCCCAATCCTCTGGCTTACCATTAATCTTTGCCACATTGTATATTTTTTCTTTCAATTTGATACTATCCTTAACTTCCTTGGTTATCCATGATTGGTTTATCCCCTTCCTAGAATCCTTCTTCCTCACTGAGATATATCTTTGTTGTGAGTCATGAACTATCTTCTTAAATGTTTGCCATTTCATCAACCATCTTTTCTGCTAAACTCCTTTCCCAGTCCAGTCCAGTCAACTCTGCCCTCATTTCTTTGTAATTGCCCTGATTTAAATTTAGCACAGACAACAACAACTGGATCCCTCCCCACCCACTCCAAGTTCCTCTCCAACCCTGAGGAGGTGTCCTTAAATCTGGCATCGGGCAGGCAACACGGTCTTCAGGCTTCACGCTCAAGGCTACAGAGAACAATATCTATCCCCATAATTATACTGTCCCCTGCCTACATTCCTATTTCCTCCCCCCACTTGAATGGCTCCCTGTACTACAGTGCCATGGTCAGATCACTCATGCTCCATGCAGTCCCCACACTTGTCCATACAGCCTGCAAGAACCTTGTAGCTGTTGGACAATTGCAGGGGCCAAGGCACCTCGAACGCTACCCCCTGGGTCACCATACCTGCTTCACCTGAAGTCATTCCCCCCTGTTCCTGATCACAGACCAAATTTGAATTACCTAATCTGAGGGGTGTGACCACTTCCTGGAGCAAAGTGTCCAGGTAACTTTCCCCCTCCCTGATGTGGTGCAATGTCTGCAGCTCAGACTCCAGCTCCTCAACTCAGATCCGAAGTTCCTAGAGCTACAAACATTTACTACAGATGTGTTCCCTCTGTATCACCTTGGTGTCCCAAATGCTGCAGCAGCAACACATCACCCGTTCTGCCATCACTATTGTATTTTATTTAATTTATTAATTAATTACTCTAGTATCCCTGCTCTTTGCACTTAATTTCAATTAATTTTTTTACACCAGTGTCGATCTTATACTTAACAAGCTTTTTTTAAGAAAAAGAGAGGAAAAAAAGACTAGAGACCTACACACAAACTGATGACCTTACTTTTACTTTAAAGACTAGGGACAGAATTTTCCCCCGTTGGGGGGGAGGTTTAAGAGTGGGCGCGCGGAGGTGCGCCTCCAATCGGCACCTCCAATTGGGGGTGCGCCGCCATTTTACGTGGGGGGGCCAATTAAGGCCCACCCAGTGTGACGTCCGCCAAGAAGCGCTATGCACTCCCTGTGCAGGCGGTGGGGGGAATTCCCTGAGCCGAGAGTGCACTCTTCCACTGGTCTGACTGCAGTCTCACATGAAGTCTCCCTGCTCTTTTTTAAAATGAAGTCTCCCTGCTCTCCCTGCTCTTTTTTAAATGAAGTCTCCCCATTCCCCACACACTTTTTTAAAATGAAGTCTCCTCGCTCTTCTTTAAATTAAGTCTCCCCATTCTCCGCGCTCTTTTTAAAAACCTCTGTTAAATGTTGAGCTCAGAGATGGTGGATATCGGAGTCTCTAGAGTTTTGAGTTTCGGGTAGACCACAAACAAGCGTAGGTGTAAATCCCACAAATGAGTTTTGTCCATTCAAGAGGGAGGCTCCCACATGTGGTTATTCAGCCAGAAGCTTTCGGAGGCTTGAGGCAGAAATAGAAATATCACCTGACCTTTGGTAGCCATGGTAGCCACTGTTAGTGCCCATTTTTAAATAAAACATGGTTCCAGGAAATTATATATTGAATGCAGTCCATGTCTAAAGTTATGAATAGTACATGCCTTCACTGGGCATGATATACCACTCTCTATAATTCGGCACTATTGGTCACAGTTAAATATTGTTCTTTCTGTTACACAACCTTTAGTTGTTAATTATCTACCTGGGAGTACTCATTGGGTACTAACTTGAAAATTGTGACGCTCCTGTTACTTAACACTGCCCACTATGATTCTTTGGTGAAAGGTCAAGATGCCCAAAGTCCATAAATGAAACTTTTAAGACGACCATTCTTGACCAATTGTTTTTCTTTCTATTTACAAATACATTTGGGACAAATTAAGACCTTATCTTAATAACCCATGCCACTACCCCAATTCTATACAAAGTCCAATAAGTTATGATCTGCAACATTAGTTGCTTTTAATTGCTTCAGGAAAATGATTAACTTAAAGTATCTTTTAATTTGTTTAAGGGAGGTAAGTGTTTGATTCAAGGTCTTGTGATTCCAGGATACCCAGACAACTGGTGCATAAAGCAAGTTTCCTCATTTTTTATCTTTAAAAGCAAAGGGGTGATATCCACTTCCGTATGTGTAACAAAATCGTCAACCTGTTTACCAAGAATGCAGCTCACAGAAGAAACTGCCCAGAAAAATAGCTTCCTTGCACCCTAAGTTCCTCCCTGCATTTTCTGAAGGTAATGAATTGCATAGGAGCATGCCTGCTTGGTTACTGGAATCCCTTCAATGTCTTATCCAAGAAGCTGTTCTTGCATGAGCCCACACAGTGAGTGCTAGTAGGTTCTTTGATGATCCTGAAGAATATCTTAACTGTGCCTGTTTTCACCAGACATACATTATGGAATCACTAAGCAAACCCTACTGATTTCCCGACTCCTTGGGCATGGAAGCTTACTGTTGCTTAGTGCTTAGTTTAGGGACCAAAGTAATTGTAGTTCTAGACAATAATTTCTCCTTGCAAAGACTTACAATGTGATAGCTGATTAGAAATGTCACGGCGCTACGCATCGGAACACCACTTCCTGGAATTTCCCCTCCAAGCCACTCACCATCCTGACTCGGGAATATATCGCCATTCCTTCATTGTCGCTGGGTCAAAACCCTGGAACTCCAGCCCTAACAGCACAGTGGGTGTACCTACACCACATGGACTGCAGCGGTCCAAGAGGCAGCTCACCCCCACCTTTCAAGGGCAATTAGGGATGGGCAATAAATGCTGGCCCAGCCAGCGATGCCCACATCCCGTGAATGAATTTTTTAAAAAGTTGCATTAAAATAAAAGAAAGACGTACATTTATATGGGACTTTTCATGACTACCAGGTGTCCCAAGGTTCTTTACAGTCATTGAAGCCAATGAAGTGTAGTCACTGTAGTAACATGGGAAATGTGGCAGCCAATTTATGCACAGCAAACCCCCACAATCAGCGATATGATAATGACCAGAGCTTCAACAGCCCTCAACTGGGGTGGTGAAGAATAAACTAAGCACTATTCATGATCATTGTTCTGTAACTTGCTAGGAAATATACATCTGTGAATGTTAGGTGACCTCAGGATAGGGTTCTGCTAGGAACTTTGTGCTGTTATTTAACTTGTCGACATTCACTACCTAGGATTATAAAGAAAATGCAGCAGAGAAACAGGCCATTTGGCCCAACCAGTCCATGCCTGTGTTTATGTTCTACTCAAGCCCCATCCCATTTTTCCTCAACTAAATCTATCATCTTACCCTCTATTCCTTTCTTTCCTGTATGCTTGTCTAGCTTCCCCTTAAACGCGTCTATACTATTTGCTTCCACCACTTCCGGTGGTAGTGAGTTTCACATTCACACAACTCCTCGGATAAGGAGGTTTCTTCTGAATCAACTATGGGATTTCTTGGCGACCATCTTATATTGACAGCCTCTTTTTAAGCTCTGCCCCACCAGAGGAAACATTGGCTCTCCATCCACTTTATCAAAACCTTTCATAATTTTAAAGATCTCTAATAGGTCACCGCTCTGCCTTCTCTTTTCAAGAGAAAAGAGACCCAGCCTGTCAATCCTTTCCTTATATGTATACACGTTTCTGGTATCATCCTTGTAAATCTTCTCTGCACCCTCTCCAGTATCTCTATATCCTTTTTATAATATGGCAACCAGAACTGCAAACAATATTCTAAGTGTTATCTAACCAAGCTTTGATACAGATTTAGCATAACTTCCCTACTTTTTCAATTCTATCCTTCTGAAAACAAAACCTAGTTCTTGGTTTGCTTTTTTACGACCTTGCTAACCAAACACTTTTAGTGATTGGTGTAATTTTACTCAGATCCCTTTGTTCTACCTCACTTATAGACACCTCACTCTCTTTATTTTCTGTAGTTATGTCACTGTATCAAACAAAGTTTTTCAGCTTCTAAATCAACACTACTACTCAAAAGATGTAATTACAACAATATGTATTTAGATACAAACCCAACTTTAAGACAACACCTAGAAGTGCACATGTAGAGGCACAAAAAACTATTGAACTTGGCTGTCATGGCTTCCTCGTCCATGTATAAGAGCAGATTTCCTGTGTCATTTCTCATGCTGAGACAGATGATACACTGATAAAATACATCTAATGGTTGTCAGGGTGCAAGTGTGACACAGGAATTGTGTGATTAACAGTACAGCGAAATGAAAATTGTGGCTACAAGAGCACGGCAGAGCCTGCATTATCTGCACTGGGTGATTCTCCTCCTAACATCACAAGCCTCTCCTTCATCATCAACAATGATCAAGCCAGATGGAATGCTCCTCATTTGCCTTGACGGATGCAGCTGCAACAACACTGAAGGAGCTAGATGCTATTTTGGTGAGAACTGAAATGTGTTATGTGATTTTATGCTGGTGCTGCCAATTTGGATCTCAATGCTAATGCCATCTCCTAAATGCACATTGCTGCATACGTGTTCAGCAGCAAGATGGACAGCTCCCTCCCACCCCCCTTCCATGCACCTTCCCTACCAGCACTATTTAAAGGGACCATTGTACCCTAGTACTTTCAGGTTAGTTGCTGATCAACCTCTACTAATTATTGCTACAATTGTTTGGTGGTTTGGTGTTTGGTGGCTTGTTGAGTTCTGAAGTCTGCAGGGAGTGGTTTGGCAGGTACTGAAGGACTTTGTCTTGACTTCAATGATTTAGCGCATACTATACTTTGCTGCCAGACTTGGATGCAGGTGGACTGCAGTGTAGCAGGGAGAATAACCAGAGGTTCACACTGGCAGGCATGAAAGTGGAGTTATGGGCCACAATCAGATCAGCTATAGTTTTACTGAATGGCAGAGCAGACTCGATGGGCTGAATGGCCTACTCCTGCTCCTATTTCTTGTGTTCTTATGTTCTTACCATCCAGGAAACCGTACTTCACGTGATTGGCAGCCCTGTTACTCTGGGCTGAATACAAAGGACGAAAATCAACAGCACTGCTCATAGTTATAATTACAACAATATGTGTTCAGATGCAAACCCACTGTAAATAACTCACAAAAAAAGTGACAGCAATAAAGGAAAAATAAATACAAAATAATTGCTTTATTAATCATACAATACCTTTCGCACATACAACCAAATCACACTTCTGAATTGAAACTCTCAAAACTCGTGTCAAATAAGAGAGCAACAAGTGGTCATAAAAAATACAATTGCATGTAAAAATTACACCAGAAACTCAAAAGAAAACAATTTCCTAAAAAGGAAGACAGCTGTTTGAATAAGGTTCCCACGTCTAAGCCCGTAAACTCTTAAAGATAGTGAAAACTGCACCTGACAACAAAGTCGATCATAACTCTGAAAGCAACAAAGCAAATATTTGTTGCAGCATGGAATGTTGCGCTGCAGGAACCAACAAACACACTAGCACTGGGGAGCAGGTAAAGGAGTGGGTAGAATATTTAAAGCAGAAAACAGGACATTGCTAAGTCGAGACATAAAGCCAACATTCTGAATCAGTCCACTCAACCGCCAACAGAACCAGGGACAGAATACCCAGCATCATGTCCTGCTCAGAAAACCTAATTTAACGCATATATCCATAACTCACCATAAAAATATCAGCAGCAGAAAACTGTAGAGAGGAAAGGGCAATTCTGGGAGTAAATTAGGACAAGATAAAGTTTTAGAAACAGCAGAGGAGTGCACCATAGTATTTTGATTTGAAATAAAAGGAAGATACAAGTACCCCACAAGCGAAGCACTAGTACAGGACAACAACAAAATTTGGATGAAGTTCTTTCTATTTATCTACAAAATCTGAATAAATAAATACTTACAACTGAAAATCAGATTTTATAAATGTAAAGCAAACTTACAAGCCAAACAACAACTGGAAATCCTCACCAGGGCACAACTTCACAGAACTTAATTGAACTGCAGTCAGAGACCTTTACAATATCCAAAACATGCCACAAGTACAAGCAGCACTGCCGACAGGCTTCACAAGGGAGAGGGTAACATTCAGATGATACAGGGTAGGTGTGGACACATTTAACATGGCAAAAAGCCACAACGTCTGTGTTTTCAATAGAATTTTGTAACGGATATTGTAATGGATATATTGCATTTAGTGGCATGTTTATAAAATAGTCTGCCTCGTCTCACACGTGTAGAATAGCCACTCAGCAAGGAAACAGAGGAGAAAAGCAAGGAGATAAAGGGAAAACAGGTGAAACACCACTTGCAAGGTGAGCATGTTTGCCGATTAGGAAATGGAGGAGAAAAATATCACCCATCGTATTATTATTCGAAACTGGATGATTAAAGTGCCAGCAGCACTTTGCTTTCCTTGCAAGTGTAATTATGAGACTGCAATCAATAAATCAAGATCCATGTAGGACTTTTGAAAGGGAGCATGACCCAATAAAATACAAGATATTTGCCAACAGCACTTTGAATTTCTTGTGCTTATGCTTTTAAAATGTAAATCATGCAGCGGTGGGGCAGTGCTGCTGAGCGTTAGTGGACTGGAACAGGCTCAGTCTTTGATCTCAGCTATATTAACTGAGGACACACTAAGCAAAAGCTGTGGTGTATGACTGCCAGGGCAGGAGAGCGGGAGGGAAAATAGGAGGGGAGGGTCATACTCAGGCAATCCCACCTGGCAGATGGATGAAGGATGATCTGACAATGGACTGGGAGCATGTTAACCCCTCACACTTTCAGCCGTGGATGGATCAGTTTACGTGGGCAAGGAAGAGATAACGTTTATCTGAAATAACGGAAACACACAGAAACTAAAAAAAAAACCATTCATATACAATGTCATGGCTAACCTTTTTTCAAAAGTTGTACTTTGATGCCAACCACTTTGTCAAGTTTCATATAATGGTTATTGTCATAGCATTTGGGAGTTGAACCTAGGACAATTTCAGATCCACTGCCCTATAAAATAACACAAGTGTACAACTTCTCAATTGCTATTATTTATAAAGTGCTTTTATCAAACCAACTGGGCACAGAAAACAGCACTTGGTTTTCACATTTTTCCCACCAACCCCAACCTCATTGCCTCTCACTTAAACCACAACAATCTCCATATGTGATGACGTCATCCCCGTGCATCACAGGTTTCTAGGAATAGTGGCCTCCAGCAGTCACCACCCTAAACAGGGCATGTTTATAGGTTATGTCTATAACATAGTGTTGGCCTACATTTTATATTCATGCTAGAGTGGCATTTCAAACCATGACCATCCCATTCAGATCCAAGTAGTACCACTAAGCCAAGACTTTGATTAATACAAGCAAAATTAATACAAATAAGCTGTATGCAGGTGAAAACAATGTAAATAACTAGATGCTAGCTGATATATTTTCCAAAAGGCATGATATTCTCTGAAATATGTTTATTTCTGTGCTTGGTAACCCTCTAATCTGCAACTTCATTTCAGATGGAGAATCACCAAATATCAGTTACAAGGATTGCTGTAATATGAGTTGGTGCAATTCAGAGTTTTCACTCTGTACAGTTCCCTGTCAACATTCATTAAAGCTGAACCTTGTTAAACCACTTCACTCTATGGCGTCTCCGAGAGTAATTGCCTGCTTTTTGGGTGGTGTCTTATATACATCAGGAGTTGGAATTAAACTGCACAAAATAATTGTGCTTAGCATCCTAATTCATAATTTCTCATAAATAAATGACTCATGTTGGACAATCATGCAAAACAATATCTTAAAGAAATAGTGTCACTTGTTTCGAGGACTGCATGCATGCTATAATACATAAGAATTGGCAGTCAGAGTTAACCTTTAGCTAAGGTTAAGATAAAGAGGGTTATAACTAATAGCCTGTATAATCCTTTGAGGACTGCATTACTACAACTCTTACTCCTAAGCATTTCAGGCATTTCCATTACTTACTATAGTTGTTGGTTTAATTTGTAGGGAAATATCTAAACCTCTGAAAAATTAATGTGAATTCCATCAGTGTTCTTTTATTTCAATATCATACCTTTCTCAGCCAAAGCTCTTTAAGAAGAGAAGGATAGTATTAAGAATTCAATTACCAAATTGCAACTTGGCCTCACATATAAGCAAAACATTCAATCCAAAGGAATTAAATACCTATTTGGACTTAAGCAGATTTTAGGGTTTTTTTTTCAGTAGAAAGCACATGAGTTTAGCACTTTCATATGAAAACTGATTTTGGCTGTTCCACAACACACCTGTTCACCAAGGGATCAGGAAGGGAGTTGTTCAAAGGACCAAATTGCTATTGTTGGATAGACATAAAAACTTCCCTTGTGACAGATTCCTGTGCAGCAGCCAAAATCAACATCAAACTATCATCACATTAACTGGTAAAAGAGCAGCAGGTCTTTGTCTAACTGTGAGAACTCAAATCAGGTTCAACTCAATCCAGAATGATTTTCTTTAATGTCTGGATTTAAATCAAGATCATGTAAATGCACTTAGACATCAACACAGGTACTTCAGGCTATTCTGTTTAAGTTTGGAGAATATATTAGTATCCAAAGTTGGAGTATAAGGGTCTGGCACATGTAGGGTTAATGTGGGACTGAGTACATTACTGCTCAGTGATGCAAGAGAACACATGACTCACACCTAGGGGTCAGTCTAATGTTGGACAGAGCCTTGTGCACGAGCAAGTGTGGATACAGCTCCCAGCTTGAAGCCTTTATTGTATATATGTACATAGTCCTTGTAGTTAATAAATACATAGTTAACCCACTTAAGACTGCAAAGACTTCATTAAGACCTACCAAATTATAACCAACACCCTAGAACATGATGGCAGTGAATGGGAAAAAAAAGCAAAAACATCACAAAAAATGCAGAAAAATCCTGAAAAACTGAAGAAAAATTTGAAGAAACGTTCTGACCTGAAGAAAAGCTCAAGAAGTAGATGCACAGAGGAAAATCGCCAGGGAAAAGCTCCAAAGAAAGGCTTGGAAGCTGAATGCAGAAATTTAAAATTCCTTACAGCAGCAGAAGACTCTATAGGATCTCATGGAAGTCCAGCTTCAATTCCCAGAATGTTGAGTCTGCAGATCTAGCAGGGACACTGTTAAAACTTTAAATTCCAGGATAAAGCAAATCCTGATAAACTTTTAAATAATTCAGTGGTCAAAACTTGTCATTCAAAAACTCAGTCAGAAAAAACCCAAGTTGGCACCTGAATGTGTGGCACCTGAGCTCGCTTTGAGAAAGAAAAAAATAATAACTAATTAATTTGGAAGAATCATGACTAAAGAATCAGCTTTAAAGACCAGGATTTGACACTTTCATGACCCGAAAGCATAGTCCTGAAACAGTGAAGTCTGCAGCTAGTTGACCCAAGCAGCCATTATTTAAAATTTTTCGAGGTTGTGGACGAACGCCATTGCAGCGGAAGCCCACCAAAACCGGCAAGTGTGGTAAAACCCTTTGTCTTCAAATGACCGGCAGAACCATCTTGAATTTCAGCAACTTTTAAATCTGAACCTACACTTTAAAGTTTTTTAACCATGTGTCAAAAATCCAATTTACCAGGTCAGCTTGGACTCATCCAAGGGCCAAACCTAACAGAAAAGTGGGCATGCTGGAGAAGGGAATTTTTAAACTACCTGGGTACTACAGGTCTAAGTAGAAAGTCAGAAAAAGTCCAGATTAATACCGTTTTGTACTTGTTTGGTGAACTTGCTGACAAAATAATCCTAATGCAGTGCATTGATGAATCCTCAAACAGCTTCGATGAAACATTAAAAGCCTTTGGCAAATGTTTTAATCTTCAAGTTATGGAGTGTACAGAGCTTAAAAAGAGGCATAGAAAATCCCCAGTAAAGCGCTGAAAGAGAAAAGACAATATTCAAGTAAACTAGCGATGGCACCAATGAGACAGGGAACTTTCCAGAAGTCTCAAAAATATATATTTTTGGAAATCCCAACCCATAACCTGAACTGCAACAGCAGGGGAGAGTGTGGAGCAAGCAGCTGACTGGAAAGGTATCTGATGAAACCCAAAATTAAAAAAATTCCTGCAAAAGAAAAATAAAATAAGGCTGGAAAACATTCATATCAGAACTGAATTGGAAGATCTGAAACTCAAGATTCAAGCTGAGTATATAACCTTGGAAACACACGAGACACTAAAGTCATCAATGAACCAAATTGTTCAAGATCAGAACAAACAAATTTTTGAGGTGTCAGCAAGGTACACGAAAGAGGCCACAGAGCTGAAGAAAACTGGGAAAAACATCACATACCCAAGGAGATGTATGAAGAGATGGCAAGAGAATAAGTTTTCCCAAAAGGATGTGAGAAGTCTCAAAAACAATAACCAGAAGGACAATTACAGAATGTGAGCTTGAACAATAGCACAGGGGGATTATACTCTGCAAAGGAAAAGCTGATCAGTGTAGAAAATCAACTTTCAAGTACAATAGATGTGTTTGATAAGGAGAAACAAGAACTAAGGAGAACGCAGGACCATTGCTCACAGGAAGCAGAAAGCTTGAAAGAGGACTTGAAACGTTTAAATGATAAATTGTAGAAACAAATTCAACAGAAACAGGTCTTCAATTAAAACGTGATGAACTTCAAGCATTGGACCCCTCTAGTAAACATCATGCAAAATGATGGGAACTGGAGGAGGAATTGCTGATGAACCAGGACAGTTGCTTGAAAGCAGAATTAACAACCAAATTAAAAACTTTTTGAACTTTGATCCAATCTGAACAACATGAAAGATGAGATGCGTGATATGGAAGAGCAAATCCAGACTTTTAAAGGAGAAAAGGTGAATTCTACAGAACAGATTGAAAGCAGTCAGTGACCAATGAAGAAAGATTCCGAGAGAACTGAATGCCCAGACGAAGCTGTTAAACTTTTATAATAGAATTCCACAGAAAACTCTAAAACAAAAACAACTCAACTTACCAACTTACCAAGCTTCCAACCTGATAGTCGCCCAACCTCGGACGGCCCACTTCTACCTCCTACCCAAAATCCACAAACAGAACTGTCCTGGCAGACCGATCGTGTCAGCCTGTTCCTGCCCCATGGAACTCATTTCTCGTTATCTTGACTCCCTTCTCTCTCCGCTTGTCCAGTCCCTTCCCACCTGCATCCGTGATTCCTCTGACACCTTATGTCACATCAACAATTTCCAGTTCCCTGGCCCCAACTGCTTCCTCTTCACCATGGATGTCCAATCCCTCTACACCTCCATCCCCCACCAGGATGGTCTGAGGGCCCTTAGCTTCTTCCTTGAACTGAGGCCCGAACAATCCCCATCCACCACTACTCTCCTCCGTCTGGCTGAACTTGTTCTCACACTGAACAATTTCTCCTTTAACTCTTCTCACTTCCTCCAAATAAAAGGTGTGGCTATGGGTACCCACATGGGCCCCAGCTATGCCTGTCTCTTTATGGGGTATGTGGAACATTCCTTGTTCCAGTCCTACTCCGGGCCCCTTCCACAACTCTTTCTCCGGTACATCGATGATTACTTCGGTGCTGCTTCATGCTCTCGTCGGGACCTGGAAAAATTTATTAATTTTGCTTCCAATCTCCACCCCTCTATCATTTTCACATGGTCCATCTCTGACACTTCCCTTCCTTGACTTCTCTGTCTCAATTTCTGATGATAGACTGTCCACCAATATCCATTACAAGCCTACCGACTCCCACAGCTACCTCGACTACAGCTCCTCACACCCCGCTTCCTGTAAGGACTCCATCCCATTCTCTCAGTTCCTTCGCCTCCGTCGCATCTGTTCTGATGATGCTACCTTCAAAAACAGTTCCTCTGACATGTCCTCCGTCTTCCTTAACCGAGGTTTTCCACCCACGGTGGTTGACAAGGCCCTCAACCGTGTCCGGCCCATCTCCCGCGCATCCGCCCTCACGCCTTGTCTTCCCTCCCAGAAACATGATAGGGTCCCCCTTGTCCTCACTTATCACCCCACCAGCCTCCGCATTCAAAGGATCATCCTCCGCCATTTCCGCCAACTCCAGCATGATGCCACCACCAAACACATCTTCCCTTCACCCCCCATGGCGGCATTCCGTAGGGATCGTTCCCTCCGGGACACCCTGGTCCACTCCTCCATCACCCCCTACTCCTCAATCCCCACCTATGGCACCTCCCCATGCCCACGCAGAAGATGCAACACCTGCCCCTTCACTTCCTCTCTCCTCACCGTCCAAGGGCCCAAACACTCCTTTCAAGTGAAGCAGCATTTCACTTGCATTTCCCCTAACTTAGTCTACTGCATTCGTTGCTCCCAATGCGGTCTCCTCTACATTGGAGAGACCAAACGCAAACTGGGCGACCGCTTTGCAGAACACCTGCGGTCTGTCCACAAGAAAGACCCAAACCTCCCTGTCGCTTGCCATTTTAACACTCTACCCTGCTCTCTTGCCCACATGTCTGTCCTTGGCTTGCTGCATTGTTCCAGTGAAGCCCAACGCAAACTGGAGGAACAGCACCTCATCTTCCAACTAGGCACTTCACAGCCTTCTGGGCTGAATATTGAATTCAACAACTTTAGATCTTAAACTCCCCCTCCCCCCATCCCCACCCCGTTTCTTCCCCTTCCTCTTTTTTTTCAATAATTTATATAGATTCTTCTTTTCCCACCTATTTCCATTATTTTTAAATCTAAAACTAAAACTTTGTTAGTGTTTCCACCCCACCCCCACTAGAGCTGTACCTTGAGTATCCTGCCATCCATTCTTAATTAGCACTTTTCTTAGATAATATCACCACCTTCAACACCTCTTTGATCCTTTTGTCTGTGACATCTTTTGATTATCTGCTCCTATCACTGCTTGCTTATCCCTACAACCACCCCACCCTCAACTTCTCTCTCCCCCCGCACCCCCACCTTAGACCAGCTTATATTTCACCTCTCTCCTAACTATACTTCAGTTCTGCCGAAGGGTCATGAGGACTCGAAACGTCAACTGTTTTCTTCTCCACCGATGCTGCCAGACCTGCTGCGTTTTTCCAGGTAATTCTGTTTTTGTTACCAGAGTTGTTGTTGAGCTGAATGTAAAGATTCATAATCTTGAAAAACGACTGGGAAAAAAAGAAAGTGATCAAAAATTTGGCTAAAATTATGAAACAAGTGGGAATGAAGGTTGAAACATGAACTTCCATATGCATCACAGCAAGATGCATACGAAAAGGGGAAGTAAAAAATGGTGTGGGAACGAGCACAGTGTTCGTCCACCCCGGGAAAAACGGGAAAAATCAACAACTACCTATTACAAAATCTGACAAATCGACAAGAGGGGTTCAGTACCAGGGAATGGAAAAAGAGAGTGAAAAGATACCCAGATACCAGAACAACCTCCAAATCAACAGCGTTCACCTGCAACGACAGAGCCTACCACTCTTCCGACAGTAGTGCGAATGAGATATGGAAGGGTTATAAGGCCTCCAGACTACCTGAACTTATGAACTCAGAGACTTGAAGGGGGAGATGGGGTAGTAATAGCAATGTAACTATATGGGGTAAATTAGAATAATTTGAAATACATTGGATAAAGACTTGGGGAGAGGTGTAGTATAAGGACCTGGCACATATAGTGTTAATCTGGGACTAAGTACAGTACCGCCTGCACAGGGATGTAAGAAAACAAATGACCCATACCTAGGGGGTCAATCTAGTGTTGGACAGACCTGTGTGCACAAGCAAGCATGGAGACAGCTCCCTGCTTGAACCCTTTACTGTATACATTTTTATGTCTTGGCTAAATGAGTTGGTTGGCCAACTGAACTCTTACTGCACACCTTCCTATGTTCTCATCAATTGCTACTTGCAATCAATAACAGGGAGAGAATGTTGTAAGAACAAACAGTTATGGTTTATTGAGACATAGGGCAGAGCACCAGATCATACATGCTAACTCAGAAACCTCCAGAACTAGACTTACAGTTCCCAGTTGCCCCCACTGTGCAGTGATTCGTCAGTCCTGTCACATGATCAGTACACTTGCATTCTCTCAAAGGGAGAGGCTTCCTCACTTTACCACATATATGTACATAGTTCTTGTAGTTAATAAATACGTACAGTTAACCTACTTAAGACTACAAAGGTTTCATTAAGACTTACCAACACAGTACAACAGAAGTTAAACCTTTACTTTTAAAAAGTTATGATAGAATTGAATTCTGCAATCTTTTGTTGTTGATTATGGCTGATCTTGTATTTTTTCCCTTTCAAATATTTGCTGAATCACTTGGGCCAGGATTTTCCGGCTCTCTCATGGCAGGGCCCATCGCAGGAGATTTGGCGCTCCAGGCAAAAGTCCATCAACTTTCGGCAGGACCAGACAATCCCAGTGGCGGGCGGGGTCAGAAAATATCGCCCTTGGTATATATGGACATCTAAAGACTTGGATTTATATATCACCTTTTATGACCTCAAGAATTTCCTATGAAATGTAATGGCTGGTGTAATGTAGCAAATACATCAACCAAGTTGTGCACAGCACGATCTCACAAACAGAAATAAAATAATAAGCAGGTAATCCGTTTTTTAGTAACTTTGGTTGCGGGGTCAATATTAGCCAGGTCACTGGGAGAACTCCCCTAATCTTCAAACAGTGCCATGAGATCTTTTACATCCTCCTGAGGATACACTGTTTCCCGATTCAACGTTTCATTCGAAAGATGGCTCCCTGATGGTGCAGCTTTCCCTCAATGATGTACTGAAGAGTCAGACCACTGTATGGGCTCAAAGCTGTCACAGTGGGATTTTCTTCCCCATTTTTATAGCCTAGGCATTAAGCATCACCTGAGCAAGCACAGGAAGAAAAATCCACAGGAGGAGGATTCCACATCAATAATAAAAGCATCTGATTTTCTTTCCATTCAAATTAATGTCTGTGCCATTTTCCCCATCCAATTTCACTCTGCACACCACCTAAGAGATGGTTAATATCCAGGTAGTAAAGGTGAAAATCGATCCTAATATTTCACAGAGATGAGAAGCATTATCAATTGATAAAATAAGGCAAATGTAAGTAGAACCATAAAACAGGAAATTAAACTTTACACTTTGTTCAACATAAAATTAAGATTTTACACACAAGTTGTAAAACTAAATCACGATTGAGTAACCCATAGTCAATCTTTCACTCAAAACACTCAAGTCTTGGTAGTTTTTCTGTAGTTTAAAAAAAAAGGTAAAATTTAGTTTGGCTGTCCTCTACAGTGCGCTAAAAGGTCTGTCCATGTGATGAAGGAACAAGAAACAATTTTAAACGTGTGCTTTCAATGAGTTGACTGTAGTCCTATCTTTGTTGTTGAATTGTGATTTTTTAAATGAAAGATTAAATCTTGTAACCAAAATTATGTGTTAGGCAATTTGCAGAAATTGCGCTTTGTTATTTACATTATACTGTTATGTTGCTGCCATCTAGTGGTAATATTGCACAACCTTATCAGTCAAACTTGAATCAATTTGATATCCAATTTGAAAACTTCACACTACAGTGGTTATCTGCTTAGTCGAGATGGCAGTTTTTAAGTGCCTTGTAATTGGGCTAATAAGGTAATCAATTACAAGGAGCCGTTTCTTGCTAACCCTGATAGCAGGATCTGGGTCTTTGTGACTGCTGATAGGACTAACTCAAAGGCAAGTGATTTTCCTGTCTTTACAACTGAAGTCATAAACATGAGGAAGTTAGAGCCTCTTAATTTATTAATCTGTGCACTATTTAACAAACTGCAGGCAAAACAGCCATTAAAACAGTGCTTGAAACCTTGTCATGGAAATAAGGATATGTTATAAAGATAGATTATGATAAAGCTAGAAGAGCCATTAGGGGGAAGGGGCAGTACTGCTGGGTGCGAACATTCACAATGGCTTTCAACTAATAAAGAAACATTCCTAAATTGCTATTCCATAAACCAATTTCTGTTGTCAGATCATTGTCAAAAGGATTCCCTTGGGCTTATGTCAATAGCTGACAAACTTGGTGCTAGATCCACAAAATCTACAGAGACCACTGTGGTAAATTGGCACTTGGCCTAATTGCCTGCCGTTAGAACCATCTGCATGGATTGGAGTGTGCTGCATAGAGAAGAGAACTCAGCTTAACAGGACGAAATGGATTCTGCACAGCTTTGCCTGTCTAATGATAGAGTAGCATGCGTGGACAGTCAAATTACTAAAAGCTGCTCTGGTTGAGTGGTTAGGAAAAGCAATGACATTAGCGAATGGTGGCGGGGATCTCATGCGCCCAAAAGTTGCGCTCATGAGGCAGGTGAATGGGATTCTATTTGTGGCCAATGTTTTTGGGGCGCAGTTGTGCTTTCTACCCACAAGAGGACAGGGGATTCTTAAAGGGCCTGGAAACTACTGGGAAACATCAACAACAGCTGTGGCTCTGAGTTTCTGCAGTGTGCACATCAAACCCTTTGCAGGGTGGAGGAACGCCAAAAAGAATCAGACTGGATGTCGCACGATGTGAATGTGCAATTGGATTATATTAAATTTGAAAATGATCTAATTCTCAAGGGAAAGCTTTTCATCGATGTTCAGGGAGCTTTGATCCTCATACCCGTTAGAAACTGGGGGAGTAGATGGACAAATTTTACGATATTCCTGGCATGTGTATGTCAGTTACCAGATGTATTAGGGTAAACAAGAGACTCTCACAGTTTGTGTTTCTCAGAAGAGGAGCAAGCCAAACCCATCTGCTATCACCTAGCCGATTAATATCTTCATTACTGATGAGTTTGAAGATATTGCAAGGGTCCACAGAAACTTGCATTTATAAAGTGCATTTAAAGTAATAAATTGTCCCAAAACACTTAACAAGAGGATTATCAAGAGAAAAAAACATTTTGGACATTTTTTGCCACCATGGGGAGAAATGTCCCCCCGTCGGTGGGGGATGTGCGGGGTCGGGCGCCCCCGATCGGGTCCGCGCTGCCATTTTACGTGAACAGGCCAATTAAGGCTCGCCCAGCATGACGCTCGCCCAGAAGCGCTGAGCGCTCCCTGTGCGGGTCGGTGGGGTGGGGTGGTGGTGCTCCCTGAGTCGGGGCCTGTGCTCTTTCGTGCATGCATGCGAAAGAGTGCAGGAATCTCCCTGAGGCACAGAGCCGCCCCAGGGAGGTTAGTTTAAGTTCCCAAAATTTTAATAAAGAAAACAAAAAAATTTTAAGACATGCCTTCTCATGTGACAGTGTCACATGAGCTGGGACATGTCAATGAATTTTTATAAAAACTTCAATTCAATTTATAAACACTTTATGAAACCTCATCCCGCCCGTGGATGAGGTTCCATGAAAAATGCAAAGGCCGCCTGGGCTCTTCGTCTGCCCCCCCGCCAACCTTAAAGTTGGACGGGCAGCTCAGTTTATTAGTTTAATTGGCATTTAAATGGCCTTAATAGGCCTTTGACAGTTTGGCGGGTGCGCAGCCGACTCAGCTGCACGCCCGCCGAACTGAAAATCTAAATGACGCGCGGTGATGTTGGGACGCCCGCCCAACTTCACTGCACATCATCTTACGCCTCGGCGAGCGAGCCAAAGATTCAGGCCCATAGAAATCAAGCAATATGACCAAAAGTTTGATCAAAGTAGTAGACTTTTAATGAGTGTCTTTAAAAAAGGAGAGCAGTAAAGTGGCTTTGGGTAGGAATTTGAGACCTTAGGGCCAAGGCAGCTAAAAGCATGGCTGCCTATCGTGAAGCAATTAAATCAGGGATGCTCAGGAGGCCAGAATTGATGGAACTCTGAGATCCTCAGGGCTTATAGGGCTGGAAAAGGCTTCAACGATGGGGATGAATAAAGCGATGAGGAGATTTGAAAACAAGGATGAGCATTTTAAAATTGAGGCATTGTCAGACAGGGAGCTGGTGAAATTCAGCCCAAGGGAGGTGGGTGAATGAGATTTGGAATGCGTCAAGATATGGGGACCAGGGATTTTGGATGAGCACAAATTGATGTAGGGTGGAAGATGGGAGGCCGTCCAAAGAGCATTAGAATAATCAAGCCTAGAGATAACAAAGGCTTGGGTAAGGATTTCAGCAACAGATGAGTTGAGAGAAGATTGGAGTTGCAGGATGTTACAGAGATGGAAGTGGGCTATTGGGTGATCGTGCAAATATGTGGTTGGAAACTGAACTCGGGATCAAACAATACCAAGGCTGCAAACGGCCTTACTCAGTGTCATGTTCCAGTGTATCATGAACTTTCAGGAAATATTTTAAAATTTTGAACAAAAACAGACTGTTAAAATGGCTGCTGCCAGTCCTGTGACCTCTGGCAGTCTCAGCTCCAGACAGTCCTGAGACTTAAACAATACCTAATTACATATGGACATTCACAGCCATCTGAGGAATTCACACATCCCTTTGTTTAAGGATGGAATCCTAGCTGACTCGTCTTTCTGGTTCACCATGGACTAAAGACACATCAAACTCAATGTGTGTTAGACGGATGTGAAAGTGTCACCATTGACCTTCCATTGTATTGTGTTGTTCCTTCATCTGAATGCTGACTGGATAAGTTTCAAAGTGTCAAATAACAACACAAGATGCTTATTAACCTGATCACCACCTTAATTTAAAAATGATTTTGGACTTGCAACAGGTCACATGGGTGAGGCAGCCATGTTTGTTGCCTGCTTTTAAAACTACAGGTATCAGCTCTGATGAGATAGAGACAATTAGGAAGCCATTGAACCAGCTGCAGTCAACTAAGCAGCCAAGGTAGTTAACAGCAATACCTTGAAAGTGGAAGAATGACTCTCCCCAAGCTGCTTCAACTTCACCTGAGAACCAACCTCCTGGAAATTCAACTACAAGAAGCTCACAGCTTACTGAAAAACCTCTGCTTACAAGCCCTTAACTCCCACCAAAGCATCAACTCATCTAAGAAAATACAGGCCTGCTACAAATGAGACTGAAATAATCACAAGTTGTAGTTGTATTATTTTTTTTAAATTTCACCTGTATCTAATCTTTATATAAGTGATAGTGTGTGTGAGGTGTGTAAGTGAGTCGTCACATTTGAACTTCCGGGGAAAGTGTGAGATAATAAATAACCTTCTTCATTTTAAAACTCATAAAAAAGCTTGCTCCTGGAATTATTTAAAGAGGGCAAGGGTAAGAAAATACACACACCTCACACACAAAACACATTGATCATGGACAGTAAGAAAACACATAAAATTCTGCCCATGGCATCAGCTTAAGACAGTTGTTACAACCCCTGTGGGGACCAATAACATAAAAGAATCAAACTTCCCAAATGAGCCCAATGGAAAAAATAATGACAAGATTTCACTTTTTAAATCAAACCAAAATCAACATGAATTAACAGGCAAATTGTATTCAATAGAAACCATAAATTACACTTTAAATTTCTTAAGTAAACAGTTGTTTGGTAGTACAGAACTTGAGTATTGCTGGAAAAAAGGAGACATTGAAGCTTTTCATCTTGTGCTCATCAGGAAACTTCACAAAACTACCAGTCTAAGGGGAAAACAACCATTTATATTGCATGAGAAAATGGTGCTGATTGGCTGGCAAGTGATCTCTGATTAGTAGGGGCATTGCCATAGAGAATGCACCAATTGATGGTGACTAACAGTTAACTGTCAATCATTGTTTGAAAATTAAACTAGGCAGCTCGACCCTGATTGGTCAAGTCGTTGCCCTGAGGAATGAATCAGTGAATGGCTGTCAATTATTTTGTTTAACTGAAACAGGTGCAATGTGTGTATTTCTTAAGTAGTTGTAAGTTTTAAGGGAGTATTTCAAATTAAATATAAATTTGTTTAATTTAGTTGTGCACACCTAATTCAGTTCCAAATCAACCCCTTAAAGTGTTTAAGTTCAGGCAGGACTCAACCATAAGGCAAGAAGGACTCTGAAATAGCAAATAACATCACAGTTTATTTTAGAAAGGAAAAAAGGTATACTTATCAAAACACAACAGACTTTTGCAGCCTTAATTGGGTGATCAATCCAGGTCGAAGTGTAAATTGATCTCAGGTTCCCTCACTGACAGCGATTTTCCCAAAATCGCACCTCAGGGAGCACTCATTACATCTTGCGACTATAGCCCGTATCTCTCGTGACTGGCAGTAAAAATTATTCTTGAAGCCTCAACTTTTAACCCTTGAATTAGCACTACCTCATCTCAAATCAAATCTGTTGCTGCTAGGCAATTGGTCAATTATTTTTGGGTTAATTTAATTGGATTTAACCATTTGCACACATTCCCCATTGAGAAGAACAATGAGACTTATCTGAATTTGTACAAGTCCATATTCATTACCATGCACCTGCTCCAGACGTCCAAGGACAAAATGGAGATTCATGCTCAGTGGTATCTGATTGCTCCCTTTCCCACAGACAAAGCTTATTGCATCACTGCAGAGAATATTGGTTTGCAGAAAGTTAAAGCTTTAAGCTCCAAACATCAGAATATTACCCACTCTTAATAACTATCTGACTAATTACTTATTCATCAATTATATCATTGAGGCTCACTAACTTATTCAATCATCTGTTTCTGGCTGATTACTAATTATAGGATAATTCTTGATCAATATGTGTGTGGTTCTGTAGCTTGTATAGTTTGTATATAGGAGAGATTACAAAATGGCTTCTTTGGCTCAATGCTAGTACAAAATGACGTCTTGACCTTGTTAGCTTACTACAGTATATGTAATGTGAAAACTTCCTAAGAATGGTCAAGTTAAATTAAAATCTACTACCCAGACCGACTTACACAGTTCCTTCAGCATATGTGGCATCAATCTCTGTCACAGAGTGCCTCAAAACTCAGCCTTTCCCAGGTAGAGTTTCAGTTCCTTTATTCATGTAGAAGTTAGCCATGAAGTCCCATACGACAGCAAATTTACTCCACCCGACTTCCACGGGTACAAATTCCACCAAAAGGCACACCTTTCCCGATCTCTCTCAGCTCTGCTCATGCAACCAACCTTTTTGGTCCTCTTTTCTAGCTGTGCCATGACTTTCTACCTTAGCTGTCTCACTCACACACCTTCTCCATAGCCACTGTACTGTTCTCCAAATGAAAACTAGACTCCAAGAGACCTGTGTCTGTTCTGACCATGAGCTGAAATTTGATCTCTCAGCTTTGCGTTTCTTTCTTCCCAATCAGCTTCCTTTTCCCTATCAGCCTAATCCACAGGCTGATTTCTCAGAAGTCTGTTGTCACAACTGACATAGCTGCTAGACTGGGTCTGCGGCAGGTGGTGAGGGAACCAACAAGAGGGGAAAAACATACTTGACCTCATCCTCACCAACCTGCCTGCTGCAGATGCATCTGTCCATGGCAGCATTGCAGGAGTGACCACCACACAGTCATTGTGGAGACGAAGTCCCATCTTCACATTGAGGATACCCTCCATCATGTTGTGTGGCACTACCACCGTGCCAAATGGGATAGATTTTGAGCAGATCTCGCAACTCAAGACTGGACATCCATGAGGCACTGTGGGCCATCAGCAACAGCAGAATTGTACTCGAACACAATCTGCAACCTCATGGCCTGGCATATCCCCCACTCTACCATTACCATCAAGCCAGGGGATCAACAATGGTTCAATGAAGAGTGCAGGAGCAATACCAGGCATACCTAAAAATGAGTTGTCAACCTGGTGAAGCTATAAAATAGGACTACTTGTGTGCCAAACAGCATAAGCAGCAAGTGATAGACAGAGCTAAGCCACAACCAACGGATCAGATCTAAGATCTGCTGTCCTGCCACATCCAGTTGTGAATGGTGGTGGCCAATTAAACAACTCACTGGAGGAGGAGGCTCCACAAATATCCCCAACCTCAATGACGGAGGAGCCCAGCGCATCAGTGGAAAAGATAAGGCTGAAGCATTTGCTACAATCTTCAGGCAGAAGTGCCGAGTGGATGATCCACCTTGGCCTCCTCCGGAGGTCCCCAGCATCATAGATGCCAGTCTTCAGCCAATTCGATTCACTCCATGTG
This sequence comes from Cetorhinus maximus, assembly GCF_964194155.1. Lineage (NCBI taxonomy): Eukaryota > Metazoa > Chordata > Chondrichthyes > Lamniformes > Cetorhinidae > Cetorhinus > Cetorhinus maximus. The sequence continues at coordinate 70,982,815 of NC_135899.1, forward strand.
ATATCAAGAAATGGCTGAAGGCACTGGATACTGCAAAGGCTATGGACCCTGACAATATTCCGGAAATAATACTGAAGGCTTGTGCTCCAGAACTTGCCACGCCCCTAGCCAAGCTGTTCCAGTATGGCTACAGCACTGGCATCTACCTGGCAATGTAGAAAATTTCCCAAGTATGTCCTGTACACAAAACGCAGGACAAATCCAACCCGGCCAGTTACCGCCCCATCAGTCTACTCTCCATTATCAGTAAAGTAATGGAATGGGTCATCAACAGTGCTATCAAGCAGCACTTGCTTAGCACTAACCTGCTCACTTACACTGAGTTTGGATTCCGCCAGGGCTATTCAGCTCCTGACCTCATTACAACCTTAGTTCAAACATGGGCAAAAGAGCTGAACTCCAGAGGTGAGGTGAGAGTGACTGCCCTTGACATCGCATTTGACAGAGTGTGGCATCAAGGAGCCCTAGCAAAACTGGAATCAATAGGAACCAGGGGGAAAACACTCCACTGGTTGGAGTCACACCTAGCACAAAGAAAAATGGTTGTGGTTGTTGGAGGTCAGTCATCTCAGCTCCAGGACATCAGCACAGGAGTTCCTCAGGTTAGTGCCCACGGCCCAACCATCTTCAGTTGCTTCAATGACCTTCCTTCCATCATAAGGTCAGAAATGGGGATGTTCACTGATGTTTGCACAATGTTCAGCACCATTCACGACTCCTCAGATACTGAAGCAGTCCATGTCCAAATGCAGCAAGACCTAGACAATATCCAGGCTTGGGCTGACAAGTGATAAGTAACATTTGTGCCACACAAGTGTCAGGCAATGACCATCTCCAAAAAGAGAGAATCCAACCATTGCCCTTTGATGTTCAATGGCATTACCACCACTGAATCCCCCACTATCAACATCCTGGGGGTTACTATTGACCAGAAACTGAATTGGACTAGCCATATAAATACTGTGGTTACAAGAGAAGGTCAGAGGCTAGGAATCCTGTGTTGAGTAACCCACCTCCTGACTCCCCAAAGCCTGTCCACCATCTACAAAGCACAAGTCAGGTGTGTGATGGAATATTCCCCACTTGCCTGGATGAGTGCAGCTCCAACAACACTCAAGAAGCTTGACACCATCCAGGACAAAGCAGCCTGCTTGATTGGCACCACATCCAGAAACATTCACTCCCTCCACAACCAACACACAGTAGCAACAAAGTGTACCATCTACAAGATGCACTGCAGGAATTCACCAAGGCTTCTTCAACAGCACCTTCCAAGCCCACGACCACTAGCATCTAGAAGGACAAGGGCAGCTGAAAGATGGGAACACCACCACCTGGAAGTTCCCCTCCAAGTCACTCACCATCCTGACTTGGAAATATATCGCCGTTCCTTCATTGTCACTGGGTCAAAATCCTGGAACTCCCTTCCTAACAGCACTGTGGGTGTACTTACACCACATGGACTGCAGCGGTTCAAGAAGGCAGCTCACCACCATCTTCTCAAGGGCAACTAAGGATGGGCAATAAATGCTGGCCCAGCCAGCGAAGCCCACATCCCATGAATTAATAAAAAAAAACAACCAGGAATTCTAATTACAACCCCCCTTCCCAGGAAACTGGAGTTTTGGTTTCTTTTTCAGTTAGGAACTTTCTGAAAAAATACACAATTTGAAAGCCCACAGTCAGTGCAGACAGCAGCTTGTAAACTATAGATTTCATCACACAGTTACCAGGAGCAGAAATGGACAGGGAGTGGAGATTGTGGTGAGGGCCAGAGGCTTTAGTCCTCATAATATTGAGTTGAAGGAACTTTCTGCAAATCTAATATTGGATGTCGGTCAATTATTGTGACAAATCAGCCACTGTTGAGAGGTCCTAGGAGGTGATGAGATAGAGTTGAGTGTTATTGGCAGACGTATGAAACCTGTGTTTCTGGATGATGTCACCGAGGGATAGCATGTAGGTGAGAAATATAAGAGGATGAAGAATAGATTCACGGGAAACTTCCAAGATAAAAGAGTATTAGTACGAAGTGAAGCTATTATTCTGAGTAAAATTAAATAAGAACGGAAGGAAGCTGTGGACGCTTCACCCACCTGGATGACGGAGCAGAGATGTTGGAGGAGGCTGGCATGGTCAGCTGGTGAAAGCTGCAGGCAGGTCAGGAAGGAATAGTTCATCACGATCACAGTCACAAAGAATGTCATTTGTGACCTTACAAGGGTTGTTTCAGTACCGTGGCCAGGTCAGAAACCAGATTGGAGGGATTCAAACGTGCTGATAAAGCCAGATCTGGCCAACTAGGGATAGTAGTATTGTAATGCTCCTTTTGCAGATGATAGCATTGTTAATGAACGCAATTGGAGATATGAGCCTCAGCTGCAAAAATGAGAACTACATTTCCATATGGACCAGAATCGTCCCAGGTTTGCACTAAGTGTGGCAGCAGGCATAAAAAAGTCATTTTACCCGTCGGCTGCAATGGTAGGTTTTCGCGCCATATTGTCCCCTTCCTGCCTCACAAACTATGCAGCTATGTGAAACACACCGGATCATTGGTGACAGGCCTCTGATTGGCCTGCTACGCCATTACCTCGCCACTTCCTCATTGCTGGGCTCCATATTTAAAATGCAGCCATGCACACACTTCTCAACGCTGGCAGCCCAGGACTGCTCTGGTGAAGACATGGCCCCAAAAGCCAGGAATATTGAAGCCATCCCAATTCAGTGATGTATCACTGAGACACCTTCTGGATGCCAGAGAGGCCCACCACGATGTCCTCTACCACTGCTCTGGCCGCAGGAGGTCCATCAGTCTCACCACTCTGGCTTGGGTGAGTGGCAGAGGTGGTCAGTGCCAACGCTGCACACAAGCAGTCAGCCAAAGGATGAATGCAGAAAAAGGATGAATGATCTAATCCGTGCCACCAGGATAAGTCAACCATCTCATCAATCTCAACTCACCCGCTCACAAGCCCATCACACATTCACTGACATATCACTCACTGCCAACTCAAGGGACATCACCAGTCATTCTCACACACACCCTCACATCTCTCTCTGGCGTCATCTGCTCTGGAAACTGCCTCCTCATCCTGTCCATGGCTCCACTCAGCACACACGCATGCACGCCATCCTTCTCATTTGGCCTGGCATGCACCTTGCCCACACTCTCTCATCTGTCTTTATGCAGGACAAGATCACGCACAATCACCGAGAGAAGTCCCAGACCGGGGCTGGAGTGCCGGACATCAAGGTCCTCACTCCATTTGAGAGCCAAGTGTTGGAGCTGGCCGGACAGGACGTCGACTGTTCCTGCCGTGACGTTGAGGTCGGCGGTGAACATCCACGTGGGGATCCTGTACCACATCATCCCTCTCTCAATGCTACTCTGAGTTCACTGGCCTGTGTTCAACACAGCTGCCAAGCACTAATAATCTCCACTTTCTCTCCTAGGCAGTCTGACACATTGCACTCAGGCAACTGTGACCCCGACTCCAGCGCTGACAGCACCTCGGATGAGAACCCTGAGGGCAGCACCAATGAAGACCTGTCACGGCACTCACCCACACCCTCAACCAGCGCAGCAACACACATCTCCTTAGGACCTAGATGTAGAGTAGCCTTGGGATCACAATCTGGTGAGCACACCACACAATCTACTCCACAGCAGGCGGAGGTAGGGACATTCTTGGTTGCCGGCATTTGGAGGACTGCTGGAGGCAAGGAATCTGCTGAGTCCGAGTCAGATGATGAGCCTCTGGGCTCCATCCTCAATCAATTGGTGGGGCTGCAAAGGCAATCACGGGAACATCAGGAATGGATGTCTGTTGCACCCCTCAGATTGTGAGGAACAAAGGAGGAGTCTATCTGTCTTCAGACCGAGGCGATGGCGCCAGCATGCCAACGCATCGAGGTCAACACTGGCAGTATGCCAGCCGCCATGGAGACCTTGGTCCAGGACATCAGTCCTGCACAGCTGCACGAGCTGAACTCTATAGTTGGCCTCCAACAGTGTCAATGTGAGAGGGTGTGGGGCAGCTCGTTCTCACTCCAGCTTCCCATTCTTCTCAAGGAGTCAGCCAGGGGCCATCTGGCACCCATAGGGAAGAGGACCAGTAGGTCGACATTCCGGGGCCATTCACCCAGGTGACTCCGAGAATGTCCAACTAATCCAAATCCCCCCTCCCTGTGATCCCCGCAGCTCCAGCTCCACAAGCCCAAGAGGGTGCAGCTGGCCCACAGCAGGACACCTAGAGCACACCAGGGCCCTCCAGGTCTTGGCCCTCCAGAGGACACCCACTAAGGTCATCACAGACAGGGCATAGCAGTCAACGGTCTGCCTCCACCTCCGCTGTGAATGTCTGGGGAGCACGGAGACTTGGTTGCAGGGTTAGGAAGGTTAAGAGGATCTAGGTGCACTGCCTGGGCAAAGGTGTTAATCACTTGTACATAATGTTCACTATTGTCAATAAACTCCCAAGAATGTCTCCCACCCTATGGCTCCTTGTTATGATGAACAGTGTTCGTGTCACTCAGATGTGAAACTTGGTTCCTACACAAGATAAAAGGTGTCTCAGTCCAGGGCCTCTTCCCTGTGCAGTGTGTAACCTTCAGACCAGAGTGATAGTCCATCTTCACACTCACTGGACATATTAGTGATGCCTGCACCTCAATGGTGCTTGTCATTGCTGCCAGAATTTTATGGACAGGCGCCACAGAGTTCTGTCATTCTCTCTGTGTGCTCTCAGCACCTTTGAGGTGGGGCTGGCCCCCCATCTCTTCAGCATCTGTAACTGGTGACGCTGTGCTCCTGAAGGGGATGGGTGCTGTAGACTGACAAAGGATCAGGTGCATTTAAACTTTCAAGGCTGCGTCTCCATGATATGATCCTGGTCACAGAGTGCAAGCGAGCTGCCTCAGCCAGACAGGAGTCAGACATTCACAAAGGCAATGTGAGGGTCTATGGAGTGTTCTCATTGTATGTCATCATCATACTCCTGGCATCTAGCGACTGTTAGGCTCATGTCATGGAGAGGCAGCAGAGACCCTGAACACTGAGCTACCATCAGTCAGATAGGAGCCAAACGTTCACATATGCAAGGTAAGGATGTCAGGACCTCACTGCATCCCGTCATCATCCTCCATGAATTTTGCAGCTATGAGGCCTCCGGTGCCTGCCTCATCTGGCCTGTGCGATGGCCTCCTCACCGGCATCCTCGCCTTCGAGGACCTCATCACCATCATCCCCTTCGACATCCTCCTCATCGGAGGAGATGCAGCTCTTCCATCTTCTCCTCAGCCAGGTCCTTCCTGCGTTGCTACAATGATGCATGACACCCTCTGGGGACTGTATTGCAGTACTCCACCGGATCTGTCAAGGCACCGGAACTTCATTTTCAAAATGCCTATCGTTTGCTCCACCAAAGTCCAGGTTGCGGCATGAGCCTTGTTATACCGTCACTCTGCTGCAGTCTGAGGTTGCCGCATTGGTGTCATCAGCCACATCCTCTGTGGAGTAGCTCTTGACCTGAGGAGCCAACCCTGCAGCCTCTCTGGACTCTGGAAGATGTCAGGGACCTGAGACCTGCTAAGGTTGTAGCAGTTGTGGATGCCTCCTGGAAATCGTGCGTAGACCTGTAGAATGCATTTGTGGTGGTTGCACTGGCTGAACATTCAGGGAGTGTTGACATAGTTGACTGCTTGTTGCTATGGAGATCTAAGAGCCATGTGAGTGCAGTCAATGACACCCTGCACCTGTGGAAAACCAGAGACCTGCGCAAATGCCAGCGCTCTTGCTTCCTGGTTTTCCTGATCCCAGGCGAAATGCACGAAGGTGACATCCATGACCTCCTGGATAGACTAGTGGGCGGAGGCTTGCAAGATCCCACACAGGTCACCTCAGGAGCTTTGGAAGGAGTCACTGGCATAAAAATTGAGCACCGCTGTCACTTTCACAGCCACTGGCAGTGGATGCCCTCCATGTCCCCATGGTATCAAATCCTGCAACAAGTGGAATATATGACTGACAAGTTCCCTAGACATGCAAAGTCTTCGTGGACACTGGTTCTCAGTCATCTGCAGGAATGACAAGCACTGCCTATAGACCCTGGGACTAGCAAAGCACCTGCGAGCGACTGTTCTCTGTGGATCTTCAGCTGTGTGCACAAGTCCCTGCCGCCCCTTCATCATGAGGGAGGTGTTTCTCCCTTTGACATGCCAGGTGCCTCCGCTGCTGTCTTCTTCTTCTCTGCTTCCTGTGAGCAAAGAGGCATAATGCTAAATCACCAGGTTCCATGATCCTGATGTTCTCCTCCCGCAGGACCAAAGGGAGACGTATAGGTTAGCATGTGTGCCCTAAGAACCTCTCTTGGTTAAGTCTGAAGGCCCCTTCACGCATGCAGTGGAGTGCTGGCAACCGCTTGCATGGCCAGTGTGTAGTGCTCTTCTGAAACCTCATCCAGCTCTACCCCTCTCCACTTGACCAATTGGCAGCAGCTTTAGCCACTGGGCTGCGTGTTGTGCTGTCAGCTCAGCCACACTGCAAAGCTGCGGTGTTAACTTGTACCATGAGGGATACCGTTCTATACCTTAATGAAGATATTGCAAGGGGCTGCGAGTGACTGCACCAGTGGCTGTGCCATGACCACATTTCGCGAGAGGATCCTACAACTTGCCCAGTCAGCCAATTGTTCTTCTGCCCTCTAAAATGCACACTAATTTGCAGTCTGCGCCCGAGGGTGATAAGTTCGGGAGCATTTGGTGGCATTTTCATGCTTTTGCATTGCTCGAGTGGGCAGAAAAGCTTCAGAGGCCCTACTCTCTCACTCAAAAGCCAGCCAGGAGAAAGTGACTTGCCTGTGCACCTCCCCACACCGCCCCCCTCTCCCCCCACTCTGCAAAATGCTTTTCCTTGATATCCTACAGGCGATGCTTGCGAGCGCTGTGCAAGGTTGCGTGCACTGATCTCCAAGTTCCCCTCGAAGGTCAGGGCGCCAGGTGCATGCCTTTTAAAAGCAGTCATGAAGCACACTGTTCTGAAGTCACGCCGATGTGGGCTATAAATTTGACATGGGGGGATGACTCCAGCAAGCAGGGCTTATAATGCGTTGCTAAAGTATTGAAATTAGGTTCTCAACATTCGGCAGTGGGAAACATAGCCTACCACAGACGACCACCAACTGGTTTCACGATGGTGCAAACCTGATTTTTTGGTCTTCTCACCATACTGTCCACTCACACCTGCCATGATGCCCACTGCCAACAGGACCAGACGATTCCGCCCACGGTGTGGGTGCTTGTACAGAAGATGCTCTCACAAACAGCTGTGGAGGCTGAATCATTGAATATATTCAAGCTTGATGTAGACAGATTTTTGAACGAGAAGGGAGTCAAGGGTTATGGGAAACATGCAGGTAAGTGGGAGCTGAAACCAAAGATCAGATCAGCCTAATCTTGTTGAATGGTGGAGCAGGCTTGAGGGGCAGTATGGCCTACTCTTGCTCCTATTTTTGTTTTTAAAAATTGTGAAGACCCTCTCTTATTCGATTAGGCTGTCTGCAAAAGCAGTATGTTCACAGGATTCTGGCCAGGAATACCATTGGCTGGGAATCTCAGTTTTGCTAGGGCTCTTTGGTGACACCCGATCAAATGCAGCCTTCATGTCATGGGCAGTCACTCTCGCCTCACCTCAGGAGTTTAGCTCTTTTGTCTATGCTTGAACCAAGGTTGTAATGAGGTCAGGAGCGCAGTGGCCCTGGCAGAACCCAAACTGAGCATCAGTGAGCAGGCTATTGCTAAGCAGGTGCCACTTGATAGCACTGTTGATGACCCCTTCCATTACTTATGATCAAGAACAGACTGATTTACTTATGATCAAGAACAGACTGATGAAGCAGTAATTGGCCAGGTTGGATTTGTCCTGTTTTTTGTGCACAGGACATACCTGGGCAATTTTCCCACATAGCTGGGTAGATGCCAGTGCTGTAGCTGTACTGAAACAGTTTGGCTAGGGGTGTGGCAAGTTCTGGAGCACAAGTCTTCAGTACTATTGCCAGAATATTGTCAAGGCCCATAGCCTTTGCAGTATCCAGTGCCTTCAACCGTTTCTTTATATCACATGGGGTGAATCAAGTTGGCTGAAGACTGGCATCTGGGGACTTTCAGAGGCGGCAGAGATGGATCAACCACTCAGCCTTTCTGGCTGAAGATTGTAGCAAATGCTTCAGCCTTATCTTTTGCACTCATGTGCTGGGCTCCTCCTTTATTGAGGATAGGGATATTTGTGGAGCCTCCTCCAATGAGTTAATTGTCCACCACCATTCACGACTGGATGTGGTAGGCCTACAGAGCTTAGATCTGATCCATTGGTTGTGGGATCGCTTAGCTCTGTCTATCACTTGCTGCTTATGCTGCGTTATAGCTTCACCAGGTTGACACCTCATTTTTAGGTATGCCTGCTACTACTTCTGGTATGCCCTCCTGCACTCTGAACCAGGGTTGCTCCCCTGGCTTGAGTGGGGGATATGCCAGACCATGAGGTTAAGGTTACAGATTGTGTTAAGAGTACAATTCTGCTGCTGCTGATGGCCCACAGTGCCTCATAGATGCCCAGTCTGGAGTTGCTAGATCTGTTCGAAATCAATTCTATTTAGCACGGTGGTAGTGCCACATAACACAATGGAAGGTATCCTCAATGTGAAGGCGGGACTTTGTCTCCACAATGACAGCAAATCAGCGGCTCTCCTTGAACCACCATAACCCAGCCCTCTGGAACAACCCCACCCCGTAACGAGTATTCCTTAGGATAATGCTTTTCATCACCCTCTTTCATTTCTACTTGGTGGTTACTATTTACCCACCGTTCTGGAGTTTCTTTTAATGTCTCTATGAGGACTATAGAAAATGAATACTGTTAAGTGATATGGACTCCAGATAACCAACTGCAGCTTAAAGTACAGAAAGCATCAGTCTATGGTGTTTCTGGTACCATTTGAACTGTTGACAATATATAAAAGTAAAACTATTATATAAGGTATCAAAGACGAGATGTGGCAATACAGAGTCACCTTGGCAAGAACCTTGATATACAAAACTCAAATTCATAAAATAAAATCCAGATGGGAATGAGGTAGGCAGAGTGTGTACTGACAGTTGGAAATCAATAATGGGTAGGCACATGTTGGAAGCTGCAGAATATCAGCGGTATTATGGAAGTCTGTTAAAGGTATGAATCTAGTCACTCGGTCTTGAGAATATCTGCAAAAAGTGCTCAGGCCCCAATGTGAATATTCACAGTGACATTTCACACCACAAATATGTTTAATGATATTGCAAATTATGATATAATGAGTTTGGAGAAGAAATAATGATTGGCAAACTCCACATAGGAAGCAAAGGCTCACTTACCAGGAGTGATCTCAGGTTCTCAGCACATGAGCAATAATCTAAAAAAACTGTTCCTTTTACCCAAATATAAAGAGCAGCAGTAAAAATGTAACATTCAAAATCCACACTGCTATTTCCCTATAATTAGCCTTTATTTCTTTGAACAGACAAGTTACAAGCCATAGAAACATTTAAATTCACAAATCACCTTTATTGAATTCTGGAAAAACAAAGTGCACATCTACAAAACAAATGAAGGTATTTCTTTGCAGAAACAGAATAAAGTCCCACCTGAAATCTTGGGTAAATCGCCAGTATTTTACCTGCAAAATAGCAACTTATTTCAGAAGTATTACATTGGGCATGACATTATCACAGCCTAAATATTTGTTACAACTGTTAAACATGTTACACTACACATGCAGTTTAGTCCAATTACATTTTAAGTAAAAGTTTGGATCAAGCTAAAGCTAGTGCCTCACACGTCAAACTCTCAAGTGTGTTATCACAATGTTCTGCCTAACTATGCAGTTCTGGCAGGGTGATCAGAATAATTGGTCCTATGTACAAAAATATATTTTTTTTTCTCATTTCAAATGGTCCTCAACGAGCCTTTGTTTTATCCGCGTTCTTGTGGCCATTATGTACCAATACCCACTGTCCATAGGGGTTTCCTTTCCGCTTGTGTTCAGGAGACTCTTTAGCAGAAGCGTTTGATGTTTTTTGACTCAATGGTTTTGCCACTGTATTCTGCAAAAGAATAAATTAAATAGGTAGCAGCTACCAAAAGCAACCATAACTGCAAAGATTTATTTTTACCATTATTGATTAGAGTAATAATTTAAATCCACAGGTACATGGATTTGTCCTGTTTTTTGTGCACAGGACATACCTGGGCAATTTTCCCACATAGCTGGGTAGATGCCAGTGCTGTAGCTGTACTGAGACAATTTGGCTAGGGGTGTGGCAAGTTCTGGAGCACAAGTCTTCAGTACTATTGCCAGAATATTGATTATTCCAGGTCAATCCTAACCAGAATTGGATCGAGGGTTAGCATTTCAGTGAGTTATATAGTATTACATTTTGCATCACAGCAAAAAGCACAGTACAAATTTGAAACCACCTCAAATAGGTAGTCTTGGATCACCTTTCATTGGTCAACTACACTATAATGTACTAAATACATAACCAAAACATTTCATACTTCAGGAACCAGTAAAAATCATAATGGTGTAAAAGCAGTAGATAGCATGTAAGTGCAGCATCAGAGCAGGATGAACAAATGCAAATTGTGCTTGGCAAGATGCTAAAAACTTTAAGCTAAGATTTACAACCACCCACTCAAAATTTAAAGGATGGCAAAGAGGGAAGGAATGCAATAACATTTTGTTTAAAAATTTTACTTACTTTAACACTGAAAGCTATCCAATGGTTTGTTTCTATCCTTGCAGTGGCACTTGGTAATTTCTGAATTGGTTCATCCTCTTCAGCTTCTTTTTTGTATTCCTGCACAAAAATACAAAAAAATCTACAAGTTAATCTTAAAAGTGGTCAATGTATTGTAAACTGTGACCCACAATCAGAGAGTCTCTTCAGGATGAAGCATTTGTAGCACTGGTTGGACAGACCCAACATTTCAACACTGGCTTTTGAATAATAAATGTCACTATTGTTCTACCTGATGTGGTAGAATCTGCAGTAGAGTTGCTATTGTTCCTTGTGGCTTGGCACCATACCATTTCTGTATATTTGCACCAATACAGTCAACAGTTTAGAATACTTCAAACCTTATTTTAGCATGCTGACCCAAGCAGATACGAGAATGAGACTTGGAATGTTAAAGTTCCAGAATATCTGATCCACTGATCAAAGCTTAATGGGCACCAATTACTTCAATGTAATCAATGAGTCAGATCAATGAATTACCACTGAACATGTTAGTTATTTCAGTGACAATTTCAACTTCAGAGCTCAAAATGCTTCTGAGCATTTTCAGTAACATATTAATCACTACTACAAATGTAGAACTGAACGCAGCTGTGTTGATAAGGTATATTCTAGGCTATAAAAGCCAATAAACTTATCTTCAAAAACTGTTGGCCTCTTCTTCGGCAAAGATCTGATATTCAAAACTTCCTGGAACACAGTGAATAAGTTATGAGGACAAGAAAATCCTAGAACAAAGCTGTAAAGCATGGTCAATACTGAATCCAAAAGCTGCATTAGTCAAACCTTAACTTCATTTGCCTTGACCAGAAGAGCAAGTGCAAGAAATAAGAGCTTTTACATTAACTAATAAATTAAAATATTTATCAATTTGAAAAACTGGCAGCAAACACCAAGAACTGATGCAAGTACATCAGTAATCTTTGTTCCGGATCATAAGGAATAGATTGTGAACTAAATTCTGTCAGATGTAGAATTCTAGCAAAGCATAGAACAGTTATTTTGTTTTGCTTTCCTCTGCTTATTGAGTGCCAAGTGCGCTTTTGGACCCAGTATCAGACCAGCACTCCAAGGTCAAGTGCAATATTGGTGCATTTAAAGTGAAGTTCCCTCCATACTACCTCCAATATAGATTCACACCTCAACCTCAAAAAAGCACTAGAACACCACTAAACTTTCAATACCATTACATGATGCTAGAATTAAATAGTCAATCCAATACCAAATTGTGGGCACAGACCTGCTCAGAACAAAGAGTCAGGCAATCCTATTTGGCTTAAAGACAGACTGTCTGGGCTTTGTTTGAACACAGCACCAACAAAGTCCACATTTTAAACTTGAACTCCAACTGTTGGAGAAAGAGTCTGGTATGCTGTAGGCCATTTGTGCTGTGCTTTAATCATTAAGGCACAGCACACTGCCTAACTTGTGCAGTGTATTTGCAATGGACGCAAGTTTTTTTGACAATACTGGCTTTATTGATTTGTCATTTTTATGGAATCCTCAACACTTAAGATTCTATTACAAGTACCTAGAAAACCAATGGGGCGTTTCTTTTTAATTTGATTCCCAGTAATTAAAGTACCTTTGATAAGGTACCACAGGGTTAATTAGGCTTGTAACATAGGTCAGGGCATGTGGAATCACAAGACACACAGGTAGATGAATAGCAAATTGGCTAAAAAAAATAGAAAGCAGAGACTAGGAGATAAGGGTATTATTCAGATTAGAGGACAGTAGAAAAAAAGTGATGTTCCACAGGATAAAGGCTGGACCACTTATTCATAACTATGATTTGTACTTAGGATCAAATAACTATTGAAATTTCAGATGATACCAAACTGGAGGGTATAACTAACACGGAGGAAGAATGCAAGATAATATATGGATACATTAGAAAACTTGCAGGCTGGACAATGAAGTGGCAAAAGAACTTTAACAGATAATTGTGAGGTGACTTACTTTGGTAGGAAAAATAGAAAATCACCTACACCTTAGAAAATAAGAAACTAAATAGGGTAGAAGAACAAAGGGATCTAGAGATACAGATGAGCAATTCATTAAAAGCACCACAGGTCGGCAAAGTAATTGAAAATGCCAACAAAACAAAACAAACAAAACATTTCAAAGTGTACAGAATTCAAGAGTAATATTAAGCTTGTATAGGACCCTGGTCAGGCCACATTTGGGAGTTCTGTGAACTGTTCTAGTCCCTATGCTATGAAAAGGACATAGAAGCAGTATAGTATAGAAAATATTGACAAGGATAGTACAAGATGAAGAAAATAGCTATTGGAAAATATTGAACAGGATGGGGCTTTTGTTCCCCCCGCAACCCCAGAAAAGACTTAGAAGTGATCTGATAAGAGGTTTTTAAAAATTATGAATGGATTGTACAGCTTAGATAGAGAGAATGCTTCCACTTACAAAATAATCCAAAACTGGGGGTCATAGATACAGGGCTGTTACTAATAAATTCAATAGGAAAAGGAGGAGAAAGCTTTACTCAGTGGCTTGAACGTGGAACTTGCTATCACAGGAGGTGATTAAGGCAAACCGATAACGACAAGAAACTAGACAAGTACACGAGAAAAGGGAATAGAAGAACGTGCTGAAAGGCGGACGTGAGGTAAATGGAATAGAGAAGACTCATGGAGCATAAACACCAGCAGACGAGTTGGGCTAAACCACTATTTGAGCTTTATATTGTATATAATTAGCTACATTTCAATAAAAGTTCTGACAATTTATAGAGTTTGATGGTCCTGTATATATATTGGCTGTGGAGAATGGTTCACTTGTCCAAAAATTTATTATACTAAATATCTTTAAGAGTGCCAGAATAAAGATGCATCATAACAAGTTTCCTTCATAAATAAGAGTCAATGCAGTATATCAAAGAACCAACATTTTGTCCTGCCTTGTCTTCGGAGTGGCAAGATACAGACCTAGCTTCCCCCATTCTCCTCAACTCCCCATTTTGACCATACTTCTACAAGTAGGTATCTTGGCATAGGTCACAGATCTCCCTGACCCAAAAAAAACAAAGTAGAAACTAGGGCAGTAAGAGTGGATTATGTACACTCGTTTATCCTTCCCCACCTTATGGTGGGCAAGCAACTGCAGGACTGCCCTGGCACAGAGCCACGTGGTTTATGGTTCACCCCTCAGTCACAGGACGTGTGGAAAATTAATGTATTCACAATGGTGACATTTCATCACAAAAATCTTAGAGCTTTCCCACTTAATATTTGGTAACGGATACACAGAGCCCCGGTTTCTTTTGTAACATGGGAGTTTTTGAAAGCCAATTGTTCCTTTAATCATACTACATTGGCCAAACTGCCCCCAAACACTGCACACACGCAGATACAAAGATACCACCTCATATCTTCAAGAAGTGCAGTCCATTTCAAGGCTTCTATAAAACAGAAATAAATCAAGTCACGCAAACCAATTTTAGTTTTTATAATATATATATGGGAAGTGTTTGAATGACATGTTGACAAGCAACAGCAGAGCTAAATTATTACTGTACATTACAATTTCTGATAATACAAAGTACACAAAAAGTAATTAGCTATAAAGCACTTTGGGATATCCTGAGGTTGCAAAATGCACACTACAATTGCAAGTTTTCTTTTCCTTACAATATAAGACAACATGGAATAGCCTGTCAGTTCGTAGGAATGGCTACATGCTGCAATATCTTGCACAGTCGTGCACCATCAAAAACATTACTCTGAAAATAAACTGACTATCAAAGAGTAATTTGGATATTAAACCAATGTAACAATGGTTGAGCTAGAAAAAGACTACAACTCAATTTATTCTACTTCACTGCAGGAACACCAGTCTGCAAGAGAGTGAGAAAACTGACAGCAGCCACTTTAATAAAAATCATAGACCTCAATGTGCAAGTGAGTGAGTGCTGAAATATTTAGATAAAAAGGACCTTCTTCTACATTTAGACATGCTGTTTAGAACACATTTCATTACAGTATACAGAGTTCATTACTCACCTTTCTGGTCAATTCTTTTACTGCATCACTGTTAGTTTTCATTTCGAAAAGTCTCTCAATTTTAAGAGGACTGGCAGGCTTCAGACTGGGAAGTAAGCGGATGTTATCCTTTCCCAATAACTTATCAGCATTTGCCGTTGCTATTTCAAGCAATTTTTTTTTCTCTGGGGTTAAAAAAAAACACAATGATTCACTCAATTTTAGGTTGCAACTCTTCAAAATTTTAGAAAACTTAACTTGGATTAAGAATATAAGTGCTGATGGGCAATAACTACCACTTTACAAACAATCCAACTTCAAAAAGCTTAAAGCTATGGCATTTGTGCTCAAATCTATGAATGGTGCTGCCACATCAAGAGACTGATATTGACTACACCGAAGATATTTAATCCAGTTTATCTTAAGAAATTATAAGTGTCATTTTCCTTGTGTTCAATGCACATCACTCCCATAAGTGAGCAGTCAGAGACCCTGTGACTTTAAACATAATACTGGATAATGGAAAATACCCAGGTCTTGGACAGAAACACTTGGTTGTGGTCTTCAGCTTAATGGATATATCACATGACCAAGTGCCATTTCTCCTTGGCTTTGAAAGTCAGGTGGCTTTGTGGTGGTATGTCACTGATCATAAACTACGAAATGGCAACTGTACAGCAGACATACTAAAATAAAAAGGACTTCATTGTTCGAAGCAAAGAAATCACAGCATTTCCAGTGTTGAAACCCTATATAAAATGGACCTGAACTAACTTCTGATCATAATTTTACATGGATGGCCACTGGTAACCTTTCACTGAGCCTCCTACCACTGATTTTCAGAAGGACTGCAGTCTGTTCAAAACACTTACATATTTGATTTCCTTTGTGTATCTCTTTTCCAAGTACACAATAATGGCAAACACCCACAAGACGATAGATAATTGTTAAGCTCCCCAAAACTTGCTTAAAAAAGTTTTTAATATTTAATAGTTTGTATCTGAGCAGCCAAGTAGAAATATATGCAAATTCATCACATTAAAATAAACCAATATAGTCCACCACCTACCCAATAGCTGCTGGAAGAATCCAACTGTCATTTAATTTCAAACAGAGTTGCATTTCAAAATATTTACCACAATGTTTCCCTGGTATCTTAAAAGGTGCAATCCCAGAGGTTTGGAGGTCTGTAAACATTGTACCATTATTTAAAAAGGGTGCAAGTGATAGGCCAGAAAATTATAGGCCAGTTAGTCTGACTTCGGTGGTGGGTAAATTATTGGAAACAATTCTGAGACACAGGATAAACTATCACTTAGAAAGGTACAGATTGATCAGGGATAGTCAGCATGGTTTTGTTAGGGGAAGATTGTCTCTTACTAACTTATTAGAATCTTGAGTAAGTTACAAGGAGGATTATTGAGGGTTATGCAGTGGATGTTATCGACATGGATTTCAGTAAGGCATATGACAAGGTCCCACGTGGCAGACTGGTCAGAAAAGTGAGATCTCATGGGATACAGGGGAAGGTGGCAGGTTGGATCCAAAATTGGCTCAGTGACAGGAAGCAAAGGGTAATGGTCGGTGGATGTTTTTGCGAATGGAAAACAGTTACCAGTGGTGTTCCACAGGGCTGAGTGTTGGGGCCCTTATTGTCCGTTGTATATATTAATGATTTAGACTTAAATATGAGAGGCATGATTGGGAAATTTGCAGGTGACACAAAAATTGGCCATGTAGTTGATAGTGAAGAGGATAGCTGTCGATTCCAGAATTATTTCAATGGTTTGGTTGAGTGGGCAGAGAAGTGGCAAATGGAATTCCATCCACAAAAGTGCAAGGTAATGCATTTGGGGAAGGCAAATGAAGCAAGGGAATACTCAATAAACAGGAAGTTACTGAGAGGGGAAATTATTGAGGGGTTGAGAAGTGAGGAGTACATGTCCACAGGTCCTTGAAGGCAGTAGGACAGGTGAACAAGGTGGTCAAGAAAACATATGGAATGCTTTCCTTTATTGGGTGAAGTACTGAATACAAAAGCAGGGATGTAATGATGGAACTGTATAAAACATTGGTTAGGCCACAGCTGGAATTTTGTGTAGTTGTGGTCACCACATTACAGAAAAGACATAATTGCTCTGGCGAAAGTGCAGGGGAGATTTACAAGAATGTTGTCAAGGCTTGAAAATTTCAGCTATGAGAGATTTGATAGGCTAGGGTTGTTTCCCTTAGAACAGAGGAGGCCAAGGGGTGACCGAATTGAGGTGTACAGAATTATGAAGTGTCCACATAGAGTAGACAGGAAAGACTTGTTTCCCCTAGTTGAAGGGTCAATTGCCAGGGGCACAGATTTAAGGTGATTGGTAGAACAATTAGAGGGTACATGAGGAAAAACCTTTTCACCCAGAGGGTGGTGGGCATCTGGAATTCACTGCCTAAGTTGGTGGTTAAGGCTAAAATGCTCAACTTATTTAAAAAAGGTACCTAGATCCGCATCTGAAGTTCTGTAACCTGCAAGGCTCCAGGTGCTGGAAAATGGGATTAAAATGAACGGCTAGTTTTTTTTTCTCATTTTGGCTGACAGATACAAATGGGTTGAATGGCCCCTTTCTGACTGTAACATTTCTATGGTTCAATCTGTTTCCAAGGATTTTGTGCAGACTGGGCTTTTTGCTTCAGGGAAGTTTAAGATTTTAATCTCAAAGATAGCACAGTAAAAGGACAAAACAAAAAATTATAACCCCATAGACAAAATAGCCACATTTTAACAATACTTTAAGAGACCCATTTCATACAGAGCTGGTGTGACCAGATTTTGTCCCAATCTTTTAGAAAACACAAACTCTTACTTCTGTTCTCAAAGCATCTTACCTTTTTGCGTTAAGTGGATAGATCTGCCCCTCGATCTGCTACGGCTTCTTCTGTGAGATGGTGGTTGGGTTCTGCACATAAAGCCATTATGGCTTCTCTGAATTCTGGATGGAGACCTCGACCATGACCTGGAGCGGGATCTTCTGTACCTCAAGCTGGATCTTGACCTTCTGTATGATCTAGAAGGGGGCATGTAGCACCTAGATCTGGACCTGTATCTACTTGGTGGCTGATAAGACATTCGACATCCAGATCTTCGGTAACAAGACCTTGACCAGCTTCTAGACCGGGACCTTGAAGAGGTCCGCCTTGATCTTCTGCAGCTCCTCTTCAGTGAAGCATATCTGCCTCTTGAAGCTAAAGAGATATCATCTGAACTTGAACCATACCGTTCTGAAGACGACACTGAACCTGATCGGGAGCTGCCTGAAGATGACACTGAACTTGATCGAGAGCTGCCTGAAGATGACACAGATATCGATCGAGAGCTACCTGAAGACGATGTTGAACTCGACCGCGAGCTGCTTGAAGAACATGCTGAACTTGACCAGGAGCTGTCTGAAGACGATACTGAACCTGATCGAAAAGTGCTCGAAGATGAAACCGAACCTGATCGGGAACTGCCTGAAGATGACAGTGAACTCGATCGGGAGATTTTAGACTTCTTGATACCAAGTGTTCTGGAACGTGAGGTTCTCTCCTTTTCAGTCTTCTGAGAAGGACAACCAAGTCTCAATTCATCCACACCAACACCTACATTTTCAGTCTTCTGCTCCTGTGCACATCCATCTGTTCCCCATTCCATTTCAATGTCTTTCTCAGACATCTGCTCCATTTCTGAATCTGATTTCAAAACATCATATCTTTGTTGCAAATTTGTTTTACCTAAAAGATCAATAATTACATTCACATGGCAGTGAACACAAACCTTGTTATCTATATTGAACACATACAGAATTACATAATCTAATCTAGTATATGGCATATTAATTGAATTTCAACTGCTGTTACTATTTTCCATTATTTTACACTAAAAGCTGAATTCAGTGGTTTAACACTAACCAAACATAGCAACATATCAGAGAATCTTAAGGCATTAGAAGGAGGCTATCCAGCCCATCATGATTGTGCTGACTCCTTGAAGGAGTTATTAGATTAGTTCCATTTCCTGACTCTTTCCCCATAACCCTACACATTTTTCATTTCCAAGCAAATATTCAATTCCCTTCTGAAATTTACTATTGAATCTGCTTCCACCAACCTTTCAGGCAGTGTATTCCAGACCATAACTCACTGTGCCCTTTGGTGGCTGACTCATTTGCCACAGGAAACAGTTTCTCTTTACTTACAAATACCAAAACCCCCAATTTTAAGCACCCCAAATAAATCTCCCCTTAAACTTTCTCTGTGCTAATGAGAACAATCTCAGCTTCTCCTATCTCTCCACATAACACACCCCTCATCTCTGGCATCATTATGGTAACTCTCCACTACATCTTTTCAAGGCCTTGACATCCTTCCAAAACTGTATATAAACTTCATATTTTGGAGTTTAACTGCAAACTACACAGTAATTCTTCCAAGTTTAGAGGTCAACATTTAGCACAATTTTTCTAGAAACCTCAAATTGAATACACAAAGTTCTCAGTGTAGGTAACATGAAACTTTTCAATTTTAGCTTAGAGAAAATTCCTCCAGTCGGACACTTTCAACTTAAAATCGAAGGAGCTTTTATATTATTTTCCATCTCCAATTTCTGTAGCATAAGTTGCCTGGAGTGAGTAACCAACAAAACTTTTAGATCAACAACAAAGTCCCAATTTTTATGGATTCTTCTTGCTTGTTGTCAATCTTAATGGGGCTAGTAAATGCACCGCTTCATCAGGTGCTGGACATTCTGCTGTTATGTAATGCTGCTACTGTACAAAATTGCAAAGATGCACTACTGTTCACAGGTGTATTATCTAAATACTAATGACATGAAATATCAGACATTTGTGCTCCATGCACTGACCAGTGTTACAGCTAGTCAACATTATTTCTGCTATGCACTCATCAAGGGAGACTGGGGGCACCATACTTTTAGAGCACTCTCTCATGATCGGGTAAACTGCACCAAAGCCCATGACTCAAACAGTTAGTTTCATTCTATCAATTACAAGCATTAAAAGAATTATTTTTTTTCCCCAATATCCCACCTATTTCCATTATTTTAAATGTATTTCCATCCATTGTTTTATCTCTGCCTTTTAGCATATTTCGATTCCTTCACCCCACCAGGGCTATCTGTACCTTGCTCGTCCTGCTTTCTACCCTTAATGTCACCTATTAGCACATTCCTTAGATAATATCACCACCTTCAACACCTCTTTGGCCTTTTGTCTATGACATCTTTTGGCCATCTCCACCTATCACTGGCCCTCTATCCAGCTCTACATGTCCCACCGCCCCCCCTTAAACCAGCTTATATTTCACCTCTTTTCTATTTTTCCTTAGTTCTGTTGAAGAGTCATACGGACTCGAAACTTTAACTGTGTTCCTCTCCGCAGATGCTGCCAGACCTGCTGAGTTTTTCCAGGTATTTTTATTTTTGTTTCGGATTTCCAGCATCCGCAGTTTTTTGCTTTTATTATAAAAGAATTAAATGTCTCACCTCAGTTCCAAAGGGACACTAGAGTAGCTCAGAGATGCTTTTAGAAACAATTTTAAGTCTAAATTAATACTCTACACAAACCTTCACCACTACACAACCACTCTAATCATTACAGATCCTTTGGCTTGTAAAATAATGCACAGCAGTCCAAACACCAAGCATAGTTTTCTCTCCCATGCATCATGGAAAGGTCGAACCACTGAGTTTCAAATATAAACTGAAAACAGAAAAATCTAAAACAATTAAACTTACCACAGCTGGATTTCTCTCCCATCATTTCCCTGGAGAAACCAACTGAATTTAGCCTGTTAACACAAAAGATACTTTTTGTAAGTGAAACTTAGGCAGCTTAGGTCAGAACCATAAGTAGTTGCATTATATTTATAGCAATGAGAAGAATGGGAACAAAAGGTTTTAACACAAGACAACCAACAGCCTCCATAAACTTGAGTTCATTTAAAATGGCACTGCTCAAACTGGACCAAGCCCCACTCACATATTACTACTGTCCTCATTGATCTACACTGGCCCCAGATCTATGAAAGCCTCAAAATTAAAAGCTCTCAGATTTAAAACCCATCATGGCCTTACCCAATTCCTTCTCCAACTTACTCCACCCCTACAACTCACCGCACCAACAGTTTCCTCGAACTCTGCCCACAAGGTGCACCCTGCCCTCCTATTGCCTCCAATCATCTAAGCTCCTCATTCCTTTAACCCTTCCAACTCCCTCTGTTCCATCTGACATTGTTTGTGATCACCTTTCATATCTCTTCATTCATTTTTGATTGCACCTGTGAAGCACACTGTATTTTTTCTTATGTTAAATGTGCTATATCAATGCAACATGCAATTGCATTGCAACTTTCATATATCAATTATTTGATGAAACCTAAAACAAAAGGAATCAAAGGCAAAAAAGCCTGCATTTTATTCAGCTTCATCAGCAGCGTCACCCAACAAGTGAGTCAATCGCTTTCTGGAAAATTCTCCAATGCTGGAGAATTGGCCATAGGGAGGGGGCCGAGAAGGAGCTGCTGATCAGTGGTGAGTCAGCAGCTCGACTCTGAACAGTATAAATATCCTTTATCATGTAGAAATACAGTCTCTCCTTCCCCAGCGCCGGAACTAAAATAATGAAAATTATTACTGTTGTCGACTTAACGTAATTTTAACAATATACAACGGGTTACACTCACTGCATTTCATTTTAGGTTATCAACTCATTTTCATTAGGACAGTATATATAAAAAAAAACAAACACTAATAACCTTGACTTTGACCCCACTCCCTCCCCAAAAACCCAACCCATTGACTTTCACCCCATTCCCCTGACAACCCAACCCAAACCCTGACTCTAACCATGATCCCAGCCCAAACTCCCTCTTCACTTATCAGCCGGTCAAAAGTGCGCCACACCCAAGGCCGAGACTTTAAAACTATCGATAAAATCAGGTTCCCCCCCACCCCCCAAAAAAAAATTTCAATTTCAAATAATTTTGCTAGCTGGGTTTTTTTTTGTCCTACAAAACTCACCGATTATAATCACTGGCTTGATGCTTGGGAGACTCTGAAGTGCCGCACTTCTTACCGTTAGCGAGTATCACCATTTTGTCACTGAAACAAACGTAATCGATCTGCTCTTTTTATAACCTGACCGTCCGCGAGAACCCGCCTTCCCCTCTCTCTCATTGGCTGTTGCTTCCAGATCCCTATTATTATTGGTTTATTTGGAGGCCGCGCGAGGTATTGGGCTGTAGAACACCGCGTACGGAGGCTGACCCTCTTATCATTGGTCAAGGGAGCTGTCCGTCACAGGGTGGACGCGGCGGCTGCTGCTGCCAATTCGACGCCCAATTGGTCCATGTGGATGTCAATCAACAAAGAGAGAGAGCGCGAGAGAGAGAAAAAAAAAGCTGAGGGGGTAAAAGCTGAAGATAAAAATAAAATACCGTCGATGCTGGAAATCTGAAACAAAAACAAAAGCTGCTGGAAAAAAACTCAGCAGGTCTGACAGCATCTGCGGAGAGGGAGACGGTTACCGTTTCGAGTCCGTGTGACTCTCCACCAGAAAGCTGAAGATGTTGGGAATTGGAGATAAAAACGGAACATTCTGGAAATACTGAAGAGGTCAGTCAGCATCTTTGGAGAGATTAGAACAGTTAGGAAGAGTCACACGGACTCGAAACGTTAACTCAGTTTTTTTCTCTCCACAGATGCTGTCAGACCTGCTGAGTTTCCCCCCACCCCCCAGCATTTTCCTGTTTTTGTTTCAGGTTTCCAGCATCCGCAGTATTTTGCTTTTATCTTAAGAGCAGCGAATATTTCGCCTGTGAATTCACCAGCTTAAAATCCTTGCCTGAGCTGCCAGCATTTTCTGCTGATAATAATTGGTCGAACAGCAAACTTTTAGAAAGAAACATTACATGACATTTTTAAAAAAAACTTTATTTGAATTTTACACTGAGATCTGACAAGTTTCCAACTTGTTCTTTTTAGCTCTTGGTACTGGTCTCCCTGCCTTTCAAAACTACGATGATCGCCCATCTCCTCAAAAACAACCCCATCCTCCCGTTCTGCAGGATCAGCGTTTGCCTTGTTGGGCTCCTAGGTGCCACTAGGCAACCACACTATAGGTGACAGGTCCTTACACATACAATCACGAAAAGCTACGTAGGAAGTAGGTAATATAAAATTAGTTGATAAAACGCAAGAGTAAACATTACTTCATTCCACTCCCACTTTGCCCTATAGGACTCCAGAAACAGGCACTTAGCAACACAGTATCAGCAAATATGAAGTGGAAGTCTGTCCCCAGAATCCATGCTTAAAGTTCAGGCAGAATCCAAGCCCCTGTCCCACTCTCTGCCACTGGGACCAAGTGCCTATGATTCTCCTTTAAATATTAGAGGCATAATGGGTTTTTTTGTGTAAACAATATAAAGATAAGACCTATTTCATATGACAGTGAACCTGTAGATCTGGCAACAGAGGTATGTTTTTTGTAAACAATATGAAGACTGGGCCTTTCTCGTTTTGGCAAATGAACCTGCAGAAAAAATCCTTTTGTCTGTGACATCTTTTGATTATCTGCTCCTATCACGGCTTGCTTATCTCCACAATCACCACACCCTCAACTTCTCTCTTCCCCCCCCACCCCCCCACCTTAAACCAATTTATATTTCTCCTTTCTCCTAACTATGCTTCAGTTCTGCCGAAGGGCCATGAAGGCTCGAAACGTTAACTGATTTCTTCTCCGCCGATGCTGCCAGACCTGCTGAGTTTTTCCAGGTAATTCTGTTTTTGTTTTGAAAAATTAAATAAGCCTCCTGACTGTGCTTCTTGCCGTGATGCCAATCAGGAAGCAGAAAGTGCTGGAAGTACCCAGTAGGTCTGCGGAGAAAGAAACAGGGTTAAGGTTCTGAATCAAATTTGAATCTTCTTCTGAACCAGGATCCACAATATGTCACTTTTATTTTAATGTGTCCCGTAGACCATAGGTACCTTTCACTGGATTCACTCGAGCCTCATGACTGTCTCAGGGCCCTGTCGACTTGCAGAGGTTTCACTGCCAATCTGTCGATGTAAACCAGCACCATATCATATAACCTCCCCCCCGCCCATCTCTCTCTCTCCAAAGTCCTTGAGCCTCCCAAGTCCATAACCATATCTTTCCTGCAGGTGCAGGGAGGTGAGATGTGGAGCTGCAGTGTCGCTGGCAGAGAGAGGGGGCGCTAGCGGCTCCCCAGCACCTGCCCGGGGCCGGGGGACGGGGGGCGGGGACTCGCTCTCGGCCGCTCAGCCCAGTTTCCAGGGAACACACTGCCGGCTGTCGTGGCTCCACCATCTCTAATGCAATACGTTCCCCCGCAGAATATTCTGCCCCACCCGACCCACTTCATACCCCAGCATTTCGGCTATGTGATCCTGGTATTTATCTACAGCTGGGTCATGCTGGCCTATCTGGCATTGAAAGTGGGCATTGCCAGGAAGAAATACAATGTCAAGGTAAGGGGGAAAAGGAGAAAATCCCTCCACAATCAGCACAGGCCTCCCTCCTCTCAATCACAAGCTTTATACCCTGATTATTATACTGCGGACTCTAACCAGCTGACAGTTTCCGCATTCCTGACCATCGTCTCTAGGTTAAGCCGTGTTATACCATTCTCTCCTGAGGCCTTTATTTTTTTCAATGAACTCTTCCAGGTGAGTTATTTCACAAGGTTCTGATTTAAGGAACCTGTGGATTTTCTAATAGTCCCACATTGAATTTGAAAGGTGACTAAAGGCATTTTTTTTGCTTCAGGGCCCCTGACTGCATTTCCAATGTTAGAACAAATTGAAACATATAAGATTCTTAGGGGGCTTGACAGGGTAGATGCCACTCTAACCTGTCTCTCTCTCTCTGAACTGACTGCACTCCGTTCTCTCAGGTCCAACCCTGACATTGTCATCAAACCTGCTGACAAGGGTGGTGCTGTCGTTGTCTGGCGCACTGACCTCTACCTCGCAGAGGCTGAGCATCAACTCGCAGACACTTCCTCCTACCTCCCCCTGGACCATGACCCACCACTGAACATCAAGCCATTGTTTCCAGGACTGTCACTGACCTCATCTCCTCTGGAGATCTTCCTTCCACAGCTTCCAACCTCATAGTCTCCCAACCTCGGACGGCCCACTTCTACCTCCTACCCAAAATCCACAAACAGGACTGTTCCGGCAGACCGATCGTGTCAGCCTGTTCCTGTCCCACAGAACTCATTTCTTGCTATCTTGACTCCATTCTCTCTTCCCTTCCCACCTACATCCGTGATTCCTCTGACACCCTACATCATATCAACAATTTCCAGTTGCCTGGCCCCGACTGCCTCCTCTTCACAATGGGCTTTCAATCCCTCTCCACCTCCATCCCCCACCGGGATGGTCTAAAGGCTCTCCGCTTCTTCCTCGAACAGAGGCCCGAACAATCCCCATCCACCACTACTCTCCGTCTGGCTGAACTTGTTTTCTCACTGAACAATTTCCCCTTAAACTCCTCTCACTTCCTTCTATTAAAAGGTGTGGCTTTGGGTATCCGCATGGGCCCCAGTTATGCCTGTCTCTTTATGGGGTATGTGGAACATTCCTTGTTCCAGTCCTACTCCGGCACCTTCCCACAACTTTCTCCAGTACATCGATGATTGCTTCGGTGCTGCTTCATGCTCTCGTCTGGACCTGGAAAAATTTATTAATTTTGCTTCCAATTTCTACCCCTCCATCATTTTCACATGGTCCATCTCTGACACTTCCTTTCCCTTCCTTGACCTCTCTGTCTCTTTTTCTGGTGATAGACTGTCCACCAATATTCATTACAAGCCCTACCGACTCCCACAGCTACCTAGACTACAGCTCCTCACACCCCGCTTCCTGTAAGGACTCCATCCCATTCTCTCAGTTCCTTCGCCTCCGTCGCATCTGTTCTGATGATGCCACTTTCAAAAACAGTTCCTCTGACATGTCCTCCTTCTTCCTTAACCGAGGTTTTCCACCCACAGTGATTGACAGGGCCCTCAACTGTGTCCGGCCCATCTCCCGCGCATCTACCCTCACACCTTCCTCTCCCTCCCAGAACCATGATAGGGTCCCCCTTGATCTCACTTATCACCCCACTAGCCTCTGCATTCAAAGGATCATCCTCCGCCATTTCCGCCAACTCCAGCATGATGCCACCACCAAACACATCTAGTGGCTAGTGAGATAATTGATGCATTGGTTTTAATTTTCCAAAATTCCCTAGATTCAGGAAAGGTTCCATTAGATAGGAAAATTGCAAATATAACTCCTTTATTCAAAAAGGGAGACAGAAAGCAGGAAACTACAGGCCAGTTAGCCTAATATCTGTCATAGGGAAAATATTAGAAGCTATGATTAAAGATGTTATAGCAGGGCACTTAGAAAAATTCAAGGCAATCAGGCAGAGTCAACATGGTTTTGTGAAAGGGAAATCATGTTTAACCAATTTATTGGAGTTCTTTGAAGAGGTCATGTGCTATGGATAAAGGGGAACCAGTGGATGTACTGTACTTAAATTTCCAGAAGGCATTTGATAAGGTGCCACATCAAATGTTATTGTGGAAAAGAAAAGCTCATGATGGAGGGGGTAACATTGGCATGGATAGAAGATTGGCTAGCTAACAGGAAACAAAGAGTAGCCATAAATGGGTCTTTTTCTGGTTGGCAGGATGTGACGAGTGGTGTGCCCTAGGGATCAGTGCTGCACCTCAACTTTTTACAATTTATATAAATGATGTGGGTGAAAGAATGGCTACTAAATTTGCTGATGACACAAAGATAGGTAGAAAAGTAAATTGTGAAGAGGACATATGGAGGCTACAAAGTGACAGATATGTTAAGTGAGTGGGCAAAGATCTGGCAAATGAAGTATAATGTGGGCAAATGTGAAATTGTTCATTTTGGCAGGAAGAATAAAAAAGAAGCTTATTATCTAAATGGTGAGAGATTACAGATCTCTGAGATTCAGAGGGATCTGGGTGTCCTAGTGCATGAATCACAAAAGGCTAGTACGCAAGTACAGCAAGTAATTAGGAAAGCTAATAGAATGTTATCATCTATTGTGAGGGGAATGATTACAAAAGTAGGGCGGTTATGTTTCAGTTATACAGGGCACTGGTAAGACCACATCTGGAATATTGTGTACAGTATTGGTCTCCATATTTAAGGAAAGATGTAAATGCGTTAAAAGCAGTTTAGAGAAGGTTTACTAGACTAATACCAGGAATGGGCGGGTTGTCTCTTGAGGAAAGGTTGGACAGGTTAGGCTTGTATCCACTGGAATTTAGAAGAGTAAGAGGCAACTTGATTGAAACCTTTAAGATCCTGAGGAGTCTTGATAGGGTGGATGCGGAGATGATTTTCCTCTTG
The DNA here is from genome assembly GCF_964194155.1 of Cetorhinus maximus. Lineage (NCBI taxonomy): Eukaryota > Metazoa > Chordata > Chondrichthyes > Lamniformes > Cetorhinidae > Cetorhinus > Cetorhinus maximus. The sequence continues at coordinate 71,010,094 of NC_135899.1, forward strand.
TGGGAGAATCTAAAACTAGGGGTCACTGTTTAAAAATAAAGGGTTGCTTATTTAAAACAGAGATGAGAATTTTTTTCTCTGAGGGTCTTGAGTCTTTGGAACTCCCTTTCTCAAAGGCAGTGGGTGCAGAGTCTTTGAATGTTTTTAAGACAGAACTAGATAGATTCTTGATTAACAAGGGGGTGAAAGGTTATCAGGGGTAGGCAGGAATGTGGGGTTGAGGTTACAATCAGATCAGCCATGATCTTATTAAATGGCAGAGCAGGCTCAAGGAGCCAAATGGTCTACTCCTGCTCCCAATTCGTATGTACCTCTTGCCCAAAACCATAAATCTGTCTCTTAGTTCTTGTAGCATCAGCTAATGGGAATAGATTTTTTTGTCTGCCTTATAAAAAGCTGTCACAGTTTTGTACAGTACACCTTTATCAGATCTCGCTTCAATCAGTTACAGCCATAAAAAAAAAACTTAATGGAAAACACGTTGGTAAACCTATTTTTTTTGGCAAAATACATATACGGTTGATAATTTCAAAATAATTTATAAAAATATTACTGGTGTTTCATTGGAACATAATCACTGTTCAGGTGAGGGTCAGTGGGAGAGGATTGGAATCCTGTTAGCCAAATATCATTCAGAACAAGGAACTTAGGTGAACAGGAAAATTAAGATGAAGAAACCTATTCCCTGATTGTCACAAACACTTGATTGGATAATTGTTGATAGCAAGGCAACTAACTGACTAGGAAACAATCCATAATCAGCTACTTGTGTCTTGTAGATAGTGGACAAGCTTTGGAGAGTAAAGAAGTGTTACTTGCCACCGATAAAACAGCTTTTGATCTCTTCTTGTAGACACAGTATTTATATGGTTGGTTTAGTTTTATTTCTGGTCAATGGTGACCTCCAGGATCTTAATGGTGGGAGATTCAGCAGTGGTAATGCCGTTGGATGTCAAAAAAAGTGGTTAAACTCTCTTTTGTTGGAAATGGTCATTGCCTGGCACTGCAAGTTCCCCTCCAAACCACACCATGCAGACTTGGAACTATATAGCTGTTTCTTCACTGCCTTTGGGTCAAAAACCTGGAACCCTTCTTAACACTGTGGATGGGCCTACACCACAGCGGTTCAAGAAAGCATCTCATTGCTACCTTCTCAAGAACAATTAGGGGATGGGCATTAAATTCTGGCTTTGCCAGTAGCACTCACATCTCAGGAACCAATATTTTTAAAAATGCCACTTGCCACTTAACAGCCTATGCCTCAATGTTGACCAGGTCTTGCTGCACATGAGCACAAATTACTTCATTATCTGAGAAACTCTTTCGAGTTATCAACAGTCACAGATTGCAACTCTTTCGAGTACAATCACAGTTCTTGGTTTTCGGGAGTGGGACATGAACCCACAACCCTCTGATTCAAAGGCGAGGGTGCTATGAACTGAGCCACAGCTGACACCTCTCATTATCTGAGAAGTTGCAAATGGAACTGAATGCTGCAATAATCACAAACATCTCCATACTTAACCTTATGATGAAGAGAAGGTCATTGATGAATCAGCTGAAGATGGTTGGGCTTAGGACACTGTCCTGGGGAACTTCTGCAGTAATATCCTGGGACTGAGATGTTTGACTTCCAACAACTGCCTTCGTGCTGGTATGACTTCAGCCCGTAGAGAATTTTCCCTAATTCCCACTGACTTCAATTTTATGAAAACTCCTGAATGCTACACTCAGTCAAATGGTGCCTTGATGCCAAGGGCAGTCAATCTCTCCTTACCTTTGGAATTCAGTTCTTTTGTCCATGTTTGGATCCAGGCTGTGAGGGGGTCTCGAGGCGTGTGATCCTGGCAGAACCCAAAACTGAATGTCGGTAAGCAGGTGATTGGTAAGTGCTACTTGATAGCACTGTTGATGATACCTTCCATCATTTCAGATGATCGAGAGTAGACTTATAGGGCAGCAAATGATCAGATTTGTTCCGTTTTTTGGGAACAGGACATACTTGGGCAATTTTCCACTTTGTTAGGTAGATGCCAGTGTTGTAGCTCTACTGGAACAACTTTGCTAGAGGCACAGCTAGTCCTGGAGCAGAAATCTTCAGCAGTACAGCCGGTATGTTGTTGGGACCCATAGCCTTTGCTGTAGCCAAAGCACGCAGCCGTTTCTTGATATCATGTAGAATGAATCAAAGTAACTGAAGATTACCATTTGAGATGGTGGGGACCTCAGCAGGAGGCTGAGATGGATTATCCACTCAGCACTTCGGGCTGAAGATGATTGCAAATGGTTCAACCTTGTCTTTTGCACTCGTGCTGGGCTCTGCCATCATTGAGGATGGGTAAGTTCATGAAGCCTCCTGCTAGCTGATTAATTGTTCACCACCATTCATGATTAGGTGTGGCAAGGCTGCAGAGATCTGATCTGATCCATTGGTTGTGGGATAGCTTATCTCTGTCCATAGCACACTGCTTCCACTGTCTAGCATGCATGCAATTCTGCATTGCAGCTTCACCAGGTCGATACCTAATTTTTAGACACGCCTGGTGCTGCACCTTGCTTGCTCTCCTATGCTCCTCACTGAACCAGGATTGATCTACAGGCTTGATGGTAATGGTAAATTAAGGGTATGTAGAGCCATAACAGATTGCAGTGGTATACAATTCTGCTGATGGCCCACAGCATCTCATGTATGTCCAGATTTTAGCTGCTAGGTTTGTTCTGGATCTATCCCAAGTAGCACAGTGGTATTGCCACACGACGTAATGAAGTAAGAATTTAGTTTAGAAAGTGTATATGCCACCATATTTCTTCAGCCTTTGCATGGAATGTTAGTCTAATCTCAATGTACAATGTGTTCCAAAGTGACAATGCCAAATAATGTGAAAGCCCCATCAGGAGACTAAGTGGCAATGTGAAAAATTCTTGCAAAATTTCAGTAATGGTGTGAAATAATTAGGTAAATCAGAACACATGTCAAAATACCATTTCAGTTGTGAATTGATGATCTGCAATCTCTGTACGTTGAAATTAATTGCGAGTAGCATAATTAGTAGCTAATATGCAATTTGGACTGTTTTTAAAGCCAACACATTTTTGACAGTTTCCAACATGTGTTTTTTTATAAAGTAACATAGTCCGTGGTCATTTTGAAGCAAAAGGAAAATTTGTAATTTCTTTAAAATGTCTGTGGAATCTGTATGCTTTTAATAATGTTTGAAAATGGCATTTTTAGGAGTTTGCACCAATTGTAATTTTCTTGTAAAAGAAATACTGGTCCATGTGATCTGGCGACCCCTGACATGGAAGCAGTACAAACAGGAAGGAAGTTAAAAAAAAGAGGCTATGTGGCTGACAGACACAAAGGAGAGCTACAAGCAGAGGAGTTGGAGGTTGAAGGTTCAGTCGCAGACACAAAGAGAAAGCAGGCGGAGACAGAAAGAGGAACAGAGAGAGTCCTTGTGAGAAGAGTAAATCACTCTCAAGAAGAGGTTAGTTTTGTTTTGGCAGAAAAGGAGACAGGAGCTCTTGGAGGACTGTGCAAGCAGCAAAAATCTGGAATGCTATGTGAATAGCTTAGGGACCTTAAGAGCTGGGTGTTTGACCAAAGGTGGCCATACTCTGAGCAGGGTGTTATCGATTGGTTGGTTGAAAAGGAACTCTGGAAAGCTACAGCATCTGGACTGTTGTGACCCAGGAGAGAGGGTTTGTAGAAGTGTGTCTTCTGTTGTCAGATGGGACTTCTAACCTACCAAGTGAAGAAAGAGCAGTATATTGTAGAACCATGTAGCTTTGTAGTGCCACAATTGTGCAAGGAGTGATGCAAATGCTTGTGTTGCATAAGATGTATCTTTGTTGTATTGACTATTTGAAGTGAAATTTACCTTTTTATTTGAAGTATAATTTCCCTGTTAATTCATGTTTAATTTACATTTGGTTCAGATTCATGTTAAAGTAAAAGTTGCAAGAAGTGAAATCTTGTTGGTAATGTTTTCGCGGGTCATTCAGTAAATTTGGTTGTTTTGGCTTACGGTTCCCCCATTGAGATCATAACAATAGGAGTTGTTAATTTAAGGATTGAGGAAAAGTTTTAGTTGAAAAATTTCTTAATTTAGTCTTTGATTGGTGAATTGGAAAATTATATTGGGCCATAACTTCTGATCCAATGCAGTAAAAGCGCGGGGACATTAATGCACAGCATTAGTTCATGAGCTGTGCAATATAATTTTAAGCATTAGTGGAAAGCTTAGATCTGTTTAGCTGAATGAAGAATTTTTTTGGATTAATTTCGCATTGACTGTTGTTAACATTGGATTTTTGAAGCTGAAACATTCACAAAGTTCTGGAATTGGGTCATACAATCATTCATTTGCTTTGTAATAATGCATTGTATTTCATTTCAGTATCCAAACATGTACAGTGAAAAGGACCCAATATTCAATTGCATCCAACGAGCACATCTAAACACACTGGAGATATATCCTCAGTGGCTGATCTTCCAACTGATAGCTGGAGCTGTCTATCCGGTAAAAATGATGAAATGGCATTGTAGCTCAAAAAATATTTTGCCATGAATTATGTGCTATCTTTTTCCATGCTGCCTCTTAGCCAGTAAGACAACTAGCTCCATGTTAGTGAAAGTATGATAATTCTTCAGCTTTTATCCAAAGGACTGTAAAATTCACGAGTTCATAACTAACACTGTCTTGTTTCAACAAAGAACTACATTAAAAAATACAAAATTGAACTTGATTTCTGTGTGCAATTATGCCAAAAATTGATTCTTCAACAAACTGTTACCTGATTGATGTTAACTTCAGTTGATCCTTGTGTTCACTGTCACTCAGCTCAGCATGCCTTATCTTCACAGAGGGGAATATTGCTACAGTAGTGACTTATTTTTTTCCCTCAGAACTAACTAACATGAACACTGTGTCCCACAGACAGTGGACAAGTCTGAACGTGCACTGTCTTGTCCTTCTGCTGAAAAAAACTGACAGCGTAGGGGTAAAATTGAGACGGTTGACATAATTAATTACACTATTAACATTCTTTGGGTAAAGAGGTTTCTCTTTAATTCCCTTTTGGATTTATTAGTGACTCTTATATTTGTGAATATACAAATTAAAAAGAACAAAAAAAAACTATAATTTGTATGATATTGTATTGCATCTTAGAAACATCTCAACATGCTTTACATACTTTGAAGTGCAGTGACTTTTGGTATAAACTGAGCAGCCATTTTCTGCACAAGAAGAAAGTATTAATTTTAGACATGCACATGAAGCCTAGTCTGCTAAGTATTTTCAATTGATTTTTATCACTTAGTGATATCCTTCATTAGTGCGAGGAGAGTGCAAGAGGAGGACCCTGGGACAGGCAGTCAGCAGCACCTGGAGGAGAGTGTGAGAGGAGGGCCCTGGGACAGGCAGTCAGCAGCACCTAGAAGATCTAGCATCTAGTCTATTCTCAAGTAGGAGTAAGGGTAAAATAAAAGCAAGGGTTCATACCCTATTTAGTTAAGATATGCCAGGGGAACTCAGTCCCATTATTTGCACATCCTGTGCTATGTGCGAAACCCTATACGCTCCTGGTGGTCTGGATGACCACGTGTGCAGGAGATGCCTCCAGCTGGACCAACTCGAGCTCCGGGTTTTGGTGTATAGCGCATTTCAGAATGCTGTCACCCCACAGCTTAAGGAAGTGCAAGCAGAGAGGGAATGGGTGACCACCAGACAGAAGGGGACCAGGCAGGTAGTGAGTGAATCGCCGAGTGCATCTCACTCACAAACCGTTTTGCGGCCTTGGAAAACGGTGAGAGTGATGGTTCCTCTGTGGAGACCAACCAGAGCAAAGGCCATGGCACTGTGGGTGGTCCAGCTGCTCAGGGAAGGGAGGAAGAAGTGTGGAAGGGTAATAGTGGTAGTGGATTTGTCAGTGAGGGGAGTAGACAGGCACTTCTGCGGCCATGGACGTGACTCCAGGATGGTATGTTGCCTTTTGGGTGCCAGGGTCAAGGATGTTATGGAATGACTACAGGGCATTCTGAAGGGGGAGGGTGAACAACCAGAGGTCGTGGTCCATGTTGGGACCGATGACATAGGAAGAAAGAGAAGTGAGGTCCTGCAAGCAGACTTTAGGGAGTTAGGTAGGAAATTGAAAAGCGGGTCTTCAAAGGTAGTAATCTCCGGATACAAGGATAGAGCAGATGAATGTGTGGCTGGAGAGGTGCTGCAGGAGGGAGGGCTTTAGGTTCCTGGGGTATTGGGACCATTTCTGGGGGAGGTGGGACCTGTACAAGTTGGACAGGTTACATCTGAATAGGAATGGGACCAACATCCTCAGAGGGAGGTTTGCTAACGTTGTTGGGACAGATTTAAACTAAATTGGCAAGGGGATGGGATCCTGAAAAGTAGTTCAGAGGGGAGAGAAGCTGAGATGGAATTAGAAGTGAAAACACTGGTAAGTGAGTCTGGAAGGCAGAGGAAACATAGGCTAGATAAGAAAGAAGTGAGTTTAGCAAGGCTAACTGGAATATATTTTAATGCATGGAGCCTGAGGAATAAGACAGACGAGCTGAGGGCACAGATAGGCATGTGGGAGTATGATATCATAGCTATGACTGAGACATGGCTAAAAGGGCAGTATTGGCAACTCAACATTTCTGGTTATAGGGTATTCAGATGAGAAAGAAAGGGGGATAAAAGAGGAGGGGGGGTTCGCAATATTAATCAAGGAATCAATTATAGCAATGAGGAGAGATGATATCTTGGAAGGATCATCAAATGGAAGCCATGGGTAGAAGTAAAAAACACAAAAGGGGCAAACACGCTGTTGGGTGTGTACTGTAGGCCCCCAAACATTGGGGAGAGATAGAGGATCAAATATGTAGTCAAGTTTCAGAGAAATGTAAGAATAATAGAGCAGTAATAGTAGAGTATTTTAACTACCCAAATATTAACTGGGAAAGTTTTAGTGTGCAAGGTAGGGAGGGAGCAAAATTAAGTTGCATCCAGAAGTTTTTTAGCCAGTACATAGAAAGCCCAAGGGAGGGGGCAGTTCTGGACCTAATATTCAGAAATGAGCCTGGGCAGGTGGAAGACGTATCAGATGGGGAGCATTTTGGAGATAGTGACCATAACTCAGTTAGATTTAGGATAGTTATGGAAAAGGATAAGGTTGGGCTGAGAATAATAGTTCTAAACTGGGGAAAGGCTAATGTTACTGAGATGAGATACAAGAGTACAGAGCAAATATGTTCCAGTAAAGACAAAGGGGGGGAACCCAAGTCCAGAGAACCCTGGATATTAAGGGACATAAAGGTTAGGATAAAGAGAAACTTATGGCAGATAAGAGGTTGAGGGGGGGACATGACTGAAGTATATAAAATTATGAGGGGCATAGATCGGGTAGACAGGAAGGAACTTTTCCCCTTGGTGAAGGGATCAATAACCTGGGGGCATAGATTTAAGGTAAGGGGCAGGAGGTTTAGAGGGGATATGAGGAAGAATTTTTTCACCCAGAGGGGGAACCATGGTGGGAATCTGGAACTTACTGCCTGAAAGGATGGTGGAGGCAGAAACCCTCATAACATTTAAGAAGAATTTGGATGTGCACTTGTGATGCCATGGCATACAAGGCTATGAACCTAGTGCTGGAAAATGGGATTAGAATACTTAGGTACTTGTTTGACCGGCGCAGACTCGATGGGCTGAAGGGCCTTTTTCCTGTGCTGTAGACCTCTATGAGATACTGAGGGCTCAATACGGCAGGGTCCTTAGAGCAGTATAAAAAGTGCAGAGGGGAACTTAAAAAGGAAATTAGGAAAACTAAGTGCTTGAGAAAGCATTGGTGGGTAGAATAAAGAAAAACCCAAAGGGGTTTTTTAAATATATAAAGAGCAAGAGAATAATTAGGGAAAGAGTAGGGCCAATTAGGGACCATTGAGGTAATGTGTATGTGGACCCAGAAGACGTGGGTGCAGTCCCTAATGAATACTTTGCGTAGGTCTTCACAATGGAAAAGGACGACACAGGTATAGACATCAGGGTGGAGGACTGTGAAATATTAGAGGAAATTAACATAGAGGGAGAGGAGGTACTAGCGGGTTTAGTGGCCTTAAAAGTGGATAAATCCGCATTCAGGGAGGCAAGGAAAGAGATACAAGAGGCTCTGGCAGTAATTTTGAAATCCTCTCTGGCCACAGGTGAGATGCCAGAGGACTGTTAACATTGTCCCATTATTAAAAAAGGGATAGACCAGGAAACTACAGGCCAGTCACTCTAACCTCGATGGTGAGGAAGTTACTAGAAAGAATTCCGGGGAACAGAATATATCTGCACTTGGAGAGACACGGATTAATCAGGGTTAGTCAGCATGGATTTGTTAAAGGGAGGTCGTGTTTGACGAATTTGATCAAATTTTTTGAGGTAACCAGGAATGTTGATGAGGGTAATGCATTTGATGTCATCTACATGGACTAGGGAATAAATAGAGCCAATTAGGGACCATGGAGGTAATGTGTGTGTGGACCCAGAAGATGTGGGGGTGCAGTCCTCAATGAATATTTTGCATCTATCTTCATAATGGAAAATTTTGATATGCCTTTTGATAAGGTCCCTCATGTCAGACTGGTCAAGAAAATAAGAGCCCATGGGATCCAAGGCAAAGTGGCGCATTGGATCCAAAATTGGCTGAGAGGCAGGAAGCAGAAGGTGACGGTAGAGGGATGTTTCTGTGACTGGAAGTCTGTTTCCAGTGGGGTTCCGCAGGGCTCGGAGCTGGGGCCCTTGCTGTTTGTGATGTACGTAAATGATTTGGACTTAAATGTAGGGGATATGATCAAGTTCACGGATGACACAAAAATTGGTAGGGTGGTAAATAATGAGGAGGATAGCCATAAACTTCAGGAGGATATCAATGGACTAGTCAGGTGGGCAGAGCAGTGGCAAATGGAATTCAACCCATAAGTGTGAGGTAATGCACTTGGGAAGGGCTAACAAGGGATTACACTATGAATGGCAGAACCCTGGAAAGAACTAAAGAGTGGAGGATCTACAGATCCCTGAAGGTAGCAGGGCAGGTAGATAAGGTGGTTAAGAAAGCATATGGGATACTTGCCTTTATTAGCCAAGGCATAGAATACAAGAGCAGGGAGGTTATGCTGGAACTGTATAAAATGCTGATTAGGCCACAACTGAAGTACTGTGTGCAGTCCTGGTCACCACATTATAGGAAGGATGTGATTGCACTGGAGAGGGTACAGAGGAAATTTACCAGGATGCTGCCTGGACTGGAGGGTCTGAGCTATGAGGAAAGATTGGATAGGCTGGGGTTTTTCCTTGGAGCAACAAAGGTTGAGAGGTGATCTGATAGAAGTGTATAAGACTATGAAGGGAAAATAGAGTGGATAGGATGGCACTTTTTCCATTAGTAGAGGGGTCAATAACCAGGGGGCATAGGTTTAAGATAAGAGGTAGAAGGCTAAGAGGGGAGTTAAGGAGAAATTTTTTCAGCCAGAGGGTGGTGGGAGTGTAGAGCTCACTGCCTGAAAGGGTGGTTGAGTCACAAACTCTCGTAACATTTAAGAAGTATTTGGATATTCACTTGCGTTGCCATGGCCTCCAGGGCTATGGGCCAAGGGCTGGAAAATTGATTAGTATAGTCAGATCTTTGTCGACTGGCATGGACACAGTGGGCCGAATGGCATCCTTCTGTGCTGTAGACATCTATGAGTCATTGTGGCTTCTTAACGTTTGTTTATATTGCACACGGTGTTATAATGAAGTAATCTAATTTACTTGATATTTCACAGATCACTGCTTCGGTTCTTGGTATTATCTGGGTAACCAGCCGATTTACATATGCATGGGGATATTACTCAGGAGGTACATAGTATTCAAATTTTTTTTTTTAAACACACATTTAGTTTTTCTTCTAAAGTATGAGATAAATGTGTTCAATGTTAGTTTAAAGTACCATATGTACCACTATTGATTGAATGTACACTCATTTCTGTATACCACTCTGGAATTCCCTCCATAAATCACTGTGCTCCTCAATTTTCCCCCTTGAGGATCCTCCTTAAAACCTACTTCTTTGACAAAGCTTTTTGTCACGTCTCGGTTTTTTTTGATTACAGCTTTTCAAAGTGCCTTCAGTCTTTTTTGTTAACTACATTACATAAAGCAAGTTGTCTTTTCCACCATTACTTGCATTTTCTGTATGAGTTTCATATTTGCTGCATTTGCAGTCTTATTCCTTTCTCGATGTTTGTTTATTCTCACATTTGCTATATGGCCTGTTATTTTCACACCTTACTCTTTATACATTCCTACCTTTGCATCATGTCAGACAATCTTTTATATTAGAGCCTTAAGCAGCTTACAGATCATTTAATCAGTTAATTCCCTCTCTCCAGTTGGTGTATTTGTTGATTCTCTTTTTCCAATCTTACCAAAATGTCCACTTATCATACTTTCTAATGATACATCAGAAAAGTCATAACCAATTTAATTTATTTTCAGATGTTGGCTGACTGGTTGTGTATTTCAAGCACTTTGTTTTTGTGCTTTTTTTTCTACTCAAATGTCAGTTTTCCCTCTCTTGCTCTCCCAGCTTGATTTTCTCATCTCGCCTAGACCCGTTTTTTTTTCTCCCTCTGCCCCCTAAACATTCACCAAACTTTGCTGAAGTCTTTTGAGTCCTTCCACCCTCTTCAAATAGTGAGGGGTCTATGAAGTTCACTGGACCATATTATATCATCTGATGAAACTCCTACTTCCATGTGGATCAAAATTTATACATGATAGTTTTATACAGTACATTGAAATTGTTTGAAAAAAAATAGGTCCACATAGTCTTAGCTATCTCAATTAAACCATGTTTTGTTTCAGCTGAATCAAAGTACATAATCTATGTTACCTCTGCTTCTTTACAGTGCCAGAGAAAAGAATGAATGGTTCGTATGGATATATTGGTCTACTGGGAGTCATTTTTCTGTCTATAGTTGTCGCTTTTAAAACCCTCCTTTCAACGGGATAAACAAAGCCATTATACCTTCTACCACAATGATAGATGTAGGAAAATAACTGTGACTGACTGCTTAGCAATAGTTCTGGTATTATACATATTCAGCCATTTTGAAACGAGCATCATCTTAGCACTTCCTGCTATTTGTTTGATTATCAGCCATTCTCTTCAATATGTTAAGCATTCCATTTTGATTAGGTTTTGTGGGACAAAACATTTTCTATTCCATTTAACATAAATGATGCATTGCAAATTATATTTAAAAAGTTGTGTTTTATAAACTGGATAATTATAGATAAATCCTAGCAGAAAAATCACATTCCAATTTTAAAAAAAAATAATTGGGCAACTGGCTGTTACATCCTCTGCTGTAAATGTAGAATTACTCTGTACTCCAGTTAAGGAATTATAATTCTTGGTAGCTTAAATTGAATATAACAAAATGTAACTTTTTCCCCTTAGATTTGTGTTATTTCCAGTCCTAGGGATACTCAATATTTCAAGCTGTTTTCAATTTGACTTCTTAGCATCAGCATGCATTATGATGTCTTGAAATTAAATCAGTTGAAAGTTAATAAACAGATAATGCTAAAGTGTAGATCAGGCTGATGAACACCTGGAAGAGAAAGATAGGTTAACAGGGGGGGAAATTCAACAGAATATTTGCATAACTTTGATAATTACCTCAAACACTGAGCATTTCTTTCAAATATTCATTGAACTGCACATTTCCAGCATCCGTTTTTAAAATCAGATTTTTCAGAAACTATTAAAAGTTGTCAGTTTAAATTCTATTCAGCTAATTAAATAATGATGCCTCAAGGTATAATTTTGTCTTGCTTAGATTTCTATGGAAATCTTAATGTAACCAAATTATCAGGATCCTATGATAATTAGTTTTGACAGTTTGTTTTGGGTGGGGGGGCTTGACGTAGCTTCATATATTTGGCTACACTATTTCCAATTAAATTATTTTGAAAACAACGTTTTAGGTTATTTTCTTACCGTAAGATTTGGGAAAGACCAATGCCTTTATCCACAAAAGGAAAGTGGTCACTTGGTAAGAAACTTTTCAGTATAGTTCAATCCATCTATAGACAGCATCAAGCCACTTCAATTCACATTATGGGCTGATTAAGAATCAAATAGTAGAAGTTCTCTCATACTGCAACAACATTGGCAGGTAAAACTCAGACTGATTATTTTTAACTACATACAGTACATAGTTACCAAGTTAAAAGACAAAATGATGAGAATCTGCAACTTTGGTTTAAAAAAAAAAGCACTGCATTTTGTACTTTAATCTGCCCTCTGCACAAACTAATTGGTAATACAGTTATGCTAGAGATGTTAATTGTCCAAGTTTATGAAAATGAAGCTTACCCTTTGTAAATTATATTTTATATTCTAACATAGGATATAAGTGGGGAATGGCAGCTTTATTCCACGAGAAGGGATTTACATGGGCCAGAAATGTACAATTCCTGCTATTAAAATGACACACCAAGTTTCAGGTCCAAAACACCAGCTTCATTACATCCTTTATAAGGCAGCAAAAGAAACCAAATCTGTCCAAAGTATGATATTTATTACAGATTTTAAAAACTTATTTGCACCACTAAATAAAGGATTGCAAAAAAATGCAACAAAACAAGTTCTGTTCAACATCAGTGCACTTTCAAGTTAAGATTTTCAGCTGGTTGGTTCAGCTACCCAAAACTATCATAGAGAAAGAAATAAGTTCCATATACAATTTAATCCAATATGTTATGGCTCATAGCTTTTGTACAGTCAGATGGGTCAACCACAGCAGTGGGCTTTGGGATCTCTTAATAAATATAAAAGATTCAGACCGTCAAAAAAACAAGGATTTCCAAATATCCACTCGCTTTCTAGCCAAGGAATGACATGTGGCACTGGAAGGTTAGAAACCAAATGGACAATTAGAAAGCCAAAATGCCTTTTAAATGTCAAATACAATGGAGTAATATGCCTTATAGCCAGAAAAATGTTACAGAAGACGTCTGTGTTTTCTGTAAAATCTAGAGGAAGCCAGAATATCAGTGAACCACCCTCTCGAAACTGAACATTACCCACTTCCAAGTGTAAATCGAGATTTCAGAGAGTACATCAGTCGGAATCACTGATGGCTAGGCAGAAATTCGCTCACGTTAACCAAGACTGGCCGCAAGTAAGGAAGATGGCGGCTAACATGCGACTTGCTGCAATTTGTTAACAAAAGACAATTACAAATCTGATCTTCAAAAGGCGACTCCGTCCTCCGACTGCCTTTGCTTCAGGGGAATATGAAAAGCTGCACTGAGTAAACCTCCCTCCTTAAGTCACCGTTTATCTTCCCGAGCGAACCAATCCGGGTCTGGAAGGAACCATCATGGGCCGATGAGGCCCCATCATCGGCCCCGGCATCATGGGCATGGGGCCGCCGATCGGCGGTCTCATCCCGGGGCCGACCAGCATCATCCCGGGGGGCGCCGGGCCCATCATCGGCATCATGGGCGGCCCTCCCATCGGGGGCCCCGGCAGGATGGCGGGCCGCGGCGGCGGCACGCCGACATTGCCGGGCGGCGGCGGGATGGCGGCCCCGGCGGGAGGCGGACCAGCCGGCGCCGGGAAAGGAGCGGTGGGCGGGATCTTCCCCTGGCGGAAAGCGGCGGTGGTCTTATCGATGAGGCTCTGGGCCTGCTCCTCCATCCATTTCTGATAATAGTCTTTGACGTTCTCTTTGTGCTTGCGGCCCTCGCAGTGGGTTTTGCGGACAGACGGGGAGTCGTGTGTCAGGTAAGTGTCGCAGTAATCGCAATAATACTTCGGCATCTTGTCAACTGGGCGGCGGGGCTGTGCGCATGCGCCGCTTGCTCGCCCGCCAGGCCCTGATATACCCGAGCGCGTCACACGCCCTGACGTCACTCCGATCATGTGACGGCCCCGCGCTAATGGGCATGCGCGTATCCAGTTGGCTGCCGAGGGAGGACTGAGCTTTTGTTTGCGACCGTCTTTCCCGGTGACCGAGCAAGTATGGGATTCGTTTCGTAGATCGTTTTTCTTTTAAAGTTTATCAGTTTTTATTTCGTATGTTTACTTTATTATATAGAGTGCAGCCGCTGTTGTCGTTGTAAATGGTGATACTCTTTTTCAGCTGGGGCTCGAGAATTAAAGGGTCGTCGCAGCTGTGGAGTGAGCATGCGCACAGCTGTCCCTCCTGTAGTGGGAGATGTAGTTTTCTGGAGGCTGGATTTTCAGCCTCAGGGAAGGAGTGGGAGTCATGCAGGACTATAAATCCCGAGAACACTATAGGGCCTAGCCTTTCACTCCTCAGGCTTGTCTCGGTAATATTTTGTGACCGCATTACATTCCCCCAGTCGTGCGGCTGCCATTAATTTATCTAAAATATTATTTCAGATAATGGGCAAGTGGGTCTTGTTAGTCGTTCAAACAAATATTAAGCTTTTCTTGTTGACAATATTTATGGCTTAGGTAAATTTAAGGTTGTAGTTATTTCACTATATTTAAGAATATTGATTCTAAAGTGGAAGAAATTGGTATTGATTTATTTTGAGTGCAGGAAGTACCTTTTAAAGTATGCTGGTGTGCCAGAGTTGTCCTGACTCCTTCAGTAACACCAAATTAGTGAACAATGCTTGTATTACTCCATTAAGAGCACTCTTTTTTTATTTTGGTCTCATGCTGAATTGACCATAAAGCATGATCACTCTATCACCTATCTTTGGGTTTCCACTAAACCCTGTACCAGTCACTGATTGCTCCCAGGTTTCTGCCTCTGGCTGAAACACACTTGCAATCCTAGCATCCTGTCCAATCTTGAATTGAGTTTATGATCTCATATTCTCTGTAATATGGCCTGCCTGTCCCTCCCTTCGCCCATCTGTCACAGAAATCCTCATCCGTGTGTTTATCACATCTCAGATTTGACTATTCCAATTTCCTCTTGGCAGCTCATTCTACACCTTCCCCTAAATGTCAGTTTGTTGAAAGCTCTTCTCGCATCCTGCCTTGGACGCATCATCCCTGTCTTTGCTTGATTACATTGACTCAGTGTTCCAATGCTTCCAATTTAAAATTTTGATCTGTGTATTTAACCCCTTCATTGCCTTAACCCTTCCTATTTGTGTAACTTCATTCGGCCTACAACCTCCCTTGCAATCAGAGCACTTCTCTGATTTCTTTCATTTGTGCATCTTGCCTGCACCCCACTATTGGTGGTTGTGTCTTCATTTTTTTGGGCTCTAGATTGTGGAATTCTCCAAACCTTACTGCTTCCATTTTTTTTTCTCTTTTTTGAGGCTCTCCTTAGATCCCACCTCTTTGGTCATCCCTCTTAATATCTCCTATCCCTTAAGTTATTTTTGACTGCTTCTAAAGCACTTTGGAGGCATTTTTCAATAGTAATTGAAAATGTAAGTTGTTGTTTTTCCTATCCTTTGTTTTTGCTTCTTTCCCGATGTCCTCTTCTCTCTATCTTTTCTTCCAAGTGGTGTGGCCTGCTGCGGCAGGCTGGATTTGAATTGGGGTTGTGAAGATCATGTGATCCTGTGTAGCTCCTTTTCTCTTATCACTCAGCTAGTGATTTAAGGCATGTTATGTGCAAGTTCTTTCTTTAAATAATATGATGCATCAATGACACAATGTCCTAGCATTTACATCTGTAACAATTTTCCATTTTGTGCTTATTTTTACATTGTACTGGTACTATTTGTTAATACATGTGACTGGGAGATCAGTCGTATTTCAATTGGTCCAGCATTCAAAGTTTTGGGAGAACAAATTCCCGATTTCCACCACAATTTGTGTGGAAAGATAGTTCCTGATTGGCCTATCTTGAATTTTAAGATTATGCCCTCTTATTCTGGATTTCCCCAACAGAGGAAATAGGGTAGATCCAGAGAGACTATCAAGTATTTAATCATTTTAAAGAGGCTGAATGCCCAAGTTTGATTTGGCCAAGGCTCTATACAACTCAACAACTCAAACATCACTTCACTTTTTTTTGAATTTGAATCAATTTGCGATAAAGTTGAACTTTCCATTGGTCATTTGACCTAAATTTTGGACCTGTGCATTGGCTTTAGTGATTTGTGTACATGGACACCTAATTCCCTTTACTTCTCTACTGCTGCTACTATGTCATCTTTAAGAAAATATGCTAATTTGTTTTCTGCAGATTCAAAGTGGATGAACTCACTTCTGCTAATTCAGTTCCATCTCACTAACATAGTGTGTGTCCCTTTGAAACTTCCTCTTCCTATCCACACATCCCACTGTGCTTCTTTAATGTCACTTGCAAACTTGGATATACAACTCCTTTCCTTCATTCAAGCCATTAATGTATGGTGAAGAGTTGAGGCCCCAACACAGATACCTGTGTGATGACATCCCACCAATCAGAGAATGGACCCATTATCCCTACCCTGTTTTCAACCTCAAACCTTTACCAACCCATATCACAAAATTATTTCCAATTCCATGACATTTTAATTTTGCTCATCTCTGGCATGGAGCTATAACCTTCCTTCTGAAAGTCCATACAGAAACTCCAATATCCATTCTATTGACCTCTTCAAAAAAAAATGTCAGCTCAATTAGTCAGACCTGGTCTAATCTAGACATTTGGGGTAATGGGAATTTGTCTTAAGTTCAATTATCGAGTTATTTTTAGGTTTCTTTTTGTCGCTAGTAATTTGCCCTTTTCCTCTGCTGTGAAAATGGGCACAAAGCCCTCATTAATAATGAGTCTGGCATTTTCTTCTTCTCTGTTATAACCTTGCCCACATTCCACTTTACCACACTCAGTATATTTATTTGAAAGAAATTGCTGTTAGCTTTGGTATGCCTTGCAATTTTTTTCATATTCCCTTTTATGTCTCTTACATTTTTTTCATATCCTGATGTTGCAATTTTTTAGCTCTCCCAGTCTGGAGTTCTGCTTTTCCTTATGTTTTTGTTCCATTTAGCTTAATGCTCTCTCCTACCTCATTTGTTGACCTGATTGATTAACTACACAAGTGGGGTCTTTGCCTTTAAGGGTGGATACTGTTTTTGTATCATACCAAATACTCTCCACTGTTTGTCTTTAGGTTTACCCATGAACAGTTCAGCCCAATTTACTGTGGTTATCCCTTCAGTTTATAACTTTGGATTGTGACTCTATCTTCTCCCTCAGACCTAATATACTGAGGTTCAAGCAACTTATAAAATTACTTTGTTCACTTAATGAAGCATATGTGGTCCTAGGCTTTATAAATAGAGGAACAGAGTACAAAAGCAGGAAGTTATGCTAAACTATTTAAATTCACCCCCAGCTCGAGTAGCGTGTCCAATTTTGGACACCACACTGTAGAAAGGATCATTAGGCTTTAGATAGCATACAAAAGGGATGTATCAGAATGCTTCCAGGAATCATTGATTTATAGTTAAGTAGGTAGGATAAAGAAGTTGGATTGTTCTCCTTGGAGCAGTGAAGGCTGAGAGTTTTTTAAAAAATTATTAAGGATTTAGATAAAGTAAACAAAGAGAAAGTGTGTCCAGTGGCTGAAGGGTTGGTAACAGAGGGCATGGATTTAAGAGCATTGTCAAAAGAACCAGAGGCAACATGAGGAAAACTGTTTTAACACAAGTGGTTAGGATTTGGAATGCAGTGCTTAATAGGATAGTAGAGATTCAACAGTAACCTTCAAAGGGAATTGGATAGATACTAAAAGGAGAAAGAAATTGCAGCGATATGGGGAAAAGCGGGGCAACCAGTCTAACTGGATTACTCTTCAAAAGAACAAGTGCAGGCTCAGTGCTGAATGGCCACCTTCTGTGCTGTATTATTCTGATTCTGTAAGTTCCTTAAGTCTGAATCTAGGTATATGTTTTAATAAAAAGAAAAGTTTGATGTATATGGCTTTGTTTTTTTTTTGGGCTTATAGGATGTCGGGATTTTTAGATAACATCAGATGCCCAGAATGTGAATGTATTGACTGGAGTGAGAAACGGAATGCCATTGCATCAATGGCTGCTGGTGTGTTGGTATGTATTCCTGCAAATCTGACTAATTTGCTCTATAATATAATTATAGAAGTGATGATTTGGAATAGAATAGGTACAAGATTTGTATGTGATAAAGTACTACTAATAACTTGATGTAACCGAGCTCTAGAGTGTTGGGGGAAATACAGTAAGAATTTATTGAAAGGGAATGAATTACTTAAAATCTCCAGGCAGCCAGTGCTACCAAGCACATTAACAATTAAAGGTTACCACATGAACCTTGCACAGCCTTAGGGCCTGTAAACAACAGAAAGGCCTTGGGAGTCGGACTGGAGTCAGAGCATGGCAACAACAGATTAAGTGTGCTCTTCAACAGATAAGGAAAGGACAGATGGTCCCAGCCTAGATAGAGGGAGAGGTCTCTGCTGGCGTGAAAGAGGATGTATGATGTAACCTATATGCTGACAAGATTGGAATTTGAACATTGTTTTTGTATATGATCAGTAGTGTATAAAATAAGCTGTATGCTTGTAGTTTGGCAGAGTGCTATCTCAAGCTGCCTTGAGATGGTTCTCTCCTTGCAGTTGCTCGAATAAACGATCGTGACCTGTACCTGAGCCTCCTGTGATCCGTTTGTCAAAGATACCACAACAAGAGCATCTTGTTCTAATTTTCCTGCTTAATCCTTCTGACACAATATGTTTAAATTATTCTGTTACGTTCCACAATTAAATAGCATCCTTATCACTTAAGTTAATGTACATTATTGTGTTGATACAGCATCTAAATATTGAGTAGAATTATAGGTAAAGCACAAGCTGTTTGCTGGGTTAGTTCAAAGTCCTGTATATTGACAATTACTTGAAGCCCACTCACTTCTGTGTTACATAAATCTTTTTATTTTCCCCCTTTGCCTCCACTCTTCAAAATCTCATTCCTCTCTCTCCTGAAGACGTTAACACCTTGTAGTTTACAGTTGATTAGATTCTGGATGGCCTCTGGTACTTCACTCAAGCTAAAAGTCATATGTAAGCCTTAGCGCAGACTGTTTGACCATAGTTGAATCATAGTCAGTCATAGTCAAGCCTAATCCCATCCTTGCCCAATATTGTACATAAGTACTTCATGTAGAGGTCATTGTATAAATCAATCCTCCTAATCCCAACCTACGGGACTGAGGCAAATTGTAACATTGGTATTGGTGCCTTGGTTTAGACCAAATAACTTGGGACAGAGGAGGGATTGAATCTGGGAACTTATCTGTCTGTGTTGGCTTACTGTCTTTGGGTGAACTATTTTTGTTGTGCCTTATTCTGCTAATTTTTTTCCTAAAATATTTTATTTGTACTTAGGAATATGCCAATCTCTAATCTAAATTAGATAAAATGTATATTAAATTTTACTTAATCATCCACTTATGGAATTTTGAAGCATTTTGTTTCTTTAGTTTTTCACAGGCTGGTGGGTTATCATTGATGCTGCTGTGAAGTACCCCGAAATGGACAAATTCAACCACTCCTACCACACCTGTGGAGTTATAGCAACACTTGCATTTCTCATGTAAGTAGAATGGAGCTTTAGCAGTCTTGAACATGGTGTGGCCCCACCCAGATCCATCCCTATCTTTCCTGTAATTTCTTTTCTGCTTTTGCCACAGAATTGCAATGGTCCTAATCAAAGTCACAATTAACATCCACTGATTTTGACACAGTGCACTCTCCCCTCATCATTCTTCTCCACTACTCTACAGTTCACCATGTTATGCTCCTTCATGCCTCTTCTCTGTTCATCCAAATGACCCTCACCTTGTACCATTCTTATTCACTCAGTTGTAGCCAGAGAATATTTTCTTTCCACGCCCGGGCTTCTGGAGACCTGAAGGTATCTATCCTTGACCCAGATCTATTTCTCATCTACCTGTTGCACCTCGGTGAACTCAGTTCATAGATTTCACATCAGATTCCTGATATATACTAACAACATCCAGTTGTACCTACCATCACCTCTCCACTGCCTCTTTGTTATCATGTTGGTTGTCCATCATTCGATTCTGAATGGGCTAAAACTCCATTCAATTAAACATTGAAAAGACCGAAGCCATTGTCTGCAGCCCCTGCCACACAAGTCACTGATTCAATCCCTGGCCATTTCCCTGGGCTGACCAGACTATTTGAAACCTCGATGTCTTATTTGATCCTGTTCTAGTCCTTTTCTGCATCACCAGGACTGCCTATTCCACTTAGGAACATAAGAGCAGGAGTAGGCCATTTGGCCCCTTGAGCCTGCTACCATTTAACTAGATCATGGCTGATCATCTACCTCAACGCCATCTTCCCACACCTATCCCCATGCCCTTTGATCTCATTGGTATCTGGGAATCCATCGGCCTCTGCTTTGAACATATTCAATGACTGAGCCTCCACAGCTCTCTGGGGTAGAGAATTCCAAAGATTCACCACCCTCTGTCTGCAGAAATTCCTCCTCACCTTGGCCCTAAATAGCCTAACTCTTATTCTGAGACTGTTTCCCCTGGTTTTAGACACCACCCCCCCCCCCCCCCCCCCCCCGCCCCCCACCTCCCCAGGAGACACCCTGCATCCACCCTGTCGAGCCCTGTAGTCATTTTGTATATTTCAAAGAGATCACCTCTCATTCTTCTAAACTCTAGAGAAAACAGGACCAGTCTCCTCAATCTTTCCTCGTACGACAATCCCGCCATCCCAGGGATTGGTGAGCCTTCACTGCACTCCCTCTATGACCAATGTATCCTTCTTTGGGTAAGGAGACCAAAACTGTGCACACTACTCTAGATGTGGTTTCATCAAGGCTCTATACAACTGCATAAATTTTCAATCTCATTATCTTTTTTAAAAACTTTATTTTTTCTTGGGAAGCGGGTGTCGCTGGCAAGGCCAGCATTTGTTGCCCATCCCTAATTGCCCTTGGACTGAGTGGCTTGCTAGGTTATTTTCAAAGGGCAGTTAAGAGTCACTGCTTTGGGTCTGGAGTCACATGTAGGCCAGACTGGGCAGGACAGCAAACTTCCTTCTGAAAGGTCCGAGGAATATTCTGATACAAAACTTCAACACTCGGAGTCCAGATGCCATATTCAAGTGGTTCCTTTATTATGCATGCAGAGAGCAAACGCTGGGCAATCCAGGCGCTTCTCCACCAAGGTTCAAATGAGCACAGTTTATATATTTTTTACTATCAGTTACAACTTAATGGTATTAGTTAGACAAAGGCCATAGCACAATGACCCCTCGGTGGGCTGATAATTGTGTTCTTGTACAGTAATTGCAATGCAGAGACTGGGCATTGTCCTTTTGAAGATAGCAAAGAATGTGAGTTTGTTCTATACAAAAGGTTAACGGGGGCTGACTGGATGTGGTTCGAGGCTATCAGACGGTGTTAAATGGCCTTCCCCATTTCTTGATTGAGTCATCCCATGTCCCTGCCCGTGTGTGTCTTCCATTTCCTAATTGCAAATTTACAGCTGAGCCCTTTGTACAAGTTTTTAGCTTTCATATAAGGCTGTAATTGTCTGTGTATGCTTTGGCACCCTAGGTGCTGGTCCTGGCTGGCGCTTTAAAATAAATCTAAATTTTCTGCACCTTCACTTCCCTAAAGGGGCATTAGTGAACCAGATGGATTTTTACAACAATCAATGGTAGTTTCATGGCCACCATTAGGGTGACGACTTTTAGCTTTATATTCTAGATTTTTATTAATTAATTTTAAATTCCACCAGCTGCTGTGATGGGATTTGAAGCAGTGTCCCCAGAATATTAGTCTGGGCCTCTGAATTACTAGTCCAGTGACATTATCACTACCTCACTGTCTCCCCACATGCCTGCATACTGATACTGCAATGAAGCTTCACTTGAAAATGTCTTTTTTTTTTAGGATAAACGCTGTTTCAAATGGACAGGTCCGTGGAGATGGCTATAGTGAAGGTTGTATGGGCCAGACAGGTATTCCTTTTCATTCTCATCAATAATATGAAGTGATCTCTGAGGTGGTTTCTAGTTAGTTCTTTGTCATTTTGTTTCTATTCTGATTTTACGGGTTATGATTCCCTGTAACCAAGTTGAGTCTGTCTCAATCCTCTTGGTTTGATAACTGCTTTAACAGAATCCGTTTACGAATAGACAAATGAGAAAGTAAATACATAGTTAAAAAGTTGGTGAATTGTTACATCAGTTTTCCCCCCTCCCCCCAATTTCTCAACCACTATTGTAACCAATGAAGGTGTGCTTTCCCCAGTCCATCTTTCTTTGGAAATTCTGTTGTTGAGTTCTATTATCCATTAGCGGATATGCTTGTGAATCTGTTCACCTTTGTCAGCCAGAGGAGAATATGTCTCTTGTGCATTTACTTATCCACTGGACTAGTAATAGGAGGACATAGTTCTTCCAATCGGCATAGGAAAGTCATTGTATCTGCGTCTTGCTTTTCATTAAAAAATAATCTGTGTCCTTTTATCTTAGCAGAAAAGTACTGCTTCACCAAGATAATATGATTGTGACGGGTTATTTTACCAATGTTATATAGACAACCCTGTTTCTAATGCTACAAACTGACATGCATACTTTTTGAAATATTCCTGACACTGATTCTGAAGTTGCCAAAGTATATTTTAATCAAATTCAGACGGTTTGCTATCAGTTATATTGTATACTGCACACTCTTATGAGTAGTGATTATTTTTCAGGTGCTCGAATCTGGCTGTTCATTGGTTTTATGTTGGCGTTTGGATCTCTCATTGCATCCATGTGGATCCTCTTTGGTGGTTATGTTGTGCCGCGTAAGTGAATGCAAGTAATTCCTCTAATCTGCCTTTTTGAAACTCTCTTATTTAGTCCCATGCTTGACTGATGCTGAAACCCAAATAATTAGCTATGATTTATCACTAGTTTTTGTGTTGTTAGGTCATTTCTTTGTCAATGCCTCCTAAAGATTAAAAAGAAAGTAACGGCACATAAAGGTTGATTAGCCACTGTTCTCAATGCTTACAAACAAAATATTATGAATTCTTGGGTTTTATACATTTTGCTATTTAACCATGGTTGAATTTTTAAGTTTGGACTTCATCATTTTGTGTACTCCCTGAATATTCAATATTTGCATATTTTTTACATTGCACTTGGTGAGGGAAACAGTTGTTACAGTACTATACAGGACTTTGGAAAGCATATTTATTTTGGGAGAGGATGTGCATTTTCAACACAAAATATACAAGGACAAGAAAAAATCTTCATGATGGCCATGTTCACCATTAAATCATGTTGATCTCCAGTTTGGATACTTCTGAGTACAATGCCACTTTAATGAATTCCTTTAACTGTCTTCGTGGTAACTTTGAAAAGGGGAAAAGTGATTTTTATTCAAAT
Organism: Cetorhinus maximus; assembly: GCF_964194155.1. NCBI lineage: Eukaryota > Metazoa > Chordata > Chondrichthyes > Lamniformes > Cetorhinidae > Cetorhinus > Cetorhinus maximus. The sequence continues at coordinate 71,033,526 of NC_135899.1, forward strand.
TCAGTCTTGGTATGATGAGCAAACATGGAGTTCCTTACAGACCCAAAAACACAATTATTTACCACTGCAGTAGAGGTTTTTTTTTTCCTGTGTATTTGTCTCGGAGTCAACCTGTTCAGTATCAGAGCCAACATTTATTCTTCAAACATCAACTACCAAAATAGGTAAACTGATCTCATTTGCGGAACCTTGTTGTGAATGTTTGCCTACTTAACAGTGACTTCAGGCAGAACTTAATGTAAAAGCAAAAAACTGCGGATGCTGGAAATCCGAAACAAAAACAAAAATACCTGGAAAAACTCAGCAGGTCTGACAGCATCTGCAGAGAGGAACACGGTTAACGTTTCGAGTCCGTATGATTCTTCACCAGAACTAAGGAAAAATAGAAAAGGGGTGAAATATAAGCTGGTTTAAGGGGGGGTGGTGGGACAGGTAGAGCTGGATAGAGGGCCAGTGATAGGTGGAGATTGCCAAAAGATGTCATAGACAAAAGGACAAAGAGGTGTTGACGGTGGTGATATTAGCTAAAAAAATGAGCTAATGGTGACATCAAGGGTGGAAAGCAGGATGAGCAAGGGACAGATAGCCCTAGTGTGGGTGGGATGGGGGGAAGGGATCGAAATAGGCTAAAAGGTAGAGATAAAACAATGGATGGAAATACATTTAAAAATAATGGAAATAGGTGGGAAAAGAAAAATATATAAATTATTGGAAAAAGGGGATTGGAAAGGGGGTGGGGATGGAGGAGAGAGTTCATGATCTAAAGTTGTTGAACTCAATATTCAGTCCGGAAGACTGTAAAGTGCCTAGTCGGAAGATGAGGTGCTGTTCCTCCAGTTTGCATTGAGCTTCACCGGAACATTGCAGCAGGCCAAGGATGGACATGTGGACATGAGAGCAGGGTGGCGTGTTGAAATGGTGAGCGACAGGGAGGTCTGGGTCATGCTTGCGGACAGACCGAAGGTGTTCCGCAAAGCGGTCACCCAGTCTGCATTTGGTCTCTCCAAAGTAGAGGAAACCACATTGGGAGCAGCGAATGCAGTAGACTAAATTGAGGGAAGTGCAAGTGAAGTGCTGCTTCACTTGAAAAGAGTGTTTGGGCCCTTGGACGGTGAGGAGGGGGGAAGTAAAGGGGCAGGTGTTGCACCTTCTGCGGTTACATGGGAAGGTGCCGTGGGAGGGGGTTGAGGTGTAGGGGGTGATGGAGGAGTGAACCAGGTTGTCCCGGAGGGTACGATCCCTGCAGAGTGCTGCCAGAGGGGTGAAGAGAAGATGTATTTGGTGGTGGCATCATGCTGGAGTTGGCGGAAATGGCGGAGGATGATCCTTTGAATGCGGAGGCTGGTGGGGTGATAAGTGAGGACAAGGGGGACCCTATCATGGTTCTGGGAGGGAGAGGAAGGTGTGAGGGCGGATACGCAGGAGATGGGCTGGACACAGTTGAGGGCCCTCTCAACCACCATGGGTGGAAAACCTCGGTTAAGGAAGAACTTAATGTAGACACTAGGGTCTCACCTGCCAGCTGGAGAGCCAGCAAGAGCCCCATGTCACCTCTTTTAGGGAAGGCCTGGCGAATTAAGTGCTAACCAGGCACTTAACTGGGCAGTGGCAGGCTTTCCCTGGGGTTGGAAATTCTGTCTCCAAGAGCTGCCGGCCAGTTAGATGCCAGTAGCCGTGCATTGCTCGGCAGCACCTCCGGGGAGAGGGTGGCTGCTGGTGGTAATGCACCCACCTGAGGCCTAGGACCCCCAAGGGACACAGGCCACAAATGAGTGATGGCTGGAGGGGTTTCATAGGGTTGGGGTTGTGGGGAAAGTGGGTGGGCAGCCAGGGCAGGAGTGTGGCTGTCAGTGCTTTTCCCCCCCACCCTCCCTTTCCTGATGCCGGGTTTCTTACAGCGCCTCCCCCCCTACCCCCACCCCCAAACCTTGAATCAACCTTTGATAGGGTTTGCTTTTCTGGCTTTCTGGATGCTGATTCCCCTGCTGGGTGAATACCAGCAGCGGTGGGAAGAGGCCCTAAGCAGGCAATGATAACTCACTTAAGGGGGTGAGGTGGGGAGGCTGTCCACGAGCATCCCACCCTGGACTTAAATGGGTCTGAGGCGGGAAGGCACTGGTGTCCCCACCTGCCACCCTGCACCCCCTAGCAATTAAATGCCCATGCCACCAAACCCACGTCAGGGAGGGCATTAAATTCCATCCTTCATTTCTGAAGTAATTTGATCTGCTGTGAAGTGCTTTGGGACATCCTGAGGATGTAAAAGTGTTATATAAATAAAAGTTCATTTTTAATAAAATGAAATGTTGCCATCATCCAACATCAAGTAAATCTACAAAAAATAATCTGTTGGAATATAATTTACTGTACCAACGACTTGAATAAACAAAATGTTTTGTGTTGAAAATTGAGAGAGATTTTTCTAAGTTTTAGGCGCTATATGTTTTTGTTTCTGTTTTCTTAAATGTGTATTTTTTCCAGCTTTTAAAAAAAAATTATTTGTTTTTCATTCTCTTTCTAGAAAAGACAGATGTTTATCCTGGTATAGCTGTCTTCTTCCAAAATGCATTTATCTTCTTTGGGTAAGGATATAAGTAATAGTAATGTATTCTGAAACTTTTTTAAAAAAAAAAGATAAACTAAAATGCACAACAGTTCTAAGCAACTGAAATACAGAAACGTTTTAACTTTTTGCTGATGAAATTTCTCTTTCTTGCAGGGGCCTGGTCTTCAAGTTTGGACGTACAGAAGACCTGTGGCAGTAAATATCCAGGCATTGCAGTGTATTGCCTATATTTTGTATTTTCTCATACAACCTGTCTTGCTGTATTTGTTCATACTTCTTGCTGTTGAGTTTACATGTTGCCACCTCGCTACAACTTTCCTTTCGGAGTTTGTCACTCATATCTGACTTTAATATGTGGTTTGTTTATTAATGGACATTGTCAGGATGAGTGACATAAAATAATGTAGAACAGATTAAAATGTCACCCCTAGCAGTAGCAGAATTCAAAATGATGAAGGATTGTAGATTAAGTATAGCATGATTATTTTTTAAAATAATACATGGGAATTTCCATGTCACGAATCACTGATTTTGTTGCTAATCTTCCCAATGTGAACTTGTTCCATAATTTCCTATAAAACTAATTTACACACCGTGCAGCAAACTTGCCATCCCATGATCCTTGGAAGAAGTGTGACCAAGGGTGGGCAAGGTTTCACACAGGTGCTCAATTATTTCTCTAAGTGCTGTCTGTGCATGCACAGCTTCTCTGGCGGGCTCTAGTATGATCATTGTGCCCTGTAATCTTCATTCTTTGTAGCATTGCTTGGTGGATCACATGTCTTCATTTCTCACGGTCCTAGAGAAGATCTCCATGTTCTAGGACCTGGGACCAGTTGCAAGGTTCGAGTCAAGTGCTTCTTGGTCGCTTAGGGGTCGTTTTCATGTCTTCCAAGGACAAAGAATGAGTGCCTTGGAGGTGTCATGTGACTTCTTGACAGCACCACAAGCAGTGCTGAACATCTTTTGGTCATTGTGACACTTGGAGTTTTCTGACCTGATAAATGAGGGAGTGGTCATATTGGCAAATGCAGCAAAGACACCACTGGTTTGCTGCATTAACTTCTGCAGTGCTGCATAGGAGATGATCCAAGTCTCCATCACATACTGGAGAATTCAAATTATGTAATTATTTGTATAGGCAAAACTTTCGTGGAAGTGGGAGGTGCAACAACAATGCTCGTGTCCAGCTCCATCAATGCTTGGCACGTTCGCACAATTCCATGTCTTATTTCTGCTTTGCTTCAATGTGACGTACATCTGGGATTATTGATCTATAAATTGCTCCACCCATTTCACAACCTCACTTGAAAATCCAGAGATTGTAAACCCATCCTTTACACTCTTTTTGGGGTGGGCAGGAACACCATGTTTGTTGCTATCTCCTGTCATGGTTACTCACACACCATGCCTCCTGCCTCGGCCCTCCTCCTCTAGGATAACAGGAACATGCCTATTGTGACAACTAGTGGAGCTACTTTGCCATTCTGAATGCAGTGTATAGAGTGGAATTCTACAAATATTAGTACTGGGAACCAACAGGTGTCTGGGTGTGGAAAATGGATTCAAGCAAAGTAAGTAACAAAAAAAGAAACTGGAAGAGATCAATTCAAAAGTTCAGAAATCAAGCTGCAAATAGTTCTGCCTGGCTGAGAGCCCTAAGTGATACTACTAGAAGGTGATATCAGCATGAACCCAAGAAATTGCAGCTATTTTAAATAGGGACAGAGCTGTTTTAAATTTTGGAGGGTTTTGTTCTGTAAAGAGCACTTTACCAAATTGACAAATGTTCCAGCAAATTAGAATAGGGTTAATCAGTTTATCTCATACCATACCTTCCACTGGTTCTTGCCCTTGAAAAAAGCTTTACAACGTAGATGCGCCACTGTCGCAGCAGAAGCTTCCAGGAAATTCCCAACCAATGTATTTTAAATATAGAAGCTCCTGGTTATAAAACTAACTTTAATTTGTATGATGCTTTGCACAACCTCAGGATGTCTTGCAGCCAATGAAATACTTTTTGGGTAGTTACAGTTTCTGTATATTTGCCTACTAAGCAAGGTCCTGTAAATGACAGTGGGCTAGTGGATACTGTAAGTTGCATAAAGGGTTTCAAGGCTTGTAAGTCAGAGAATCCTGACGAAAGTTCCTCATTAACTTGACTGATTCTCTCTCTCTTGCTCTTCCTTTTCTGATCTGCCATAATGCAGGTTGCCTGAATCCCATTACTGAATTTAGCCTGGACAGGAAAAGCAAGTTGCAGTAAATTACTTGGGGAGCTCAGAGATAGAGGACAATTGCCAGATCTGGGGGAGCAATAGTAACACAGTAATTATAATTAGTTTTACATTAGTTAAAATGAAGGTTACTGTGTCAACTGTACCTAACCATATATTTAATGCTGATGATTTGAAAATCTTCAGTATAAGTGGCTAAGTTGGCAGCCATGTCCACTATGAGCTACGTTGATCCCCCACACATACGCACACTGACTTGGCATCTAATTAGTAATTATGTTTTGTATGTAGTGCTGTAACTGTTGCTTTACTGATAATAAAATCAAGTGCAAAAGAGTCCCATAAAAATGTTCTTGTAATAATTCTTTTGTGTATATAATTCAATTTTGCACAGACAGGTAAAGCAAACTTGAGTGCACATTTATCATTTATGACCTTTCTCTTGCTTTGGTAAAGTTGCTATGGGGCTCAATCAAACTTTAATGACTTGCTATTTTATGTAATCAATATTTTTTCATTTGTGTTTTTAATGATAAAGTGTACATGCAATGTAACAATTGCAAAATTACTAAGTATTAAAATCAGTTCCATAAATGAATAAACTTCAAAAATAGTGGAACAATGACTGGATCTATTTATTGTAATACTTGGAACTTTGTGCTGTGCCATTGAAGATAAACTATATGTCCATAATTCTCTGCATTGTGAATGCTTTATCTTGGTCATATGCTTGAGTCAACATTAAACATTGCTTCCTCATACGGAGGAGTGGAAAAGTTGAGTATGTTGCTCAGGGCTGCACTTGTATTCAATTCATCGGCAGATCAGTGTGCTGGTTGTAGAAATTTGGGAACTGTTTTTCACTGGTCCTGATTTGGGAGAGGAATATGTAATTTGGGAAAACTTATAGGGCAATTAATAATGTGGAAGAAATTAAACAGAAGATGCAGGAATTACTCGGGGCCTGGCAGCGTCTGCGGCTAGAGAAATAGAATTAATATTTTAGGTCTCTGATGGTTGCAACCTGAAACATTAACTCTTTGTTTTTTCTCTTACCACAGATGCTTCCAAACCTGCTGAGTATTTTCTGTTTTTTATTTCAGATTTCCAACACTCAGTTGCAGTGTTTTGCTTTTGTATTTGGAAGAGGTGGTTTGGCAAAACCTGTCTCATTGGTGCTTCTATTAGGGTTAGTATAGGATGAGAGAAATTGAAAACGTGGCAGGTAATTTGTGGATTCTGCATTTTAAGAATGAATCTGAAATGTTCTGTAAACAGCACTTTAGATTTGTTCTCAGATGGTCTGTATAAGAAAGCATTCATATATCGCTGGAACCTTTTGGGTGTGTAATCTGACACAGATTGATAACACAGATAATAATGAGGCCTAGAATTTTGTGAAAGTGGTGAGCATTCCATAGTAGAAGACCCAACTTGGAGATGATCAGGACTAATAGGTTAAAATATTTTGCTGATGGACATTAGCATCGTGTGGTATAAAATGAACGTAACTGTAAGCTTACATTACAGTAGCAATCGCCCTCTGTCCTTCATCTTTCTATCCCCACTGTAATTTCTAGACCATCATGGTAGTCTGATGTATCCGAGGGACCAATTTCAAGTAAATTTGTTTGGCGGTTAAAGGTGGCATGCCTACCAGTGGAAGCAGGAAACTAAATGAACCTTTTGTGGTAAACTCTGTAATCTGATATCTGGGTACGGTTAGGTCCACGGTACTCCAGGACACTTTTAATTTGTCAGCCAGTCTGATTCATTAATGGAACATTGAGGCATTGCCAATTAGGACATGAAACAATAAGAACTAGGGGCTGCAGTAGGCCATTTGACCTTTCCAGCCTGCTCAGCCATTCAATAAAATCATGGCTGATCATCTACCTCAATTCAACCTTCCTGTACTATCCCCATATTTCTGAATTCTCTAAATTCCCAAAAATCTATCAACCTCAGTCTTGAACATATGCAACAACTAAGCATTTACAAGTCTCTTGTGGCACAGAATTCTAAAGGTCCACAATTCTCTGAGAGGTGTAATTTCTCTCCATCTCAGACCTAAATGGCTGACTCTTTATTCTGATACTGTGACCCCAGTGTTCTAGATTCCTCAGCCAAAGGAAACAATTTCTCGGCACCTATCCTGTCAAGCTCCTTGTGAATTTTATGGATTTCAATTAGATTATTTTTTTATTCTTCTAAACTCTAGGGAATATAAACCTAATCTACACAATCTTCAAAGGACAATCCCTTCATCCCAGGGACAAGTCTAGAGAAACTTCGTTGCATTGCCTTTAGGATAAGTATGGCCTTGGGTAGGGAGGTCTTATGGCACAGTGGGAGCATCTCTACATCTGGGCCAGAAGCTCTGGGTTCAAGTTCCACTTCAGGACTTGATGGCCATGGAAGGTGTATTCATAACATGGCCAAACAAGTTGATTACCAGCCTGTAAATCTTTTCAATACACCTGATGGCAGACAAGAAGAGCAGGAGAATTTCCTGGTCAGTCATACTGAAGAAGGCAACGGCAAACTGCTGCAGTGCTTTGCCAAGCATAATCATGGACCAATCCAATGGAAGCCCATGGTCGCCAACACCCCCTTAGGACATGGTACCTGAAGGAGGAGGGGAATGTCCTTGGGTAAGCCAACCAAACTTGCCTACAAGACTCCAGGTGTGACCTCAACCTGTACAGTTGTATTAGATTCTTTACCCTTTTCTCCAATTCCTTTGTAACAAAAGTTAAATATTTGCCTTCCTAGTTGCTTGCTTCACCTGTATGTTAACTTTGTGATTCACGTACAAGGACACCCTCGTCCATCTGCCAACATTTTCTAGTCTCTCACCATTAACAAAAAATCTTGCTTTCTTCTATTTTTCATACCAAAGTGAATAGCTTTACACTTTGCCCCATTATACTCCATATGCTATGTTCTTGCCCCCTCACGCAATCTGTTTATTTATATCTGCAGCCTCTTTGCAACCTCCTTACTGCTTACCTTAGTATCATCAGCAACTTTGATGTGCTACACTCAATCTGCTCATCTATGTCATTAGTATAGATTGTAAATAGCTGAGACCCAAGTACTGATCACTGTGGGGACCCACAATTACAGCCTGCCAACCCTTTCTTTTCACTTACAACCAACATGCTGGATTATTGAGAGCCAAGTGGACAACCAACAGGAAGTAACGCTGGGAAGTTACAAAGTTTTAGCTGATTGAACTCCAGTAGCAATCCTGTGCACACTTGGCTCTGCTAACTTACCCAAGTCCACAGAATTTCAGTGTAAGTGGAATGTGCCCCTATTTGGGGAGGGTGCAGTTCATTTTGGATAAATGAAAACCCCTAAAGGTCAATATAGATTTCCCAGTAACTGAATTTGGAGGTCATCACATTTGAGTTTGAGAGTCTTGTGGCACAGTGGGTATCGTCCCTTGCCTCTGGGTTCGAGTCCCACTCCAGGACTTGATGGCCAAGGAAGGTGCATTCATGACGTGGCAAAAAGATCGACCTGCAAATCCTTCCAACACATGCCAATGGTAGGCGGGAAAGAATGGGGGAGATTCCTGGTCAACTTTTTGATGGAAATAATGTTGAAGCTTCTACCATCACTACCCATAGCTCCAGACTACATGTGCTTGTAAGAGTGCATATTGCCATAGCAACTCTGACTCCCTGAGTGAAATGTAACACACCACCACCACTATGTTCGAGTTTCTGTGTCTTCGCTAAGTTTTGGCTCACTGAAAGAAATCATAAGTTGGATCATCAATATAACAAAAACAAGGAGTAACCTCTGTAGAAACCATGTTGCAATTGAAATAGGTTTAATACATTTGTTCTATGGAAACATTCTAGGATGTAATTAATACATATTTGCATCAGACAAAACATGTCACTTAATCTTTTTCAAATGATTTACTTGACAGATAAGGAAATCAGGAAATTATAGTCTGTTGCAAAAATGTGTTTCACAGCATAAGACTAACATTGCCACCACCCTGTATCTTACGTTTAAAAAGATTTTTTTTTTAAATGCCCTAAAGCTGATACAAAACTATTTTGGTGGAATATTGTAGTTAGAAATGAGATTTTAAAAAGTTTATGAGTGATGCTAGGTGGAAAAAGTCATACTGAGTGGATATATGGATTTGTAACGATGGAAATTATTGAATCCCATTCCACTTCTCATTGTTTATAACACCTATAAAATATTTTCAATTTTAAAAAGGTTTTATTTAGAAGAAGCTAGGAGAAAACATGTCAATTTTCAGTGGTGGTGTTGGATCAGTAGAAATATAAAGGTAAAATTTGCAAATTTGCACTGCTGCTGAGAAGCTTCACATGCAACAGAATGTGTCAGAAATTTAGACTTGCTGTCCAGTGGAAACTATTTTTAAAAATGAATTGAGAAACACTTGGCTGACCTTCATGCCTAAATCTCTGATATATGCTGTTGGCAAACAAAGCTTCAAACTGGAGGACAAATTTGTGAAGTCTATAAAATTTCAAAACACACCCAGTAATGTTCCCAAATGACCATTCTTCAGGTGTGAGCCCAGACAGTAGGCATTGGCAGGTTGTTTGAATGTGAGAAATATAACAGCCAACCTTGATTTTCTTATTCACAGACATTTTTCCATCAGGAGCACTGGGTAGTGATCAGGGATGGAAACTCCATCTGATTTTCCATTCCTTTCCAAGGGACACTGAAGTCATTACAGAACACTATTGTTGGCCTGGCTGATATGACCTAACTCAGCACAGACTGTGGAACCTGGAACCTTCCTGGTCTATATGGCTCTTCCAAAGTTTGCCATGTGCTTCGTGAGGGAAGCTCACTCTTCCTGAATATTTGCTTGTTTAACATCTCTTCAGCTATTTTTAATGCTAGGTTAAAAGTTTCACATGAGCAGGAAAAGCAAACTTGTACACATTCAATACAATGTTTAAATAAAAAAACAGAAAAAATATGAATAATGCATTAGCTATAGCTTTTTGACAAAAGGACCTCCCAATCCAGTGGGTTTTCAACATGTATGGACTCACTTCATGATACGTTAATCCTCTGCTAAAATTCAAGAGATTTTTGTTCTTTTTCTTGGTACACTTCTTGTGAAATTAATTCCAACCTTCTGAAATGACTCTTCACCTCTTGCCTCTGTTGTTTCCAAATAGGAACCATGTTGGTGAACGTTTTCAGAATGTAGTTACTAAATGTGGATACTATATTAGAAAAAAAAATTGAATCAGCTCTATTGTTAATTACTTGCAGTGCAGTTATAGAAGAGACTCCAGAGCAAAACTTGCCACATCTTAATAGTACGTAACAGAGTTCCTCTTAGAAAAAAATAGATTTAATGAAAGGTTGATGTAAACAGCAGTTTACTTATATTAATTACTTCAGCTGTTCAGCTTTTATGCCATTTAGAATTGCATACATTTTAATCTATAACATTATAATTTGAAAGATTGGAGTTTGTGTTTATTTAAAATGCCTGATGCCTGTGTCATTGTTATTTCAAATGAGACGGCATGTTGCATTTTAGGTTAAAGCCAGAGGCAATTATTTAAAAGACTTAGAGTTATTTTATTTCCATTGAGGAAAGCCCTTTTGGGCCACCAAGTCTGATTTAGATAGAGACAACTCTAGCTTTTCAAATGATTTACCGTCAGGGGGGTTGTGCGGGGGCCGGAGCGGGCAACTGCGGACGTGATCGGCGCCCCTGATCGGGTCCGCGCTGCCATTTTACGTGGGCGGGCCAATTAAGGCCCGCCCGGTGTGACACGCACCCGGAAGCCCTTTGTGGGCTGGTGGGGGGGGGGGTTCCCTGAGTCGGGAATGTACTCTTTCGTGCATGCGCGTGAAAGAGTGCAGAAATCTCCCTGAGACACAGAGGTGCCTCCAGGAGATAGGTTTTAAGTTTTAAAAATGTTAATAAAGAAAGAAAAAAATTTAAGACATGTCCCCTCATGTTACCAGACTGATTCCTGGAATGGCGAGACTGACATATGAGGAGAAGTTGAGTCAGTTAGGATTATATTCGCTGGAGTTCAGAAGATTGAGGGGGGATCTCATAGAAACCTATAAAATTCTAACAGGACTAGACAGGGTAGATGCAGGAAGGATGTTCCCGATGGTGGGGGAGTCCAGAACCAGGGGTCACAGCCTGAGGATATGGGGTAGACCATTTAGGACTGAGGTGAGGAGAAATTTCTTCACCCAGAGAGTGGTGAGCCTGTGGAATTCGCTACCACAGAAAGTAGTTGAGGCCAAAACATTATAGGTTTTCAAGAAAGATTTAGATATAGCTTTTGGGACGAAAGGGATCAAAGGATATGGGGAGAAAGTGGGAGAAGGCTATTGAGTTGGATGATCAGCCATGATCATAATGAATGGCAGAGCAGGCTCGAAGGGCTGAATGGCCTACTCCTGCTCCTATTTTCTATGTTTCTATGTGACATTGTCACATGAGATGGGACATGTCAATGAACTTTAATTAAAAAATTTATTTAATTTATAAACCCTTCACGAAACATCATCCCACAAGTGGATGAGCTTCCATGAAAAATGCGAAGGCCGCCTAGGCTCTTCGCCTGCCCGCCAACCTTAAGGTTTGACAGGCAGCTTTCTCAATAGGTTTAATCAGTTAATTAATGGCCTTAACAGGCCTTTGACAGTTCGGCGGGCGCGCAGATGACTTGGCTGCACTCCCACCAAACTGAAAATCTAAATGATGCACAGTGATGTCTGGACACAAGCCTGATGTGACCCCATGTCATTTTACGCCTTGGCGAGCAGGCCCCGCCCCTTCTCACCGAGCCGAAGATTCAGCCCTCAGAATAGTTTACTGATAAACCTGTTGCCACTTAACAATTCTATGACGTGAATCTTCAGGCACTGGCGGCGTCTGTGCATTTAGCCTGCAGTCCAGTGGAACTGCTGTGCTCTGCTGGTGCTACATTTAGAATGAGACAACTGACAATTTTTCTTGAACAGTCCATTCCTTGGACAGGAAGAAAAACAAGTGAAGAGAGAATGAGAAGTGGAGGAGGAGGGACAGAGAAAGAAAAGTGGAAGTAGAGAGAGATAAAGATTAGTGAAGGAAGAGAGAGATTTGAGAGAAAGACTAAAGTCACTGGGAAAGAAAATTGCATGGTGCGTATTTTGATGACTCATCATTGCCTATTTTTTGTTGCCACTCAACATGAATTTCACCCCCGTTATTTTTGCAAAGATCACCGTCAGTGCACTGAGGTAAAAGAGCGTTAGAGTTTTGGACATTTTTGGTGGGGCCTAACCTAATAGGGTTTGAGAACTACTGAATCAGCCAGTCTGGTTCAAATCCATGATTAAGAATGACAGCAGGCTTGAGCAAGAATATTTTTCACTTATTTAGACAATGGTACAGTGCATACGAGTACTCATGCATATTGCCAGGGGGATACTGGTTCATTTCTGCATCCCCATGAATTCTTGATCTTAGCTGCACCACTGCTGAAGTGAAGCAAGGTAATTCCCGAGAAAAAGGGAGAGACAATCATATTGAACTGTCTCCTACTCTGGCTCAAGAGCAATGTAGTTGAAACCTGCGACCAGGTTGTTTGTCCATTGTTTTAGGTATAGAAGGTGCATCACCCAACGAAGCAAATGAAAAGAGAAATAAGAAGATAAAACAGTACAATTCTGCCCAAAAGATACTGTTTAAAATATTGGTTGTAACTGGTGAGTTCTCAGGCAAAAGGACCAAAGAGAATAGAAAGTTCCCATCCAAAATAGCGCTGCTACACAATATATTATGTGCACCAGTCAATAATTATTCATAAAATAAAAACTCGTTCAGAGATAATTTGAACCTGTGAGTAAAATCTCATTTGGAATAATTAACTCAATAACAGTAACATTTCCCAAAGGGAAATAGGGTACTTCTCTTGTGCACAGGTGGTTTCCTCCTTACCTCCCAATATGCTTGGTCGTCATAGCATTTTAAATCAGGGGGCTGCTTCCAAATATTTAACTTCAGAATAAAACCTGCAAACAAAATAAAAGGGAAAGTTATAAAGTAGCATCTTTAAAGGCACAAACTATTTATTAAAAATATATTCAAGTTCCACTCAGGACTTAAGCATCTAAATTGACACTCCAGTGCCATACTGAGGGGATGCTGCATTGTCAGCGGTGCCATAATTTGGATAAGATGTTAAACTGAGGCTCCATCTATCTGCTCTGACACTTGAAATGGATGATATATTATTCCAGGGAGAGCAGAGAGCTGGTTCTTAATGTTCTGGTCAACATCTTAACCAAAATCAACAAAATGCAGAATAACTGACAATCATTACAATTTGTAGGATCTTTTAACGGCTACAAACATTTGCCCGATACACCAACAAGCCACTGCACTTCAAAGCAGGTCACAGAACAAGAGACACCTTGAGACATTTCTGGAAACCATAATTCAATTCTTTCCCCCACCCCCGCCCCTAAATGATATAATCCTGTGAGCACTGAAGTCCCTTCAGTTTTATGTATATCTGCAGCATAGCACCAGTGCATATGGTTTCCTACTTTGGGCTCTTCACAATGCTCATGAACAGGTGAGGCAGGTTGCCATTTTCATTTGCCATTGGTAAACATTAAATGCTTGGTTTTGTTCGAATCTTCATTGCAAGACAGTTGTTCCAGGAAGGCCTTCTATTGCATGCATGAAATAAATTTAATATTCCAAATATAAAATGATGTAATGAGTATACATCATGTGTTTTTCTAGGTCACATGTTGTTTGGGGAAAGGTTAATGCTAAGGAATGGGAGTCTGTTGTTTTGATTCATCTTCAGATGATCCAAAGCCAGATTCTAATTTGAACCCATCAGGAAAATCTAATTTCAATATTAAGAAATACATGTATTTTAAATACTGTTATTAACTACTGATAGTTACTTTCTTTGTTCTCAGGACATAGGGAACATTGTCAAGGCGACATTTATTCCCCATTCAAGGTTGCCCTGACAGAGATAGGACTATTAATGAAGCCATTGTAGATAGGTGGGCTGAGAATGCTTCTCTGAGGAATATATGGAGGGATGTTCTGGGGCTCTGGTGGCAATCACAGCCACCTTATTTTGTGTCAAGTATGACTGTAGCCACTGGAGAGTTCCCCCTTTGCTCTTCATTGACTTGAGCTTCTTAAGGATCCTTGGTGCTATACTTGTCAAATGCTGCCTTAATTGAAGGCAGTTATTCATTCCTCTCTTTTGGAGGCTTGTTTCCGTGTCCCAGTTAAGGTTATAATGAGATTTGTCACCAAGTAGTTCTGGTAGAATCTGAACTAAGCATTACTGAAAGTTATAGATGAATAGGTGCCACTTGTGACAATAATGATAACTTTTACCATTATTTTGCAGATGATTTGGGAGGTTGCTATTCAGGTGCTACATGGGCAAATTAGATTTATCCTGGTTTTTGTGGCTAGGACATACTTGAGCAATCTTCCAAGTAGACACCAGTGTCATGTCTGTACTGGAACAGTTTGATTAGAGGAGCAACTAGCTCTGGTGCACAGTTACAGCCAGGGTGTTGCAGCGCCCATTATTTTTGCAGTATCACAAAAGACTTAGCTACTCCATAATGTCATGTGACTTGAACTAAATCGACTGAACACTGATATCTATGTTGGTGGCAACCTCACCCACTCGGTACTTTTATGTGAAGATGTTGCAAACACTTGCCTTGTCTCTTGCACTCATATGGTTGTGAACAGTGTTGTTATTGATAATCCTCCTCCTGTTTGACTACCTTCCATTTGACCAAATGTGATAAATCCACAAAGCTTTGCTCTGATCCATTGATTGTGGAATTGCTTAGCGCTATGCCTGTGGCCTGTTGTATTACATGTTTCACACGCAGCCAGCCCTGTGCAGTAGCTTCACATGGATTATACCTCATTCTAAGGTATGCCTGGTGCTGCTCCTGGCATGCCCTTCTACACTCTGCATTGAACCAGGGATGCTTTTCTGCCTTGATGTTGGCTGAAAGATATGATTTTGTGAGCATGACTACATTAGGCTGTTGCTTGAATAATCTTTGGGACAGTTCTCCCGACTTGGGCACCAGATGTTGGTAAAGAGAACTTCTCACGGTTGATCGGGCTGAGATTGCTTTAGTCTTAGTCTGATTTTATGGCTGAATCATCACTGATAAATCTGTCCCTTTTTTTTTCATATCATTTTATTCTGTAGTGATTACTGACAACCTGCTAGGTCACTACAGAGGCATTAAGAGTCCATCACCAAGAGTGGAACTAGAAGCCCCTGTAGGCCAGGCTGGGTCAAAACGGCAGACCCCTTTCCCTAAAGGACATTAATGAACCAATTGGGTTTTTATAGCAATCTAGGAGCTTTCATATTTATTCTTCCAAACTTTGATAAATAGTGTTAAAATGAAGTTTTTTTAAAAGAACTTTCATTTTTATTAACAAACCCATTATTACGCTCTTGAAAGAGACACTGGCGCAATGACCTATTTGACCTGTAGATGGAGTGATTGTGCTCCTTTCATAAAGTTGAATACTCAATGTGGTTCAGTTGCTAAATACAATGTCTGAGGTAGTGCTGAATCAGAAAGCTGCAGTGTTCCTTAATTCTCAATCTGGAAAGTTGAAAATCACTGACAGCTCTATAAATAAAAACACTTTATTTTTACAATGTTGTTATGAATATTCAAATAACATTTTCATTCATGCTTCTCTACTTCCAACAAATTTAATGTGCTGTTATAGTTTCTGCTCAATCAAATTAAGGAAGTTTCATTCTGGAATCTATTTGATTTGTTAATCCTATAGTTTTTTTAGGTTAACGCCGCCCAAGGTTCATCATTGTTCTTTCCGAGATCCCTGTACAATTTAAGCATTAGTGGCATCTGTCCTAATTTACAAATGAGTTCCCCACTTTGCCATGATCACTTAATTTATCTCTACCAAAATCCACAAGAATTATAGCTAACTTGCCTCCACTCTTCATTATCCCCAAGTAAAAATAAGCTTTTCTTTCCTGAAACTAAGCGCCACAAGACTAAACCAAGTACCTGAGCTCCACCATCAATGATAGACTTTCTCACCTTGATGGATCATGCGATCTTAACAGCCTCTTCAAAGATGTCACCACTGTCTGTGAGGGCACAACTAGCTTCACAAGGCTGTTGCTATTCTCCTTATTCTAGTCCAGCAGAATATATAACTAAATTTATAATGTGATTCCTTTACTTGCCTATCAGAAACTCACTCTCCTCATCCCCCACAACGTAAATCCAGTCTTTGGCTTGCTTAACCACACCATCCTCCTCCAAAGCCTCACCACCATTGTTAGCTGGGTGGCACTGCACTTGCCTGGTTTCATTCTTATCTTTCCAGTCATAACCAGGAAATCACCTGCAATAGCTTCCCTTCCTGCTTCCTCACCTTTACCTCAGGTGTCCTCCGAGGATCCATCCTGGGCTCCCTCCTATTTCTCATCTACATGCTGCCCCTCTGTTAAGGCAACAGTAAAAACAAATAGATTTAAATAGACCCAAGCAAAGCAACACAATGCCCTGGACAGTGACATTTCATAGTGAGTTTTCTTAGCGTCAGTTCCTGTAGACAGCAATTTAGTGCATAGAGGCTGGAGGCTTTTCACACTTGTGTTAGATCTTAGAATGCCTTCTCCCCTTGCCCATAGTCTCATCTCCTTTATACATGTTTCTCCATTTTTAATGCAAATTCCATTGTTCCAATATATCTTTGCAACTTTACTTTTCTCATAATATAAATCTTTCATAGTGCTAATGTGATCAGTAACGTTTGGGAAAAATAAACACAGTGTTTGGCTTAGCTTCTTCTGGCTAAGTGTAACATCTTACCATCTCTTTGAAATTCAAACTACTCTGTTTTATCTAAAAATGCTAATTTTCCTTATACCTCACATTCTGAAACTTCAGCCACGTTTACTTATTTAGCATTTCAAACCTAGCTTCCTTTTTGATAACTCAAAGCCTCCAGACCAGCTGACTCCAACGTAATTAAATCCCACACACGCACACTATCCAAACCCCACTATTAACCTACCTTTGCAATTAATCACAATAATACTATGAAAATTATTATATTTTCATAACGCCCTCCCTTCCATGTAATCTCCTCCAGCCCTGCAACCTTCCAAACCTGCACTCATCCAGCTCTAGCCTCCTGAGCACCCTGAGATAATAATTGCTCCCCCATTGATTGTCATGCCTTCAGCTGCCTAGGCCCTAAGCTCTGGAATTCCCTGCCTAAGCCTTTTCACAAATTTTTCCTAATTAAGACACTCCCTAAAATCCATCTCTTTGGCCAAACTTTTGGTCATTGACCCTAGTATCTCCTCATGAGGCTCAGTGTCAAACTTTGTTCTTGTTCGTGCTTCGAGGTGAAGGTGACTATGTTCAGCACCTGGGCTCTTTGGTAGGGTTCCAATGAGTACGTAGGTGACTGCTAAGGTCAATTTGTGCCTGGCAGGTTCTGCTGCAGATAGAACACTGCAGATGATTCAGTTCTGGATGAGTTGCAGGCTCAGGATTTCGTCTCCTTGCATTTTCTCTTTAGCTCTGATATTTGCTTGCTTTTAACAGAGGCAGCACCATTTTTTAATGTGGTTGAGCCAGGTGCAGTGATCCTGGGTGAACTTCTCCCAGGACTCGAAGTTGATATCAAAGCTCCCAAGTAAAGCCTTCAGAGTGTCCTTGTAGCGCTTCTGTTGACTGTCATGAGAGCGCACCCCAGACTCTAGCTCTCCATAGAAGATTCACTTTGGTAAGCGAGTGTCAGGCGTTCTGGCTACCTGACCAAGGCAACTCAGTTGC
Organism: Cetorhinus maximus; assembly: GCF_964194155.1. Lineage (NCBI taxonomy): Eukaryota > Metazoa > Chordata > Chondrichthyes > Lamniformes > Cetorhinidae > Cetorhinus > Cetorhinus maximus. The sequence goes on from NC_135899.1 coordinate 71,051,217, forward strand.
GACTGTCACAATAAGGTGCAGAAGTTTGTTCTGTCAGCCCAGGTGAGCACCTCAGTATCGAGTATTTTGTCCTGCCACCTGATCTTCAGAAGCTTCTGAAGGCAGCTCCATTGAAAGTGGTCGACCTTCTTAGCATGATGTTGGGACACAGCCCAAGTCCGGCAGGTGTAAAGCAGAGTGGGCAGGACTATTGCTCTATAGCCTTTCAGCTTGTAGGCAGAATTATTCCTTCTCATTCCCAGACTGATGTTCGAAGTCTGCTGAAGGCTACCTTTGCTTTGGCAATTCTTGCATGTCATCTATATAGGCAGATGCTGTGAAGCAACTTGGGAGATTTCAGTACCTTAAAGGTACTATGTAAATACAGGTTGTTGTTACCATGAAAGGCAAAGAGCTGCATTCTAAAAATTCTAAGATACTAATTTAATATTATCAGTTGCACAAATCTGTTCACACACAATGACGTAAAATACCTAGAATATCATTAGGTGGGAGAAGACATGATTTTTAAGTTCCTGACATTACTCAGAGCTAGCTAAGGCATTCTCCTGCATACAGATTCTACATCATCACTCCATAAATGACAGCTGTCTCTCACCTGTGATTATTCCTGATAGAATGCTCATTGCCATGGTAACAAGCATAGCTGTTGGCCAGTAGTCAGCGTACATTGTCTTTCTGAAAACAAAAAAATCCACAAAGCTTAGAACTGTGCCAAAAAGAAAACTACAGGTGCATCTTTTACAAGTCTGCAGAGCCAATGGGGAGTCTAACCTGCCAGCAGCAGAAATTGGTCATTCAGGTGAACAATATTAAAATGAACACTGAGAAAATGGTGAGTGACGCATGCCTGTATTTCTGATTTGTACTTCTGGTGGGCTTGTAAAATTACATTTAGAAAACACAGATTGCAGGAGGCATGATAACCTCTCTACAACGTTGTAGCTACTTCTTGGTAAAATACAGAATGTGTTTTGCTTCTTGAACTGATGTGACTGCAGGGCAATAGGATAATTCTCCAATTTTAGTTCTGTATTAAATAGAATCCCTAGAATCCTGCAACACTTCAAAGCCAATCTCTGCCACAAGACGGTTAAATTCTGCAGGATAGGATAGACTCGTAATCTTACAGCTTTAAAGAGGCTATTTGGCTCATTGTGACAGTGATGGCTTTTCAAAAATGCTCTACAATTTAGTCAATTTAGCAAAGAAATGTAGATTCTGTGGAACATTGCCAAGGGAGCTAAATATATTTATGTCTTTAGAAGGTGTAACAGCAGATACTTTTGGATCCAACAACTCTTGAACTTTAAATTTATGATCCCTGATGAGAAGGAGAGGATATAGAGAGCAACAGCAGATGAAGTGCTAATACGGTGATCATCAGCAGCATCATCAGCCGACCACACAATCCATAGCCAGCCAGTCTTCCTGTGGTCAACCACCCACCCTGCAACAACACCTTCAGCAAAGATTACTGCCCTCAAAGACTATTGCAGCTAAATTTAGAAAAGGAATGCTCCATTTATTTTCAGTTCACCCCATAGTAGTGGAGGAGATCTTCCCCACAGCCATCAAACCCCCTATTTTTTTTTAGTATAAAACCAGAAAATGCTGGAAAAACTCAGCAGGTCTGGCAGCATCTGAAGATGAGTCATACGGACTTGAAACATGGGGCAGGACTTTACCGTCGGCGAGCGGGGGGTGGGGGGTGCCCACTCGCCGACGCGGGATGACATCGGGCGGAACTCCCGATGTCACCGTGCGGCATTTAAATTTTCAGGAAGGCGGGGGTGCAGAAAAATCAGTTGCAGGCCCGCAGACCTGTCAATGGCCAACTGAGACCATTGACAGAGCAATTAAAGTAATTAGTGGACCTGCCCGTCCAACCTTAAGGTTGGCGGGTCGGCCAGGAGCCCCGGCGGCAACTAGAGAAAACATGAAACCTCATCCATCAGCGGGATGAGGTTTCATGTCGGGTTTTAAAAATTTTAATAAAGTTATTTTGGAAATTATGAACATGTCCCAACTCCATGTGACATTGTCACAGGAGGGGACAGGTAAGGGAATTATGTTTTCTATTTTTAACATTTTTGAAAGTAGAGCCGATCTCCCTGAGGCTGCACTTTAGCCTCAGGGAGATGAGTGCGCTCTTTCGTAGCCTCAGGGAGATGAGTGCGCTCTTTCGTAGCCTCAGGGAGATGAGTGCGCTCTTTCGTAGCCTCAGGGAGATGAATGCGCTCTTTCGTAGCCTCAGGGAGATGAATGCGCTCTTTCATAGCCTCAGGGAGATGAGTGCGCTCTTTCATAGCCTCAGGGAGATGAATGCGCTCTTTCATAGCCTCAGGGAGATGAGTGCGCTCTTTTGTGCGCATGCGCGAAAGAGCGCACTCTTGATTTTAGGGATTCCACCCCCCCCCACCCCCGGCCTGCACAGGGAGCGCATAGCGCTTCCCTGCGGACATCACGCTGGGCGGGCCTTAATCGGCCCACCCATGTAAAATGGCGCCGCGCCTCCGATCGGGGCACCGATCGGAAGCGCACCCGCCCATCAACTTCCCCCCCCAACGGGTGGGGGGGGGAAATTCTGCCCATTATCTCTGTTTCTCTCTCCACAGATGCTGCCAGACCTGCTGAGTTTTTCCAGCATTCCCTGTTTTAATTTCAGATTTCCAGCATCCGCAGTATTCTGCTTTTATCCCTATTTTTTAGACCGCCCCACCTGTCGGTGCTGCATCGGCCGATATCGGATTGGCAATGGCTGAGCTACTAATTTGTAACTGAAGAACAAATGAAAGACAAAACTATTAAACCAGCAATCAGTAGCGTTGGTTTGGGAATGGAAGAAATACTAGCTCTCGCCAATAAAAATGAGAGAATCACCAGCACCGACTCAAATACAACTTCTTTCTGATTCAATGCAGGGGGGAAATTCTATAGCAGCACTGGTCCCGATGCTCAGGGACGTTTTGGACCTTATACATAGCGAAGCTCCTTTTACTCTGCCGTAACAATGTATCATAACTCAATCCTCAAGGGAGGAACCTCATCCACCATTCTTCTCTATTTTTTATACCAGCAGAGATGAATTTCAGGGCCATAAAGGAAATCCATTTGCACCTTACATTCAAATGTACGTTTAATGATTAGCAAACCTATACTTCCTGCAGCCAAGGCTGTTGCCTTGTACATTGTCAAAGGCAACTGTGCATTGGGAGTGGGTAGATGCTTGCCAACTGGCTTAGCACCTTATTAACTCACTGAACATAGCTTGTTCGGAGTGAGGCGAATTAACATTGCCCTCTCGCCTCCCTGTGAAGCTACAATTTTCTGTGGAGGTAGAAATCCAAAAGTTTCATGATCACATGGGAAGTGGAGTCACTTATGGAGAACAGTGAGACTAATGAAAAATGAAATAGCTCATTAAAAGTACCTTAAACCCTATCACAGCAATTGACATGCTTACTTGCATCAGTCTAAAAGCAACTTTACCACAATCTGTTTAAAGTGAGAGTGCTTAATTCTAACGCAGATGCTAAAAGCAAAAATGTTTAATTTTCAACACGACTTTGCAGGAAAAGAACTGGGAAAAGAAATGGAAGATTTCTCAACTTAAGGGCAAATTGGACTAAAAATAAATTTGGAAAAAATATAAAGTAACACAAATCATACTAATGTAAAAATTATGTGTGAATTAGGAGCTCAAAAATACTGAATGCATTTATACGATAAACTCTTCATTAAAATGCTGGACAAAATAATTTTGTATGAATGCGTTACATGTTTGAATGATTAAATTGCACAGCAAAAGACCTTAGACATTTTCTTTGGGAAAAAGTTTGATAAGATACCTTTGTGAGTCCTCAATCACGGAAGGCATTGAAAGTAGCGTGACATGTGTTATGCCTCCTATGATTCCAGGTAATCCATGGGTATATAAAACACCACAAGTGTCATGCAGGTCTAAATATAATTCCAATGCGTTCTAGAAAAGAAATTAAATTGTTAGGTATTGCCGACACATATAAGCAAACAAGTGAGGAAACCAGGAATATTTTAGAGCACTCTGAGTAAGACAGACACAAATAAAAACTGACAAATGCAAAAATGGATATTTGACAGTGGAAGTATGATTGGTTTGACAGTGAAAACATTTGGAAGAATATATCTTTTAAAAATGTTTTCTCCCCTCCTCCCCTGAATGTGTTGATTCTTGCTGGTACGGAGTTTCACGTATGCCTTCAACCCTCTGGTACATGACCCAACTGCCCAGTCTTCGCATGTAAGCTGGCGAGTATCAGCAGGTTACTCAACTTTGGATGAGCACCAAAGAGCTGAGCATATGCCTACTTTCCACACGTACGCTCACCAGTGCAAGTCACTGGACAGTGATGAGCCGTAGGAACTTTGGCTGCTGATTTTTTTTCTCTCTGTCTTGTTATAGCAGCTCAGTTATGACGAGCCAACCCAGCACAAACCAGAGATCAAGCCTGGGACCTTGCAGTCTGCATGGATGAATGCATTCTTATATTGACATATGCTCACTACAGTTGGCTTGCTGAGCTAGAGAGCTTCTTAAGCAGACTTTCTACAAACTGCTCTGATAACCATCTGTATATAGACAAGCAATTGCTATCCAACCCAGAAAATTAGTTGCATCAGTCTAAAAGATACACTTCTGAATTTATGTGGGGCAGCCGGTCAATATAAGATCAGCCACATTGATGCAATAGGAACGTAGGAACAGATGTAGGCCATTTAGCCTCTTGAGCCTGTTCCATCATCAGTGAGATCATGGCTGACCTGTGACCTAACGCCTTACACCTGCCTTTGCTCCATATCCTTTAATACTTTTGGCTAACAAACATCTATCAATCTCAGTTTTAAAATTAATAATTTATCTGACATCAATTGCCATTTACTTAAAATTCCAAATCCTTTGCTTGAAGAAGTGTTTCCTAATTTCACTTCTGAAAGGTCCAGCTTTCATTTTTTGACCTTGACCCTGTGGCCTTGGGCTCCCCAAACAGCAGAAATAGTTTTCCCAATCTACGCTATTTGTTTCCTTAATATCTTAGAGGCTTCAATCAACTCACCCCTAACCTTCTAAATTCCAAGGAATACAACTCTCATCTGTTTAATCTCTCCTCATAGCTTGACTCTTGCAGTCCAGGTATTATTCTAGTAAACCTACGCTCCACACCCTCCAAGCCCAATATATCCTTTCTAAGGTGTGGTGGCCAGACCTTCTCACATTATTACTGGTGATAGTTGTTGACTCACTTAGAAACCTACAAAAATGATTGGATTCACAGACTAGATTTTACAGGATCTTGTACTGTAGATCATTGACTTCTGCAAACAAATGATCTTACTGCAAGTTTGCAACTGCTCCCGCATTCTTAATTTTCACCTTTGGTGTTTATATTTCAACAGACCATTCCAGGTCTGTTTCCCTTTCATCAAAGGAAAAGAACAGTAAATGAAAATAGATAGAATAAGTAAGGTATGTACATAAACAGGTTTTACTTTTAATGTTTTTTTTTTCCACATTACCTTCATGTATTTCATCCCCAGGGTAGAGATAGCACCAGCACTGAAGCCAATTAACATTGCGATAAAAGCAGAAGGTATCAGAGGAGCAGAAAGCCCAATAGCAACTCCCCCTGCCAGTGTAGCACATCGGATGTGTGACTGTCGGGACATAATTAAAACATTAGTGTAAAACATCAATTATTTTTGAACTGCTATTTTATACACAAAGGTAGAATATTGACCAGTTCCTAAGTTCATTTTTCAAGTTTTCACATGATAGATTTGTACAGAGTATTTGAAACTGTGTTCTAACACAGCAGAGGTTGCCCACTAATCTTTTTTTTTAGGATCACAATCCACAGCAATAAATTGCTCGAGGACCAGTCTCACTCGCCTCACATAAACTAGTGTCATGTGCTTAATTTGAGCTTTTGTACTTTTTTGCCTTTTTCAACTACACTCTCTTTTTCTCTGTCACATCCCAAAAGCTTAAAGGTTCTAAATTCAGGCCCAGTGCCACTCTGAGCTGGAACTTTATTGAGGACCATAGGTGAAGTGGAGGTGCACTGTAAGTATTAATATTCTAACAGATTTCCCTAATATCACAGATTCTGTTTTTAACCAAAAGAGTTAAAAAGGAAGTTCTTTCTGAATGACATAGAAAATTCAATTGTTGATTTTAAGTACAACTCTGTTCCTTCGTTGCCCGGTAAGTTAACTATTGCACGGGTTAGCCCACACAAATGCCCTGGCAAGCCACGGAGGCACACATAAATAGAGCACGCAGAGCAGAGAAAAACCAGAATCTCAAAGAGTGACATGGAGAGAAAACTGGAAACGGAGTCACAATGAAGAGTGAAAGCCAGAAGGAGATGAAAGTGGTAAAAACAAATGCAGGGCCCTAGAAATAAAGCAAAATTTCAAAGAACAAAATGTTCTAGTGAAGAGATTAGAAATTTCAGCTGTACATTGCAGTCCATCTGGTCTGTCTTGTCACAACCTCATCCCAAATCCTGGGTGAAGGGTTATTTATATATTGGGCAGGCAAATGTTTTTTTTATTACCGTATATTTGCATGTAAAAGTTGCGTTTCTAAAGCTAAATTTTGAAGGAAAATGTAGGCGTCGACTTTTATATGAGTAATATTCTCGAAGAGTTGAAATCTGCCCTCTCCCATTGTCTTGTTATTGGCGAGTTGCCAGGTCGGAGACTCTTCCTGCCAATCCCGCCCCCAAAAGTAGCAGAAAAGGAGACAAAAAGTATTTTTATTATCGAATCCATATTTATAAATAAATAAATCATAACTTCCATGGAGACCGACATTAATTTGTGAACACCAAATTCATCAAATTTATCAAATTCATCAAAAACAAAAGCCATATATACAAATTTATACAATTTCATTCAGTTTATTTCATGGCCAGTTGTCTTCACCAACACTGTTTTCTCTCCAACTTTGCTCTCTGTTTGACTGGCTGGCATGTCATAACTCATGGGAGTCTCTTCCATGTTCCCAATACAGGCCAATCTGGATCCATTCTTTTGTCGATCTTCGATTATAAACCGCTGAACTGCGATAATAAGCCTGTCATCAAGTTTTGCTGGGAGACTCTGTGAAATCTTGGTCTTCCGTCGCAGTACAAAAAATTCTTTCCCTTCATAAGCCTGGTACGCCATCCAGGGCTGGCTTTGAAATTGGCAATGTCTAATTTTCTTGTTTGTTTCAGGGCGAAGATTTGGAGAGATCCTCAGGAAACCGAGAGTGCATTCAGGCGATTTTCAGTAACGGATTTTGCAACTTAATTTTCCAACTGCGGCCACATGCCAGGCTTTCCTCTGTTTGCACATTTATTCTTGGGCATCTTCCTAAGCACTGCCGAGAGCTTCCTCCAATCTTTAAAGCTCTCCGTTATCTTGAATTCTCTAGTCGCCGCACAATTATTTGTCTGCTCTGCAATCTCAACAACTTTAAGTTTGAACTGGGCTGTGTATCTGCCGTTCCTCCTTGACACTATGTTGCCATCTTAGAAGGGCGGGATTGGTGGGAACGCAGTGTGCACCAGTGAGGTGGTAGCCTTGACAGCACGTGTTGATCATGAGGAGTAATGAGGAGCTGAACAGTCGTCTTCGGTCGTGTGCTATCCTATGATTTTATCAATGAGTGGGTTTACACCAGGGCATGTTTGACTTCAGCAGTGAGAGGTTGATAAGTACCAAGAGTTTGGGTTTTATGGTCAAAAGTCGGGGGTCGACTTATACACGGGATATATGAAAAATTAATTTTTTTTTGGCCAAAAGTCAGGGGTCGATTTATATACGAGATCGGCCATTACTCAAGTATATATGGTATTTTAAACCTCACCTCATTTTTGGGTAAAAGTTTTCACACACACTTTTTATTCTTTTTATTTGAAGACTCAATTATGTAAAAATTATCAGAAAATTAATGTTAATTGAGAATCTGGTGGAGATCGATTCTGCCCCATTTACCAGCAGCTCTGCTCCAAAACACTCAATTTCCACTCCAAAACAGGCGTGGAAGTTCTCAGCTCAGAAATTTTATTTTTCCTCAACAATTTTCTCTCATCTGCAGACAGCATTGACTCCTTGCTGGCGTACAGTTCCAAAGACACCAGGTGCCCTCTGGTAACTCAACCAACTTGCCATCTTTATGTATGAGTTTCAACACATGAGTGTGAGCAAGCTGTTTAAACACAGGAGGCATCCCACCCATTCTGGATCTTGCCCTCACACAACATCCTGTCTTTCAGTGGGTGATGCCGGATAGCAATCAGCTGCAGGTACTTCAGTCAATAGCCTTGATCCTGATGCAGAGGCACCAGAGCCAATTATAGGACCCTTACTGCTGCCCTGACCAGTAACTCAACACAGAGTGAGAATCAAAGGCATGAACATACATAACCTGTGTGGGTCAACAAACGCTGCTATGGCATTTGGGGAATCTATTTTATTTTCATATAGTTAAAGAGAAAAAAAACACTTTATAAACAAAATTGAGGCACCTGAGAGTATGTGTTACATTAAGAATTTGCCACATGACCCCAACTCTCAATTCGGGAGCAACTGAAACTGATGCAAAACCCAATTTGGTCTTGTAATTTCTTTCAATGTCATTCTTTAAATAAAGCTTAGAAATATAAATGTTATCAGGTTTACAAAAAGAGTAATTTGAGGATTTGAAAGAAAGACAGAACCTGAAGAAGTAAGGGAGGTTAATATTTCATGTGAGATCCTTCCTCAACAGGTGTTGACCAATCTTTATCTTTCAGATGGTTTAGTGTTCACTTTATTCCTGCATTATATGTTTTTTGTTTCAAAGAATTATCTGGAAGACAATTCCCATTGAGTTTTATGTGTCTGTTTAATAAAGATTTATATAAAAATAGCTTGAAAAGCAGAAGCACAGCTTTTCAGATGAAATATTAAGCTGAATTGTTTCCCTGTCCCAGTGAACAACAATGTCCTACTTTGGTCAAACTTAAGCACTTAAACTTAAGGCTTGTGAATAAACAATACTAGTAGGCTGTATCTTGGCACGGTAATAACATACTTGTCTCCAACAAGTACATTATCATACAGTTCACCTTAGTCGCAAGTCTGTTTAACACTAGAATGAATTGCATACTTATCACAAAAGTTTAAAGGAGATCTATTATTTAAGCAGTGTTTTAATGGTATATATATTTCACTTTGAGTGAATAATAAAGCATTGTGATCCCACTCAAGTTCATTGTTTATAACCCAGAATAATAACTTGGCAACAGTAGTACAGTAATTATATGGAGGAAGCAGGGTAGCTGTCACTGCTAGAATTCTGATAAACACAATTAAGTGAAATAGATTAAAAGTATTCTATTACCATGTCTATTTTTCCTTTATTATGGAAGAGACTGGAAATCGCAAACACTGTAACAGTGCAAGCAGCCATGGTATAGTAGGTGTTGAAAACAGCTTTCTCCCTATCCATATCAAGAAGTGCTGCATTGAAACTGGGCCAGAATATCCACAGAAAGATAGTACCTGTGGACAAGAGGAAGAATTTTAGTCAGTAGACTTAGAACTGCAGGACATCTAAGCGCTCATGTTGCATGGAAAAGGCACAACGAACAATGGTAAATACATATTTTAATTTTATCTACTTAAAAAAAGCCTTTAACAACACATTATTGCAAACGGAGCATCATACACTTCTTTATGGATTTCCTGGAAAATGACTGAACCATCCATTCGATTGGCTGTTTCCTTGACTTATAATAATATTGCTGGGCATTTTAAAGAAATTTTACAATATATTTCCTTTTGTAAGTGTTGAAAAAGAATTAGAAACATACATAAGCAAAATCAAACCTGATTGTGGTTAGACGGATAGAACTGGGGCCCTAAAATCTTACCAGTGTGGAGTATTCTTTCTAAACAGTTCCATCAGATGAGACGTGAATCACCTTCAGATGAAATGTTACCCTGAGGTCCCATCTGCCTGTTCCATTGGTTCAAGGGATACGTTAAACATCATTGGCATAATTCAAAGTTTGGAGAATTCTCTGTTGTCATGGCCAGCCTTCTTCCTTCGACCAAGGCTGCCAAAAACACGTTGTTGTTTTTGACATCTTGCTGCATTGAAAATGGCTGCTGTGTTTATCAAATATGGAAATCCACAGGCTGCTATCAATGATTCTACACTCCTTCGCAGGGTGTGCAATTTAAGTCTCCACTGACTGCAACCAATTAGGAATCATTGAACTGGTGAGAAATTCCCCTTTCATGTCATTAGTCACTTTGTTCTTCAAACTAATGCATTGCATGTGAAGGATTTTGAGATACCTCTAACGTTATATAAATGCGAGCTCTTCTTTCTTGCCAAAATATAAAAATTAAGTGTTTAAGCAGTGGGGAAAAAGTTTAATTCCTGATTTAATCTCTTCTTTAGCTTTATTCAACTGTTTTCCAGTTTTCCAAAAAATGTTATTGCCCAGATGAAAACCGAGCTAATTTTGTCCTGGATTTGGCGGTGGTCATGATAGCGCAACTATCAGCGTTCGCCATCATTACTCCTTTGAAACTGAGAACAACTTGTGGAATTCACACAAACACTGTCAAATGTGGAAATCCACAGGCCGCTATCAATGATTCCACACTCCTTCGCAGGGTGTGCAATTTAAGTCTCCACTGACTGCAATCAATTAGGAATCATTGAACTGGTGAGAAATTCTCCTTTCGTGCCATTAGTCATGTTGCACAAGCCCTTGAAAAAGTTGTCTTTTTGAATGAGCTGTAACTCGGGTTTTTAACTGTACCACGTTCATAATTACTTATAAGCAACCTCTCTGGCCTGAAAAACTAATTTTGTATTTGTGGAATGTCAAATTTCTCCACTATGATAAAAATAGTCCACATATATTTAAGATAATATATTTTTTAAAAGTTTATTTATGATGTTTCAACTATTACCTTAATCCCATGTGTATGCCCCAATTTTTATTTCACTCTCTGTAAAATGTTATTAAAAAGGGAAGAATAATCAATGCATTTAATTTCCTGGTTTGCTGTCTGTGAGATATCTGCAATGTGAATGGTTGTTTACCCTGTTTGATGACATAATTATTGTTGGGCTTTTGGAGATCTCTGTGACTTGGCCCTAGAATCAAATTAACATCGGGAAAGGTGAAATCGACTGCACAGAGATCGTTAGATCTTAGTTGGTAGCTTTCCTTGAGGTCGGCGGCAAACATGTTTGCTTTACCGCTGACTGCAAAATTCAGGCCAATATTAAGTTTTCTAGTGTACTAAGTAAAAACTTAACCTGCTGTCTCCTGAATTCATTACACAATGAAACCTTGTTACAGTTTTTATCATCCTCCTTTGTCACTTCTAAGAGTGTTTAGACATCTATTTCAACAGTGGCAGTTTGCCCAGTGTTTGGTATATAAAATATGTTATAATTCAGTTCTCTGGCAGTTTAGAATATGAAACATGTGGTTATAGACATGATTGCTGTATTGTAGTTTACGATGATGGTTCTTCCATGCTACAGGCTTTAGGACATGATCTGATTAGCAATAAACTTTTTTTTCAAAAATGATGCCCAATTCTTTTAAGAATGCAAGCATTAAGTCATCTATAATAAAAATGTTTTATACATACTATTTGATCTCACGTATATTGGGACATAGTATTTGCAGGAAGCAAATACTAAGTGTAGTGATCAGGTGAAAGGGGTTTAGAGGATGGGGAAGAATTGGCCAGGATGTGTAGACATTATTGGATTCCTTTTCTGAAATTCATTCATCTGTCCTTTGATACTTTGACAAAGCTTATAGCAATTTGTAAATAAAGATTGGTTACATTACAAGAGTTTCTCTACAGTACAGAAGCTGAGGGATGCAAGACTAAGATGCTATAGCACTGTCACTGGTGGGATGCTGCAATTGCAGTGAGACATGTTTCAGCAGTCTCCATCAGAAATGTGGACAAGGTGGGGTAGGTCGGGTCAGATTTTAACTGTTGGGTGGCTGGCCAGTTGAGCATGCTAGCTAATAGTGCCAGTGGGAGGCCAGGTGTATTGACACATATGCAAGAGGCTGCGGGTGCCAATGGACAGCCAAATGTAACTTGCCATCTCTGGATAAATGAAACATCAGGGAGCCCAAAGGGTGACAATCTAGAAAATAGTTAAGTTTGGAACAGAGGTGGAGTGGGGAATTGCAATCTTGGGGGTGAGGGAGCCTGGGTTGGCAGTGGCCCACATTATTATTGTGAAGGCTGGCAGAGCATTCCCTCTCCTCAAGGCCCCACAAAAATAATTTCAACACAACTTTTTCGAGTCTTTTCTATTGACTCACAGTTTTATTGAACAGAACATCTCCACGTAATAGGCAGGTAAACCAGCAGTTGAACTAAGGTTCCATGCATGTCTTGATGCTCCCTGTGTAGGGATTAATGAGACTACTCCCTGATTTAGGTTGGTGCTTCAGCAGAAGACACTGGGAAAAATAGGCAGTGGAGCAGGAAAGGAGTCAGCTTACTACCTCCATTTTAACTGCACAACCACCCACTTTCCAGAAGGTGGAGGGAGTTAAATCTCCCCTGAGAAATTCTAATGGTAAAAACGGGTACAATTATGCTGCACCTTTCATGACCTCAGGACGTCCCAAAGCACTTTACGGCCAATGAAGAACCTTTGAGATGTAGCCATAGTAGTAATATAAAATAAAGATTGAATATGTTATAGACTATGACCTGAATTTTCGCTCTCTGGTCAGGAGTGCAGGTCAGGACAACGTCCTGCTCCACAAACCCGAATTGGGTTTTTCTGACAGTGCTTTTGATAGTTCTGATGAGCTTGACAATCCAAATGAGTTTATCCACTTTTTTACATACATTCATGTCTAATTTTACCCTAAAGAGCACCTCACCTCACCCAAAGGGCACTTTACTTCTCCCATAGGGCACCTGACCTCTCCCAAAGGTGTCCCTGGACCATATCCAAAAGGGCACCTTACCTCTTCAAAAGAGTGCTCTACCTTCTTCTACCTGGTCTAAAATGCACAAGTCATGTTCTGGGCATCCCGTCAGCCAAAGTTAGATCTGACCGAAGCAGCTGTACTTTAACATGTGCAGTTGCCACCATGAGCCATGGATGTGCACATTAGAACCCTCCCCCATTCCCCCCAGTAAAAATGGCTGAAGCTGGGTTCGGGGATGCGACTTTTGGATCCGGGCCTCTGCCGCCATTTTTGCAAAGGTGGAGAGCTTTTCTGTCTGCGTGAAAATTCTGGCCTAGGTCTGCACTTGTACTTCTGATATTTCCATTTTACACTTCCTAAGTGATTTCCTGGAGAGTTTCTGAAATACCAGTTCTTATACCAGAGGTTTCTTGAAAAATTATCCTTGACACAGTTTCCAGAAAGTTTCAAATCTATTATTACAGCACTGAGTTCATGCACACAAACTTAGGAACAAACAAACATATGAATTAGGAGCAGGAATAGGCTACTCGGCCGTTCGAACCTGCTCTGCCATTCAATGAGATCATGGCTGATTTGATTGTGGCCTCAACTCCACATTCCTGCCTACCTCTGATAACCTTTCACCCCCATACTTATCAAGAATCTATCCACCTCTGCCTTAAAAATATTCAAAGACTTGGCTTCCACTGCCTTTTGAGGAAGAGAATTCCAAAGACTTACAACCCTCTCAGAGAAAAAAATTTCCCTTCATCTCTGTCCTAAATGGGTGACCCCTATTTTTAAACAGTGGCCCCTAGAACTAGATTCCTCTCCACATCCACCCTATCAAGACCCCTCAGGGTCTTATATGTTCCAATCAAGTCACTTCTTACTCTTCTAAACTCCAGCAGATACAAGCCTAGCCTGTTCAACCTTTCCTCATAAGACAACTCACCAAATCCAGGTATTAGTTTAGTAAACCTTCCCTGAACTGCTTCCAACATATTTACATTCTTCCTTAAATAAGGAGACCAATACTGTACACAGTACTCTAGGTGTGGTCTCACCAATGCCCTGGAAGCATAACCTCCCTACTTTTGTATTCAATTCCCTGGAAATAAATGATAGCATTCTATTAGCTTCCCTAATTACTTGCTGTAAACTCGTATAATTATAATGATGCTGCTGCATTACTAAAATGCTTCTCTGACATGTTTCTTTTCGTTTTTTGAAAAATAAGTAGAAGCTCACAAAATCAAATAAAAATCAGAACTGATTAGATGGACTAGAGGCTGGCGTTGTGATATGAAAATCCTACAAATGCAGGGTATCCTTTTGAATAGCCTGAGGGCAGAGAGTGAGATCTGCTGTAGCCCAGGACTGGATGCATTTTGGTTCCTTTCTCAACTTGCCATGTCATTACACTCATTTCTCAATCACTTCAGGTGGTTCTAGGCAACATAATGTGTGTGTTAGAAACCCTGTGGGATGTTACACATTCTGCACATATAGGTGCTAACTGGAATGAGGCAGCTGAGGCAAGTGACAGAGCAGTGATAAAAGCTGGGGTGTAAAATATGGGTATCCAAGAAGACATCTTTGAATTCCAAAGACAATGCTTAAATCAATACATACCAATCATAGAATAGAGGTCAGATATCGGGAATGATCCTTCCTTCTCATGGCCATTTTTCAGCCCTGGGCGATAGAGAATTCGTGAAACTAGCAGTCCAAAAAGAGCTCCAAAAAGATGCAGATACATGCCACTAACTTTGCGGTCAATCTGTAATGGAACAGCACAAGAGCTTAAGTCTGGCTACATTTCAGTGAAATCATGAATTAATATTTGAACGTTATTTGTCTTTCTCTAACAGCAACACTACAAGCAACACTAGCTCTGCTTCCAACCTCCCCCAAGGCTTACCTGGGGGCTGTAGCCAGACAGGCTGTCAGCCCAGTTTGAAACAATATATTAGAACAGGAAAGGCCATTCAGCACCTGAAACTTTCAATTCGATCATGACGGACCGGTACCTCAACACTTGCTGTTGCTTCATATCCCTTGATAGCCTGGCTAAGAAAGCTCTTTTTATCTTGGTCTTAAAATGCAGCCCCCACAGCTTTTTGTGGCAGAGAATGGCAGCTTTTCACTACTCTTTGTATGAAAGAGTACTTCCTGATTTCATGCCGACACCTCTCCTTGTTCTGAATTCCACACCACAGGAAATAATTTCTTTGGATCGATCTACCCTAATGGATCCCTTATTGCTTTAAACACCTTGATTAGATTATCCCTCAGGTACTGACGGTTTGCTGGAGTTATTAAAATAAGACCTGAGGCCCAACTTCAGCTTCTAATATGCACTATGTGCGTGTTGACCGTACTTCATCTGAAAATGGATCTAAACTAAATTTCTAGGCCTAGATTTTTTGATGCAAAGTGGTTTCCTTACTTAGTACCCATCTGTAGAATTTCACCAATTGTTCAGTGAGCAAAAATACTGCCTGATGTGGTATTGGGCAACTCCAACAAGACAAGTCCCTGAATTAGTCGATTCCACTGGTGCATGGTGTCCATGAAACCAAACCTCAGAGTGAATCTAAAATGATGAGCAGAAAACCCGAGAAAGATAATTGGAAAGAATGCTAGTCTGTGGATAATATTGCAATCCATGAATTTATGAGTACCTGTTATGACCTTTAGAGAAATCATCCCAGAACAATGTTAGCTATGAGAAAAAGCTGACATAGCATTTTGGGGAGTGCTTGTAACAGATGTACTTTGCCCTTCTAATTTTTTTCATTTGAATGTGATTAATCTTCACACAAAAACCTCCAAAGTACAGTTCTTGCCTTCCCTTTTGTCTGCTTACCTGAAACAAAATATTCAGGAGCCATTTATTAACAGTGAAACATGTCACCTCCAGGATGGTCATCAGGAGTAACTGCACAGGGCTGGTGTTTCCCAGAACTGCTCCCATTGCGACCAGTGCAGATACTGCACTAAGGTCCGCATGGATTACACTAAAAATAATAACAAGTTCCATTAGCTATGACAGACAGGCATAAAAATGAACCAAATTCAAATTGAACCAGTTGGGGATAACGTGAAATGTGGTATCAGAGCCTGTTGACGTGTACCCTGTAGAAACTAAGCACTTGTAAATATGCTGTATAGCCATATATTATATCAGGTTTAACCATCATTGCATTTTAGGCTGCAGTTACAGAGTTTTGCACCAACATGAAGCAGCTTCATATGCATATCAATGCAAATTTTGGCAGCACACTTCTGGTCCTCATTTGGTACCAAGCACACTAAAGAAAAGTGGTGTGAGACTTTACCACTTCTAGTTTGCTTCAGCTGTGGTATAAATCCACTTCAGTGTTTTTGCAGCATTTCAACAGTGCTTGAATAGTGGATTCTGTTCCTAATAGCAACAGCAAACAAAACCAAAACAGATTGCTCAAAAGTAAAAACAATCTGTTTGTTTTTTGGTGAATTCACTTCTTCGCAGAACAGTTTATTAAAACAAAACCAAAAAAGTTGTTATTTGGATATAGAAAGAAAAATCAGAAAAAAAGAGATGCATAATATGCAATATAAAGCCTCACTGATTTAGGGATATGGATAAGTAGACTTTATTGGATAACCCACAGTTAAGACCAAGATCCACTATTGTACCTGGTTCTATTTCTGATTTATGTCCAATTTATTCCCAGAAGCAGGAGCTAAATTGGAGCCCCTTACAATATCTGGTAGGATTCATCTGTCCCTTTCACAATGATTAGACAGGAACTGTAAGAGAAAGGCACCTCAAAGCTAAGCTAGACTGGCAACTGTAATCATCTATACTGAATACATCCTTTGAACTCCCTCCATGGACAGCATATCCTGTAAATTCTCTGCACAGATTTCTAACTCTGATTAAGTATCACCTTTCTGCTTAAAACTCTCCCAATTATAAGTATTCCCACTTACCAACTTCAAGGGCAAGCTTTAAATTTTCCAACTGCAAAGAATTTGCTTGCATGGTACCAGGTTTAATCAAGTGGTTCTGGTTGAGACTAAAGATTGCAGTTTCACTGTTTTGAAGTACATAGGTACAAGTTTAGCAGGAATACAAATGCCTACGACCCAAAGGAATACTACAATTTTTCAGAATTTCTGGCACTTCACTGGAAATGTTTACATTTTAAGATGTAAGAAATATTCTGGGCAGAATTTTCCTTGCCCGTTGGCATCAGGCATCATGGTGGGCATGAGGGGACAATATGGCGGGAAGACCAAAAGTCGTTTTCATGATGTCATGAAACCAGATTGCAATCATCTGCTCCACCCATCAATGGCGGTCCGCCTTTCCTGCTGCCGGATGTTGGGAAATTCATTTTAAGTACATCTGCATATCATTAAAAGCCCTGCTTGCCGGAGTTCGGTGTGGCAGGGTGGGGGGTGGGGATGGAGTCCGGAGGGAGAAAGGGGTAAGGGTGGAGGAAGGGGTAAGGGTGGAGGAAGGGGTAAGGGTGGAGGAAGGAGTAAGGGTGGAGGAAGGAGTATGGGTGGAGGAATGAGTAAGTGGTGGGGCTGGGATGTCCGGGTGAACTTGCAAGGGAGGTGTCTGTGGAGTCGATGACTGCTCCCTGGGGAGCGAAATAGAGTGAGCCAGTAGGGTGGGAGGGTGATGGTGCAATGGCAGAGGTAGAAAGGACGGTGAGGGTGGTTGGTGGGGGCTTGGAGGCAGACTCGGACCCTGGGAATGGGGAAGAGGAGCTCGGGGAGGACAACGTGATGGAGGTGGGGGTTCTTGGAAAGATATGGAACGTGCACGTTCACCTGGACATCCCAGAAAGAAAAAGGTTCTGGTTGGTAGGGGTGTTGGTGAGAAGGTGATGCTGGAGGATGGGGGTTCAACAGTGTTGGGGGAAAGGACATGGGTGAATGGAGTGGGGGTGCGGTGCAGAAAGCACGGGGGAACCTAAAGGCACACTTCACCAGTACCATTTTGCAGAATCGAAAGTTAGCGTAGCCTCGTGTTGGGTGGGAACAGGTGCTACATGGGAGTGTGACCAGTGGGTGGGTGGAGATGCAGGTCAGCTCAGACGGACAACTGAAAGAGAACCCCAGCAGGCAGCATTGAAAATGCTCAGGACAGTGAGGTGAGTGTGACGGAGGAAGGATCCACGTGGCTGAGAGAGTGATTGCATGAGGCTCCAAAAGGCCCTTCCACACACACACACACACCTCTCCCTGCAGAATCACTCGTGGGCTAACTGGCCGGGGGTGATGGGATGCCGCTGGGGAGCATGGTGGTGCTCATGAAGCATATAAATGAAGCCGAAAGGCACTATTATACATTATCCATTGAAAGTGAATATATTTTCAGTTTATGAAGTGACAAAGTGTGTTCGCCTGTGCAACCACTTATGATCGGAATTTCTTAACTTTTCAAGGCCCACCACTTCTTCTAGGTGCTGCCCTGACATCCTCAGCACAGGTGGAGACAGCCTGTGCAATGTTTGGCCCTGTTGCCTCTGATGACTTTGGTGTGGGTCCTCTGAGTGCTGAGGCCCTGGAGACTTTGGCTCACTTTGGCTGTCCTCCTGTGGGCCAGTTGCTCCTTCTGCAGTAACAGAGGACGAGGATGAGGTGGGGGGGTCACAGGCAAAGGGAAGAGGACAGCCTTGGAGATTCCTGAGTGGATGACCCAGGGGTGTCCAGCTGCTGCTCCTCCTCTCTTCGGGTGCCCGAGGGCTCCAGCCTGACTTCTTGAGGGGAAGGAGCACCTGGAGGGACATCGAGGTGCACCGTTTCCCTCTTGCTTTGCCACTACAGGAACTCACCCATGGCTACCATGATGGAGTGCAGGTCTGTGTATTCTGCTGGACCAGGGTCTCCATGGCCTCTGCCATCCTCCCCATGGAGATTTCCATGTGTGCACATGTGGGCACCTTTTCATCAGGGAGCAGGCTCCTTCAACTCACATGCCACTCTGAGGGCTTTCAACATCTCTGTGTGATGTTCCCATGCTGTCTGCTGACTCTCCACAATGAGTTGGAAGGCCGAATCCAGAGGCTCTTCATCTGACTCGGACCTCGCAGATACCTCTTCCTCAGCAGTCCTCCAAATACTGGGGAGCTCAGCTGAACCTGCCTCCTCCTGCTGTGGACATGTGTCCGTGTGGTGATCACCAGATTGTGAACCTGAATCTGCTCTAGGTCTAGGTCCCACCAAGGTGTGTGTCTCTGCATTGGCGGAGCGTGTGGGTAAGCGCTGTGACGGGTCTTCCAGCCTGCTTATTCCCAGCTCTTCAATGGAGGAGGTGTTCTCTTGGCTGGAGGACAGGACCTGGATAGAGCTGAGGGACTGGCTGACTGAGGACGTCAGTTGCTTGGCAGAGCTCCCTGTGAACCAACGTAGAGATAATTAGTGCTTGGCAGCAGAGACAAAAGCAGGAGAGAGAGCACTCACAGTTGCGTTGAGGGAGGGATGATGTGGTGCAGGATCCTCATGTGGGTGTTTACCGCCAACCTCACCGTTGCCACAGGCACGGTCCACATCCTCACCAGTCAGCGCAATGGCACACTCCTCAAAGTGTATGAGGGGCTTAATGGGGGCCACTCCCTGCTGTTGTGAGCCAGCTTTTTCTGCGTGAATACAGATAGAGAGAGTGTGAAGCGGACACATGGCACTACGTGGAATGTTTGTCTGGTGAGCGGAGCCATGGACAGGATGAGGACATGAGCTTGAGAGGATATGAGCCTGATGGAGATGTTAGGGTGTGTGTGAGAGTTAGTGGTGTCGTCCCTTGAGGTGTGAGATCCCTGTGGGTGTGTGATGGGTTTGTGAGTGTGTGAGTTGAGAGTGATGAGATGAGTGAATTACCCTAGTGCAACAGAGGAGATCATTCATCCCCTTTTGGAACTGGGTTGCTGTCCTCTTTTGCAGGGTGTTGGCGCTGACCACCGCTATCACTGCCTCCCAAACCAGTGATGTTGCTACCTCTCCAAAAGCCGGAGTGGAGGTAGTGGACACCACGCCGGGCATCCACGGCATTCAAAAAGCATTCCAGGGACGCATCACTGAATCGGGTGGCTGCAGTCTTCTGGCCTGGGCTGGTAGCAGTGAGAGGTGTGCACGCAGCTGCACTTTAAACATGGCGCACAGCATGAAGGAGCGGTGAGGCGAGGCAAATTGGAAGCCACCCGCCAATGAAATGGCGTGCTTCCCGGGAAAGCATGGATTGAAGAGGTGGGAATGGGATAATACGACGTGAAAAGCCACCATTGCAGCCAACGGGTAAAACATTCTTTTTCCCGCCTGCTACCACATTTAGTGCAAATCTGGGACAATTCTGCCCTCCAATTCCTAGCTTTGTACATGCTGATTTCTTAATGTCCACATCCTACTGCAATTACTCACTTTACTTTTATCTCTGTATTTATTTTGATTTTTGCCTTTCACTAAACATTACATCCTGACCAAAACTTGGTAAATGATGTGCTGCTACGTGGCTTTGGCCACAATGATTCTAAACTGTCTACCATGAAATGTACATGAGTAATGTACATGAGTCATGTACATCAGTAATATGAGTTAATTCATCCTCTGCTTTTCTCTCCTTGCTTGTGGCAAATTGTATTTTAATGTGCGAAGCATTTGCAGTAAGGTAGATGAATTAACAGCGCAAATAGATCTAAATGGTTATGATATAGTTGCAATTATGGAGACATGGCTGCAGGGTGACTAAGGATGGAAACTGAACATCAAGTGGCATTCAATATTAAGGAAGGACAGACCAATAGGGAAAGGAGGTGGAGTAGCACTGTTAGTAAAGGAGGAAATCAATGCAATAGTGAGGAAGGATATTGGCTCAGAAAATCATGATGTGGAATCTGTTTGGGTGGAGAAAAGAAACACCAAAGGGCAGAAAACATTGGTGGGGGTTGTCTATAGGCCCCCAAACAGTAATGGAGATGTAATGGGAAGGCATTAAACAGGAAATTAGAGATGCATGCAATAAGCGTACAATCACGGGTGACTTTCATCTACCTATAGATTGAACAAACCAAACTAGCAATAATACTATGGAGGAGGATTTCCTGGAGTGTGTACATGATGGTTTTTTAGACCAATACGTTGGGGAACCAACTAGAGAGCAGGCTATCCTCGACTGGGTATTGTGCAATGAGAACGAATTAATTAACAATCTTGTTGTGCAGGGTCTCTTGAGGAAGAGTGACCATAAAGAATTGTCCATTAAGATAAAGAATGAGGAAGTTGAATCCGAAACTAGGGTCCTGAATCTAAATAAAGGGAACTATGAGGGTATGAGGTGTGAGTTGGCAATGATGGATTGGGGAACCATACTAAAAGGGTTGACGCTGGATAGGCAATGGCTAATATTTAAGGAACATATGCATGAATTACAATAGTTATTCATTTCTGTCTGGTGCAAAAATAAAACAGGAAAGGTGGCTTAACCATGAATTACAAAATAAATTAGGGGTAGTATTAGATCCAAAGAGGAGACATATAAAATTGCCAGAAAAAACAGCAAGCCTGAGGATTGGGAGCAGTTTAGAATTCAGCAAAAGTGGACAAAAAGATTGATCAAGAAGGGGAAAATGGAGTATGAGAGTAAACTTGCAGGGAACATAAAAATTGACTGTAAAAGCTTCTATAAATATGTGAAGAGAAAAAGATTAGCAAAGCCAAATGTAGGCCCCTTACAGTCAGAAACCAGGGAAATTATAATGGGGAACAAAGAAATGGCAGAAGATTTGAAAGCATATTTTGGTTCTGTCTTCACAAAAGAGGACACAAATAATTTCCCAGCAATATTAGGGAACCAAGGGCCTAGTGATAGGGAGGAATTGAAGAAAATCAGTATTAGTAAAAAAAATGGTGCTAGAGAATTTAATGGGGTTAAAGGCTGAAAAATCTCCAGGACCTGATAATCTAATTCCCAGAATACTAAAGGAAGAGGCCCTGGAAATATTGAATGCATTGGTGGTCATCTTCCAAAACTCTATAGACTCTGGTACAGCTCCTACAGATTGGAGGGTAGCAAATATAACCCTACTATTTAAAAAAGGAGGGAGAGAAAAAACAGAGAATTACAGACAAGTTAGCCTAACATCAGTAGTGGGGAAAATGCTAGAGTCTATTATAAAAGACATGGTAACAGAACACTTGGAAAGCATTAACGAGATTAGACAAAATCAGCATGAGTTTATGAAAGGGAAATCATGCTTAACTAATCGACTGGAGTTTTTTGAGGATGCAACTAATAGAATAGATAAGGGAGAACCAATGGATATGGTGTATTTGGATTTCAAGAAGGCTTTTGATAAGGTCCCACATAAGAGGCGAGAGGGCAAAATTAAAGCACATGAGATCAGGGTTAATATACTGGCATGGATTGAGAATTGATTGACAAGCCAGAAACAGAGAGTGGGAATAAATTGGTCTTTTTCCGGATGGCAGGTGGTGACTAGTGGTGTGCTGCAGGGATCAGTGCTTGGGCCCCAGATTTTCATGACAAATAAAAATGACTTGGATGAGGAAACCAGATGCAATATTTCCAAGTTTGCTGATGACACAAAACTAGGCGGGGTTGTGAGTTGTGAGGAGGGTGCAAGGAGGTTTCAGGGCGACTTAAACAAGTTGTGTGTGTGGGCAAACATGTGGCAGATGCAGTATAATATGGGTAAATGTGAAGTTATGTGCTTCGGATTGCAAAACAGAAAGGCAGAGTATTATTCAAATGGTGATATATTGGGAAATGTGGATGTACAAGGGGATCTGGAGTCCTTGCACACCAGTCAATGAAAGTAAAGAGGCAGGTGCAGCAAGCAACTAGGAAGATAAATGGTATCATTGCAAGAGGATTTGAATTCAGAAGTAGGGTCGTCTTACTGCAGTTATACTAGGCCTTGGTGAGACCACACCTGGAGTATTGCATGCAGTTTGGGTCTCCCTACCTAAGAAAGGATATGCTTGCCATAGAGGGATTGCAGCGAAGGTTCACTAGGCTGATACCGGGGAAGGCAGGATTGTAGTATGAGGAGAGATTGGTGCGACTGGGCCTGTATTCACTAGAGTTTGGAAGAATGAGAGGGGATATGATTGAACCGTATAAAATCCTAACAGGTCTAGACAGACTAGATGCAGAGAGGCTGTTTCCCCTGATTGGGGGGTCTAGAACCAGGGGCCACAGTCTCAGGATACAGGCAGGCCATCTAGGAATGAGATAAGGAAAAGTTTCTTCAATCAGAGGGTGGTCAACCTATGGAATTCTCTACCATAGAAGGCTGTGGAGGCCGAGTCACTGAGTATATTCAAGAAAGAAACTGATAATATTTTGGATATTAGGGGCATCAAGGGGTATGGAGAGAAAGCAGGAATATGGCATTGAGATAGAGGATCAGCCATGGTCATATTGAATGGTGGAGCAGGCTCAGAGGGCTGAATGGCCTACTCCTACTCCTAGTTTCTATGTTTCTATGTTTAAATACCTTAACTCTACTCCTCTGCTGGCAATTATGACTATTAAAGAGAGCAAAACCACATTACACTACAATGTATTAGCACATTAACATAATACTGTGCCGTAGAGATTAAAACATCATCAGCATATGGCCATCCATCTGAGCTGTTTCTTTGAATCCAACTACCATAGGTAATGATGAGTGGCATCAGTTCATATTACCCAGTTAGTGGTTTATGAAGTAGGGTTAGGGATACTTTTTTGTTGTATAAACTCCTTCATGTTGAATATCATCATTTCTTTATCACAGACCAGAGTGCAGTAGAAGAAACAACCATGCTGACCAGGCTGAGTAAAACCAAGTGCTGTGAGTCAAACTGCTCTCCAACTGCAAGTTTAAATCATGTCCTGACTCACAGCTTTGCTTTACAGCCCAAAGAGGCAGTAATGGGAAGTTACATGACTAATTGGATGAGCCATCATGGATGCAACACTGCTGCGTGTAATGTGAATGCATCAGCAGGAAGTTAAATGATTTACTATTTTAATGCACTCCATTTTGATATTGACTAGAACTAAAAATAAGGCATCTTAACTGAGGCAAATTAAATCCAGTGGCGGGTAGCTTTGGCACATGAATTACAAATGCAACTGTTAAATTTATAGATCACTATGGTTTGGATTTTGCTATAAGCAGTGAAGGAATGGCTTTCACCATTCACCTTGCATTGCTCAGAGAGTTTTCTTGGACTTGCCCTCTGGGATTTGTAGTTTTTAAGTGTTTTACCCAGCATGGCATAACCTCCGTATACATCTGTGAGGAGGGCACAAGAGCAGAAGCTCTTCAACCAATCAGACAGAAAAATCCTCAGAAAGGCATCTAGACTTCAAAACAGGAGTTAAAAAAACAGGAAATATAAATGAAATTTAAATCATTCTACGAGCTGTCAAATAAAGATTGTGATATACACCTGGGATTAAGAGAAATATAGATGAGAAACACAGGGAATCTAAAAACAAAAATTGAAAAAAAATCTGCAATGTTACTTTTCTTCTGAGGAAATGAGAATCCACACTTGTAAAATTAATTTTCAAGGCCAAAGAGGTGGTTCATCAGTTTATAGGGCAGAATTTTACTGCCCCGTTTCAGCGTGGACAGGGCCGTAAAATGCAGTGAGACATTCTAAACCTCATTGGCTTCAGTGGGAGCATAAAATCCCACTGCCGTAAAATTTCGCCCATAAATGTGTGACTTGTGGGTAACCTCTAAATTCCAACTATCATAGCGATCTCTGTTTAGATTCCATTGGCAAAGGATGAATCAGCACAGCTTGTGGAGATGCAGGGTATCATTGAAATCAACATCTAGATCTTTGCATTTAACTGCACATGTAGAGATGCCAAAAGTTGGTGTCAGTTTTATTGTGTAATAATGACAAGTGCTGACAGCTTTGTTGTTATTAGACCAGCAAATTCCAAGCCATGGTTATTCCATTTTTTAATTGTAATCATACTAAAAAGTATAGCTAATATATTCTATCCTCATGCAGCAAACAGAGCACATATACTCAATGGTACAACAACTTGTTCCTAGTGTATTGCACAGCCGCCCTATAAGATAAACCTATAAGCCAAGGAACTGCTCAAGACATTTTAATAAGGATCCTATTGTAAGTCAGTCTCTGTTGATCCAGCATATGACTCTTTTCAAAATCTGCAATCATAAATATCTAATAAACCTTGCATCTATTCAGGTATCAAGTATACATTTCCTGGCTAGCAATTCGACCTGAGCCGCCAATCTTGGTTTACAGTCCTGTCAAGCTTAAATACAGTTGAACTCCTAGGAATGCAAAGTTCTGGCCGAAGGAAATTCAAATCTCCAAGAAGCTCTGGGAAAGAGCTCTCCAAAGTGGCTGCATTCTCAAGTAATCCCACAACTGGCAGAATTATTTACTATCCCAATGCAGTTCACTTAGGGCGACAGATGAAACTAGAGAAAAACACTAAACGTAGTTCAGAACGTGAACATCTTCAGTCAATCTATCTATTGAGCTTAAGGTCTTTTCTAATAATGAAGTATCAAGAAATTTTTACCTGATTATTCTTATTTGTATCTTGAAGTTCTTAAAGTCAAAGAGCAAACCTTCTACGATCGTGGCCCACTGAAGTGCAAAGGCTGCAAGGAGCATGGTAAAGGCAATGCTGCTGTGCCCATATCGCTTGAGGAATGTAGCCAGGAAGCCAAAGCCAAGAAAGACCATTGTATTGACATCTTGAAATACTGTTATTGAAATAAAAGTAAAAGGGAACTGCAGTCAAAACTGAAATTTTAATCATTGAAAGAGAATTAAATCATAACCTAAAATAACATATGACTTAATTGGTTGTGTCCCAATATTACTCCATTGAGCTATCACTTCCACTATAGTAATTATATTTTGTCTTTGTAACAACTTCAATTAATTGTCATTTTGTTTCAGAGCCAGCTATAAATCCGTACTCTAGCTATAGGTTTCTTACATTACAGCACTTCAAAAGTACTTCATTGGATATAATGCTTTTTGAGACCTCCTGAGGTCATCAAAGCACTGTGTGAGTCTGTATAGGTGCATGGTAACCAGCATGAACTTTAACATCTGCTTTATGCAGTTCCCAGGTTTCACCACCAAACTGATTAGAGGTAACTAGTGCCACTAAAGTCTATGCCAATTAATACAGAATCTGTATTTCATTGTGATATGAACATGCTGTAAGTACCAAAGTTAATTGTTACAATGGCAAACAATTTGTGTTGTTAACCTTCCACAATCCCTGATATCAGGTGGACACTAACATTTCCAATATCACTATTCAGAATAGAGTTCTCCCAATATCCTGGTTAACATTCCTCCCTCAACCAACACCATCAAAACAAACACATTCATCATACTGTTGGATTTTGCTTGTGCAAATTGGCTGTTGGGTTTGCCTGCATGTAAAGTGCTCAGAAATGCTTCCAAGAAGTGTGACTTGGTGATATGTAACTGTGAAACTTTTACAGTAATAACGTGTAACATTGTAAATAGCAACATTCAACAGGGGAGGTAACTATATGGATGAATACTTCTTTCATAATTTCCAAGTTTTCCTGTGTCGTGTGTTTTAGTTTAAAGCCAAAATTAAGCGCAATAGAATTCCAAAGTGACTTTTAAGAAGAAATAGTTGTGGGTTTCCCTTATCAGCACTGTCAGAATTTAACGCCCAGTTATTTTGACACTGGAACTGGTGGTTTGGTTTTATCATATCTTAAGAGTTGCTGCTGTGAGCTACTGATCTTTATATCCTTGCCCAAACATATTGCATCAGAAGGACAGTCGGAACACAACATTCAAACGTTTCCATTTACTCCTAGGTTTAAGACACAATCACTTGTGCATTTTACTTTTGTTGCTTGGTTTGGTTCCTGTGTTTCGCCCTATAGCAGTTAACCTTTGTGCTCTAGTTTATAAATAATTCCAGTCATTGGAGATCACTGCTCACTCTATTTAATTTGTACACATCATAGTTTTCTTTGACTAAACTGAAGGTGATTAAATAATTAATGTAAGGAAACATCCCCAGGTACTTCACAAATGTAACATTTTAATTCAAAAATTAATAACATATTCAGCTTAAATGCAATTTTCCTTATGTATTAATATCGTGAATTGAGAGTTATTGCTAGAATAGATATATTGCTCTACATTTTAATGCTAGAAACATAGGGGCAGAGTTTTACGCCAGTGGGATTTTATGGACCCACTGATATGAATGGAGTTTAGAAAAGCTCGCCGTATTTTACAGCCCTGTTCCCACCACGATGGGGCTGTAAAATTCTGGCCATAAAGAAAATGAGTAATGAGGTGGTGCAGGAAATTTTGCTCCAGTAAGCTCTGCCAAGTAACAAATAAAGACAAAGTTTTCATCTATGATTCAGAACATGAAAAATTGATTCGGCCGCACATTAGGGGAAGATTGACTTTGGGTTATTCCCCAGAGTAAGTAGCGCGAAATTGGAGGGAGAACCATACATACTCCTGTGATGAACCATTTACTGTCAGTCAGAGAAGCTATGAAGTGCAAAGAAACCTTACAGGAGGGGGAAGAAAACTTTTTTAAAAAGAGGGAAGGGAATAAGTGGAAATAGAAAATGCCAAAAAGTTCAATTTTGCTAATATTACATAATAATAAGATTGCGACATCAGTGCATTAATCATCCTCATGAGTGGCACCTTCGACGGGCAGTTCTGAAGTTTAGGAAATGTTACTCTCAATCTCTTAGTCTTCAATTTGTTGCCTTCATTCTGAAACTATAATTCTCCCTCATCCACAATGAAAAAGCGGTCATGTGTATAAAACAGGGAGCACCATTTTACACAGCTCACAATTATTTCTTTTTCCCTGAGCAATATAAACTAGCTCCTTTAATTTTTTCCTGTATTTCTGATGCAAACATCTCAGTTTTCACTAGAAAATTTGCAATTGTTCTCGACTTTTATGAAATAGCTTGCAATAATGCACCTACAGATGTAGAGAACATTTTTGTTACTATGAGCTTCACTTATAGAAGGCTCAATAAAATGTATTGAAAGTCCGTTAGTGGTTAAGTGATGGCCGAAGACAAAATGCTGCAGACTTTTAGAGCACTGCCTTCTGGTCAGAGTGGTTGAAGGTTTCCTATGCCCGACTGTTATGAAGGTTCCTACATGAACTAATTTTGTTAGTCACAATCCATTTCCTATTGGATGGGAATTAACAGCACTATTTTAAAAAAAAAAGCACACATTTAACATTTTGATTGCTACAGAAAATAGTTTTATGCACACTTACCTGGGTATGTGGCAATGTATTTCTTTGGACCTTCTCCACGGTAATCAATAAATAATGCAAATAATACTATTATTGTGCATTGTAAAATCAGAGCCAACAGAGGAAAGCTAATCCTGATGCTTGGAGCTAGCTTCTGAGACATTATGACTTTTCTAAAAATTTTAGGAACTTTCTCCTTTCGATTAAATGTCAATAAAATGACTAAATATAAAGTCCTCGTATTTGTCTGTTTGTTATTACGCAGTCACAAGCAAAAGCTACTATTAGATAAAATGCATTGGACACACCTATATCTTCAAGGGGCTGTGTCTTAATAGGATGCAAAGTTATCCAACCACATTAGTCTGATCAACTAGCAGGCAAAATATTTTTACCATCCCCTTTCCGAGCTTCATCAAATTATACTTACCATTTATCGTCTTCTTTAATATCTCTTGGTGCAAATTTATATTTAAATATTGGCTTTAATCTGCAATTACATTTGTTGCTACATTTTATTCGATAATGAGTTTGGTAATGACCATTATCTGTGTGGCAATTATCCATCTTCCTGATTACCCACCGGGTTTTTATGGAAATAAGTGAGGGGCTGCCTCCGGGCACATGCAGCCAACAGCAAGTTCCCCCATTTCGTATAAACCTCAAAGCCCAACAAGCATTGGAAAGGATTTTCCTCTTACTGCTGCCCCATTTTTAGATGTAAACAGGCTGGGAATGAACCAAAAAAATGACAACTAACTGCTGGAGGTCTGCCCATTCCAATCTAAACATCCAAGGATCCCAAAGGAAATATGCAGGGACTTAATTAAAATATTTGAACGATCAGCTGATGCTGTTTGGACCCCCAATGCCTTTTTCATGTCTATCAGCACCACCACCACTACCTCCTCAACACAGGGAGGTGGCCACGTTTGGCAATATTTAAAGGGATCCTTAACTGCTGGAAAGGTGGAAATGGGTCTGGCTGAAATTTTTCGAGTCTCGAGATTTTTGAGCCTTCCAGGCCTCATCAAGTTCAATTTCCTGCTGCTGGGTGTGCTTCTCAAATTTCCTGTCACAAAAATATGCTCCTCTGTTCAGGGCCTGATGCTTCCAGCCTTCCCCTTTAAGATGATGCTGCAGGCCCTTGATCCGCCCTGAGAGATTCCACACCCTCTCAGATGAAGAGCTGCTTATAAGCAGCATGAATAGCATTGGCAACTTTCCACTCTGAGGCCCAGACCATCAAAGGGCAGGCACATGTTAAAATGTAGCGAGACATTCATTGCCCATGCCGAGATCAGTCTGACAGGATGGTGAAGAGGTGGGTTCTGTCCCCACAGCATGTGGCACACTGAGACCCACATTACTGTTTTGGGGGCAACCTGGAGGATCTGCACCTAGGCGCAGTGCTGGAACTCCAGGACATGTCAAAGTCAGGGTGATGACATGCTGGAAGGGGAGCCTCAAGATAGCGTGGCACTGATCGATCTGCTGCCCTCTGCGCTCCACGTGCTTGTGCCTCCTTGCTATGTAAGGTTAGACCATGTGGTGCCTAATGTGATGTAGGCAGCACTTGGCCAAGGGGGGTGGGGGGAGGGAGGGGGGGGGACAGGCCTAGCATCTTTGTGTGAGTGTTCGGCAGCAGCGGGGTGAGGAGGTACTGGAGCCCTGCAATGTCCCACTCTGGTTGGGGTGGGCCGTCCGTGAAGAGAGTCCAGGCACAAGTAGCATTAATCGATACTCTTCTCTCCTTTTCAGGAGAAGAATGCACATAATGCCACCGAGAGGGTGAGGACTAGCGGCGGCCTGGCACAGTTGGCGATTCTCAGCCACTTCGAGTAGGAGGCCCTGGATTTGGAGAGGTGCCATGTGCCCAGGTCCAACGGTGTTGGTGAGGCTGGGGTGCCATGGGCAGGTATGTTTGCCCAGCAGTGAGGTCACCATTGTTCTCCCAGCAGCCATGGCAGTGCTGAATGTTCAGTGATTGAAGTTTGCAACATGGCTTAACCATTGCTTATGGAAGGATGAGCGCATATTGACCCAGGGGACAGGGATGCACATTGACATTGTCTCCACGTTAACTGATCCAATGACCTTGTTCTTTCTTTCAGCATCAGCGGAGCAGGGCCAGGAGGAGGAGCAGCAGAGGCCCCTTCTCACACCTGAGGGCCCTGAAGTCTCACCAGCGTCACACCATCTCTGCCAGGCAGGCACCAGCGCAGTTACTAGCACTTCAGTGGGAATTAGAACATCGGCTAATGTCCCGGGGCACAGCGGTGAAGGCACTTCACAGTCACTGGAGGAGCTGGCAGAGACAGAGAGTGCAGTCAGAGGACTGCAGGGGACCAGGCACATGCTCAGTCAGTGGCTGATAATGTGCCTCTGGAATTGTTCACAATGCAGCAGGTGCAGGAAATGTGGCCGGGTGTGCGGGAGCATCTGGGGGAGATACATGAGGCTATGCTTGGCTTGGTGTCCGTGGTGGAGGAGTCTACGCAGACTATCGCCAAAGCAATGAGCCTCATGTCCGAGTACCATGCATCCTCCATGGAGAGAGTGGCAACTCTCATGGAGAGGCTCCTCCAGAAGACCAATCAGGGCTTCCTAGGGATGTGCTCAGACCAGCAAGCCCTCACATCGGCATTAACCTCAGCTGGTCAGTGCCAGTGTGGGAGATGGTCTGGGCACCAAGTTTCCCAGCTCGGTGCCCATCCATCCACGGTGAGCAGGGAGGTCCAAAGCGACCTCACATCAGCGCAGCAGCTGCCTGTCGTCTCTGCGGGCACCTCTCAGGGCGCTCCAGATGAGGGCGGCAGCTCCTCTGCCCCTCTCCCAGTGACCGTATCATCCAGTGAGGCTGTGGCGACTGGGGAGTTGCCAGGTGTGGAACTGGCAGCTCCCTCCCAGTCGGGGCCAGCACAGGCTCCACGGGCCAGAGGATGACCGCCAAGGTCATTGAAGCCAACAGGACAGCAGAGTCAGCAGGCTGTCTCAGATACCACTCCCAGCGAGGGGTCAGCACCAAGATGTAGCACCCGAAAACGTAAACATAAGGCACCTTAGGCACATCATGGGTTTATCACTGGTGCTTTTGTGTTGGCCTGCAATGAGGTCTTTATGAGTTTGTGTGATCTTTAACACCTTTTTCATTTTGTTTCATTAAGTTTCTTTGGTTGCAATATTAAATTGAGATATGTCACCATGGCTGAGGGTGCCTCTTTTGTTCCGCAGGTTTCCAGCAATGTAACGAACGCTTTGTGGGACATTCAGCTTTATTAACAAGGACCTTAGTTAATGTTCCTAACCAGGCAGATTTTGCACTAAGGTCTCGAATATGGAGCATACAGCCCAGGCTTGCCCTGGAGGTCCATATATGGTGTGCTAGCTGAAGGATCATTGGATTAAAGCCTCCCGGGTGTCCCTGCCTCCCTGGAGTATGCCCGGGTCAGCGTCTACCCCCTCAGAATTTGCGCGTGCTCATCCTCAGACTCACCGTTGGACTCATCGTTTGCATCCGTGGCCAATGCATCTACGTCTTCATCATCTACAGCGTCCCCCCTTTCCAGCGCAAGATTGTGGAAAGTGCAGCATGCAACCACTATCAGTGATACACCATCTGGGGGGTACTGGAGTGCACCCCCTGAGTGGTCCAGGCATCAGAAGTGCATCTTGAGAAGACCAATGGCTCTCCCCACCACAGCCCTTGTGGTGGCCTGGCTCCTATTGTAGCGCTGCTCAGCTTCTGTTCTTGGATGGCGGAGAGGCGTCAAGCACCACCTTCTGAGGGGATAGCCCTTGTCACCCAGCAACCATCCATCCAGCCGGGCTGGAGCACTGAAGAGCCCCGGCACCTGGGAGTGTCTGAGGATGTAGGCATTGTGGGAGCTACCTGGGTACCTTGCACAGACTTGCAGAATCTGCATCCTGTGATCACACACTATCTGCACGTTCATGGAGTGGAAGCCCTTCCTGTTGACGAAGGCACCGGGCTCACCTGCTGGCGCCTTGATGGCCACATGTGTACAGTCTATAGCACCCTGGACGCGGGGGAAGCCAGCAATGGCCGCGAAGCCTCTGGCTCGCTGTGTTTGGCTTGCCTGGTCCCAACAGTAGAGGATGAAGGTCAATGCCCGTCTGAACAGAGCATCTGTAACCTGCTTGACACAAGTATGTACAGCTGATTGGAAGACACCGCAAAGATCACCCACCAACCCTTGGAAGGAGCCAGATGTATAGAAGTTGAGGGCAGCCGTGACCTTCAGAGCTGCTGGCATGGGTTGTCCACTCACACAGTTCGCGGAGATCTCAAGCCAAATCATCTGACAGATATAGTTGACTGTCTCCCTTGAGAGATGGAGCTTCCTTCGGCACTGCACCTCAGACATATTGAGGTAGACACTTTGCCGCCTGTATACCCTGGCAACAGGATGGTGGCACTTTCTGCGGCCCCTTTCACCTTGGACTACCTCTTGGCTCTGCACCCCTTGCACCTGCACCTGACCTCCCAAAGGTGGCTCCCCTGGAGGCTGAATGTGCACTCCTGACCACCTCCCCCTTCTAGCCCTCCCTTCCTCCTCAGAGGAGGTGCCTCCAGTGGAGAGTTCAGCTCCCATTCCCAGGCTAAGGGAGGGCTTCCTGAAACCTGCAGGCCCAGAAAAGATTCCTCACTGCAGAGTGCTGACCTGAAGGTTGTGAGTCCAGACCATGCAGCTGGTATGCGTTTTGAAGTATTGCAGATCATACAGGCAAGTATCAGTAACTTTGAAACATCAATATTTGACAGAGCACCTCACTGAGCCCTCTTGACCCGCCCGTAGATGAGGTTTATACAAATGTGTCCTACCCGCCTGCCCGTTGCACAAATGCACCAACCCGAAGATCGCATGGGCACTGAAAAATCACAGTCGATTGGCGCCTCAAGGGCCTGAAGTGGCCCATTAATTAATGGTGGGTGTGCATCGGAGAGCATCGCGCTTCTGCCCAACGAAATATCGTGATGGCAGGTGGTGATGTCGGGATGCTCGCCCGACATCACCACGCGTCATTTTACGCACGTGCGTGCAGGGCCCACCCCTGCACGCCAACATTCTGCCCCTTGCTAAGTCATTTCAGAGGACAATTAAGAGTCAATCACATTGCTGTGGGTCTGGAGTCACATGTAGGCCAGGCCAGCTAAGGGTGGCAGATTTCTTTCCTAAAGGGCATTAGTGAACCAAATGGGTTTTTACGATAATTGATGATAGTTTCATGGTCACCATCACTGAGTCTAGCTTTATGTTCCAGGTTTATTAGCTGAATTCAAATTCCACCATAGTGGGATTTGAACCTATGTCCCCAAAGCATTAGACTGGGCCTCTGGATTAATTATCTAGTGGAGAGTGCGAGAGGAGGACCCTGGGACAGGCAGTCAGCAGCACCTAGAGGAGAGTGCGAGAGGAGAACCCTGGGGCAGGCAGTCAGCAACACCCAGAGGATCTAGTCTATCTAGAGGATCTAGCACCTAGTTTATACTCAATTGGGAGTAAGGGTAAAATAAAAGCAAGGGTCCATATTCTATTTAGTTAAGATATGTCTGGGGAGCTCAGTCCCGTGATTCGCACATCCTGCGCTATGTGGGAAATCCTAGACACTCCTGGTGGTTTGGATGACCATGTGTGCCTCTGACTGGAGCGAGCTCCAGGTTTTGGAGCTTGAGCAGCAGCTGGGGACACTATGGTGCATCCATGAGGCTGAGAGGTTCGTGGATAGCACGTTTCAGGATGTGGTCACCCCGCAGCTTAAGAAAGTGCAAGCAGAGAGGGAATGGGTGACTGCCAGACAGAAGAAAGGGACCAGGCAAGTAGTGAGCGAATCCCTGAGTGTATCTCGCTCACAAACCATTTTTCTGCCTTGGAAAATGGTGAGAGTGACGGTTACTCTGTGCAGGCCAACCAGAGCAAAGGCCATGGCACTGTGGGTGGTCCAGCTACTCAGAGAGGGGAGAAAAAGTTTGGAAGGGAAATAGTGGTAGTGGATTCATTAGTGAGGGGAGTAGACAGGCACTTCTGTGGCCATAGACATGACTTCAGGATGGTATGTAGCCTCCCAGGTGCCAGGGTCAAGGATGTTATGGAATGACTACAGGGCATTCTGAAGGGGGAGGGTGAACAACCAGAGGTCGTGATTCATGTTGGGACCAATGACATAGGAAGAAAGGGAAATTAGGTTCTGCAAGTTAACTTTATGGAGTTAGGTCGGAAATTGAAAAGCAGGACTTCAAAGGTAGTAATCTCTGGATTAATCCTGGTGCCATGCAATAGCGAATATAGGAATGGAAGGATAGAGCAGATGAATGCGTGGTTGGAGAGATGGTGCAGGAGGGAGGGCTTTAGATTCCTGCGACATTGGGACCAGTACAAGTTGGATGGGTTACATCTGAATAGGAATGGGACCAACATCCTCACAAGGAGGTTTGCTAATGCTGTTGGGGCAGATTTAAACTAAATTGGCAAGAGGATTGGGATCATGTTCAGAGGGGACAGAAGCTGAAATGGAATTAGAAGTTAAAACGCTAGTAAATGAATCTGGAAGGCAGAGGAAACATAGGCTAGATAAGAAAGAAATTAGTTTAGCAAGGCTAAATGGAGTATATTTTAACGCAAGGAGCCTGAGGAATAAGACAGACGAGCTGAGGGCACAGATAAGCACATGGGAGAATTATATCATAGCTGTGACCGAGACTTGGCTAAAAGAAAGGCAGGATTGGCAGCTCAACATTCCTGGTTATAGGGTATTCAGACAAGATAGAGAGGGATAGAAGAGGAGGGTGGGGGGTCACAATATTGATCAAGGAATCAATTATAGCAGTGAGGAGGGATGATATCTTGGAAGGATCATCAAATGAGGCCATATGGATAGAAGTAAAAAACACAAAAGGGGCAAACATGCTGTTGGGTGTGTACTATAGGCCCCCAAACAATCAGGGAGAGATAGAGGATCAAATATGTAATCAAATTTCAGAGAAATTTGAGAATAATAGGGCAGTGATAGTAGGGGATTTTAACTATCCAAATATTAACTAGGATAGTTTTTGTGTGCAAGGTAGGGAGGGAGCAGCAAAATTCTTAAGTTGCATCCAGGAGAACTTGTTTAGCCAGTATGTAGAAAGCCTAATAAGGGAGGGGGCAGTTCTGGATCTAATATTTGGAAAGGAGCCCAGGCAGGTGAAAGGCGTATCAGTTGAGGAGCATTTTGGAGATAGTGACCATAACTCAGTTAGATTTAGGATAGTTATGGAAAAGGATAAGGTTGGACCGGGAATAACTGGGGAAAGGCTAATTTTACTAAGATGAGATATGATTTGGCCCAAGTGGACTGGAAGGAACTACTTGAAGATAAAACTGTCAGAGCAGTGGGAGGCATTCAAGGAGGAAATGTCGAGGGTACAGGGCAAACATGATACCGTGAGGACAAAGGAGGGGACCAAGTCCGGAGAACCCTGCATGTCAAGGGACATAAAGGTTAGGATTAAGAATAAAAGAGAAGCTAATGGCAGATACAGAGGGCTCAATACGGCAAAGCCCTTCGAGGAGTATAAAAAGTGCAGAGGGGAACTTAAAAAAGAAATTAGGAAAGATAAGAAAGTGCATGAGAAAGCATTGGAGGGTAGAATAAAGGAAAACCCAAAGGATTTTTTTTTAATTTATAAAGAGCAAGAGAATAACTAGGGAAAGAGTAGGGCCAATTAGAGACCATAAAGGTAATCTGTGTGTGGACCCAGAAGACATGGGTACAGTCCTCAATCAATACTTTGCGTCGGTCTTCACAATGGAAAAGGATGACGTAGGTATAGGCATCAGGGTGGAGGACTGCGAAATACTAGAGGAAATTAACATAGAGAGAGAGGAGGTACTAGCGGGTTTAGCGGCCTTAAAAGTGGATATATCACAGGCCCGGATGAGATGTATCCCAGGCTGTTGAGGGAGGCAAGGGAAGAGATATTGGAGTCCTGGCAGTAATTTTCCGATCCTCTCTGGCCACAGCTGAGGTGCCAGGGGAAGATGTCACTGCTAACGTTGTCCCATTACTAAAAAAGGCGGGAAGGGATAGACCAGGAAATTACAGGCCAGTCAGTCTAACCTCAGTGGTGGGGAAGTTACTGGAAATAATTAAGAGGGACAGAATATATCTGCACTTGGAGAGACATGGATTAATCATGGATAGTCAGCATGGATTTGTTAAGGGAAGGTCATGTTTAACAAATTTGATCGAATTTTTTGAGGAGGTAACCAGGAGTGTTGATGAGGGTAATGCATTTGATGTGGACTACATGGACTTTAGCAAGGCTTTTGATAAGGTCCCTCATGGCAGACTGGTCAAGAAAGGAAGAGCCCATGGGATCCAAGGCAAAGTGGCACGTTGGATCCAAAATTGGCTGAGAGGCAGGAAGCAGAGGGTGATGGTAGAGGGATGTTTCTGTGACTGGAAGTCTATTTCCAGTGGGGTTCTGCAGGGCTCGGTGCTGGGGCCCTTGCTCTTTGAGGTGTATACAAATGATTTGGACTTAAATTTAGTGGGTATGATCAAGAAGTTCACGGATGACACGAAAATTGGTAGGGTGGTAAATAGTGAAGAGGATAGCTGTAAACTGCAGGGGGATAACAATGGACTGGTCAAGTGCGTAGAGCAGTGGCAAATGGAATTCAATCTGGAAAAGTGTGAGGTAATGCACTTGGGGAGGCATACAAGCCAAGGGATTACATTATGAATGGTAGGACCCTGGAAAGTACTGAAGATCAGAGGGACCTTGGTGTGCATATCCGTAGATCCCTGAAGGTAGCAGGGCAGGTAGATAAGGTGGTTAAGAAGGCATATGGGATACTTGCCTTTATTAGCTGAGGGATAGAATACAAGAGCAGGGAGGTTATGCTGGAACTGTATAAAATGCTGGTTAGGCCACAACTGGAGTACTGCGTGCAGTTCTGGTCACCACATTATAGGAAGGATGTGATTGCACTGGAGAGGGTGAAGAGGAGATGTCTGGATGCTGTCTGGGCTAGAGGGTCTGAGCTATGGGGAAATATTGGATAGGCTGGGGTTGTTTTCCTTGGAGCAACGAAGGTTGAGAGGGGACCTGATAGAGGTGTATAAGATTATGAGGGGCATAGATAGGGTGGATAGGAAAACACTTTTTCCCTGAGTAGATGGGTCAATAACCAAGGGGCATAGGTTTAAGGTAAGAGTTTGAAGGCTAAGAGGGGAGTTGAGGAGAAATATTTTCACCCAGAGGGTAATGGGAGTCTGGAACTCACTGCCTGAAAGTGTGGTTGAGTCAGAAACTCTTGTTAACATTTAAGATGTATTTAAATATTCGCTTGCATTGCCACAACCTCCAGGACAGTGGACCAAGCGCTGGAAAATGGGATTACTGTAGTCAGATCTTTGTTGACTGGCACAGTCACGATGGATGAATGGCCTCCTTCTGTGCTGTGAATGTCTATGAGTCTATGAATCTATGAGAGGCATTACCACTATGCCACCCTCTCCCATACTAGGATGTATGCACAACGGAGAGATTGTAACAGGATGGACTCACAAGGAATGGGCCATGGTACTTGGGTGAATTCTTTGTGGGGAGTGGAAATTTTGCAGAGGTATGGATTCGACAAGGGTAGATTTTTCACTGGGACAGAGTTGCTGGTGACATCTGTTGCAGGGATGGATGGATTTCATGAAAGGTGTACTGGAAAGCCCTGACATTAAGGGAACTAAAGCCTTGCTTTGAAGAAAGAAAGGGTTCCAGGAAAAGAATTGAAGAACAAACAAATAAAAGTAGTTTTGATATTTCTTTGCTGTGTCACTGAAAATTTGGATGAAATATTGATGGAAAATCAAAGAGATTTGGACAAAGACGCCTATCGATGTTTCCTCACCCCTGCCAGTGATACTGTAAATCCCAGCCTCACTGCAGGGATCCAGGGAGCTCACCATACTCCATTTAAATAATGGTGGGGAGGAACCCAGACAGGTAATGAATTTCTCTGCCTCAGCTGTTGCCAACTCTGTGACCAGCAGGCGAGGAGTGGCAGCAAATCCTGGGGCAGTGGCAATGTGCTCACTTCCCTAAATTTTAGAAGAAGTCCTCGAAGTGGGATCCTCTTCCTCACTTTTGTTTGAAGTCACTGACTTTTTGGGGTTCTCTGGAGTCCCTTTAAATTTGGGCACACATCTTTTCAGGCCCTGCAGTGGACGTCTTGCTGGAGCTTAACCACTTCACCCTCCATGGCAGTGGCCAGTGTTCTCTCTGTAGTGGCGTTCCCACTTTGAGTCCACCCTGTATTCCCAACCCAGGAAAATGGCCATCACAGTGAGCAGAAGTCCCATTCTGACTCTCCTCCAGTGGTGGAACCGGCCCAAGTGAGAATTCAGCCCTGTGTCTCATAGTTACCTCTCGTTGCCCCATTTTGTGCTATAAATCTGTTGGTTATTGGCAGCAGACCTTTAAATGCCAAATGTCTCCTCCTGTGATATTCATAAAATTCCATATCAGTAACATCATGAATTGGAAACTGCATTGTGGGTAGAACTCTCCATTCTTGATGTCACAGGAAACAAGAGTTCTACCCAAAATGTCTGCTTCCAACAGTTCTGTAGCGTAAACCAGCCTACATGAGGTGACTGTGGGACAACAATTAAGTGTGCAGGTATTTCACGGACAATAGTTAAGATTATGAGCCAGTTTGTTCAAATAGATTTTAAGTAAAGCAAATAGTGAAGGCAGACAAACATCAAAGAAAACTTACTCCACACACCAATCAATGTACATCAAGCGGTAATAATATAGATCTATTCACTTAAAAGCAACTAATGATCAGTTTAAATCAATATTAAAATTTGAAAATAACTTATTCTGAACCATTTTGATTTGCCGTAATATAAATTGTGTAAAATCAGTCGAGATTTTAAAAAATTCTTTTTTGTTGATCAGTTGTCATAATGCAAGCATACACAATTTTGTTTTAAACAGCAGACAGAAAACTTTTCCTGAAAACATCAGGATCTACTTCATGAGCTTAAACCTCCCCCCTCTCAGAAAGCTAAAACACATCCAGCTCTGGTCTCTTTCATCATAGCCATTCTTGTGATGACTATATGGTGTACAGTTTTCAATGTTTCCTTCTTTTGCTAACTCCTCTTTAACACTCAAGTATTCTTCCACAGTTCTTCATACTGCTCTGCTGCCTCCTTGCAATTTTACATGGCAAAACTTCTGTAAAACTATGAAAGTTTACAGCACAGAAGGAGCCTATTGGAACTGTTGGCCATGATATGAACACCTCTATGACAGATGGGATAGGATTGGGGGAGGGTCTTCAAGACTTAAATATGGGGAACACACCCACAACACGCCACACATGTGATCCCACCTCCTTTTTTGACAACCAATGTCATGGCTTTTGAGTATTCCACGAGAGAGCTTCCAGTAGTGCAGTTGGAAGCCCAATGTAAAATTCACTGCTGCTACATGGATTTTCATTGGGAAACCCAATGGTGGAAGGGAGGCTTAAGCTGTTAACTCCACAAGGTAAGTGTTTTTTCCAGTACTCCTTCTGGGCCAGGAGGAACATGAGTCCCTCACTTCCCCTCCCCCAGCCCGGCCTTCCAAGGAAGCCTTTGACCATCCCCCTGCTCTCGGAATCTCTTTCTCTCTCACGTACTGCAATGGTCAATCTCTCCCCAGTCCCTGGTAGCCAACCTTCCTCCTGCCTGATTGCTAGGGACCAAAATGCATTATCAACAAATGGTTCACATCCTTAGCAATGCCAGGTTCTTCTGCTTCCTCCACACCCTCCCCACCTTCTTGTAAATATTAGGGCCATTTTGTCTGTGGTGGCTCTTCACTGGAATGACCCACTGCCTTGATGTTTTACGTTAGCCCAGTACTGTCTGCTCCTGATAACAAAGTAATTTTTTCATGAGAAAAGATTGAAAAGTCTAATAATTTTATTTAAACAACATAATTAAGTCTGTGAAGTAGGAATTTAGTGCTAAAACTTCAAAATATAAAATCATATGAATATGTTGATACTGATCTTTTTTTAAAATTACTTCTCTGGATGCCAGAGCCAGTTATTGTCCATTCCTAGTTGCTCTTGAGAAGATGGGCCTTCTTCATGAACTGCTGTAGTCTGTGTGGCAAAGGTACTCCTCAGTTCAATTAGGTAGGGTTTTGACCCAGTTAGAATGGACAAAGAGTGACATACGTCCAATTTGTGATGGTGTGTGACTTAAATGAGAACTTGAAGGTGATGGTGTTCCCAAAAAGAAATTGCTGTATTTGTTCTTCTAGGCGGTGGAGGTCGTGGGTTTGGGAAGTGTTGTTAAACAAGCATTGACGAGTTGCCGCAATACATCCTGTGGGTAGTACATACTCAATGCCATGCTCTTGAAAAGACAAAATCTTAATAATTTCTGCAGATAATGAAATTTTCTGAGTTGGAAACTGCACTATAAACCTTCCTCCAGTCTGTTAGATGATACTCCTAGGAAGCCCATTGGGATGTTTCAATATCTTAAAGGTGCTATATAAATGCAAATTGTTGTTGTTGCAAGTGCTTGTAAGTTTTGGATGCTTCACCAACGGTTGACACTTTTCCCCCTTTTAGGATTATTTTACATCTGTGATAGGGTGTAGGGTGTGCTATATTCTTCATAGGCCAGAATCTTCAGGAGCGGGGGTGGGCCCCGCTCGCCGACACGTATAACGACACGCAGTGATGTCGGGCGTGTGTCCCGACGTCACCGCGCGTCATTCCGATTTTCAGTTCGGCAGGAATACACCGGAGTCGGCCTATTGAGGCCATTTAAAAATCAATTGAAATACTTAACAGAGCTGCCCGTCTGCCACATGAGGGGACATGTCTTAAAAAACTTTTCTTTCTTTTTAAAAGTTTTTAAAAATCAAACTAATTTCCCTGAGGCAACTCTGTGCCTCAAGGAGATTTCTGCGCTCTTTCGCATACATGCATGAAAGAGCGCAGGCCCCGACTCAGCCTACGCCCCCCGCCCGCACAGGGAGTGCTCAGTTTAATTGATTAATTGGCCCACCCACATAAAATGGCGGCGCGCAGCTGATCGTGGGCAGCGATCGGCTGTGCACCTGCCTGCACCCGCTCAAGCCTAACCCTAACGACGGGGAGAAAATTCTCCCCATAAAGTCTGTAACATATAAAAATGTGTACTTCTGTGCATATTTCAGGTATTTGTCGGATTTGAAGTAGCGTGTGGCCTTTTCCAACCTAAAAGCATTGTTTCAATCCCTCCCCAGAGTACAGGTTCTACGTTATGGTGAAGTCACTCAAAGCTAATCATACTTTGGTGAGGGAACATAAGAACGTAAGAACTAGGAGCAGGAGTAGGCAATTCAGCCCCTCGTGCCTGCCCCACCATTCAATACGATCATGGCTGATCTCATTTCGGCCTCAACTCCAATTTCCTGCCCTCTCCCCATAATCTTTCAGCCCATTACTAATTAAAAATCTGTCTATCCCCTCCTTAAATTTATTCAGTGTCCCGGCATCCACTGCACTCTGAGGTAGTGAATTCCACAGATTCACGACCCTTTGAGAAAAGTAATTGCTCCTCATCTCTGATTTAAATCTACCACCCCTTAACCTAAAACTATGGCCTCTCATTCTAGAATGCCCCACAAGGGGAAACATCTGCTCCACGTCTACTTTGTCTATTCCCTTTAGCATCTTATATACCTCAATTAGATCTCCTCTCATCCTTCTAAACTCTAGCAAGTATAGGCCTAAACTGCTCAATCTCTCCTCATAAGACAAGCCCCGCATCTCTGGAATCAATCTAGTGAACCTCCTCTGAACCACCTCCAGTGCAACTACATCCTTCCTCAAGTAAGGGGACCGAAACTGTGCACAGTACTCCGAGTGCGGTCTCACCAATGCCTTGTACAGTTGCAACAACACTTCCCTATTTTTATACTCTATTCCTTTAGCAATAAATGCCAAAATTCCATCTGCCTTCCTTATTACCTGCTGTACCTGCATACGAGCTTTCAGCAATTCATGCACGAGGACACCCAGATCCCTCTGCACTGAAGCATTCTGAAGTTTCTCTCCATTTAAATAATAAGTCGCCTTTTTATTCTTCCGACCAAAATGGATAACCTCACACTTATCCATGTTAAACTCCATCTGCCAAATTTTGGCCCATTCACCTTACAAATATCCATTTGTCAATTTCTTATTTCTTACTTGCAACTTACTTTCCCACCTATTTTGGTGTCATCTGCAAATTCAGCTATAGTACCTTCTATCCCTGAACCCAAGTCATTAATATAGATTGTAAATAGTTGGAGCCTAAGGACCGAACCCTGTGGCACCCCACTAGTTATAGCTTGCCATCCAGGAAAAGATCCATTTATCCCGACTCTCTGCTTTCTGTTGGTTAGCCAATCCTCTATCCAAGCTAATGTATTACCCCTACCTCCGTGTGATCTTATCTTGTGTATTAATCTTTTGTGCAGCACCTTATCAAAGGCCTTCTGGATATACTAGATATACTACATCTACAGGATCCCCATTATCCACTTTGGTTGTCACATCTTCAAAGAACTCTAGCAAATTAGTCAAACACGATTTACTCTTCATAAAACCATGCTGACTCTGATGGATTGCATTTTGACTTTCCAAATGTCCCATTACTACTTCCTTAATAATGGATTCCAACAATTTCCCAATGACAGATGTTAAACTAACTGGTCTATAGTTTCCTACTTTCTGCCTCCCATCAGAAGGACAGTACCTCTGACATTGCAGCACTCC
Organism: Cetorhinus maximus; assembly: GCF_964194155.1. NCBI lineage: Eukaryota > Metazoa > Chordata > Chondrichthyes > Lamniformes > Cetorhinidae > Cetorhinus > Cetorhinus maximus. The sequence goes on from NC_135899.1 coordinate 71,094,365, forward strand.
CTCAATACCGCACTAGAGTGTCGGGCGATTTTTGTAAAGTTGAGTCCAAGGTCACAGTCCAAGATGAAGTACTTTGCTTTCTCCTTTTTGAAGAAATATAGCTGCAGGCTGCAGAAATTCTAACTTCCTTACCAATGGGGTACTGGTATTTCCTGTTGATGGGAAAGATTGCAAATTTAAAGAATATAAAGATTAAAAAATAAAGACTTGCATTTATATAGCACCCTTCACCATCTCAGGGCCTCCCAAAATGTTTTACAGCTAATGAAATACTTTGGAAGTGTCGTCACTGTCGTAATGTAGGAAATGCTGTAGCCATTTTCTGCACAGCAAGCTCCCACAAACACCAACGTGATAATGACTAGATAATCTGTTTTTGTGATGTTCATTGACTGATAAATATTGGCTTGGATACCGGGAATAATTCCCCTGCTCTTCTTTGAAATTGTGTTATGGCATCTTTTACATCCACTTGAGAGGGCAGATGGGACTTTGCTTTAATTTCTCGTCAGAAGGGCAGTACCTCTGACGTTGCAGCACTCCCTCAATATCGCACTAGAGTGTCGGGCGATTTTTGTAAAGTTGGGTCCAAGGTCACAATCCAAGATGAATTACTTTGCTTTCTCTTTTTTGAAAAAATATAGTTGCAGGCTGCAGAAATTCTAACTTCCTTGTCAATGGGGTACTGGTATTTCCTGTTGATGGGAAAGATCGCCTGAAGATTGCAAATGATTTTTTAAATACATTTTTGAAGTGTGACACAGGAACTTAGACACAGACAGGTACGATGAACAAAACGTACTAAAATGTATGCATCACTACATTAATCTCCAGAATGAGAGTATTTGATTGCAATTTTCCCATCAAGTTGGATCTATCCTTACCCCAGTTATTGTTACAGAAATGTGCACAGGTTTGGATGGGTTTAGGACCCCAGTTCATTGCTTTTGCAGATCATAGAACATGGAACATAGATATACAGCACAGTAGGAGGCCATTCAGCCCCTCATGCCCATGTCAGCTAAAAAAAGAGCGATCAAGTCTAATCCCACCTTCCAGCTCTTGGCCCATAGCCCTGTAGGTTACAGTGCTTCACACACATATCCAAGTATTTTTTAAATGCAATGAAAATTTGTTCCTCCCTTTCAAGCTGTGAGTTCCAGATGCTCAATGCCCTTTGGGTGAACACATTTCTCAACTCTCCTCTAATCTTTCTACCAGTTACCTTAAATCTATTGCTCTTAGTTATTGACCACTTTGCCAATGGAAATAGGTCCTTCCTATTCACTTTATAGAAGCGTCTCATAATTTTATACACCTCAATCAAATCTCCTCTCAATGTCCTCTTTTCCAAAGGAAACAACCCCAGCCTATCCATAGCTCATTGTTAAATTTCCCCAAGCCAGTCAGCATCCTGGTAAATCTCTTCTGTACCCTCTCTATATTGTGATCCTTCCTGTAATGCAGTGACCAGAACTGCATGTAGTACTTCAGTTGCAGTCTACCTAGTGCTTTCTGCAGTTCTGCGTACATTCTAGGCCTCAGCCAATAAAATAAAGTATCTCGTATGCCTTCTTTACCACCTTATCTGCTTGCCCTGCTACCTTCAGGGATTTGTAGACAGACACCCTAAGGACCCCCTGTTCCTCTACGCTTCTCAGAAACCTACCATTTGTGTGCATCCCTTGCCTTGTTTATCTTCCAAAAATACATGACCTTACACTTCTCCGATTGAATTCCATTTGCCAAACTTCTGCCCACCTGAGCAGCCTATTGATATCTTTCTGCAGTCTACAGCTTTCTTCCTCGCTATCAACTACATGCCAAATTTTCATTTCATCTGCAAACTTCTTAATCATACCCCTTACATTTAAGTCTCAATTATTGATTTTTAAAAATTCATTCTTAGAGGTGAGCATCACTGGCAGGATCAACATTTATTGCCCATCCCTAATTACCCTTGACATTATGGCGTAGGAACACCCACAGTGCTGTTATGGAGGGAGTTCCAGGGTTTTGACCCAGCGGCAGTGGAGGTTGCAAGTCAGGTTGGTGTGTGGATTGGAGGGGAACTTGCAGGTGATGGTGTTCCCATGTATCTGCTGCCCTTGTCCTTCTAGGTGGTAGAGGTCACAGGTTTGGAAGGTGTTGTCAACGATTTTTGGCAAGCTGCTGCAGTGCATCTTAAACACACTGCAGCCATTGTGTGCTGGTGGTGGAGGGACTGAAAGTTTATGATGATGGATGGGATGCCAAGCAAGGAGGCTGCCTTGCCTTGGATGGTGTTGAACTTCCTAAGTGTTGGTGGAGCTACACATATCTAGACAAGTGGAGAGTATTCCATCACACTCTAGATTTGTGACATGTAGGCATTGGACAGGCTTTGGAGAGTCAGAAAGTGAGTTACTGTCCACAGAATTCCCAGCCTCTGACCTCTTGTAGCCACAGTATGTATATAGCTGGTCCAGTTAAGTTTCTAGCCAATGGTGTCCCCCAGGATGTAGATGGTGGAGTTTCAGTGATGGTAATATTGTTGAATTTTAGAGGGAGCTAGTTAGATTCTCTCTTATTGGAGATGGTCATTGCCTGGCACTTGTTTGGCCTGAGTGTTACTTGCCACTCATCAGCCCAAGCTTGAATGTTGTCCAGGTCTTCTTGTGTCAGGCACTGACTGCTTTAGCATCTGAGAAGTTGCGAATGGCAGTGAACAATGTGCAATCTTCAGCACACATCCCTCCTTCTGACTTTATGCTGGAGAGAAGGTCATTGATGAAGTAGCTGATGATGGCTGGGCCTAGGACTGTGTCCCAAGGAACGCCTGACTGGCCTCCAACAATCACAACCATCTTCCTTTGTGCTAGGTATGACTCCAACCAGTGGATACTTTTTCCCCTGATTCCCATTGAATTCAATTTTGCTAAGGCTCTTTGATGCCACTCTCAGTCAAATGCTGTCTTGACTGTCAAGGGCAGTCACTCTCACATAACCTCTAGAATTCAGCTCTTTTGTCCATGTTTGGATCAAGGCTGTGATGAGTCTGGAGCTGATTTGCCCTGGTGAAACCATATATACCATGAAAAGCAAGGGACTCTCAGTAGTGAGCCCTGTGCAGCTACACTGGAAACAAATCCTATTAGATTGCTGAAGTTCTGAGATAATTCATCAACTATACCTACGGAAATCTGTGAAACTGGAAAGCAAAAAAAAAAAATGTAAATGAAAAAATCTTTGTAGCACACTGCCAGTGATAAAATGTTCCATTTATTACATGAACATTCTTTGGAACATTGTCTGGAAGTGTCATCCGCTAGCCAGTAAAATGATAAATGACCGGAATGATACATAACTTATATTTTAATTATAGTTATCATTAAATTTCTGGTTAGCAAGCAACTAAATACAAGGTCAAAAAAAAAATGATTCGCAAAAAAATATTTTGCTCTACTGTTACTCTAAGATTTTAATAGACGGAAGTTAGCATAGGACTTTTTCAGATAAATACTTTCATTAAGCCACTATATTTATAAATCATTTATCAATATATTATCAATTGTGCGTACTTTATCCATCATTAATGTATCTCTTGAAGCATTGATCCTAGTGCTTTCATGACTGAATGCAGCAAGTTGCATTGTTATAAAGAGTATTGCAGACTTTTATTTGATATTTTCCAAGTTCAAGTATTAAGATACTGTGCTTTTTGGTAGAAACTGTAAACTATTACCCTCAATTATTACTAATTGTTTGTTTATCAATGTCGTTAATTTTGCCTCTTAAGTCTTTTTTTTAATTGCCTAACCTACAGACCAAAATGTGAGATTAAAACAAAAACTGCAGGAAAAACTCAGCAGGTCTGCAGCATCTGTGGAGAAAGAAATAGAGTTAATGTTTTAAGTCGTCTACCCTGTATGACTCTTCTTCAGAACACTGTTTCTCTCACCACAGATGCTGCCAGACCTGCTGAATATTTCCTGCACTTTGTTTTTATTTCAGATTTACAACATGCACAGAATTTTGCTTTTGTCAAAATGTGAGGGTTGTCATGGTGTTTAGGAGAGGGTGTTATGGAGTGCATTGACATTGGAATAGGTGTGAGGGTTTGGGAAAATCAGAAAGGGGGTTATAGGATGTAGGGGTAGAGGGAGAGGAAGATGTGATACTTGAAAGTACTAGGAAGGGGATACTGCAGAGTAAAGGGTTAATATCAGGAGCACCTGATACTCCTGTAATTACTGATGTAATTATGATGCAATGTCACATGATTAAGTAACTGAGATCTGGTGAGAAGCAGAAGTACAACCTTGTGTAGAGTACAGTACTGAGATGTACATAGATCTCTAAATAAACAAGAATGATTTTTTACAAATAACAGTCTATGGTAGTATTCTTAGAGTAACAGGCAAACACTAAAGAAACCCCAAGACCCAAGCCCAAGATGAAACATGGTGGCATTGGACAGAGCGTAAAGGACCCAGGAAAACATTTAAGTGAAGAGTGCAGACCTGAAAGACCTATAAATCCATGGAAAAAGGACAAACAAAAGATAGACAGAAGACTCGCCTGAGAATGGAGCATTGTGGGTGCAACAGATGCAAGCTGAGACACAGGCCCAGAGTCCAGACAGCAGTGTGTACAAATCAAGGTCTAAAAAAGAAGCTTCTGAAGTAACAACAGATCCAAAGCTAATGGCAAGCATGGAGTCTACATTGCCACTTCCAGAACAGTTCCAAAGCACTGATGGCTCACTGCAGGCTCAAGGCTGGAACAATTGGAGGAAGAGATTCTCCAGATACAGAACAGGTTCAGCTTTGCATAAGAAGGACCAGAAGGGTCAGATCAGCACTTTACACTATGCAGTAGGGGCTATTGCAAATGATGTAATTGCAAGACATGGTGTCAATGAAGCTTCAAGCTCATATGATGAAGTCCTCCAGGCATTCGATTCATACTTCAGTGTTCAAAAAAATTTGATCATTGAACAGAGCAGCTGTTCATAGGGAAAGTGATGTCCCTTGGAAATGAAAGAGTGAAGCCATTCAATATGTCAATAAAAAAGAGAAAGTGCAGTGAAGCAAAAGCCCGCAAAATCAGGAAAAAGTGTGCCAATCGCCATCTTGAAATGTTCTCCGTGTGACGGGAAAACCCTGCACAAGTGGAAAGAATGGCCAGCAGAGGGGGCAGAGTGCCACAACAGTGAAAAATCAGAATATTTTAAAATAGTACAATGATCTAAAGTATTAATAGGTCATAGGAAGAAAGAGAAAATAACAATGCCAAATAAAATCCAAGTGGAAGAGCCACATTAAAAAAACCTTCCTAGGAGAAGTTAAGTATTGTGTAAAAAAGAGATATGTCAAAGCTTTTCATCTTGCACTCATCAGGACACTCCATAAGAGTACCAATATAGGTGGAAAGCAACAATTTATACTGTGTGAGAAGAGAGTGCTAATTGGTTGGAAAGTGGACTATGATTAGTAGAGGTGTTGCCATTGAGAATGCACCAGTGGTGGTAACCATCACTGGTGCATTCTCCATGGCAATTTTGGGTTACCATCAATGATGCATTCTCCATGGCAACACCTCTACCAATCAGGTTCCACTTGAAGTGTCCTGATGAGTGCAAGACAAAAAGCATAGGCATGTCTCTTTTTACAGCAATACTCAAGTTCTGTGCCACCAAATGGCTATAGGAGAAGTTAATGAAACAGAAAATAATTATTGGAGCATTAAATTATATGTTGATGGTCATCCCAGAAAATTCAAGCTAGATACTGGTGCAAGTGTTTCAGTATTATCTGATGAAGTAAAGTGGCTTAAAAATATCACATTACAGCCATCCTTCATCCAGCTGCAAGGTCCAGGAAGCACCACACTGAATGTAACAGGCCAAAACTTGGCAAGATTAAGATATAAGGATAAAGAAATCATTGAACCCCTGTATATTATATAGAACCAGGAGTCATCATTATTGAGCAGAAAAATATGTTTGCAGTTGAAGCTTATTTACAAAGTTGATGAAATTGCTGATGAGTAGTCTGGTAATGTATTCAGAAATCAATTTCCACCCCTATTTTCAGGTTTAGGAAAGCTGAAGACAGAATATCATATGACCCTAAGGGTGGATGATAAGTCTATATGTCTCTTCACAGTGAGGAAGGTCCCTCACCCACTCTTCAACAAAGTCAAGAATGAGATTGAACACATGTTACAACAAGGCGTCATCTCTCCAGTAACTATACTGACAAAGTGGTGTTCTGGAATGGTCACAGCACAAAAGTCTAATTGCTCCTTCAGAAACTCTGTAGACTTGACACAATTAAACAAGTCAGTAGAGTGGGAGATCCACCCGATGGCATCAATGGATGAAAGTCTTGCCAAATTAGCAAAAAGCACCCACTTCACAAAATTGGATTCTAACAGCGGCTTTTGGCAGTTGCCTCTAAAACAAATCCAGATTGTTAACTACTTTATCACCCTATTTGGTCATTAATGTTTTAACAGGTTACCATTCAGAATTGATTCTGCACCTGAGATATTCCAAGGAATGATTTCTCAGACCCTGGAAGGCATAGAAGGAGTAATACGCCATATGGATGACATTCTTGTACATGGTTCATCAAGGGAAGAACATGACCGTTGTGTAAGAGCAGTCCTCAAAGTCCTACACAAAGCAGGTTTGACATTGAATGCAAAATGTGAATTTGCAAAACCTATGATAAAATTCTTTGGGCACATTGGGCAAGCTTCAGGAATTACTGCCAACCCATGGAAGACCAAGGTGATTAGAGAGTTCCCACAGCCTAGAACCATCACAGAATTACAAAGGTTCATTTGCATGGTTACTCAGGTAGGCAAGTTCCTACTAAAATTGGCGGAAACCAATGATCTGTTACAACAGCTGTTCAGACAAGGCCAACAGTGGTGTTGAAATGTAGACCAGCAAAATGCTTTTGACAAGATCAAAAATCTCCTAATTTCGCCAGAAATTCTAGTGCACTATGATCCAGAGTTGCCAACAATGGTAGCAATTGACACATCATCTATAGGCTTGAGCGCAGTGCTGTTTCAAGTTCAAAAAGATGGACAAAGAAGACCCAGTGTATTATACCTCAAGATTTCTCACATACCCAGAGAAGAAGTATGCAACCAATGAAAAAGAAGCATTAGCTGCCACAAGAGCCTGTGAGATGTTCTCTGATTATGTCATGCATTTAAGGCTTAAAACTGAAACTGACCACAAACATTTGGTTACTCTGCTTAACCTAAAGGAAACTGAAAAAATGCCACCGAGAATTCAACATTTTCGATTGAGACTCATGTGATACCATTCAGTTACTGAGCACATTCAAGGGAAGTACCAGACGACAGCAGATGTATTGTCAAGAATTCCAGTGGAAGGGGTAAAATTGGAAGATGTATTGAGGAAGCGGAAGCATATACTTGGCCCATCACAAAACACTTACCAGAGACTGAGAAAAGACTACAAAAGATCAAGCAAGCACAACAGCAGGATGACAAGTGCATCAAAGTAAAAGAGTATTACCAGAACAGATGGCTAGAGTACACTCCAAACAACCCAGTATTTCGCCAATGCTTCAAGCAGAGAAAATATCTCACAATCATTAATAATTTTTTAGGTTTTAGTGACAGACTAGTCACCCCTAAAACACTTCAACTGGACATTTTCCAGAAAATCCATCAAGGTTACTAAGGAATAACGAAATGCAGAGCAAGAGCCCAGTAGTCAGTCTGGTGGCCAGGCATCAGTTATTCCATTAAAGAGTTAACCACAAATTGTCCTGAATGTGCAGTGCTTAGCCAACAGCACAGCAAGCCATTGGCACCAGCCACTTTTTCTTCAAGGCCTTGGGAGTGCCTAGGAATAGATTTATTCAAGTTTAAAGGAAAAGTTTTCATCATTGTCATTGATTACTACCCCACAAGCTTTGAAGTAATTAGATTAAACAGCATCACTGTGGAGGCAATCTGACAGTTCATTGAAAAGAATATGCTCGACAGATGGCATCCCAGACATTGTGGTGTCAGACTACGCTCCCCAGTTTGCTAACTAACTATTCCACTACTTTGCACAGGAATATGGTCTCATGAATGTGACTAGTTTGCCTAAATAGTTGCCTCAGTCAAACAGAGAAGCAGAAAGAGGAGTTTGAACAATCAAGGAATTAATGAAAAAGAACAAAGATATTAACTTAGCCCTTCTTAACTACTGAACCTCATCGCTAAAAACGGGTTCTCACCATCAGAACTATTGATAGGAAGATGACTGCGAACACAGCTCCCAGCTCTACAACAAACATTGCAACCTAACTTTACCTCAGATGATCATGAGACAGTTAGGAAGCATGAGGAGCAACAAAGAGACAGTCAAGCTTGTGGTCTCTACTCAAAGCACAGGGCATGAGACTTGAAAGTGCTACAGTCTGGGGAGTGAGTGTGGATACGAGATCAACAGAAAGAAGGCATTGTAATAGAAAGAGCTCCACAGCCGGGATCTTATAGAATTGAGACAGACCAGGGAATTATCAGAATGAGCTGAAGAGCCTTGATATCATTGGGAGGGAAACCAATGGAACCTTGGACATTCTATTAGATCCGGATGGAGACAAGGAATCAGAAACAAATAGAAAATCTGCAACCACCCAGGTGGAAGACACTCCTATTGAAAGACAAGACAGTACAGTTCATCCTCAACCTCAAAACAAAATCAGGACCAGATCAGGGAGATTGGTCAAGGCACCACAGAGACTAACTCTGTGAAGTATAAGACTTTGGGGGGGAAGATGTAAAGGGTTAACATCTGTAACACATGATACTGATGTAAGTATGTTGCAATGTCACATGATTAAGCAATTGAGAAGTAGAAGTACAACCTCGTGTAGAATACTGAGATGTATACAGATCTGTAAATAAACAAGAATGAATTTTACATATAACAGTCCATGGTAGTATTCTTAAGGTAATAGGCGCATCCTAAAGAAACTCCCACCAAGACCCAAACCCGAGAAGAAACAGGTACCAGGCCTGATAGGAGTATAAGAAATGGTGGGGTACTGTGGCACTCTGAGGACTGGAAGTATGGCAACGCTGGGAAGAGAGTGCTGTCTATGGCAGTGGCAGGATTATGGACTTGGTGGGTGGGAGCATTGGAGAGTGAAGGGGTAGCTAGATGTGGGTGCTGTGAATGGAGGATTTCAGGGTACCATTTACAAAAATGTGGTGATAAGGGCCTTCATAGGGGCAAAGTTAGCTGCGGAATAAAAGACATGAGTCCTTGATGTGGAGGGATTCAAGGAGCAGAAGAAATGCAGGAGAAGGTACAAGTGTAGTGAGAGAGGGCTAGTAGCAGTGCAGGCAGGGTGGCTGTCAGCAGTGATGCAGTTTCAGTCGCACTGGGGGAGACTTCTTTAAAAAGGTTCACCCATCAGTGACCTAGGGATCTCCCCCTCACCACCCCACCCCCTCTGTATTATTTAACATAGGCTGTCTCCTCTCCCTACTTCTATTTGACCTACAATCCTAGACCAAATCCTGCCTGCCATCCCCCCCAACACCACCCTACTCCCCAGCCCCGCAACCCTATCATCACTATCACATGCCCCACTGTAACTCAGCCCCAATTCCTTGCCTTCAGCCTCTACTCCAAAGGTTCCCAGATGAAATTCTAAAAATCATCTTGCCAGCTGCTGCCAGGAACCGGTTTTCAGCACTTTCATTATTTTAACAATATGTTTGAGAAACATGCTTTGGGGATTACTGGTGGGTGCTTCATGGTTTGGGGCTGGGATAAATGTCTGGTACTGCTGGGTGGGGGGGGGCATCAAGACAGGATGGAGCTGGAGGGGAACAAGAAGCAGCCTTGGTTTCGTGGGACACGGGAGCCATGAGATGTGGCAGCCAGGAGAGGGCAGTCAGCATCAGGCCATACACCTAGATTTTAAGCCAAATCAAATGGGATGGTGGGCAATTGCACTATAGCACCACCTACCTTGGAAATGCAACAATGAGCTTTCATCAGTAAGCAACAGCACCACTGCCTTGGAGGTCAAGTTTGGAGCACTCAATCAGGAGTAGGTTATTACTTAGGTAATTATGATCAGATCAAAAATTCATATCAAAAATAGTTATGAGAGGAACTGTTACAGGAGGTAAGTCATGGAGCCATACAGTCATTACGGCACAAAAGGAGGCCAATCAGCCCATCGAGTCAATGCTGGCTCTTTGTAAAGCAATACAGTCAGTTGCATTCCCCCATTCTGTCTCTGACAAAGTATGGCACTTTCTGTGTGTACATATACAAAACTTTAAATATTATATAGATGTCTTAATTAACATGATTTTATACATGTTTTTAATCCCACTTCTTGAAGATTGTGACTCACACTTAGTATGCAGCTCTCTGCCATCAGCCTGCCCAATTGACTATTCTTCCTGTTTGACAGCATCTGTGGCCTATTCAACCTTGAAGGTTGCACAGCCGGGTTTAGTACTATCCTGTTATCACCAGTCTCTCACAAGCAAGTCCTTTCTAGTAGACAGGAGTCACTGACAAGTGAACAAGAACAAAAAAAACCTGACTGATTTTAATCCTCCCAGCCCCAGGACATCAAGACTGATTGTAGTGGACTTTCTGACATCCAGATGACACAAGCTTATTCAGGGCAAGACCGTGGCTGGGTCTGAGCCTTCCCTGGTCTATGGAGGTCTGGACAATACTGAGTGGCATGTTTACTTCTGAAACAACCAGGAGAAATCATACATTAAATGCTGCAGAGAGAAAATTACTTTTTTCCTACGTATTTTGCTATAATTATTACAAATGAATTTAAAATTTATTTGCTAATGCCAAGCATAGACATAAATTCATTAATTCAAAGTCGAATTATGCCTTAGTCTTGGACGCCAGAGTTTTCTTGTTTTGTCTTTATTAAGCTCAGCATGGAGAGAAGCAGAGTACAATCGAGCATAGTTGTGTACTTTTCAAATTTGGATACGCTTCAGATATGACACCAGGTACTTCTTTGGTTATTGTGCCACTAAAAACTAAACATTGCAGCCTCTTTATATGTTAATGAGTTCCACCCAAGTGCCTTGTTCTCCCCTTTAGCTCCTTTCTGCCTCATGAACACCAACAGTGCTTCTCCTTTAGTAATTTCTCTTCATGCTTTGACTCGCCTTTCATCCTGTCCTTATGCGGCAATGGATCCAAACAACTGGTGCTAGGCTAATTCTCTCGAACTTTCTTCCTACCCCCCATGTCTCAACAAATATAGCAGAGATATTTCATTAGTTATAAGTTATTTTAGTTACTATTTAACAAGGATAAAACAAAATGTTTATGTATATGACTGTGAGTTTTGGTAATATCTGCACAACTAAAGTCATACGTATCTGGTTAACTTCATGTGTAAAACTTTCATAACTGTCATAACCCATTTCATAACTGGCCATGACATATTCTCTTGATAAGAAATACGATGCTTTATTTAAATTGAGGAGCCAAGTTGAAAGGACAAGGCCTTTGTGCTGGACAGTATTGAGCTTAAACAGTAGAATACGTCAAGACGTGATGGTTCACTTTGGATATTATAAGCCTATAGTTCAGGTGGAAATAAAGGATTCCATTGCACTATTCAAAAAAACATAGGGAGTTGGCCCGGTGTCATGTAGGGTTGTGTATTTAGCGTTGAGGGGTGTTTTATTTAGAAGTATTATTGTACTTTATGACCCATGGCTCCAGGTTATGCTTTTATGAACTAGCTGCTATGGCCTTTAGTCAGTTGTAACCTTTATGTATACTTCACTGCTCTCATTCATTTAGTTCTTTGGTGTTTCTCTTGGTGTCAGCTTGGCTCAGTTGTAGCGCTCTTCCTTCCGAGTCAAAACATTGTGGGTTCTTTCCACTGCAAAGTTCACTTGGCCCCTTGACTGCCGTCTTAACAGTTCATCAGTGTCCATTCTAAATAAAAAAAAGAGGCAGTTCCAGAAGCTTCCGTACGAGCTCAGTCAATGTGTAAAGTTACCAAGAAAATTCAGAAGGTATAGCCTTACGATGTATTTTCATCATCATGATGCTGTGCCAGGAAAAATATAATTTTTCTTTCCTCTGATGTTGTTTCTGCACATGATAATTGAGTAGTGCAAAGCTTCCACATTTGAAGGAATATTGATCGTGCAATATTTTCTTTTTATTTTATGGATGTTGGCATCAAGCTTCAAATCATTCTCGAATTTTAAGTGATAATTCATCAGGATGACTACACCACCAAACAGCACAAATAGTAATAGAAAGAACAAGTCATTATATATGAAAACGTGGAGAGGTCTCAAGATTCAAAAGGTACCATGTCTATAGGTGATTCTGGGACTGGAATGTTGCATGACTGCATGGGGCAGTTTAATGGGGCTGCACCTAACTTTATGGGCCGCAACTTCCTCGAAGTGGCAATCAGCGTTGGATTTCCACTCCGTGCCCATTTACCTTTGCCAGATTTCTTCCGTGCCTGCTTTGCCCGACGATCCAACTCAGGCCAGGCGTGATCCAGGCAGAGCAGCTGTCTTCAAAGTCCAGCATCGAAGTCCAGCACTGTCGAACTGAAGGAGGACATGCCCTTTTTTTTTACAGCACTAGCTGCTGTAAAGCAGGTAAGTTTAAAGGTCCCACTGAAATTGACGGGACAAGGTAAGTGCCTAAGGTAAGTGAAAAGGATTTGGGGAGTGAGGGTGTTCAGAGGTCGGGTGGGGATGGGGGGAGGGGGTCAGACGTTGGAGCGGGGTGCCGGGGGTGTCGGACATCGGGAGGGCGTGCAGCAGGCCAGACATTCGTGGGGGTGGGGTCAGACATTGGGAGGGGGTGGAGTGGACCAGACATTTGAGGGGAGCTGGGGGGCTGGGTGTATTGGACATCGGGAGGAGGTGGGGGGGGTCAGGCGTTCGGAGGGGGCTAGGGGTTGGAATTTTGGGGGCTGTGTCGGACATTTGGGGGGGTGGGAGGGGGTCAGATCAGGGGTTAAGAGTCGGGTCCACGGGGATGTCGGGTGAGGTGTCCCATGTGAGCGGGGGGAATCCAATGTGAGGGGGTCAGCAGGTGGGGACTACCATGGGAGGGTGGTTAGTCAAGAAGAGTCCCCTGGGGGGTCTGGGCTGTGGGGGGTGTCCCGTGGGGGGGATCAGTCTGGGTCTTTACTATAGTTACCCAGAAGTTAGAAGTGGTTTTAATTCTTTTAACTTTTTCTGGGTAATTATTGGTATAACCCTAGCGGAACCATCCGAAGTTTGTGATTTAAACCGCATTTTCGGAAGGTTCCTAGCACAGCGCCATTGTCCAGAAGAAGTGTGCATTTCTGGACAATTGTCGTGCAAACTGTTACCTGGAAACTTCCCAAATCCGACACTGGGGAGCTCAGAAGTTTTGGCCCTATATTACTACTAAACCCTCAGTAGTCCATAAGTAAAAAAATCACAGTACTTAGTCATGGGTAAGTGCAAATGAGTGGAATCTATTAAATATAGCAGGTTCATAAATTCCGATACTGCCTTTGAAAGGTCAAGCGAATGCTTATTGAATACAAATGCTTAAGCAAGCAGTTAATAAAACAACTTTAAAATCTTTGTCAGGAAGGCAGTGATACATTATTTAAAATAGGCTCAGAGAATCTGTAGTAAAATGAGAATGCATTAATACAAATACCCCCTCACCCCAGTTTAAATCCTTACCCTATGCCCAATTTTGCTGACATCTTTATCATAAAGTGCTATTGAGCAAAGAAAGACCGATCTGCAATGATGCAAGTAATAGACAACCCTGTACTCCCCTAGCAGCATTGGATAAAACTTGGCCACCAGATCTTCAGGTCAAAAATAAGATATCTTGAAAACGCAAAGCATAGCAAATTACTACCAAATCCAACCCAAATCCACTCAGAGCAGAGATTAGGTACTGCTGCCAAGAGTACTATATACCAAAATTTAGATGAAACTAAACCCCTTCCTCCAATGAAAAGTGCCCAGTCTACCTCAGATTACCCTGGAAGGTATCCCAAAAATTTGAGCAACAGGTGAAACTGTTTCACGCTGTAGTAACACAAGTGGTATTCACCACCATCAGGATGCTGTGGTCAAGCCAAAAAGACGTTCTGCCTATCGCACAAATGAGCAATGTGGTATATGAATTACAATGCCCGTGTGATGCTGGGTATGTAGGCCGTACCTCTCGAAGGCTGGTAGTCGTATAAAACAGCATGTCTCAGCCGCTGTTCGCAATGGGCAAGGTACAGACCTTACCCAACCAGCTTGTGCTTGCAAAACTCAAAATACAATGTCCAACATTAGATATGATTCTGCGATTGGACAACATTTGCTAAATAATCCTCAGTGTGCTAAGAATTATGCTGACAACCAATTTAAGATGGTCAGTTGAGTTTGCAATGTGGTGCATTTGCATGTACTGGAAGCTACAAATATTAATACACAGGGCCCTGTTCCTTGCAGACAGAAAGAGCATGTACACACATTGCGCCTGTTTCAGCTAAACAAAATAAGCGATAGCCATTCACTGTCTCATTCCTCAGGGCAATGCCTTGACTAATCTGGGTCAAGCTGCCTGATTTAAATTTCAAACAATGCTTGGCAATTAACTGTCAGTCACCATCACTGGTGCATTCTCCATGTCTCTTTTTTCAGCATTACTCAAGTTGCGTAATCAAACAACTATCCTCCTGCTTCTCGGTCCAGTTAACCCATCACTGTCGAACATGTTTGACATTCATAAATGGACTTGGTCTTGATTCCCAGTGTGAAAGTCATAGCAGATCAACTAATGAATATATAATTAGCGTGTTGTCATTCAGTTGAGCAATTCTGGTAATATCATAAGCTGGGAAAGTGTATTATTTTTTAGTTAATGCATAATGTTACAATCCCCATTGTTACCGATAACTTTATGAGATATGAATATCTCAGTGACCTACACAGAGTCACACGGCAAGTTTTCACGTTTTAAGACTTTCATTTTAACGAGCAAACTAAAATCAATGATAACTAAACATTACTTAGTAGGCAACTAATACATTAAACTACAGAAAAGGTATTGCTTACTTACTTCTTACACATTTAAAAACCAAAGAAATGTAGGGTTTTGGTGGGGGGGGGGTCCCAGGTGGTGAAGAAGGAAGAGGGGTTGTACACATAGGGTACCCACCCATGAATGAGGTGCCCCCCACTCCATTCCTTCTTGCTGTTTTGGCCTCCCCATCCTGCCCGCCTGCCCATGCCAACAGTATTATGGCACTGGCAGCATATTATCCTGGACAGTAGGCTTACTAACAAGCTTAATTGACCTTTAATTATTCATTTAAGTATGGCAGGCAGGCTGCTGATTTCAGCACCTGCCTACCTAGTGATTTATGGGAGTCAGCACGGGATGGGTGGCAAGGTGGTGGTGACATGTTTTACCTGCCCCCTCTCCCCATGAATACACGCCCAAGAGGGGTTGTAAAATCCAGCCTGTAGTCTTGTGTTTAAAAATCCCAAGCTGCTCCTGGCTTTGGCAGGATCTCCTCTCCATGCTCCAGCAGGGTGAATCTTCCTGTATTTTTAAAACACAGTTCCCTTCACTCAACCTTCTGAGTGTAATCAAATGGACTTCCAGTAGCAAGGCACCCTCTGATGATTCCTTGGTTTTTAACTCTCCACAATCCTTGCTTCCTTGAACAGAGCTTCCGTCTTCACCAGCCCCTCTGCTTAGTGCTTACCTCAAAAGCAGCCCTTTTCTTCTGCCTGGCAAAGCAGCATCTGCTTTTGGCCTTCTCTCCCAAAACCTTTGGTCTGACTGCCTCTGAGGGTCAGTGAGTCTGGGCAGCAGTGGGGCCAGCTGCTTCTTCCTTTGCCCAGATGTTAAACCTTGCACCTTACTTGAAATAAGTTTCAATTAGAGTTTCGGTCCCATAATAAGCAGGTCACATGCACTTGTCCCTGGGCAAATCCCGTATGAGATCCCATCCCCCTCTCCCAAGTATTCCATTTTACCTTGAATTAAAGGAGACAGTTTAAAACGTAACTGATATGATGTCCAGTGGTCATAACAATATAATGCAAGCTAATAAGGTACTGGGCTATTTTGTTAAATATATTTTCCAAGTTCTTTGCATAAATTCAGTCCTAAGCACAGTTTTACAGTGCGCTCTAAGTAGAAGTAACATTGGATCAGAAATTATCATACGTGACAGGAATTAACAGTAACTTAAAGTTCTTGGGAGCATGAGTTAACCTGGTAAATGATAACTTGAAATTATGCAGTGCAACTATTATTTCGATGCAATCATATCAAATTCCTCTATCCAATAATTTAGTAGAGATATACATCCGTTTAAATTAAATGTGGTAAATATTTGCCCATTACACTATTTGCCCAGTATAATTTAAGACTACATTACACTGTAATATAGGATGCATCAGTAATTTTTCTTGTTAAAAAAAGCAAAATATCCACAAATTATTATTTATTTTATGTAAGTAAAACATTCTGAAATTGAAATACAAATGGGGAGATACCTGTCTGTTTTATTTCACATTTGAAACAAACATAGAAACATAGAAATCAGGTGCAGGAGTAGGCCAATTGGCCCCTCGAGCCTGCTTCACCATTCATTATAATCATGGCTGATCATCCAACTCAATAGCTTGCTCCCACTTTCTCCCCATATCCTTTGATCCCTTTTGCCCCAAGAGCTATGTCTAACTCCTTCTTGAAAATATACAATGTTTTGGTCTCAACAACTTTTTGCAGTAGCGAATTCCACAGGCTCACCACTCTCTGAGTGAAGAAATTTCTTCTCATCTCAGTCCTAAATGGTCTACCCCATATCCTCAGACTGTGTCCCCTGATTCTGGACTCCTCCACCATTGGGAACATCCTTCCTGCATCTACCCTGTCTAGTCCTGTTAGAATTTTATAGGTTTCTATGAGATCCCCCCTCATTCTTCTGAACTCCAGCAAATATAATCCTAACCGACTCAATCTCTCCTCACATGTCAGTCCCGCCATCCCAGGAATCAGTCTGGTAAACCTTCGCTGCACTCCCTCTATAGCAAGAACATCCCTTCCTCAGATAAGGAGACCAAAACTGCACACAATATTCCAGGTGTGGTCTCACCCTGTATAATTGCAGCAAGACATCCATGCTCCTGTACTCGAATCCTCTCGCAATGAAGGCCAACATACCATTTGCCTTCTTTACCACCTGCTGCACCTGCATACTTACCTTCAGTGACTGGTGTACAAGGACACCCAGGTCTCGTTGCACATTCCCCTTTCAATTTATAGCCATTCGGATAACAATCTGCCTTCCTGTTTTTGCTACCAAAGTGGATAACATCACATTTATCCACATTATACTACATCTGCAATGCATTTGCCCACCCACTCAGCTTGTCCAAATCACACTGAAGCATCTCTGCATCCTCCTCACAGCTCACCCTCCCACCCAGCTTTGTGTCATCTGCAAATTTGGAGATATTACATTTAGTTCCCTCATCTAAATCATTAATATATATTGTGAATAGCTGGGGTGCCCCACTAGTCACTGCCTGCCATTTGGAAAACATTGGGATGAATCTCCCTGCACACGGCACACTTTCTCAGCATGCTTCTGCAATGCATCTGTCCAAGATTCTCTCTATCTGAATTTGGTTGGCCAAGTCACTTCTGTGGCCCAGTCCCGACTTGGCACAGGCCTGCTCCATGGCTGAGCCAAATGCCTGGCAGTGGAGCAGAAACTTTGGCTCCTGCTGCAAGCCTGCACAGGCTTCAAGACTGGCAACGCCTGCCATATTTGAGGTTTTGCAGGCTTTTTTAATTCTTTCATGGAATGTGGACATCACTGGCAAGGCCAGAATTTGTTGCACATCCCTAATTGCCCTTGAACTGAATGTCCTACTCGGCCATTTCAGAGGGCAGTTAGAGGTCAACTACATTGCTGTGGGTTTGGAGTCACATGTAGACCGGACCAGGCAAGGACAGCAAATTTCCTTCCCTAAAAGGCATTTGTGAACCAGATGTCGTTTTTTACAAAAATTGCCAATGGTTTAATGGTCACCATTACTGAGACTAACTTTTAATTTCAGATTTCATCATAGGTTCAAATCCCACCATGGAGGCTGGTGGAATTTAAATTCAATGTCCCCAAAGCATTAGTCTGAGTCTCTGGATTACGATTCCAGTAACATTACCACTACACCACCATCTCCTCCAATCAGCAGCAATGAGGATTCTAGTATAACCCTGGCCTCAGTCCCTTGGCAGGAGGATCTTATCTGCAAGGCTGTTGTCAGCCACTCTCCAAACTGCAAAGGACTTGGGTCATAGCCTTTCAGAAGGATTTTTCAGCCCCCATTCCCTCTCATCTCAGAGAATGATCTACAAATCTTCAGCCTATGTATAGGAGACAGGGACCTAAAGTCATTTATCTCTGTTTTATTTCCTGTCACTTAGCACCCGCTGAGAAACCATTCTGTGTGCGCTAGTGACTGAAAAAATAGTCCCAGTGTCATTATGACAGGGAAAGGAAAACAAGTTTACAGTTTTGCACAACTTTTTGTTACAATTGTAAACTTTCCAACCAGAGAGGAATTTTATGAGTGAAGTCTCTGCTAAGATCTAAAGGTGAAAATTATCTGAATTTGCTGGGAATTAAGATTTAGGTTCCCTGAAGTTTTAAAAAATCTTTTTAGATTTATTCTGTTTGATACCAAATGCAACAACAAATTATGGTGCTCACCACCATTTTTATTGTGTTTGTGCACCTGTTTTAATGCCTTCTTCTTAGGCAGTCCCTCAGGATCGAGGATGATTTATTTCCACTCTAGTTCAATGGTTCTGAGATGGTTGATAAGTCTAATGTGTGACCTGTAGACTCTGCCACATGCGGGCAGTTGGTGCTTGAAGGGTCGGGAAAATGAGGCGTTTGGAAGTTTTTACACTCTCTCTGATGCCTCGACTTCACCTCTGCATGCTCCCAACGAAGTCTCCCGATGTGTTCAGTGCCTTCCTGAATAAACCTTCTCCATTTTGGTCAGTCACAAGCCAGGGACTCCATGAGTTAATGGGGATGTTTGATCTCTTCAGTAATGCATTGAGGACATTCTTAAAGCATTTCCGCAATGGAGTTCCGTGTAGAACAGTTGCCTCGGGAGTTTGGTGTCAGGCTTACAAGCGACATGCCCCACCCAGTGCAGCTGGTTCTGAATGATTAACGCCTTAATGCTGGTTTAGTTTGGGAGAGGACACTGCTGTTGGACTGACTTTCTTGTCACTGGATTTGGAAGGTCTTGCAAAGGCATTGCTGATGGTACTTCTCCAGTGCTTTGGGATGCCTGCTGTAGATTGTCCGTCTTTGAAGCATAAAGGAGCGTGAGGATCACTGCTGCACAGTAAACCAAGACCTTAGAGATCCTGCTCCTCAAATACTCTTTCCCTCAGTCAGCCAAAGGCTGAGCTGGCACATTGGAGGCGATGATGAATTTAGTCGTCTATGTCTGCCTTCTTTGAGAGGAGGCTCCCAAGGTACGGAAAATGGTCCACAAATTCCAGGATCTTGCCATTGATCCTCATTGACGTGGGGAGGTCTTATACTGTGGGAGGTGGTTGGAAGAGGAGCTTAGTTTTCCAAGGGCAAGAATTCCTGGTCGGCGTGCGGGGGGCGGGACCCGCACACCGACGCGTAAAATGACGCAGGATGGCATCAGGTGGAACTCCACGTCACCCCGTGTCATTTCAATTTTCAGGTCGGCGAGGGCGCAGCCAAATCAGCTGTGCTCCTGCCGATCCGTCAATGCCAATTGAGGCCATTTAAAAAGTAATTGCAGTAGTTAATAGACCTACCCGTCCAAACTTAAGGCGGGCTTCAGAGAAAGCATGAAACCTCATCCACGGGCGGGATGAGGTTTCATGTATGTTTTTAAAAATTTAATAAAAGTTTAACTAAAAGTGATGGACATGTCCCAACTCAAGTGACAGTGTCACATGAGGGAACATGTCAGGAAAATTTTATTTTTCTATTTTTAACATTTTTAAATTTGGATCCGATCTCCCTGAGGCAGCGCTCTTGGCTTAGGGAATCCCCCCTGTCCGCACAAGGAGCACATAGCACTCCCTGGCAGACGTCACGCTGGGCGGGCCTTAATTGGCCCACCCACGTAAAATGGCGACGCACTCCCGATCGGGATCGCCGATCAGAGGCGCGCCTGCACGCGCCCGCTCCTGAATGTCCCTCCCAACGGGGGGAGAATTCTGCCCCAGGTGTTTAGTGAAAGGCCTGTTTTCTCATGTGCTTCAGAGAAGGAGTTGATACTGATCTGGAGCTCAGTTTCTGTGTATTGTACTAATATAATGAAGCTCTAACATTGCTGGCTGCTCCATGTGCATCTTCAGGTCCTAATATTAGTCCATGCTAACTCTAGTATGAAGGGTTAATAGCTATTGTCCTAATAGCTAGTATACATCATCAGTGATGTCAGATCACATCTCTAGAACTCAGAATGGCATGGCTCTGAAGAGAGCCTCATGCTTATCTGTCCCTGTACATAGTTGTAAATAGTTAATAAATGTTTGGAAGTTCCTGGGTTACTTGTCTCCAGTAGTCTTTGTTAAACACACCTGAGTCCAATTCTGATATTACTTCATGTTGGCAGCGGTAAAGTAGCTGATTCGCAAGATCCCTGGAGAAATTACTGGTGGCGGAATAGAAAAAGCTATCGAACATACAGTAGTGAGGAACGACTGCAGCAAGGAATTGAAAAGTAAAGTGCCAAAGGAATCCTAATCAATCGATTAAAGTAACAGTTGACCATTGAATAAGCCCCATCTCTACCCAACATTTTTTGACTAGGTGGAAGGCCCCAGCCAAGCAGCACACTGAAAAAACTGGCATTGCAGGTTCAATGGGTATAGGACCACTTCAGGTTTAGCACAGAAGTCTGAGAAAGAGCTTGTTAGCACATTCCTCTGTTTCATTGGTCGCAGCACAGGCAACATGCAAGAAAGACAGAACGTTAATGAGGACACAGCAACCTATGAAGAGGCTGTTAAGGTCTTCGATTCGTATTTCAGTCCTCGGAGGAACATTGTCCTTGATGAAGGCTTATCTGACTTTCTGCAGTCCAGAGAAGAGCTAACATTGTCCAAGACAGTTCAATTAGTGAGACAGGCTGAGCTTTGGAAGCAGAACCAAGTTTTAATCCGGGCTGATGGGGAACCTTAGCAGTGTCAGACGACTAACTCAGTCTAGTTTGTAAACAATAGAGTTACCAGTGCACCCGCTAAAAAAGTAGAGCCAGAATGAAGAAAGGGTGATGGGCACCATTATACAGTGTCTCCGTTGTGGGACCAAAAGACTCCACAGGCAGGAAGAATGTCCCAACATATGTGCAGCATTTCGTGTCTCCTGGAGGCGGGGTCATTTTAAAGCAGCATGCTGCAGCCGACAGCTTCCTACTCAAAAATTTATAGGGAGACCATTCAGATCAAGCAGTATCCAGGAATGGAAAATACAGAGGAGCACAAAGTGCCTTTCTTAGGTGAAGTTGCAAAATCCAGGGAGACCTTTTGTAATGTGGATATCATAGCCAATGGCCACAAACCAATTTTAAATTTGGACACAAGTGCAGGATGCAGTACAGTGGCTGAACCCTGAATTTCGCCAACCATTTACAACGCAACTTCATGGTCTAGGGGCACTCCAGTCAATGTGCAAGGGCAGATGACTGCCACATTTTGATGTAATGGAAGAGAAATTACCAATACTCTCTATGTTATTCATAATTATGATCCTTGGCCAGATCCCCAAATTGTTGATAAGATCCAGTTAGAGACCAATAATGTTTTATTTAAAGTAGAGAAAGTTTGAGAATTAAGACACTTGCTCAGTGAACAAAGCCACAAGATTCAATTGGGTTTGAACAAACAAAAGTAAACTTTACTATACAAGGCCAAAAAGATAAAACAATTTACAATGCCTATTTTATACTCTAACATTCAGGGTAAGTATGAGGTACATGCGAATTAACAGGCTCACTGTGGTCAAACACCATATTAAACAATAAATGGCAGATGCGACCCAAGACAGAGTTGATGGATTTCTCAACAACCCACCCAGAGGTCAGTAAACACTGTGAGTCAATCAATCTCACTGGAACTCTGTCCCTTTCTCTGATGAGGGATTCCAGGCTTCACCTTCGAAGATCTAATCTAGGAATTCTCACTAAAGTTACACAACTTGGACGGCATTAACAATGGCCCACCTCGCAGGATTTCAATCTCATCTCCTGAGATTCCATTCCCCTGGATTCCTGAGTATACACTCAAACACCAACTCAGAAACGTAACTTCAGCTCTTCGGTTGAACCAAGTAGAACGCCACTGCTCCAAAGGGGTACCTTTGTCCCAATGGCCCAAATGACCAGCTTCTCCTGAGTGCTCTTCAATTGCCAGGGCTTCCCCTGGATCTCCTTCATTTAAAGTCTGCTACCACAGACCTTTCCCTACTTGGAGCCTTTTTTCTCTGCTCTTTTCTTTTTAAACTGAACTGGGACCTCTTCCTGACCCTTTCTGGGACTCTTCTTTTGGGACCTCTCCCTATCACCTGCCCGAGACTCTTCTTCTTGGTGGTGCTTCACGCCATTTTTTTTCTTCTTGTGAAGACACGCTGGGCCCAAAGAACATAAAAATGCTGATCGTGCATGTGCAGCCACTCCTGGTATGCGCATGCGCAAAAGCTCTGAGGCCCGTTGAGAGTTGAAGCTCCCGACCTCCACTCTCAACAGTAAGTCTGACTTTCATAACAGGCTGTATACATTTGCAGTTTTATTATGCACCAGATGCAATGTAAACTCAAGACAACTCAAACTGGCTTGAAATAGCCAGAGGAGGAAATTCGGAATCTTGCATTGCTTTTTGAAGAGAGAGAGTGACGAGGATCATACCCAAAATACCATTAACGACTGTGACCAGGATGCCAATCCACCTGGCTATTCTGGTACAGACACCGATGACATAGAACAACCTTATGCAGGCACTGACTTTAACCAAGAGAAACCAGGAACAGAAGCTCCAATAATGGCCAGTGAGAGAAGTGCAGAACAAAAATGCTGACTACCCAAGACTGCAGAGGTCAAGACTGAAGAAATGACAGGAGCTGCTGATATACTAGCTACTGATCTCACACACGCTTCAGAGGTACAAGGAAGTGTAACTTCTCTGAATCTGGTTAAGGCAGCATAACAACCTGACCCAGTAAAACAATATACAGCAGAATTTTCTGTGCCTGCTGGCGTGTTGGGTGGCGTGAGCAGACAATACGGTGAGAAGGCCAAAAATCAGTTTCATGACGTTGTGAAACCAGTTTGCGATTGTGTGCACAGCCCATCAATGGCACACTGTGTTTCTCACCATCGGATGTCAGGAGCCTCATTGTAATACAGCAGCATATCATTATCAGGCTAGCCCACCGGACTCATCCCGCCCCACTGGATCATCCACCCACGTTGGCATGATTGCACGCTGATGTGTTTCACAACAGCATATAAAAGGCATGCACTTGGTGGGCTGCACTTTGAGGGGAAGTCAGAGGTGAGTGCACAGTAACATTGTGGAATGCTCGCGAGGGACGCCTGTTGGACTTTGGTTGGGGGGGGGTGGTGGGTGGCAAAGGCTGTCCTACAGTTGAGGTGACTTTAGGGGTGGGGGAGGGGCAAAGGCTGCTCTGTGGTAGAAGATAGCGCACAAGCACATGCAGGTTTGGGGGGGGGGGGGTGGTGAAAGGTGAGGGAGCGGCCACGCATTAGGGACACCTTGTATAAAGTGACCATTCCTCTGCACCTGAGAGAGTTCGGGCACAGCCACATTGATATGATTGGAGTTGGACCTCTAGCTTATCTGCCCACTCAAGCAACGCAGAAGCATCAAGGTGCCACCAAGTGCTCCAGAGCTTTTCACCCCTCGGGCACAGGCTGCAAACTAATGAGTGTTTTAGTGGACTGCAGAACAGTTGGACGACTGGGCATGTTGTACAATCTCCTTGCTAAAGCCGGTCATGGAGCAGTCACTGGTGGAGGCGCTCACAGCCCCTTGCAATGTCATAATTCAGGTTTGGACTAGTCTCCCCCTGATTCAAGCTAACAGGGCAGCTTTGCAGTGCGGGTTAGGAGAATGCCTGTGCCTGAGCTGAGAGCACAGCTTGCAGTCCAGTGGGCAAAGCTGCCGCCAATCGGTCAGGTGGAGTGGGACGGAGGTGGTTGGGGTTTCGGGCTGCCATGCTGCGCACCAAACTCTGGCCATCCAAGTGGTCGCCAGCACTCTCCGGGATGTGTTAAGGGACCTTCAGACTTAACCAAGAGAGGTTCTTAGTATACGCATGCTAACCCACACGTCTCTCTCTTTCATGCTGCAGGAGGAGTAAATCAGGATCATGGAGCCTGGTGAACTAGCTGTATGCCTCATGGTGTAGAGAGCGAAGATGACGGAGAAGAGAGCGACTGAGGCATGTGGCTGTGCAGAGGGAGGAGCAGCACCCTCTGGAAGAAGGGGTGGCTGGGGCTCCCCGCACGTCACTGAAGAGCCACAGCGAGCCATTGCTGGTCCACGCCTAGCTAGAACCAGGGTCTGTAGACGCTACCTTTCATTCCTGCAGATGACCAACAACCAGTGTCACCGAAGACTGTGCGTGTCTAGGGAGCTGGTCGGTCACATCTGCCACCTGCTGCAGGATTTGGCGCCACGGGGACAAGGAGGCTATCCACTGCCAGTGGCTGTGAAAGTGACTGTGCAGCTCAAAAGTGGCTCTTTTCAGGGCTCCGCAGGTGTCCTCTGTGGGATATCATAAGCCTCCATCCACAAATGAATCCATGAGCTCATGGATGCCATCTTCGTGAGGGCACACAAATTTGTGCAATTTGCCCAGGACCAGGAGAGCCAGGATGTAATACCGATTGGATTTGCCCAGATCTCAGGTTTACCACAGACTGCACTCAAGTGGCACTCAGATCTCAATCACAACACACTGTCAACTATGTCAACTGCAAGGGATTCCATTTGGTGAAAGTGCAGCTGGTGTGTGACCACCACAAATGCATCCTGCAAGCCTGCGCACGGTTTCCAGGGAGTGTGCACAACTCCTAATTCTGAGTCAGTCAGAGATCCCTGAAGTCTTCCAGGGTTCACAGAGGCTGCAGGGTTGGCTCCTCAGGGACAAGGGCTACTCACAGAGGACGTGGCTGATGACACCGGTGCGGCGGCCTCAGACTGCAGCAGAGCGATGCTATAATGAGGCTCATGCAGCAGCTCGCATCTTGGTGGAGCAGGTCATCCGGATGCTGAACATGAGGTTCTGGTCCCTGGACCAGTCTGGTGGAGCCCTGCGATATAGTCCACAGAGGGTGTCACACATCATCGTCGCCTGCTGCACCCTTTACGACCTGGCACCGCAACGGGGAGACGAGCTGGCTGAGGAGAAGATGGAGGAGCTGCATGTCCCCTCCGATGAGGAGGATACTGACAGGGGTGAGGGTGAGGAGGTCCTCGAAGGTGAGGATGATGGCGATGAGACCCTTGCACTGGCCAAATGAGGCAGGTGCGTTTGGGAGGCCCTCATAGCTGCTAGATTTGTGGAGGATGATGACGACATGCAGTGAGGTGACAGTATAAGATCCTCACATTGCATCTATGAATGTTTGACTCCAGTATGGCTTATGGCAGTATACATACCCTCTGAGATAATGCTCCTGGCATGGAGACACAGTGGAGGCCCTAATATTCACACGACTGCAGGAGGATGATGGCGACATGCAGTGAAGACACTCCATACATCTTCACATACCCTCTGAGAATGTCTGATTCCTGTCTGGCCGAGGGCAGCTCGCTTGCGCTATGTGATCTGGGTCATATCATAGAGACACAGACATGAAACTTTAGAAGCATCTGTTCCTGTGTCTGCCTTCAGCACCTGACCCCCTTCAGAAGCACAGCATCACTGGTCACAGATGCTGAAGAGATGGGGGCCAGCCCCACCTTAGAGGTGCTGAGAGCACACAGAGAGAATGAGAGAACTCTGTGACGCCTGCCCATTACATTCTGGCAGCAATGACCAACACTGCCGAGGTGCAGGCATTAGTAATGGGTCCAGGGAGTGAGAGGCCGGACCATCACTTTGGTCTGAAGGCTGCACAAAGCACAGGGAAGAGGCCCTGGACCGGGACACCTGCCTTTATCTTCATATCTGAGTGACAAGAACACTGCTCATCAGAACAAGGAGCCATAGGCAGGGAGACATTCTTGGGAGTTTATTGACAATAGTGAACATCATGTACAAGTGATTAACACCTGTGTCCAGGCTGTGCAAGTACATCTTCTTAACCTTCCTAAACTCTGCTGCTACGCCTTTGTGCTCCCTGGACATCCACAGCAGAGACGGAGGCAGCCTGCTGATTGCTACGCCCTGTCTGTGATGACCTTGGCGGGCATCCCCTGGAGGGGTGAGCCTGGAGGGCCCTGGCCTGCATTCGAGGTCCTGCTGTGTGGCAGTGGCACCCTTCTCGGCCTGAGGAGTTGAAGCTGCTGAGGTCACAGGAAGATGGGAGTCGAGTAGGCCAGACACTCCTGGGGTCACCTGGATGAACAACTGTGACATGACTGAGTCCAGAGGCTCGTCATCTGACTCAGAGTCAAGGAATTTCTGGCCTCCAGCAGTCCTCAGAGTGCTGCACACCTGGGAACTCCCCGCTACTGCCAGCTGTGGATCAGACAGTGCGATGTGCTCATCGATTGTGATCCAGAGACTACTCTAAAGCCAGGTCCCACTAAGGTGCATGTTTCTGCGCTGTTGGAGGGTGTGGGTACGCACTGTGATGGGACTTCAAGGAGGGTGCCTCCAGGTTCCTCTTCAAAGGTTTCTTCGGGGCTTGATTGGAGGCTCTGGGTCGTGGGCTCTGTCGGCTGTTTGGCAGATGTGCCTGTGAAAGCAAAGAGAGATAATTAGTGCATGGCAGTGGCCTGTGAAAGAGGACACATTGCTCACAACATGCTTGTCTGGTGGATGTTGCAGTGCTGGATCCTCACTTGGTAGAGTACCACTGACCTCACCTTCAGCACAGGAACGGTCCAGATCCTCGCTGACTAGCGGGATGGCTCTATTTTCAAAGTCCGTGAGGACCTTGATTTCAGGCATTCCACCATCGGTCTGTGACCTCTCCCTCTTGTGTGCCAGCTTGTCCTGCATGAAGAGAGATGGAGAGAGTGTAAGCAGGACACCTGCCAGGCCAAATGCTAAGTATGCCTGGCATGTGTGGGTGGTGAGTGGTCCCATAGATGGGATGAGGATAATGAAGGTGAGTGACTGGTGATGTCCCTTGAACTGGCAGTGAGTGAGTGAGGGCCCTGTGGATGTGTGATGCGTTTGTGAGTGTGAGTTGAGAGAGATGAGAAGAGTAACTTACCCATGCAGAATGGAGATCATTCATCCTCTTGCATCACTGGGTGGCTGTCCTCTTTGTAGTCAGTTGGCACTGACTACCGCTGCCACTGCCTCCCAAGCCAGACTGGAGATCTTGTTGCCCATCCTGCAGCCAGAGTGGGGGTAGAGGAGATCACAGCGAGCCTCCACTGCATCCAAAAGGCACTTGAGGGACACGTCATTGAACCTGGGGGCCGCAGTCTTTTTACCTTTCAGGGTCATGTCTTCTTTGCAGCTGTCATGGGCTGGGAGCACTGAGAGGTGTGCACATGGCTGAACTTTGAGTATGGCACCCAGCGTGCTGAAGCGGCCAGGTGATGGCGCGGTGGGTGAATGAGAGCCCGCCCGCCGTGAAAATGGTGTGTTTCCCAGAAATGCATAATTAATGTGGTGGGTTTAGGACGATACGGTGTGAAAAGCTGCCATTGTGGCTGGCGGGTAAAACGTCGTTTAACCCGCCCGCTACTGCACTTAGTGCAAATCTGAGACAATTCCGCCCATAGTCACAGAACTCAAGGTGACATTCTGTTCTCTTCCAGATGTCGCCCTCATTGCTGAAACTCTTGAAATGACAATACCTGGTGGACAGCAAGCTCACATTGATGTGGGAGCAGAGTGTGCACATGCTGAACAATCACATGCAGAAAGACAAACCCCTACAGTATTGACAGAAGTATCAGTAGCTCCACTTGGGAATGATCTTCATTCTTCTGTTTGTCCATCGGATTGATTCTTGAATGTGACATTGGGAGTGTACAACACTTCATTCAGGGCACAGGAGTCACTGAATGTACCTAACCAACAGCAACTTTTGCCAGGCAATGAAATAACTGGATCAGAAGATTGTAGACCCCCTACAGCTATACAAACCTTAACAGAAGCTGACCAGGTGTCATCCCTTCAAGAAAGAGCAGCCAGCAGCATGACCTCTATAGGGGGTACGAAGAAGAAGAAGAAACAGAGAACAGATGATCATCACCTTTACACTGTACACCAGGATCGGGAATCTGTCTACTGATTCAAGTGTGTTCCAGGAAGAATACACAGGGCCTTCTACATACTCTAAGAGAGCCGAGAACATAGTTGGAGATTGATGCCACTGGTGCAAGAGACTGTGGGGGCTGGGGGAGGGGTGTAGTAGGATGTGTAAATAGTTAATGTTAACAAATAGACTTAAAGACTTGGGAGAGATGTAGTATAAAAGGTTAATTGCTATTATGCTAATAGCTAGTATACATCATCAGTGATGTCAAATCACGTAACTCCAGAACTCAGAAGGAGATGCCTCTGGAAGGAGGCTCATGCTTATCTGTCCCTGTATAGCTAACACACATTTGGAAGTTCCTGGGTGCCTTGTTTCCAGTAGTCTCTGTTCAACACATCCTGGACCTGTTTCTGATGTTACATCACTAGCCAGGTGATACCTTGCACCAATCAGATCATTTGAAAATAAATGCTGACTTTTTGAGCCAGTATTTTATTTTCTCATCCAGTGTATTATATAATTAATAAATACAAAATTCCATCATTCGCTAAATTTTTTCCAACTTCCTCAAAAGTTTCCTTTATGCTTTTCCAATCAAATCATTGGCCTCACATCTTCCCACAACTCTGTAATCAAGGACTGGCTAAATTTCATCCCAACATTTTTCAGGCCCTCAAGTGAAGAATGTGCAAATGATAAATGCGAAAAATATGTGCAAACACAGCAGACCAAGCGCATGTTCATGCTGATGATTTTACCACTCCTTATTGTCTGGTGCTGACTCCAGCTGCTTTGTACTCATTTCCTCAGCCACTTTCTGGCTCCAGAAAGAGAACAAAGATAGAAAAAGAGAGGATAACATTAATGGGGAAAAAATACATAGAAAATTGTTAAGTAAATTGCTACTGATGCAGTAAAACAAGGAGCAACAGACACACATTACAAGAATAACAGACGAGTTGACTTGCAATAGAGAGAAAAGCATTTAAAACTCTCATGGCAAACCACATAATGGCTCCTTAGGGAATCCTAAACTTCCTGGCATGGATATGCACATTAGGTACATCCAAAATAATCACATGGCGCCACAGTGACAAAGCTGTGACCTCTGTTATTTAAATAGTCACAATTCAGAATGCACAAAGCAATCCTGAAGCAGCCACACACAGAACAGGTCCGAATTCAGCTTCGGTGGTCTGCCCATCCCCAGCGAAGTCAGCAACAATTGCTACGAGAGAAAGATGTGGCATCAGCTCAAAGTAGCTGATGTAGAACACTGCATTCCACGCCAGAAGCTACCTACGAGCATCGCCACATTAAAAAGCAAACGCAATGGTTTGGAAACGTGGGTGTCAACTTCAAAATAAGGGTGAGTTGGAATATCTACAATTACGTCAGATGTCATCACATAAAACTATCCTGTGCTTTAAGTTCAATTGTGCAAAAACATCCAAGTATTTGGTGAATAAAAGTAGTTTGCAAGACTGCTTTTGACAACGGTTCTAGCATCTGTATTTGCTCGACACATGCTGGGAAGCCACTTCTGGATCAGATTCTGGCGTGATAGTTCAACATAATAAATTATTTATAAATTCACTGTAGCAAACCACCGCATGAATATTCATCCCTATTAAGGGAACGAATTCAATTTAATTTTGCTGTATACAACTGCATTTTCGCTCTGGCCTGTAACTTGAGGCACAACCTGCATACGTGGAAGCCTCTGCACACTCCCCGGGCAATGCGCCTCCCAAATGCACGACAACCTAACCTGGCTGCTGCTTGTTAAAAAAAAATCCTCCCGCCCTCTCGGCTGTCGCCAATTGGTTTGGCGCGTTTGATTGACACCATCAGGGAGGCGGCGATTACTCAGACGCTGCGCCAATCATGCCCACTAAGCTTGTGTGACGCTTTGAAGTCAGCGCGCCTGCGTGATTTCTCCGTCTTTCTCTCTCTCTCTCTCCCCCACCCCCCCCACCCCCGACAACTTGACGTCTCAAAGTGCCCGCCCTTTACGTCCGTCTATTGGGTCACCCCGGATGATTGACAGCTACCTGGTGCGGGTGCCTCCGGCGCTGATAGGCGATCAGCCGTGGCAATCAGGAGGGACGGGCCCCTATTGGCCAGCCGGCCGTGTTACTCACAGTGATCAATGTAGACAAGCGGCCTAAGTCCCGCCCCCTCCCCTCCGCCAGCCAAGAGACAAGAGACAGAAAAAATATTGGCTTGGACCGAAAGGGGTTGGTTTCGTTTGATTTAATTCTTTGTTTGAAAGGAGAAGAAAGCGGATGGAGAGTGAGGAGGGGGGGGACCGGGGGGGAAATATTATTTTCAAAATTTAAATTTATTCCAAATTAATTTATTTTTTTCCATTTTTATGTTAAAATTATTTAAAAAAAGAGGAGGAAACTGTATTGAAGAAGGGAAAGGCAGCGAAGGACAATGAAGAGGCGCAATGCTGATTGCAGCAAGATCAGGAGGCCGTTAAAACGGAACAGAATCACTGAGGGGATATACGGCAGGTAACAAAAAGAAAAGACGAAATGCAAACCTTCGACAACTGAAAACGTTTTAATAATAATCATAATTTGTAAAACAAGGGACCATTCGCCCCCTGTTCCACTGAGGGGGAAGTGTTGGTGGCGCTGGCACTGGGGTGTGTTTCCTCTGGACTAGGCCGCACAGAAGCCTGGGACTCGCGTAATAGAGATTGGGGAGGGGGGGGCGGGTGGTGGTGGCGTGGGGAAGCAGCATTATTTTCTTATTTAGTATGGATGTTCTGGAAAACTGCTCCCTTTATTTCTTTGTGAAACGCGTCTCAAAAACAAACAAACAAAAAAAAAATATAGAGGAATTTACAACCAAGTGCTTGTCTCTTTGTCGGGCTGCTTGTTTCTGGTGACATTACAATAAAAGCAGTGTGAGATGTTGCTGCTTCTTGAGATACTTCAGTCAGAGCTGTCATAATGTGGTCTCTGACCTGCCAGCTAAGGTTCTAGTGCACTCCTGAACTGAATTGTAGAATATTTTTGAAGTTTACGTAATGCATAACTGGAAATTTGGAAAAAATTATTCTATATTACATTTTAAAAAAAATATAGGGCTTCACACAGTTGGTTCTTGGAAAGGTAGTAAACTCTTCTGGAATGCTCATAACTATACTATTTCTCTTTGGTTATTTCAGTGGGCAAGTTTCCTCCCTCCTACCTTGCCTATTCTTTCTCCCCGGTTTTATTTATGCTGTCACTTTCTGCTCTAGCCAAGTTAGATCATTTTAAGTATGGTTTTGGACATCGTTGGTGTTTTGTGCAGGGAAGACCCGTATAATTGGTTATAGATGTCATTGTTGTTGACCGCCATAACTTTCTGGAATTTTAATCTCACTTATGTAAAAGTGTCTTGTTTCAATTTCTTCATTTTCCTTTTTGGGGTGTGGAAATTGTACCATGAAATCTATTTATTCTTTCTCTTTTTTTTTGTCCCATTCCCACACTTTATATTTTGCTACTTAATCTTGCCACTCAAAAGTAATAAAATGCATTTAATTTTAAAAATTGGTAAAATTGAGGTTACCTGGCAATGCTACGAATTAGAAATCCTGATTCTTTGTAATTTTATTTATCAAAATGATTATTTACAATCAAACATAGTTGTATGTGACAGAACTGCAATGCTCCAAGCCTGTATTATTGAACTTAAATAACTCACAACCAATGAAGTATTTCTGAAATATAGTTATTGCTAAGTGAAGGGATAAATGGCTGCCAATTTGTGCACAGCAGGATCACACAAACAGTAGTCAAGTGAATGACTGGATTTTTTAGGGGCACTGGTTGAGGAATAAATGTTGGCCTGAACACCAGGAGAACTCCCCTGTTCAAATAGTGCTGCAAGCTCTTTTATGTACACGGGAGAGGTCATGTGGTATGTCATTTTTATGTCTCATCAGAAAGATGGCACTTCTGATAGTGTAGCACTCCCTCAGTACTGCATTGGAGTTTGTTTGGATTATGTACTCAAGTCTCTGGAGTGGGGCATGAACCCGCAGCCTTCTGACTCTGTGAGATTGCTACCACTGACAAAGGTGACACTTAATGTCCTTGAAACTCTGACCTGCACTTTTAGGGTAAGAGTTGAGAGGCTGTTGTCAACAAATGAGATCTTTCAACTGATAGCTTTTTAATTGTATTTTTGCAGTTAAATATTTACACTATATATGTGGATGTTAATATTTAATTAAGCCTTTAAAAATCTGAGTGGATTCTTTGAACAGCTGATTGGCAGTAATGTAATGTTGTTGAAATTGTAGGTTAACAGTGCTGATGGCTTGATATCTCAGAGTAAAATTTGATCCCTGTTGGAAGTAAAGTTACAATTCATATTTTGTTGATGAGAAACAAGTTTTATTTGGGAACAGTTAGAAACTGCAGCAATGTATTGAAGTAGGAAGGAGAAAGTTACAGTTCATGCTTCCTTTACTGCCCCATTTCAGTGCTTGAAAATAACAGTGCAAGTCTAGAAAAGAAAAGATTGAAGTCTGATGACCTGCAATTCAGTTAGATCCAATGTAGTTAAAGCTAGAAGTGACAGTTTGCTTTTCTCTCTCATGTAATTGGTGGCCTAGCCCATTATATGGTTAACGTTACACAAATTGGGACAAAAATGCTCTGTCAACCTAGTGTTTAAAAAAAAAAGAAACAACTTTTCAGTTGCCTCTTCCCTTCCTCTATCTGAATTTTAGAAGACCCCATTTTTATTGCAGTCTACAGTTTGGTAGCAAAGTTGGTGTGTGAAGGCACCCTAAAAATCATCAGCAGTAATCTTGTGAAGCCCTGCCTATTTATTTCATTGACACTAATGCACTTAGTAGGTTTGACCAAAATACTCCTTGATGGCAGTAATATATAATATTGGTTGGATTCTTTTGGTGTTTGGAATGAATAATATTTACATAAGATTAATTTACAAGTTGCCCAATAAAGCTGCTGTAAAATAAATACTTTAATAATGCTTAAAAGTTGGGGTTAGCTAAAAGGAAATTTGAATCTAATTTTTATACCTGACAAGGCACACAGATACAGAAGGCTTTTTGGTACTGCACTGATAGCAAAGTGATTAATTGTTTGAAATCTATATTGTTGTGCAGTGATTACATCATGATGTCCACAATAATGCAATGCAAATTTGTTTTAAGTCTTTAAAATTCAAATTATGTGGTATGTTTTGAATTGCAAACTCACTCGCTAACAGTATCCACACAATGGCAAGTACAAAGGTGCTAGCTTGTCAGTTTTCATTGTAACAGTTCTTAGTTGAGGTTCTTAGTTGAGATATTTAAAAATTGTAATCCATCATTGGCATGCCATGACATTGAGAGCCATATCTGGGATCCCCACATAGGGAGACACATCAGGTTATTTCAGCGCTTTGTCATTGCCTATTCGTGTACATGGAGAAAAGAAAATTGTTTATTCCATCCAGTTTACAATATCATTCAGCACGAGTACAGGTCATTTCATTTTCCTCCTGTCATATCACTATGTTGTATTGAATCTTAGTTGATAGTTAGCCTTTTCAACTTCTGTGTAAACATATGTTGAAGCTTTTAACTTGTTAATCTCAGGCTGGAATGAATTTAAATCAGTTAGGCTTCTGACCTGTAATTTTGTGCATTTTATTTGTTAATATACTATAAATTTTACAGAAAAATGTATGAAGAAAATCTGGCCTACAGGCTGTTTGTGGTTTACTCGACATGCAGAATAGAATAGTTAGCGCCCACTCCATTTGGTCCATTGAAACACGTTGAGACCAATAGCGAGATGCCTTTTCCTGCTTGTAATGCAAACTATCAGAAAAATATGGATGTAAATGTATGGGGCTGAACCTTGCTGGAAAAAAAACTATGTTAATGATGCACATCATTATTAATTGACCAGCAAGTTTGGGGATTGAGAGGTAAATCATGAATTGTGTTTTGCATAAGCAACATCTTGTCCTTGGCTTCTATTTCTTTGAAGCAGTTGCGGGATTTGCACATTAATTTCCCTTTTAAGCTTACCACAGAAAGTAGGAGCTGGAACTTAGCATAAGTACCTTTTTAACAAGTGATAATTGCTAATATAATGCTAATCAACCCCTCTGGCCCAGAAAAAGGAAAATTTGAACTGTTCTTTCATGTACTTAATTGTTAGAGATGTAAAAATGTTTAATTTTTACATTTTTTTTCCCTTTTTTATCTTTTTTCTCTCTTAATCTACCTCTTTTCCTCTTTCTCTTTCTATACCTGATTTGATTCTAATTCATCCTCCTTCTGTGTTCCTGTTTCTTTCGCAATCCTTAAATATCATTGTTTAATAGACTGATGGACCTGCCTTTCACTGTGCTCCAAGATGTTTCATTGCCCTTGCCATGCTTTTATGAGCTCACACTTCTAGCAAGTTACAGTGCAAAACATTACTGAGATGAAAAGTGCAAGAGGCAGTCTACTAGGCTACACCACGAGATGCCCTGGTCCAGCAAGATCGGGCCCATAAATGCAGTTTTCCCACAGTAGCATGGTTCTGAAATGATGGGCCTAGCATTGGAGCGTATTGTAGGTTTTTTTTCTAATTTTTTTTAGAAACATGTCAGATTTTGTTAAAATGTTAAATCTTCCATCAATACCTTCTCTCGATAACTTACCTGTTACAAATCTAATTTTTATCAAATTTGGCAGGGAATGGAAAATTGTTCTCATGCAGGTTTTAACAAAGCCTTGATTTTTTATTCTTATTTATTGACATGCAAGACTATTGATCCCTTCCTTAAATCTGTTTATGTAAATTTCTTGTATTAGACTTTTTTTTATCTATCCATATTGTAATGGCAGATGGTACAAAAGTAACAAACATAGTTGATTGGTAAAAGAACCAGAGGGAAGATGAGGAAGAATTCTTTTACACAACAATTTGTTATGGCCTGGAATGTAGTGCCTGAATGGGAACTGGAAATACACTTGAAAGGGGGAAAAAATTGCAGGGCTATGGGGCAAGAACAGACAGTGGAACTGCTTGGATAGTTTTTTCAGAGACAAGATGGGCTGAATGGCTCCCTATAAGACTGCATAATAATGGTATGATTCTGTTTTTGTAAGGAGGTGTGATTGGCTGGTTCTACCATCTTTTTTCAAATACGAGGTTTTAAGAAATTCCAGATGCACAGCTGTTTACGTTCATGTGTTGCTACATGAATTAAATACTATGAAGGTGCAATAAAATTAAATTAGTTGCACCAATAATAAAGAAAGTGGTCTGAGACTGTCCCACTTACATCATGTGCCTTTCATTACACAAAATCTGTTTTTATTGTTTCTTGCTTGCAGGTGTCTTTATTTGTGCCATTTTCAGTATGAGCTGGGGTCCTGAATTAGTTCTCTTACAATTTAATCACTAGTGCTGAGTTAACACATTAACTCATTAGCTGTTGTCTTGTCATATTACAGTTGTTGCTACACTCTGTATACTGTGTCAAACAGAATTAAAATGTTGCCTCCTATGCTACTTGAAATGCATTTTTGTTTTCTGGGCATCTGTATTTTATTTTGTGTGCAGAGTTAAGTCGTGAAACTAAATTATTTTAATTTATATTTGGT
This sequence comes from Cetorhinus maximus, assembly GCF_964194155.1. NCBI lineage: Eukaryota > Metazoa > Chordata > Chondrichthyes > Lamniformes > Cetorhinidae > Cetorhinus > Cetorhinus maximus. Next base: position 71,130,501 of record NC_135899.1, read on the forward strand.
AGAATAGAATGATACAGTAAAACCAAAGCAAAATACTGCGGACGCTGGAAATCTGAAATAAAAACAGAAAATGCTGGAACTACTCAGCAGGTCAGGCAGCATCTGCAGAGAGAGAAACAGACCCAACATTTCAGGTTGGTGACCCTTCATCAGAACTGAGCTGTCAGATCTGAGTTTTTCCAGCATTTTTGTTTTTATTTCAAATTTCCAGCATCTGCAGTACTTTGCTCTTGAATTATATAGTGACCCTGATTAACAGTGACTGAAATATGTTCTTTTAGTATTCATGTGGACATTCTTTTATGGGGCACAGTTATTGTGTTTACTATTTACTGCATTGTCACTAAGAGCATGTAATATATGGATGCCAATTTCTAATGTTAATATCACACTTTGGACCAATATCCTTTTGCTATTTTGTAGAGTGCCCTTCTGCAGTCCCTGTCCATATTTCTATTGTGGTTTCTAGAAATAAGCTTTTGCTGTATCCTACAGAATTGCATGTTTTAAGATATTTTGTGAATTCTCTTCTGGATGTAAGGTAATTCTTAACACATTATACAATGATGTATGGCCCTGTTACATAAAATTAATTTATAGAAGCCATTTGATAAGAATCCCATGACAAACAAATCAAAGCATCTCTGAAGAAGTCATACAGACTTGAAACATTAATTCTGTTTCTCTCTCCACAGATGCTGCCAGATCTGCTGAGTTTTTCCTAGCATTTTCTATTTTTATTAAAGTATTTCATTTTATTCATTTACTCCTTTATTGTTTCTTGCTCTTTATCTTGCTCGCGTTGTATAAACTAAAAAGCAGCAGCTGAAGGGCACAGTAGATTTAACATTTCCAAAAGACAAAGGAAAGTAAAAGATTGTGCCAGCAATTCATGTGACCAATTTGATACCGCAGGCACATTAAAAGGATTTTCTGATTTGTAAATATACTGAAATGGCCATCCTTGCAGATAAAATGCAATATTTCTGGTATTTTTTAAACAGTTTCCACATCTGAAAAGTTTCACTGAACATACTATCATACTTTCTTGGTCTAGTGAAGTGATTGGTTGACTTGTTAGGGAGGCTTCCATTGTGGCCAAGCTCTAAACTTCGGGCACAATATCAAAGCTATGATGGATGATGGACACAAGCCTGGCCGGCTCAGCTGAATTGAGCCCCAGTATTCTGCTTTACAAATACAATTCAAAACACCTGATGTGCAGTTTATTCTTTGAATACCAGCATTCTCCTCAGAAGCCTACTGTTAGAAAATATTGTTTTATTTTGACAACAACACACCCAGCTTTTAAAATCCCAGTGCCTACAGCCCTTTATTCTTTTCTGACTTTTCACCTCTGACCCTGTCTCTAAGATGAAGCTGTCTGGTATCTCATGGGGTTGTTTTCATTTGTAAACCTAATGAGCGCTGGTGGACATTTCAACTATGGGAAGTATTGCAGCTGACCCAATCCTGTCTCCATCATTAAATTCAGCCATCCCATTACCTTAGCTGCCAATCTCCAACCAATTCAGTTCACTCCAATTGATTTTCAGCGGCTAAGTGAACTGTATGCAATGACTGCAATAGGCCCTAACAAAATCACTGCTGTAAATGTGAATATATATGAACCAGATAAAGCTGGCTCCTAGTCATGACACTGGTAACTATCTGACAATGCCCCATCCACAAAAAAGCAAAGCAAGCCTAAACTGGGGAAGAGACCAATAAAGCAGTAATTGACCAATCATCAGAGTTATGGGAGGAGCCATCAGGGATACGTACCTCACCAGTAACCTGGAGAGGTAATGCTCAGTTCTGGTTGCATTGGGATCATTCTGCTCCAAATCTTAGTACAGCTTTGATTGAAGAATGGACATGCGCTGAATGCTAGAGAAGAGGCATCAAGGGAGTATTTGATTATGGCACCAAGGAGCTTTAGCAAAGCTGATGTCGGGGGCAAAAATCCTTCTGCCACTGTAGTCATACCTGACACAAGAAGATTGCTGTGTTTGGTGGTCAATCCTTGCAGCCCTGGATTATCATTGCTGGATTTCCTCAGGGCACATCCTCGGTCCACCATTTTTAGCTCCTTCCTCAATGGCTTCCCTGTTAGAAGATCGGGGGGTTGTGGGGCTTGCTCACAATTTTAGAGTTTTGGTCCTATAATGAAATAAGCCATGCTAACATGCATTGGAACCTGGTCAACATCATAGAAATGTAGAAAATTTACAATACAGAAAGAAATCATTTGGCCTATCTTGCCTTAATTGGCTGAGAAAGAGCTACCCAACCCAATCCCACTTTCTAGCTCTTGGTCCATACCCTGTAGGTTGCAGCATCTCCAAGGACAGGAGAGTGACAGGTAATTACGTCATGAACCTGATGCTTGTGGACCTGACAATGGCTTTCCCCAATAAGAAAAAGTCCAATAACCTTCCCTGACCTTTATCATTCCATTGCCAAGATCCTCACTGGCAACCTCCTGGATTGGAGGTGGGGAGAGCAGTGGTGGCACGGTATATCATTGTCCAGAAGCTAAGCTGAACCAGTCATGTCAACATTGTCAGCATGGAGAATGAGTACTATGAGTGACTCACTGTCTGACCCTTGAGGCTTCTCTACCATTTACAAAGCTCAAGTCAGAAGTGTGAGAGAATACTTAGCATGCAGCAGTATCAATATTTAATAAGCTTGGTCCCACCCAGGACATAGCGGTGTGCTTGATCATTGCCTTGGTGCTGAACTCTATCTACCACTACCACTGCTGTATAGAGGCAACTGTACTAGTTATCCATAGGATGTACTTAAATAGCACCTCCCTCCCCTCTACCTCCATTGCCAAGGAGGGCCATAGCAGTAAATTCTTAACGCCATCCCAAATTATATGTAAATCCTCATTCCCTCATTGCTGTTGGATCATAGTCCTACTTGAGATCATTGAGGGAGCTCCATCAACACAAGGGCTGCTTTGGTTCCAGGATAAAGCTTACCAACATCAAGGAGGATGGGCAATGAAGGTAACTTTGACAGTGTCACCAGCTACCCAAGAACAACAATTTGGGGGGGCAGGGGGAGGATGGAAAAAGAGATTGCCGCAATAGTTCAGAATTATACGCTGCACCTATTAGTATGGACAAGTGTTCTACTGTAAATTATAACAACGCATTATGATGTGATTTTGATGCTGATGCAGTTCAAAGCCTTCCTTGGCTTTGTTTCTATACAAATAAACATGGACTCGCACCCTCTTCTTTCAAATGCAAAGTGTATGAACCTTCAAAGACCAGAAAAGGATTTGTTACAATCCTGTTACCAAATTTGGTATGACTAACAGCTAAATAAGCTAGCCTTCTCCCAAAAACTTGCCTGAAAAGTAAAAACAGGGAGAAAAAATGCTGCCTATTTATATTTTTAAATGTTCTTTTACCGTTCCAAATGATTTTGCCTCTAGCTCTTTTCTCTAATCTTCCTTCCCTTTTGACATTCATAAGTTAACTCTGCTCTATAATCCTTTGACTATGAAGATGACAGGTCGTGAGTTATTCATTTGTTAATGACTCACTCATGGCTGTGCTGTCAAATCCATGAAACATATGGTTGCCCTCAGTGTATGTATACAAGAACTTCATTTTGAGCATTTGGTTTTGTTGCTCCTATTATTCCTGCAGCAACTTTCTTTGATCATATTGTTGACTGCGCCAACTGTGGCTCACCTCTGAGTCAGTTGTGGGTTCAAGACCCACTCCAAGGTTTGAGCACAAAAATCAAGACTGTCATTCCAGTGCAGCACCCAGGGAGTGCTGCACTGTCGCAGATACCATCTTTTGGATAAGATGTTAAACTCTGGCCGTTTGCCCTCTCAGGTGGATGTACAAGGTCCCACGGCACTATTTTGAAGAAGAGCAAGGGCACTATTTAAATACAAACCTTTCATTTCAATTTGAGAGTATTAAATATCGGCTTAGTCTACTGCAAGCATGTCCTAGCCCTTTGTGTCATTCCCACATGCGCTAGGTTGCATTTCAATCTGCTGAGCAAAACCCACCTAGTGCACAAACACTTGCCTCACTTTATCTCTCTGCATGAAACTTGCTTGGACATGGTGTCATCTATCCAGTCATGTCCTATCCATAAGCTGACCTGTGCTTCTATTAGCATTTTGTGTTGTTTCATTGTCCACATTTTAACACATTGCAATTGAAAAAGTTGTCCAGTCATTTGATTTGCACAAGGTGGTACAGCTGAAAATTGCCAAGCACTTTGTCGTGACAGTAGTCATAGGACTGGTTTCAAACCATAAGAAGTTGAGGTAAGTGGTGTCACGCCCAGTACCAGCATGAAGATATCACAAATCTTTAAAGCTATATTTTAAAAGCTACATTTTAAAAGACTGAAAATCAAGGTGGCTTCCAAGGATCACCAGATGTCTTTTGTGGATTAAGAAACTATCTTGTCTCCAGGAAGAACAAGGAGGACACTCTTTCTGATATTGACTCAATATTTGTCAGACTAAAAGGTAATGAAAACTCCATTGACACCTTAATTATAATATTCTGGTGTATCTCAAATACACAAATCTTTGGCTGACTGGAACCACAATGCAGACTGCTTATTGAATTACTATAACACCTTATTTGGAAAATGACTTGGCACTTCATGTGAGGTCACATGATAAAGTGGCCATCTTTCCTCCTTGCTAAAAAAGATATAGCAGAATTCAAACTGGATTCAGAGCAGATTTCCATCAGCGTTCAGGAACATCATCAAAAGCCGTCGGACTGCAGCAGTCAACTAAGCAGCCAACAACAATATATTGAAAGACAAAGACTCCTATTATCTGTTCCAGCTTCAAGTTCACCTGAGAAATTAACCCTGAGAAATCTGCTTTTTTCAAGACCTTCATTCCAACTAAAGCATCAACTCATCTAAGGACCATCAGGTCTGCAATAAAATAAAGACTGAGTTAAATTTCATTATTATAATTACCTTTTTTGCTTTCATCTGTATCTAATTTGTGTTTGTGATTTGATTTGCCAAGTTTTCATTAACCTTTGGGGCGAATGTGTGAGAAATTAAAAAATCCTTTTTTAAATATACAAAAGTTTTCTGCTGGTTAATTAAAATTGAACCAACCACTTGGAAGGTAAGAAAATATATACATCCACACAGAATTATATTGATCATGGGCAAACCAAAAGGAAACACCTGAATTTTGTTCATTACACTGATACCTAGCTCACTCCAGTCTCATTCTTTCAGTTTTCCAGGAGTTAACTGTAATTCTCCAACACTATCACTTCTATTCACAATCGGATGCAGATTTTCTGCGCCGCTTCAAGCATTCTTTTTCTCTCTCTGGCCCTTGTCTGCGGATGCTTCATGAACAGGAATCAAACCTGCACTATTGGCGTTATTTTGAACCACATCTAAGCTAACTGACCTCCAATTTCAAGTATATATTTATCAATAACCAGTAGTTCGTGAATGACCTCCTCACTAACCTCGCCTTGGTTCCACAGTCAAATAAAGTTGAAAAGCTTGCTTGATGTAGGAAATCTGATTCGCACAACTGTATTCTGAACTTTTGTAATACTGTGTATATTCCATTGATCATCAATTAGTCCGAAATATCCTGCAGAAGTTATTGTGGTATAATTTCATAATCATTAAATTCGGATTGACAAAGATGTTAATGCATATTCCCTGACTTTTCATGTTGAGAGCTGGCAGCCTCAGCATAGGGTACTAGGATTGGTTTGATAAAAGCTTTTTGATTAATTTTTTGATTAAAGCTCATGATGCCTTCTGCATCTTAATGAGTGTTGCATTAAATGATCCTCTTGGCCTCAACATCAGTTTCCTCCTATTCTGGTGTCTATTGGGTCCTGATGATTGATCTTGTTACGTAGCTTAATTTTGGAGTTTGGATCTTTGCGGCATTGATCACAAACCATTTTGTTGGTTAGATTTTGCATTTTGTTGAAGAAATTGAGCTTAATTTTGTGATGTTCAGGCTAACATGGATTGCTTTAATGATTTTGGTGGCCTGTCTTGTCTTGTTGCTGAGTAATGACATAGTCAATAAGATGTCAGTGTTTTGAGGATATAATCAAAGCACCTACCACTGCATAGATAAATGAAAGATTGCATTTGATAGGACAGATTTGCATTTTAGATAGTTTATTCTGAGCAATGGAAGTTTATTATTTTTATATCTTAAAATGTAATCAATTGCTCCACACTAGGTGGTAATTGTCCATGTCACCTTAAGGTTGACGTTAGTGTCACTCTTGAGAAGCTTATCCTTTTCAGGAGTTTTAGAAATAGTGCCCTAAGAGTCACTCATAGAACTGTTCCTTCATAACTTTTCTGATTATGTTTGCATAATCTTTGATCTGGAATTATTAATGTTTTATCAGCTATTGAATACAGTTTTGACTGACTTATCAGCTGTGGTATTCTAGTAGGACTAATATTTAAGGTATTCTTTCTCGTACCTTGATAAAATGAGCGCTGTGATTCTGGATGGAACTTCCCTACTATCTTGGGTGCTGTTGGTAGTGTTTGCCTTAAAGGCCAACACCAAATTTCTAGTTACACCACATGACAGTGCTACATCTAATACTTTGCCACTAGCCCATCAACATAGGACTTTGTTTCCTTGAATAGCCTGCACATGAGTGAATTCAACTGGAGAAGATTAGTACTGGGTCATATCACAATAAAACAGCTGGTGAACATTAGGATCTAATCTTTTCAGTCAACAGGTATTCAAGTGACACTCCCTAGCCTTAAGGTGACAATAGATATTACCAATTCTACTGGTCAACAGCATATTTGCTGTCTCCAGTGTTACCCTCCATTTACCCTGCACATTGTCAGTGCCTTTTCTACTGTTGAAAATCACAAACCTCTTGTGGCAGATATAGTGCCAGCAGTTACAACCACCAGCAATGCTCACAGGTTTACTCGATAATCTGAGCTGGCTGCTTGGAAAATAGTTTTTGCTGCCCAGTAACAACTTCTTGGGGTTGCAAGTGAACTCTGAATCTTCCTAGCACCAAAGCTAACAGTTATTCTTAATGTGCCTCCAGGAACCTGTTGTATTGAGTACAAGGAAAACTAATGTCTTGCGCATCGTTGTAAATAGCTTTAACTATCTTGGGGAAAATTTTTTGAAGTTCAGTGACTATCATAATGTAGGAAATTACGGCTTCTAATTTTCACAGACCAGGGCCCCCCCAAATGGCAGAGAAAAATGACCACGTAATCTATATTAATGTTGGTTGAAGGAACTTCAGAATTTACTCATGAGTTTACTTTGCTTGGATTTTAGATGTACCTTTTACTCTTGGGATAAACTGTGTATCCTGCTCTGCTGTGTGGTGCATCCTGTCTGAGTGTGAAATAAATCCCCAGTGTTTGGTACTTAGGAGTCTAAAACAGTTCTCTGCACCTCTGGGAAATGCTTCACCTCCAGGATCCTTTTTACTGTGCAATCAGTTGTGTTGATCAGATTTGAACACTCAATGTTTGCATCATGCTTTTGTCCAATAATTGAGCATATGAAATATCAAGTATTAAGTCTAATGTTCTAGGAATTGAATATGACAAAGACTGAATTCTAAAGTGTTTTTAGGAAGTTGGTGTGTGCAAGATTTTATTCTTGACAGTGTTGCCATTTAAAATTTCAGCAATGGGTGTGTAATACTTTGTGCTCAATATGAATTTGGTGAAATATATTATAGTAGTACAATGAGAGATTTTGTCTGTACATTTTTCTCTTCACTCTAAGGGAGACCTGAAAGGTGCTAAATACATATGCAGTTCACTCCCACTCGACTCTCCCACAACCCCCCCTTCGCCCCCGCTCTTCCCCTCCCCCCACTCTCCCCCCTCCCCCACCCGCCTGTCCCGTTCTAACCCGTTCCCCTGCCCGCCCATGCCCACTCTCAATGTTCAAATGAGGCTATGAGTTATTATATTGAAAACACATAACTGAAGTAGTGGAATGTTGTTTCCTGCTCTTTGTCAGCTGTTATGAACGGATTCCTCAAAGGGAGCCATGCTTTGGAGAACATACGTGGTGAAGTGAATTTTTGTATGCTTCTGGCCCATCTATCATTGCCTTCAAAAGCTATTTTGCCATAAATTGGTAACTGCAGCATTTGCCATTACAGTACATTTGGTAGAGGTTTTATTAGAAAGTGCAGATGTCGTCTTATTCCACAAACCATAACTCTGCTTCAGATACCAGTAGTGTTAAGCACTGCTTGTTGTAATACGCCTGTTTACATCTGGTCCTTATCAGCGAAGATCTTGGGAAAGGGCACTGTCTGGATTAGCAGTTGTCTGAGACAAAATTTCCATTCGGAACACAAAACCTCGTCTTAATGACTGGCAATACAAAGCTGATTGGAGCTGTGAGTGTACAATCATTTGCCAAATGTCTAAGTATTTGACCTTTTTCAGAAGGTTCAGGCTAGAGTCATGAAAATAAAATTTGCTGGAGACTAACTTGGGTTTTGAAGTAATAAAAAGCACTTTGGTGCCAATCTCTGATTTTATTTTGAGCTTTGGTACCTTAAGATTAAAGTTGTCTCTGTTAATGGGAAAATTTAAAGAGATTTCTCCTGAATATTGGTTTTTGTGCCACTGAAGGTGATTTAGAGAATAATAGGTGCAACAAGAGTAAGTAGAGATGTGGGAGGGGCATGGTGGAAGCAATAGATGGGGGAAGAAGAAAGGGTATGAAGAACTAAAAATTCCAGTAGCCAGTGATAATATCCATCACCTGACTGTGCAAAAAACTCAACAAAGTACAAATGTAGAGGATGTCAGTCTTCTGTTTGAATGTATGTAGTTTTTGAGCTTATACATATTAAGTTTTGGATAATTGCATTAAAAAATAAGCTGAGACACCTCTTCTAAACTTAATGTAATTAGGAAAAGCACAGTTTCATTGTAAAATATTTTCTTGGAAGCTTTTTGGCATTTAAATGGAACACTCATAGGAGTACATCAGTACAACATATATTTCAGTTTGTAACAAGTTTCCATATTTAACCATTTAGGCATGATCTGTTTGGCAAAAATATCCTGAGAATTCTATTGTTTATGAATAGAGTAGGCAGACTTATGAAGAGTATAAAGGCCTGTCAGAAATTTGCCTTGTTAGGGAAAGCCTTAAACTGCCTCATTCATTGACTTGGAACTGCTAGTATAGTTTGGTGCCATACTTGACGTTGTGCAAAGATTTGTTACCATAACTTTTGGTTCTGTATGCTTAAAACTGGGTTGTTTGAAAATTATTTTTTTCTCATTCATGGGGTGTGGGCTTCGCTAGCTGGGCCAGCATTTATTGCCCATCCCTAATTGCCTTTGAGAAGGTGGTATTGAGCTGCCTTCTTGAACCACTGCAGTCCATGTGGTGTAGGTATGCCCACAGTGCTGTTAGGAAGGGAGTTCCAGGATTTTGACTCAATGACAGTGAAGGAACGGTGATATTTTTCCAAGTCAGGATGGTGAGTGACCTGGAGGGGTATTTCCATCTAGCTGCTGCCCTTGTCCTTCTAGGTGGCAGGTACTGTCTAAGAGGCCTTCATGTGTCCTTGCAGTGCATCTTGTAGATGATACATATTGCTGCTACTGTGCATCAGTGGTGGAGGGAGTGAATGTTTGTGGATGTGGTGCCAATCAAGTGGGCTACTTTGTGCTGGATGGTGTCAAGCTTTTTGAGTGTTGCGGGAGCTGCACTCATCCAGGCAAGTGGGGAATATTCCATCACACTCCTGACTTGTACCTTGTAGATGGTGGACAGGTTTTAGGGAGTCAGGAGGCGAGTTACTCGTCTCACTATTCCTAGCCTCTGACCTGCTCTTGTAGCCGCAGTATTTAGTCCAGTTCAGTTTCTGGTCGATGGTAACCCCCCCAGGATGTTGATAGCGAGGAATTTAGTGATGGTAATGCCATTGAACAACAAGGGGCGATGTTTGGATTCCCTCATTGGAAATGGCCATTGCCTAGCCACTGTTGTGCAACTTGTGCTTGAGATACTTGGACTGAGTATCTATGTTACAGAGAATTATTTGTTTGTGGTTCTGGCCAATGTTATTGTGACCCTATGGGTTAACTGCCAGGCAAACTATCACAACACACATGAGAAAAGGTTGTTCCCATTTTCTTGCCTCTTATTCATGTGGAATGTTTCAAAGATTATAGCATATTTTTTGGCGCTTAATAAAGTTGTCTTTGTCCATTTGAATTTTTGTGCATTTTTCTATGTTCTATCTCGGCAATGCCCCATTTATTCCCTGACTGAATTTTTAACCCTTTTTTCTGTAAATATTCCTCTACATATGCCATGGAATTGTAGCTCAAACAAAAATACTTTATTAATTTTGTTAGCCAAATGGTGTTGTGATTAGACTAGAAATAGAAACAGAAAATTTTATTGTTGTGCTTGAATAGAGATGATGATGAGTAAATCTGAAAAACTTTGATCAACTGGAGAATTAATTTTGGTGAAGTTTAATGTACATGTAAAATATAACTATTTGGTCAAATCTTTCTTGTTTAGTAAACTGCTGATAACCATTTCAGAGTTATTTTCATCATAAGGTATTAGCTAGATAGTTGTCCCATTAGCTGAAAACTCTAATCTGAACAAATTCATTACATTGATCACGTGCAACCTTCATGAAACACAAAGCAAATACACTATTATCTTTATTGTTTTATCAATGAACAAGTCTCTCAGTTGACATTTATTAAGAATTGGGAAAACAGTATGCTGAAGAAACATTACCTTGCTGACCAGGCAATCTTAGTTTGGGTAAGTTCAGGTCCAGATGTTTACATCTTTTGAAATGCTGATCATTAGGTTGGCTAATTTTCTATTGGAGAGATGTAACTACATCTCTGGCATAGGCACTTTGAGGGCTTCTCCCTGGAAATTAATGTTCTCAGTCAGTATGTTTGCAGCCCATGAAGAGTGCTGGATCTGGGTGAATGATTCAATGGGAGATCATTTGGGGAAAAAGTGATCATTATATCGTAAGGTTTAGAATGGTCATGAAAAAGGACAGTGTACAATCAAGTGTAAAATTGGAGAAAGACTTACTTAATTTATAAAGTATCTGGCTCTGGGGGATTGGAATCAAAAATTGGTAGACAAAACAGTAATTGAGCAGTGGTAAGCCTTCAAAGAAGAGATGGTTCGGGTATCCATTACTATGAGAAGGAAAAGAAGTGTCCTTTGGATGACTGAAGACATAGATGTGAAAATGAGACCAAAAATGGACACTAGTAACAATTGTATTACAGTAGATAACCAAGCTGAATGTAGAAATCACAGAGGAGGTCTAAAAAACAGAATAAGATAAACAGAGAGATTGAAAATAGATTAGTGACTAACATAGAAGGGATTCCAAAAGTCTTGTGTAAACACACAAAGAATAAAAGGGTAGTCAAAGGAAGAGTGGAGCCAGTTGAAGACTAATAAGTGTAACAACCTGGTTCGGGGCCATTAACATTTAAAACAAAATCTGAACACCTTGCTTTCACCAATAGAGCTACACCTCAAGATTTCACATGTTAAAAAAATCAAAACACCAACTTTATTATACACAAAAGAATTAAACAACAAGCACTATTAACGTAACAATACGGGTTATAACTCTCAGTGTTATGCACTCTGGTTTGCTTCTAACTTCCCCAAGAATTGTCTTATAAGACACATCAATCTTAAAAGTTATTTACTTATGCAGGGACCAACCATAGGTATGCCACAGCCCTCTAGAAAATTCTCCTCAGCTCCAGCTATTCTCAGAGGTAGAACTTTCTTTTGTCATCTGTTGACTGTGGATGCCCTAGTCCCTTGGACTGGTTACTTTTCCAATACTTCCAAGTTAATCAGCTGATTATTTTTCACAATAAGACACTGTGAGGCCCACTGTAGATTCTCCTACTAGCTTCAAGCCAGGCAATCTTCCAGTTTCTCTCCTAAAACCTGGGATTAAGCCTCACTTGCAATCCACGCGGTCAATGATGACAGTCATTACTCTGCTTACAGTGCAGGTCTATCTAACTGTCATTTACTTTGGTTAACTTATCTCAGTGAGCTGCAAACTGCATCAGGTCCAAACTGCAACTAACTCTTTCAGCAAACACCCAGATAAATTGAAATCAGAGAAACTCCCTAATTTCCATCCATTTCCATAATGACTTAGCCAGCTCTGGGCTGCCTTCAAACTGACCTTAAGTTAATTATCTCTCATTTACAATTTCTTCTTTAATCTGATGAAGTAAATGGTTTTACAACCTTTCAGGGTTTGCTGAATGCTTTTAAACTAATTTAGCTGCAACTCCCAAAACAAAAGCACCCCTCTGGACTGCTATTGCGTTTGCAAGCATTGCAGACATCGCAACTTCAGCTCCTTAGCTAAGTAAGCCCACTTGCTGATTTATAGCTCTGTTTCTTCTATACTGACTTTATTCAACAAACATAGGTCAACTTTTGAACTGTCATTCCTTTAGGTGTTCTGGCAATCTCTAAAGCCCAGCATTTTAATTCCTTTGCCTTTCTAGCTATTAATCTCTTATGGCAACATGACCCCAATCTTTTAAGTGTAATAGGCCCCAAGCTTGTTTTAATTGCATTTACCCCATTTTCTACAGTTAAATTTTAATTCCTGAAACTAAAAATTATATTCTAAAACACGTGGCCCATGAACTAAATATTCACAAAGAAAAATATTGTTTTGTGAGGTAGAGAGCATGGCTGAGGTATTGAATAACCAATGGCTCAAATCTAAGCTCTGCAGTCCTGCCACACCCTGTCGTGGTGGTGAACAATTAAACAACTAACTGGAGGAGGAGGCTCCACCAATATTCCCATCCTTAAATGATGGGAGAGCCCAGCACCTTAGTGCAAAAGACAAGGCTGAAGCATTTGCAACAATCTTCAGTCATAAGTGCAGAGTGGATGATCCATTGCAGCCTCCTCCTGCGGTCCTTAGCATCACAGATGCTAGTCTTCAGCAATTCGACACACTCCACTTGATATCAAGAAACAGCTGAAGGCACTGGATACTGCAAAGGCTATGGGCTTTAATCCAGCAAAAGGACTGAAGACTTGTGCTCCAGAGCTAGCTGCACCCATGGCCAAGCTGTTCCAGTACAGCTACAACACTGGCAGCTACCCAGCAATGTGTCCTGTGCACAAAAAGCGGACAAATCCAACCTGGCCAACTGCCGCATCAGCAAAGTGATGGATGGGGTCATCAACAGTGCTATCAAGCGGCACTTACTCAGAAGCAACCTGATCACCGATGCTCAGTTTGGGTTTTTCAAGGGCCACTTAGCTCCTGGCCTCGTTACAGCCTTTGTTCAAACATGGACAAAAAACTGCACTCCAGAGGTGAGGTGAGAGTGACTGCCCATGGCATTAAGGAGCCCTAACAAAGTGAGTCACTGGGAATCGGGGGGGCATTCTCCCCACTGGTTGGAGTCATACCTAGCACAAAGGAAGACGGTTATGGTTGTTGAAAATCAATTATCTCAGTTCCAGGACATCACTACGTGAGTTCCTCAGGGTAGTGTCCTAGGCCCAACTATCTTCAGATACTTCATCAGTGACCCTCCATCCATCATAAAGTCAGAGCTGGGGACATTTGCTGATGATTGCACAATGTTCAGCACCATTTGTGACTCATCATACACTCAAGCAGTCCGTGCCCTTATGCAGCAAGACCTGGACAATGTTCAGGCGTGGGCTGATAAGTTGCACATAACATTCATGCCACACAAGTGCCAGGCAATGACCGTCTCCAACAAGAGAGAATCCAACCATCTCCACTTGATGTTCAGTGGCATTGCCATCACTGAATCCCCCACTATCAACATCCTGGCTATTACCATTGACCAGAAACTGAACTGGACCAGCCACATAAATGCTGTGGCTACAAGAGCAAGTCAGAGGCTGGGAATTCTGTGGCAAGTAACTCGCCTCCTGACTCCCCAAAAGCCTGTCCACCATCTACAAGGCACAAGTCAGAAACGTGATGTAATACTCTCTGCTTTACTTGGATGAATGCAGCTCCATTGAGAAGTACAACGCCATCCAGGACAAAGCAGTTCACTTGATTGGCACCCCATCCACCACCTTCAACATCTAGTCTCTCCTCCACCAATGCACAGTGGCAGCAGTGTGCACCATCTACAAGATGCGTTGCAGCAACCCACCAAGGCTCCTTCAACAACACCTTCCAAACCCAAAACCTCTGCCACCTAGAAAGACAAGGGCAGCAGATGCATGGGAACATCACCCCCTCAAGTTCCCCTCCAAACCACACACCATCCTAACTTGGAACTATATTGCCATTCCTTTACTGTCGCTGGCTCAAATCCTGGAACTCTCTCCCTAACAGCACTGTCGGTGTACCTTCAACACGTGCACAGCAGCGGTTCAAGAAGGTAACTCACCACCACCACCTTAGTTGAAATGTAGTAAGGGTTGAAATTGTGGAGGCTCTGGCCATCATCTTCCTATTTGGACATGGGAGTAGTGCCAGAGAATTGGCGGATTGCTAATGTTACATTCCAGTTTTTAAAAAAGAGGGTTGTAAACCCTGCAACCACAGGCTAACCAGTCTAATGTTGGTGGAAGAGACAATAATATGGGTTAAAATTAATTGGCATTTGGAAAAACCTGAGCTGATAAATGAAAGCCAGCGTGGTTTTGTTAAAGACAAATTATTTTTAACTAATACGATTCAGTTATTTGATGAAGCGGCAGAGAGGGTTGATGAGGATATGCAGTTGATGATGTGCACATGAACTTTCAAGATTGCTTGGCAAGGTACCAGAAAAGAGACTTATTCACAAAACTAAAGGCCACGGGATTGAAGGGTCACTAGCACCATGGATATAAAATTGACCAAGGGACAAAAGCAGATAGTAGTTGTGAAGTTATGTTTCAGTCATTACACCTGCATTGTTACTATAACAAATAATGAGACCATAGAACTGCTCTATAATCAATTGAAATGAATTGTTTCACATTCACCTGTTAGTGATGCTGATCATCCTTGGTGTATAACATTAGAAAAGAGCCAGATTAGTTAACATGGAAAAACAGTCACCATGATTTAGCAAAGATCAATAATTATGATAAACTATTATTTAGTGCAGAACATGAATAGACTCTTAAATGTGCTAATATGCTTTTTCACCTTTCAACCATTCAGAATACGTGGATACATACACATTCTTAACAGTAGCATTTCATGAATTAACCTGGCTTCACAAACTGTTAAGATAATCATATCAATACACATGATAGAATGCTGTCATGAACACCTCTCCATGGATTCACTTCAAAATAGGACTCCTCAAACAATTTTAAGTCGAAGTAAAATTATTTAATCTTTTAAATGTAGTTAAACTGAAAAAAAAAAAGAAATTTTCCAGTGTGAAAAATCTGCACATGTACAATGCAGTAGTGTTCACTTCACTGCTTTATATCTGTGAAACCTTTTCAGCAGCATATGAAGCAGCTGTGTTATTGTCACAAAACACCTCTATGGTCTGTCTTGGAAGCTAAACGGCAAGACAGTGATGACCATTAACGTGCTGAGAAAGCCACCATAATTAGAATCAAACTTGCTTCCTTAAATATGGCTCCAATAGGTTAGACAAAGTTGTCTGAATTGCTGATTAATGGCTTCCTAATTCATTCTTCTACAGAAGGAACATTGTGGTGTGGTTATCAGAGGAGGCATTTGAATGATAACTGAAGCAAAGATTGAAGGAATGTGACAATTATACAGAACTCCAAGTTTAGTCAAAGGTTGCAAACTGTTGGGATATGGCAATATATATTTTGAGGTTAACAGAAGGAAAGTATTATTGCAAAATCTCAACCAGTGATGGTTGGGAAATTAAATAAGTTCCCCATGTGATATCACATGCTTTCGACTATGGAAAACAAGAGTTAACTAACTTCTTGGTGTCTTAACAATTAGGAAGTGGAGTGAGAGGGAAAAATCCCAGCAGTTCTGTGTCGCTGACTATTTGCATGACATATCTGATCCTATATCATTCAAGATAATATCAAGTGGTTCCCCTGACATGAGAAACGTGTAAATGTTTTGCTTGTCACGAAGCAGCACAGTTCAAAACAAAAACAGAATTACCTGGAAAAACTCAGCAGGTCTGGCAGCATCGGCGGAGAAGAAATCAGTTAATGTTTCGAGCCTTCATGGCCCTTCGGCAGAACTGAAGCATAGTTAGAAGAAGGGAGAAATATAAATTGGTTTAAGTGGGGTGGGGGGGGGGGGGAAAGAGACACATTGAGGGTGTGGTGATTGTGGAGATGAGCAGATAATCAAAAGATGTCACAGACAAAAGGGTCAAAGAGGTGTCGAAGGTGGTGACATTTGTCTGAGAAAAGTGCTAATTAAGAATGGAAGACAGGATATTCAAAGTGCAGCTCTAGTGGGGGTGGGGTGGAAAGACTAACATGGTTTTAGTTTAGATTTAAAAATAATGGAAATAGGTGGGGAAAGAAGAATCTATATAAATTATTGAAAAAAAAGGGGGTGGGGGGGGAAGAAACGGGGTGGGGATGGGGGGAGGGGGAGTTTAAGATCTAAAGTTGTTGAATTCAATATTCAGCCCGGAAGGCTGTAAAGTGCCTAGTCGGAAGATGAGGTGCTGTTCCTCCAGTTTGCGTTGGGCTTCACTGGAACAATGTAGCAAGCCAAGGACAGACATGTGGGCAAGAGAACAGGGTGGAGTGTTAAAATGGCAAGCGACAGGGAGGTTTGGGTCTTTCTTGCGGACAGACCGCAGGTGTTCCGCAAAACGGTCGCCCAGTTTGCGTTTGGTCTCTCCAATGTAGAGGAGACCGCATTGGGAGCAAGGAATGCAGTAGACTAAGTTAGGGGAAATGCAAGTGAAATGCTGCTTCACTTGAAAGGAGTGTTTGGGCCCTTGGACGGTGAGGAGAGAGGAAGTGAAGGGGCAGGTGTTGCATCTTCTGCGTGGGCATGGGGAGGTGCCATAAGTGGGGGTTGAGGAGTAGGGGGTGATGGAGGAGTGGACCAGGGTGTTCAAATATCGTTTTTGCTTTGGGATAGGTTAATATTAGGAAGTTGTCAATAAGGTTATGTTTTTTTCCCAGACCTGGTTGTTTCTCAGATGTTGTACCTATATTTAATGAGTAAATATGAAACAGCTAGGGAAGTTGATAAGGATATAAACTACAAAATGAATGAATGGTACTCTTATGGCTGTAGAAGACTAGTGCTTTTCTGTAACCCTAAAGATGAGGCAGTGTGTTCCATAGCATGGGTTTACGTCTTCCATTGTTAGTTGCAATGAGGAAGAAAATTCTGGTACTGTAGTACAAAGATTAGTCAGCATCTAAAGAGAAACTGGAATTGGAAGGCTCAGTTGGTTGGACTGAGTTTACATGTTCAGGAGCTGGATTCAAACCTGGGCTGGACTAATGGTGATAGGTCTCCACTGTCTTCTGGCTGTGTAAGTCTCTTGTGCAAAATGTGTTTGGTTAACATAAACCTGGTTTCTTGGAGCACGGGCTTATGGTAATAATTGGCACTACTTGGGAGTCTTAATAAAAAAAATAGAAAGAACTTGGTGTGGTAGGGGGTGCCTTTCTGAAGTTGAAGCTGAAACCTGCTGTGCATTTGGTTCTGCTATACCTTTCTTGGGCTCCTTTGACAGCACCTTCCAAACCCAAGACCACTACAATCTAGAAGGACAAGGGCAGCAGATAGAAGGGAACACCATCACCTGGAAGTTCTCCTCTGAGTCACTTACCACCCTGACTTGGAAATAAATCGCCGTTCCTTCACTGTCGCTGGGTCAAAATCCTGGAACTCCTTTCCTAACAGCACTGTGGGTGTACCTACACCATGTGGACTGCAGCGGTTCAAGAAGGTAGCTCACCACCACCTTCTCAAGGGCATCTAAGGATGGGCAATAAATGCTAGTTCAGCCAGTGTAGTCCACATCGCATGAATGAATAATAAAAAAAATACTTGGTGCTGACACTGGATCACTCAGCTTGATAGCATAAAAGCGTAAAGATCAGTGAATGATTTTAGATGTATTGCAGACATTGAACTTGGAAAATAAACAGGCTGATTTACACGACTGAACAAGCCAAACATATAAAAGGGCTTGCTTATCATTCAGTTTTTAGTTCTGATGAAGGGTTTACATACAATGTTAACCCACCTTTCAGGTACGAATGAAGCTGTTGTGCATTTCAGAATTTTCTATTTCCATTCAGATTTCCAATGCTTGCAGTCCTTTATTATTTTTAATGTCAGCGTAATGTACCTTCTCAAAGGCAATTAGGGACGGCAATAAATGCTGGCCTAGCCAGCGACGCCCACATCCCATGAATTTGATGTGGGGGAGGGGAGGGTGCCAGGAGACAATGGAGCAACTAACTCACTCCTCCTGTAATGAGGTTGCAACATGCTTGCATTTAAAAGTTACTTCTCCTGGAAAAAAAGACTTGTACCAACATGTCTGCAAACGGTGTTTAAGTGCGAAATGAAAGAAAAAGCAACATTTGCAATTTTTTCTGGAAACAGCTTCCTGATTGTATGCCAACCATTAATTTCTCAGTAAGGCTAGTTCAGTATTCTCCCAAGATGCTGCAAATGGCAAAGTTCATTACAAAAGGAAGCTGCTGAGTTGCTTTGACTTGGAGATATAAATGTTCAAGGTTAATTGTGGTTTCTAACCAGAATCCTTTTCTGAAAATTCTGGAAAACTTGCTTTACAAATATTGTGGAAACAAAAGGTTAAAATTTAAAATTTCTATACCAAGGCTATATACATGACAGCATATTATACAACTATAATGGCAATGCAGATATTGTAAATGCCTGAAACGTTCAGTGCTTTTAAAAGTTGATGGCTGAAACAGCAAGTACATTCTGTAAACTAGAACTTGTGCCACTAATACATAAATGCAGTTAAAAATATTTTTTCAGCTTTCCACAAAGTACATTTTTACATGAATGCAGTATTATAAAGAAATTGTATAGTGCAATGAAACAGGAGCTGAATATTATTGCAATTTACTCATTTTTGGAAAGCTGATTTAGATAAAATATTGTAATTCTTAAAGGATGTTGTGTTCAGGGTTAAGAGTCATAATTTGAAATACTCAACCTGTCTCCGAATCCAGATGCTAGAAAAAATGCCACTTAGCTCAATTAAAGGCTGGCCGCCCCAGGTGCAAATGCATTCATGTGTGCAGACAAAATGATTTTCTCAATTTTTAGTAATCAAGTACATGTCGTCTGCAGCTCTTCCATGTAATCCAATTCTTCATACCTGGTGAAATTGAAATGGTGCCACAAGGGCATTGATTCCAGCTACAAGGGTGGTTTGCCCTTGTAACTGAAATGTATGTGGTAGGTAACTGTATGACCAAGTGCTAAGTGGGTACAACTGCAGCTAGTGAGTCAGAAACTGAGTTCTATATGTGAACTGTCTTTCGACATTAAGCAAATGAGTTTGGCCAGAATTTCCCCGTCGGCAATTTGGGGGCGGGGCCCGCTCGCCGACGGGAAAATGACGTCGGGAGGAACCCCCAACATCATCCCAGTCCCTTTAAATTTTTAGGAAGGCGGGCGGACAGCGAAATCAGCTGTCCGCCTGCCGACTTGTCAATGGCCAATTAAGGCCATTGACAGGCTAATTAAGATCATTAAAGACCTGCCCGTCCAACCTTAAGGCTGGCGGGCAGGCCAGGAGCCCCAGTGGGCTCCTGATAATACATGAAACCTCATCCACTGGCGGGATGAGGTTTCATGTCCATTTTTAAAAAGTTTAATAAAGTTTATCTCGTTTTTATTAACATGTCCCATCTCGTGTGACATTGTCACATGAGGGGGACATGTTAATAATATTTTTATTTTTCTATTTTTTAACTTCTGTGCACAGTCACTAATCTCCCTGAGACAGCCCTTAGTCTCAGGGAGCAGTGTGCTCTTTCGCACGCATGCACAAAAGAGCGCACTTTGACAGCTGGGGATTTCCCCCCCAAAGGCAGCTGGGTGGGCCTTAATTGGCTTGTCCACTCAAAATGGCGGCGGGCCCCGTTTCGGCAGCGGGGGTCGGCTGTCTGCCCGCCGCCAAGCCGGTGGGGCCCGCACGCCCACCAAGGGCAAAATTCTGCCCTTCATCTGTGCACTGTTTATTCTTATCTGGACTGTAACAAAATTTGCACCACTTTTTTTTGAAGAGAGTGTCAATGTCCCAGCTACTGGACATGAGATAAAAAGTTAACATAAAATCCATTCTCCTACTAGTGTGGTGTCCTCATACAAGTTTGGGGACAAAGTGGACTGCTTGGGACATTCAGGTTGGTTGTGGCCATGTTTCTTTGAAGTTAATTTTTTCACTACTGCTACAGTTTGAAAGTGGTAAAGGGGGTTTAGGGCTTCTGACTTGAAATTGCAAAAAAAAATGATTTGCTATGCTTATGGTAAACAATTTCTTT
The DNA here is from genome assembly GCF_964194155.1 of Cetorhinus maximus. NCBI lineage: Eukaryota > Metazoa > Chordata > Chondrichthyes > Lamniformes > Cetorhinidae > Cetorhinus > Cetorhinus maximus. The sequence continues at coordinate 71,151,055 of NC_135899.1, forward strand.
GAGACCATCTGATAACCCAGTTGGTCAAGATTGTGAACAACTCGGCCACAGGCCAGGAACATCCCCAATGTGTGCTGAGTATGCTGTTCTCAGAGGTTGGATGTTAGCCTCAGCATCCCTGTGTCAGGAGAGGAAGAAATTCGCCAAGGTTTCCTCTCCTGATTGCTGTCCAATTAAAGAAACTCGGTAAATGTAACAGGCTGATCATTGATGACATCTTAGTTGTAGCATTACTAATCTATAAGCAAGCAAGACATTTTTCTGTGAAATTTGGGAGTGTGTATATGTGCTTTGCAGAAAAAATCTTTACATGGAAGATTTAAATTTTAAGATTGGTGTAAATATTTTGCTTATCATGTATTAGCTACTTTCTTCAAAATGATCCCTTCACTTCTACAAAATGTCCTGCTGTCTTTTTTCTAGAAAAAAAGTTTCCCAGCAATTTGTGTCATGAATAAATTCAGTACATTTTGTTTTTAAGTTTCTACTTTCTTAAAAAAGATTCAGCTACCCTGTTGAAGAAGGCTTGCATTCACAGGCAATGAAGTACTTCTGAAGTGTTTTCACTGTTGTAGGAAAGAAATGCCCAGCCAATTTGCACACAGCAAGCTCGCACAAAAAGCAATGTGACAATGACCAGATAATCTGTTTTTGCGATGTTGATTGAGGGATAAATATTGGCCAGGACATTGGGGATAATTCCCATTTTCTTCAAAATAGTGCAATGGGATCCGAGATGGATTATCTTGGATTAACGTTTCATCCAAAAGACTGCACCTCTGACAATCCGGCACTCCATTGGTACTGCACTGGAGTATCAGCCTTGGGTTTTGTGTTCAAGTCCAGGACTGTGACTTGACTCCACAACTTCCTGACTCAGAGGCAAGGGTGATACCAATTGAGCCACAGCTGACATTTAATTATTGATTTCATAGGTAAACTTATCACACTCATATTCTTAATCAAATGGGTGAAAAGAAGTCTTATGATCACTTGTCTCTGCTGGGAGATTGGCGGGAGCACCTCAGTTGTGCTCAATGTCTCTGGATTAGGAAGAGCAAAATTCATGCAGAGCTCTTAATTGCTACCCACTAACCTTTATTGGAAAGTGCCTGTGTGTGGATGAATGAAAGGATTACGAATGGTTGCTGTCCCCTCACTGATGAATAGTCTGCTTGTTGGATCATCTTGGGTGTTCATGGCCAGTATGAGTTGACACCTCCGGAGGGTGAATGGGAAAAATTGGAAAGTAAATCAGATTTGAAAAACCTTATTAGCAGAAAGGTCAAGTGAAAGATGGGAGAACAGCTTTCTTCAGATTTCCGGAAGCGACCAGTCTCTTCGCAGCCTTGGTGTCACATTTGACTCCGAGATCAACTACCCTTTTCATATATTCACACGATCAATAAGGCTGCTTAATTCCACCTCTGTAACATCATCTGAATTTGCCCCTGTTTCAGCTCATCTGCTGAAACCCTCATGCTCTCTTTGCCCCTCCCAATGCACTCCTATCTGGCCTCCCACGTTCTACTCTTCATAAACCTGAGATCATCCAAGACTCCGCTGCCCATGTCTTAACTTGCAACAAGTCCTGTACACCTATCACCCCTCTGCTCACCTACCTACATTGACTCCTGGTCAAGCAATGTCTTGATTTTAAAATTCCCATCCTTGTTTTCAAATCCCTTCTTGGCCTCACCGCCTCCCTATCTCTGTAATCTTTCTCCGGCCCTGCAGCCCTCTGAAATATCTGCAATCCTCTAATTCTGGCCTCTTGAGCATCCTAAATTTTATTGCTCCACCATTGATGGCCACACCTTCAGTTGTCTAGGCCCTAAGTTCTGGAATTCCCTCCCCCTACCTCTCTGCTTCTTTACCGCACTCTCCCCCTTTAAGACACTCCTTAAAATCTATCTCTTTAACCAATGTTTTGGTCGTCTGACCTAATATCCCTTTTTTTGGCATGGTGTCATATTTTGTTTTATAATGCTCCTGTGAAACACCTTAAGACACTTCAATACATTAGAAGTGCTACATAAGCTTGTTGGTAACTGGCTGCAAGTTATTTTCTTATTTAAATGGAATAAATCCTGTTATACATGTTTCAATAAAATTCACTACCTTGGAAGTGGTGGATTAGGTTTATAAGCCCATCTCTATAAAAGACCTGTGGGAGCATTGGATTGCAAAATTGAAATTAGATTTCATTTTGGCAGTTTCATAGATGGAAAATGCATGATTAGATACTTCATAACTTCCAAACAGGTATTAATTTAACTTTTATTCTGTTGATTTATTAAGCTACAACCTCATTTTAGCTCTGAACATAAATTAAGAAATAGGAACAGGAGTAGGCCATATGGTCCCTCAAACCTATACCAGCATTCAACAAGATCATGGCTGATCTGATCTTGACCTCAACTCTACTTTCTTGCATATTCCCCATAATTCTTGACTCCCCTATAATTCAAGAATCTGTCCATCATAGCCTTGAATATATTCAATGACCCATCCTCCATTCCTCTCAGGGTAGAGAATCCCAAAGAATCATGTCCCTTGGAGAAGTAATTCCTTTTCATCTGTCTTAAATAGACAACCCCTTATTTTGAAACTATAACTCTCTAATTCTAGAGTCACCCATGAGGGGAAGCATCCTCTCGACCTGTGCTGTCAAACATCCTCAGAACCTTATTTGTTTCAATAAGATCGCCATTCATTCTTCTAAACCCCAATGAGTATGGGCTCAACTTTTCCTCTTAAGTCAACCCTTTCATCCCAGGAATCAACCTAATGAGCCTTCTCTGAACTGCCACCGATGCAAGTATATTCCTCCTCAGGTAATGAGACCAAAACAGTACGCAGCTCTCTAAGTGTGGTCTCACTGCTGCCCTGTACAGTTGCAGCAAGAATCCCCTACTTTTATACTTCATCCCCCTTGCAATAAAAGCCAACATTCCATTTGCCTTCCTAATTGCTGTACCTACATGCCACCTTTTTGTGTTTTGTGTATGGAGTCAGCCAGATCCCTCTGTCCACAGCATTCTGTAATCTCTCTTGAAATAATATTTTCCTTTTCTATTTTTCCTATCAAAGTGGATAACCTCACATTTTCCTGCATTATATTCCATCTGCCAAATTTCTGCCTTCTCACTTGATCGATCTATATCCCTTTGCAGACTGTTTTCCTCACAACTTGTTTTCCTACTTATCTTTGTATCAGTAGCAAATTTGGCAATGAAACAGTGTCCCTTCCTCCAAGTCATTAATATTGATTGTAAATAGTTGAGACCCTAGTGCTGATCTCTCTGGCACCCACTAGTTACAGTTTGCCAACCTGAAAATGATCCATTTATCCCAATTCTATTTTCAGATCGTTAGCCAGTACCCCATCCATACTAATGTATCATCCCCCAACACCATGAGCTCTTGTTCAGTAACTTTTTATGTGGCACCTTATTGAATGCCTTTTGGAAATCCAAATGTACTGCATCGAGTTCTCCTTTCTCCACCCTGCTCAATATTTCCTCAAAACTTTGTAATAAATTTTTAAAACACAACTCCCCTTTCACAAAATTATGCTAACTCCGTTATGATTTTCTAAATGTTTAGCTACTACTTCTTGAATAATGAATTCCAGCATTTTCCCAAAGACAGATGTTAGGCTAACTGGCCTATAGTTTCCTACTTTCTGTCTCCCTCTTTTTGAATCAGGCTCATTATATTTGTGGATTTCCAATCCGCTGGAACTTTTCTAGAATTTGGGGAATTTTGTAAAATTACAACCAATGCATGCACTATCTCTGCAATCACTTCTTCTTGAGACCCTAGGATGCAGGCTGTCAGGTCCAGGGGATTTGTCAGCCTTCAGTTCCATTCATTTCCTCAGTACTTTTACGTCTTGCGAAAATTGTTTTAAGTTCCTCCATCCCTTTTGCCTTCATTTTCTACTATTATTGGAATGCTCTTAGTGCCTTCCACCATAGAGACAGGTGCAAAACACTTGTTCAAAAATGTTTACCATTGTTAATTCCCCAGCCTCATTCTCTAAAGGACCAACTTTAGCTACTCTCTTCCTTTTTATATAGAAGCTCTAACTGCCTGCTTTTTATATTTCTTGCTAGTTTACTCTCGTAATCTATTTCACCCTTTTTTAGTCACCCTTTACTGGTTTCCCCAATCTTCTGGTCTACCTCTGATCTTCTCAAACCTTGTATACCTTTTCTTTCAATTTTATATGATTTTTAACTTCCTTCGTTAGCTATGGATACTTCCCTCTTCTAATAGAGAGACTCTTTCTCACTGGAATACATCTTTGTTAATAGTGATAAAATATTTTTCCTAAATGTCTAACACTGTTTATCTACTGTCTCACCATTAATTTATTTCCCAGTCTACTCTTTTTGGTGAAATATTTTCTACTTTGGGTTATGATGAACATGATTTATCTTGACCAATTTCATATTTAAATAACTGGCAGAAAGGCTGTTATGAGCAGTGTTGAAGAATGTTGGTTATCTGCAGGCTATGTATGCAATAACACTGGTTTATGTAATTTGTTTACTTTGCCACGTGTTTTGTAAAATAAAGCTTTCCTTGTCATAGTGTCTTATAGCTCTAATTGTTGAACGGTTAGCATTCTTATGCTATAGTACTGTACTAAGTTTGATGTGGTTTTCAATCTCCAACTGTTGGTTTTCTTGGAAGGAATCTAGCACTGATGTGCATAATTAGTCTTTAGCTGGGAATTGGCTGAAAAATGTAGCATAAACCAGCTGAAACTTGCTTGTAAACATGCTGTTCATCCGATTTCATGTCTTGCTTAATATCTTGGCAGCTGCTAAATTCGGCAACAGTGGTTGATTATTTTAGTAATTATATAAATTAGTTGGGTATTGACTCCAAAAAAGCAAAATTATTGATCTGACAGAAATCTGATCGATAAAATTGGGTTTTTAATTTCTTCATGGAATTTAGACGTGCTGGGAAGGCCAACCTTTGTTGCCCATCCCTAATTCCCCTTGCGAAGGTAGTGGTGAACCACCTGCTTGAACCGCTGCTGTCCATCTGGTGCAGGCGCACCTAGAGAGCTGTTAGGCTGGGAGTTCCAGGATTTTAATCTGATGACAATGAAGGAACAGCAATATAGTCCCAAGTTAAGAAGGTGTGTGGCTTGGAGGGAAACATGCAGGTGATGGTGTTCCCATGCATCTGCTGCTCTCAACCTCCTAGGTGGCGGAGGTCGTTGGTTTGGAAGGTGTTGCCAACGGAACATCGGTGAGTTGCTGCAGTGTATCTTGTAGATGGCATACACTGATCCATTGCGCGTCAGCGGTAGAAGGATTGAATGTTGAAGGTGGTGGATGGGGTGCCGATCAAGCAGGCTGCTTTGTCCTGGGTGGTATTGAGTTTCTTGAGCATTGTTGGAGCTGCACTCATCCAGGCAGATGGAGAGTGTTCCATCACACTCCCGACTTGTGCCTTGTAGACGGTGGACAGGCTTTGGGGAGTCAGGAGGTGAGTTACTCGCTGCAGAATTCCCAGCTTCTGACTTGCTCTTGCAGCCACAGAATTTATATGGCTGGTTCAGCTTCTGATCAATGGTAACCACCCCCCCAGGATGTTGGTAGCGGGGGATTCAGCAATGATATGCCATTGAATGTCAAGGGGAGATGCTTAGATTCTCTGTTATTGGAGATGGTCATTGCCTGGCACTTGTTTGGCATGAATGTTACCTGCCACTGATCAGCCCAAGCCTGAATGTTGTCCAGGTCTTGCTGCATGTGGGCACAGCCTGCTGCAGTATTTTGGGACTTGTGAATAGCACTGAACATTGTGCAATCATCAGCGAACATCCCCATTTCTGACTCTATGATGGAAGGAAGGTAATTGATGAAGCAGATGAAGATAGCTGTGCCTGGAACATTACCCTGAAGTCCTGTAGCCTGGGGTTGAGATGATTGGCCTCCAATAACCACAACCATTTTCCTTTGTGCTAGGCATGACTCCAACTAGTGTAGAGTTTTCCCACTGATTCCCATTGACTTCAATTTTGCTAGGCTGTAATGAGGTCAGGAGCTGAGTGGCCCTGGCAGAACCCAAACTAGCATCAATGAGCAGGTTATTGCTGCGTAAATGCTGTCGATAGGACTGTCGAAGACACCTTCAATCACTTCGCTGATGATTGAGTGGGGACTGATGGGGCCATAATTGACTGAATTGAATTTGTTCTGCTTGTTGACATACCTGGGCAATTTTCCCACATGTCTGGGTAGATGCCGGTGTTGTAGCTGTACAGGAACAGCTTGGCTTGGGGTGCAGCTAGTTCTGGAGCACAAGTCTTCAGTACTACTGCTGGAATGTTGTCAGGGCCCATAACCTTTGTAGTATGCAGTGCCTTCAGCTGTTTCTTGATATCATGTGGAGTGAATTGAATTGGCTGCAGACTGGCATCCGCGATCTCAGGAAGAGGTTGAGATGGATCATCCAATCGGAACTCGGTGAAAATGGCTGCAAATACTTCAACCTTGTCTTTTGCACTGATGCGGTGAGCTTCCCCATCACTGAGGATGGGGATATTTTTGGAGCTGCCTCTTCTGGTTAGTTGTTTAATTGTCCACCACCATTCACGACTGGATGTTGCAGGATTTCAGATCTTTGATCTAATCCATTGGTTTTGGGTTCACTTGGCATGCAAGTAGTGATATTGCACTACTTCGTAGCTTCAGGTTGACTCTTCATTTTTAGGTATGCCTGGTGTTGCTCCTGGCACACCCTTCTGCACTCTTCATTGATATACAATGAAATACAAAAGCATTGTATGATATATTCATCAGTTAACTATAAAATTTAATACGATGTTATTGGAGCTGTGATTCCAGAAAAACTTCCTCAGACCTCTGAAACGTATATTCCTGACTGAAATAACATTTAATTGTTATTTTGACCATTGTAATAGTCTTCTGCCTGAAGAAATAATTTGCATTTATATAGTTCCTATCATAAGCACATGACATCATAAACTGCTTTACAACCTAATGGGCTGCGTTTGAATTTCCGTCACGCTGTTACATAGGTGAATGCAGCAACCAGTTTGAGCATTGGATGATTGGTGATTTGCATTGGATGGTTTCTTTTTTCCCCACAAGAAATAAAATTCATTTTGATGACTTTGAACTTTATCCAGCTGTAAAGTGATCTTTTCTGCAGACAACTGAATTGGAAATTACACTTCTGTGTAAATCAAGCCAAAATAATGAGGTTTAATTTTTCCATTAAACCTTCTTGTGCTTCGGCAGTGAAGATGAACAAATGCTGGTCAGGTTTTCCAATGTTATGTGTAGTATTTAGTTTGTCAGCTGTGATAACCCATTAATTACTCTCTGATGCTTGTATTTTTGAATATATCTTATTGAGAGTAATCTTCTATTAATCAAAACAATTTTACAGCATTAGTAAATTTAATTTAGTAAAATTATCTAAATAAAATATTTAAACTTGGCTTCATTAGCTACCCAATTTGATGCAGGGATGCAGTATTTTCAATTTATTAGCCAAATAAAAAATAATTTGTTCCACAAAGCCTAATATAAATGACTAGTTTAGTCCCCTGAAAACTCCTGCAGCAGTTCTAGTCGGTGTGCAGTAAGCTATTATTTTATCACTGTAGAACATTTGAATGCAATTAATGCAAGATCCAACCCTCAAGTTTCATTTTTGCTGGTTGGTTGAACTTATTACAGGTGAAAGCTTTGTACCCCAAAAAACATTGAACTGGAAAATGATTGCATTTACAAATTACAAATTAGAGCTTTTAATTGAATTTCAATTGCATCAAATAATGCTAAATATGTGTGTAGCTTGCATTAGTTTTTAACCGGAATTCTATTTTTGTGGCCTTGCAGCCAACAACATTGGCAGAGTTGAAATATTGGCTACAAACCACACCACAAAAACCCAATTACCTTATTATGATTTGTAACACCAATCTAATGTGAATAAAAACTTAATTTCCTGCAACTACAATACACATGAATCACGACGGATCAGTTGATAAGATGAAATGAAGTAAGATAATAGGAGATTTGCATGGGGCATACATGCTGCCATTGATCTGTTCAGGCGCATGGCCATGTCTATACCATGTATTTCTGTGTACAATACAGCAGATGAAATGTCTGAGCTAAATTCTTAGGAATATGATATAAATTTTAAAACAAATTTTATGCCAATGTCAAACAATCTACACACTTTCCTAACTGACATTATATTTTGCATTAAATTATCTGAAATTACAAAAATTCACTAGTACAACTTTGTAAATAAGCTGTATGAGCTTAAAATTGAGTCTCGTACTCAATTTCTGTTTTTTTTAACATATATCTTACTATATGGAGTCGTAAATCAGTTTTGCTCATTAAATCTGCTTCCTAGATGAAATCAAAGAACAATCCAGGATATTGAACTAACATGACTAATATGCTAATTAATCCTAATCACAGCTAATATTTTGTTGATCCCAACAAGACTGGAATCATTGTGTTTCATAAAATATAGCTGGTTCATCCCTGACTGAATTTATAACCCACCGCTTGTTACTCACCAGATATTCATCCAACTCTTTAAAGCAATTGGCTAAAACAGTTTTGACGGGAAACTTCTTTGTATATATTTCTAAATGTGGTTTTGGGTTGTAGGAAGCTGATCTGTACTCTTGATGCAGGAGGATGCAACCTCTTTCCTAAGTGTGTATATATATCTTTGCATCTTCCTCCAACAATCTTATGGATTTTTGAGACCACAAGAGCTTGGCTTCAAGAGACCATTACTGTAAATGTATTATTCCAGCATTGTTTGCTAACATTTCAATTCCTTACTTAGTTAATGATTCTAAGATTGCAAACTATTCCCATTGCTATACATCATCACAATGGAAGTATTGCAGACACTGAGTTTGATGTACCATGACAATTTTGCCATTGGCTGTTTCACTTGTACAGCAACTATAAGCACAAATATGAGATGACTGGTTTAACATTTAGTTGCAGCAAAGAGCCATCAAAATAACACTAGAATATTATTATTTTGTACAAAGGTAACAGCACCTCATTTTGATTATATTCAAATAGCTACAAAGCTAGAGATAAAGGCTTGTTTGTTCTTTTTTCATCAGCACAGTATTCCTTGTTTTGTAGAACTGGTTTTGATTGACAAAATGTAGGTTTCTTCATCCATGCTAGGGCTAGTTGACTCAATGTATATTCTGTAATGTGTGTGCATGTGCTGTCTGACTTGTTGGCCTGGATTTTGCTGTACTAATAACAGTGAGACTGGATATTACAGGATAAAACTGATAGCAACTTCTGGCATCCACGCATGTGCCGGTAAACATGGAAATCCAAAAGTTGATGTCAGTCATGTACAGCTCCCCCACAGGCTGCATTGTTGCCATCTTTGCTGATGGTATCGGTACAGAGATCAATGTAATGGCATGAATATAGGCTAATTACCTGCAATTCTCACACTGAAAACAGATGAAAAAATTAGGGCTTGTGTAATCGGGCGTAACAGATTTAAATTGTGTAATAAATGATAATTATTGATGAACAACCTCTCTGGGCCTGAAATTTTTTTTTTAAACAAATGCAGAGGCACATTCCCTAGAGGAAAATTAGTGTTGTAGATATTGAAACTTTTTTTTGCTTTTCTTTTGTGCCTATTCTTTAATCTCATGTGCAGGTCCCAATCCGTGTTTTACTTCCAGTATGATGATTTAAATGTAATTTATATTTCCTGTTTTTACTTGCTGCTTTGCAATGTGTGTGTTTCAGTGAGGATTCTTCAATCCGATTGGTTGATGAGCCTTCCTGTTGTTTGGCCTGCCCATATATACCACAGATGCCCTGTAGAGCACACCACTTTGGATCAGATAGCTGAAAACTGGCTATCTCTGCTGATAAGCCCAAACAGAATCTCTGAGCAACTGTTCATGAGATGAATGACAAAAGCCATTCCTTTGTCGCTCACAGCGAAATGTGGGCCATTAAATGGGAATTCAGGAGTAAAATGTGAGGTATCCAAAAATCAGATGTTTCCTGTAAATAATGAGTCTTGATATCAGGTTTAAACATAAAAACTATCTCAAACAATTAAGGTCATGATTATTTTGTGTGTTTTTGAACATGAATTTCTTTTTAACTGTCCATTCGATCAGATCATTTAACAAATTTGACAATGTGAAATAAGAGTTAATAGCTGTCGTGATACTACAAGAAGATTTAGTCTAGCCATTTCTAATGCATGTTACTTCACTTCCCTTATATCATCTGGGTCACTAAGTTCTTCAGCCAGTTTCCTCACTTTGGACTCACTGGGTTAACAAAAAAGCACAATCAAATGAATCCCTGATGGTTAAGACAGAGAGTACATAGGTTATACAGAGTAGGAAGGTTCTAAGTTTGATCCTGATATCTGCTAGGTTAACTGATCTCAGCTGGAGCAGCAATCGGGATGCTACAGTTGCCCTCGGCACCACTGAATTAAGGATTGGAATTTCAGGCAGTGTTCTTGTGCCTGATTGTTGATATGATTGCAGAGTTTTTTCTTATGAATTGCTTCTTGAAGGATGAACATGTGGACATTGTGTAAAGACAAATTGGGCTCAGTTGTGATGCATTCCATGTTTGATCTCCTGCTGAGATTTGCTGTCAAGGTTGTTTGCATGACAATGGCTACTGGAGGAGGCACGAGAGGGTGTCTAGTGCCAGTTAAATGATATATAGGAATATGTTTCTTTGAGAGAACAAGAGGAGGGTGGAAAATTGACAGGAAAATATCAAGGGGGAGAAATATTGAAATAAGTGGATGTTATATATTATTGTAATCTTTCAAGCTTACCTGACATTTGAAAAGTGTGTTTTGATGAAAGCTCACAGACTTGAAATGTTAACTGTTTCTCTCTCCACAGATGCTGCCAAACCTGCTGAGTATTTTCAACATTTTCTGGTAATATTTCAGATTTCCAGCATCCACGGTATTTTGCTTTTGTTGATATATATTTGAAAAGTGAGTTCCTGTTTCAAATTTTACTTGAAGCCCTACTCATACTTGCTAGTTAGCTCAGTATAGTCTTCTAGTGCACATTTTGCACATGTTGACTGATTTATAGCTAGGTTTCTTTGTATTTTGGTTCACAAAAAAGTTGAAAGTGCCCCAGAACATTAGGACATAATGGTCAGTGCTAGTGTTTGTTATTTTTAACAGGAAGGATGGCATACTTGGTTTAATGGAGAGAGGTATAGAATATAAGTTGAGATAAATCTATATTAGATGTTAGGTAAGACCACTAATATGTAGCAAAGTACTGCAATTACTGGAAATCTGAAATAAAAATAGAAAATGCTGAAAATACTCAACAGGTTGGGCAATATTTCTGGAGAGAGAAACGGAGTTAACATTTCAGGTCAGTGACCCTTTGTCAGAACTTCGCCCTTTTCTATTTTTATTATGTTAATAAGAGCATGGTTGGAGTATTGTGCAATTTTTGGTTCCACAGCTATAGGAGTAGGTTGAGGCAATAGAAATGGTGCAAATAGTGGCTTGGTAGTACAGAATGCAAGTATTGCTGAAAAAAGAGACATTCTGTTGAAGCTTTTTATCTTGCACTCATCAGGACAGATGTAAAAATACCAAATTTCAAAGGGAATAAATTTATATCGCATGAAAAAGGGTGTTGATTGGTTGGCAAGTGGACTCTGGTGGAGGTGTTGCCATATATTCCCTGGTGCATTCTCCATGGCAACGCCAGGACCATTCAGAGTCCACTTACAAATCAGTACCCTTTTCTCATGCAGTATAACTTATTGTTCCCTTTGAAATTTGGTATTCCCGTGTGTGTCCTGATGAGTGCAAAACAAAAAGCTTTGACAGCATGTCTCTTTCTTTCAGCAATACACAAAAAATGGTAAAGTGAAGATTCACTAGGATGCTGCCTGTTATGTCGAAATGCAAATATGAAGGGTTCCTTTCATTACAGAAATTATGGGATGATTTGATAGGAGTGTTTAAAGTTATGAAGAATTAGGGCAAAGTATGGAGAAATAGATTGATTTGAATGGTCTGGAACAAAGAGATACAAAAGATACAAAATTGAATTTAATAATTTATGACAGTGAGTTGGAAAAACTTGGCTTAGCACAGACTCTGCATTACCAGAGTGGATTATTGAAGCAGACAGCAATACGAACATTTAAGAATAGTTTAGATGAACTGGTTGGACTTAATTGTTTCTATCTTGTGATTTCTATATAATTTTATAAAGCGGTCTGATAAATGGATAACTTTCTAAACTCTGTGCACTTGATAACAAAGTTAATTAATTGAAAACTATAGTTCAGTGTCTGAAGTAACTTTTTTTTCCCCAATTGCAGCACTTTCTTGTACCTTAAATTCCTTGTTGTGTGGGCACTGGTGTTGCTGGCAGATTTTGTCCTTGAATTCCGCTTTGAATATCTTTGGCCTTTCTGGCTCTTCATCAGGAGTGTTTATGATTCCTTCAGATACCAGGGTCTGGTAAGTTGGTTAAAGATTTCTCTGTTTCTAAAATGTATCAGTTCTGTATGTTGTGATATGTTTAACACACACCACTGCCAAAATCTTTGAATATGGTACTTGATTTAGAAGCTCTGATGAAATGCCTTTAATAAATTGTATAATTTTAAAGGGGCTGCAGGATCAGGAGACTTCGGCGGGTGTAGATATTAAAGGTCTTCCAAGGTGGCATGAAACATTGAGAAAGCTGTCAAAAAAAACCTGTGGCAACCTTGGCTTTATACATCTAAGCATAAGAATGGAAAAACAAGGGAGTTATGCTAAACCTTAATAAAATAGTGGTTGAGCCCCAGCCGGAATATTATAGCCAATTTTAGGATCACACTTTAGTAAGGATTCAAGATTTTAAAGAGTGTGCAGAGGAGATCTACCACTGTAACGTGGAGACTAGAGAAACTGGGGTTTCTTTAAAACACCAAAGGGTAAGGGGATATTTGACCGGTGTTCAAAATCTTAAAGGGTTTTGGTAGAGCAAATAAGGTGAAACTGTTTCCAGTGGCAGAAGGGTCAGTAACCAGATGACTGAATTTTAAGATAATTGGGAAAAGAACCAGAGGTGGCATGAGGAAAAAAAAAATGCAGTACGACATGATCTGGAATGTACTGTCTGAAAGGGTGTTTGAAGAAAATTCAATAGTAAATTTCAAAAGGGAATTGGGTAAATACTTGAAAAAGAATAATTAGCAGGGCTATGGTGAAAGAGCAGTGAAAGAAGACTTCTTATATGCCTCTTAAAGAGCCAGCGTTGGTGTAATGTACCAAATGTGTTCCTCCTAAGCAGTGTCATTCTGATTCTAAATTCGAAAGCAGTTTTTTCTTAAACAAAATGGAGCAACTTTTCCTCAGGTAAATAATGACCTTTGAAGAATTCTTATTTGCCAGAAATCTTTGAAATTTAATATTTTTATTTTTAGATTACATAGTCACATTTAAAGTAACTATAAAATATGATTCAAAATGTTCCCAACTGGCATTCTACATGTTACAGACAGGAACGGGGTTAATTTAAACAGCACTAATTTCTCCCATCACCACCTGTCCATAAACAGAAAGGTGTTTTGATTTGTTTCTGCCTTTATAAGCGATGACGCATTTCCCAACCGTAATCCAATTTTCTATTAATAACCCCACAACAGACTTGAGATAAGATAAACTCAAAGGGTTAGTTTATTTGTACACATTCAAAATGTGGGAGGAGGGTTGCAGCGTCGCCTCAACACTCAGATAGTAAAGAGAGGGATGGGAAAAAGAAAGATTTACTGCACATAGACCATAGAGAAAATAAATATTTGGTTCACGTGGGTTCCAGCATCCAGAATCAAAGTTCAATGAGGTATCCCTTCACGGAGGTCGGCGGGTCAAAAGCGATGCTGTATAATTCACTTTTCCAGTGGTGTTGACTTTCACACGATGAGATAGGCATGTAGAGATGAATCAGTCTTGTAGGTGATGGTACAGAATTTCCAGCAGAAGCAGGGTAAGTGGGGCCAGGTGCCAGCCTGGGCCAGAGATCCTTTTCTATGAGCCTGCCAGTTGGATGGTCAACAGCAGACTGGGCTTTGCTGTTCAGCAAGGTAATATTTACTGGTTCCACAAGCCAGAGGCCCATGTCACATTGACTCCCACCTCCCCTCCAGGTCTTTGACAAAGGATGTGTATCCCTCGTCTGGGCCCCCGAGATTGTTTAATGTCTCAGCTATTAAGAATTGAAAGGAAGGTTGTGGGGCCCTTTGTCTTAGAAGACAAGCAGACTTCTGTTGGCCTGCCTGGGTGCAGATGGCCTTTGTATTGTTCTCTTTGAACTTGGCTTGTGCAGCCCTCAGGGAGTCATTAATGGCTTCCCAGAGATAACGATTTGCAAGTTCCCCCGATACTGTCAGACAGCTCCTTTTGTTCAGGGGTCACAGACAGACACAAATTCAGCCATTTTAAGGATCTTTGTTCAGTTTTTAAAATTTTAGACATAGCCATGAGGATACCTATATATATTTTATAAAAAATATGCAGGGTGAGGTCTTCGTCCCTCACATACATTAATTATGTATTAGAACCAATTGTAAGCTTGTTAAATTTTTGTATGGCACAGAAATATGTCCAACGGTATATCATCATATAATCACAATGTGGCCATTGATGTTAGCTTGTCAACTGGAGCACTCTTATTTGGTTTCAAATGCCTATCTAAACTTTACCTATTGTGCCTCAATTGCCATTTGTCGTAAGAGCATTCTTCTATTGATAAATGCTGTCTTTCTATGCAATTTTTACTGGCAATTTATTGGCTAGCACTAAAACAAATGGATTCAGACCTGTGGTGTCTCAAAGCTTCAGTTAAAACAAGGAAGAAATTTTCTACTGATTACCATGTTATGCTCCCAATACCACCACCCCCAAAACACAGCCTAGGTGCTTTCACGTAGGACGCCATTTGGAGGAAGCAGTGAGGGAAGCAAAGTCATGGAATATTCTGATCAAGCTAGTTGAATCCTGAGAAAACGTATGAATACACAAATTAGGAGTTAGTAGACACCCAACGGGGAATGATAAATGTAACAGTAGGAGAACAAGTGCTTTTGAATTGTAGTAAGGGTTTGCTTCAGATCGGGCATGGGAGGTCCGCCACTATCCAGCCACCTTCAACAACTACTTTCACAGTCTGAGTAGAGATAATTGAAGCCCCTCAAACCACACCGACTGACCCATCTGGTCCGACTATGCATCCAGGACCGGCAAATAGTTTGGTACTGGTTAATCAGAAGTTATGTATGAGGGGGCTTTTGGCCCCTCGAGTTTGCTCTGCCATTCATTAGATCTTGGCTGATCTGATTGTGGCCTCAACTCCACATTCCCTTGTTAGTCAAGAATCTATCTACCTCTGCATGAAAAATATTCTCATCTCTGTATTAAATGGGAGATCCCTTATTTTTAAACTGTGCCCCTTGGTTCTAGTCTCTCCCACAAAAGGAAACATCCTTCCAGCATCCATCCTGTCAAGTCCCCTCAGGATCTAATCTGTTTCACCTCGCAATCTTTTCAACTCCAATGGATACAGGCCCAGCCTGTCCAACTTTCCCTCATAAAATAACTGCCACTGGCCCCCCCACCCCACCATTCATTCCAGGCATCAGTCAAGTGAAGCTTCTCTGAACTGCTTCTGATGCATTCATATTAGTATTACAGGTAAAACGGATGAGTTAAGGGTGAGGATTGACACGTGGAATTGTGATATAGTAGCCATCACTGAGATGTGGTTGAGGGAGGGGCAGGATAGGCAGCTCAACATTCTGGGATATAGAATGTTTAGGCGAGACAGGGGAGGGGGTAAAAGAGGAGGAGACATTGCATTATTAGTTAAGGAGTCAGTTACTGCAGTAAGGAGAGATGATATCTTGGAGGGGGCATCGAATGAAGCTTTGTGGGTAGAGCTTATGAATAAAAAAGGGGCAGCCACATTGTTAGGTGTTTATTATAGACCCCCAGGTAGTCAGCGGGAAATTGAGGAGCAAATATGTGGAAATTGAGCAGCAAATATGTGCACAATTTGCGGAGGTATGTATAAACAATAACAATAGGGTAATTATATTAGGTGATTTCAACTTTCCCAACATTAATTGGGATAGACATAGTGTTAAGGGCTTGGATGGAGCGGATTTCTTGAAATGTGTACAGGAGAACTTTTTAGGTCAATATGTAGAGGGTCCAACAAGGGACGGTGCAGTGCTGGAACTAATTCTGGGTAATGAAGCCGGACAGATGGCTGAGGTGGTGGTGGGGGAGCATTTTAGTGATAGCAACCACAACATGGTACAATTTAAGCTTGTTATGGACAAAGAAATAGACAAGTTGCAAAGAAATGTTTTGGGCTGGGGGAGAACGGATTTTAGTAAAATAAGGCAGGATCTGGCCAAGGTAGACTGGGAACAGCTACTTGTGGAAGAATCTACAGAGGAGCAATGGGGGGGGCATTCAAAAAAGAAATAGGGAGGGTACAGGCTCAACATGTTCCCTGTGGGTGATAGGAAGGAACAATAAGCCCAGAGAACCATGGATGACCAGAGATATTCAGGTTACAATGAGAAGGAAAAGAGAGGCTTTTAGCAGGTACAAGCGAAGCAAATCAGCAGAGGCATTAGTGGAGTACAGAAAGTGCAGGGTGGAGCTTAAGAAAGCAATTAGGAGAGCAAAGAGGGGATATGAGAAAGCTCTGGCTGGTAAAAGTAAAGAAAATCCCAAGATATTCTATAAGTTTATCAATGAGAAGAGGATAACCAGGGAAAGAGTAGGGCCCATTAGGGACCATGGGGGCAATCTATGGATGAAGCCAGAGGATATCAGTAGAGTATTGAACAAACACTTCACATCCGTCTTCACCCAAGAGAATGAGGATGAAGGTATCGAACTCGGGGAGAAAGACTGCGAGGTTCTTAAGCAAATTGATATAGGGGATGACAAGGCATTGGAGGTGTTGGCAGGCTTAAAAGTGGACAAATCTGCAGGTCTGGATGATTTGTGTCCCAGACTGCTGAGGGAGGCAAGGAAGGAGATCGCAGGGGCTCTGACCCAAATTTTTAATTCCTCTCTGGCCACGGTAGAGGTGCCAGAGGACTGGAGAACAGCTAATGTGATTCCGCTATTTAAGAAGGGTTGTAGAGATAAGCCAGGGAACTACAGACCAGTGAGTCTCACGTCAGCGGTAGGGAAACTATTGGAGAAAATTCTGAAGGAGAGAATCTATCTCCACTTGGAGGGGCAAGCTTTGATCAGGGATAGTCAGCATGGCTTTGTCAGAGGGAGGCCATGCCTAACAAATTTGATTGAATTTTTTGAGGAGGTGATCAGGTGATTAGCTGAGGGTAGTGCAGTCGATGTAGTTTATCTGGGTTTCAGCAAAGCCTTTGACAAGGCCCCACACGGGGGATTTATGAAGAAGGCAAATGCACATGGGATACAGGGTAATTTGATAAAGTGGATTCAAAATTGGCTTAGTTGTAGGAGGCAGAGGGTGATGACAGAAAGATGCTTTAGTGACTGGAAGCCAGTGTCTAGTATACCACAGGGATCTATGCTGGGTCCCCTATTATTTGTCATTCATATAAACGACATAGATGACTATTTTGGGGGGTAGGATTAGTAAGTTTGTGGATGACACAAAGATTGGCCAGGTGGTTAAGAGTGAGGTTGAGTGTCTTGGGCTACAGGAAGGTATAGACGGGATGGTCAAATGGGCAGATAAGTGACAGATGGAATTTAACCCTGAAAAGTGTGAGGTGATACACTTTGGAAAGAGTAATTTGACAAGGAAGTAGTCAATGAACAGCATGACACTAGGAAGTTCTGAGGAACAAAGGGACCTTGGCGTGTGTGTCCATAGATCTCTGAAGGGGGAGGGGCATGTTAGTGGGGTGGTGAAAAGGGCATATGGGACACTTGCCTTTATCAGTCGAGGCATGGAATACAAAAGTAGGGAGATCATGTTGGAGTTGTATAGAACCTTGGGTGAGGCCACAGCTGGAGTACTGTGTGCAGTTCTGGTTGCCACATTATAGGAAGTATATGATTGCACTGGAGGGGGTGCAGAGGAGATTCACCAGGATGTTGCCTGGGATGAAGCATTTAAGTTATGAAGAGAGGTTAGATAGACTTGGGTTGTTTTCGTTGGAGCAGTGAAGACTGAGGGGCGACCTGATCGAGGTGTACAAGATTATGAGGGGCAAGGACAGGGTGGATAGGGAGCAGCTGTTCCCCTTAGTTGAAGGATCAGTCACGAGGGGACGTAAGTTCATGGTTAGGGGCAGGAGGTTTAAGGGGGATGTGAGGAAAAACCTTTTTACCCAGAGGGTGGTGACGGTCTGGAATGCACTGCCTGGGAGGGTGGTGGAGGCAGGTTGCCTTATATCCTTTAAAAAGTACCTGGATGAGCACTTGGCATGTCATAACATTCAAGGCTATGGGCCAAGTGCTGGTAAATGGGATTAGGCAAGTAGGTCAGGTGTTTCTCACGTGTCGGTGCAGACTCAATGGGCCGAAGGTCCTCTTCTGCACTGTGAGATTCTGTGATATCCTTTCTTAAATAAGGAGATGAAAACTGTACGCAGTACTCCAGATGTGGTCTCACCAATCCTCATAGAACTTTGGCAAAACATCCCTACTTTTATATTCCCTTGCAATAAGTGAAAACATTCCATTTGCCATCCTAGACACTTCCTATACCAGCATACTAATTTTTTAGTGATTCCTGTACCAGAACATCCGGATCCCTCTGTACCTCAGAATTCTTCAATCTCTCTCTATTTAAATAATTTGCTGTTTTTCTGTTCTTCCTACCAAAGTGATATTTTTATTTTCCCACAGTATACTCCATCTGCCAAATTTTTGCCCATTCACTTAACCTATCCGTATCCCTTTGCAGACTCCTTATGTCCTCTTCAAAACTTACACTCCTACCTGTCTTTGTGTCATCAGCAAATTTAGAAACCATACATTTGGTCCCTCATCCAAGACATTGATATGAATTGTAAAAAGTTGAGGCCCCAGCACTGTCACATTATGCCAACCTGAAAATGACCAACGTATGCCTACTGTCTTTTTCCTGTTAGTTAACCAATCCTGTATCCATGCTAATATGTTAGCCCTTACACCATGAGGTCTTATTTTACATAGTATCCTTTGGTGTGGCACCTTGTCAAATGCCTTCTGCAAAACTAAGTATAGCACACCCACAGGTTCCCCTTTATCCGTGTTGCTTGTTACTTCCTCAAATAAAACTAATAAATTATTCAAACGTGATTTCCCTTTCACAAAACTGTTGACTCTGCCTGATAGCATTGAGGTTTTTTAAGCGCCCCTCTATAACCTCCTTAATGATAGATTTTCCCTGTGAAAGCTGTTAAGCTAACTGGCCTGTAGTTTTCTGCTTTCTATCCCCCCCCCCCCCCCCCCCGCCCGCCTTTCTTGAATAGAAGAGTTACATTCACCATTTTCCAATTTGATGGGACCTTTCCAGAATCTAGGGAATTTTGAAAATTTGAAACCAATGCATCTGCTATCTCAGCAGCCACTTCTTTTAAGACCCTAGGATGAAGTCCATCAGGACTTCAGGTTTTAGTTCTAACAGTTTTGTCAGTACCCTTTCGTAATGGCTTTAAGTTCCTTCCTCCGTTTCACTATCCTATTCACAATTATTTCTTGGATGCTATTTGTATCCTCTAAAGCAGGCTTCTCCAACCTTTTCGGGTGGGGGGTGCCACATTTCAAATTTTTCTCACTCAAGGGACTGATGATCAAATTTCGATAAGATAAGGTTTCACACAACATTAAACATGAATTTCAAAAATATCAATGTCAAAGCAATAAATTTCAAAAAAGAGTAATTAATAAAAATACCCATTAAAATATACCAAGCAGAAGAGTTCACCAGTGAAACCTTTTTTTTTGCATTTTGCTTAAGAAGCAGAGCCAGAGAGAGACAGAGAGACTAGGCTCCACGGAAGGGAAGGGGCGGAAACCAGGCCTTAGCTAAGGAGTTGGGTTTAACAAACGCTGACCTTTCATTTGCTTCTGGTGGTGCACATACCATGCTGGCCTCGGTGGAATTCATACAAAAGCAGGAGTCGCAAGTGGGTTGCCTTTCAGCCTGATTTTTCTTCTTCACCCGACCTGCTTTCTGGATAGGTTTTTGGGGAGAGGGAACAGGGAAGGCCTCGCGTGTGTTTCCGGCTCACTCCAAGTCTCGGGGTTCTCACTCTCACAAAACTACCCAGAGACACCTGCTCACCCTCACAGGCGCACGCAGACATCACACGCACACACACTCACCCTCTCTCTCTTTCTCTCACACTCACGCACACAGACCCACACTCTCGTGCACCTACAGACCCCCTCTTCTCGCACGCCCACAGACCCCCTCATTCTCGCACGCCCACAGACCCGCTCACTCCCTCACTCTCGCGCACCCACAGACCCGCTCACTCCCTCACTCTCACACGCCCACAGACTTGTTCACTCCCTATGAAGTTTGGACGCTACTTTAGGAGCACTCGTTCAGGAGATGATGGACAAGCCAATTTCTCAATTGGCGGGCCCTCCCGACCCCCGGTCACTCCGCGGCCCGGCCGATCTTTGGCTGTTCTGGGGCTACCCACTCAAACACCAACTTGCAAGCGCAACTTCAGCTCTTTGGCTGTGCCGAATGGAACATTACTGCTCCAAAGGAGTAATTTCACTCCAATGGCACCCAGCACGGAGTCACCAATCTGCTGCCTCCTTTGATTGCCAGGGCTTCTCCCAGGGCTCCCTTCGATTGCCAAGGTTCTCCAGGGCCCCGTTGGATCACCATGGCTTCTCCTGGCCTGCTTTGGATCGTCAGGGCTTCTCCTCTTCACTTAAAGTCTGCTAACCACAGCCTTTTCCCTGCTTGGAACTTCTTTCTCTAGTTCTCTCTTTTTAACAACTGGGGACTTTTCCTGCCTCCTGTCTGGGACTCTTCTTTTGGGACCCTCCCTCCTCCTTTTCTGTCTGGGCTGCTTGTTTTCAAAGAGACTGCTCATATTCCCTCAGCATAAGCTCTTTTCTAGTTCTACCTATGTCATTGGTACCCACGTGGACAATGACCACTGGATCCACCCACCCTCGCTTTCACTGCAAGTTCCTCCCCAGCCCAGAACAGAACAGATGGCCTGAACCCTAGCACAGGGCAGGCAGCACAGCCACCTGGGCTCTCGCTTTCAGCTGCAGAGAACTGTATCTATCCCCCTGACTATACTGTTTCCTACTACCACTACATTCCTATTTATTCCCCCTGTTTGAATGGCCTCTTGTACCATGGTGTCATGGTCAGTTCACTCATCCACGTTGCAGCTCCCACTTTCGCCCATACAAGCTAACCTCGAACCCGTTGGACAATTGCAAAGGCCTGAGGTTTCTCCACTTCTACCTTCTCGATCCCCATACCTGCCTCATTTGCAGTTACATCTTTCTGTCCCTCCTGTCTCCTAGACTTGGCATGTGGTGAGAGAACTGACATAGAGGTTGATCTGGTCTTTACCAACCTGCCTATCACAAACATGTTGGTCCACCATAACATTTGTGGGACTGACCGCTGCATAGTCAATTTGAAAGCGTTTCATTTTTACAGTATGCCCTCCACCTGCAGATTAGCATTGCTACTGTGTTAAATGGGACAGATTAGGCAGCCCATTAAGCGCTTGGGATATCAAAAGCAGGGGAATTATATGCCACCATGCCATAGTTCCCACCATGATAGATGTCAGTCTTCAGGTAAATTGACAAATTCCGCATGATATTTAAGGAACAGCTGATTGGATTTACCACAGCAAGGGTAATAAGCTGTAACTATCTTTGCTGAAGACCTGAGCACCAGAACTAGTAGTCCTACTACCAAAGCTTCTTCAGTGTAGATATGAAAGTGGTGGTTACGTAATATGGAAAATTGCCTATTCACATAAATAAAGACTATTTTGTCAAGGCAGCCAAGTACTGCTCTATTGGCCTCTTCTCGATCATTAGCAAAGAAAACAAAAGAGTCATCAAGTGATATTGTCTCAACAAACCTGCTAACCAGCACTCCATTTCAATTCGACCAGCACCACACAGCTTCTGCACTTCACACAACCTTGATCTGGGTATATGCATGAACTGAATGCCAGTGCTTAGTTTAGCCATTTTTTGAGGATGTTTTGACATAATATTGACCATATCCTGACAGGCTTATATTGCAGGTCATAATAACCCATATTTGAATGCATTTCCCTTCAAATAGTACACCCACCAGTATTTATCATACTAAATTAGTGTACTGGGTCAGGCTGGCCATATTTAATCCATTTAGCATTTTTAATTAGCACCTTCAAGTAACATCAGTTGAAAGAAGCCAATCAGGATTATTAAAAAAACATCATTTGGCTTTCTTTCAAGATACTTAATGTCCTCCTTGCAATTTGAAAGAAAAATTGTACAAGTTTTGTTCCTCAAGTGAATTAACAAAATTTATCCCAGTAGTTAATTTGTGATTAGCTATTTTAGTTCTAAATATACAAGTTGGAAACAATGGGATTGCTCAAATTTTTATAATTCATTAAAATATAAAGTATGAAGCATGCTTCAGGTGTTGCTTACAATACCCGACAGAAATCAGCAAAATACTACCAGTGTAGTTATTTGTTGCTAGAAGTTCCAATGACAAGTTGTTACTACATTTATATACACATGCACACACTAAGCAATGTGGATAGCATCACTATTAAACATTAAGGCAACATTCAATTGAGTAAAGCAATAAGGAGCACCAGCAAAATCGTGGTCAATCCAGGTTATTGGAAATGCCTTCCATTGTCTGGGGTCATACTTGACGGACAGGAAGATGGTCATAGTTGTTTAAAGCCAGCCATTCCAGTCCCAGGACATCGTTGGAGGACCCCTCAAGGCGCCAAGCTCAGCCTAACTATATGCAGTCTACAGAATCCACTGAAACAATTCACCCAAACTTATTTCAGCAGTAACTCTGAGTTGTGTGACCTCTGCCACTAAGGAGAACAAACAACAAGGTCATGGGTACATGATCACTTCCAAATTCTCTGCCAAGTCATGCACTGTTCTGACTTAAACATATGCTGCTTGGCCCTTCATTGTCAGTGGGTTAAAAGCCTAAAATTCCCTATCTACATATCACTGTAGGAACAGCTTCAGTATGGAACCTACAGCAGCTCAAGGAGATGGTCTACCACTACCATCGAGTAAGTAGAAATGGATAAAAATGTAGCTTTGCTAGCATTGCCCACATCTCGAATAATTTTAAAAAAACAGTTGATCTACAATAACCAAAATAAAAATTGAACTCTAAAGCATAATAGTTATGGTTCTTCAGCAAATTTCATTAGAGGGCCTAAAATTTACTTCCCTGTCCTTTTTTTATTTTTTGATCCAGAATCTGGGTTTTGAGAGTAGTATGCTTTAAGAAAGTGGCTTTTAAATAGCTAGTTCTAAAGCTCCCTGAATGTTTTTTTGTCATGAAAAATGTCCCTTGCCGTAAATCTGTTCTTGTGACACCACTACTTGTGCAGACTTTATGCTGTTTTGTGCTAATATGACTCCACTTCTTATTCCTGTTTGCTCCTCTTGCTTATTCACATGCAAGTAATTACAGAATTTGACACAAACCTTATCACTGTCCTGGATAAAATGGAAACAAAATTAGATTTAGGCTTTTGATTGTTGCTGAAATTCATGTGCCACATCTCTTGTTCTGTGAAACAGTGTAATGAAATAATTCACTTAGATGTAGAATTAGTGTTTTATTGATACTGTAAAATCTTGTGTACAAATTGTATGTTTTCATGTACAGATAGAGAGGTGTGACTTATTTGAGGTTTGATGAGAAACCAGCCATATGCTAACTGCACTGTATATCCATTACATTTTTGCTAATCTTGTCATCTCCTGTAATTTTCCAAATAAAATATGCATCTAGACTTCCATAAACTAAAAGTTAAAATTGCTTTATCACCATGCATAATATGCAACTTTTGCAATACCACAGTCAAAGTGTTGTTATTCCTGGGGCATGACAGGCCAGTTCCAAGTGATGGATGTCAGCTGCGACAGGTTGGAGGCCTGTTTGAGTGTGCCAAATTCAGGAGGATTCCTGCACTGCCTACCTATTACATGTTTTAACATATAATATACTAATTAACATACCTGAACCATGACTATCAAAGTAGTCATCCCATTAAATGTTTTGGATGACATCCTACTACTTATGACGTCAGTTGAGTCCGTTGTGGATTAAAGCCTTGCAATCCCCTGATAGTTTGCCTCAGGAGAGCAGTCACCAAGCCAATCTTGAAATAAATGCTAAGGATGCACTGTTGCAGGGAACAATTTTCTTTTGTATTTTCTCCATTTCCTTGTGTGAGTTTCCATCCTTCTGCCCTTGTTACAGGCAGATCTGGCCTGATCTCCTCAAAGGGCCCAAAACTTCACTAGGGAAAGATTGTTGATCCCAAACCGCCTTCCCTGTGAGGCCCACTTGCCAGCTTCTGTGGTTTGTTACCATGTATAATATGCACCCTAACTTCTTGATCAATTTTTAGGGAAAAAATGTGTGTGGTTCAGTACCAGGAGTGGTGGGTATTATAGGCGTTATGATGTATACGCAGAATAGCTTGCATCCAGTTAACTTTCTGGTGTCAGTTGAATTCAGGAATTGTACTCCCTCTATGCAAAATCTGTAATAAATCTGTCACGTCCTTGACACCCTGTTTGACTCCATAGTTAATTTTGTGCAAACCTCTACTTGACTTGAATATCTATTCTACAATTGCTTGCTCATAGCAGTAGTAACAGGTGACCTCAATGAATTAATCTGTCTGTTCCAAGGACTTCTTAAAATTGCAGAGTCGGGCCTTTGATAGCTAGCAGCTTTTTGGAACTGACCTACTCTGAGGAGCATAGAGGTGGTTGTCAGCTGTGCTGGGAATCTGTCCTCCAGAATTAGCTGTACTGGAGTGATTCCAGGTACAGTACTGCTGTAAACAAAATTTCAGCGGTTGCTAAGTTTTCTTGAAGACATAGGTTGTATGAAATTTGAGAGAGGGGAATCTTGTTTATAAACAGCTCTAGCAGTCCTTGATTTAATCAAATGCTTGGCTAGATACTGTAAGACACCTTTTGGTTTCACTTTAGAGTTGTCAGTTTTGACTTTGTGGCTGTCGCAAATTTTTGGAAACTCCTGGATCACATGAAGCTTGTGGCTTTCTCAATTTTGTTCCTTGATCTCTGGGTCTGTTTCATCTCCCAATTTAGATCATGCTTCTGAGCCAAATCTCATGCTGGAGTGGGGTAAATGACACCCTCAGTTGGGTGAACATAATTTTTAGTAGAGCTACTCGTTTGCTGTAAAGCTTTAGATTAACTTGTCCAATCACGTAAATTTAAGCGAAGGTAGCCTTGCTGCTTTCCTCCCCTCCCAGCACATTCTGCCAGAAAAGGGATTAAAGCTTAACTTTTGAAACCTTTTTAATGCTGAAACTAGTAATTTCAACTGTCTGCAAAAGGCACCTTTCCTAATAATGGCTTCTGTGGTGGGATCATTTGATCAAAAAATCTTAAAAAATGAAACTTACTGAAAATTTTGTCACAATTAAATTAAGAATGGCCTTGTCATATAAATGACAATGTCCATATGCTTACTGTGTGACAGCTTGATCTTGACTGTACATAAAGAGAACTAATTGTAAACCAAAACTTATTCAGAGGGTTTTAATTGGAAAACTTGTTTACTGCTGCTAAGGTGCCTTAAATTTGTTTTTGTATTCTGCCATCCAGGCTATTTTAGATGTTTAGTTTGAAAATGTCTAAATTGAAGAACGTAAAGTCCAACATATACTTGTCAATAAAGACATGGTGCTGATTATTGCACAACTGTTAGGTTTGGCATCAAATGAGCTCTCATTTCCTTCTAAACCATTTGTGTATATCTTTTCTCCCACCTATCCCGAAGAAAAAGTACATTTTTGTTTATTTCTTTTTAAAACTGTCAGATTTCCCGTTTAACTGAAAGCAGCAGTTTGCCTAGTAAAAGTGCTGTACGATGGTTCTGTTGCCTTATGTCTACAGAACATGTCAGATTCCATGAATTGTCTTTATGCCATGTTCCATAGAGAATTTGTTTTGGAAATGATATAACAGTTGCAACTGTATGCAAATAGAAAAATGGAAGAGTGAAATGAATACTGCCCTCTTAAACCACAGTATTTCTTTGCCACCCGCCTCAGTCATGATCTCCTTTGATATGAAATCCTGCTTAACTAATTTTTTGTCCCTAGGAAATTAGAATTGATCTTCAGGAAGCTCAACCGTATTAGTTTGAATGACTGTAAGGATTGAGCTTGTAATGCATTCCTTTGTTCTGTTTTTCTTGCAGGCTTTTTCAGTATTTTTTGTTTGTGTAGCATTCACATCAGATATAATATGCCTACTCTTCATACCAGTGCAGTGGCTTTTCTTTGCTGCCAGTACATATGTATGGGTTCAGTACGTCTGGCACACAGGTATGTTCAATTTTCTTTTCCAATTCAAATTGTATCTTTTGTAGAAAAAAAGAGTAAACTTTAGAATTATGAATCGTATAAAGAAAGGCACGATTTGAATTGTGGTTGGACAACTGTTTGAAAGTCAAGTTTCTAGTTAGCCTTACTGCCACAACTGCTGATCCATGCCAGGTTACTGCAACAGCCTGGGAGGGAAGAAAGGCATGTTCCTCTCCAAAGAAGAGCAAACTATCTCTGTACATTGCTTGCAATATGTATCTCGATAACTAACTTGCAACAGTCAGATTAATTTTTGGATATGAGAATTGACAAATATATACATTATCTCTCCTGCTAAATTGTACTGCATAAGTTTCACTTTGCAACCTTATGGCTTTAATGATAGGCTGGTAATAACAAATTAGCTTTTCTTTCCCTGTTTTGGCATGTTGCTTTTATAGTACTGAATAAGCATACTAATGCTTTGTCATTTGCTAATTAAGATGTGGTTAAAAGCCCAGATATTGCATGCAAATCAATATTATTCTATATAGTGTGGTGTTTCATGCAAAATGGGGATAAAACTAATATTAACTTAAAGATGCACTTTTTCTGAGATCTGTCCTCAACCAAATTGTAATGCACTCTGCCTGGTTTTGGGATCAGTATGTCAAGGAACCAACTAAGGAACAGCTTATTCAAGATCTAGTTTTGTGCAATGAGACAGAGATAATTAACATTCTTGTAGTAAAGGAGCCTCTGGAGAAGGGTGATTGTAAGATTTTATCTTGAATTTGAAAGTTATTTAGTTAAGTTCGAAACTAGGGCCTTAAATCTAGACAAATCAAACTATTTAGGCATGAAGGGCGAGCTGCCTTATGTTGATTGGGAACTAGATTTAACAGATTTGATGGCAGACAGGCAATGGCAGACACTTAAGGAATTCATTCATAATTTGCAATGATTATACATTTCCTTAAGGACAAAAAATCCTTATAGGTAGTGGTTTTTCCATGCCTACTTGGGGAAGTTAAAGGTAGTATTTAATTTGAAAGAAAGAGTATTATAATATTGCCAAAAAGAATAGTAAGTCTGAGGATTGGGAGGGTTTTAAAATTCAGCAAAAGATGACATAGAAACTGATAGAGAAAATAAGGTGAGAATAAACAAGCTAGAGACAGGAAAAAAAGCTTGTAAAAGCCTCTATAGGTATATAGATAGGGAAGAGATTTGTGAGAGTAAATGTGGGTTCCTTTGAGGCATGCACAAGAGAATTTATAATGGGGACTAAGGAGTGTCAGAAATGTTAAATGAATACTTTGTATTGTAGCCATAGAAGGCACAAGAAACAAAATGAGGAAGTTAGGGATATTAGTTTAGTAAGAACAAAAGTAGTGGAGAAATGAATGAGATTAAAAGCCAACAAATCCCCTAGACTTGGCCAGCATCCTAGGGTTTTAGAAAAAGGTGGTTTTAGAGATACAGGAGGTATTGTTTTTAATCTTCCAGAATTTCCAAATTTTACATTAGAAGGTAGCAAAAATAATCCCTTATTCAGGAAAGGAGGAAGAGAGAAAGCAGGTGACTATGGACAAGTTAGCTTGGCATGAGTAGCCGAGAAACTGCTAGAATCTACTATTAAAGATATGATGACGGCATACTTAGAAAATTATATGATTTGGCAGGGTTAATGTGGTTTTATGAAAGGTAAATTATGTTTGCCAAATTGGTCAAAGTGTTTTGAAGTTTAAACCTGCAGGGTGGATAAGAGGAAAATAATGAATGTAATATATTTGGATTTTTAAAAAGCATTCAGTAAGATGCCGCATTGGAGGTTCTCACACAAAATTAGGGCTCATGGGAATTGGTGATATATTAGCATGGATTGAGGATTGGTTAATGGACAGAAAACAGTAGAATAAACAGGTCATTTTTAGCTTAGGTTCTATCTGGCGACATACTGCAAGGATCAGTGCTTGCCTCAGCTTGCACAGTCTACATCAATGACTTAGATGAAGGGACCAAGCATAATGTGTATAAGTTTGCTGACAAGACAGCATTGGGAGGCAAAGTAAGCTGATAGGAGGGCACAGAGAGGTTGCAAAAGGATTTAGAAAGGTTAAGTGAACAAAAATGTGACAAAAATGCAAAGTTATCTACTTTGGTTGGAAAAATAGAATAGCAGATTCTTTTTCAATGGTGAGGGACTGAAATTTTGGTATTCAAGAGGATTTGGTGCCCTTGTGCACAAATCACAAAGTTAACATGCAGGTACCACAACAATTAGGAAAGCATATGGTATGTTAGCTTTTATTACAAAGGGATTTGAGTTTAAGAGTAAAGAACGTTTACTGCAATTGTAGAGACCTTGTACGGAATTGGTGAGGCCACACTTGGCGTACTGTGTACAGCTTTAATCTCCTTACCTAAGGAAGGATATACTTGCCTCAGAAGGAGTGCAACAAGGTTTACTAAACTGATCCCTGGGATCTATGAGAGGAGATCGAGTAGACTAGGCCTATATTTCCTAGAGTTCAGAAGAATGAGATGTAATTTCATTGAAACATATAAAATACTTAAGGGGTTTGATGGGGCAGGTGAAGGGAAGATGTTTCCCCTAGCTAGGAAGTAAAGAACTAGGAATTACAACATTAGAATAAGGGGCCAGTCATTTATGATTGAGATGAAGAAGACATTTTGTTTAGTCAGAAGATTGTGAACCTCTGTAATTCTGTATCCCAGACACCTGTGAATGCTGTGTTGATGAGTATGTTCAAGTCAGAGATCGGCAGATTTTTGGATATTAAGGGATAAGGGAGTATGAGGATAGCTCATGAAGGTGTAGTTAAGGTAGGTGAATAGTTATAGTCTCACTGAATAACAGAGCATGCTCGAGGGGCCAAATGGCCCACTGCTCCTAACACTTGCATCAAAAAATTGTGCTGTAATGGTTGCCAATTGCCAAAGCCACTGTAGGTCTTGTTGCTAAGGGGGAGTCCTGGTTGACTTGTCCAGCAGCTCCTTCTTCCATTGGGGAAGAACTTAGCTTCCAGTTGATTTATCTACCTGAGTATAGCTGATGTTAGTGTTTTTATTTTATGGACTGCTGCTAATAGCAACCTTAAATTTGGTGAAAGTGTTTTAAGATAAATAGTGCCTCTGATGACAGATATACTAGAAAAAGAATCGGCATCTTTTCCAGCCAATGTGGACTCAGTGGTCAGCTCATTTATACAGGTCAGTGATGTGGTATGCATAGTTGTTTTCTGCTCTAGGCTGTGGAATCCACTTCATGGTATAAAAGCAGCAAATGTCACAATGCCACCATTCTTCAGTCATATTGCCAAACTTGTTTGTGAAGGACATTGGATTTACCAAGCATGATGGGCCAAATGCTAGAGTGAGGTGGAACGGTAGCTGACGTTATTTAATTGTCCTGGTTAACGTCAAGTAGATTGATGCCCAATTTAATCTGTGTGTCGTTTCTGCTAATTTCATCACTTTGCAAGTTTTATTTTAAAACTGAGTACATTGTGAGTCAAACCTGTGAAGCATCAAAATTGTTTATCCTATTAATCCACCAAGTAATGGAAACTCGACCAGTCTCTGTTGCCAAAACAATTAATGGATGCTCAATGTTCAAAAAAAGATTTTGGCTCTTCCGATCAGTGTATTATAAATTCTAGGGTGAAGGATGAAAGAAATTTTGAGGGTGAATTGCACTGCCTTATGAAGTGATGCATTTTTAAAATTATCTATTTGTCTTCACCACAGAGGCAACACTTGACTCAAATGATAAAATGTGTTGATATTCTTTGGGCAAATGCAGTGGTAAAATGCAAACATTTTAGAAATAAAAATCTTATTAGGCTGGATTTCTTCCTTCAACTCAGATTTTCTGGTTGACGTAAGTTTTTTCAGCTTGTGAAATGACCAGTCTAGCTCTATTATGTTAATCATTATGTTAACAAACAAGCATGAAAGTTATTGTAGAGGAAAGCTCTGCTAGTTGAATGCATAGTTTGCAAACTGATCTAATTTTGGATGACTCTTGCCATATGGAGAAAGGTTTCTAATATTCCCCAGTCCACCTGTTGCTTTACTAATGCCAAAATGATAGTGAATTATCCAGTAGTGGCTTTACGATCGGCTAAGTTCCCTGAAGAAAGCTCTTCATGTAATTTACAAGCTGGGTTCAAGCTTATTGAAAGGGGGAGAAAAGCAGAAGACAAATTCCTAGCTCATAAATGGCACAGCGCCCTTCCTGAGGAATCTAATTACTTTGTTTAAAATTTTTCTTTCAATATTTGCAATTGAAGGTTGCAAATTTCAAAAAGTAGGGTTAGGTACTAGCTCATAACTAATATTTCCATTTCCCTATACCAACCTTTGCAGCTTTTCTGAGTCTGTACATTAATTTCTAATGAATTACTGGCGATTTAATTCAATAGGGACCAAGTTAGGTTACAAAATCGCAATTCACAACCCTTAGAACTTGCAGAGAGAGAGAGTTTAATTCTATCTCAGAAGCCAAATCCTGGACCTGCTTTGACTCTATGCTAATCCACTGCATCATCCATTCCCCATAATTGACTTTTAACACCTGCTGGTAAGTGGCCTAAAAAGAAGGGTGATGTAAGAAAAACGTAGTCATTATCTCACAAACAAATGACTTCCTTTAAGCTTATTTACCTCATTTGCATTGAGAGGTCACTTGCTACATTTCCATTGCTGGAATGTGGATGACACCTTGGGAATCAGAGATTTGTGGAATTTGCAATAAAAACAAGTTTACTGTAGCAAATGGCCAAATGGGAAAAAATATTTGAAAGCATATTGATTCCTTCGTGGTATCCTAGTTTCTGAATTTTTAGATCCAAATTTTTATCTAATGTTACTAAATCTGATTTATGCAACTAATGAAAATCATTCTAGAATGCAGCAGTTTGAGTAGCCTTATTTTTGTAAAAAGGCTTTTGGCAAACTTTTAACGTGTTATATAGCTAGTATGTGATGCAAGAAAATGACAACTATCTTTCACTTTTTCGTGAGAAAGGCAGTAGTACTGCTTTCACTGGAATGTTAATGGAGCATTGTCTCATCAACTAAAAATTTCAATTATATGAATAATCTTATCATTTTTTTCAGAAAGAGGAGTGTGTTTACCGACTGTATCACTATGGATACTATTTGTTTATATAGAAGCAGCAATCAGATTTAAAGATTTAAAAAATTTTCATGTAGACCTTTGTCGCCCTTTTGCTGCACATTGGTAAGTTATCTCTGTCTTCTTGACACATTATTTGTGAAGCTCTATACCAGTACATGTTATTTATGATCATGATTATCTTTTCAGGATCTGTATACCAAGCAGTAAAGTGAATCCAGTATCCCTGCATAACAAATCTTTGATTTGTGTAAAATTGTATTTTTTATTACTGTCCACCCAACACTCCTGTCACATGCCATAAGTGAGAGTTATAAAATAAAGGTTGCTAAATATTACACAGAATAACTTGCTGTCTGAGAGACTCCAGAGTAACTCATTTTTTGGATTCTGACACCTTTCATAGCTCAAGCTCAGGTTTTGCCATTTGTGATATCTAAACATTCGGATTAGTCTTTTTAACACATAAATGTGTGTTCCAACCATTTTGGTTAATCTGATTAATTTGTAGTTCTAGGGAATTGTGACTAATACATTAAGTTTTTTAAACCAATGCGTTTTCTTATCTGTGCACTTTCTGGTTAAAGTATTACACTGTATTTGTATTATCCCAAATAAAGTGAGAACTAGTTTATTTGGAAATTAGTTGACAAGGATTGTTAAAATACTAATGGGAACTGAAAGAGTGGTGTACATTTCTACACTACTTGAAATCTAATTTTTGTCTTTGTGAATGCCAATTATGCCACAAGAAAGACATTTTTTACCTGTGTTTTGGTATAATTGCATAAATGGCTAAGAATAATGTCTAAGTAGAATGATCTGCAAGCAAAAGTAACATACTGTGTAGATTAACTGCTTCAAAATGTAGATGGATAAATATCTGGTTAGAAATAGAATTAAGAGATAATAAAGATAGTAAAGGCCGAAGGATAAATTC
The DNA here is from genome assembly GCF_964194155.1 of Cetorhinus maximus. Taxonomy (NCBI): domain Eukaryota; kingdom Metazoa; phylum Chordata; class Chondrichthyes; order Lamniformes; family Cetorhinidae; genus Cetorhinus; species Cetorhinus maximus. The sequence continues at coordinate 71,183,813 of NC_135899.1, forward strand.
CTGAATGGGATATAATGAGGACAGTAAACCAGGGCTAAATAGTGGCAATTTAGGGATGAATAGCACTTTAATTTCTCTTTATTGTGTTTTGATAACTGTGGAGGACTTGAAAATAACTTTATTCTAGGAGATTGTACAAGTGTGGTAGAGTCATAATATGGCTTACAGGCTATGGAACGATTGGGCTTCATTTTCTGTTTTTATAACGCCTTTATCTTAGAGAATTTGTTTACTGCCTTAATCATATTTTATGAGCTGTCTCTTGTCTCTCTCCAAAGGTTTGAAGAGAGCTGGGGTGAATATAGACTAGCTGCCTAAGTCACTAACTTTTGTAACTTCATAGTGTTGTAGTTTGGGGGCATTCTGAGTGCTGATAAAGATCATCACTCTGCCTTTCTTTTAACACAAGTATAACCGTTCCAGAACTATTCAAATTTCAATGCTGTGATTTAATTTTTTTTCCTGCCAGTTTATTTATTCAAAAGTTCAATTTCATGTTATAAAACTTCATCTGGTATATCAATGAATAAGTTTGCAATGTGATGTCATGCTGAGCCATACAGCCAAAGAAATTTCAGGCTCCAAATTCATTGTCAGGGCACTGCCATTGACCTTAACATCTTCAGACTAGAGAAGTAAAAACTGAACAAGGTTCCTCCTTTTATCCCAATCTATTCATTTGTGCAGGAAAATGCATGTGAGGATGACTGGCTGTGATGGCTCTTGAGGTCATGGACCTATGGCCTAACAAAAGTTGCCACCTTTAGATAGGAATCAGTTAGAAGAGAAATGGGATGATGGGGAAAAAAATTACCTCCTAGGAATCAAGGTTTCTTTGTTTGATTATGGGCTGGAGAAGTGCAACATTGCTAATGAAGTTAGAGGTGTAATTTACTTAAAAAGCTTTGATTCTGTGAAATTTGGTGAATACTTTTTACTGAAAGGAGTCACAGAAATTTAATTTGCTCTGTCAAATGCAGATTGTTTTCCCTAATGTGGCTTTTAAAGGTTGAATTTTTAATTGCTTGGTGACCATGATTTAAGATACCTGTTAAGAGTGTCTCTATTTTCTTCCCTTCATAAATAAAGCATTGGTTATCCTGTGGTGACCCTGGGATTTGGCTTCAAAAGTTATGTAAGCTATAAAATGCGATTGAGAAAACAGAAGGAAGTCCAGAAGGAGAATGAATTCTACATGCAGCTCCTACAGCAGGCCCTACCGCCAGAGCAACAGATGCTACAGAGGCAAGAGAGGGAAGCTGAAGAAGGTAAGAATTGATTTAGGTAGTGTTCATGAACACACTAGTTCTTTGGAATAGTGCATGCTTTACATCAGGGAGCAAGTAATAAGGGTTGGTAATCAGTGAGGCATTAGATTCAAAGATACCTTGTTCCACCACTAGCTATAGCAGTGCTGTGCCAATTTCCTGAGCTATATAAGCTCCAACTTGGCCAAAGCTCTCTCCCTATCCCATATTCTGTGCCAAATCCTTCTCTCAACCATTTTTTGCCCTTGCCAGCCTTCTTTGAATTGACACCCTATAGTGCATTGAATTCAGAATTTTTGTTTCTTGGGAAAAAGTATTGTTTGGGGCAGGGAAAAAGTTATACCCCTAATATTTTGCAGTCCCACGAAGTTTGGTTATTTTTTTAAAGTCAGCTGTCTAAGCATTGATCCTTCTGAACATGAATACATGGTTTGCTAACAAAACTGAGGCTAGATGCATCACTTCACCTTCAAATGATACTTTCTCTTTGGGGAGGACCACTCAAGTCAAAAGGAATTTCCAAAATTGTTGAAATCTTTCATTATGAAGGCATGAAATATTTATTGAAAGAGGCTTCTCCTCAGCATTGAGACCAGAGCAATGAATCCCTAGGATTTTGATAATTCAAGCTACTAGCAAAGGCCACTAAACCGGGAACTGTATCTAGGCTGCTTGGGGTTTGTGTATTACTCATCTTTGAATATGCCTTTAGCTGAGCAATCTGAACACCGTATAATGTTCTAATTTTTGAGGAAACTGCAGCCAGACCCATTCGTGTAGATTTGAGTACTTAAAACTGTTATTGTACCACCAGTTATTTAGCACAAGAATGAATGTACTATGTGGTTCCCAATCCACTGGATCTTCTTTGGATTGAGCATAAAATAGTGATCAAATTATGCATACCAATTGTTTTAATCAGTTGTATCTATTTCACTTAATATATGATTCTAGAATTTTATCAGCTATGTTGAGAACACCATTCTGCCATTCACAGAGCTTTCATGTTTTAGATTAATGGCATGAAGAATGCCTTAGAATTCCTTTCCTATGAAGGCAAACTGTTACACCCATTTCTAAGCAGATGTTGGAGAATTGACTTCCAACTGTGCTCTTCATGTAAGGGTTACTGCATAGATTCACCAGAATGATACTGGTGTTTAAGAGTTTGAATTAAGAGGACAAGTTGCGTAAACTTGTCTTATATTCCCTTGAGTATAGAGTATGGAGGGATGATTTGATTGAGATGTTTAAAATGTTAAGAGGCGTTGGTAGGATAGGTACAGAGAAATTATTTCCTCCTGTGGGGAGTACAGAATAAAGGGACATAAATTAGAGCTACAGTAGCCCATTCAGGATTAAGTTCAGCTACCAATTTTGCACACCCAGGATATTGGAAGTCAGGAGCTCTCTTCCTCAAAATGTTGTGGAGGCTAGTGCTTTCAAGATTGAAGTAGATAGATTTTTTATGGCTAAGGGTATTGAACAATATGGAGCAAAGATAGGTGAATGGGGTTGAGATGCGCATCAGCCACAATCTAATTGCTTGGGGCTCAAGGGCTGAATGATCTGTTCCTGCCCCTATGTTCCTAGCCTTTACTTAATGGTGCCATTTTTGCTGCTGAGCCAGAAAATTGTGGGTTCAAGCCCCACTTCAGACTTGGGCATCTAACTTAGGCTGACACTTCAGTGTAATAATGAGGGTGTGCTGCGGTTTTGAGGTTATCATCTTTCAGATGAGACATTAAACCGAGGCTGGTAAAGAGTACGAATCAGTAAAGTGCGGGATGTTGGGAATGGGAAATGGAGCATTTTTTTTGACTACTTATTCCCAGTTTTTTAAAATAAAACCTCCAGGTAACTATATTGTGGTGAGATGCAAGGTAAAATCCCTACTCAGGCTCTATATGATCTTGCTCAAATGTTGTCTAAGCACTACTTATTGAACATGATTTTAAATGCACAAAATGCAGGAAACACTTAGCAGGTGTGGCAGCATCTGTGGAGAGAGAAACAAAGTTAACGTTTTAGGTTGGTGGTTCTGATGATGCATTTTTTGTTTTTATTTCAGATTTCCAGCATCTATAGTATTTTGCTTTTATGCTTTTAAGTGCAATAGTTTACCTTTAATTTGATCATGTTTTTAAAAAAAAATTGCTAGGAATGATAAAAAGAAAATCCTCTTAACTTAGGAAGGTATATTTAATGCCTGTTATGGCCCTGCCTGTACTTTGCTTCATACATATCTTTTTAAGCATTTTAAGGTTCTCTTTAAATTAGTACATATGGATCGAAGTGCTTCATGTATTGCATTTATATAAGACCTGTTTAGGTCTTATATAAATTTGCTTTTCTTGTCTGTACAGTAACTATTTTTCCATTTTCTCCCAGCTGCAGCAGCCAAAGGTATCACAGATATGGATTCTACACAGCTCCCGCAACACAATGGAGGAATTCCAGCAGGTAGAAAATTGACGACAGCTTTACCAGAACTAGAATACAAAGAAAAAGGGAAAGAGAAGGACAAAGAAGCCAAAAAACCGAACCTTGGGATAAACAATAATATTTTACAGCCAGTAGACTCAAAAATACAAGAAATTGAGTACATGGAAAATCATATCAATAAAAGATTGAATAATGAGCTTGTAGGGAGCACAGAAAACCTGTTAAAGGAGGACTCATTTACAGCTGCTTCAAAGAATTACAAGAATGCTACTGGGGGAATCAATTCTTCACCCAGAAGCCACTGCACGTCCAATGGCAGCATCCCTTCATCGTCATCATCTGCTAAGAATGAAAAGAAGCAAAAATGCACTAGCAAGAGCATGAGTACACACAAGGAAATAATGGAAAACTGTATACCTAACAACCAGCTCAGCAAGCCAGACACATTATTAAGGTAATATCTTTTTACAATATTTGCAAAACTTTTTTTTGCCTCGCATGACTGGGAGAAAATGAGTCTCACCTAGTCAGAGAACAGTTAATGCCACCTAGAGTTGTATATAACCTGAGAGCATTACCTGAGGGTATTGCTGTGAAGTAGCACAAAATAAATCAATTTATAACTAGGGTGAGCAAGGGAGCTGAATGAAACTTTTGACATCGGCCATCAATTGACAAAGTGACTGCCACTACTGAAACAGTTTTTGTCATTTTTAGTAAGTGTCTTAACATGTGTACATTATAAAAAAAAATTGTGTGTACTATTTAAGACCTTGTATCATTGTTGTATAACTTTGAGCTAAATCTCCTTTGTTATTTGTATACCTCTTGTCATTGTGCACATTTCAGTTGTGATGGATACGATTCAAATACTTCAACAGAATTTTCATCACTGCAGAAGCATCTTGGTGAGAAGCTATTGTGTAAACTGATCAAAGCCAGCTGTGTTTCTTCTAGGCCTATTTCCCTTTAGCAGAAGAGAGTTTCGAGTTAGTAACCATTTTTAAATTTAGGTATTGATAGAAATTTGAAATTCTTGATGCCTACCTATCTCTGCAATCTCTCCAGACCTACAATCCTCCAAGATATCTGCAATCACATTCCGACATAGCAGGTTTTAATTGCTCCACCATTGGTGACCATGCCTTCAGTTACCTAAGCTCTGGAATTCCCTCCCTACAGCTCTCTGCCTCTCTACCCAACTTTCTTCCTTTAAGACACTCCTTAAAACCTGCCTCTTTGACCAAGCTTTTGGTCACCTGACTTAATAGCTCCTTATGTGGCTCAATGTCATATTTTGTTTTATGATGCTCTTGTGAAGTGAATGGGAATGTTTTATTACTTAGAAGCGCTTTATAAACATATGTTGTTAACATGACGTTGAAGTAATGTATGCAGCTATTGGTATAAATTTGTGTCTGTCACATGCTTTATGTTTTAACGTAGGAAATATAAGTCATGTGGGCACCCACTTTGTGTTGATCCCAGAGCAAATGAATTTCTTTAGTAACCGCATCTTTTAGTTTGAAATAGCTGAATGTGTGGTGCAAAATCAGGTTGTGTGAATATAGGAGCAGGCCATTCAGCCTGTCGAGCCTGCCCCAACATTCAATTAGATCATAGCTGATCATCTACCTCAATGCCACTTTCCTTCGCTATCCCCATATCCCTTGATGTCATTAGTATCCAGAAATCAGTCGATTTTTGTCTTGAACATGCCTAATGATTGACCTTCCACAACCTTCTGGGGTAGAGAATTCCAGAATTTCACCACATTCTGAGTGAAGAAATTCTTACTCATCCCAGTCCTAAATAGCCTATCCCTTATTCTGAGACTGTGCCCTCTGGTTCTAGACTCACCAGTCAGGGGATACATCCTATCCACCTCTACCCTTTCACACCCTGTAAGAATTTGAAAGTTTCAATGAGATCACCTCTCATTCTTTAAAACTCCAGAGAATACAGGCCCAATTTCCGCAATCTCCCGTCATAAGACAATCCTGCTATCCCAGGGATTAGTCTGGTGAACCTCCGTTGTATTCACTCCATGGCAAGTATATCCTTCCATAGATAAGATACCAAAACTGTACACGGTACTCCAGATGTAGTCTCAACCAAGGCTGTATACAATTGTAGCAAGACATTTTTACTATTGTACTCAGATGCCCTTGTAATGAAGGCCAACATACCATTTGCCTTCCTAATTGCTTACTGCACCTGCATGCCAACTTTTAGTGACTCATGAACAAGGACTCCCAGGTCCCTATGGACATCAATACTTCCCAAACTCCCTCCATTTAATAAACACTCTGCCTTTCTGTTTTTTCACACTTATTCACATTATATTCCACCTGCCACATACTTGCCCACTCACTTAGCCTGTACAAATCCCCTTGAAGCCTCCTTGCATCCTCCTCACAACTTACATTCCCGCCTAATTTTGTATCAACAGCAAATTTAGAAATATTACATTTGGCCCCCATATACAAATAATTTATATGGATTGTTAACAGCTGTGGCCCCAGCACTGATCCTTTCAGTGCTCCACTAGTAACAGCCTGCCATCCTGAGAATGGCCCATCTATTCCTACCCTCTATTTTCTGTCCGTTAACCAATTCTCAATCCATACCAGTATACCACCCCTAATCTCATGTGCTGTAATTTTGTTTCCGAACCTTCGGGACCTTATCAAAAACCTTCTGAAAATCCAAAGACACCACATCCTCTGGTTCTCCTTTATCTATGCTGCAGGTAACATCCTCAAAAAACTCCAACAGGTTTGTTGAAATAGTTTCAACAGCTCATAAGTTGATATCAATGCAGAGGTGTTGAAGGTGTAGTGAAGGGGATCTGATGAGCAATTTCATATTTTATAATTACTCTCTTGGGTTTAGAATTTATATTCTGAGGACTATTATCAGGGATTATGTCTTGGTACTGTTAAAGAAGTGCTTGTCGGCTTCTTTATTTGAGTACATCCATAGTGTGCCGATTTGTTATGAGAATGAAATTTGTCAGAGGTGAGGGCAATTGGCCCTCCTGGTTTCTTTTTAAACTGATCAAGACCAGGTCGCAGATGGTTTTCAAGATAAATTATGTCACAAGAACTATGTAACAAGTTATTGTAGGAAGTGTAAAATACTGCTGCTTGTTAAAATGCATTACATTTCTGCCTTGGTGAAAGGAGTGTTTTAACTTTTAAAGGGTTGTTTGATATCTATCATTAACTCCTGACTAGCGGATGATGAAATGCCAACAGTTTTTTCTTTGTCCTATTGTTTATTCTTGGAGATTAAACATTGAGCGCAAGTTACTGGCCATGAGTACTGGAAATTTATTCAATACTTTTTCACTTTGGAGTTAACTGGCTACTTGTAGTAATCATGCCTATTTTGGATGAACCATGCAAATAGATGAAATGAAGAGTTACAAAGGCAATGGATTGCCAGCCATGCAAAAACTTTCAATCTTGTAGTACTCCTGTTCCACCCTTGTGATTTCTAAGACTTTGGGCACATTTGAAATATGTTTTAAGAAATCAAAACTTTTTAGTCATAAAATTTGAAAACATGAAGAATAGGCTGTAGGTCTGACAGCATCTGTGGAGAGAGAAACAGAGTTAACGTTTCGACTCCGTTTCAAGTAGAAATATGATGAAATTTGTACTGTTTAAGGAGGGTGGAGCAGGTGAAGCTGGATAGAAGGTCAGTGATAGGTGGGGGCTAAGGAGAGATTGACAAAGCTGTCTTGGACACAAGACAAAGGGAGTGTTAATGGTACTGATAAGGGCTAAAGAAGGTGCTGATGGTGGCATAAAGGTCAGTACAAATTTATCACATTCCTACTTCTCTTTAGCTCTGAAGAAGAGTCATGCAGACTTGAAACATTAACTGTTTCTCTCTCCACAGATGCTGTCTGACCTGCTGAGTTTTTCCAGCATTTTCTGTTTTTATTTCAGATTCCTGCATCCGCAGTATTTTGCGTTTATATAAAAATGGACTGTAACCAGGTAAAATGGCAAAGTAATGAGCAAGAGCAGTAAAAGGGAATCATGTTCCATATGCAAAAATGTAGGCACAAGTACACACGATTGGAGATTTAGAGAGGTTAAAAATTTCCTCTACCAGAGGAATAAAATTTCCCAAAGTTCCTAAGGAAGGAGCAAGCCAAATGATAACCATTTCATAAACTGTGGCTAATGCATGACTGAGTGTTTATGATGCTGTTTGAAAAGTAAGTAGAATCGTGTGATATATTTGGGTACTGCTTTGCAAAACAGTTGAGCTGTGCTGCATTTTACATAGCTAATTTACCTTATTTCCATCGTTGCAGCATTTGATGGCATGTTTTAAGAAAGGTGAGATCATGCCTGATTGACGTTTTTTTAAGGAAGTGACATCCCATGTAGGTATCAGAAAGCTGTGTTTACTTGTGCACAACAGCAAAAGGGAGCACCTCCTGCACATGCACACATGTCAGAGTGTCAGCTGGTTACATTTAAACACTAAGTTGGTTTGACACTGGCTAACAATAAAGTTGAAGTTACCCATTTTTAGGCCTGTGCAGGCCTTAACCAATTGCAAGTTCTTGTATCTAATTTAGCTATCATTTATCAACTGTTCCCTCTGTAAAACATGCTTCTGATGATTCAGTAAATGACGAAGATAAATAATCAAGAAATTGCAGTAAATGAGATTCCCAACTTCCAATGAGGAGAATTGATTGTAATATATTATGGTAAAATTCAATAAAAAAGTATTTTGAATAAAATAATTAAGAGAAAAATAGTTACCTCATGTAGGATCCAAAACTATGAATCTGGGATTAAGAGTCCCATTATCTACCAACAGGGCTTCCTAGGCTGTGTAGCAGCTCCCTGCACAAAACCTTAAAATGTTGGGGGGGGAAAATAACATTGGAAAAAAATCTAAACCTATTTATTTTGTTTATTTTCATGGTCTGATTTATTATGGATTGTGTCAAGTTCCTTGGTCTTGTGGTGGGGGGGATTAATTTCTCTAAGTGCAACCATTTCTCTTTCAAAGCCACTGGGTGCATTTTTCAGACACACACAAGAATGGGTGTGAGGCATGAAGTGTCAGTTCACTTTTGGGGGTAAAAAAAGTAGACTTAAACTGTCTGAGAGTTACAAGACGTCATCTGCTGGACTGTTTTGATTGACAGGCCATCTGGTATAGGTTAGGAAACAAAGAAGGACCACCTGTTTCAATGTTTCAATAGAATTCTTTGTTTCATTTCCCAAGGGTGGTTGTTATGTCATTTATGAATGCTTAGCTGAGTTTCAAAAGCTACAATTATCTCAGCAGGGTGTTCTGAGTTCACAGTTTGAGGTTATTAAGGATTAACTGTCTTTGAGGCTACTGAATCGTGTATGTTTGTTTTTATAACAGATTAACCACTTGAGGTTTAAAAGCTTTGAATGGGTTTCATGAATGGGATTTTTTGTTTCAATATTAAGTGAGTATGAGTGAGAGATGTACTAGATTGTTAGGTGTTTACTTTCATCTCCACATGACTGCTGAAGCCTGCCCATGGTGGATACTGAGTGAGTGGCTATGGCAGTAGCATGGGGGATATGAGAGGGGTGGGAGGCTGGTGAGGGCGAGAGGGCCTAACAGCTTCTAAGCAGCCCGCCTCAGCACTTGCCCGCCTCCGTGGCCACCTATGATCTGCTACTGGGATCAGCAGGCCCAAATCTATCCCACATTTGCCTGCCTGCCTGTCCATAGAGAAAAATAGGTCCTCTGGGACCCTCTAAACTGAGGCAAATCTTTTGCGTTGGGAAATTTTGGCCTCGTGTTGTTAACATCATATGCAAAAAAAAACTTTAGATTCAAAATAGAGGGGTCTGGACAGAGTATACTGGGAGAAACTATATCCATTGGCAGAAGGACCCAAGAACCATGGGACATTGATCTAAGTGATTGGCAAAAGAACCAGAGGGAAAGCTTTTTTATGCAGCAAGTGGTTAGGATTTGGAATGCGCTGCCTGAGAATGTGGTGAAGCCAGATTCAATTGTGGCTTTCAAAAGTGATTGGATAGCTTATCTGAAAAAAAAATCAGTGCTATGAGGAAAATGTGGGGGAATGGGATTAGGTGAGTCGCCCTTACAGAGAGTAGGCACAGATACGATGTGTCCTTCACCTGTGGTGTTACAGTTCTCTGACTCAGTTCCTGATTAGGCAGCCTCAATCAAGGTAATTATCCAGGCATTAGGCAAAAATTCCATCCTGTTGCTAACCAGGAAGGCATTAGGAACAGCTGTTCACGTAGTGGCAGCTATAGTAGGGGTTGAGTGTGGGTGCACAACTGTTCCTGATGCATAATAAAAACAGAAAATGCTGGAAAAACAGCAGGCCTGACAGCATCTGTGGAGAGAGAAACAATTAACGTTTCGAATCTGTATGACCCTTCTCTCTGCGCAGATGCTGTCAGACCTGAGTTTTTCCAGTATTTTCTGTTTTTATTTCCGATTTCCAGCATCCCCAGTATTTTGCATTTATCTTATGTTCCTGATGCATTTCTGGTCAGCAGCAGAGTTAGTAATGTTGGAAAGTCTTAAGATACAGTGCATTTTGGCTTCCAGAAAACCTTTGATAAAAGTTTTGTGTGATAGGCTACGGCAATAGATATGATAGACAAAATTTAGAAGCTCGTAAGGAATTCACTAAAAGAGAAGAACCAACAGTTAACCTTTGCGGCTTTGTTGTGGATCAGTGCTGGAACCTGTACTACTGCCGCTTGATATATAAATAAACAGTCTACATTAAAAATGGAATGCAACTTTGTCAGATTTGCAGGTGGAACTAAATTTGGGGAGAGGAAACTGCAGTCCATTCTGAAGGAGTAGAAAGAGACTACACAAGGGAAGGGGATGGTCATAATTTGCAAGTGTTTAGAATTATAGCGTGTAAAATTCAATCAAAATACATGCAAATGTTGCATTTGGAAGGAAAAAACATTTTTTCAGTGCAGGGTTTGGAACTAACTAGGTGTGACGACCTTTGACCTGGAAGCAGTACAGTAAAGAAATTTTGTAATTCCTTTAAAATGTCTGTTGAATCTTTAATTGGCTTTAAGAATGTTTGAAAAAGGACTTTTAAGAGTTTGCATCAATTGCAAAGGGATCAATTGTAATTTTCTTGAATAATAAATGCTGATCCATGTGGTCTGGTGACCCTTGACCTGGAAGCAGTACCAATAGGAAGGAGGTTGTGGGGCTGGCAGGTACAAAGGAGAGCTACAAGCAGAGGACTGGAGGATGAAGATGCTCAGCGTACAGATGCAGACACAAAGAGAAAGCAAATACAGATAGAAGGAGGAACACGGAGAAATCCTGTGAGGAGAATAAGCAAATCACTCTTGGGAGTAAGTCGTTTTTTCTGTTTGCCAGAAAAGGAAACAGGAGCTCTTGGAGGCAATGTGCAAGCTGGATGAAAAAGATCTAAAACAAGGAAAGCAGTGTGAATATCTCAGAAATACTAAAGTGCTGAGTCTTTTCCCAGAAATGGCCAAACCATGAACCGGGGTTATTAGTTGGTCGGTGAAAAAGAATGCCTGGAAAGCTGCACCATCAAGACTGTTGTGACCCGTAGGAGACAAGGTTTGTAGAAGTGTGCTTTGCTGATGAAAGTGAAAGTTGTTGTTGGATAGGACTCTTGACCTACCCTGCAAGAATAAAGAACAGCATATTGTGGAACTGTGTTGCTCTGTAGTGCCACATTTGTGCAAGGAGTGATGCAAATGCTTGTGTTGTATAAGATGTATCTTTGTTGTATTGACTAGTTAAAGTGAAATTTACCTATTTATCTGAAGTATCATTTGCTTGTTAATTCATGTTTAATTTAAATTGGTTCCAATTTGTGTTGAAGTTAAAATCTACAAAAAGTAGAATCTTGTTAATTTCTTCATTGGGGGGGTCATTCAGTAAATTTGGATATTTTGGTTTACAGTTCCCTCAGAGGAATCGTAATACCAGGATTAAAGAGACCTGAACTTGATGTTAGACTTAACACTTTTATTCATGAAACCAAATGTTGAGCTTATACAGTCCACTTCTGTTAATTCAAAAGCATTGCAAGAAATAAAATTAGATTTTTCAATGATAGAACAGAAAATGCTGGAAATACTCAGCAGGTGAGGCAGCATCAATGGAGAGAAACAGTTATCATTTCAGGTCGATGGCCTTTCATCATTGATCTGGTTGACTCTGTTTCTCTCTCCAAAGGTGCTGTCTGACCTACTGAGTATTTCCAGCATTTTCTGTTTTTGTATATGATTTCTAGCATCTGCAGTATTTTGTTTCTGTTTTCTGTTTTTCAATAATTTAATAAAAACAATTTAAATAAAAGAGTGAAATGCATTTTTTTAACTCAAAATTCAGATGGCAGATCCAATGAAATCGTGATGAGTCAAACTTGTCTGACACGAAATTCCAGCTGTCAAAGTTGTTGACCATTCCCGCTGGCAGAATAGCAAATCCCATAGAACAATGCCCATCATAAAACGAAATTCTGCACTGGTAACTCTGGATTAACTGAACTCGTCTAAGCTTGTCATGTAACCGGACCGACGAATTAGTTAGACCATACAAGTGCAAAATCATGAAGTGCTGGGTAAGCCATCATTTAATATCGATATCTTCCTGTGAAAGACATGCAAAGCCTGAGAGTGTGGCTAAACCTGTGAGAGAGTTAAGTGTTGTCAATTGGAGAGAAGGTGAAGTTGATACAGCAAGTGGAAAACCATGGCATGAAGTAGAAAGCGGACATTGCAAAGAAATGGGCGGTTCCACTATCAAGTTTGCCCACGATTATGAAACACAAGACAAACACCTCAGAACAGTTCGACAAGCAGGCATTCTCTTCAACAGGGAAGAGGATGAGTACGGCTGTCTATCCTGACATTGAAGAAGCTCTGCTTACATGATTCAAGGCAGCCCAAGCAGAGAACTTTCCCATCACTCGTCTAAACTGCATAAAAGGGGAGTGCCCTAGCAAAGTAGCTGGGGCCAGATGGAGTTCACCTGCAGCAATGAATGGCTGGACCGATTCAAGACATGGCATCATCTTCTGCATGGTAAGTGGTGAAGGTGCAGCTTTTACAGCAGCAATAACAGATGATTGACTCCAAAATGGCCTTGCCCATATCTTGAACAGTTGTGCACTACGAGACATTTTTAACGCGGATGAAACTGGACTATTTTACTGCCTTTTGGTAGACTGCTCTTTGATGTGTAAAGGTGTAACGTATAATGGTGGAAAGCAGAGCAAGGAACATGTCACTGCTATGGTCTGCACTAACATGGATTGCACCAAAAAGTGGCAGCTCCTTGTGCTGAGAAAGCCCAAGAAGTCATGTTGCTTCACGAATGTCAAGACACTACCCATGCAGTACGAGGCTAGCAAAATCGCTTGGATTTTTGAGGCCTAGATCAGGAAAGTGGGCAAAGAATCAATGAAAGAAAAGGAAGATTGTCATCACTACAGACAACTGCCTTGGGCACCCTGACATCACTGGCCTGAAGAGTGTCATACTGCTGTTCTTGCCACCCAATACCACTGCCAAGCTCCAGCCAATGGATCAGGGGGTAATTAGGAACCTGAAAACCCACTACCGATAGCAGCTCTCAGATTATCGAGGCCATTGATAAGGAGCAGGAGTACAATCCAACTGTATGAGAGGCCACATTCATGATAAAAAAAAAGGCGTGGAAGATGGTGATGGAAGCCACAATTCCAGCTGCTTGCACCACATGGGTTCAAGTAGGTTACGACTGCACAAGAATTGAGAATGTGGAGGAGCAGGGTGAGTCCAATCAAACCGATGATGAGGTACTTTTCTTTCAGCTGCAGGAGGCCGGCGTGAAAATTCCAGCTGAGACAGCCATGGAATCTTACGTGGAAGTGAACGCTGCCGTACTTGCACGATGGAACTGTCCTTAATAGATTCAGTACTCTTCAGCCGAGGAGGCCGATGTCCCTAAAGAGTCCAGTGAATACCCATCCACCTGTATCCCTAGCTACTCTGCTGAGGCCGTAGAGACGCTGGGGAATTTTGCACTGCAGCATGACAATACCGAAAACATGTTTGACTGCAGTGGCGACATGGCAGACTGTATCGCGCATATCCAAAACGGCACAGTAAGCAGAAAAAGATTAGAGTTTTTCCAGAGCTAACTCCTGACATTTTTCAATATCAAGCCCCGACCTTTTACAAGGCCAAGCCATTGTGAGGTGTGAACAAATTGAATAAAGACTTTTTCACACAATGACTGCTTTACTGTGTTTTCATTCGGAATGTAAACCTGTTTTAGACATAGACAGTGTTTGGAATCATATCGGGTTACATAGAGATACGTTCATTTGGGATGTTATGAAGCTTCGTTTAAAATGAATTTCAGGGGAATCCCCTGGGTTCGACTCAGATTTTACTGTAATTCTAGTTACACAACTTTGAATTATATGGAATAAATCATCTTGCAAAAAACAATAAGGTCTGAATCAACATCGTGCTCCAATCAGGTGTCACTTTGAGTACTGAGATACACAAAGCATTTGTTTGGAAGTAATGTGGAGTAGGCACAGTACATTGATCCATTGTATTGAAGGACTCATCACCGTTAAAAGGAGCAACTAACTTTGTAGAGATTTATAATGGCTTGAGTACATAATCTAAACTGGACAGTGCTGCATAATCAGAGATGCTGTCTTGTGGATGAGAAATTGAACAAGCAGAAGCAAGCCTTGTTTTAAATAAATGTAAAAGATTTTATAACACTATTCAGGGAAGACCAGTTTGTCCATCTTCTGGCTTTCCTCAACCATCATCACAAAACACTATTTTTTGCTGTTTGGAACCTTGATGTGAACAGAATGACTGACTGCAGTGTTTGCCTTCCAAATGCTGACTACTCTTCAGAACAAATTCACTGCCTGTGAAGTACTTTGGGATATCCTGAGGACATGAAAGGTGCTATATAAATGCAAGTTTTTCTTTACTAAATAGTAAGTAGTAGAAAAGGTTAATCTGAAGCTTTGTTTCAGGCTCACCTGTGACTGCAAAAACATGGGGCATTGATACAAACTGGTAAGTTCAGGACTGATGTCAGGAAGCACTTCACACAAAAGGGTGATTAGTACTATCAGTAACCTTCCAGACAAAGTGGAAGGGGCAAAATTTCAAGTCACTGAGAAATCAGTCAGGTGCTGGGATGGTAGATTTCTGTGTGGATGTATGTAGGCTGTTTTAGATCTCAAAAGAAGAAGAGGAAAACTTACCTTTTAAAAAGTGAAGATTGGGCCCTCGGAGTTGAGAACTACAGTTCCTGATGGGCCTCAGTGGCTTATGCGCATGTGCCGACCAGAGAATGGCTGCATATGCACAGTTTGTTCTTTTTGGTTTTTATTTAAAGCTAACCCTGCGCCTGTGCAGAAAAGAAAGACTACCCCAAAAGTGAAAAAGTGCAAAAAAGGGGTCAGATGACTGAAGAAAAAAGCCATTACACAGAGAGACACAAACGTGGGAGTTACAGAGAGCAGATTTCCCAGAAGAAAAGAGTAAAGTCCCAGAAACCAGGGAGAGAGACAGGAAAAAGTCCCAGGAAGGCAGATAACTCAAGTAACAAGAACAGGAATCAGGAGCAGGTCCTGTTCAGTGAAGTTAAATTAAGGAGCAGAGAAAAAGGCTCTGAATTAAAGAGAGATAGCTGCAGGGAGCAGAATAAAAGCAAAATGGGCTTGAGAGGCTAGAAGATCTGAGGAAAAAGCCAAAGGTTGCTGGCTGCTTACTACGGATCTGTGAAGCAGTGGTTTTCTGTTAGTTTGGCTGAGTCTCTGAGAGAGTGCTTGGAAGGCGAAGATTGAATGCATGTGGCAGTCCAGGGCAGGGGAACATTGGAAGGAGAGATTGAAACTCTGGAGGTGGATCCTTGTTGAAGACATCAGAAAGCATCGTATAGGAGAAAATTCCAAGGCAAATTCTCCGTGTGGAGATTGAAAACCCTGTGCGAAAAAACAGTTTCCATGAGACTGGTTGGCTCACGTATGAGCATCTGGGGGAGTTGATGAGAGATCCATAGCATCTGCTTTGGGTGGCATCTGTCATTTGCACTTGGAGCGCGGTGTGTCCAACCACAAGTCGCCTATTGGTTTACATGGACTGCATACTTACTGTGAACATTACAGTATATAGATTTTTGTAACTTGTGTTATTCTTATGAAACTATATATATCTGTAAAGATATGATTGTGGGTGAAAGAATAGTGTAATGTAGTTCATCTTTTTCTTGTTCAATAAATGTTTTATTCTTTTGTTATAAGTACATCAGCAGACTTTGACTCTTGTTCAGTAGCTGGCCTAAACAAAAAAAATAAAAGTTAGGATCCATCAAGCCAGGTTCCACACTGGAATCTGACTTGTCCAGTTGTAACATCTGCTGGGATCATAACATGACTTATGTCTGATATACTGATTTAGACATACTGATGTCTAAAATGCCCCTATTTGTTCAAATGGTTAAGGGTTTATGCAGATCCACTTATCTGATTCTATAAATAACTCGTGCCTTGTTATAATTGCTTAGTTCTGTGTGTTTACAAAAAGATTAGTACCGTCTTCAGGGCAGGTTAGATAACAGGGCTTGTTTAAGAGCACAAGTTATTAAAATGTTGTTTATATCTAAGTTGCACTTACAAAACTTTCTCATGTTTTGTATAATGGTAATGAATGAAAATAATTTGGTACCTTGGGGTTGGGTGTTTATGCCGTCAGTTAAGTGCTCTACACAGAGTCACAGAATTGTTACGGTGCAGAAGGAGGCCAGTCGGCCCATCGTGTCTGCACCAGTTCTCTGAGTTTAACTTAGTGTCAATCTCCTGCCTTTTCCCTGTAACCTTGTATATTATTTCCATTCAGATAACCATCCAATGCCCTCTTGAATGCCTCAGTTGAACCTGCCTCCACCACACTTCTAGGCAGTGCATTCCAAACTCTAACTACTCACCGTGTGAAAAAGTATTTTCTCACCTCGCATTTGCTTCTTTTGCAAAACACTTTAAAACTGTGCCCGCCGTTTATGAGCGGGAACAGCTTCTCCCTATCTACTCTGTCCAGACCCCTCATGATTTTGAAAACTTCTATCAAGTCTCCCCTTAGCTTTCCCCTCTCCAAGGAAAACAGCCCCAACTTCTCCCATCTTTCCTCATAACTGAAGTATCTCATCCCTGGAACCATTCTCGTAAACCTCTTCTGCACTCTCTCCAATGCGTTCATATCCTCCCTATAGTGTAGCGCCCAGAACTGTACACAATATTCCAGTTGAGGTCTAACCAGTGTCTTACATAAGGTCATCATAAGCTCCCTGCTCTTATACCCTATGTCCCTATTAATGAAGCCTAGAATACTGTATGCTTTAGAAACAGCTCTCTCACCCTGTCCTGCAACCTTTAATGACTTATATACATATACACCCAGGCCTCTCTGCTCCTGCACACCCTTTAGAATAGTATTCTTTATTTTATACTGTCTCTCCGTGTTCTTTTGTACTGAAGTGCATCACCTCACATTTCTCCGCATTGAACTTCATCTGCCACCTATCTACCCACTCCACCAATGTGTCAATGTCCTTTTGAAGTTCTATACTGTCCTCCTCACAGTTTACAATTCTCCCAAGCTTTGTGTGGTCTGCAAACTTTGAAATTGTCCCCAGCACACCAAGATCTAGATCATTTATAAATATCAGTCCCAATACTGACCCCTGGGGAACTCCACTACAAACCTTCTTCCAGCCCTCCCTGGCGCTACCACTATCCCAGTCTATGTACGGGTAATTAAAATCCCCCATTATAACTACTCTGTGATGTTTACACCTCTCTGTAATTTCCTTGCAGATCTGTTCCTCTATATCCTTACCACTAGCTGGTGGTCTATATATTATGCCGAGCAATGTAATTGCACCCTTCTTATTCCTTAGCTCTAGCCAAATCAATTCTGTCCTTGAATCTTCTGACACATCCTCTTTCTCCAGTGCCGCAATACTCTCCTTAACCAAAAATGCTACCCCTCCTTTTTTTCCATGACATACCTTTTCTGAACACCATGTAACCAGGAATATTGAACACCCAGATCTGCCCTTCCTTAAAAGGAAAGTGGCATCAGAACTAAAAGTTCTGTTGAATTAGTAAACAAAAGGGACATTCAAATATTGGAGACAGTCAAGAGGAGAGTCACAAGGCTGATCCCTTATGCCAACGCTCTTAAGTTATGAGGAACAACTGGACAAAGTTGGGCCTTTTAGTTTAGAAAGCATGTATCTGCGATATGATCTTAGAGATGTACAAGATAATTAAAGGATTAGGAAAGGTCATTCAGACTATTATTTTAAATTCAATAGCAAGAGTAAGACCAGGGGACTTGGCTTCAAAATAGAAAACATAAATTTAAGACCGATGTCAGGAAATTCTTTACATTGAGTAGTCAATGTATCAGATTGTTCCTGGAAATCTAAATGGTGACAAAGACCCTGGAACTTCTCAAAGAAACAATTGGATGCTGAAAGAGGGCAACTTTAAGATCCTTCTGATGGATGAACCAATTTGGTCCGATTTGCCTTCCCCATCCTTAACCTATCTTGTTAATCAGTTTTGTAACTATTAAAGATAGTCGGTGGGCTGCACACCATAACCAAGATCCTCATCATTGAGACAGTCCAGGGCACGTTTCCCCTTTCTGGAATGCCTGTATGATAATCAATGGTTACAGATCTCTCTGCATCACTATGTAGCTGTCCTCAATAAATGCAATAAATTGACCCTTTGATTGCATAAAACAAAATATATCAAGGAGTAGATTTCTGAGGAGTATTCAGCCTATTAATAACACTAGCTTGCATTTGCTTGAAGCAACTTGTACTGTTGTAGGGATAAATCATGAAGCCAAAGAAAATGATATGTAGAGTTGTCAAGAGTTGTGTTTTAAGATGGCTCTTGTAGGGAGAAGCTGGAGAGGCATAGCAGTTTGAGAGGGAATTCCAAAAAGTGGGGCTTTGAAACTGAAGGTACTGCTGCCAATGGAAGGGAGAAGTGTGAGGAAACACGCAAATGGCCAGCCAGAGGAAGCAGAGTGCTGGTATTGGTGAGTGGAGTGGTGATGGTGCTGGTTGGGATTAGTGTTAGCACTGGAGGGGGTTATGGAAATGGGGAAGGGGAGGCCATGGAGGGATTTAGACAAAGCTTAAAATATTAAATTTGAGGTGATGGGCGACTAGGAGCCAAGTAAGCGAGGTGCAGTATAGAACGCAGGAAGCAGAATTTTTGGGTGCCATGGTGTTTTATGGAGGATAAAAGGTAGGTGATTGTTCAGGAGTGCATTGGAATAATCGAGTCTGGGGATACAAAGATCAGGCTGAGGGCATTGGCAGAAATTGGGCTGAGATGGAGGTAACCTTTGGTCACCCCTCCTAATTTGGTACAGCATAGACTCAGTTTTACTCGTGTGTCCAAAATGCCTCGCGCTGTATTTCTATACCAAAGTGTTATAATCTCGGTAGAGACCAGTAACCTTTTTTAAAAAGAAATATGAAATCTCAGTTATTTACTAAAAGAATGAAGCCACAAGATTCCATAGTTTAGAACAAAAGAATTTTTACTATACAAGAGTCAAACAAAGCAAACACTAAATACTATCTTAGCTAACCACCCATACTCTAAAACCCAGAATCAACATAAGTTAAACATGAATTCACAAGCAAATTGCAGTCGATTATAAACTATATATTATGCATTAAATGACAGTTACAACTAAGAAAGATCTTATGAATTGGTTCAGCAGTCCACTCAGCATATTCTTTCATGGGATGTGGTTTTGCTGGCAAGGCCAGCATTTGTTGCCAGTCCCTCATTGCCCTTGAACTTAGTGGCTTCTTAGGCCATTTCAGAGGGCAGTTAAGAGTCAACCACATTGTTATGGGCCTAGAATCACATGTCGGCCAGAGCAGGTAAGGTTGGCAAAGTTCCTTTCCTGAAGGACATTATTGAACCAGATGGGTTTTTATGATAATCAAAGGTAGTTTCATGGTCACCAATATTGAGACTAGCTTTATATTCTAGGTTTATTAACTGAATTCACATTCTACCAGCTGATGTGTTGAGATTTGGACCCATGTTCCCAGATCATTAGCCTGTGTCTCTGGACTACTAGCCACTAGTACATTACCACTGTGCCACTGTCTCCCCACTTATGTATCATAAATCTCGATCTCAAAAGACCTTCAAAACGCTGTCTTCCTCATGAAGGATTTCAGCTGCTCTCCTACTAGGAGCTAGCCTGATGCCTGGCCAAGTTCCAAATTCTACGAGCACTGGCACAGTCTTCACCAAAAATGGCACACGTCTGCAGAATCTCCTTCAACTCAGTCTGGATGGCCTAGATCCATTCATGTTATCTTCAAGTAAGAGAAATAGCTGCAGCAACTCTCAGCTTCTGGATATAGCCTCCATCTTCTTCAGCTTGCCTGTACTGCACCACTGGACTCATCAGCTTCTTCTGAGTTTGGATTGATCTTGATTTCTTTTATATGCTTTCAACCAGGTTCAGTCTCCCTCGAAGTTTTGGTTTTTAATTGCAGTTTCAGTTTTTGTTTCCTTGGAAACCGGGAGGCCCAATTTCCTTTCTCTGTTTCCCTCTTCGGTTTCCCTTTTCACTTCTGGTCTGTCTCAAAAAAGAATACAAACTTTAAAACCACAGATTACATCACAAAAGGCACAATATAAATGCATTTTGTTGTAGTAGTAATAGCCATCATTGATTCCTCTTGATTTATAAATCCCATTTGCCATCTTTAATGGATTTTTTCAATTTATGCACCCACTTTTAAGCTTTAACATACTTGCACACTTAGATTGCCTTGCTCCTCTGCACTGGAATATCTGCTATTTAAGGAGTATTTCAATTCTTCATTTTTATTCCTAAAATGGATTACCTCGCAGTTTGATATATTAAACAGGATTTGCTACTTATTTGTCTTAGCCTTTTCATGTCTTCCTGTATTCCATAACATTCCTCCTGTCAATTTGCTGCTATTTCCATATGCACCCTTACTGCTAAATCCAAATTATTTTTAGTATATTTATCTCTCATTCTCTGTCTCTGCTTCTGTTGTGTGGCATTGCTCAGATGAGGGAGGATGCACTGATTTAGAACAATAGGGATGTTTTGCCATGAACCTTGTATATAAAAAAAAGAATGGAAGCTTACAAAATAAATCTCAAGTACAAATAATGAAGGACTTTTAATCCAGCTAGCTCATCCTTGAATAGAACATCACCCCTTCCCACGCACCTCCCTCATCATTACATTAAAGTGACTTCATTTTGTACCAAAGTTTAAATAGAAGTAATCCCCTGATTAGCCATTTGTATTTTCTTGGTATCCTTTATGCCCCTAGGTGCTTCCCTCATTTATCTCCATTCAAGTCTAAGAATTGAGTAGTTCCAAGTTCTTCAAAGATTACAAGCACAGGATCAAATATGATGGAAATTAAGTTTTATTGTCTCAAGCTGGGAGAATTACTTTTGAGTTGTTTTTTTTAAAAAATGGAATGCACCTGGCACATTGATGCACAGCAGTTTGTGTACCAATGTGTTGCATCTGGGAGAGGTGCGGTGTGCATTCTTGTCTGTGATTTCCTATATGGGAAGCTCTTGTTCTTGATGTTATCAGTGTACAATAACAAATGGAGGCCAAATATTCAGTAGAGAATATTTATTTTATCTCTTTTAGGTAACTAAAATGTGTAAGATATGTGAAAAATTCATATAAGTTGTGACGTGTGTAAAGGGTGCTGGGAATTGTCACATCTGTTGAAATATGCAATGTAAAATTCAACAATGTGAATAGTGTTGCAGCTTCACTTCTTGATTATCATTGATTCTCTGCTTCAGCATTTCTCCATTCTGTTTTACTGTGTTCAGTGCCAAATGATTAGTACTCAAGAACTAATGTCATCATATTTTGTGGAAATGAAAAATTGCTGTAACCTGTCAGAAGAACGTCCATTCCCTGAATTTTTCTGTCTTGTATTACTATCCTGTGTTGGAAAAGGCAAATGTCACAAACTTGCATGTGAAACTGGATTTGGTAGGAAGTTGTGAAACATGAGGCACAATCACCATGTTGGCAACAACTTGTTTAACAGCAAGCTGCTAAAGCTTTACTTGCATTGAAGATCATTTGCATTTGGTCAGAATAATGCTAAAGAGAAATTCCTTTAAACACAATTACAGGTTTTGCTAGTGATTAAGCAGAAGAGGTGTTTCCTGATCATTGAGGGCTGTTGTCACAACAAACTCCTACATCTGTTATGTTCCAACAAGCAGCGTGTAATTATTCTATGACAAAAAGCTGGTGAAGATCTATACAGAAAAATTCATTGCTACTCGTGCACACATTTGTTATATGGAGATATTTTCCAAGGAATGTTTGTACAATTATCTTTTCACCCTCCTATTGGCAAAACTGCTTTATTTGTGTTCAGGTGGTTTTACCAGTACGTGGAAAAAGCAACTTCAATTCCTTTTCTTCTAGTGGGGAACATAATTTTTTGGCTATTTTTGTGCTAATCAAATGGGTGGCATTGTCTGTTTTATGCTAAATATGGATATCTGAATGTACATAATCCAAAGCAGTTAATAATGGTTGATCTCTATCAAGTGGGAAAATATTTCACTTTTTTTTTAATTAGTATAAACTTTCTGAAGTGCTCATCCTTCTGATCAAAGTTTTAGTATACCTTTTTGGAACATTAAACATCTAACAAGAACAACTTGTATTTATAGTACCTTTTAGTGTAATGAAATGTTAAACAAGGTATTTTGTGGTTGATGTGGCTTATGTTGACAAATCATTGTTGCAGATTTGTTATTTGAGTTTCTTGATTTTCTGGTTTATGAGCATATGTGCACTTAAAATCCTGCCTGCAGGAGTTTTTTAAAATGTAAAGCGCCTCCAAGATTTCTGATTGTTCCTTGCTAATCACATGGTCAAGACCAGCCAGTTAGATTTCAAAGACTGATACCAACCAAGACAAAATCCCACCATTTTTCCTTCCATTTTGACAGTTGGTCCCAGGAATCTTTGTAAACGGGTGCTATAAAATGACTTGAGCTCACCCAAGGACCCGTTTTATTTTTGTGTCTTGACTGGTGGGGCATTTTACATGTATGCAGCTGGATTAACTTGCTGCAGAGCAGAATCAGAGATCTGAAGTGTCCACACACTCACTCTGTGTGAGGACTACAAGACCATTTGTTTTCACGAAGGCTGTTCCTGCCACTTTTTAAACTCATGAGCAGAATAAGCCCTCCACATTGAAGTCTGTTCAGCCTAAATTTCCCCCTCTTAATGAGCAGCACTGCAGAGGTTTTGTACTGATGATTTTGCTTTTTTCAGGCTGGAACAGGACATTAAGAAGCTGAAGGCAGACTTGCAGTCAAGCAGACAGTGTGAACAAGAACTACGCAGTCAGATCAACTCACTGACCAGCACTGAACGTAGTATCCGTTCAGAAGTAGGACAGCTCCGACAGGAGAATGAACTGCTACAGAACAAGTAAGATATTTTTGATATTTTGTGAAATTTTAATGCATATTTTAGAAATATTCAGACTAACTGAAATGTCCTCAACTTGTTAAAATTTTGGAAATTGAGATGTTAGGATACACTGAAGATATTCTTCAGAAGGTTAAATCTCATATATTAGATTTGGTTAGCTTAATCTTAGTCAGATTTTTTTTTAGGTGTCCAGCATTTCCGTTTTGCATCTGGCAACTTTCAGGCATGACAGTAATAATGACCTATTTGCATAAATTGTGAAAACTGTTTTGAAGATCACATATGTGAAACAAGACGGTATCTAGGTGCTGGAATAATAAACCCTGTTGAATAATTGAAAATCAAAGTTTGATAATGTAGCTCTTTAAGTGACAAACCTCTGACAATTCCTTTTTCAGTACAAGACCTAAGCAGAATTTGATTGGAACTCTGTTGACTTTTTAAATTGGACCCTACCTCATTTGGTCCTAGAAGTTGTCTGTAGTTTGAACTCTCGCTGTAATTTTTATTTTTATCCAGATTACATACTGCTGTGCAAGCCAAACAGAAGGACAAGCAAACTATAAGCCAGTTAGAGAAGAAACTCAAAGCAGAACAAGAGGCAAAGACCTACCTTGAAAAACAGTTGATGGACGAGAAGAAGAGAAAGAAGCTGGAGGAGGCAACTGCAGCTCGAGCTGTGGCACTTGCTGCAGCCACAAGGTAATAACACCAAAGTTTGCACGAAGCATATCAATTACTGTAAAATAAATACGCAGAATCTTTATTTAGACCTAATTACATTATTAATATGCATCACTATAAGTCTGTTTTTGATAGCCTACTGCTTAAATGAGTGTTTTACAACAGTGTGATTATTCTACCAGTTTGTATGCCACTTTACACTATGCAGTACTTCAATGTTATTTAATTTTGTATTTCACTTTAATTATCGTGCAACTAGAAACAAATTTTAACTTTTTAATAACTGGATATTTGGTGATCCATTTTCAAGTGTCTCACAGCTTGGTTGAAAGTGGGGAGAAAATGAGTCAGTATAATGGCGCCTATATGTTGAGATTCTTGCAGTGGTTCACCACTCTGTTGACTTCATGCTGTGGGGAGATAAGAAGCTAGACATTCCTCTTTAGTGGAGTGCAAGAATTCAATAAAGCTGTGTTTGCAGGCTTCTTGGTGGCTGATTCACAGTGCAGGAATGCCTTAATCTCAGTCCCAATCCTACTAGGCAAGAGTGAACAACATTGATTTGGAGCCTCACTTGGATGCCATGTGAATGGCTGGTGTCCAAAATTGTAAACCCATATAATTAGATAGTCATTGCCTCAGGATGTGACAAAGACGATGTGGTAGATAGAAACCTTTGACCTGCATTTAGCCTTTGCAGTATCTGAGATCTGAGTATCTTGGCACTACATTGCCTTCTCAAAGAATGGAAAAACAAACCGTCTCTTAATACTTGCAGCACACACCTAACATTTTTGAAAATATTCAGTTTTCCTCTTGCTAATTTTCTTGTGCACCATCTGACCTGATGACACAGGAATCAATAACTTGTTTTTTCTAACTAACATTATAATTGAATAAGATTGTCTGGATGCTTTCTTAGTTTCACGCTCCGGTGATTAAGTTCTGGGGTTTCACATTTCACAGATATGTAAAGTATTAACTCCCTCTACTACATAACAACAAGAAAGGTTTACATTTATGAATGCAGAAAATGAAGAATTTGACACAATTTTATTTTTAAGAGGGGAATGTACCGAAACTCTAAGAAGTCGTATTCGAGACCTGGAGACCGAGTGTAAGAAGTTAACAATTGACATGAAAGTCAAAGAAGACCAGATTCGTGAACTAGAGATGAAAGTACAGGTAAGTCTGCGGTCTAAATAACATTAGTACAAGGTCAAATAGCTAATCACTATCTATCTATCTAGAAATATCTATCTAGAAATAACTAAGTGATATAATTACAAATATCTATGTTGCAATTACCCACCAGCTTCAAAGTATTAAGAGTAGCTGTAACATTGGTTGATAGATCAGAGTAGAATTAATTTTTTTTTACTTTCCTCTCAGCCCTCTCCCAAGAAAAATTATCAATAAAAACAGAGAATGCTGGACAGACGAGGCAGCATCTGTGGAGAGAGAAACATGAGGTGACGTTTGACGAAAGGTCATCGACCTGAAACATTAGCTCTGTTTCTTTTGATGCTGCCTGACCTGCTGAGTATTTACAGCATCCTCTTGTTATTTCAGATTTTCAGCATTTTTGCTTTTAACTCAAATAAAACTGATACTTCCACCATCACATTCGCCTGCTAAAGCTCACTGTCTAAAATTGTGAAAATTGGCCACATGGTCAAAATACTAGAATACTGCTAATATGCCTGTACAACTAGATGTAACCAGTATCTAAAGTACCTGCTTCAGGGGAGGGAGGAAGTCAATTCTGCTGAAAAAATCCTTGTTTAACCAAAATATACACCGAAATGAAAAGAAAGCACCTATTCAGCATGTTGGGTTTAAAGTGTGATTTATATGTTGTCCGTAGTAGTTCATTTTATTTTCTTTATGCAGGAACTGCGTAAATATAAAGAGAATGAAAAAGACACAGAGGTATTGATGTCGGCACTTTCAGCCATGCAAGATAAAACACAGCACTTAGAAAATAGCCTGAGTGCTGAGACACGGATCAAGCTGGATCTCTTCTCTGCACTAGGGGATGCCAAACGGCAGCTGGAAATTGCACAAGGTAAGGAAGCTGACAGATAACTGGATGGTTTAATTCAAGTGTTGTCAACTGAAATTTACATACATTTTCCATAATGGGCTCAGCATCCCAGTAGTTTGTATGCTTATTTAATAAGTTGAAAATGGGAAGGCTGAGGGGAAAGGCATCTCTCTCCGCGCCCGCCCCCTCTCTCCGTGCACGCCCTCCCTCTCCGCACTCGCCCCCCCCTCCGCGCCCGCCCCCTCGCTCCACGCCCGCCCCTTCTCTCCGCGCCCGCCCCCCCTCCCCGCTCGCCCCCCCCTCTCCGCGCTCGCCCCCCCTCTCCGCGCCCGCCCCCTCGCTCCGCGCCCCCCCTCGCTCCGCGCCCCTCCCATGCTCCGCGCCCTCCCATGCTCCGCGCCCTCCCATGCTCCGCGCCCGCCCCCTCGCTCCGCGCCCGCCCCCTCGCTCCGCGCCCGCCCCCTCGCTCCGCGCTCGCTCCGCGCCCGCCCCCTCGCTCCGCGCCCCCCTCTCTCCGCGCCCGCCCCCTCTCTCCGCGCCCGCCCCCTCTCTCCGCGCCCGCCCCCTCTCTCTGCGCCCGCCCCCTCTCCGCGCCCGCCCCCCACTCTCCGCGCCCGCCCCCCACTCTCTGTGCCCGCATCCCCGTCCTCTGCACCTCCCCGCCCCTCCCGCGCGCATTCTGCGCGTTCCCCCAGAGCCCGCCCTGCGCCTCCCCCTGAGCCCACTCTGCCTCACTCACTTATAGTGAACTATGATAGTTCCAGTTCAAGTATTTTATTTGTACCTTTTGCAGGTATGTAATGAAATAACTGAAAAGACTTTGTGTGCAGCAGAGAATCCCGAGATTTAGCTTCATTCAATTTTATCAGAGCTTTTACACTCAAGTTTTTATTTTAACATCTTTATCTGTTTCCCATAGATTTTATAATTCAGTGACATTATTCTACTAATGCCTAGATTTTCTCCCACTCTCTCTTGCCCTTTTCTTCCCTGATTTCCTCCTTCCTTTAAGTTGGCTGCTATCCTTCCTGCCTCCTCCATCACATAGATACATCTCATTTTTAATTTTCTTATAGTTACCCAACTAGTAATTTTTCGACAAACATTTGGTTACTATCAAAGGTCAGAAATTCCTCTCACTCTATTCCATAAATTATGCCACCTGCTGTACTGACCATGAGGATGTGCAGTGTCTGTTTACTGCTTCAGGTTCTCTTCAACAAAATGGAATATTTTAAAATAAGGAATAGTGTGGATCAATAGAGTGGCAATAGATTAATCATAACTTGTGCCAATATTTCTTTAACCAGGGACTTTATACAACTGCCTTTCATTCTGTAAATAAAATGCCAATGCTTTTTTTACTTAAAGAATTTTTTGTTAAACTTGAATGCTAGGAATTGACAAATTAGAGCTCATCTTTCTGAATATTCTCTGATCTTAATTGTGTATGTGTTATCTTTCTAGGGCAAATTATTCAGAAGGATCAGGAGATCAAGGAGTTGAAACAGAAAATTGCTGAGGTCATGGCTGTAATGCCCAGCATTGCATACACAGCAGCAACCAGCACACTGAGCCCTGTGACACCGCATTATTCCTCCAAATTTGTGGAAACTAGCCCTTCAGGACTTGATCCCAATGCCTCAGTTTATCAGCCAATGAAGAAGTGACTGCGCAGCTCTTTCTCCTGCCCTTCCTTCTCCCCCATCCTTTCCCAGACTTTATCGATGTGGTGACATCATGCAAGAGTGTTCTGCAGTCAAGATGACAATGTAACGTGTGACTGTACGTACTAGTTGTAGTCAAAAAAAAACAAAAATACAAAAAATGACATCATGGTGTCGACTAGAACTGCCCGATGGCTTCTTCCTTTCCTGTAAATTTTTAGAAAACCTCCCAGAACTTTGCAGTTTTTTTTTTTGGAAAGTCTGGTCAGTGCATTGTGACTTCTTCTAGGTTCGTTCTTCTGCCTTTTATTTTTTGTTTGGTTTCCTCTCGGAGAATTTTTTTAAAAAACAGATCTGCGAACCCACACTCATGCAAAAGGGTTGGAAACACGGCAATAAATTTTAGATTGATTTTGAATCATTGTTGCTGACTAGCTCTTTCACTGTTGGCCCATTTAATCTGTTGAATACCATAACCACCTGTTCTACCACAAGTGTAGGAGTTCAGAACGTTGAATAAATTTGCTCAACAAATTCATGTGTATCAGTCAGTGAATTGAACTATTTTACTGTAATCGCCTCAGCCCCTGCAACTCTCAGAACTAACATACATTTCTAGCTCTAAGCCAAAGTGGTGCTGATAAATATTGTTTAAAAAATCATATACTTTTTAACAGTGACTTTGTCACTATGTGCCTGAAATTGAGCAGTGTTTCAGTTCCACATTAGCCACGTTGAGGAATTGAAATCAGGAGGTGGGTGTACTCAGTTCATGTGTTTTGAATATATACAGTACCAGTTAGGCATGGAAATAGAAAACTAAATCTGCTCTGCCTACTAATTTGGTTGGTGATTTGGGACTAGTTGTATTCTAACTTTTTAGTTCCTATCTTCAATTAGAGGATATCCAAAATGGCGGCTAAAATGCCCAGAGAGAGAGATGAAGGCCTTTTCTAATGAAAGTACTGAAAAGTATCATTGCTTCCTCCTTGTTTATAAATGACTTGAATTTAAAATTAATATATTTTATACCACACTTGTAACATAAACACTCAACAATAAGTTATTGGCAACTGAATTTATCTGTGTGAGGAGGATGCTATGCAACACTAATAAGTTATGGCTTCTCTCCTTCCTCAGTTCTCATCCACCCACCCAAATGCATGCTTTTCTGTGGGATTACATTTATAGTTGATGATTTGCCAATCAGTATGCTATTGAGACAAATATTAATAAATTCATCACTATTCATGGACAAAGCTAGGGCGAGATGTTCAATAGCCAATTAGAACTAACCAATAGTTAAAAGTGGCTAAGGTGGAAAATGAGTGAAATGGATTGGGTGTCCAGTCTGGTGTAGTATCACTTTTGACTGTTTTGTTATGACTATTGCAAATGTACCTTTTTCCAAAAAGGACTTAGGTAAAATGATTATAAACACATTTATATCATTTTGCAGAGGTCAAATACTTCACTCGTTTAGCTGGACAGTTTGAAAGGCTAATTGATCATTTCACACAATTGATTTAGCTAAGATTTCCCATATAATTCTACGTATGAAACATGTCTTAATTTTGTTTTGACTTCAGAGATACAACACTATGGTAGGCCAAACAGGTTGTAATTTATAAAACCTGCATCAAACCTTGGCAGTTAAGTGGTTAATGGCATAACCAAAGGGGAATGGGTCATCTGGTTGTTTTCCAGTAAAATTTATAGAAAAGGAAACCAATGTAATCTCAAAGGTGCCATTTTCTTCTTCCATGGACGAATCATTAAATTGTAAATCTGTGAGTAACTGGTTAAATTACTACCATATTACTTTTTTAAAGTTGCTGTTTTCGAAAACCTGAGTACTTCTATTATACCATAAAAACTCTACCATGATATTTCTCAATTAACAACATAGTTCAGTTTTAATGAAAACTTTTCAAGTATTCTAGAAAGTTTAATGTATTACCATCTAAGGCCAAACTTCCTCCTATACTTTAGGACCAAACGAAGCTTGAAGCAGTGTTGCAGGCTTTAATGGATAACAACGTGTAACAAAGCCTTGTGATTAAGAGTAAAATATTTGGGAATCTCTGTTTCAAAATAGTAGTGATTGTAGTGCCTTCAAAATTTGTATCCAGAGGAAACCACATTTTCAGTAATGCACTCATTCTTTTCCTTTGCCGTATTCAGGGGTTCAAGTCAGACTTTTAAGCATATCTCCAGTGAAGACTGCTTGACACATATTTGAAACTAAAGTGTTATGCTTTATACAACCTTGAGTTATTGACACAGATATCTTTTCGTATGCTTGTCATCGCTTCCTCATTGTTAAACAAGAAGTATTAGTTTTTTTGTATTTTTTTGCACAGGTCAGCAACAGAGTTGTTAGATATTCTCTTTTCATTTGTCACTTAGCAATTCTGTTGAGGCGTGCTCATTTGAACCTTACTTTCTTTCTCTTCCAATATAATGCAGTCAACCACAAATTGGACTGTGCTAGATCCACCCAAAAAGAATAGTATAAATGATCATTGTTCATCGTGGATAAAGACAGGTGTTATTATTTAAAACCTTTGATTAACGATCTCTCTTAGTTTTAGAACAGCTTGTTGGATACTTATTACGTCCTGCAAAACTTGGATTAGAGGACAATATACAAACTACTTGAAATGTAAATTTATCCTGAAGGTACACTTCAAATTATATATCCTGATCTGGTACAGAGATCCAGTTTAAGTCCTCAAGAGCTAAATGCCTAGTGTTTTTTTTCCCATGAGGAATCTGCATTGTCATTACCTTAACAGTATACCAGAGTGTGAGTGTTTTGAGTGCAATAAGGGAAGGGGAAATCTATTTTGTTCAAAGGATGATGATTTATAAAACAGGCTGTAGATTTGCCAGTGAATGCTTTGTTTTAATTTTTTTTTTCTGTAGTGCTTAGACATAATCTAATTTTATTTAAATTCATCCTATTAGCTCAAAATTATAATCCGATTTCGTTGTGCCAAGGAAGACTTTTTAAAAAAGAAAGTGAGAAAAAAATGTTACTAAAGTGCACAAAATGTGTTTTTATTTTGAAATGGTTACAGCTATTTCATGGTATATAAAAGGTGCTTAAAGTGAGTAATTGTTCTTGAGAGGTTATACATAGGAGAGAATGAATTGGGTGATGAGAAAATTGTCCACTAAATGCTTCTTGCACTTAATCTGCCCAACTCCAGCCCCAGAAGTAAAGCCTTTTTTTTTTGCACGAGTTGAGTATGATTGACCCTCAGTTACTATCCAACAAGACATGTGCTTCTGGAAGGCACGACAGATTCAAACAGCTGCTTTTTCCAGTTCACTTCCCCTTCCAATATTGAATACTCAAATTTGATGAAACTTGCCTTTTAAAGCAGGTGAGAATTTGCCAGACCTCAACCACTTGTGTTGAAATTCTGCTTAAATCTCCATGAAATGAATCTTATTTTTTTTAAAATTTGAAGCTCTTTGTTTCGTCTGTAATTACTTGATGTTACTTTCATATCACAGAACAATATGTGATTTGTAATTGATTTGAAAAGAATGTTGGCTTTGTTCCCTGTCCTACAGTGAAATGGCATCATGAATGACACTGTTTTTTGAGCAGTGTAGAAAAAAACTTGAAATTTGAAGATATTTATTATCCAAAATATGGATATAAATTGAAATTGCTGCTGGAAATAGATATTTTCTCAGTAATATTGGTATAAGAATGAAAAATTGAGTTGTGTGATTATCTATAAATTTTATAATTTCTTCCTGACCTGCTATCGGCATTGAGAAGCAATGATTGGTTGCTATAATGATACAAGATGTATTATTTTTGAACTTCATTGTTCCCCCAAATCATTTGGTGTGATACTTTTTGGCAATTCAAACCTGTTGAGTTTCTATCCAAAGGAATTTTTCACCCATTTGTAAACATCTATAGCCAAAGCGTCCTCCATCAGAATAACAATGTGACAAGGTTTGCTTTGCACACTGAAATTTAACATTGCCCCTAGTTAACTATTTAGTAAATGGCTGCAGGATTGGACTAATTTGGGATTTAAAACGTTGTCCAGCAATATACTGAGCAATCTGTGGTAAGGAAAGCTCTAACCTTGCTTCCAATTTTGATTCTTGATTATTAAAAAGATGCAAGTATAGCTATTGTTCAGTGGTCCATGTCTTGTAGACATCTCTCCCTGTAAACATAAAGTACATACGTTTGGTGCTACAGAGAAAACTATCCCATCGTGATTGACATTATGTATCAAGCTGTGTTGGAATTTCAAACTCTGAACACAAACATGGGAGATAAGTATTCATCTATCTGTATAAAATGATTGGCCTTGGTAAGTTACAGTGAAACACATTTACAATGACAAAAGCAGTCGCTTTTGAGATTTTAAGTGTTCTATAATATTGTGAGTATTGATTATATTGTAGTACTGTCCCAATCTGGTTTACGAAAGACCTCAGAAACAATATTAGCCACATCTACACAAAACTTATTTAAGTGGTTCAAATAAAATTATTAAAGTGCGTCCAAGTAAAGTTGTTATAAGTGCGTCTTCTAGTCAAGAGCAAAGTTTTTTTATCTTGGGTTTTTGTCCATCCTTGCAGATAATATCATTTATACTTTGGAAATTGAGTAGTTAGTCCTGTGAGGTAATCTGGTAGCAACATTGCTACGTTTTAAAAGATTTTGAAATCCACAAAAGTATGCGATGAATCTTGTGGTCCACATTTCACACACACTTTCCATTGCTCTCAAGGTTCAACACTTATTTTGAATCCCAGGCTGTAATAAGAACACTTTGTATGCTTGCAGTAGACCTTGAGTGAATTAGCTATTTCCAGATTTATTTTTCTAAAGTTTTGTGTTTGATATTTGTCCCTCGGTTCAAAATGAAGACCCTGTTTAAACGTCAAATCAGGTTCTTAAGAACATAACTCTGTTGCAACCAGCAAAAAATTGCTCAGTTTAACTCATTTCCTTTTGACAGGATATTGACAGGATATTAGCTTCCGCCAAATCTGTGCAGTTTTGGCTGTCATTTTGGATTTTTGAATCACTTTGTGTAATTGTCATCATAAAAATGTTGCAGAAAATTGTCTCATGGATTCTTTGAGCATTGTGCAGAACATGAAGTATTGTCACTGACTTTTTGTGTTGAAATTAATAACTCCGTCTCCCCCTCGTTGCCACTTTGGCACTTTTCTTTATATAACTGGTCTTGGCTGCATTCTCTTTCTGTGGGGTTTACAAGGAATAAACGTTTTTCTTGCAGATAGATTCTGCTGTGTTTCATTAATTACAAAATGCATGTCTCGGGCACATTCACCCTGATAGTTTGCATTTCACTTACATCGATCTACATGCTTAGAAAAATACCTTTTCTTGTATACATTTGTTTTCTCTGTGAATAGCTGTTTTTTAATAGCCATTTTTATAAGCTTGCCTATAAA
Organism: Cetorhinus maximus; assembly: GCF_964194155.1. NCBI lineage: Eukaryota > Metazoa > Chordata > Chondrichthyes > Lamniformes > Cetorhinidae > Cetorhinus > Cetorhinus maximus. The sequence continues at coordinate 71,217,024 of NC_135899.1, forward strand.
ATTGGAGATAAATTGGTGTGTCTCAGCATATAGTATGTTCACAAGCAATAAGAGGAGAAACTAACTTAAAAATGAAAATGCTCAGGTTTTCCATATAGAACTTGGGACAAGATTTACTGTGCCACATCGATAGGTTCTTGTGCCAGTACTCTCTAAGCATAGATCAAGACATCTGACTGGATCTTTTCTTAAAACTTCAGAAAGTGAAATTTTGCGGTACCTATTAAAATGTTGACAAACACTTAACACTATTGGAAACTTCGGACTAACATTTGCAGTGCTCGTTTATATTTAAACTGTTCCGGCTTAATGGGGCACTTCTGTGGAATTAGGGAAAACATTTTGCAGATGGACTTTATAAAAATAATCTCGTACATAAATCATAAATTAAGATTTGGCTATAAAATTGACAATCTACTGAATTGAAAAATAGTTTTCCAAGCTGTCTCCTCAGCAAAATTGAATGCAAAGCAGGATGATGGAGCATTGCATTGGATCATCATGTTTAGAACATTAACAGAAGTGTTGAATGTATAATTCCCTTCAATCTCTTGTTACATTCACCAAGTGAAAAGTTAGGGATACATGTCTTCTGCCAGCCAGATAATATAGGATGTTTTTTTTCCCTAGTTCAGTGAATTAGGTTTTGGGGCTTTGTGATCACTCTGGTATCTACCAGTGACAAGCTTGATTATCAGTAGCAATCTAGAAGTTTGCAGTTTTGCAGATCACTGGGTTGTGATCATTGATGCTTAGTCAGTGGAATTCATCAGTCAGAGATATATAATTTACTTCAAAGGTCAACATTTTTGCTGGTTTCTGTAGGTGTTTGTTTAATAGTGTTAAATGTTTAAATGGACAGCTAAAAAAGCAGTCTCACTTTCAGGCTTTTGAAGTTTCCAGTAAATCTAAGTAATTTTCAGATGTGACCGCCCAAGGAAATAATTATGAACAATAGACCATTCCAATGTAGGTACTGGAAACCAACGCCTTTTAGTGCTGGGGGGGGCAGATTGCATCTTGGGGTCACCTGCACAACTTTTTCATTCTTGGTGAAAACGACACTTTGAAAAAATGCTAGTCCATGTTTTATAAGCCTCCACCTTGTTGCAGTCAGGTAAACTGTGAAGGTGCAGAGGGATACAAATTGGTTATCCTGAAGACATCTTACAGATCGGACCCAGAATTTGTGGTAAGTTTCCCAAATTTCAGGACTGATGTCTCCGTGGTATTAAGTTGATTTTGTTGCTAATATTCTTGTCTCCAAGTCTAAAAGTTGCAAGCTTCACTCCAAAACTTGAGCAAAACGTTCAAGCTGACTGGAAATGTATTGTTGGGAACTGTGTCCTTTGGATTACATTATTAGAATATGGTGGCACAGTGGACTTAGAAGATCCCTTGGCACTATTCAAAGAGCAGAGTGTACCTATATCTTGACTATTGCTCCTATAAGAGCACCATTGGTAAACTGATCATTCATCTCATTTTACATTTTGACTCCATACCAGCAGTGAATGTAAAGTAATTTTACTATATGCAAAGTATCTTGAGATCTGAGATTTAATTGGGTGCTGTATGAATGCAAGCCTTTTCCAACAATATTCAGCTCTTTGCCATCTAGATGTGATGCTTCCAGTTTTATTTTTAACCATGCCAAGTTCAACTAGTTTAGTTCGCTCTAGCACTACTTAAACCGTAAATAATTGCTATATTAATTAGTAGGATCTATTAGGATAGCAAATTTCAACTACATTTACTAGAAGAATGCAATTTACTATTTGAGTGTATTAAATCTGGCCAAATTATTAAGAGCATTACATAAAGTGAAACTTGATTACCATTCCACTCTTTCTGATGTTTTTTTCTCCCAAGATTTTACTAGAATTTGTTCTTTATGGCAGAGAAAACAGCTGTGAAGGGGTGGGACAAGGGTGAGCTATAATTTTGTGTATAGTTCTTAAGGTTTCAATTGTGTACTCATTATTCCACCATAACTGATACAGTGCCTCTTCACAATTGTTACCTTGGCTCATGCAGGAAGAATGTCCAGAGGTGCTATGATCACTGTACCATTAACTACTGCTCTTTGGATTTTTCTTATATATTTCATCAACCTTGCTTCCAGTTTCCACCCTTCCCTTGCCTTCAAGGGTATATTTCAGACTTGTTCCTTCCCTTCCCCAACGCCTCTGCTCCATTTCTGGGGATAGGCTATCGACCAATGTCCACTATAAGCCCACTGACTCCCACAGCTACCTTCACTACACTTTCTGTTAAGGAAGCAGGGTAGGAGACTATTTCTCCCAGATTCTGTCCATGTAACCTGTTCTGACAATGCCGCCTTCCATGCCAATAACTTTCAGTATGTCTTCCATTTTCCCCTCAACTGAGGATTTCCCTACCCCGCAGATGACCTCTTGACCATGTCTGTTCCATCATCTGCACTTGTGCTCCCCACCTGTTCCCCTCCCTTAGAGAACTGTGATAAGGTTTTCCTTGTCCTCACCTTCCACCCCATCAGCCTCTGCATTCAGTGTCTCATTCTCCATTTCCACCACCCCCAGCATGATGCAACCATTAAACACATCATCTCTCTCTCTCTCTCTCTCTCTCCCCCCCCCCCCACAACCCCCCCCACCCCCGTGCATTGAGAAGGGAGAGTTCCCTTCACAATACACTTAACTACCCCCTCGCATTCACGCAGCACCTTCCAATGCAAATGCAGGAGATGCAACTTCTGTCCTTCTACTTCCTCCCTTTCCACCACCCAGGGTCCCAACCATTGTTTCCAGATGATACAGCAACTTGCTAGTACTTTGGCTTCCTTCTGGGTCATGATGACTTTCAGTCCACTAAGTCCCTGCTTGTTCTGTATATCCAGAGATATCCAGTCAATGCCATTCCTCCTGCTATATCCCCACAGTCTTGCAAGTTTATTTCCCTCAAGTACCTATCCAATTGCTTTTTAAAATCATTGATCATCTCTGCTTCCACCATCCTCGTAGGCAGCAAGATTCAAGTTACTTGCTCGTCCTGCTTTCTATCCTTAATGTCACTATTAGCACATTCTTTAGCTAATCACCACCATCAACACCCATTTGCACTTTTGTCTATGAAATCTTTGACAATCTCTTCTTTGCCTCCACCTATCACTGGCCCTCTATCCAGCTCCACCTGTCCCACCCCCCTCAACCAGCTTATATTTCACCTCATTTCTATATTTCCTCAGTTCAGATGAAGAGTCATATGGACTCGAAATGTTAACTGTATTCCTCTCCGCAGATGCTGTCAGACCTGCTGAGTTTTTCCAGCTATTTTTATTTTTGATTCGGATTTCCAGCATCCGCAGTATTTTGCTTTTATTTAAGTTATCACTGTTCACTTTATTTTAAAAAAAAAGTTCTTTCTCACATCACCCCCTGCATCTCATACCCAAACCCTTAAATCTGTGTTCCTAGTCCTCGTACCATCAGATTATGGGACAATAAATCTGTCATAATCTTGTACACCTCCATCAAATCTCCCCTCCATCTCCTTCACTCCAAGGGGAACAATCCCAGCTTCTCCAATCTAGTCTTGGAGCTACAATCCCTCATCTCTGGAACCATTCTGCTAAATCTCTGCATCCTCTCAAGGACTTCTTTCAATTTCAAATGCTGTATTCACTGCTTATAACGGGAGACCAAATGCAGATTGAATAACTGCTTTGTGGAACACATCCATCAGTATGCAAGTATGACCCCCAAGCCGCTGGTCGCCTGTCATTTTAATTCTCCGCCCCACTCACATTCTGACCTCTCTGGAATAGTGTGAGACACCGAGGACAATGAAGTTCAATGAAGTGTTTTGGATTTAACATTGAGTTCAACAATTTCAGATATAAGCCACTGCCTCCAATTTCTTGTACAGCAGCTGTTGATGGCCCTGCTATTCCCATTTGCCCCACCTCCACCTATCCTTTGTACCTTTATTTACCCCATAGCTACCCCTTTTTTGCCTTGCCACCACCATCTTATTTGTCAAGTGCCTTCCACACGGTCACAGACCTTTCCTTTTTGACCTTTCACTACTTCTGTTTTGCTTGAACCCTGTTACATTACTAACTTTTTCCTGTTCCGATGAAGGACCATTGACTGAAATGTTAACTTTGGTAGCATCTTTTGGAGGCGTACAATTCTGCTGAGTATATCCACCATTTTCTGTTTTTACTTATGATTTCCAGTATCCACAGTATGTTTGATTCTTTTTTAAAAAAATTATGGGTTGACAACATGGGTGTTAGTTTAATTCTTTCATTTTAAAAATATAATTTATGTATTTACAAAATAGCAAGTTAAGCAGAAGAATCACAATCTTCTGTGCTGAGGGACGTGGGCTGTGCGAGCATTTATGCTTTAATCAAAACTTGCCGTTGTAAGGGTGAAGGTTGCCATCTAGTGAGACTTGCTGCGTAATGCATGCAAGCTCAAGATTTGTCCAAAATATAGTAAAGGCACAGGCATTCTCATAAGTTACTGGGTAGTTGGGAGATTGATCTTCTGATAGATGGAATAACTTTAATTGAAGAACTATGCCAGCTACAAATCATGCAAATTTTTTTTTTGCTTAAAAGCCCTAATAAGGCTTGGCCATAGGCAGGAGAAAAGGAGTACCATTCCAGGAAGTTTTTAAAAAATGGATTCCTTTCACATTTGTAACAACATTAATTTTATATTCATTGACCAAAAATAAAACTTCAACGATTAGCTGAGAGTGGTATTTGGATTTGAGGGAAAGGGAAATTAGTAAGTCATGCTACCCTTTTAGAAGGACCGGCATTTTTTGCTCTGTGGCATTTTCTAATTTTGAATTATTAATATTGACACAATGGAAATTCTTTGACTTACAACCTCTTACATGTAAAAGAAAATCCCTGTGTTATAATTTACCAAGCGCACCAACTTCAGTTAAAACTCTTAAGTAAGCTTTTTTTTATTTGGGAGGGCAAAGGAGTCTAAAGTGCATTGCTTTATCTTCACCATCATGCAAAAAAACCATCTTACAGTGTAGGGCAATTTGTAACATTCGTTGTCAACATAAAGGTTTGGCAGACAATCATGATGGTGGATGTGGCCTTAAAAATAACAAGGCTTCAATCTACTTGTTTTGAGTAAAAGTGCTTGGCAGGGAAATGATAATTTATTTGATTTATTATGGAAGTATGCCAAGAGTCAAAATTTAAAATTAATGTTTTATGTGGCTAGAGCAATCTTTTGGCTATACAGATCAGGCACTGCTCGCAAATTGGAATGAACATTAATTAGTACTATTGCGTTATGAACATGAGTAATGTGAAATAATTTTTAAATTTATCAAAAGCCAACAATTTTGAGTTTATTTTATGTACAGCTGAATTTTTAATTAAAAGGAAAGTTGGTACTGTGCCTGATATTAGGAATTAAACTCTAAATATATGAATAGAAAGACTTGGAGGTGGGACCTCTTGGAAATTTATATTAATTTGCAAGTTTCATGTTACTAACTATGGTCAGAATGCTCTCTGAGGAAGCCTGAACAGTTATTTACTATAATTGTGGCTTGAGTTGAAACATCTCCCTCCAAAGTTACTACAAAGTTAGTGATGTGGATCACGATTGTAAATTTACCGTGCTGCTTTCCAAGAATTGAATCTATAGGCAATAACTCAGGCTTTCGAAAATACCTGAGATATGAATTGAATAAATAGCTTCCCATATAAACTGCCACAGATTAAATCAACTTGATTCAAGTTGAATATGATTTCTGAGGTGTAAGTGGTCGTCCAACATTCCTGATCTTTGGCTATCAGGCACAGAGTGGAGCAGGCAGATCGGAGGGCTTCCTCATGGTACTATTGGTCCTGGCTAAGGTGGCTATGAACAGGTACAGGCAGCAGGCGGTTGAAGGGATCATTCAGCCCGGCTACCTGCCTCTCTTCCATGGCTATATCCATGCCCAAATGTCCCTGGAGAGGGAGCAAGTGGTGCCTGCTGGTACAATTCAGGACTTATGCAACTGCCGAGCACTGGGGGAGGCTCCAGTACATCATTACCCCTGGAAATGTCACTTTAATATGATTAGCTAAGTTTCCTTTAAGGTTTCTGGTATTTTTGTTGCTGTGTATTACAGGTGCCCCTTTCAGAAGAGGCACTTAGTTCCTCTTAGGTAAAAGCAAAATATTGCGGGTGCTGGAAATCTGGAATTAAAACAGAAAATGCTGGAAAACTAAGCAGGTCTGGCAGCATCTGTGGAGAGTTAACGTTTTGAGTCTATATGACTCTGGAAGACGAGTCTGCAAGTCGACCATGCAATCGAGATAAAAAAGCCAAACCGTGAAAGTGGGAGAAGGATTTGCTCCCAGTCTGTCCCGTGTTCAAGTTCACCTGAAAGTCAAGCTCCTGACCATTCAAGCTTACTGAGGATCCTCTGCTTTTACCTGACCTCAACTCCTGCTAAAGCATCAATTCAGCTAAATAACTACAGGCCTGCTGTAGGAGAGATTGAAATCATTTTAACATGTAATTGTATTGTCCTTTTCCCAAACCTGTATCAGTTCTTTGTGTGTATGACAGTATGTGTGGGATGTCGCATTAAAACCTCAGCATGGGGCAGGAGTGTAATAAATAATTTTCTTAATTTCCAGCAGCAGCCTTTTGTGAATTTAAAAATAATTTAAATTGGGACAAACCATTCTGAGGGTAAAAGAACACACTAACTTCACACACAAAAACACTGACCATAGACAGAGTTTGTGTTTTCTTTTATCCATGACACTAAAATAAGGCACATCGAAGCTATGTTGCGGGATAATGGCCACCCTGATCAGATCATTGATCACTGTATATCGCGATGCTCACGAATAGGCCAAAGACTGCCACTTTTGGACCTGAAAAGTGCCCAATCTACTTCAAATTACCCTGGAAAGATAAAGTGTCTTAAACATTTGAGCAAAAGGTGTGACTAGCCATTTCACACTGCTACTATGCAGTGGCAATATCAGTGGCGTGCTTTCCCGCTAACAGTTTGCTTCCAAACACGCAAATGAGTAATGTGGTATGTGAATTTCAGTGCCAGTGTGATGCCAGGTATGTAGGCCATACATCCCAAAGACTGGTCAGTCATATCACCATCAGTCAGGCTCACAATGTAGCTCACTTATACTTTCTAGAAGCTACATATATTCATATGCAGCGACCTGTACCCTTCAGCTGTTCAGAATAGGCAGAATGTTGACCTTGCTCTATAAACCTGTGCTTGCAAAACTCAGAATATAATCTCTAATGTTAGATGTGATTCCTTTATTGGGCAGCATTTGCTGAACAATCTCAAGTGTGCAAAAAAAAATTGCACTAACAACCAATTTAAGATTATCAGTCAGGCTCACAATGTAGCTCACTTATACTTTCTAGAAGCTACATATATTCATATGCAGCGACCTGTACTCTTCAGGCAAAAGGGATATGTCCAGACATTGCACCTTTCTTGAATAAACAAAAGCCTGGGGGATAATAGGTCCCTGGTGCAATGCCATGACCAATCAGAGTTCTTTTTCTCATGCAGTATAAATTGTTGTTCCCTTTGAAATTTAGTATCTGCCCATCTGTCCCGATGCAAGGTGAAAAGCTTCGACAGTCTCTCTCATCAGCAATGCTCGATTCCAAATTGGTTAGGTTATTCAATCACGATGAATACTTAGTTACCTCTACATATTCAAGTTGTCCAAGGGCCTGAATATTTGCTAATGAAGTTGGTTTGCTATCATTCTAGATATGGATGGGGGACAAGATAGACAACGTCCCTCATTATTCATTCTGCCAATGGCCTCGTTATTGTCGAAAACCCAATTCTATCTGTGTAAATGCTGAAGCTCCACCCATTACACCTGATAGGTATTTCCTATAAATTCATCCTCTTCGTTTGATGAAACATAGAAATCACAATTGGATGCCATCCTAGGCCTTTAGCTCCACTGAATGTCCTTCAACCTATTTTCCCAGCAGTTAGTTAAGGCCAACCCAATCTCTGTAGTGTTGATTAAAAAATACACAGATTTTACCTTTTCACCAACCATCCTTCTTTCATCATACACCAATCATTGTACCTTAACTAAGATTCCAATTAAACAACCAAATTTCATATGAGAAACCTTGTATTTATATAGCACCTTTCAGGACCACTGGATGTCCTAAAAGAATTTACAGCCAATTAAGTAATCTCTAGGTGTAGTCATTGTTATAATTAATAAACACAGCAATTGATGTATGCACAGAAAACTCTCACAAGCAGCAATGTGATAATGTGCAAATAACCTGCCTTTGTAATGTTGATTGAGAGATAAATATTGACTAGGACTACTAGGTCTTCTTTGAATAGTGCCATGCGGTCTTTTATGCTCCTCTGGAAGGGCAGATGGGGCCTGAGTTTAACATTTCATCCACAAGATAGCACCTCTAACTGTGCAGTGCTGCACTATCAGCCTTGATTGGTGTGCTCAAGTCCCAGAGTGGGAGTCAAGCTGACAACCTTCTGACTCCGAGATGAGAGTGCTACCAGCTGAGCCATGTCTAACATTCAGCATAGAGTCATAGAGGTCTACAGCACAGACAAAGCTGTGATGCCATGGTGTACAAGGCTATGGGTCTAGTGCTGGAAAATGGGATTAGAATAGTTAGGTACTTGTTTGACCAGCACATACCAAATTACATCATAAAACTAGTGTTCTGGGAAGAGAAGATGAGAGTGTGGTGTGCAGCTTGCAGAACCACAGAATTGCTGCAGCACAGAAGGAGGTCTCTGAAGGGGCAATTTACCTAGTGCTACCGCCCCCCCCCCCCCCCCACCTTCTGGCATTGAAAGCTAGTGTCAAATACGAGAGGTGGACCTGTCGGCTGCTCGGAACCGGCCCGCGCTGAGTTCAAAAGGAGAGTGAAAGAAACAAATTGTGATATGACAGGAAAGAAGCAATTTGATTGGTTGGAGAAGAAGCTAGCTGTTTTGTGAGTATCTGGTGAGTATCTAGTAAGTGTTTAAGGTTTATCCTATTCCTAAGGTTTAAAATAAAGTAGGATCTGCATCTGAAGCGCTGAAACCTGCAAGGCTACAGACCAGGTGCTGGAAAGTGGGATTACAATGAAGGGCTAGTTTCTTTTTCATCCTTTAATGGCCAACACAGACATGATGGGCTGAATAGCCTCTTTCTGAGCCATAATTTTTCTATAGTTCTATGGTACTATCATTGATTGTTGTAAAAACCCATCTGGTTCACTAACATCCTTTAGGGAAGGAAATCTGCCATCCTTACCTTGCCTGGCCTACATGTGACTCCAAACCCACAGCAATGTGGTTGAATCTTAACTTCCTTCTGAAATGGTCTCGCAATCCATGTGGCTCAAGGGAAACTTGGGATGGGCAACAAATGCTGGCCTTGCAAGGACACCCACTGCCCATCAAAGTATTAAAAAGGGTTGTTGGAGTACTACAACCGTAGCTGGAGTGAGTACAAAATTTACACAAGTTTCTGTGTTAACAAGTCTACTGCTTACTCAAACTGCAGTAAACATTGAAACACCTTCACATAGATTTTCCTCAGTTATTGATGCAATGTCAATGTTAAATGCCAATTCCATTAAATAATTTGGCAGATAATTGGACAATGGATACCTGGTATTGGGAATATATCCAGGTAAAAGCAGGTTAACGGCAAAAATTGCACCAATACGTTCTCAATCCCTCATTTCACAGAAAGCAGCAATGTTACTACATGGAGCTTATTCTGTTTCTTTTATATTTGTCTTTGGCTGATAGGGGGCAGGTGTTAATTGATGTGCTACTATGGTTATGTCAGCTATGAACGTCCTTTGCTTAAGCCACATGCAGACTACAAATGTCACACATTCAACCACTGGTCACTTGCCGAATTGATGTTAGTCGCAGCCATGCTGATAGTGGATACTACAACTGGCCTCTATCACTAGACTCAGAGGACAGTAACATATTGGTAATGTTACTGGGCTAGTAAGCCAGGGGCCCAAACTAATGCTCTGGAACCATGAGTTTAAATCCCAGTTGAGCATTAAGGAATCGGGAAGAAAAGGCTAGTCTCATTAATAATGTTGTAAAAACCCATCTGGCTCACTAATGCCCTTCAGGGAAGGAAATCTACTATCCTTACCTGGTCTGGCCTACACGTGACTCCAGACCCACAGCAATGTGGTTAACTCTAAACTGTTCCCTGAAAAGGTCTAGCAATCTATTCAGTTGTACCAAACTATTACAGAAAAGTTGAATAAGAATAAAATTGAATGAACCAGGTGACATTGATCTAGGCACTAGAAACCACAGTGGCACACACTTCCCAGTTGACCTCACTAACATTTGGGGTTCCTGTCAAAATTGGGAGAACTGTCACACAGACTAGTCAAACAACAGTCTGGAAAAATCATTCTCATTGAATCATACCTTACAGCCAATGTCCAAGGGGTTAGAGTCATACCCAACACAAGAGAAGATGGTTGTGAGTGCTGCAGGCCAATCATTTCAGTCCCAGTATCTTGCTGCATGAGTTCCTCAGAGCAGTGTCTTAGGCCTAACCATCTAGCTGCTTCATTAATGGCTTTCCCTTCAACATAAGGTCAGAGTGCACAGGTTCATTGATGATTGCACTGGGTTCAGCACCATTCAGAACTCCTCAGGTACTGAAGCAGTCCATGCCTGCATGCAGAAAGATCTGGATAACATTCAGGCTAATGCTAATAAGTGGCAAGTAATATTTGTGCCACACAAATGCCAGGCAATGACCATCTCCAACAAGAGAATCTAACCATCTCCCCTTGACATTCAATGACATTACAATTGCTGAATTCCCCACTATCAACATCCTGGTTACCTCCGATCAGAAACTTACTTGGACCAACCATATAAATACTGTGGTTACAAGAGCAAGTCACAGCCTGGGATTTCTGTGGAGAATAACTTGCCTGACTTCCTATTCACGATCTACAAGACATAAGATAGGAGTGTGATGGAATACTCTCCACGTGCTTGGGCGATTGCAGCTCAAAAACACTCAAGGAACTCGACACCATCCATAACAAAGTAGCCCGCTTGCTCAGCATCCCATGCACGACCTTAAACATTCATTTCACCACCGGCACATAGTGGCATCAGTGCGCACCATCTAGAAGACACACTGCAATAACTCACTGAGCTTCCTTCATCAGCACCTTCCAAACCTACAACCTCTACCATTTAGAAGAACAAGGGCAGCAGATGCATGGGAGCACCACCAACTGCAAGTTCCCCTCCAAGCTACACAGCATCCTGACCTGGAAATATATCACTGTTCCTTCACTGCTGCTGGAGCAAATTCCTGGAACTCCCTCCCTACCAGTATTGTGGGTATAGCTACACCACATGGACTGCAGTGGAACAGGAATCCACCACCTGCCCAAGGGCAATTAGGGATGGGCAATAAATGCTAGCAGGACACAGCCAATCATCTTTAATCTGAAATGTATCTTTTGTGTAGCTGACTGAAATATTCCATTCAGCATGACTGGTTAATATCCACCAGTGATATTGATTTTTTATAACCTTCAAGACTTTCCTAAAATGTCCCCTATGTGACAGTTAAAGCTGCGAATGTGGATTAGTTCCAAGAATGAGTCAAAGAAAAGGAAAATTCAGATTTCTGTTCCTAAACTGCTTTCAAAGAAGCAGCTGTGATGTTTCTACATGTTAGGAATTCCTGCCAATAGCTGTTTGGGCAAGCTCTCAATCCGCTTGTGTCCCTGTAGAGGCAAACAATTAGGTGCTGCCTTTAAAAAAGAACGAAAAGAGGAAAAGAAGAACAACAGCTGACAGACGAATATTGATGCTCATTTACTGAAAAGCTGCAGGCGATACAACACAGGGAAACCAAAGGGAAAGTAAACAGCTGGGGTGTTTTTTTTGTTTAAGCTTGAACTATCAGAACATCAGCCACTTTTAATATGAAATGTATCTTTTGTACAGCTTATTGAATATTCCATTCAATGAGACTAATTCACTTATCTTCCAACAGTGAGATTGATGTTTTCTTATCTAACCTTGAGCACTGGCCTAGAATGGCTCAAGTGGAGCTGTGAATGTGGATGGCTTCCAAATTTGCAGCTGATGCAAACTTGCAAGTGATCCATACTGCAGTTCCTTCTTGGTATCACATGTAAATCAAACTGGAGGGAGGAAGAGGAAAATACAACAATACAGCTTCAGACAGCCAAAACAGCAATGTGCCTTTAGTATCAGGCATGCTGTCACCTTTCTGGGTGTGTTGACTGCTTTCCCACAGCAAGGATTTGGAAAAAGAGTTACTTTAAAGGAGCGAGTTTTAAATGTGAAGCATATTCTCAATTTTTTTTTAAAGAAACCACCTGGAGAAAAGATGGTTCATTTGATGAGCGATTCATTAGTTCGCATTTCCTCTTCCTCATCTGCAGACAAGGGGCCAACTATCACATGTATACCCAGTGCTACCTCTCCACCACCTATCCTGACCCCTTTCACTATTTTTTATACTACATGTCTCTCCTATATCCAATCATTAATGAGCTACAATTTACTCCATCTAAACAACAGGAAGCCTGAAGCTATCACCATTGGCACCTAGTATAAATTCCATTCCCCTGCCACTGACCTCGTCCTCCTCCTTAGTAAGGGCCACAGGTTGAATCAGGCTATTTGCATCCTATTTGACCCTGAGTTGAGTTTCTGAGCCTGTGTCTTTTTCATCACAATTACTACTTCCAATTACATAATATTGGTTGAGGTGGGGCAGTTTTCCAGATATTTATCCCTAACTCACTCTGGGTTTTGTACGTCTTCCATGAGAATGTGAGGGTTTTGTGGCCTCAATCTCCTCCCTGGACAGTGCATTCCAAAAATTTCCCATTGTCGGTGTGATATTATATCGGATCTATCCATCGACCTTTCCTCAAGTAAGTTTCGTTCCCTGTTCCTTTGACTTTGGGGCAATGGTGCACAGTTACTCGGAGTTCAATTTGTTGATATATTTTAAAATCTGCAATATCTCAATAAGATCTCCTCTTAGTCTTTTTTCCAGTTTAAAGAGATCATACTTTTGCCTGTTGTTGAAGCTCATGCCTGATAGCACATGTGGCCCTTTATCACAGCAGTGCCATAATGTCCTCCTGTAATAGGGTGAGTAGAGCTGCAGGAAATGCTCCAGCTAGATACAAAAGAACAATGCTTTGTATAGATTCAATACCCTGTCCTGGGATTGTGTTCTAGTCCAAGTGCAGTGCAGCCCAAGATCTTATCTGCTTTACTTACTGCTGCCCTGTAGAATGCAGATGATATCAATGATTTAGTCTATCGGTACAGTGGGGTTAACTGTAAATTAATACAATTTAGTTTATAGCCCAATGCTGATAGTTTTCTCAACTCTTCACTTTGCATTTTTCAGCACCATATTTATGAAGGCATTAGAGAGGGTGCTGAAAAGATTAAGAGAATGGTTCTGGGAGTGTGAGACTTTAGCTACATGGATAGATTGGCAAAGCTGAGTCTTATATCCTTAGAGAAAAGAAGGTTGAGGAGATATTTGACACATATCCAAAATCACGAGGGGTCTGGACAGAATTGGCGGGGAGAAACTGTTCCCACTGGGGGAATTGTCGAGAACCAGAGGACACTGACTTACATTGATTGGCAAAAGAATCAGAGCCAAAATGAGAGAAAACAGTTTTCACACAAGTGAGTGTTTAGGATTTGGAATGCACTGCCTGAGCGTCTGGTGGAGGCAGAATCAATCATGGGCTTTCAAAAAAGAATTGGAAAATTATCTGAAGAGAAAAATAATGTGTGGGGTTATGGGGAAAAGGAGAGGGAGCAGAACTAGCTGAGTTGCTCTTGCAAAGAACTTACATGAACTTGATGGGCTGAATGGCCTCTTTTTGGGCTGTAACCATTCTGAGTCTATGATTGTCACTCTCTTTGGCCTTGCACCATGAAACCTTTTGTTTTTTAATCTCCACTGCTCCACACTACCACTGACCTTCCCTTTTGTTCTTTTTCCCACCGTCCCTTTTCACCTGCTCAAAACCTAATACACCTCTAACTTTCCCCAGTTCTGATGAAAGGTCACAGACCTGATATGTTAACTCTGTTTCTCTCTCCACGGACGCTGCCAGATCTGTAGAGTATTTTCAGCCTTTTCTGTTTTTAAATAGCTAATAACCCAGTTTACCATTGAAGTTTAAGGTTGATGAATAGGTTAATGTTGCCATAATGGTGGAGGAAAGAGACAAACACTAACTACTTTAGGATCTGAAGTCCGAACGTTATCGCCAAGTGACTCTGTGAAGAAAACAACTACCTTCATCTTCACTCAACATGGTGGCAAAGATGTGGCTAAAAATACGTGGGAAACATAAGGTCGATGCATCAAATGTCAAATATTTTCACCTCCAGCATTTCACACTATTAGGATACTGTAAGGAACATATCTTTTTATTTCTGTTGGACTGTTGTAGAGAGCATATCTTCTTATTTTCTTGGACTGTGACTTTAAAAAACTAACGTGGCTGCAGTTGAAAGATGTTCACTGGAGCAGATGAGGAATATCTACAACGTTGCTATCCTGGAACATAGGGTGCCATAGATGGTGCCAGAAAGGAGTTCTGGACTAAGGGGAACTGCCTGACAACAGCATTTTAATTGGCTCCTGACCCGGTGACCAGGGTTTTGTGTGGTAATAGTGCCAGCAGAATAGTTCATAGCCTGATAAGAGGGAAGACCTGAAACCTCTCTCTCCCGTGTTTGTAAGATTCAAGCAATTCTGCCATAATAGCTAGCTGGCTATCCCTCACATCTCTGTAACCTGCCTTCTCTGAAAATCCCTGTCAAGAGGAAAAGGGGGAAAATCACCAGACGAGACACTGAAAAGCAAGTTTTTCAATCAGTGAACCATAGACTGAAAGTGCTAGGACACCACCTCATTTCCTCAACAACAAACTGCAAGGAATTCGGAAGACATTAATCAGAATCAGCCCATCGAATCCTGTACTCCAGATTGGTGCTATTGAACTGTTTTATCTCACCCTTAAAATCCATGTTTTGTGTGTCATGTGTGTGTGTGTGTGTTTGTGTATAGGGGTTTAAGAAGGGGTAGGGTTTAAGTTATTGAGTTAGAAGTTAGCAGTTCATATTTCTTTCTTTTGTCACTAATTAAAGACAATTTGTTCAACAAAAAGTTATTTACTTATTAAGTTTACAAACCTGGTGCTCGTATTCTGTTAACTTAAATTAAACAGTTAGGTAGAATTGGGGCAATCTGATGGTTTGGTCAATCTTCTCACATTTGTCTCGGTTTGGGGAGCAGTGGAGCTTGATATTACAGCGCACTATCCCCAATGAGTCGTGACAAAGCTTGGGGGCTTGAGTTCAGGATATTTTGGAACAAAAGACAACAACGATTTGGGTGTAGATTTAGTAAGTAATAAAGTCTAAAAGGAAACACCAGTTTTCTATTATCAAAAATAAGATGGCACTGGAAACTGCTAAAGCTTTCCTGCAAGTGGAAGAGATGTCCCTGACAATTTTACAAGAGATCCCAAAAGCCAGGCTAATTGAATTGGCAAGTAAATTAAGAGTTGGGTTACCTGCCAAAGCTATGAAGGCAGAGATATACAAACAGGTAGCACAGCATTTAAAACTGGAAGGAATATCTAAGAGATCAAGTTCTCCGAGGGGTGATTCATTGGAATGTGCTCAATTTCAGTTGCAAATTTAAAAAGTGGTACTAGAGGCAGCAGAAAAGGAAAGAGAAAGGGCATTCCAAAGGGGACAGGCAGGAAGGCAGGAGAAAGAAAGAAAACAAGAAAGGGAATTAGACATGGTGAGGATAGGAGACAAGAAAAGAGAAAGAGAATTCCAGCTGAGAATGCTGGCATTTAAAAAAGAGACACGAGGAGGTGAGGCAGGACTTATGTCCAGATCAGAATCCAACGGGGGGATGTTTAAATTTGTACAAGCTCTTCCAAAATTTGAAGAAAGAGATGTTGAAGCATCCCTTATTTCATTTGAGAAGGTAGCTAAACAGATGAACTGGCCAAAAGAAAACTGGACATTGCCCATGCAGAGCAAATTGACAGGTAGAGCACAGGAAATTTATGCTTCACTGTCAGAGGAGGTTTATAGGGATTATGATGTGGTGAAAAAGGCCATTTTAAGTGCATTTAAATTGGTCCCTGAAGCATACAGA
This sequence comes from Cetorhinus maximus, assembly GCF_964194155.1. Classification (NCBI taxonomy): domain Eukaryota; kingdom Metazoa; phylum Chordata; class Chondrichthyes; order Lamniformes; family Cetorhinidae; genus Cetorhinus; species Cetorhinus maximus. The sequence goes on from NC_135899.1 coordinate 71,233,303, forward strand.
CAATAGTTTTGAAATTTAAGGAATCGGCATGGGGGCAAACTTACATTCAATTTGAAAGGATTAAGCAAAATAGTTTTGACAGGTGGATACAAGGATTAGGAGTCAAAACTACCTATGAGGTTCTCGGAGAGACCAGCAGATACGTAAAATTAAACCTTTTTTCCATCACCCCCATAAATTTGAAGAGGATAGAAAGTGGGAGGGTGAAAGGAAGGCAAGTAGCCAGGGTAAAGAATGGATAGCTGGGAATACCCTGAGATCTCCTCCCCAGATCAGGAAGGAAAGTTCTGAGGATGGAGGTAAAACTTGAAGGCCTAAGTGATTCCACTTTAATAAAGTGGGACACATTTGCTTAGGATGCTGGAAGTTGCAAGGGAAGCCAATGGGACTTATTGGAGTTCGTAAGAGTGAGTCTGAAAAGGGAGCTCAAAAAGAAAATGCCACAAATCAAATTTTAGTTTTAACTACAAATAAGGGTATGGAGGTAACCACTGCTGTGAATGCTGGTGAAGTGAATAAGGTAGATGAGAGAAATAAAGGGTTTTTATCTAAAGGAAAGATAATCCCTTTTTCATCAAATGATGCAGCTAAACCCATAACTATATTAAGGGACACAGGAGCTACTCAAATTCTTTTGCTGGAGAAGGACCTAGTTTTCCCTTCAGAGAGTTCAATGAAAGCTAAAGTATTGGTAAACGGGATAAGTGGAGAGTATATCCCAGTTCCATTGTACAAAATGCAATTGGAATGTGATTTGTTGTCTGGATCGCTGGTTGTAGGAGTGGTTAAGAAATTAACCATGGATGGAGTTGATTTACTCCTGGGGAATGATTTGGCAGGAGTGAAGGTTATAGCTTTGCCCATAATTACGGAAAGTCCCAGAGAGGCTAAAGAGACGGAGCAGTTACAAGAACAGGTTCCTGGTATCTTTCCATCATGTGTGGTGACCAGAGCAATGGCTAAACAAAGTCCATTACCAGAGGTCAAAGTAGTGCTATGAGCAGATGTTAGAGTAGCCAAAACTTTCTTTAAAGATGAGGATAATTCAGAGGAAGTGTTTGGCACGTCTTCATTAATTGAGGCTCAGAAAGCAGATCCAGGGTTAAACAAGTTAACACAGTCAGCTCACACTGAAGCTGAGACAGGAGTTCCAGAGTGCTATTACCTTAAAAACAGAGTTCTGATGTGGAAGTGGAGATGCCCTCACAGACCTGTGGATGAGGAATGGATGGTTGTTCATCAGATAATGGTACTGCCCAAACATTGCAAGGAGATATTGCGAGTAGCACATGAAATCCCTATGGCAGGGCATGTAGGAACACAGAAAACCAAGCATCGATAAACAAGCATTTTACCTGGCCAAGATGTAGTGCAATTTTGCAGAACATGTTATACATGTCAAGTAGTCGGTAAACCTCAACATGTAATCAAACCAGCACCTTTAATACCCATACCAGTTTTTGAAGAACCATTTAGTCAGGTATTAGCAGATTGTGTAGGGCCATTACCCATTACAAAACAGGAGCATGTAGAGTAGCACCAGAGCAGACTAATGGAAAAGAGTTGGAGAAACAAGTCAAGTCAAAATCCAGCAGATGTGACCCAGAGCAGAGTAATGGTAAAGAGGGGAAATCCAGAAGTAGAGATCGTAAACAGAGCAAAAGCAAAGAGAGAGCAAAACGTGCCAAATCAAAATCTAAAAGTCGAGAATGAAGTAAAAGCAGAGAGCAAGAAAAAAGGGCCAAATCAAAATCTAGAAGCTGAGATAGAGAACAGAGCAAAGACAAAGATAGAGAGAAGAGGGACAAGAATCTAGAAGTAAAGATAGGGTAAAAGAAATAATAGAGAAAGAGAAAAAACATGCGAACTCAAGAAGCAGAGGCAGGGAACAAAAACACAAAGAAAACTGGGTTAAATCCAGTAGTAATGATGTGGAACAGGGCAAGAGTAAAGATCAAGAAAAAAAGAACCAAATCCAAAAGCAAGGAAAGGGATACTTTTCCAGGAAACTAAATCAATATCAGAGGAAGTTATCTACAGTAGAAAAAGAAACTCTAGCATTGTTGTTATCTCTTCAACACTTTGAAGTTTATACCTGACATGATATCAAAGAAACACTAATCTACACTGACCATAAACCGCTGGTGTTCCTGGGGAGGTTTAAAATTCGAAACGTGAGACTGTTTAGGTGGAGTCTATTGTTTCAACCATTCAATGTAAAGATTGTTCACATCGCTGCTAAGGATAATGTGATCGTGGATGCATTGTCCTGGGTGTAAAGTACTGAAATAAGTATAAGGGGGAAGGATGGCTGAATGAATGTAGGTCGCGTGTTTTGTTGTCCATGTCTCACATACTTTGTGATGAAACGCATTTTTGAAATGGCATTTCATCTCTTTTAAAGGTGGAGGCATGTAGGGGCCATATCTTTTTATTTCTGTTGGACTGTTGTATAGAACATATCTTCTTATTTTCTTGGACTGTGGCTTTAACATTGGACTATGGCTTTAAAAAGCTACCATGGCTGTAGTCGAAAGATTTCCACTGGAGCAGGATGAGGAATATCTACAATGTTGCTATTCTGGAACATAGGGTGCCATAAGAGAACAGGATGGTGCCGGAAAGGAGTTCTGGACTAAGGGGAACTGCCTGACAACAGCATTTTAATTGGCTCCTGACCCGGTGACCAGGGTTTTGTGTGGTAATAGTGCAAGCAGAATAGTTCATAGCCTGAAAAGAGGGAAGACCTGAAACCTGTCTCTCCTGTGTTTGTAAGATTCCAGCAATTCTGCCATAATAGCTAGCTGGCTATACCTCACATCTCTGTAACCTGCTTTCTCTGAAAACCCCTGTCAATAGGAAAAGGGGAAAAATCACCAGACGAGACATTGAAAAACAAGATTTTCAACCAGTGAATGACAGACTGAAAGCGCTGGGAGACCAGCTCATGTCATCAACAACAAACTGCAAGGAATTTGGAAGGCATCAATCAGAATCAACCTATCTAATCCTGTACTCCGGATTGGTGATATGGAACTGTTTTATCTCACCCTTAAAATCCATGTTTTGTGTGTCGTGTGTATGTTTGTGTATAGGGGTTTAAGAAGGGGTAGAGTTTAAGTTATTGAGTTAGAAGTTAGCAGTTCATATTTCTTTCTTTTGCCACTAATTAAAGACAATTTGTTCAATAAAAAGTTATTTACTTATTAAGTTTACAAACCTGGTGCTCGTATTCTGTTAACCTAAATTAAACAGTTAGGTAGAATTGGGGCAATCTGATGGTTTGGTCAAACTTTTCACATTTGTCACAGATCAGGGAGCAGTGGGGCTTGATAGTACAGCGCACTATCCCCAATGAGTCATGACAATACTTTAATAAAAATTGTTCTTTAGAAACAGTGCAATCCCAAAAATACAGAACTTAATAAACTAATTACAAGTACTGAGAACGAAGCTATACAAATGCTCATGGATTACAGGGAATTAAAGGCCTTGCCCAGTGTATCTCTGTGGTGGGCTTCTCTGTTTAGAAACATTGCTGCACATAGATTCCAGTTGCTGATAGTACAATGTATTTGCTCCAGGAGTACTGCTGCATAATGGTTATGTTGTTAGACTAATGATTCAGAGACTTGAGTTCAAATCCCACCATGGCCTCTGGGAAATTTAAATCCAGTTAATTAAATAAATCTGGAATAAGAAGCTAGTATTAGAAATTGACTTATGACTCTAACAGATTGTTGTAAAAAACCATCTGGTTCACTTAATGCCCTTGATGGAAAGGAATCTGCTATTCAGGCAGTCTGGCCTGCATGTAACTCCAGACCAACAGCAACATGGTTGATTTGTAACTGCCCTTTGGAATGACCTAGTCAAGAATGTGGCTCCCCAGCACCACCTCCTAAAGGCAAAGAATGGCAGAAAATGCCTGCATCCCATGAATGAGTTAAAAAGTAAAAACATTGATAAATGCTGTTTTGCTGTAAATACAACTTTGCAACCACCAAGTGATTGTGTGAGGAAAACAACTACCTTCATCTTCACTCGACGAGGTAGTAAAGATCTTGCTAAATATACATCGGAAACTGAGGTCGATGCATCAGGCAAGTAACACACCCTTGCACTTTGATGTAAAAGTGCATTTGTAAATAACAGCCTAACATTTTTGATCGGAAAATCGAGGCCATCTTATTTATGTGTTAGAATTCGCAATTAATTAGAAAATCTCTACATCAGCTCTATCTTTTGTTTATGTCAACTCACCTCTTTTTGAATGGGTAGATTTAAGTCACTGATGCCTTTCGTTTTCTGAAGGTTTTCACAAACTCTCTGTTGCACAACCAGAAAATGAACATCGTTTCCTGCAACAGGAAATTCAAGGTCGGCTTAAATCAAATCCTTTGTAACTGAGACCTTGTTGTTAATTTAGTCCAACTCATTATATTTAGTAGTGGACACTGAGGCAAAGGCTATTTTGAATTCATTACCAGCACCATAAACGCCACATCGGGTTTGTTCCACTGTTTCCATGTATTTTCTATATTGTAGGACAAAAGGTCAGCGTAAAGTGAAATCCACATTTTAAAATAGATTCGAAGTAATGAATCACTGCTAACTCATCTTCCATATTCACATGTGGTTTGCTTTTTGTTTGTGAAGCAAGGGCAATATGTGGTGAAATGGTAAAAAAATGTTCTGTCTAATTGTGTTTATTGTATCATTATACATAGAATGCAACCCCCGCACCACGCACCCAACTGCTACCTCAAGTGATGGTAAACTATTAGTTTGTGACATTGATCAATTCAGCTCATCTGCTGATGAAATCCTCATTTATGCTCCTTATCTCTTTTGTTGTACAAGATGTCACAATCCTTTAACTAAATACACTAGGTACTTCAGCACAAAATCAAGGCTGACACTCCAGTGCAATACTGAGGGAGCGCTGCATGATTGGAGGTGCCTTCTTTCAGATGAGACGATAAACCGAGGCCCCATCTGCCTGCTTGAGTGGATGTAAAAGACCCCATGGCAGTGTTTTGAAGAGGAGCAAGGGGGTTACACCCAGTCCTGGCCAATATTTATCCATCAATCAACATTACAAAAACAGGTTATCTGGTCGCTGTTACTTTGCTGTTTGTGGGAGCTTGCTGTGTGCAAATTGCCTGCTGTGCTTACTGCATTACAAAAATGACTACACTTCAAGAGTACTTCATTGGCTGTAAAGCACTTTGAGACATCTAGTGGTCATGTAAAGATCCTGAACCATTTGACTAGTGAAGGACTGAGGTTGATTAAATGGTTACAGCTGTATCAAAAAATAAATAAGGCATTGTTGCATCCTGTGCAAAGTAAAATCAGATTTAAGCAGAGCCTGGGAGAGGGAATGAAGATGGTCCTAATCACTGGGGTCCATGCCTGCAGGGGAGCCCGGACTCATGGCCAAGTATCAATCTGATAAAAGCAAAATACTGTGGATGCTGGAAATCCAAAACAAAACCAAAAATAGCTGGAAAAACTCAGCAGGTCTGACAGCATCTGCAGAGAGGAACACAGTTAACATTTCGAGTCCGAATTACTCTTCACCAGAACTAAGAAATTCCACCTCATTTCTATATTTCTTAGTTCCGATGAAGAGTCATTCGGACTGGAAACGTTAACTGTATCCCTCTCCCCAGATGCTGTCAGACTTGCTGAGTTTTTCCCAGGTATTTTTGTTTTTGAGCCTGTCAATCTGGGTGGTCAGTGTCCGAAGCACCCAATCTGGCTCATAGATCACCCCGACTGACAGGCTGACTGACCAATTATTGCTGTTGTTCTGAACGACAGCGATCGTTGTTCGAGTAGGAGGACGCACCAGATCCCTTTCTTATCTTGTGGAGTTCTGTTTGGGCCTTGTCAACATGGAGTGCTTCTTCCTTAATCATCACTCTTTTTTCTTCAGACCTGGGTGGAGGTTGTGGAGCGCAAGTAGGTTGGTGATGGTTGTTTCAAAGCAGGTTCCCCTCACACCCACGGCCCTCACCACCACCACCACCCCCCGCCCCATCATCCCCCACCTATTCCCCCTGTTAAGTGCAGGCAAGTTGGGCTAGACTTCTGTATTTCAAACCCCCAGTTTACTGGAAACAACTCCTGGGTCCAGGCTGTTTTGCGATATAAACACTGCTCCGTCTGCCTCTCCTTCTCCCAGCTCTGTGCGTCTGGCCGTTTTTGATGGCAACAAATGGTGGGTTGGGTGGCACTGGGTAAGAGCGGTGATGGCACGAGACAGGCAGCTCGAGGCTGCCAAGTTTGGCCATAAACGGAATTCGAGCCTGCCTTCAAATTCCTTCCAGTTAGGTGGAGCAAAAGGTGGTAAATTGAGAACTGGATGTCTGATCATCATTGAGAGCTTACCATGGGAAGTTCTATTGAATAGGCAGCTGCCTTGATGTCATCATCCTCTGGAAGTCCAGGCTGCCGCAGCTCTTATGTCCGAAAACCTGTGGATGGATTCTAGGGGGCAAGGGGTCTCCCTTGAAAGGATGGCTTCTCACCCCTTTATGTGACCACTAGATGGAGCCACAGAGAAGCTACAACTGTAGCCATCAGCTCACAAAGACCAGATCAATGTGGTTCCAATGCCTTGCCCGATCATATGGCACCCTACAATATACCCCTGCTCTTGCTCATCGTGATGGCCTGCTGTGCTCTCCATAACATGGTCCTTCAGAGAGGAATGAACCTTGAAGAGGGTGAGGAGGAGGATGATATGGATTGTGCCCGTGCAATGCATGGGGGCAGCCGGGCCTGCCTCAGGAGTCAAAGCACTCGTCAGGGCACCAGGCACATCTGATCCAGGCGCATTTCTCCTGAACGCTACTCATCCGGCTGTAAGGCATGCTCTGGCACTTAATTTGTTCTGCCTGTGAGAATGCACAGTTGAAAACACAATCTTGAAGAGATCCATTCTTAACACCAGCATATGGTGTACATCCATCCAGAGGTCTCATTGTTCTCATTCAAAAGACCATGGCTTCCCTTCAGCACTTCATCCCTCTATTGCAGTCGTGCCATGAAAGGATGGAGGCTCACCCTTCTGGGATCATGACTTGCCATTTCCAGTGTTAATAATAAATTACAATGTGCACATTGACAAGGTAAACAAACCCCAGTGAACCCAGTGCTCTGACCGACATGGTGGCAGCTGCTCTCGAACATTCCTATGCTGTACTCCCCTAGTGGCCTCGGATGAGGTGGAGGCAGCCTGCTCATGTGTGTATGCTTGCGGCTGAGATACACATGGAAGTCATCCTCACTGCACCCTCAGAAGCTGCTACACTGGCGTCAATACAGGGGCAACCTCCGACTCTGGACCATGTTGCATAGCTTTCTCTCAGTCAGAGGCGTGATGACGATGATGCTGCCCTGTGAGGGGTGGCTCCCTCGTCCTCATTGGTGACTGTCTTCCCCCTTGGATTGCTAGAGGGCCCCACCATCTGGGGTGCAACTGGCAGCCACTTCATGCCCCTTTGCATCATCAGCATCAACTAATCAGCCAAGGTTACAAAGAACTGCATGTACTCTGTGCATATCAGTGCGAATTCCTATGTCTACTCCGAGGGCTGCCACATATGGTTCTCCATATGGTGTTAACATCACCCTGATTAAGAGGTCACATAGAGGGGCGAGGAGCCATCTCTTCAAGGCGTATCCCTTGTCCCTTAGAATCCACCCACGGAGTTCTGGTGGTGACATAAGAGCAGCGGCAGCCTGGACTGCCGGAGGATGAAGATGTCAAGGCAGCTGCCAGGAACAGCTGTGAGTACACATGCAGGAAGCACTTGCTGAGGCAAAGTGGCTGCATACCAGCAGAATAATAAGTGAGTGGAAACATTTCCTTGTGATGAATTCCACTGGGTGCTGATTCAGTGTCCTGTCAGACATGAGTGCAATTGATGATGCCCTTCACCTGCGAGAATCCAGCAATGGAGATAAATCCTACAGTTCTTTGCTCTTGCAAAGCCCCTTCTGTTTGAAATTGTATGGCCCAGTTTTCACAAATAGGGCATTAGTGGCCTTTGAGATACAATGGTGCACCGCTGCTTGAGAGGTGCCATCAAGATCCACTGCTGACCTGTGGGAGAAGCTGAGGCAAAGAAGTTCAAGGCCACAGTGACTTTGATGCTACTGGCAAGGTGTGAGGTCATCTTCAATGAGATTGGCCACTCTCTCAATGGAGGAGCTCACTTTGTATCCATGAGTCAGGATGGTGTGTGTGTGTGTGTGTGCGTGTGCGTGTGTGTGTGGGTCTGACTGTCTGTGATCTGCGAGTTAATTAACTCCTCACTTGGACACACTGCCTCAGGGAAGTCCAACATATGGGCACACAGCTCGTGCTGCTGGTCAACATAAAGCCACCTTGCTTGTGACTCCCAAGGCCGTGCATCTGAGCATTGGCTGTGTCTGTGCTCCATCCTCTGAGGAGAATTTCCCACAGCTGTCTCTGCCTTCATCACTTCTCTTCCTCACTGGTGCTGTGCTCTTCACCCAGTACCACCCTTTCTAAATGGGCGAGGGGCCGCTGACGTGAGTGTATCTGTTGGAGGGTGTACTTGAATGATGTGACAGTGCTGGCTCTGCTGGTTTAGTTTCTTCAGGGGCTGTTGCAGTGGCAACCTCCCACTCCATGACTGGCCTGTGGGAGACAAAAGAAGATCACGAGAACCCTCGTATGATAGCAGACGCCCCTGCAGGGATGAGGATTCCCAATTGTTATGGACAGGAAAGAAGCAAACTGAACTTCTTTATCTTCTCCCCATCTGTCCAAGAGCAGGGGTGTTTTTGAATTGTTTTTAAAATAGACTGTGGCATCTTTCCCCAAACCCTCAGTTTGTGTGGTCCAACTTTATAGGTAATACACAGCAAACTCTCTTTATGATTACCTCAGAAGGTTAGTTTATTTCATATTCAAACTAAGAGCGGGGTGGGGAGGGGAATTGTATACACACACACGCACATACACATACACAGACACAGACACAGACACACAGACACACACGCACCCCGGCACACAGACACAGGCAGACAGACAGACAGACACACACACACACACACGTGCGCACATATACACACAGACACACACACACTGGCACACAGACACAGGCAGACAGACAGACAGACACACACACACACACACACACACACACACAGACATACACACAGAACACACACACACACACACAGAGTAAGTGGGGGATAGAAAAGAGGGAGCTTTTACAACTATGGCTAACAACAATAAAAGAACCACAGAAATGAATATTAGTTCGCCTGATTTCCAGAGTCCGGGAAGTCAAAATCCAGAGGTTGTTTCCCTCATGGCAGAGTTCAGTCCAGATGAGTTTCTGGAAATGAATGACAATGCAGCATGATGGGATTTCTGTGCTTAGATCGCTTGGCAGGTGCTGAACAGAGACTTTTAAAATCAAACAGACTTTGAGGAGTTGAGCGATGGTGGCTGGCTGCTTGATCAGCCAAGAGATTTGCTGGAGTTCTTTTCAGTTGGTGTTAAATCAGCAGACTGAGCTGTGAGGATCGAAATGTAATATTAAAATAGTCCAAAAGGCTAGAAGCATGGGGTCATATGATGTGGTCCATTAATGAGTTAATTTCAGCCTTGCAAGTAGTTTTTCTGCTTCTGGCCAAAATCCATTGTTTCCCTTAGGAGCGAAATGGTGACTGTTAGTAATGGTGACTCTTCAGGTATAATGAATTTCGATGTCTCCGTCTTTGATATCATCCTGGCTGTGGTAGTCAGTTCATATGTTAATTGTCTAGTTTCATTATTATAATGTGGCATTACAATGGGGTGTGAGGTTACACAAAGATGAGAGTCGAAATCTTTGGTTCTTGCAATCTCGGTTGGAAGATTCCAGAACAGATAGCCAACCTTGCGAGTCATGTATCCTATTGCAGCCATCTTATAGTTCAGCAAAAATCCATTTTAAAATTGCAAAAAAGGATTAAGTTTTGAAAGACACAGTTTTGATTTCTTTTCATGTCTGACTGACATGACACAATGTAACCAAAGCTGTTGGGTCGAGGGGGGGTGGGGGGAGGATGCAATCCAATCCCTTCATCTACATATTTCAGTATCTTTCCATTCTCTCTTCCAGGTATTCCCATCTTGCCGTCTGACATGTGATCATGTTGCACTACCCTTGCCATGTGCATTGCTGTCTGCTCCATAGTTATGAGGATGGCGAGCTGGGAAACTCCTCCTCATGTGCACGCCCTCTCCCTTTCACTTTGCACCCTCTTCTCCTGTAGGGATAAAGAGATGGAGAAAAGGCAATGCTGGCCCTTCTCACCGAATGGCTCATTTAAATAAGAAGCCGCATATATCAGTGCTGCCAAGTCCTCCACAGTGCCAGGGCTCTAAGCTTTGTTGACGGGTCAGTAATTACCCTGAGCACACATTCCTCCCATGTTCAGGAGCACCATCTACCTTTAGGCTTCTCAACTGCTCTTCTACTGAAGGCTACAGACCTTTCATCTGGGTGTCATACTGCACTTACCTTGCCAGAGCCGAAAAGGTCAGTAAACCTTTTGCAGGCCTGAGTCCAGATCCTCTGGACAACACTGCAGCTGCTGACTTTTTCTTCTACCTCCAGCCAGACCCGCTGAGTTTGACTGGGTGGCCTTCTCCTCCCACCCGTTGGGAACAAGACCCATGACCTCTCGCATACTGTCAGGAACAGAACCCCAGGAGTTGCATCAAATCCATGGGACAGTCATACTATGGATGCCAGGCCTCTGCCTTTCCTCCTTATGACTTTGGTTTCCATCGCTAGGCAAGATGGCTGCCACTATAATGGCTGCTGTGATGCCTTTAAATTGGGCCCACACTTTTAGACTCCCACATTCACTACTTAGCCATCAAACCCACCCTCCAATCAATTAGCTGGGCAAAATGGCAGGCTGTGACTACTTCACCCCAGGACAGGGTTGGAACCTGGAAATGGTTCCAATGTCGGGTTCCTGATCTCAGTTGTTTTCAGGAGGGGATCACTGGCTGTGGGGAGCAGGGGTGTCGGAAGAAAGGGCAGGCGGCGGCTCTCAGTGGGCGCCCCCCTGCACCCCCGTACCCCCACTTCCCGATGCTGGGCCCCTCGTTCAGGCACTGAACCCCTGAATCCCACCCACCCCAGGAGCCAGCAAGTAAACCTGGTAGGATTTGCTTTCAGGTTCCCCAGATGCCAAAACTGGTTGAATACCATTGGCAGCAGGATGAGGTTCTTAATTGGGCATTAATTGCTCACTTAATGGCCTCAGTTAGTGTCAGGGTAGGATGGCTGTCCGTGAGCCTTCCCACTCCGGACTTACTTGGGGCAGAGATGGGCAGGCAGTGTGGTCCCAATTAAGTGCACCCCCTGCCTCTAAACCTACCTCAGGAGAGGGTATTAAATTCTGCCCATGATTATGTTGTACCTTAACCAGCACTTCAGCCACCTCCTTTACCGATTCACAAGTTCTTTGTGTCCATGATTTCTCTCCTTATGCCTCCTAATGCCTCATGCTAATACTACCTGCCATTCAACCATCTCCTGTTTACTACTTCAACATTTTACAGGTCTCCCTGTTTCTCCTCTCTTTTGTTTGTGTGCATCTCCCCGCCCCCACCGCATGTTCTTTTCTAAATTAAGTGTTAAATACTGTCCGTCAGTAATATCATCCAGTTTTGAAATAAGGTCCTCATCTGAAATGTCAACTTCCCTGTTCTCTTAGCACTCACAGAGGCTGCCTGAGCTGCTGAGCATTTCCAGTATGTTTTGTTTCAAGCTTTTTTCGTGATGTTGCTTAAGGAATAAATGTTGGCCAGGACACCGGGGTGGGGAGCTGCCCTGGGATTTTCTGCATCCACTTGGCTAACAATGGGCTTTTTCCAGCATTTTCTGTTCTTAATTAATGGGCTATTGAACCTATTTTTCCCTCAAGCTGATGGTACTGTCAATAACACTCTTAGAGTTATGACTTTGACTACTGACAATAGGTACATAGACATATTAACATATGGCTAAGCAGAATACCTGCTTATTAATGCTCTTGGATGTTGCATGTACATATTAATGTTTTCATTCCTAAAGTCCAATGATCAGTGGACAACAATTGCAATTATCAGTTGGAATTGCTAAACACCTTTTTGTTATTACCGGTAGCACCATCACAGTACATTATGCTATTAAAAATTCAGTCCTGTTGCTGTTTTCACCGATTGTGGTTGTTCCACAGTCTCCAGCTTTTCTGTTAACAAATCCTTTAGTGGCGCAGTATGGCTAAAAACACTAATAGTCAGATCGAATTTACATGCTAACAAAAGATTTTATCAATGTGTTTGGACAGGCTTTCAATTGACACAAACATTGTCATATTAAATAAAAAAGGAAAAATCTGGAAATACTCAGCAAGTCAGGCAGCACCTGTGGAGGGAGAAACAAATTTAACATTCAGGTAGGTCACCTTTCATCAAAAGTCACAAAACGGAAACGTTAATTCTGTTTCTCTCCACAGATGCTCCTGACCTGCTGGATATTTCCAGCTTCTTTTTGTTTTTGTTTTGGATTTTCAGCATCTGCAGTATTTTGCTTTTGTATTGACATTATGGCCAGAATCTATGGGTCGGCATGCATGGGCCCTGCTCGCCAATGCGTAAAGTGACGAGCGGTGACATTGGGTGTGCATCCCAACGTCACTGCGCGTCATTCAGATCTTTAGTTCGGCGGCGCGCATCGGAGTCGGCTGCGCATCTGCTGAACTGTCAAAGGCCTATTAAGGCCATTTAAATATCAATTAAAATAATTAACAGACCTGCCCATCCAACCTTAAGGTTGGCGGACAGGCGAAGAGCCCAGGCGGCCTTTTCATTTATCATGAAATTTCATCCACGGGCGGGATGAGGTTTCATGAAGGTTTTTAAACTTTAAGAAAAATTTTTAATAAAATTCATAGACATGTCCCAGCTCATGAGGGACATGTCTTAAAAATATTTTTTTCCTTATTTAAATTTTTCATAATCAAACTAATCTCCCTGAGGCAGCTCCGTGCCTCAGGGAGATTTCTGCGCTCTTTCACGCGCATGCGCGAAAGAGCGCAGGCCCCGACTCAGCCTCCTCCCCCCGCCTGCAGAGAGAGCGCTGAGTGCGTCCGAGTGCGCGTCACACTGGGTGGGCCTTAATTGGCCTGCCCATGTAAAATGGCGGCACACAGTTGATCACGGGCGGCGATCAGCTGCATCCCTGCCAGCACCCGGTCCCGCTCAGCCCCCACCGACGAGGAGAAAATTCTCCCCCATATTCCTGTTGCAACACCAGGTTCCAAGGTAAGATGGTGCAAGATCCACCTCCAACCCCAACATCACTCCCCACCCAGTTCCTTAACAGCCAACCACTTGGAACTCCACACATTTACATTTTGCACCCACTAACAAACTTTCAGGATGCTCTGGGTCAGTCAGAGCCTAGGATGCTGAAGACAAGTCTGATTGGGCAAACACTGACATGTGGATAGCACTCCAAAAACACTGGGTGCCTGTGCAAAAAAAATAGATGGCTGGGAACCATGACTGACAGTGAATCTACTCTCTGAGTCAACCTTGGCATAAAGTATGCCCACCATTAGGCAAGATTCAATTCCAGGAAAAATCTGGAGGCCACACCCTGTCAACAGAAAGCAGGTTTTATACCATTGCAGCCAATGTTGCATAGAATCTTCAGATCAGCTTTTTTTTTTGGTTAATCACATCCTGAGGTTGTTACAGAAACAATGTTCAAAGGCCCATTCAAGTGCAAGACTACATACTCAGAGTCAAATGTTACCTCGGTGTACAAGTTGTGACCTGCCAATCTTGCTTTCTCAGCAATGCTTTTTGTTTGATTTCTTAAAAAAACATGTATTTTCTTTATTCATTCCTGGGATGCGGTTGTTCCTGGCAAGGCCAGCATTTATTGCCCAATCCCTGTCATTTATGTTGCATCATAGTCACAATGGAGACTAAAACAGTTGCTCTTGCTACTTGTACATGCCCAAAGGTGTTAGTACACTTGTAAGATCATAGTGGTGCCATATTGGAGAACCAACAATGAAAACAAACAAGATGCCACCTGCACTTAAGCCAATGTCAGTGCAATCAAATGGGGAGTTCAAACTAAAACACCAAAGGTATAGACAAGTTATATGCAATAGCCACTTTACACTGCAGCATGCAGTTACAGCCCTGCCATTATCCACACCACTGTAAAGTATATGAAAAATGCAGCTGTCTCATGGAGATTCGAGAACCAATTCTTGACCTCAACTGGAGTGTTTCTTTCAAAAAGAAACACTAGCTGCTTTATATTGTGCTAAGACCATACTTGTGGCACTGGTATATGACGATGGGTATTGTAAGACTGAATGTAACCAAAAAGTATACCTGCAGTATTTGGTGAGGCTGTTTGATATTGGGCTTTCCTAACTGCTGACATTAATGAATCTGGGCAAGTTTACTTTCTGCGTGCAGTCAGCTGAGTAAAAACACAAGGATCAGAATCCAGCACCACTTGCGTGGGTTTAACATTATATAAGAGAAGATACTAGCAAAAGCAGCAATGTTCACCAGACTACCTTTACAAACTAGCAATGCTGTCTTCCAATTGTGCAGCAGACCTTCCACAGTGACCATGATAGTTCCAGAGAAACATTAGGATAGGTATGGCTTTTTATTGACATCAAATTCGACAATACTGGTAATTAAAAAGGTAGTATTGGGTTCCCCCAACATGGAACAGATATATATATATATTTATATATAATATATATGATGTATATATATGTATATATAATATATATACATATTGTTTATATATATAAAATATATATTTTAAAACTCTATCCTTATTTCTATTTCTTATTTTTAAACTGGACTTTTCGCTGAACACAGGCACTTAAGAGGGTTGACCCTCTGTCTGGGAGTTATCCCCAGCAGTCTACAGAACAAAAGAATTCTCCTATATAACATAAAAGCAAAATTTTGCAGATGCTGGAAACCTGAAACAAAAACAGAAAATGCTGGAAAAACTCAGCAGGTCTAACAGCATCTGTGGGGTGAAAGACAGGGTTAACGTTTCGAGTCCACATAATTCTTCATCAGAGCTAAAGAGAAGTAACCATGTGATGAAATATATACAAAAGTATAAGTAATTTATACAAAGGTATAAACAATTTATACAAAAGTATACGAAAGTATAAACTTCATCACATTTTTACTTTAGTTCTGAAGAAGAGTCATACGGACTTGAAATGTTAACTATCTTTCACTCCACAGATGCTGTTAGACCTAAATTAATTCTCCTCAGTTTCAGGAATGTTACACCTCGTTATGCCTAAGCAGCTACTATGCCTCAAAGAGCTACTAACAGACAACTTGGGACTGGGCAGACCAATTTCAAAGGAAGCTACAGGAAGGCTATTTGCATTTGATAAGCTAATCTTTCTAATTGAATCAGTGGGTCTACTGAGACCATGCCTTCCCAAACGCCAGACCCTCAACATAAATGGCACCCCTTTCAACGCATAGGGCTGAATTTTGCCGTCGGCGAGCAGGGGGCGGGGCCCACTCGCTGACGCATAAAATGATGCGGGTTGACGTCAGGCGGAACTCCCGATATCACTGCGCCCCATTTAAATTTTCAGGAAGACGGGGGCGCAGCAAACTAAGCTGTGGGCCCGCCGACCTGTCACTGGTCAATTGAGGCCATTGACAGGATCATTTAAACAATTAAAGGACCTGCCCATCCAACCTTAAGGTTGGCGGGCATGCCAGTATCCCCTGCGGTAACTAGAAAAAACATGAAACCTCATCCACTGGCGGGCTGAGGTTTCATGTAGGGATTTTAAAAGCTTAATAAAATTTTAGGATAATTTATGAAAAAGTCCCATCTCATGTGACATTGCCACATGAGGGGGACATGTTAAGGATTTTTTTTTCTATTTTTAATGTTTTTAAAAGTGTCACCCTGAGGCTGCACTTAGCCCCAGGGAGATGTGCGCTCTTTCGTGTGCATGTGTGAAAGAGCACACTCTCGCTTTTGGGGAAACCCCCCCCCCGCCCACACAGGAAGCGCATAGCGCTTTCCGCCAGGTGTCATGCTGGGCGGGTCTTAATTGCCCCACCCACTTAAAATGGTGGTGGGGCCTGCTTCTCCGGCGGGGATCGGCTCCCCACCCACCGGAGATTGGGTCGGGCCCGCCCGCCTGGTAGGCAGAAAATTCTGCCCATAATGACTGAGACATTATCAGTCCTGAAAACAAAGCCAATTCCAGACATTGGTTAAAATCCCTTTTTGAAGACATTGTGGAAAAGGAAGGTCACATGACCGAAAACTCTGGCCTTTTGAACAGTTTAATATTACCTTTCTGAGCTGCACACGCGGTTTGCTGTTTTACCATTTGACTGGCAAACCATGAAGAAGCCGGTTCTGTCTAGGCAAGACAACTGGCCCATCTAACCTGACTCTGCTGGAGGATTTCATACTATCGCTTACAGAAATGACTCAATTTCTGTGTGCCTACTTCAGCTTGCGACATCAGCACCAACTGAAAATTGAATCTTACAACACCAGTCTCCAGCTAGACGAACTCTAAATGCCTACGTGAAAGAATTCCTCATTGGACTCTGATTTTGGGACTCTGGAACACACGTGAACCAATATTCAGTTTTTTCAGTGGTCCTTGTACTGTAAACCTTCTTTTCTCTATCCCTCCCTTTACTGTGTGAATGCAGAGAGGGACTTTGCAGACATTCCTTTCGTGGATTTTGAATGTGTGAAATCAATTAACCTGCTGAGTTAACCCTAACTCGAGTTTGCTGTGGATTATTAGTAAAATTGGATCGTACAAAAATCAAGGGTTTGGGAAAAAATGGCACCACTTATTCTTTAAAACAAACTCATTCAAAACACCAAGATAAAAGCAAAATACTGCGGATGCTGGAAACCTGAAACAAAAACAGAAACAAAAACAGAAAATGCTGGAAAAACTCAGTAGGTCTGGCAGCTTCTGCGGAGAGAGAAACAGAGTTAACGTTTCGAGTCCGTATGACCCTTCTTCAGAGTTTTAATTCTAACCACCTTCTATTCACGGACAGGTAGTAAGAGGAAAACAGGGCTTCTTGACCTGACCGCCCCCCCTCCCCCCCCACCCCCCACTCCTGTCCATAACAATAGATTTATAGATTTTGCCTTTCTTAAGCAGAATCTTGGTTCACATTTTTTATTGTAATGGAGTCTACATGTGACTACATGAAAAACGAGTGACGGACAGATTTATAGAATCCAAATGCTTACGAGCTGAGCAAAAAGCTACTAACGTTATTGCAGATAACCTGTTCTCACCAAATATTTCTGAAAGAGGTTATAATTAAATATTATAGACACAATAAACTGATACAATCTGATTTTTTTTTATTCGTTCATGGGTTGTGGGCATCACTAGCTAGGCAGCATTTATTGCCCATCCCTAATTGTCCTTGTTCAGAGGGAATTTAAGAGTCAACCACATTGCTGTGGGTCAGGAGTTATATATAGGCCAGGGCGGCAGATTTGCTTCCCTAAAGGGCACTAATGAACCCAGATGGGTTTTTACAACAATCAGCAATGGTTTTGTGGTCATCGTCAGACTTATAATTCCAGATTTTTATTGAATTCAGATTTCACCATCTGCCATGGTGGGATTTGAACTCGGGGTCCCCAGAGCATTACCCTGGGTCTCTGAAATAACAGTCCAGTGACAATGCCGCTATGCCCCACCATGCAGATCATCGCATGAAAAGTATACTTTCAAAACATTAATACCATAAAGATTTTGTTCAACAAAAACATAGGCAATTATTTTAGGCAATTTTACTTTAAAGTGTCATTTTTCAAATCAAGTGGAAGTTTGCAAAATACTTATTGCTTAATGTTATTTTGCTTTGTCATCCACAGGGGTTAACTGCAGCCACCTGGCAGTACAACAATGGCCTGTCTCGCTAATGAAGCATATTTTAGTCTGATATGGTCAAAAGTTATTAGGAGAACATCCAGTTTGTTAAAGAAGATATGAGTGTGACTTTTAATGAAAAGGAGTGAAAACTAATTTGAGCAAAAGAAGAATTTTCGGAGTAAAGTTTTTTTTAAAGCAAGGCGAGTGAAGCTAAATACTATGCCTGGATAGAACTGGAAACTCGGATGCAGTGCATATGTTTATATAAATATTGTGAAATTGTTCCATCTGCAATGTTATCACAAAATCAAAACCATGTTTATCACATCAGAAATCAAAACATATGCTACATCATTAACAATATTACCAGCCTTTTCCTTGAATTATGTATGTGTATACACTTAAGATAAATAACTGGAATTGTAATCAGGTTTGTGTAGAATCTGGCATTGTATATCTGTTGCTATGCTATGTTGCAGGCAAAATGGGCAACAATTCTTGCAAATTTGTTAAAAGTTCAAATACATCTTAAAAATTATTCTGCTTCACCATTGTAATTGGAAAACGATGGGAATAATCCATTGCTATGAGAATAAATATATTTGAAGAAATGCTGGCAAGTCTAAAGATGCTTAAATTCTTGCCTGGATGAAACTGGAAACTGCATTAAATTCCATCTGCAAAGGTCACAGTAGTAAACATGAATGCAGCCATTAACAATCGAGTTGCAATTTAAAAATAAACACATTTTAAACGTTTCACCATTGTTTATATAATGTGAAACAGTGGAAGGACAGAACCATGTGTTGCAGCCTGGGATCTAAGTTTAGTGTGTGAGCTCTCGTATATTTCAAGTGAGAGTGGATCAAGAATCCAAGAATAGGGCTGGCCAGCAGTTTGAAGTTTATGTCAGTACAGAATCACATAGACACTATTTTAATGATTTGGCACAAGAGCCACGCACTTTGGCTCCTACTTGATTGGACGGAGCAGACAGTGAGGGGATGCACTTCAAACTCCATTTCTATGTTGTAGGTCGAGTATCCTTTATCCATAAATCTGGAAACAAAACACATCCAAAAGCTGCAATTCTTTTGAACCTCATCGGCCTTCACCACGGGAAGTCTGGTTGTTTGTCTGCACAGTTTACCTTGTGATTTTTGTGGTGAACATGTCAAAAAGAAACTGATTACAGGTACCCTATATTATTCAGTAATACATCTTAATTTTCTAGCCATTTAATTTACTTTAAACTATAGCTAGCCTAGGCTTAGGCTATTTTAATGTAAGTTTACATGCGGCATCCGAAAATCAAAATTACCTGAAATCCGAAATACAATCATAGAAACATAGAAAATAGGAGCAGGAGTAGGCCATTCGGCCCTTCGATCCTGCTCCACCATGCAATATGATCATGACTGATCCTCTATCTAAATGTCATATTCCTGCTTTCTCCCCATACCTCTTAATGCCTTTATAATCTAGAAACCTACCTATTTCCTTCTTAAATATATTCAGTGATTTGACCTCCACAGCCCCTCTGTGGTGGAGAATTCCACAGGTTTACCACCCTCTGAGTGAAGAAATTTCTCCTCATCTCAGTCCTACATTGCCTACCCTGTATCCTGAGGTTGTGATCCCTTGTTCTAGACCCCCATCCAGCCAGAGGAAACATCATCCCTGCATCCGGTCTGTCCAGCCCTGTCAGAATTTTATACATTTCAATCCTTCTAAACTCCAGTGAATACCGGCCTAGTCGACCCCATCTCTCCTCATATGACAATCCTGCCATCCCAGGAATCAACCTGGTGAACCTTTGCTGCACTCCTTCTATGGCAAGAGTATCCTTAGGTAAGGAGACCAAAACTGCATGCATTATTCCAGGTGTGGTCTCACCAAGGCCCTGTACAGCTGCAATAAGGCATCCTTGCTCCTGTACTCAAATCCGCTTGCAATGAAGGCCTACACACTGTTTACCTTCCTAACTGCCTGCTTCACCTGCATGCATGCTTTCAGTGACTGGCGTATCCCTTTGTACATCAACGTTTCCCAATCTATCTCCATTTAAATAATACTCTGCCATTCTGTTATTCCTACAAAAGTGGATAACTTCACTCTTATCCACATCATACTGCATCTGCCATGTATTTGCCCACTCACTCAACTTGTCTAAATTGTCATGAAGCCTCTTAACATCCTCCTCACCACTCACATTCCCATCTAGTTTGTGTCAACGGTAAACTTGGAAATATTACATTTGATTCCCTCATCCAAATCATTGATATATATTGTGAATAGCTGGGACCCAAGCCCTGATCCTTGAAGTACCCCACTAGTCAGCACCTGCCACTCTGAAAAAGACCCATTTATTCCTAATCTCTGTTTCCTGTCTGTTAACCAATTCTCAATCCATGCATATATAATTACCCCAGTCCCTTGTGCTTTAATTTTGCACACTAATCTCTTATGCGAGACCTTATCAAAAGCTTTCTGAAAATCCAAATGCATCACATCCAATTGTTCTCCATTATCTATTCTACTAGTTATGTCCTCAAAAAAACTATAGTAGGTTTGTCAAACATGATTTCTCATTCATAAATCCATGTTGACTTTTAGAAAATATCAATGGGATTAGACAAAGTCCTGTTATCTCATACTTTATAATAGACTCTAGTACTTTCCCTGCTACTGATGTTAGGCTAACCAATCTGTAAATCCCTGTTTTCTCCCTCCCTCCTTTTTTAAACAGTGGGGTTACATTTGCCATCCTCCAATCTGCTGGGACTGTTCCAGAATCTGTAGAATTTTGGAAGATAACAATCAATGCATCCACTATTTCCGTGGCACCTCCTTTAGTGCCCTAGGATGTAGATTATCAGGCCCTGGGGATTTATCGGCTTTCAGTCCCATTAATTTTTCCAGCACTATTTTTTTTAGCAAGATTTATTTCTTTCAATTCCTCCTTCTCACTAGAACCTTGGTTCTCTAGCATTTCTGGGAAGTTATTTGTGTCTTCCTCCATGAAGGCAGATTGGAAGTAATTATTTAATTGCTCTGCCAATTCCTTGTTCCCTATTCTAAATTCTTCCAAATCGGACTAAGGGACCTATATTTGTCTTTATTAATCTTTTGCTTTTTACATACTTATATAAACTTTTACAGTCCGCTTTTATGTTCCTTGTAAATTTAATCTCATTCTCTATTTTTCCCCTCTTAATCAATCTCTTGGTCCTCCTTTGCTAATTTCTAAGCTGCTTCCAATCCTCAGGCTTGCTTTTTCTAGCAACTTTATATGAGTCCTCTTTGGAATGTAATACTATCCTTAATTTCTTTTGTTAGCCATAGTTGGGCCACTTTCCTTGTCATGTTTTTGCACCAGAAAGGAATATATAACTGTTGCAATGCATGCATTAGTTCCTTAAGTATTAGCCATTGTTTATCCACTGTCATGCCTTTTAATGAAGTTCCCCAATCTTTCGTAGCCATCTCACCTCTCATACCTTTATAGTTTCCTTTGTTTAGATTTAGGAACCTAGTTTCGGATCGGACTACTTCACTTCCCATCCTAATGATGAAGTCTATCACGTTATGGCCACTGTTCCCTAAAGGACCGCACACAACAAGCTCATTAATTAACCCTTTCCCATTGCACAATATCAAATCTAGGATAGCCTGTCCCCTAGCTGGTTCCTCGATGTACTGGTCTGAAAAACTATCTCAAACACACTCCAGAAATTCATTCACCACAGTATTATTGCTAATTTGGTTTGCCCAGTCTATATGTAGATTAAATTCGCCCATGATTACTGCAGCACCCTTGTTACATGTATCTCTAATTTCCTGTTTATTGCCATCCCCTACCTTACCACTACTGTTTGGAGGCCTATAGAAAACTCCCACTAATGTTTTCTGCCCCTTGTTGCCTCTGAGCTCTACCCAGACTGATTCTACATATAAATTTTCTGAACCAATATCCTCTCTCTCTACTGCACTGATTTCATCCTTAACTAACAATGTCACCCACCTCCTTTTCCTTTTTAAAAACAAAAAACTACTGCGGATGCTGGAAATCCAAAACAAAAACAGAATTACCTGGAAAAACTCAGCAGGTCTGGCAGCATCGGCGGAGAAGAAAAGAGTTGACGTTTCGAGTCCTCATGACCCTTCAGCAGAACTCTGAACTCAGTTCTGCTGAAGGGTCATGAGGACTCGAAACGTCAACTCTTTTCTTCTCCGCTGATGCTGCCAGACCTGCTGAGTTTTTCCAGGTAATTCTGTTTTTGTTTTCCTTTTCCTTTTTGCCTATCCTTCCTCAAAATTGAATACCTTTGGATATTCAGTTCCCAATCTTGGTCACCCTACAACCACGTCTCCATAATCACAATCATATCATGCCCATTTACATCTATTTGCACTGTTAATTTGTCTACCTTATTGTGAATTCTCCATGCATTCAGATACAGTGCCTTTAGATTTATGATTTTTAACATTTTTACACTTTTTTTTATACTATGGCCCTATTTTCTGCTACCCCTTGTTTCCACTGCCTTCCATTTATGCTTTCTACTTTTCTGTCTTTCATTTCTATCTTTGTTTTCCTCTCTTGTGTCTCCCCGCTCAGGTTCCCACCCCCGTGCCACTCTAGTTTAAACCCTCCCCAAGGATAAAGGATATTCGGCTTGTAGTAGTAAACCAAAATTGGCTACTGATGGTAATGGCAGAACATACATATAAACATACATTCGAAATAGGAGCAGAAGTAGGCCATTCGGCCCCTCGAGCCTGCTCCACCATTCAATAAGATCATGGCTGATCTGTTTGTATTTCGAGTTCCACATTCCCATCTACCCCTAATAATCTTTGATTCCCTTGTCTAACAAGAATCTATCTACCACTACCTTAAAATTATTCAGTGACCCTGCTTCCACCGCCTTCTGAGGCAGAGAGTCCCAAAGCTGCACAACCCTCTGAGAGAAAAAATTTCTCCTCATCTATCCTAAAAGGGCGGCCCCTAATTTTAAAACAGTGCCTCCTAGTTCTGGACTCACCCACAAGAGGAAACATCCTTTCCACGACCACCTTGTCAAGACCATTCAGGATCTTATATACTTCAATCAAGTCACCCCTCACTCTTCTAAACACCAGTGGAAACATGGCCAGCCTGTCCAACCTTTCCTCATCAGCCAACCCGCTCATTCAATCTAGTAAATCTCCTCTGAACTGCCTCCAACGCATTTACACTCTTCCTTAAATAAGGGGACCAAAACTGCACACAATATTTGAGATGCGGAACTGGAAGATCCAATTTTTTGCCCATGCCAAGAGAATCAAAAGAACGTGCTAATACTCTTAATTTTGTACATTGTGGTATTCATTTAACTTCACCATTGCAGGGAAGACACCAAAGACATTAGCCAGTTATTTCTTCCTGCATGTATTCCATTTTTAATTAATGAATTCTACTTCACATGACTGGATTATGCCTCTTGGAAAAAATATGTCAGCCTTAATATTGTTTGTTATGTCTTCTGGTCTGTAGGAGTGTATTTTTCACAGTTCCCTATGTGGCTGGTGAACTGATACGTTGTTGCTCAGCACCCGAGTGTAGTGCAGCTGTAAATGTGGCACCCTGGATGTACATTCTTATAAACAATTCGTTCCTAAACTCTTTACAAATAATATAACAATATAGCATTGTTAAAGAGAGGCAGGCTATTGTGGTGAAGATGCCAAGTTCTATTTGCCATTATTCAGAACGACATAAAGGGAATTATATCACGGGTAGAATTTTGCCCTTGGCGGGTGGGCTCAGCGAAGGCGGACGGGGTGGGGGGGGGGGTGGTCGGGAAGCAGACTGCCACCCGTGATCGACACCGCACTCCGATTTCATGCTGGCGGCCAATTAAGGGCTGCCCAGCGTGAAACGTAAGCAGCAGTGCTGAGCGCTACCTGTGCTGCCGGGAGGTGAAGTGTGGGGGGGGGATTGCGAGTGGGCTGAGCGCGGGTGAGTGCTGCATCTCAGGGAGATGAAGCGATATTTTTAAAAAGTAAAGAAAAAAAAGTGGAATAAAACATGACCCCGCTGTCACATGAGCAGGTACATAGGTACGATACCAATGACAGTCAAAGAGACAAACAATTAATGAAAAATTAAAATTACTATTTTATTTTTATTTGCTTTTGAATGAGGTTTCCAAAAAAATGCAAAGGCCGCTTGGCCTTTTCACCTGCCCGCCAATCGTTAGGTTGGACGGGCAGTGAAAAATTTACCTTAATTGATTACTTAATGGCCTTAACAGGCTTTTAAATTGCCGGTGGGTGTGCTGCTGACTTTGGCGCGCGCCCGCTGACCGAACTATCGTGCGACTGCACGTTGATGTCAACGCACGTCATTTCACGCTCGAGCGGGTCGGGCGCGTGCCTGCCAGCCGAGCGAAAATTTCTGCCCATGGGTTAGCTGTGTTGGTATTTTCCCTAATTGTTGAACAGTTCTCTCTATCTCAGAGGCTTGTGTGAAAATCCTGATGTTCAGACAGGAACATATAGAAACTGCAGTGAAAATGAATTATTGTCGAGTGAAAAGTTTGAATGCAGCCTTATGCTCGAATTGGGGAAAACCTGTACATTGTACATTGAGTTTAAAGGTGAGCTATGGTAAATGTCTACATAATGAAAGTGTCTGTGTATCTCACAGGGTAAAAAAAAATATCGACTTACTCCCATTTTTGGCCATGTGTATCCTATTTATGCCACAGGTTTAAATCCAGACATCAAATTGAATCTAATTTAGAAGCAAATTCTCTCACTTCTCTGAATTTCTGCTTTATTTTTCCTTCTGATTCCTCCCATCACACTGTAGCTCACAATGAGGTACAGTTCGATGTTGCAAGTGGATAGGAATATGTTGAAAGGGGCAAGGCCTGGGAGAGAGGTGTACTCAAGGTGCAAAGTGCTGGGGCCCATGCCCCAGCGGGCCCGGACTCAGGCAAATAGTTTCCACATATACGATACCAATGACGTCAAAGAGACAAAACAGAAAATCCTGTCAGGAGTGGGTCACATGTTGGGCTGCGATGGAGGGAGGGTGGGTGGGTGGTGATTGGTGATGACGGGTTCACATGCTAGGGGGTGTGTTTGTTCAATGGGTCCTGACAGCCCTCACTCAAGTTTTTTTCCCCCCCTGACACATGGAGTGTTGATTGGCGATTCTGCCATGGGATGCATCACAAGGTGTCCTGGTTCCATCCTCACCAGAGCAGAGATTTCCACTTCTGTACTCGCCAGCAGGCAATTTCCCACCTTTTTAATTGAATGGGTGAGAAACCCACGGATTGGGCATTGCAGATGTCAAAAGGCCACAGACCTAGTATCTACACACTCATTTTCTCAGAGCAATCAATGCACATCAGTTGGGAGCAACGAAGCTTAGTCCTCCTTAAAATGAGGTGAATTACAGTGCCTGGAACACTGCCCTGGCTGATACTCGTGAGGCCAGTACAAATCAGGGGTCAAACCTGTAACATTGAGGCTTCAGGGGAGCCCCTGTCCAATGATTTTATGGACGAGTCACAATTTGTAACATCTGTGGCACCCACTTATACCAAAAAGAAATGAAAATGCCCAGTAAAGCTGCCAGATGCACAACTACACATGCTGAAATGCCTCTGAGAGTTAGGTTTTGGATAGATACCATGTAATTGTTATTGCCTTGTAGCACAGTCCAGTTTAATCCATCTCTCCAAAGAGGGGCTCTGAAGAAGAGACACATTGGAGTCGAAACGTAAACACTGTCCCTCTCTCCACAGATGTTGCCAGACCCGCTGAATTCCCCCCACCCCCCCTCAGCATTTCCTGTTTTTATTTCAGATTTCCAGCATCCGCAAGTGCTTTGTGCTTTCATTCTTATCCCTTATCTCACATTCGCCACTCTTCACACTTTGCTGTGAAGTTTGGCCGGGTGCTGTCACTTTAAGAGCAACGTTTCCACCGATGACCCATCGGCCACAGGACGGACCAACCAACCAACCAACCGGTCGGATGATCTCATCGTCTCACACACCCTTGTAAAAGTTTGGTGGTTTTGAATTTCCGTCCCATCCAGCAGGGGATAACTTTTGAGTGATCGACGGACGTGTTGCGTCACGACTGGACCCAAGTATTTTACATAAATGTCACCTCCCCCTAAACTCTATTGAGGGGTTTTTTTTTGTTTTAAAAGAAAGTTTACAGGAGGCGATTGGGATAGAAGACGCGGCTCAAGGCTTCTGCGAAATAGTTTTGTTTTTGTTTTGTTTTGGGGGGGGGGGGAGGTTTGGAAGGATTTAAGGAACATGGACGCTTTAAAGTCGGCGGGACGAGCGATTATAAGAAGTCCCAGCATCGCCAAACAAGGCTGGGGAAGTAGCAAACACAAAAGTAGGTTTATTTACAACCTTGACTTGAGGAGCTCGCGTTTTGGGGGGCTGAAGAGTGGTGGGCAAAGTGGCTCAGCACTGAACAAGGTGCCGGGCTTGTGGGAATGTTGTTGCGATTTCGAATCTTTGTTACAGAATGTGTCCCCTTTTCCCCGACTTTGGCCCCGGATCTCGGTGTTCCCGGGCCCGGGATAGAAAGTTACACTTTCTGCTCGTTTGTATTTGTAGGTAAAAAGTGAGCAATCAATTCGATCCAAAGCGCGGCTACAAATGGAGACACAGGGACCATCATGTCTCTTGCGGTTCGAACAAACGTGTCAACGTGTGTGTGTGTGTGTAACTGACCAGGAAACTGTCAGTTTCACAATTCGTGAATTTCATTTTGCGCTTCAGTTAAACTGCGATCGTATCGATTCCAAACCCCTCCCCTTGCATTGCTCCGACATTTAATGATTATTTTTTAATTTTTAAAACTGCTCTTTCTAAAGGCGTCTCCCTGAAGCTGAGTGACTCCTCCCCTCCCCTCTCCTCTCCTCTCCTGGGTAGGTTGATGTCTTACTCCACCAGCGCAAGTTCCGAGTTCCGATCAGAGTTCGTGACTCTCCCAGGGCCCTGGACGGAATTTCAAGAATGCCCTGCGTAACTTTCTCGGTGAGGCCACACGAGCAGCCCCCACACTCCAGTCCTTTCAGTTTCATTAGGAGCTCTTGTAACCCATCCATTTAGCTTATTGCTTTTCGAGTTTATATGCACCGTGCAGCCAGTGGTATTATATAATATGGTAGTGCTCCCTGGGGTGGGGGTGTGGGTGGGACTGCAGATGTGAAAATAATGTGTGGACAGAATGATCTCAGAATATCATTATATTATATAAGAATATCTGGTGGCTGGGGGAATGGACTGGCCTAATCCTCCCGGGGACATGGTGTGCGTGAAATTATAAGTGGGGGACTTTGGTTGATTTGTACCCTGGCTGTGCTGACACGGTTTACAGTGTGTAATCTGTTGGGCTTGTGTGTGAGCCTCTCTTTTTTTGCCATGCGCTGTTAGCTATCTGCTCCAGATTTGCACAGTTGCACATGACACAAAGCAAGTCTGTGTCGTCATTGCCAAAATATCTCAACTAATGTCACCTATGCCTTCTGCTAATGAGATTTTTAAATGAATAGGTAGGATGGCCCGTAAGCCTGTGATTATTGAGATGAACTGTGGTTGGTATTGTTTTATGCTGAGTATCATTTCATGGGGAGGGAGGGATGGTAGTGTAGGCTCCGGTTTGTTCTCAGAATGAAGTGAGTTGCTCTATTCAAACGGCAAAGTAAATCACCATAGTGAATGTTTTATAATTGTGTCCCTGTTGTACCTGTATTTGTCTCCTGCAATCTCACTAACGGTTTTGTATAGTTAAAGATATATATACTGTATGTACATGAGCATTTATACAGTCCTGTATGCCCTCAGGGCATACCTAATTTCTACATAATCCGATTAATGTACTTTGCAAAAACCCATGACCAGCAAATAATTTGGTGATGGTTGAGAGAATGAAGATACTAAGGACATAGAAAGTGCCACAGAAATTTTTTTGGCCCACCTGAAAAAGCACCTTGTCTGAAATATGAGAGCACCAACAATATAGCACTCCTGCAGCGTTGCATTAGATTACTTGCTCAAATCTGGATTAGGGCTTGAACCCACACCTTCTACTTCAAAGGCAAGAGTATAATGCTGCCAATT
Source organism: Cetorhinus maximus (assembly GCF_964194155.1). Classification (NCBI taxonomy): domain Eukaryota; kingdom Metazoa; phylum Chordata; class Chondrichthyes; order Lamniformes; family Cetorhinidae; genus Cetorhinus; species Cetorhinus maximus. The sequence goes on from NC_135899.1 coordinate 71,261,454, forward strand.
ATGCTATGCTGACACTATAAAGTTTTTTTGGTAAAATTTTATTTGGGGAGGGGTGGAGGTGGCCCAGAAGGGTCATATTTATTTTGTTGTAATAATGTGCTTGAGCTGTAGTGTTTCAAAATAGCTTGCACGATTATGTTGTAAACAGATTTAAAGGGAAATTTGCTGGAGTTTTTCACTGGGGTGGCACTCCACCTGAGTGCAAGACAGATGCTGAAGCATAAACACTCCCTCTGATAAATTTGCAACTTTAATAATCTGATGTACAAATTGTCAGTGTATGGCCCTTTCCAACTGTTTCACTGTCAGTACAAAGGCAGAAAATAGTTTCTGCAGCATAAGTGCAAGAAGACAAAATGACAGAAAGACAATTAGATTAATGGTGGAGATAGTAGAATTTATTTTCTGTCTTTCCCTAGCCTAACACATTATTGAAGAGCAGAATTTTATCCCTGATACCTGAAGTTGGTTTTATATGAACCAAAATTGGAAGTTTGGAGTTCTCCTTTAACAAATAGAAGATTATTCCAGTTGAGCTGAAAGATTATAGAATCATGTGATGAGTAGTAAGGTATTAAAGGCTTTCCTTCAGTTGTTTGCAACAATATTTGATCACATTTAGCAATTTGACTTCAAAATTTGAAATTTAGTTTAAAGCAACCAGGATTGTATCTTTGTAGTGCTAGAATAGTTTACTCATTCTGGATGTAGCAAACCATGCATAGCAGTAACGCCAATTAACTGAACTAACTGTGAGCAAAATATATGGATCTCCCTAGACAAGGCACTAAGCTCTTTGTATGCTTACACAGTTTATCTATTTTATTTAAAGGCCACAAAATAACCTGAAGTATTACATTCCTAAACCAGAATGTATAAGTGTGATGATAGACTTCTTGTTTCCATGTAGGTTACTGTAAATGCAACTATGAAGCTGACCAATGTGTGAGTGAGCCAGTGAATTAATATCACTTTTTGGTAATATTTTGGAATGGTGGCAAGATTAGTTAAATATGCACTACTCAAATGTTTGTTCAAAGATTGCCTAACCATTACTTTCTGGTAGTGGGAGGCTCATAGTAACCAGGTAAAAGCAAAATACTGCAGATTCTGGAAATCTGGGATAAAAACAGAGCATGCTGGAAAAACTCAGCAGGTCTGGCAGCATCTGTGGAAACAGAAACAGAGTTAATGTTTTGAGCCCGTATGACTTCTTCATAACCCAGGGCCTGATTAATCAACATAAACAGGAGAGTTAGAAACAAGCTAAGAATGTTTTTAATTTTGAAATATTGTTTTAGGTCCAAGTACAATCCCCTAACAGCAGATGTACACTGCAAAAACACTAGCTTTATCTAATCCTGCATGCTGTGTCTGCTGTATGGAATATTGTAGAGGTAGGTTGTCTGCACTTTGGAATTGTCCCTCCAAAACAGCACAGCAAATGGTCAACTACTTTATTCACCTACTTAGTTTCATTCAGCCCACTAAGGCTTGTTTCTCATGTATAATCCTTTGTTTGTATCTGGTAAACAAGAGCCAAATTCTCCACTTGTTTTGAAAGTTTGATATCTTTTACATCAATGACCATTACGAATTAGTTCAAAATAAACTTGGAACCACATTGTTTTTGCTGGAGCCCATTAATACAATGCCTGGTTCCAGCCCATCGACCTTTTAATGGTTTTGTTAGCATTGACTTAGAATATGGTCCCCCTTAAGTGGTGTGCAATAAGATTGGGGTCAACATGCCACTGTCTGCACAGGTTTTTTGGAAAAAATAAATATATTAAAAGAAGTTCTGGCTGTAACTCACTCCTCATCATTTGCCAAATCAAAAACCCTTTGTTAAATGAATCAAGGATTTAACTGGTACTGGGTGTGTCTATTTTTTTAAAAAGCAATAGTTTTTTTCCACATTATTAATGAGGTAGCTGGCGCACTGAATGTTAAACACTGATATAGTGCCTGCTGCTGATTTTGCAACTATGTTGTGTTGATTTAAGTCCTTGTAACCTCTCCTGTAACAAACATTAGTGACTGATGCAGTAATTGACACTGGAATATAGTTTTGATCAAATTTAATACCATAAGTAGCTCTCCTATATCTTGCCATTCTTGTAAGCCTGTAGGATGAGTATTGCTGGGCTGTTGAGGATCACTTACTCAGCACAAACCAGGAACTGAACTTGGACTTGTCCTTGTCTGTATGAGTCCTACCTTTCATTAGATTGGCCCAATAGTAGCATTCTTGCCTCTTCAGTCAAAAGGTTGTGGGTTCATGTCCCATTTCAGGACTTTAGCACCTAATCTCAGCTGACACTGAAGTACAATACTGAGGGAGTGCTGCATTGTTGAATGTGCTGTCCATCAAATAAAATATAAAACCAAGGACTCACCTGTTTAGGTGAACATAATAAACGAAGTCCACAAAGTCCATGGCGCTTCTTTTGAAGAGTGGGGATTATCCCAGTTTCTGGCCAACATCCAGCCATCAGCTACCAAAACAAATTTGTTGGTTGTTCACCTCATTGTTGCTTGTGGGATATTGTGTGAACACTTGCTTCCATGCTTTCCTACAAAACAACAACTACATGTCAAAAAGTGATTAATTGGCTATGACATTTTTTCCTGGGGTGGGGGGGGTTGCGGAGAGGGTTGCTTTTGAGGATGGACAAACTATATAAATGCAAATCCTCCCTCTTGCTATATTCAGCCATTGCGCTTTTGCCTGAGCCAGCATTACTGAGAGTAAAACAGTACCGAGCTATGTTTTTCAAATCCTTACCTGTATTCACTTGAATTACCACTGACCTTTTTTTATGTTCTCATCTTTTCTATGCTTTGCAAATGTATTTTAATCTGCTTTTTAAAACCTGCATTACTGTGAATTTTAGGGGTATATGCCTATCACATCCATTTCCTGCCATGCAACCTGTTTACTGACACCTGGCAGAATTTGATTTCAAAAAGTGCTAAAGTGACACTAAAGCCCAGAACTTCTGACCTCCAGGGGGGCGTACCTTGGAGGTACTCCCAAAAGGAACTCCCCTTCCTCCAGAAGTCCCCACAAAAGGATTGCATGGGAATTTCCCAGAAAGTTCAAACTTTTCTGTTGGGTAATTACCCTGCACTGGGAACCACCTGAAATTCCGATTTAAATCGGAGACCTCAGATGGTTCTGATTCTCTTAGCAGAATAGTTACCCGGGAAAAGTTAGAAGGATTAAATCCACTTCTAACCCCTGCCTAACTATGGGACTGACTCCACCCCCCATCCCCCACAACTACCCTCCAACTATTCCCTACCCATCTGACTGACTATACCCCGACAACTCAATTGACTAGCTGACTCCACACCCCAGCCCCGGACACTCTAACCCCTCACCCCCTTACACATTTACCTGCCCAATGGAGTTTACTCTTAACTAACCACTGGAGTAGCTTGCTAGGCCACTTCTGTGGGTAGTTAAGAGTAAATTCCAATGGTGTGAGACTGACATTACAAAGGTCAGACCTGATGAGGACCATTTATTGTTGACTTCTCTTTTTAACTGTTACTAGTTCTTTATTCTATTTCCAGATTTTATTTATCTAACTGAATTCAAATTCTCAAACCTCTATGGTGGAGTTTGATTTTGTAATATTTAGATCACTAGTCCAGTAATGCAACCATTATGGTACCTGGTCCTTTACACATACAGTAATTTATATACATGTGTTTTTAATCTTTATGGTGTTCATGTAGCATGCTAAAGCTGCATCCATTAATCCTTGGCTTGTCACTTCCTGCATTTTTAGGAATATATGGGATGTTTATAAAATCCTTGTGCAACTTTAAACTTTAATAATTTTGGATGTGTACATGAAAACATAATTTATGAAGTTTTTAAAGTTAATGTTAATTTTTTAAAAAATGAGCAGCAACTAGAGGCTGTTCACCTGATTTCACAACTTGTTGAAGTGGATTTGTTTAAGCCTGGACATTTAAACTGCATTGTTTTAAAACTTTATGAATTATGCGTTCATGTGCCATTTACAATTTGTTTGATGCATCCAAAGCATTCAATGCAGGACTATGCTTGAAGTTCTAGTACTTGTGATCTGAGCAGGACACCCACCCATATTTAAGTGTACATTTTATACATCTTTTCATTTCATCTTGAGTGGGAAATGATTACCAATAATGCACAGTGGCAGGAACCTTCAGGTAATGAATAAACTGGTAGACATGGAACAAGGTCAAAGGTCAACACCATGAACTGGCTTACGCGCGATAAGCAGCTATTCAATCACACTGCAAAGATTAAAGGTTTTAAAGTTCGTATTCCTCATTTCTTTCCCAAAGGTGTGCCAGGCAGAGCCCGTTACATCATTCATGTGCCTGTTTATTAATGCAATTCAGTTTTGGACAGGAAATTCAATCATCAGTATTGAGCTCAGTTTTGTCCTTGGGCTACCCACTTATCAACAACTAGCGGGGAAAGAAAAACACTTTGCCTTTGGCCCCGAAGTGTTGAGGACTACCTTGATGCACCAGTCCTGTAGCCTTGGCTGTAAACAGCAACTAGCAAAGTCCAAGCAACTAACCTAGGTGCTCCCTGTCAGCATGACTCTTCTTCACACATAGCAGTGCACGTATTTAACTAACTTTCTAGACATTATAATTATCCTTTGAGAATTTCAGAAATTAAAAGTAACATTAAAAGATAATTATTGCTTGCAACTAGACAGCTGGTTAAGTCCCTGCTGCTGGAGAAGTTGTTGAATGTGCTGTTTCATTTCGCACCTAATAAAAATTTCATAACCCACAGTGATAAGCAGAAGTGTTTTATAGTTGGACTTTACTGTATGGATACACTATGTAACAAAAATAAACAAATGCATTAAAAATATATTTTTGAATCCAACTCTTGTGCCTTATTCCAGGCAAATAGCAATGAATGGGAAGGAGCGGAGGGAGACGGGCGTGCAGAAAGAGGAAAGCAAAAGGTCAAAGGGCAGAATTTTCTCCTTGGCGTGCGGGGACGGGCCCCGCAAGCTGACGCGTAAAATGAAGCGTGGTGACGTTGGGAGTGCGACCTTTCGTTTGGCGGGCACGCGCCAGAGTCGGCTGCGAACCCGCCGAACTGTCAAAGGCCTGTTAAGGCCATTAATCAGTCAATTAACCAAATTGACAGGGCTGCCTGTCCAACCTTAAGGTCGACAGGCAGGCGTAGAGCCCAGGCGGCCTTTGCATTTTTCATGAAACCTCATCCACAGGCGGGATGAGGTTTCATGAATGGTTTATTAAATTAATAAAATATTTTTCGAACATTTCAAAAACATGTCCCAGCTCATGTGACGCTGAGGGCACATGTGTAAATTATTTTTTACCTTTATTAATTTCGCAATGAGAATTTTTAATCTCCCTGAGGCAGCGCCCTGCCCCAGGGAGATTTCTGCACTCTTTCGCGCGCATGTGTGAAAGAGCACAGGCCCTGACTCTCCCTCCTTCCCCCGCCTGCACAGGTCGTGCTGAGCGCTACCAGGTGTACGTCACACTGGATGGGCTTTAATTGGCCCGCCCACGTAAAATGGCAGCTCGCACCCACTCCCGACTGGCCCACCCGATGGAGAGAAAATCCTCTCCAAAGGCGTATAAGAAAGCTGAAGGTCTCTTAATAAAATTGTGTAGGAAGGAGAGGGGAACTAGGAATTGAGTGCTGATCTGCCACTCACAGCGTCGGGCACTGAGAGTGTTACAATCCTTGGCCAGACCCCCAAGTTGTTGCTGAGATCTAGTTAGGGACCAATAATGTCTTATTTAAAGTTTGAGATTCATGACACTTGCTCAGTGTTGTAGGGTGGCCAAGTTGTGTTATTAATGATAGAGTTGATCTGCAGACACTTCTTGGGCGGAAATATTAAGTTGATTTACAATATACTCAGCAGCAATTTCCTATCTCCAGGGGGGCGTACCTTGGAGGCACTCCCAAAAGATGAGTGCGGAACCCCCCTCCTCCCACTCCCCCCCAGACTTTTCTGTTGGGCAATTACCCTGCACTGGGAACCACCTGATATTCCGATTTAAATCGGAGACCTCGGATGGTTCTGATTCTCTTAGCAGAACAGTTACCCGGGAAAGGTTAGAAGGATTAAATCCACTTCTAACCCCTGCCTAACTATGGGACTGACTTCACCCCCCCGACAACTACCCTCCAACTACTCCCCACCCATCCGCCACCTCAACGTGTACTTTCAACTCTAACTTCATCTCTACACTGACTGCTGAGGTAGCCGACGCTACTGTTATTGGTTACAACACATCATGTGATCTTCCTTAAGTATTATTCTTAAAGGTACATTGCACACTAAATAAAACCATAATTACTACACTCAGCGAAGAAAGCTACAAGATTCTACAGATTTTGAACAAACAAAAATAAACTTTACTATACAAGTTCAGAAAGATAAAACAATTCACAATATCTATCTTATATTAACCCTGAATGTTAGAGTATGACGTATATATGAATCAACAGGCAAACTGTGGTTGAACACACCACACTGCACAATAAATGGCAGATGTGATCAAAACAGATTCCACAGATTCCACAGATTTGTCAACAACCCACCCAGAAGTCAGTAACACTGAGTCACCAATCTCACTGAAGCTCCATCTCTCTCGGTAGGGATTCCAATCCTCACTATTGAAGATGTAGCCTTGGAATTTTCTCCAAACGTTGTTCCAGTCAGACGGTTTCAACAGTGGCCCACCTTGCAGGGTTTCAATCTTGCCTCCCGAGATTTCGTTCCTCTGGATTCCTGGGTCTACATTCAAGCACCAAATCACAAGCACAACTTCAGATCTTTGGCCACACCGAGCAGAACGTTTATTGCTCTAAAGGGGTGCCTTCGCCTCAATGGCCTTCAGCATGGAGTCACCAACCTTGGATCTTCAGGGCTTCTCCTGAGCCCACTTCATGTAAAGTCTGATACGCACAGCCATTTATCTAATTGGAGCCTCTTTCTCTGCTCCTCTCCATTTTTCCCTAACTTAACTAGGACCTGTTCTGTACCCTGTCTCTGTCCCTTACCTGGAAATTCCTTTTTGGAACTCTCCCTGTCCTCTACCTGAAACACATGCTGGCTATGGCTCTCTGCACCCAGTCATCTGACTCAGGTTTTCACGCCCTTTTTTTTTGATGCACAAGCACAATGGGCCTCAAAGAACATAAATGTAGAATTGTGCATGCACAGAAAACCCAAGATCCGTTGGGAGTTGAAGTTCCCAACCTCCGAGCTCAAAACACTAAGGTAAGTTTGGGTTTCGTAACAAGAGTCATGTGAAAGAAAGGTAATATTTGGATGGTTCAGCACAGCTTTTAATCAAAAATAAATGTGGATTTCTCTGGCTCCTGTTAGCTTGTATTCCTAAAATTAATGAACTGACTGTCGGCAGTTTTTTATATGGAGGAGATTCTGGGAGTTGAAATCATAGAAATTTCATTGCAGAATGGTTTTCCTGTCTGTGTTTTCACTGGAGCTCTGTAATCCCATTACTCTGCTCTCTTTGGCTCCTCCTTAATATTTGTCTGTGTTTAATTCTCCCTTGTGCTTTTATTAACCAGGCTTCAATCGACTTCTGCGATTTAAGCATTCCAAATCTAATAATCTATTTTTGGAGGGAGAAATGAGCCTTCTTCCTCAAGTTTCAAGTACTAGTCTTTAGTTTATGCCTCCATGTTACAGATTTTCTGACCAGTGGAAACCTTTCATTATGTGCTCTTCCAAAGCTTTTTGATTTATTAAGTTATCTGTTGGCATTCATTGAACAATGGCAATGCACTGGTGATATCTGAGAGGAAATTGGATCCATGGATTGCACTGCAGCAAGGGAAAAAATTTGCATCTTTATTTGTCAAGAAAATGGTTTGCTTGTGACAACTTAAGCTCCATGAAAGTGTTGAAGGTCAGAATTTCACTTTAACATTTACACACACCCGTACAACATTGAAATTTCCATTTCATGCATGTTGCTCGCATGACCCTTAATGTAAACACAATTTATGTTCCTTTTAACATGCAGCTTTGTATTTCATTCAGATATTTAAAACAATCTTTAGACAGTGAAGTGAATGAACCTGGGCTGTTGTTGTTCTATTGCTAAGAGTTAATACAATATTTAATGTGTAACACCAAAAGGGAGGTCTTGTGGTGCAATGGGTAGCATCCCTGCCTCTGAGCCAGAAGCTCTTGAGTTCAAGTCCCTCCCTAGGAGTTGATGGCCAAGGAAGGTGCACTCATAATGCAGCCAAATAGATTGAGTATCAACCTGCAAATCCTTCCAACACATGCTCATTGCAGTTGGTAAGAGTGGGAGAGAGTCCTGGTCAGCCATGTGATGGAAAGAATGTTGGAGCCTCTACCATGACTATCCATATCTCTGGACTACAACATGCATGTACAGAGTGTTGCCACAGCAACAAAGACTGCCTGAGTGAACTGTAACACACCACTACTTAAAAGGCACCGCATTAACCTAACTTTACAAATGGAGACCTAAGGATGTGAATGTAAATGCCAGCACTGTCAATATATTAGTGTCCTTAAAATATTAAGGGATAGTTCTGTGCAGTTTTAGAATCTGACTGCTTTAACATAAGAGTTTGACAGTCGGAAACTAGGTCAGTTACAGTAACAATTGTCTATGCAATTATGTCGTTTCATGACTAGATCTTTTGCGGATGATTCCAACACCTCTAGGCAAAAAGGTAAGTCCTTGATGTCACTGGGTTATAAAAGTATACTTTAAAAGTGCTTGAGAGGCAGCAAAATTATTGTTTTAAGCTTAAAGTGAAATGCACTGCATTGGCAGTCCTTCAATTAGGTAAGTACCTTTTTTAACATTATTAAAGTGCCTAGCCGATAAAGACAGCACACTGTGTGAGGCAATATACACATGAAGTACTGTATGTCAAGTTGGTAGACATACTCTGTGCTGAGCACAGGATCAACCTGACACTAGTTGATAACCACAAGATACTATATGAGTGGGTTGCCCCTTGCAAAATAGAAGGGAAAGCTTGCAAGGTTGTAAGCTGCAGCATGTGATGTTGTAAAGGATTATGACAAGATTCATGAACCAAGGTTGTAATTGATAACTATTTTGGTGGAAAACAATAACTCTTATACCCCATCTTGCCTAATTACTGCACTCATGCCCGAGGCTCCAAACCTCCTTCGAAGCATAAAAATAGAACCATAGGGACTGGCACAACATCTGATCAGTTATTGGCAATCTAATGTCAATATTTAAAAAATATATATGACGGATAGCTATATTGGCAGATGCATTGAGCATAGCTAGGTTTAGCTTTTAAGGAAGATGTCTATTTATTAATTAGATCTAAGGTTCCATAGTGCCAGATGGTAAAAATTGTAGATCTGCAGAGATACATCATTTCATAATTAATTCAATGGGCTGTGCTCAACATATTGCTAATGTTTGCTGTTTGTCATTATCGTCAAATTCTGATGTTTTGTGAGGGCTCTAACCTTCGTAAAGTTTGGTATTCTCCATTAATTCTCAACTTTCTTTTATTCCCATGGTGATGTAGTTTAATTTTTTGACTTTTTTTTTGTTCATATCTTTACTGAGAAGTTTTATATTTATCCCTAATCTCTGTCTTCTACCTCTCCAACCTATTTCCAATCCATGGTGCAAGGTTACCTCCGATTCTGTACATTTTGCAATCTTTTATGTAGGTTCTTCTGGGAGTCGGTTTACTTTTTGTCGTATTGTGAACACTGCTATGTAATGTTACATTGATGCATTAGTTAACCTTTAAATAAACTTTATACTTTTTCCATGTAAAATGGTTCTCAATACAGACAGACATTCTGGTGAGATTATACGTTTGTGTATTAATTTGGTTCTTCAAGTTAACATGTAATTTTACTTTAATGGGTTTGTTACATGGAATCTGGTGCATTAAGCAGAATTTCTGTTCATGGATTCAGATTTTCTTCTGATGTGCTATTACTCCGAGAAAGAATGCTTTTAGGGGGTTTGAAAGTTGTGTAATTATTTCAGATAGTGTGGTGGATGAGGGCTGTTTTCTAACTGAGATTTAATTTAAATATTGTGTTAGCTTGGGTGTGCTTTAAATTAATGTCTATATTAAGGTTTCAGGGTTTGGTCATTTTAAAATCCTGTCTCCAGTAAATTACCTGTTGCAGATATTCAGTCTTCTCGAAGAATCCCCAGAATTGAAGTTGGAGATTAAAATAACTACACTTCTTTGCAGACTTTTAAAAAAAAAAAGCAGAGTAAATTGTCCATGATTCTAGAATCTGCACTTCTAAGTTGGGTTTGTGTCATGGTGAACTTTCATGACTGAAAACTTTATCTTGGTACATTCAGTTTTTCACATTAGTCCATCTTGATTTTTTTTAATACACTGGATAAATGTCTAGTAAGAAGCAGGATTGAAGGCTCCAATAATAAATTTAGATTAAATATGCTAATCAATGGATTCCTGAGCTGCTGATGTCATGGACAGTAAAAGAAGAAGTATTTTGTGTTGTAAGGATAGATCTGCCCAACGAGTCTATTCCTTTCATGAACTATATACAATTGACTCCAATGTAAACTGGCTTTTGATCTCTGGAAGAACTTTTATTCCCATAGAATTGTATAATGCTACAGAATTTGGCCCATCAAGTCTGTGATCTAATCTAATCTAATCCCTGATCTGATCAAATCCCTGCACATTCCTGTGCAATCACCACAACCTTTTTAGTATTTCTTTTTCAAGCAACTATCAAATTCTTAGAAATCACAGACTCTGCTTCAACAATCATTTGTGGCAAGGTGGTCCACATTGTTAAACACCCTCTAAAAAGAAAATTTAGTAACTTTTAAATTATTTTTGTAATCATCTTTATTCTTAGAGCTGCCTTGTGGGAATAATCAACCCAGTAAACCTAAAATAACTGTTAACCAGCTGTGGTAATCTGATGTGTAATATACCTTTTAAGACAAATATTGTAATAGAAAATCACATGATCTTAGTATCCAATAGCAGAGTAGCACTGGCTACCACTGTAGTCAGTAGTCTTGAGTTAGAGTCTGAAGTGTAAAAACATAGTTTTGAGTTGTAAGCACACAAGTGTAGCTGCTGAGTTCCTTTTGTAAATAAACAGAATGTGTTTCTTCAAAGGACGGTCTACTGATCTTCTCTGTCTATGGTACCTACTCGGCCATCTCAAAACAAGGGTGCTACCTGGATCCTTAAGTCCCAAAAAACCAGGGTGCAAGATCCAACACCAGCTAAAGTAAAAATGTTGCAAATATGACTACCAATTGGGGAAAAAATATAATTTCAAGTAATGGTAGTCCTAGGTTAGTGCAAAATATGTTGAGTTAGTTTCATGTCGCGGGTTTATTTTGTATTTAGTTCCTAGCAATTGCAAAACTTTAGGTCACCTCCTCCACTTCCATTTAACTAATATTTGAGCCAAAAAAATTTCTTGACCTGAATTGTCATACATTAGCTGACTCCACTAAACCTATGGGTGTTATTGGAGTCCATGGTTTCCATGATTTGCACAGTGAAATGAGGGTTTTTCACTGCTGTATTCCTCAATTCAATTTTTTGTCCTTTTAACAATGTAGAGTTTATGCTCTAAGTAGGTTCTGGCGGTGAAACAAAAGACTTGAAGATCTGGTAGGAAGAGGTCCGAACTTTAAACTTCATTCTTTGAAACTTCAATTACTAAATATCAAACTACACAAGTAATTGACCTGACCTTTTAATAGGATTGTGTATGGGTGGGGAAGTGGCAGTGCAGAGTGGGAAAGGAGGAAGAGAAACGACTGAAATTGTTTTCTCACTACAACTCGTAACTTCAATTAGTCTTTTTCTTCAGGTCTGTGGTAAAGCACAATTGAAATTGTGATGTTGGATTGTTGTCACAAAATCTGAATTGGATACACAATCTGCCATTAAACCAGGGTTAAATTTTTAAAAAAAAAAACAGTCATTTTAAATTATGTTAAGGCTTCTTTCATTCTCCGCAGAACTGAATTATTGGGGAACCCTCAAGCAGTTTTCATCTATTCCGTTCACTTTAGTTGTAGGTTTAAAGCTTGATATGGATGTGATGTGAATTTTGTTTGTGAGCATTGTTGCCTGAAATTTAATACTGCGTCATTTGAGTCTTGGGGCTGACAAATTCCTGGAATGGCTTGCTATTGAAAATTTACTCAGGCTGTGAGAGTTCATAGAGTTGAACCAATTGGCGCTAATTCCCTCATTGGGAATAGATGCCATTGTAGCCCAATCCAACTTGGTAACACACAGATGACCATGTAACCTCCTTTTAAAAACAAGTTCCTGATTATTAGTGGGTGGAATTTAATGTCTTTTCCCCTCACGCCCCCCTGTAGCAAGTTTGGAGGTGGGGTCATTTCATTGGGCCGAGAGGGTGCTGGGTGGGGACTCCTCGGCCTGATTAAGTCCAGGATGGGAACACTCGTGGATGGTTGGATGCGAATTGATGCCTTTAAATAGGCAATTAAGGACCTCATCCTACTGGTATTTAATCAGCAACAGGTGAGGTAGTTGCCACACGGGAATCTCGAAAAGCAAACTCTTGTGGAGTTTGCTTGAAGACTCCATGGAGGGGTGCATCCTTTCTCAGTCCCTGATCGAGGAACCCGGCATCAGGAAGGGAGGGTCTGCTGAAAGCCACTCCCCATGCCTTTGACCTTTTTTTAAATTTTGCTCAGCACTGGCTGGGCCAGCATTTATTGCCCATCCCAAATTGCCCTTGAGAAGGTTGCGGTGAGCTGCTTTCTTGAATTGCTGCAGTCCATGTGGGGTAGGTACACCCACAGTGCTGTTAGGGAGTTCCAGGGTTTGACCCAGCAACAGTGAAGGAACTGTGCTATAGTTCCAAGTCAGGATGGTAAGTGGCTTGGGGCGGAGTAGGGGGGAGAGGGGGTGTAGAATCTTCCAGGTGGTGGTATTCCCATCTATCTGCTGCCTTTGTCCTTCTAGGTGGTAGAGGTCACAGGTTTGGAAGGTACTGTCGAAGGAGCCTTGGTGAGTTACTGCAGTGCATCTTGTAGATGGTACACACTGCTGCCACGTGCATTGGTGGTGGAGGGACTGAATTTTGAAGGTGGTGGATGGAGTGCCAATCAAGCGTGCTGCTTTGTCCTGGATGGTGTCAAGCTTCTTTAGCATTGTTGGATCTGATTTCACCCAAGCAAGTGGACAATATTCCATCATGCTCCTGACTTACGCATTGTAGGTGGTGGACAGGCTTTTCGGAGTCAGGAGGTGAGTTACTCTCCACAGAATTCCCAGCCTCTGACCTGCTCTTGTAGCTACAGTAATTATATGGCTAGTCCAGTTCAATTTCTGATCAATGGTAACCCCCAAGATGTTGATAGTGGGGGATTCAGTGATGTAATGCCATTGAATGTCAAGGGGAGATGGTTGGATTCTCGCTTGTTGGAGATGATTGTTGCTTGCCAGTTATCAATCCAAGCCTCAATGTTGTTCAGGTCTTGCTGTATATGGGCACGGACTGCTTCAGTATTTCAGGAGTCGCAAATGGTGCTGAACATTGTGCAATCAGCGAACATCCCCACTTCTGACCTTATGGTGGAAAGAAGGTCATTGATGAAGCAGCTGAAGTTGGTTGGGCCAAGGATACTACCCTGAGGAACTCCTGCAGTCATATCCTAGGACTGAGATGAACCTCCAACAACCACAAGTATCTTCTGTTGTGCTAGGTATAACTCCAACCAATGGAGAGTTTTCCTCCTGATTCCCATTGACTCCAGTTTTGATAGGGCTCCTTGATGCCGCACTCAGTCAAATGCTGCCTTGATGTCAAGGGCAGTCACTCTCACCTCACCTCTGGAGTTCAGCTCTTTTGTCCATGTTTGGACTCGGGCTGTGATGAGGTCAGGAGCTGAGTGGCCCTGGCGGAACCCAAATTGGGCATCAGTGAGCAGGTTATTGCTATCAAGCGATACTTACTCGGCACTTTTAGTGTTGCTTTCCGTTACTTTGCTGATGATCAAGAGTAGACTGATGGGACAGTAATTGGCCAAGTTGCATTTGTCCTGCTTTTTGTGTACAGGACATCCCTGGGCAATTTTCCACATAGCCGGGTGGATGCCAGAATTGTAGCTGTACTGGAACAGCTTGGTTAAGGGCGCAGCTACTTCTGGAGCACAAGTCTTCAGTACTATTGCTGGAATATTGTCAGGCCCCATAACCTTTGCAGTCTCCAGTGCCTTCAGCTGTTTTTTGATATCACATGGAGTGAATCGAATTGGCTGAAGACTGGCATCTGTGATGCTAGGGATCTCCAGAGGATGCTGCGATGGATCATTTACTTGGCACTTCTGGTGGAAGATTGTTGCAAATGCTTTAGCCTTGTCTTTTGCACTGATGTGCTGAGGATGGAGTACTCGTGGAGCCCTCCTGTTAGTTGTTTAATTGTCCACCACTATTCACAACTGAATGTGGCAGGACTGCAGAATTTTTAGTTCTGATCCGTTGGTTGTGGAATCACTCAGCTCTGCCTAACGCAAGCTGCTTTCGCTGTTTGGTACGCAAGTAGTCTTGTGTTGTGCTTCACCAGGTTGACACTTCATTTTTTGGTAAGCCTGGTGCTGCTCTTGGCATGCCCTCCTGCACTCTTTTTATTGAACCAGGGTTGATCCCCCATTATGATGGTAATGGTAGAGTGGAGGATCTGCCAGGCCATGAGTTTACAGTTTATGGTTTTATACAATTCTGCTGCTGCTGATGGCCCACAGTGATTCATGGATGCCCATGGTAGCATTGGGCCTTATATTTGGTAGCATGCTTTCTTGCTTTCTTCCTGTCTTTAGAGGGTGAAAGACAGGAGAGTTTGAGTGACACACGTTAGTCTTCCAGGGCCAAAGGGAATTGAGATGGGATAAGAAAATAAACTGAGAAACAAAACATGTGCCTAGAGTGGGTGTGCTACTGACTGAAAGGGGGAAAAAAATGAAACCAGCAAAAAAAAGGAAACAAATTGAGGCAAAGATTGTAGTGTACTGGAGTATGTTAGACTAAGTTTCACAAAGGGTGAACTGTAGTAGTCTGTGAAGTCAAAAAAAGGAATGACATACACTCATGTAATGTGAAACTCTGGGACAGCCTAAAGCAAAAGTAAGAGGAAAACAAGCCTGGTCAGAAACTTGTAAGAGTGTGTTATGACGCAGCAGATGATGTGTATCAGGCGGATCAAATCCACAAGGGAAACTTGATCACACGATCACTACCGTTTTGCAATTTGTATTTATTTCGAGATACGTGCCTTAATTCAGAAGTAAAGTCTGCAAAGATTTTAGAGATTTTTAAGAAAACTAAATTAAACAATTTATTAACAAAAGAAAAGATTTCAAGTACATACATAGGTCTACAAATTACTGCTATAATAACTCCTAAAACCCCTAACTAATCTGGCCTCCAGTTACATCCCTGTTAAGGCAACAGTTTAAAAAAAAAAAGATTTAAACAGATCCAGGCAAGTCAAATCAATGCCCTGGACAGTAGAATTCATAGTGGCTTTTCCCAGCTTTGGTTTCTGTAGACAGCTGGCTTAATGCACAAATACTGGAGGCTTTTCACACTTCTGGTAGATCTTACAATGACACACAGCTTCATTCTCCTTTATACATGTTTCTCCCTTTTAATGTAAATCCCATTGTTCCCATATGTTTTTGGAAATTTACTTTTCTCCTAATATAACTCTTCATGGTGCTAATATTGTCAGTAACCTTTTGGGGGGAAAATAAACCCACTGCTTGGCCTAGCTTCTCTCGTTAAGTGTAACATCCTACCATCTCTTTGAAATTCAAACTGCCCTGATTTATCTAAAAATGCAAATTCTCCTCACTTCACATTCTAAGACTTCAGCCATGTTTACCAGACCAGTTGTCTCTAGTTCAATTAAATTCCACACACACAAACTATACAAACCCCACTATTAACCTACTTTTACAATAAATCACAATAATACTATGAGAATTGTTATACTTTCATGACAAGGTTCTCCACAATATGTAAATATGTTAAAATAACATTAACATTTATAGCTAACAGTTTTCTGAAATCATTGAAACAACTCCAACCCAACAACACAATACTAGAGATCTTGGTCTGAAATTGTTGAACTCAGCGCTGAGTCTGGAAGGCTGTAAAGTGCCTAAGTCTGATTAATTTAATAGCACTGTGGGTGTACCTACACCATAGGGACTGCAGCGGTTCAAGAAGGCAGCTCACCACCACCTTCTTAAAGGCAACTAGGGATGGGCAATAAATGCTGGCCCAGCCAATGAAGCCCACATCCTGTGAATGAATTAAAAAAAAGTCTTCATTGCCTTGTACGCGTGTTGCCTTAAACCTTTTATTTTTTTTCTATTAAATCCGATTTCAGATTTGCCTGTAACCTCCTAAGGCTGAGAGAACTGTGCTCACTCACCTTCAGGCTAGAATAGAATACAGCAGGAGTCATGTCAAATAGTCACAGCTATTGCTGTACAATTTACAACTGAATGCAACAGACTCTTTGAACTCCTCGACATGTTCTCGTACAGCCTATTATAAAACCAGAGTGCTGCATCAGAGAAATGGCGGTTACAAGATGCAGGTTTAACCTCTTGTCCAAATTCCTGACCTGGTGTGGCTGGGTCACCTCTATATGGAGCACCTATCTGAGGGAATATTGTCATTTGCTGCAATCCTGCACCTTTTACTGGTTGCTTGCTGCAAAAATGGCAAGGAAATTGCTGTCGTATGTGTGGTCCAACTGGAGAAGGTGAAACAGGAGGTGACCTTCTCCCAGGATAAACTCCGAACACTTCATGTTTTGAGACTTTATTACTTAGGGGGTCACCTTTGGTTGCAATCAGTAATCTGGTTGCAAATTTTGCCCAGAATTGGCTCCATTTTGAGGAGGGTTTTCCTCCCCTCCTGCTTTTGTTCAAACTCATTTGCATGTCACCGAATGGAAAATCTGCTATCGGGCGGTGTTTTGAAACATAATATTTTTAAAATCTTTTGAAAAAATTTTTTATCTTTTAAGATGAAAATAAATCCTTTATAAAAGACTAACGTGGTGCAGTTTGATATAGCTGAAAATGGGCTTATCACAGAAAAAAGCTGACAATTCACCTCCTGTGAGTAATCTGATTTGAAATGATTGAAATGGTCCTTGAAAATATTTCTGCATATATTTTCTAGTTACATTTGGGTACAGTAGTCAGTTTCTTAGTAAATTAAAATAGTCAACACCTTTTAAAATATGTCTGTTGGTGCTCTTGTGCCCAAAGGGATTAACTTAGTTTTAAGTCTCCTGGAAAGCCTCCAACGAGCACAGGTAGTTGAAATTTGCAGTGGTGGCTAGTTTGATTTGGGGATGTGGTGGGTTTTGTGTGTGGGGCTGGCTTCAAGATGGCTGGCTTGAGATGTTTTCTCAACTGGCGTAAGTGATTACAAAATCTTCACTCAACCCACAAAAAAGATTGCGGAATTTTTATGCTGATTCCGGGGAATTTGCAACGAGAAAACCAGCACGGCTAAGTGGAAACTCCACACCTTAAAACATAGAGATGGTGTATTAAATCTGTAGCTACTAGTTTAAAACAATATAGCAGAATCTGCCCTTTCTTGCTCGTGTGCTGATATTGGCTTTCATCTTGCATTCCTTAATGCACATTTTTTTAACTTTTCTTCAAGAGTTGCCAGAAAACTGGACTGATACTCGAGAATCACTCCAGGAAGGAATGGTATTTAACCTCAAGTATTTGGGTATGACTCTCGTGGAACAACCAAAGGGGGAAGATATGTCATCTGCTGCTGTCCGAAGGATTGTTGCTATGGTAATGTACAATTTTGTCTACGTTTTTTTGAATGGTTGGCTTGGGGTACAATTTGAATGCTGAAAGCAGTTGGTAGCGGCTTTGTCAGATTTGGTCGCTCAGCTTCACCTCTACATGGATTGATATCGGTTGTACAAGGCCTCATTGAGGCACTAACACAGGACAAACACAATATTAAAGGTGTCCATAGATGCAGCTACTTTTTTTTTGTTGGCAATGCTAACTGAATTACTGACACAAACAAAAATGACTCAGCTCCTGTCAACCATTGTGAACCTAGTGAACATAAAGGGCTGAATTTTTCCCCCATGGCGGGGGAAGTTGATGGGTGGGTGCGTGCGGGTGCACTTCCGATCAGCGCCCCTGATCGGAGGCGTGGTGCCATTTTATGTGGGCGGGCCAATTAAGGCCCGCCCAGCGTGACGTCCGCACGGAAGCGCTATGCGCTCCCTGTGTGGGTGGGGGGGGGTGGGTGGGATTCCTAAAATCGAGAGTGACTTCTTTCGCGCATGCACACAAAAGAGCGCACTCATCTCCCTGAGGCTAAGTGCAGCCTCAGGGAGATCGGCGCTACATGTGAAAAAGCTAAAAATAGAAAAATAAAATTTCCCTAACATGTCCCCCAAAGTGACAATGTCACATGAGTTGGGACATGTTCATCATTTCCAAAGAAACTTTATTAAAATTTTTAAAACCCTACATGGAACCTCATCCCGCCCGTGGATGAGTTTTCATGTTTTATCTGCTTCGTGCCAGGGCTCCTGGCCTGCCCGCCAACCTTAAGGTTGGACGGGCAGGTCCTTTAATTACTTAATTGACCCTGTCAGTGGCCTCAATTGGCCATTGACAGGTCGGTGGGCGGGCAGCTGATTTTGCTGCGCCTCCGCCTTCCTGAAAATTTAAATGGGGCGCGGTGACATCGGGAGTTCCGCCCGACGTCATCCCGCATCCTTTTACGCATCGGCGCTCCCGTTCGCCGATGGTAAAATCCAGCCCAAAAGCACGCAGAATAAAACACATTGGTGGCACCTTTGGAGATATAATTGTAGCAAGACAAGTTGACATTGTCCATTTCCATTATAAATATGGAGGTAAAATGTTCCAATGGAAATATTAAGAAATAAGAACATATTTTGTGACTTTAAAATAGGGACTATTATTGCCCTGGTCACATTCTTCATCTGGGGGCTTGGTCTTTACTCCCTGTGTGCAGTGCTACAGGAGGCCAACAAGTTGGCTTTCAAGTTTTAACATCACGTGCATTTTGGGGAAGTGGCCTACTGCTGGCGGTTTTGGTTCTGTTTTTAGATCTTGCAATACAGCTGACAACCTGTTATCAGTCATTGTGGAATGTGTAACTATTTTGCCACATCTTCAGCTTTTTGCCGTGCTTAATAAATTCAAAGATTGAGTTTATGATAATTGAAATTTAACATCTGTAACTGGCGTCAAACATGTATAGTCATAGTTGGTTGCAGTCAATGCACTAAGAATTTCAAATATGAAACAAAAACAGAAAATGCGGGAAAAACTCAGCAGGTTTGGCAGCAGAGAAACAGAGTTAACGTTTCGAGTCCATATGACTCTTCTTCAGAGCTTTGAAGACGCTGCCAGACCTGCTGAGTTTTTCCAGCATTTTCTTTCAGATTTCCAACATCCGCAGTATTTTGCTTTTATTTACTCTGAATTTCAGATGGTGCAGAAGGCCCTGTCTGAAAAGAAACATCTACAGTTTTAGTGAGCATCTGGGAATTGCCTTTTATCAATAAAATTGGGATGTTGTCACATTTTACCTTGCTTGGACCATCTGTAATTAATAAGAGAATTAATCTATTGTGCGTTCATTAGAATAGTTACTTTTTGGTCCTGTATAGGTTTGGGCATTGCATCTAAATTTAAGATTTTTCCTCCACACAGGCCAAAGCAAGTGGGAAAAAATTTCGGAAAGTCTCATTGACCGTGTCTCCACGAGGAATAATTCTGCATGATGGTACAAGTAATGAACTAATAGAGAACGTCTCCATCTACAGGTACAAAGCACTCCCACTCAAACACTTGATTTAGATACAAATATTGACTGGTACAAGATAGGAAGGTTGATTTGGAACTCATTACCATCTGAGATTTCTTTGCAAACAAAAAAAAATGTTGACAATACTCCGTGTTACTGTCAACCACTGAAAAGCGAATAGATCAGTTAATGTTTTGTGTGTCAACCCTTTCTTCACAAACAGTTCCTACTTATAAGGTAGCTGTGTAAAGAGAAAAACACATTGTTATGGAGTAATGCCTTCATGCATTAACCTTGACAAAACATAAGGGGATAATGCCTTTGATCTTCAGAAAAGGAAAATGGTCTCCTTTTGATGATTGTGTGAAGATTTGGAAGATCAAATACAAAATGTTGTAAATACTAGAAACAAAAATAAGCAAGTGTGAAATCATAAAAGAGAAAGAAACTCCTAAGAGGTTTAAATGGTTTGGCATTTCTGTTCACATTTTCTGCTCATTTATAAATGTTTCCCGGCCTGCATTGCAATCACTGGAAGCTAGTTTTACTAATGAATAGTTTTAGTATTGTTGAATACCTGTTGTGTTTTTACTTGACTCTGTTGCAATACCCCATGGCTTTCCACTACATGCTATGGGTGACTTGGAGGCTGAGAAGATTGAATTTTTATTCAAGAAAATTATGCGGGAGAGCTGCTGTACCTACCCTGTGGATGCAACCTAGCATCTAGGCTTACAGTTAGTGGAGACGTTCAGGATAGCAACATTTTAAAGCTTTGTTTTTTTTTTATTTTTGTGAACCCCTCTTTCACTACTGTCCCCAAAGTAGTGGCTACAAGGTCAACATTTTCATTGCAAGCTTTGTTAACTAGTGCAAACCTCTTACGCAGGTCTCAAAATTAACTGGAGACTATATTCTATAACCAGGTAACCTAACAATATGGGTCTGCCTTCACTGGAGTAAAATGCACACCAATGTTTAGACATAGTAAGAACATAATTTTTGGGGAAAGACGGGACTGCAGTGACTCTTTGTCTTGCTTCTGACATCTTGGCACATGCCAATGTTCTCTAATACTATGCCAAGCTGCAGTTCTCAAGTTAAAATTTTGAATAAAATCAAGGTGCCTCACACATCTTTGAACTGCAACCTGCTGTACCAAAGAGTGACAGGATGTGGGTTTGTATTTGCAATCCTCTCCCCAAACCACATATTTATTTCAAAATCTTAGGTCCGCTTTTGTAGGCCACATTTTTACACTAATGGTATTTTGATTTGGATTCTGGGAGACTGGTGTCAGTGAGTTGTCCCACTGACTTTATGCTTTTTAAATCCCAAGATATTTACAAATGGGGCAGACCACTTAAATGTCTTAATTCATCCATTCAGAGATACCCAACAATCTACCCTTTTCTTCTCTCTTCACCCCACCCCACCCCCAGTTGAAACATCCTCATCTTCCTGCTTCAGGTACCGTGCCTTAAAAGGTAGGGATGCTACTATTCTGCCACAAGACCTCCTTTACCCATCCCGTTGGCTCTTAAACGACTTAGGTTTTTGCCTCCGCCACTCTAATATACAGAATGAACACGAATAATCATTTTTGCATGAAGAAGGACTTCCTGATGCTAGCCCTGATTCTTTACAGGCCTGAATTCATATCCCCTGATTCTGTACAAGTATTTTACTTTGAAATATATCTGCACATTTCCTTTTTTTCATATTGTTAACTATTTTAATTCTACGAGATGAGTTCTTAAAGATCATCTCGTAAAGCTGAGAAGCCCAAGTTTATTCCATCTTTCCTCATAACTCCGGTCTCTTGTGCTCGGGGCTGTACTCTACACTGCCTCCACTGGAGCCTTCCCACCTGTACATCCATAATCTTTGTTCATGGATCAGCTTTACTTGTATGAAGGGAAATGGAAAAGTGCAGGCTGTCACAGAACACTTTTTTTTGTTTTATTTTTCCTTATCCAGTTTCTGCACTTTCATGTTTACACTCTTTTCCTTCCATGGGGAAGAGGCTTGAAGTTTTATTAGACAAGTGATCTTTTCAGAAGGATTTTCTCACTTTGACACACATCAGGTGTTCTCCATTAGCGCTTTTTTAAAATTCAGGTTGCAAGTGTTCTGTGCTGGCTGTGGCCCAGTTGATGGTGCTCTCAACTCTGAGTCAGAGACTGTGGGTTTAAGTCCCACTCCGAAAACTTCAGCACAGAATCTGTGATAACAGTCAGTAATGGGGGTATGCTGCATTGTCAGAGGTGCCATATTTCAGATGGGATGTTAAACCGAGGATCTGTCTGTCCTCTTGGGATGCAAGAGATCCCATGACACTACTTCAAAGCGGAGCAGGCGAGTTCTCCCCGGTGCCCTGGCCAATATCTATCCCTCAACTGACATCGCTAAAAAAAATTATTTGGCCATTATAACATTGCTGTTTATGGGGGCTTGCTGTGTACAAAAATGAGCTGCTACATTTTCTACTCTACAGCAATAATTACACTTTAAAAGTACTTCATGAACTGTAAAACACTTTGAGGTGCCCTGCGGTTGTGAAAGGTACTGTATAGATTTAGTTTCTTTACAGATTACAAAAAAGCATTATCTGTACATTACTTTGTTAATCCCATTGGTAGAATTATATGCCACAAAAATGTGGGTCTGCAACTGGTACCTCAATGCAGGTGAGCCAACTTTAGCAACAAAGCCCTGGGGAGCCATCCCATAGGTGTCTTCCCTATCTGTTCACCAGCTAAATCTACCTTATCCATTTCAAAGAGGCTGTTTTTTCAAGTCACCAGAAACTACAGTAAACTCTGTGCTATACGGCACTCTACCAACCGGAATTCTCTACTAACAGGAATTTCTGATGCTCCCTTAGTAGAATTCATCACTTTACCCACTGGAAGCAATTACGAAGTTACCCAGAGCCTGTGCCTGTATACTGTATGATTTTATGCTTTATGTTTCAATGTGCTGTTGAAGATTAGAAGTAAAAAGAATACTGCTTGTTACTTCCTGAGTACTTGCATGTCAGCTTATGTCACAAGTATTGTGCTGTATTCCATTAGTAAATGGAACTCCCCATTGATTGGCATTTTTGATTATTATCCGGCATGCACCGCATCAGTTAAAGATGTTGCTATAGCTTGCGCTAGTAAAGTAATTTTCGGTTGTGGAATTGACTGGATGAGTCCACATGAGACTGAGACTCCATTCATTCTGATTTGATGGCTTAGTTGCCCAATTACTACACAACTGAAGGCCATTTATTTTTAAACTTTTAATTACTAGACTAAATCTAATCCAAAGAAATTGGGATTGAAGGCAGGCTTTTGCCACTGGTGAGATTTCAGATGTTTTCTTTTGTATTAAATTTGTCTTTTTTTTTAAACAATGCCCTTTTTTCCTTTAACAGGATATCCTATTGCACAGCAGACAAAGTGCACGATAAAGTTTTTGCCTATATTGCCCAGAGCCAGTTAACTGAGACATTGGAATGCCATGCTTTCCTGTGTACAAAGAGAAAACAGGTAAGTTCATGCTTATTCATTCACACTGTAGCACTCCTGTTTCTCAGTATTTGCATCATTCGCACCCCATCTTTAGTATTCATGCGTAAGCCAATCGAAACAATCTCCAGACCTGATTTTTTTTCCTACCTGATTTTACCCTACCCCCTGTTGCCTTCAGAGATCACCAACAGCAATGTAAACACGAATGCCTGAAGCTCAGGTTCCAAAGAGCTAAGATTAATGGTGATGAGAAAAATGCTTGACATCTTAAAAAATACTTTCCCTAGTAGGCCGTTCCTCCTGGAAAAGCTTTTTTGAAAAAAAAAGTTACCTGAATAGCGTGGCATGTGTTGCAAAATCACAATATTATCATGAAAGGGATTAGATTAGGTTTTGGATATGCGAATGGCGCCACCAAACGCTAAGGAAGTTTGGAAGCAGTTCACTTGCAGTTCCATTGATGGAGTATGACTGTGCAGTTTATGCTAATGGACATGTGGTTCATTTATGTGCTTTGGATTGGGTAACCTTTTTTTTTAATGGGCTGAGTTCAGATCTCAAAATGTAAAAATAAGGAGAATTGCAAATGCTGGAATTGTGAATGGAAAGTTCTGGAAATGCAGCTGAGGATGTATCTGCACTCAAGGTCATAGCTGAGTTGGTTGCAGTCCCACCTCTTGAGTCAAAGGTATCAGGTTCAAGTGTCCCTCCAGGGCTCAAGCACAAAAATCAAGGCTGACTCTCAGTGCGGTACCAAGGGAGTGCTGCCCTGGCGGAGGTGCCGTCTTTCGGATAAGACATTAAATGGAGGCCTGTCTGTCTGCTTGGATGGATGTAAATGATTCCGTGGCTTTATTTTGAAGAAGAGCAAAGGAGTTATTCCAGGTGCCCTGGCCAATATTTATCCCTCAAACAACATCACAAAAACAGATATTGGGTCATTATAACATATGCTGTGTTCATATTGGCTGTCGGGTTTCCTACATTACAAAAATGACTTTCTCTCTTCAGGTACCCTCGCCTAATGGTAAAATCGATGCGGACTTTCTAATTTAATTTATGTTGATCCATGATTGTGCTTGACGAGGAACTGCAGTGGTTTGCTTTTGCTTTCTGCAGTGTGGCTGACCAGGAGACGCCCCCTGCTCTGGCTGCCTGCCATAAGGCATATTAGAAGGATTTACAGGTTGTTAATCTGTTTGGCCACATTATGAACGCATCTTCCGTGGCCATCCAGCCCTGGGGTGGAACTCAAACCCGGAGCTTCTGGCTCTGAGTCCGAGACGCCACCCACTGCACCACAAGACCTCCACACAATAGTGACTGTGCCTTTCAAAAGCACTTCTTTGACTGTAAAGTGTTTTGAGATGTCCGGTGGTCATGAAAAGCGCGCCAGAAATGCAAGCCTTTCTTTCAAGGCATACACCTGAAACATTAGTCTCTCTTTTTTATTTAGCTCTTTTGATGCTAACAAGCTTGCAGAGTATTTTCACTTTTTATTCTCTAGTCTGTAGTTTCTTAAAATGTAAATCTGGCATAATTTCACAAGTAGAGACTTTTTTTCTGTTTTTGGTGTCTCATTATGGCAGTCTTTAATTAAATGTTTAATGGATTTTCCCATTAGCAAGAAGGATATTAAGGAACTTGAACTATGATCCCAACTCTTGTTTGGATTGGGCATGTCAGAAAGTAGCAGTGGTAAATTTAAATAATAAATTTGTCTTTTGTAACTTGGCTAAATCCATTATTTTAAACCTGCAGAAAAGCTGCACTCTAATTCAAAAGCCTGAAAATATGGAGCTGATTTCTCCATATATTGACATCTGTCTTGGTTAGAAATGCTATTTGCCCCAAATGAAAGATAACATGTCTTAACTTCTGTGCCCTCTTCCTAGGCTCAAGCAGTGACGTTAACAGTGGCTCAGGCTTTCAAAATAGCTTTTGAGTTCTGGCAAGCTGCCAAAGAAGGTGGGTTTTTGTATTGCCAATTAATCACTGTGGCTGGGTCATTGCTGTTAAACTGACTATTTTTGGTTTTGCAATAAACTGCTTCAGATTTGCCGCAAAATTGTTTGTTTTCTAAAAAAAAAGACATCTGCCCAAACTGAACTTTTGACCTCTAGGTTTGCTTTAAGGTCATATCTTAATTATGCTGAGCAGTCTAGATGAACTCAATTCGAAACTTAGATAAAGTTTAGAAATCTAATACTGTATGTTAAATTCAGTGGAATTGCTGTTCCTATGTATAACGGATTCTAGCAATTTCCTCTATTTCAGATGTTAGACTAACTGGCCTATAGTTTCCTGCATTATGCCTCCCTTCTGTCTTGGAAGGCAGGAAAAATAAAAACTATTAGACCTAAGGGCTGAGACGGCTCCAGGAGCAGATGACCTGCAACCTTGGGTCTTAAAAGAAGTGACTGCAGAGATAGTAAAGGCATTGGTTACAATCTTCCAAAATTCCTTAAACTCTGGAAGCGTCCCAGCAGATTGGAAAATAGCAAATGTAACTCCTTTATTCAAGAAAGGAGGGAGACAGAAAGCAGGAAACGATAGACTAGTTAGCTTAACACCTGTGATAGGGAAATTGCTGGAATCTATTATTAAAGAGGTCAAGGCAGGATAAAGTCAACATGTTTGAAGAAAGGGAAATTGTGTTTAATTTATTAGAGGTCTTTGAGGAAGTACAAGCAAGGTGGATAAGGGGGAACCTGTAGATGTGGTGTGCTTGGATTTCCAAAAGGCATTTGAAAAGGTGCCATATCAGAGGTTACTACACAAGATAAGAGCACATGGTTTAGGGGGGTAACATATTAGCATGTATAAAGGATTGGTTAGCTAACAGAAAGCAGTGAATGGAGTAGAGATAAAGTAGATCTTTTTCAGATCGGCAAGCTGTAACTAGTGGAGTGCCACAGGGACCAGTCTTCAACTTCTTACATTTAGTCCCTTCATCTAAGTCATTGCTGTAGATTGTATGATAGCTAAATTTGCCAATGGCACAAAGATAAGTAGGGAAGTAAGTTGTCAAGAGGACATAACCTAGCTCTATCCCTTTGTAGACTCTTTGGGCTGAATTTTACATGCCCCTGATGGGTGTGTTTCCCTCAGGGGGGCACGTAAAATGGTGTCCACCATCTTCCTACCCACCCCTGAGCTCCCTCGCCCCCCCTGTAATATGGGACATGGGCGAGTGCCAAAATCGGCAGCCCGCCTGCCGTATTAAAATGACCATTTAAGGGTCAAATAGACTTGTTATCAAGCCTATTGAGCCTAATAATACACTGCCCATGCCATAATAGGTTTGGTGTGGGCAGTAGGGTGGGAATGGGAAGCCCGATTTTTAACCTCAAATGATTAAAGGGCAGAAAGGAAGGGAGGGGGTCACTCTTTTGGGGCTGACCTTTGCTGGTTGCAGCGTGGCCCCTCTTAGACTGAGTCCCCCCACCCCCTTCCTACCTGCTCCCTCTCTTAAACCCATCCTCATCGCCCCCCCCATCATTGCCACTTTCTCTAACGCTCCCAAACCCTCTCGGCTCAAGACCCTGGACTTACCTGCTTCAGGGATCCTAGGCCTTGGGCTCCTCTCTTCAGCTCTAGTCCTGGCAGCTGCCACAGATGCCCTCTTGGTGCTACCAACAAATCCGATTGGCTGGCAGTTCCAGAGGGCAGGATTGGGGCGGAAGTCCCATTGGGCCCTTGGTAATGATCCCTGCAGCGCTTTATTGCAGCGGGGCTGCTTGGCTTGTTGTCAGTTGGCTTCACGCTGACATGGTTTCTGGTGTGAGGTGAGGGGCGTAGAGTCCGCCCTTCCTTATTATTCAGCCCCTTAAGTGAGTGGCCAAAAATTTGGCAGATGGAGTGTAATGTGGGAAATGTCAACATGCCACTTTGGAAGGAAGAATAGAAAAGCAGTATAGCATTTAAATGGCAAAAGATTGCAGATTGTGGTATGGAGGGATCTGGGTGTCCTGGTACATGAATCACAAAGTTGGTATACAGGTACAGCAAATGATGAGGAAGGCAAATGACATGTTGGCTTTTATTGCAAGGGGGCTGGAATATATAAGTAGAGAAATTTTACTGCAACTCTACAGGGCCTTAGTGAGACCACACCTGGAGTACTGTGTACAGTTTTGGTCTCTTATTTGAAGAAGGATATAATTACATTAGAAGCAGTTCAGAAAAGATTCACTCTACTTGTTCCTTGGATGAAGGGCTTATCTTATGAAGAAAGCATGCATAGGTTGGGCCTATACCCTTTGGAGTTTAGAAGGGTGAGAGATGATCGTATTGAAACAATTTAAAAATAAGAGGTCTTCCTTTTAAAGATGGAGATGAGGGGAAATTTTTTCTCTCTCAGGGTTGTTAGTATGTGGAATTTTCTTCCCCAGAGAGCAGTGGAGGCTGGGTCATTCAATTTATTCAAGGCTGAATTAGACAGATTTTTGATAGACAAGGGAGTCAAGTTATGGAGGGCAAACAGGAAAGTGGAGTTGAGACCACAACTGGATCAGCCACGATCTTATTGAATGGTGGAGCAGGCTTGAAGGGCCAAATGGCCTACTCCTTCTAAGTCCCATGTTCCGAGCACCACATATGCAATACATTTATGCAGCATCTGTGATGGGTGTTGCAAGCTCACTGTAAATAAACATGCAGTTGACACAAGGTTAGTCTTCTGTGCATTCCTTTTTTTAATAACAGCAATTTATATTTATGTAGCGTCATTTAACATAATGAAATGTCCCAAACCAATTTACAGGAGCATTCTCAAGGGCAAATAGGGATGGACAATAAATGCTGGCCCTGCCAGTGATGCTCAAATCCAATGAATGAATAAAAATAAATTAAAAACAGAGTATGACACTGAGTCACATAAGGAGATGTTAGGTCAAATGACCAAATGCTTGGTCAAAAAAGCAGGTTTTAAGGAGTGTCTTCAAAGAGGAAAGTGAGGTAGAGAAACAAAGAGGTGGAGGGAGATGAATTCCTGAGTCTGGGGCCTAGGCAGCTCATTACAACCACCGATGGTGGAACAATTATGACTGGGGAAAATACAGGAGGCTAGAATTAGAGGAATCTAGATATCTCAGAGGGTTGTGGGGTTGGAGGAGATGAAAGGGATATGGAGGAGCAAGTCTATGGAGGGATTTGAAAACAAGCAAAATAATTGCAGAGCCACTCTCATAGAGTGAATTCTGCAAGAGATGGGAGCTCCCACTATTCTGATCAATACTCTATGGTCAAATAACTTAGTGGTGAGTGCTGTCTGGGATCACACACGTGCATAATGACCATTTTCGGAACTCTGCACCTGCTCATTCTTTAGAAGAGGATAGGAAGAGTTGAAGGCAAACCAGAAATAATTCCTATTGCTCTCAGTACAGCCACATTTACTGACCTAATGCAGTTGGAGACATGATGGAGTAAAGGTCAATAAAGCCTATGTGCCTCCATGATCTTGTAACCTTGGATGTTTTAGTTCATTGACCCATCATGTAGGAAAAACCATTTGGGCCACAAAAATATTCACAACACACAATTCCTTACTCCTGTTTCTAATGCATGATTTCTTATGTACTTTGCTGATCTACCACAGCTGGTCCTGTATATCCTTTGGCCTCTAGGGCAATGAATCATCCAATTTCTTTGCAGCAAAAATTACCATCTGCTGCGCAACTTTTATTTGTACTCATTTTTTTTAAAAACAAAAAATACAGAATCAGCAGGAAGGGTTTGTTTTTACAATTTAAATTCTGAAGAGAGCCTTGTGGTAGCATCCTCTAGAAACACAAGATATCCTGCTTCTTCATGCACCAGGCAATGTATGTTTTTCACACATTGACTCTTCTGATGTTTCCAGTGGGTGTGTCATCTTGGGGTGAAATCGGTTTAATTTTATTACAATTCATTTTGTGGAGAGTTTGAAATAAATGCAATGGTTAAGGCTGATTCCTTTGCTCCAGTCTATTACATTTTTAGCTAATGCACTCTAGGAACCAGAGAGATTTATTTTTTCTTCTTTTTAAAAAAAATATTCAGAGTGTGCACACTTTTTTTTGTTTCATCGTGGCCAGCACGTAATTGGTCCATTTTGAATGGCAGTGAAGTCTGTTTTGGTTTATGTCACTTTGTTAGGAATGGGCAAAGCAACCTCGTGCTTCAGCTCGAACAATAAATCGGATTTAAATAGGATTTCTTTGATGGTCATTTTAATCTGAAAGCTGTGCATTTTGCCAGTGCAGGTGTGGACACGGTTTGGTGGAGAGCGGGCTGGTCTCCCTATTCCTCACACATTATTACTTGCCATGTAGAGGTGAGTTATTTCACCAGAGAGAGAGAAGCAAATCCAGCCATTGCTTCAGTCAGCTTGCTAGCAACACTGGTAATGCTTACGATCTTCAGCCCATCCATTTAGGCACATGCAAGGAAGATGGTATTGAGAGACCACAAGAGGGAGGGTGGGGCAGGATAAGGAAACTACTTGTTATCAGTTGTACCCTTGCTGCCATGCAAGCTGAAGAACAAAGCCTTGACTACGTTGTGCTTGCAATTTGCTCTTGTAGTTTTCTCCCTTCGATAGTAACATTTTTAATATCACAAACTCCATTTGACCTGCACCCTTCAGACATTCCCATTGCACACAATGGCTTATCATTAATACTCAATGTAGAAGATTATTTCTACATTTCATTCTGAAACCAACCGATTTCAGTATGCAGGTATAGAGCTTTGTTCTATTTTTAGGATTAATGGTAACATGCTCCATTCTGAGACCTGGATTAATCTTCACAAAAACTAAATGCTCGGGAAGAATAAAAAGGAAATGACTCCCCTCATGACTTCCTCAAAGCCCTGCATAACTGCAGAAGTAATTCATCCGTAACTGCTTTTGTGGAGACAGACATGACAGTCACTTAGCCACATTAAGATTCAACAAATGCTAAGTGAGAAAGTATGGCCAGTTAATCCTTTTGTTATTGTGGTTGAGGGAGAATTCCCTGCCTTTCAAGTAGCTCCATCCATCTGAACAGGCAGATGGGATTGTGTTTTAACATTTTAGCTAAAAGACTGTAACTCCAACCATGCAACACTCCTTCACTGTAGTTCCTAGGTTTTGATTCAATTTACAATGCGACCAGATGAGAGAATCTGTTCAACTAGCATTAGAATTTAAATTTTAAAACTCCCTCATTGTTTTCCTTTCAATTCCCTTTGGTCTTGAAGTCCTCTCCAAGGGTGTTTTTCAGTAAGTTGCTTTCCTCCAGCTTTTTTGTTATATTTTACCTTTTGGTATTGGTTTCCAGTCGAGGCCTATAGCCAATCAGTTCTCTGATTGGGAAGACAGGATAAGGTTGTGCATGCATACTGCCAGTGGAACATTACCTGGTGCATGCTCAATAATTGTGGGAACTGGGAGGATAATAGATTATTGGGATCAGGTCTGCAGCTCAGAACGGAAAAAGAGAGGCTTGGGCATGAACCCTGATCGGTTGGGATTTGCCAGAACAGCTGATTGGCATTCAGGATCTATGCTGGCCTTCGAGAATGCATAGTGCTAACTTAGAGACAAGCTAACATGGGTGACAATGACTGTAAAATACATTTATGATTCAGAAAATTCCTTTTTTTATCTAAAACAAAAACATATAAATGGCTTAAACTGAGTCCTTGGCTCCATCTGACTTTTTGACTTGGATACCTTCATTTTACCTCTGTTCCTGTGGTAAGGGGTGAATATTTGAGTTTGCCTTTTTGTAGCATTCCTCGCTGAGAGGAAACTACTATGGTGGTATGATCATTGTAAACGTTTTGAAACAAGTTGTGCCCTTAAACAGATCAAAATATTTGCCTTGCTTTTTAATTTAATACAGCTTCAAAAGAAGAATGGTGCGCTTTTATCAGAGATAATAAAATCCAGCTTAATTACTGTCAATTTATCAGCAATAGATTTAACCTGTGTTTTTGGTGGAGTCAATGAGCAAGATTGAGGTTTTTTTCTCCTCAGTAGACTGGATAGTTAGCCACATCCTCCATTTGAGTGATGGTCTGTGTGAGCTGAATTCTATTTCTCTCTCTTTCTCTCCTTTCTCTCTTTCTCCTCTATCTTCCCCTCTCTCTCTCTCTCTCTCTTCTCTTCTCTATCTCTCTCCTCTTTCTTTCTCTCTCTTTTTCTCCTCTTTCTGTCTGTCTCCCTTTCTCTGTCTCTTTCTCTCTTTTTCTCTCTCCTGTTTCTTTCTCGGTCTCTCTTTTTTCTCTCTCTCCTCTTTCTCTCTCTCCTCTTTCTCTTTTTTCTCTCTCTCCTCTTTCTGTCTCCCTCTTTTTTCTCTCTTCTCTTTTTTCTCTCTTTTCTTTCTTTCTCTCTCTCTCTCCCTATATTATAACCTCACAGTTTATGTTTTGTGTGCCTCAGGAAAATTTACTTTTTTCTAAACTGGCCGTTCTTAGTAATGTTACCAGTCTGCTTAGAGTGAAATATTTAGTGGTGCCTCTAAATTAAATATTCAGTGGTTCCTTTGAATCAGTACATTTCATCAATGAGGAAATCACCCATTGTTTAACACTTCTATTATCCTTTACAGAGAGAGGGAAAAGGGCAACAGTCGGGCCATCCAACAATGGAGCTACTGGTAAATCCATATCGGAAGTCCCTACCAATAGCCGCCTCAAAACAGGTGAGACCAGCTTCTGCCCTTTTAGTTGGATTGGGAAAGGATTGGTGGTCCTATCCATGAAGAGTACAGGGCCAATGTTATGACTCCTCACTGCTAGCTTCTATCTAGTTGGCTGCAAGTGGGTCTTGGAAATGGGGCTTAACCATTGTAGCCGCAATTCTGTATTCTACATTCCACACGCTCATTTAACAAAACTGCATCCTGAAGCCTTGCAGTTTTTGCTTTTGCATATCCGCGTTATGTCCTCTTCACTCCCTCCAGCTTGGAAACAATTCATATGCTTGCTTTGCCATCTCATGGCCTTGCTTTAATACTTAAAAGACACCATGGGGTGGTGGGGGGTAGCGGGGTGGGTGGTGTTGATGTGCAGCTTATAATTTTTTAAAGTTAACTTCTTAAGTAAAATCTAAAGCTTCTGTATTTTCGGTAGCAGACTGTTATGCTCATCCACACTCTACAACACAATGAAGGGAACCTTTGTGCTAGGGGAAGTCTGCTAAATTTCCTGCCCCTCTAGTAAAAGACTTTAAAAAAAAAGTACTTGAAAATTTTGTCTTTGAAAATGTTCTTTCTTTATTGTAAAAACTGAATTTTAATGGAGACCTTTGCTGAACAGGATCTATTTGTGTAATTGACTTGGTGGGCCTGTGTTTTTCGATAGTTGCCACTGAATTGAACAAAATATGGGTAACAATTTCAGGTACAGGTTGCTGAGGATATTGCCTCTTAGACCATAATGCAAAGCATTACTAATCCTGTTAAAGCACAGAAAGCTGTAGCAACAAGTTTTGTGGCCTGGGCTACCTGAAGGAGACAAGAATCCTTTACACATAATATGGACTAAATTAAACCAAATCTCTGAGTGGCAGTGTGTGTAGTAAGGTTGTCGATTCTCTCTTGTCGACTATCTGGCCATATGCAGGTCGTCGTGTATTTTGCCTTTGAGGAGTGAATCGAACCTCTGTCTGCACACTCATTTTTATTTTCGCCAAAGTTAAATTATGCAGTGTTAAATAAAATGTATTTTTTTCAATTCCTTGCAGAAGTAGCTACAGCAAATTTGTTGGATTTAACTGAAGGAGCAATATCTTCATTATCGACAAACCATAGACATGACCTCTCTATTGCAGATACAAACTGTTTAGTAAACAACAATGTTGTAATGGTAAGTGTAACCTGTGAGGAAATGTGTGTTAATATTAATGAGCCTATTGTTTTAGGAATGGGCTGATGAGGTTTTTTTTAAAAAAAATACACATAATTACATTAATTCAACATTAACTCCTGCTGCCAATTAGCCAGGCACCAGGAACAGTTGCACATGCACTGCAGCTGCTGGCACATGTGTGGATTCTCCCACTAAGATGGTGGGTGCAAACTCTTTTGGTCAGTTTAACACTGCAACTTTAACCATGTAAATGGAATGTCAACTGCCAGGTTTCAAACATTTTTTTTTCCCCCTTCTTATTTATTGGGTGTTCACCTTGAAATTCTGTTTTCTCCACATTAAACAGCACAACCACATGACCGCATTATCTCTGAAATTTGCTCAGCAGTTAAAAGCTTGCTGTTTTGGTGCTGAGTTCTGGATCTGATAATGAGAGCGAAAGAACATCAATTGCTTTCACCACCTCCCGAGCACCGAATTGATACACAAAGATATCTAAATGGCAAATAATTCACTTATCTAAGTGGCGTATGCAATGCTTGTGTGGGAAGTGCTCCCCCTAGTGTTGTAGTGTCACTAGCTGCAGCCCAAATTCAATTACGGATAACCTTAGAATAGAATCAGACATAACTAAAAGACGCCATTTGACCCATCATACCTGTGCCAACATCTATCGATCCTGAACACCTCTTTCTAATGATCCTTATGGTACACTATGATGTTATATAAATAAAATTACTTCTTGAGGCGCATATACCCTCAAGCGTGAGGCTGGATCAGAAACACAGTATTTTATGCTCTTTCCCCCCCACCCATGGCAGGTTTGGAGGTGGGGGAGGCATCTTCCCGTGTCCACCCTGATTGAAGCCTAGGGTGGGAATACCTGTGGATGGCCTTCCTGCCCGCTGCCAATGAGGCCCTTGAGGGGAAAATAGTGTGGGTATTAACCCTTCAGGAGGCAGGCCTGTTGGGGAGAACAACATGCCAACCTGTATGGGTTGCTGTGGCCTCCTTGGGTGGGGTCTCACTCAAAGACCTCTCTCAAAAGTGCCTGAGTGAAGGCCCTGGCATTGGGAAAGGTGGGGGTGGGGGATGCTGAGAGCCTGCCTTTGCTGCTGACCACCTTCCCTTGTGAAACTCCTCCCACCATCACTTACCGCTGACCTGGGTCACTCCATGATTTGCCGGCAGCTGTCAGTGGGCAGGTTTTCCTGCCCCAAGCGTCCTGATCCGGTGGAAGCCCCCACCGGTGACTTCTCAACTGTCTGATTGCCTTGTAAAACTGACAGGCCTTCCCGGAGGAGGTGACGTTGGGGGGGCTACCACGGGTTCTCAAGCCAATAGTCAAGATCCCCATCGCCTCCATAAAATTCCCCCCATTTATCCAGTAACCAAGGCCGGGATTTTCCGGCCCCTTTGTGAAGTCCATGGTGGCAGCGGGTGGGTACGGAAAATCCTGCCTCAAGGATGGCTTCATTTCCTGATTTTGAGTTAAGTTTAAATACTGTTACTGCTGCCAGTAACTTCTCCAGATTGTGTTGAACGCAAAGGGGTTTGTTTTAATTTTTGTTTATCCCCTCCTTACCCACCTCTTTCACCGCCCGCCCCCCCCCTCCACTACCTCCCACCATTAAAATGTCATCCTACCTATTCTGTAGCAAAAAGATTCTTATCATGATGACTGAAGCCAAATGAATAATCCTTCCAAACACCTTTTGCCTCCTTTTCTTTAGTGGTGTTGGTTGGTGGTATGGAGGGCAAGTTGTTGGACAGAGAATTAGAAGTACTCTGCTTTTCTTTTGAATAGCACAATGGGATTTTTTCCCATTCGTCCGAGGGACAGGACGTTCTATCAAAAAGATGGCGCCATTGGCAATACAGCACTCCTTCAGTATTGCACTGAGATGCCAACACAGGTGATCTACTTCAGCCTTTGAAGTAGAACTTGAGGGATCCTTCTGACTCGGGCACCAAAGCTGACATCTAAGAAAAATTTCTGAAGAGCGATTGAAATTTAGAAAGGTGGATGATAATTTGCAACAACCCCTGTTTGCTGTTGGGAATTTTTATCCCAGGTGGTCTCTCTGTAAGCTGGACTTTTGCAAAGCTTTACTGTTGACCTGCCAAACACTTGGCTGGATCAGGCAGATGGATATTTTTAAAGTGTGGTGAACCAAATCCAATAGTTGCGGATTTTTGTTGTTTGGATTGTGCTGTGTTAAAACCTCCCTTGTTTGGGTGTATTCACTAAATACAGGAATGTATTGGTGTAAAAGTGCTACTTTAATTTATTTTCAGGAAATAAATGATGACCTGGATGAAGCTTTTGCAAGGTAATATTGCTTATTTTCCAAACTTATAACTTATGTGTAAAATAATCTACTTTGAGCACCTTTTCCTAGTGATCAATTTCATTCTTGTCACCTTTCTTTCGTTCTGACTTTTGCAAGCTGCAATTTGGATAGCTTTAACCCAGTGACAGGTAATTACAGTGAATGCATGCATGGTTCGAAACTTTCAGCCCACCACCTCTGCAGATGATCGTCTCTGCACTGTGTTTAGCAAATAACAAATCTGTAAAGTATTCCTGTTCCCTGTACTCATGCTTCTCACTGTGTATGCTGTCACCCTGCGGAGTTTAATTGCCTGTTGCCAATCTGACTAAGTTACCCTGTTGCGCGGAAGGAGTGTCATGCATCTTTTTGACTTATTTTTAAAAAAAATCTATTCATTTGAACCTATTGTACAAGAAGTATTCAGAATTAATTCATTAAAGATGAACTTAATCTGGAGAGAGAGATTTAATTCTAGATCAGTGATTTGGACAAAGTAGCTCTGAGCTCAAATGAAACATGAGCTGTGAATACGGAATGTGAAAAATTCAAATGTACCTTCCTGTTACATGGGTTTTCTTTTCCAATGGTCTCCTATTATAATGTTGTCTTAGTGTATTGCAATAAATACTTTTGACAACAGTCCATAAGACATAGGAGCAGAAATTAGGCCATTCGACCATCGAGTCTGCTCCGCCATTCAATCATGGCTGATAAGTTTCTCAACCCCATTCTCCCGCCTTCTCCCCGTAACCTTTGATCCCCTTACAAATCAAGAACCTATCTATCTCGGTCTTAAATACTCTCAATGACCTGGCCGCCACAGCCTTCTGTGGCAATGAGTTCCATAGATTCACCACTCTCTGGCTAAAGAAGTTTCTCCTCATCTCTGTTCTAAAAGGTCTTCCCTTTACTCTGAGGCTGTGCCCTCGGGTCCTAGTCTCTCCTACTAATGGAAACATCTTCCCCACGTCCACTCTATCCAGGCCTTTCAGTATTCTGTAAGTTTCAATCAGATCCCCCCTCATCCTTCTAACCTCCATCGAGTATAGACCCAGAGTCCTCAAACGTTCCTCATATGTTAAGCCTTTCATTCCTGGGATCATTCTCGTGAACCTCCTCTGGACCCTCTCCAGGGCCAGCACATCCTTCCTGAGATACGGGGCCCAAAATTGCTCACAATATTCTAAATGTGGTCTGACCAGAGCCTTATAAAGCCTCAGCAGCACATCCCTGCTTTTATATTCTAGTCCTCTCAAAATAAATGCCAACATTGCATTTGCCTTCCTAACTACCGACTCAATCTGCAAGTTAACCTTAAGAGAATCCTGGACTAGGACTGCCAAGTCCCTTTGCACTCCAGACTTCTGAATTCTCTCCCCATTTAGAAAATAGTCTATGCCTCTATTATTCCCACCAAAGTGCATGACCTCACACTTGCCCACGCTGTATTCCATCTGCCACTTTTTTGCCCATTCTCCTAACCTGTCCAAATCCTTCTGCAGCCTCCCCGCCTCCTCAATAATACCTGTCCCTCCACCTATCTTTGTATCATCTGTAAACTTAGCCAGGATGCCCTCAGTTCCTTCATCTAGATCATTAATGTATAAAGTGAAAAGTTGTGGTCCCAACACTGACCCCTGCGGAACTCCACTAGTCACCCCCTTATCCCCACTCTCTGCCTCCTGCCAGACAGCCAATCTTCTATCCATGCTAGTACCTAGTACTAACTAGTCGAATCTCTTTTAGTTGGTGGAGGGTTTTGAGAAGATGAAAGCCACTCCAATATTGGGGTTGTTATGGTGAAAAAGGCATGGTTGGAGGGATGAGGGGCGGGGGGAGGTGTGGAAATTGTGCCCCTGAGTGCTGCTTGGTTTAAGGAGCACATCAGCTGTTCTTTGTGTGGGTTATGGGAGAGCAATGTCTCTGCATCAGCTTTGTGTTTATAATGTTTCTGCCCGGTTCCGAGCCGGGGACTTTTCGCGTGTTAGGCGAACGTGATATCCACTACACTACAGAAACTGCAGTAGCTTTGTGTTTATGTTGCACAAAGTAACTCCTTTGTTCAAATGACAGACAATATGTTTCAGCTGGGAGAATGAGTTGTTTTGTTTTTAGAAATGCAAATACAGGGAACCAAGACACAAATTTATTCTCGCTACCAGCAACTGAAGTAGCAAATACAAAAACAACTTTTTATTTTTCTTCCTCTTATCTGGTCAGGAGGCCAGAGAAATGTGATACCCACTCCTGAAAGTGAGGAATTTCAAATGCTGCTTGTTCATTTTAAGTAGAGACTTGACAGCAGTTCACAAGACCCATCAGGTGTTGCTACGTCTTTGAATATAGCAGTTCTGGCTACTATGTTAACAGCTTTCTCCTAAATTCCTCCCCCTTGCAACTTGGTCAATGACCAACTTTTACTCTTCTTACCACCTCCACAATCCCTTCCTTGCTCTCCATGCTAGCTAACATTGTAAATAGTTCCATCTACTTTGCCCACTTCCCTTTCAAACAGCCCTTATTAACCCGTTCCTCAAAAAAATCTGTTCTTGAAAATTGCTGCCCCATCTTCAATCTCTCTTCCTCTTCCAAAGTCCTTGAACATGTTCTTGTCTCTCAAATCTGTGCCCATCTTTCCCCTAACTCCCTATTCGAACCTCTGATTTCTGCTCCTGCCACTGCAGTGCCATGGTCCTAATCAGTCCCAAATGACATCCTCAGTGATTGTGGTGTAATTTCCCTCCTCAACCTCTGTCAATGGCTTTATTAGTGTAATTGATTGAGGGACAGCGTAGAGTCCACTCCTTCAGTGTAAAGCCAGCTGTAGTTATGGTGACACGGTGCTAATCTTGTAGATAGAGTACCATAGATCACAGTGTATAAAGTGGACCTTTGAAGCCTCCAAAAATCCTTCCAAAAACTGGGGTCGACTTTTACATAGAGTATATAAAATGTGAGCGTGGGTGTAGGCGGTCACCATTTTGAACTGTGAGAAAGAAACATAATGCCAGTAATTCATGATTAATGTGGCACGTTTTATTGAATGAAGTCATTGTACAAATATACCTTTTAACCACAATAAAAGTGTTTTCGAATTAATTTTCTTTGGCATCCGAGTCAAAGAGTTAATAAAATTCATTGAGTCACTTTGGCTGTGGCACCATCGTAAGAATCCCAGAATAGATCAGAATTGGTATTTTTGCTTTCAGAATCATGCCTCCACAGCATCCATTGAACTGGATATTCTGAATTTTTTGAATGCTCTGATAACACTTGGTAAACAAATAGCATTCCACAATTTTGATCATGAAACCGTTCAAAGCAACAATGTCAAATACTGTTTTTCGTTTTCCTCTTTCCCTTTCAGACTGGCTCAGTCTCGAACAAACCCTCAGCTTCTGGACATTGGGGTGAGCCCTCAGGACATGCAGACAGAAGAATGTCTATTGCCTTCAGACTGGGAAAAAAGCGATCCTGGAGTCACAGATAAAGATGACTTGTTTGGGTTCTGATAACTCAAGAGCCATAGAGAATAGACAGCTTTGCCTACAAAAGAGGAACTGACCACTGGACGAAACCTAGCACCGTCTGGTATTAGGATGCAATACATGGAGGCTAGTTCAAGAATGGAACTTTGATTTGAGTGGCTGTGGTGTACCGTGACTGAAACAGAGGATTAATTATGTCTGCTGTTGTAGTGTTGCCTTTTAGGAGGTCCAGTTCAAAGCGAGCAAATAAATAGCTTTGACCTAAAACTCATTCAGGCTTATAGACCCAACCAACAATGCATAGTCGAGCCTTAGTTGGCTGTCAGTTAGGCACTGAGCTGCCTGTTCATTTGGACAGAAGGTGTTAGTGGAAATAAATCCAAATAAATAAGCGCTACAAGTTTATATCTATATATATATATATATTAAATTCAGTTTGTGTTAAATATAATAAAATGTCTTTTTTTTAAAAAATCCTCCTTCCTAAATGAATGAGCAGCTAAATTCTGTCCTCAGCATCTGCTGTTGTCATCCTAACAACCCAAGTGACCCTTTTAATTTGCTGTGTAAGTGCATAGATGAACACCTTCAATTGTCGCCAGGTAGAATTGCAATTTGAAACATTAGATGTAAACACTTGTTATGTTAAATGTGGGAATATGTATAAACCATATTTAGCTTGGCCTTTTGTGTTCCATAAGCAATCTATTATTATAATTAATGGTAATGCATTTTAAATCCATCTCATTTCAACACCCTGATTGCCTTAATTTCACCTGGGTATTTTGGTGAAAAGTCTTGGAGGATAAAAACAGGGCTCCTTCTACATTTTTTTTAACGGAATAAATAGAATCTGATTTTTTTTTTAACTTAAGTGTGATGATCCAAAAGCTTGAGTTGACATCCGGTGGATGCATTTACTGAAGATGTTAATATAAAATAGGAGCAAAATTTCAAAGATGGCACCAAATGTGATGCGATGTACCCCTGTTAATTTGTGTGGGAAATCTGTTGCACATCTACTTTATTGACTGAAAAGGAGTACAAAGTATAATATACAAAGGGCATAAGTTTTTGCCGAGCATCCTGACATCAACGCGCAGTCGCGCGGTAGCTCAGTCGGCGGGCACACACCCGAGTCGGCTGCGCGCCCGCCGACAATTGAAAGGCCTGATAAGGCCATTAAGTTATCAATTAAATTAAATTTTTCGTTGCCCGTCTTAACCTAGCGGCTGGCGGGCAAGCGAAAAGGCCAAGCAGCTTTTGCATCTTTTTGGAAACCACATCCATGGCAGAGGTTTCCAAAAAGCAAACAAAAATAAAATAAAAACTTTAATTTTGCATTAATAACATGTCCCTGTTCACGTGGCAGAGTCACATGAGGGGACTTGTTTCATTACATTTTTATTTTAAAATTTTTTTTTATATCTCTTCATCTCCCTGAGGGGTCAAGGAGATGATGCAGCGCTCACTCGCGTGCATGCGGGAAGCTCGTGGCTCTGTGAGCTCGCAGTTCCCTCTCCCCTCCCGCCCCCCCCCGCCTCTCGCCACAGGCAGCGCTCAGTGCTGCCGCTGGTGTTTCACGCTGGTCGGGCCTTAATTGACCCGCCAGTATGAAATTGCGTTGAGAGCGGGCGGCGGTCAGCTTCCCCTCCGTCCCCACTGAGCCTGTCCGCCAAGGGCAAAATTCTGCCCAAAGAGTTATTTTAAAAATCACTTTATATTTACAAGCAGTTTTGCAGTACTGTTGAGCTTTAAGGATGAGTGACACACTCCCTACGTGCTAGTAGGCAAATGTAATCAACTCGCGTTTGCAATGGCGAGTATAGAGTATATAAGAATCCAAATAATTTTAAAACGCTGTCAGCCACTTAATAGCAGAAGGAAAAAAATGATGCTCTACATTCCCTCTACTTTTCTTCACTTTTCCCTGCAATTGATCAGACAGCCCAAAATTAATGTTGCTTTGTGCTTTCTGCTCATCCAACTCTATCAATGGGAAAACTGACCATTGTAAAGCAACTGAATTGGCCAAAATGGTAACTCGATCCAAGCTGTCTTTTGTGTAGAAATGATTCCTCTTTTAACAATTTGGTATTCTGTTATTATTGTTAACTTATTATGCATGGCATCTATTGGATTACTTAATGATGTAAAATGTAGTTCTCAACTGTACATTTCTTACTGGAAGAATGTTTATGGATTATATCAGACGGAGCGGTTCAGAGTTGTATTTGTTATCCTGTGGAAATTTTTGTTTGGAAGTTGATCGCTCACATTGAAGTTTTAAATCAAGTGTTTGTAATACCTGGTAGAGAACTTTGTTTTTAAATGGTGGCAATATTGTTGGCACTTTTAACAATGTCCAATAAACGCACTACTGTTAAAATCAAGAGGCTGCCACAAGCCTCAGCTGATGGCCTTTTAAATGGTATTTTAGACAATGCTTGCTCCTACTTCTTTGATAGGATTAAAATCAGTGGTGTGCGCACATCCTGTTGACGGCAAGTGATCTAGACAAGATTTTACTGATGCTTCGCTGATGTATTTCTTTGCTATTTCCACTTTTATCGGGGCGGTGAGGAGGAACGGAGAGAGAAGAGAAACATGCTTTAAGTGAGGACTGAGAGAAAATACATCGATAGGAAGGTGTCATATACTTTTTAGGTTTATTTTAAAATTCCCCCAGCACTGGGGTGTACATGAGAAATGGGAGCAGGCAGCCCCTCAAGCTTGCTCTGCCATTAAATAAGATCATGGTTAAACTATTATATCAACTCCACCTTTCTCCTCCCACCCGCCCCCACCGCCCCCCCACCATTCCCTTAGTGCCCAAAAATTATTCAATCTCTGTCTTGGATACACTCATTCACTGAGCATTCACAGCTCTCTGGAGTAGAGAATTCCAGACATTCACAACGCTCAGTGAAGAAATGTCTCCATCGTGGCCCATCACTTCTCCTGGGCCTATAACAGCTAGAGCCGAATTTTACGGCCACCCCTATGGGGCATGTTTTTGGCGGTGGGGTGCATGCAAAAAAGACAGGTGATTAGCCCGCTGCTTTCCTGC
Organism: Cetorhinus maximus; assembly: GCF_964194155.1. Taxonomy (NCBI): domain Eukaryota; kingdom Metazoa; phylum Chordata; class Chondrichthyes; order Lamniformes; family Cetorhinidae; genus Cetorhinus; species Cetorhinus maximus. The sequence goes on from NC_135899.1 coordinate 71,303,648, forward strand.
TCATCCCTGACCCAGTCCTCCTAATAAGGTAATAATGGGTAAGTTCTTCACTAGCCTGTCTACCCTTAGTCCTGTTGAGGCCCTCAAATGCCCAATTAATGGCCATTTTGAAGGACCTCAGTCTGCTTCCACTGCCATAATATGCTGGGAAGTGGAAGTCAGGTTTTTTTTTCATTCATTCATGGAATGTGGGCTTTGCTGGCTGGGCCAGCATTTATTGCCCATCCCTAACTTCCCTTGTGAAGGTGGCGGTGAGCTGCCTTCTTGAACCGCTGCAGTCCATGTGGTGTAGGTACACCCACAGCGTTGTTAGGAAGGGAGTTCCAGGATTTTTATCCAACGACAGTGAAGAAACGGTGATATATTTCCAAGTCAGGTTGGTGAGTGACTTGGAGAGGAACTTCCAGGTGATGGTGTTCCCATCTATCTGCTGCCTTTATCCTTCTAGATAGTAGTGGTCATGGGTTTGGAAGGTGCTGTTGAAGGAGCCTTGGTCAATTCCTGCAGTGCATCTTGTAGATGGTGCGCACTGCTGCTACTGTGCGTTGGTGGTGGAGGGAGCGAATGTTTGTGGATGTGGTGCCAATCCAGTGGGCTGCTTTGTCCAGGATGGTGTTGAGCTTTTTGAGTGTTGTTGGAGCTGCGCTCATCCAGGCAAGTGGAGAGTATTCCATCACACTCCTGACTTCTGCCTTGCAGATAGTGGACAGGCTTTGGGGAGTCAGAAGGTGTTATTCGTCACAAGATTCCTATCCTCTGACCTCCTCTTGTAGCCACAGTATTTATATGGCTAGTCCAGTTCAGTTTCTGGTCAATGGTAACCCCCAAGGTGTTGATAGTGGGGGATTCAGTGATGGTAACGCCATTGAACGTCAAGGGGTGTTGGTTAGATTCTCTCTTGTTGGAGGTGGTCATTGCCTGGCACTTGTGTGGAGTGAATGTTACTTGCCACTTGTCAGCCCAAGCCTGGATATTGCCCAGGTCTTGCTGAATTTGGACATGGACTGCTTCAGTATCTGAGGAGTTGTGAATGCTTCTGAACATTGTGCAATCATCAGCGAGCATCCTCACTTCTGACCCTATGATGGAAGGAAGGTCACTGATGAAGCAGCTGAAGATGGTTGGGCCTAGGACACTACCCTGAGGAACTCCTGCAGTGATGTCCTGGAGCTGAGATGACTGACCTCCAAAAACCACAACCATTTACGTTTGTGCTAGGTATGACTCCAACCTGTGGAGAGTTTTCCCCCTGATTCCCATTAACCCCAGTTTTCCTAGGGCTCCTTGATGCCACACTCGGTCAAATGCAGCCTTGATGTCAAGGGCAGTAACTCTCACCTCACCTCGGGAGTTCAGCTCTTTTGTCTATGTTTGAACTAAGCCTGTAATGAGGTCAGGAGCTGAGTGGCCCTGATGGAACCCAAACTGGGTGTCAATGAGCAGGTTATTGCTAAGCAAGTGCCGCTTGATAGCTCTGTTGATGACCCCCTTCCATTACTTTTCTGATGATGGAGAATAGAATGATTAGCCAGGTTGGATTTGTCCTGCTTTTTGTGGACAGGACATACTTGGGCAATTTTCCACATAGCCGGGTAGATGCCAGTGTTGTAGGTGTACTGGAAAAGTTTGGCTAGGGGTACAGCAAGTTCTGGAGCACAAGTCTTCAGCACTATTGCCAAAATATTGTCAGGGCCCATAGCCTTTGCAGTGTCCAATGTCTTCAGCTGTTTCTTGATATCACGTGAAGTGGATCGAATTGGCTGAAGACTGGCATCTGTGATGCTGGGGACCTCTGGAGGAGGCCAAGATGAATCATCCACTCGGCACTTCTGGCTGAAGTTCGTCACAAATGCTTCAGCTTTATTTTTTGCACTGATGTGCTGGGCTCCTCCATCATTGAGGATGGGGTTATTTGTGGAGCCTCCTCCTCCATTCATGACTGGATGTAGCAGGACTGCAGAGCTTAGATCTGATCCTTGGTTGTGGGATCGTTTAGCTCTGTCTATCACTTGCTTCTTATGCTGTTTGGCACCCAAGTAGTCCTGTGTTATAACTTAAGGTTGACACCTCATTTTTAGGTAGACCTGGTGCTGCTCCTGGCATGCCCTCCTACACTCTTCATTGAACCAGGGTTGATCCCCTGGCTTGATGGTAATGGTAAAGTGGGGATATGCCGGGCCATGAAGTTACAGATTCTGTTCGAGTACAATTCTGCTGCTGCTGATGGCCCATAGCGCCTCATGGGTGCCCAGTCTTGAGTTGATAGATCTGTTATTAATCTATCCCATTTAGCACAGGGTAGTGCCACACAACATGATGGAGGGCATCCTCAATGTGAAGGCGGGACTTTGTCTCCCCAACGACTGTGCGGAGGTCACTCCTACTGATTCTGTCATGCACAGATGCATCTGCGGCAGGCAGGTTGGTGAGGAGGAGGTCAAGTATGTTTTTCCCTCTTGTTGGTTCCCTCATCACCTATCGTAGACCCAGCCTGGCAGTTATGTCCTTTAGGGCTTGGCCAGTCATGGTGCTACTGAGCCACTCTTGGTGATGAACATTGAATTCGACCACCTAGAGTACGTCCTGCACCCTTGCCACCCTCAGTGCTCCCCCCAAGTGGTGTTCAACATGGAGGAACACTGATTCATCAGCTGAGGGAGGGTGGTATGTGGTAATCAGCAGGAGGTTTCCTTGCCTATGTTTGACCTGATGCCATGAGACATGGGGTCTGGAGTTGATTTTGAGGACCCCCAGGGCAACTCACTCCTGAGTATACTACTGTGTCGCCACCTCTGCTGGATCTGTCCTGCTGGTGGGACAGGGCATACCCAGGAATAGTGATGGTGGTGTCTGGGACATTATCTGTACAATGTGATTCCGTGAAGATGACTATATCAGGCTGTTGCTTGACTGGTCTGTGAGACCGCACTAGCCCTCAGGTGTTAATAAGGAGGACATTTCAGGGTCAATAGACTGAGGTTGATGTTGTCGTTTCCGGTGCCTAGGTCAATGCCAGGTGGTCTGTCCAGCTTCATTCCTTTTTTGTGGCAGCTTGATACAACTGATTGGCTTGCTAGGCCATTTCAGACTCAACCACATTGCTGCGGGTCTGGAGTCAGACATAGGCTAGACCAGGTAAGGACGGCAGGTTTCCTTCCCTGAAGGGCATTAGATGGGTCTTTATTTCATGGACATCATTAGACTTTTAATTCCAGATTTTTTTTTTATTGAATTCAAATTCCATCATCTGCCGCCATGTTGGGATTTGAATTTGGGTCACCAGAGCATTTACCCTAGATCTCTGGATTACTAGTCCAGCGATAATACCACTACACCATCACCTCGCCAGTGAGATTGGGAAGGGCATTTTTTTTCACCAAAGTTTGGGAAGGAAGTGTGGGGGGTACATACTTTGGGAGTGCCCTGAGCACACTGGGGGCACTTAACACTCCTAACATCGTGTGCCTCCTTTGCGCAACCCCGACTGGCTTCAAACCCACACCCTCCCTCCCTGGGGGTCTTTGAACCCCCCCCCCCCACCCGGGAAATCCCAGACTCATCTTGTCCAGTGTCTATCTTCAATCTTTGCGGGACTGCTTTCAGTTCTCAGCAGTGTCCGCTATTGAGTTCTGGTGCTACTGGGACTGCAAGTGATGCCAGCCAATCGAGTGGCTGACACCTCTTGAGGGCGAGACTTCCTTCTACTGAGGGGCCGTAGTCCCACTCAGCTTGCATCTCTCCTGTGGCACCTTTATCAAGTGTCTTTTGGGAAGTTTAATACAATACAACCACTGGTTTCTTGCCTCCCGTCCCCCCGCCCTTATCTATCCTGTTAGTTTACCCTCCATTAACTCTTAATAGACTTGTCAAACATGATTTCCCTTTCATAAAATTGAGTTGACTCTGGTGAACCATATTGGCCCAAATTTTCCGATCGGTGCCAGAACTGCTTTGTCTGACACTGATCAGACAGTAAACGACCTACTTACTTGGATATAATTTTTCTGGCCAAACTTCCAATCCACGATGCAGAACATCTCCCTCAGTGCAGGAATCCACGGGGAGAGCAGCGAAGAGAATCAGTGCAGAAACCATGTTCCCTTTTTACGGCACTAGCTGCCGTATTCCGGTAACTGTTTAAAGGTTCAAAAGATTTTTAGTATGTTAATGAATGGATGAGTGAATGGGTTGGTAAGTTAGTGGGTAGGGTGAGAGGGTATGTGTGTCAGGGGCAGTTGATGGGTTAGGCGGGTAGCTGTGGAGGGAGTCAGATTTTTCTGTCTAACTTTTCTTGGGTAACTATGCAGGTAAGTAAATCGGAACTGTCCGAATTCTCTAACACAGAGTCGGAGACTTTCTTGGAGGCTCCTGGGGAGCAGGGAAATTGCCCATTGGATGTTCAAGCTTCCCAGGCAGTTGTCACCGAGTCAAAAGCGCGGGGTCCTGGCATGCATCTTGGGTTATATGTAAGGTCTCCAACGATCCAGAGACTGGACGATCTGGGCCATTGTGATTGTCCAAGTGGCCTTTTACCACGTTTTTCATGAACCCTAGCATTTTCCCTACTACTGACGTCAGGCCTATAATTCCCTATTCTCCCTTTACCTCCTTACAGTTGCTACTTCAGACACTGTTCTGGTATATGGAGAATTCTGGAAGATCAAAACCAATGCATCCATTGGATTGAATTTAATGGCCTTGGCAGTGGCCCAGTCCACCAGCCAGAAAGCTGGTAGTAACCCATTCATAGCCATTTTCAGGAGTTTGTTAATCATAATCAGGCAGTTACCTGCCTGCTGTTGGAGTTCCCAGGCTTTTGCAAGCAAAGATCCTACCCCATGGAACGGTCCATCCCTGGCTCCCTGCCCGTTCTCCAGTGGGTGAAATTCTGCCCATTATCTCTGCCTCCATCTGTTAAAACCCAAGGATGGAGACTATCAAGTCCAGGGGATTCATTCGGTTTTTAGTCCCGTTAATTTCTCCAGTACTTTTTCTTTCCTAAGTGATTGCTAAGTTCCTCAGACTCATTAGATCCTTGATTCCCCACAATTTCCAATATTTTTTGTGTCTTCTACTGTGAAGAGAGATGCAAAATATTTGTTTAATATATCTGCCAATCCATCAAGCTCCATTATAATTTCTCCTGTCTCTGTTTCTAAGGAGACCAGGCTTACTTTTGCTAATAAAAACAGAATGTGCTGCAAATATTTTTGATGATCTCTTTTTATTTATTTGAAAAAGCTCTTGGAACCTGTTTTTAGGTATTTTGCTCGTCTGTTGTTATGATGTGGCAGGCGATGTGTGCCAGGCAGACTAAATCCACAAGGGAAACTCGTCCACGCAAACACAATGGTTTTGCAATTTGTATTTATTAGAAGAAGGTGTGTGCATTGAATTCAGAAGTAATGGCCTGAATTTTCCTGTCGTCAATTTGGGGGCGGGGCCCACTCGCCGATGGGACAATGACGTGGAATGACGTCGGGAGGAACCCCCAATGTCATCCCGGTCCCTTTAACTTTTTAGGAAGGTGGGCGGACAGGGAAATCAGCTTCTGATAAAGCATAAAACCTCATCCACTGGCAGGATGAGGTTTCATGTCCGTTTTTAAAAAGTCTAACAAAGTTTATGTCATTTTTATTAACATGTCCAATCTCGTGTGACATTGTCACATGAGGGGGACATGTTAATAATTTTTTAATTTTTCTATTTTTTGACTTTTCTTACCTGTCACTAACCTCCCTGAGACAGGACTTTGCCTCAGGGAAACAGTGCGCTCTTTTGCGCACATGCACGAAAGAGCGCACTTTGACAGATGGGGAATCCCTCCCCCCCCACCCCGCACAGGAAGCCCATAGTGCTTCCTGTCGGGCAGGCCGCTGGGTGGGCCTTAATTGGCCCACCCACTCAAAATGGTGGCGGGCCCCGTTTTGGTGGTAGGGGTCGGCTGTCCGCCCGCCGCCGAGCCGGTGGGGCCCGCCCGCCATTCGAGGGCAAAATTCTGCCCAATGAGTCCACTAACACCTTTAGAGATTTTAAAAATTAAAGCATTTATTAACAAAAGAAAAGAATTCAAACACATACATAAGATTACAGTTACTTAATATTATGACAAATCCCAATTAACCTGACTCCTAACTAGAAACCCCCTTTAAGGCAACAGTCCAAAAGGGATTTTAAATTTAAATAAGCAATCCAGCAAGGTTACCACAGCCCCCACTTGACAGTGGAATTCCAAAGACTTATTAACACAACTTTAGTTACTGGAGCAGTACTTCTTCTTCAGGGTGTCTAGAGCCTTTTTTTCCCCCAAGTCTTTCCTACAGTGTATCTTTTAGATCTTAAATGGCCAAACCCCCACATAGCCTTCCATTCTTCTTTATATAAGTTTCTCTCTCTTTAATGCGTAAAATACCAATGTTCTACATGTCTTTGGAAATTTACTTCTCCCATATAAAAATTTTTCATGGCATCATTGTAGTCAGCACTTTGGGGAAAAATAAACGTATTGTTTTGTCTTACTTATCTTGTTAGTAGTAAACTTTATACCATCCCTTTGAAAATCAAACAACCCCTTCATTTATCTAAAAATCCAAATTTCATTCACACCCTATCTGTGGAACCCTTATCCTAGCTTATCCATCTCCATTTCAAAAGCCTATTTATACCTGCTCCTTTGATAATTTTAATCTTGTAGCCTAAGCGTCTCTAGTCTAATCAAATCAGTCACACAGACAGAACAATCCACCCTCACAGCTATAAGCCTACAATAATGTTATGAAAAATATGATAGTTTTGTGACACTATTCACATTCTATTTTCTCCCCCTTTATCAATTTCTTTGGGTGTTAAAAATCAGCAAAGAATGACAATCTTCAGGCTTGCTACTCTTTTCTGACAACATTGTAGCCTTTATAAAAAAATCTAAGACTATCCTTAATATTTCTATTTATCCAAGGCTGTACCATTTTTCCAATGGCGTTTTTATTTCTCAAAGGAATGTATATTTCTCGAAATTGTGAATTTTTAAAAAGTGTTTACCATTGCTTATCTATCATCATATCTTTTAGTCTAATTTTCCAATCTACCTGAACCAACTTACATGACATACCTCTGTAATTATCTTTGTTTAAATTTAGGATCCTAAGTTCAGACCTAATTACATCACTTGTAAACTTAACATTGTGGTGACCTTTGATCTGGAAGCAGTACAGTAAGGAAAATTTGTATTTTTTTAAAAGGTCTGTGGAGTCTGTAATTGTTTTTAAGGATGTTTGAAAGGGATTTTTAACAGTTTGCACCAGTTGTAAGTTTTAATTTTCTTGTATAATAAAAATACTTATCCATGTGATTTGTCAACCCTTAACCTGGAAGCAGTACCAATAGGAAAGAAATTAAGACAGAAGCTGTGTGGCCAAAAAAAAGGAGAGCAGCAGACAAAAGAAGAGTTGCAGTGGGGGCATGTGGAAAGAGAAGGCACATTTACAAGGAGCTGTGTGTGTAATACAGTTAGAAAGGACAGAAAGCTGAAGACAGGGTTAGGGCAGAAATTGTGAATTGGGGCAATTCTAAAGCTATGCTTTAGTTTTGCCAGACCAAACCAGAATGTTTAATGAGGTTTGTTAAAGAAATAAGATAAAGGAGTCCCTGAGGAATTTGTGCCATCAAGACTGTCATGAACCTAGCTAAGAATGTTCTGCAGGGGCAGAATTTTCCCCCTGTTGGGGGGAAGTTGAAGAGCGGGTGCATGGAGGTGTGCCTCCAATCGGCGCCCCTGATTGGGGGCGCGCAACCATTTTATGTGGGTGGGCTAATTAAAGCCTTCCCAGTGTGACGTCCACACGGAAGCGCTGTGCGCTCCCTGTGCCGGCGGGGAATCCCTAAACCCAAGAGTGAGCTCTTTCGTGCATGCGCATGAAAGAGCACACTCATCTCCCTGAGGCTAAGTGCTGCCTCAGGGAGATCAGCTCTACTGTAAAAAATATTAAAAATAGAGAAAAAATAAAAAACCTGACATGTCCCCTCAAGTGACACAGTCACATGAGTTGGGACATGTTCATCACTTTTAAAAACACTTTAATTCAATTTTTAAAACCCTACATGAAACCTCATCCCGCCCATGGATGCTTCATGCTTTTTCTAATTCCCGCCAGGGTTCCTGGCCTGCCCACCAACCTTAAGGTTGGACGGGCAAGTCCGTTAATTAGTTTAATGACTCTATCAATGGCCTCAATTGGCCATTGACAGGTCGGTGGGCGCACAGTTGATTTTTCTGAGCCCCCGCCTACTTGAAAATTTAAATGGGGTGCGGTGACGTCGGGAGTTTTGCCCGACGTCACCACGCGTCATTTTATGTGCTGCCCCCTGCTCGTTGACGGGAAAATCCTGGCCCAGAAGTGTGCCGTTTAGGTAATGACTTTGTCCTGGGACCTCTGATGGAAGGTGGCTGCCCGTGAACATGACCCATGGGCTGAATTGATTGAGTGGGAAAGTGAGAGATCCCAAGTACAAGAGGCCAAGTTAGAGAACTTCGGAACTGCACATGGTGCCACATGGACAGAGTGATAAAAGCAATTTCTATAAAGGGTCAGTGGCAGTAAATTGAGCATTACCCATGATATATTAAGAGGTGTCGTCTTTCAGATGAGATGTTCAAACTAAGGCCCATCTGTCTGCTCAGTGGATGTTAAAGATTTCCTGAAATTGTTTAAATAGAAGAGTGTTTCCAGAGTACTAGGCTTTGTCCTTTTCTTTTCCTTGAAGTGTTTTCTTTACCCCCTCCTGCCCTGCCCCCATCCTCAACCAACACCACCTAAAATAAAATTGCAGGCCATTCAATCCCTCTATCTTCCTCTATGAAAAGTAATGGCTTCTTTGTGTAATAACAATGCATGTTTACATAATTCAATACAAGTAAAGAGCTTTGATGTGAGATGCTAGTTAAACATAAGACCTTGTTCCGTGCTTTACCCATGTAATTATACATTTATTTTTAAAAAAAACAAGTGAACCATTACTTATGGTTTCTCTTTTTAAAAGCACTCCCATTTGTGAACAGAGAATTCTTTCACTTAAATGATCAAGAGTGCTGTGACTATCCTGCTGAGAATTGCAGGTAACTCACAGTTGCTTCCTAAGCCCACACTTAACAGTAATAACTTGTATTTATGCAGCTCCATTACTGTAAAATACCCCAAAGCACTTCACAGCAGTGTAATCAGACAAAAAAGAAAGCTTCATGCTCTCGTCTGGACCTGGAAAAATTTATTAATTTTGCTTCCAACTTCCACCCCTCCATCATTTTCACATGGTCCATCTCTGACACTTCCCTTCCCTTCCTTGACCTCTCTGTCTCAATTTCTGGTGGTAGACTGTCCACCAATATTCATTACAAGCCTACCGACTCCCACATCTACCTTGACTACAGCTCCTCACACCCCGCTTCCTGTAAGGACTTCATCCCATTCTCTCAGTTCTTTCGCCTCTGTCGCATCTGTTCTGATGATGCCACTTTCAAAAACAGTTCCTCTGACATGTTTTCCTTCTTCCTTAACCGAGGTTTTCCACCCACGGTGGTTGACAGGGCCCTCAACCGTGTCTGGCCCATCTCCCGTGCATCCGCCCTCACACCTTCTTCTCCCTCCCAGAACCATGATAGGGTCCCCCTTGTCCTCACTTATCACCCCCTCAGCCTCCGCATTCAAAGGATCATCCTCCGCCATTTCCGCCAACTCCAACATGATGCCACCACCAAACACATCTTCCCTTCACCCCACCGGCGGCATTCCGCAGGGATCGTTCCCTCCGGGACACCCTGGTCCACTCCTCCATCACCCCCTACACCTCAACCCCCTCCCACGGCACCTTCCCATGCAACCGCAGAAGGTGCAACACCTGCCCCTTTACTTCCCTTCTCCTCACCGTCCAAGGGCCCAAACACTCCTTTCAAGTGAAGCAGCATTTCACTTGCACTTCCCTCAATTTAGTCTACTGCATTCGTTGCTCCCAATGCAGTTTCCTCTACATTGGAGAGACCAAACACAGACTGGGTGCCCACTTTGCAGAACATCTTCGGTCTGTCCGCAAGCATGACCCAGACCTCCCTGTCGCTTGCCATTTTAACACTCCACCCTGCTCTCATGCCCACATGTCTGTCCTTGGCCTGCTGTATTGTTCCAGTGAAGTTCAACGGAAACTGGAGGAACAGCACCTCATCTTCCGACTAGGCACTTTACAGCCTTCCGGACTGAATACTGAGTTCAACAATTTTAGATCATGAACTCTCTCCTCCATCCCCACCCCCTTTCCGATCCCCCTTTTTTTCCCCAATAATTTATATAGATTTTTCTTTTCCCACCTATTTCCATTATTTTTAAATGCATTTCCACGCATTGGAGTTGGGCAGGAAAGTTGTGGCTGTGATGCAGAGCCTCCCTGTTTGACCAGGAGGCTCATTTATAGCCTGCCCATACCTGCTGCATTATCAGCTGACAGCAGGTTTCACCAATGAAAAGCATCCCCAGCCGCTGAATGACATGTGTTTCTCATGCATGCCACCAGCACTTTAAATTTAAATTGTAATCATGTGGGAAACGAGAAAAAGCAAGAGAGTGCAAGTGACACATAGTTCCGATTCTGCTGTTGGGAATGGTGTGCTGTTGACAATGTCCTGACCTAAGACTCTAAGGACATGCTCCTTACTCCTCATTAAGTAATATGTTTTATTATAAATAGTGCAGTTCATGCCGTTAACTTTATCAGTTATAATAATAAGCCTTCCTTATTTAGAAGAAGCTGGGCGGGGACTCATTGAAGTTAGATTTACTATTTCAGAGAAACAGACTTTGCTGTTTACAACCAAGCCTGACTTTCCATTAGCACTTTTTTTTCCACAGATGCACAGTAACCTTTCTCTGTGTCTCATTGTTAAGTCACCTCAAAGGGTTTGATACCTGTGGTATTGTCGTTCTTTCAAAAAAAAACCTGTTCCAACAATCTGAGCTTGGTTGCTGAGAGTGTTTTGTTAAATTAAACTGAGGCGCATAGTATATATTAAAAAATTACTCCACTTAAAATTCCCGCTATGGTTTAGATTTGGGAGCATGCACATTGCCGTGACATACCGACATGGAGCATAGCTTGTGTAATAAATTGTCCTTTATTTCTTCGCCTTCTAAAGTAGTGATTAAATTATAATAATGGGGTAGAGACTTATGATCAGTTTATTTATTTTTCTAATTTTAATTTGAGTTCACAAATCAGCGAAACTAGTAATGGCTTTTCCTATACAGAAATAAAGACCATTTCGAAGCTGAATAGCTTTTGGAACTGCAGCCACTGTTGTTTTGTTGATAAATGTGGCAGCTGGTTTTCACATAGCAAGATCCCACAGACAAAAAATGAGTTAAGTGACCAATTAATTTGTTATTTGAAGATTTTGGTTGAGAGATGGAAGTGTTATTGACAAAAGGAGTGGTTGAGGTGAATGATATATATGTGTTTAAGAGGATGCCAGACAAGCAAGTGAGGGAGAAGGAACAGAGGGCTACACTGATAGAGTTAGAAAAGCAAAGACAAGAGGAGGCTGAAATGAAACAAAATGCTGTCATGGATTGGTTGGGCTGAATGGCCTGTTTCTGTGTGGTATATTTTACGTGAAGGGAGAACTCCCTTGAAGATAGTGCCATTGGATCTTTCACAACCACCTAAAAAAACTGGCAGATTAGTCTTTGGTTATAATCTCACCTCCAACAAGCCCTGGATGAGATTCTGCCTGTAACTTTCCGACTCAGATACGAGAATGTTATCACTGGGCTAAACTGGAACTCTAACTACCATTCCATTGTTGTACTTAGAATAAATTAATTTAAGTTCAACCAATAGTTGTCCTTCAATTTCAAGTGGTGTACATGCAGGGAATTTCTATTTCTGTTTAAACAAAGTGCACTCCAACAACAATTCAAGCGCAAGTATTATCCTGAGGTTACTAAGAAAAACTTTGGAGCTCACCACCACCTTCTCAAGGGCATTTAGGGATGGGCAATTGCTGGCCTAGCCAACGATGCCCACATCCAATGAATGAATGAAAAAAAGCACCTTTCACAACCATAGGGTGTAAAAATGCTTCACAGCCAATGACATTCTTTTGAAGCGTAGTCTCAGTTGTAATGTAGGGAAATGTGGCAGCCATTTTGCAACAGCAAGGTCCCCCAAAGGACAATGAGATAAATAAACAGATAATGAGGAGGTGGTATTGTAGTGGTAATGTCGCTAGACTAGTAACCCAGAGGCCCAGGCTAATGTTCTGGGAGCATAGGTTTATATTTCACCTCTCTCCTAACTATACTTCAGTTCTGCCGAAGGGTCGTGAGGACTCGAAACGTCAACTGTTTTCTTCTCCACCGATGCTGCCAGACCTGCTGAGTTTTTCCAGGTAATTCTGTTTTTGTTATAGGTTCAAATCCCACCCTGGCAGCAGGTGGAATTTGAATTCAGTTAATGAATCTGGAATATAAAACTGATCTCTGTGATGGTGACTGTCAGTAAGGTTTTAATGTATATAATATTTTGGAAAATATTTTTCTTTTAAAATAGAGATTTAGTCTGCAGGTATGTCTTAATTGGATTAAAGCCAGCTAGTCTGGGTGCTTTTATATGTACTAGTTTTGATATGTAAGAGAGATAGCATGAATTTGCATTTTTTGAATAGAGCATTCAAGAAGTGGGGTGAAAATTGACACCTTTCTAACAGCTACCAAGCCATATGTTTATATTACTAATAAAATTGGTATTATGAAAGGGGTTTCATTGTTAAAAGATAAAGTTCAAAGAGGTTGTTGATACAATGAGAATTAACATTCAATGGGGCTGGTAGGTATAACTTCAGTAGTTTTCGGGTGTGCAGGCAGAGGCAATGTAAGATCAAAAGGCAGCTGCAAGCCTCCAACTGGCCCCACAGTGAAAAGAACCTCATTTTGAATTCGTACGGTGAAAATGCTTTGTCTGGTCTTTGGTTAAGTCTATGGGTTGCTGTTGTCTTAATGGAGATTAGTTTGGGCATTGGTTAAAAGCTACGATAGTAGTAATTTGAAGCCATATGTACATATATTTTAATCTGTGTAAATTAATAAAAGGTTTCATTTAGTTTAATGTAAAACCTTGAGAACTGGTGGTCTGATTCCTGAATTTATAGTCGCATCTCAAACATAAAACTTAAAATTATAGGTTATGACAGTTATTTAAAGTTTACCTCTGGGAATTTTAAATAACTCTGCTTTACCAACTACATCGGTCATAACAGTGACCTTGAAACTATCATCGATTGTCATAAAGACCCATTTGGTTCACTAATGCTCTTTAGGGAAGGAAATCTGCCAACCTTACCTGGTCTGGCCTACATGTAACTCTAGACCCATAGTAATGTGCTTGACTCTTAAATGCCCTCTGAAATGACCTAGCAAGCCATTCAGTTCAAGGGCAATTAGGGAAGGGTACAACAAATGGTGGCCTTGTCAGCAATGCCCACATCCCTTGAAAGAATAAAGAAAAAACAATTGTTGGCAGAATTTTCTGTGCCCGCTAGCATTGGGCGTGTTTGGCTGCATGAGCAATATGACAAGAAGGCCAAAAATCGGTTTCATGACGTTGTAAAATCAGTTTGCAATCATCTGCTCTGCCTGTCAATGGCGGGCCACATTTCCCACTGTCTGACGTTGGGAACCTCACTGTAATAAAACTGCATGTCGTTATAAGGCCAGTCCGCCGAAATCATCCCCCCCACACCGGATCACTTGCCTATGTCGGTGAGAAAACATGCCAGTGCAGAACACGTCTTGACAAGTGGGACATGCAGAAGTCAGGACTTACCGCCAGGGCCTTGCTCACATTGCAGACATCCGAGGAGCAGCAGATGCTGGAGCCCCACAGCAAAGGCACACTGGAGGAACGTCCGTGACATGCTGGGTGGATTCTCATGGATATAGCTCTGCTGCAAAGCAGCCCACGGAAGTTGGGAAGTCACTGTTGAGGGTCTGCTCACAACGGATGATGATTGAGGGGATGGAGCGGAAGGTCCCACTGTGTTCGGGACAGGAAGATGGACCGGGGGGTGGGCGAGGAAGGCCTAGGATCGACCAGGAGAGGAAGAGGTGTCAGGAGGCTGAGGTTGCGAGGTGGGGAACCAAGATGTCGGTGGGTGAGATTGGGAGAGGGGAGCAAAGTTGTCGGGGGGTGAGGTTAGAGGAGGATCAAAGGTGTCGGGAGGGGTGAAGTTGGGGGGGGGGGGTTGAGGTTGGGGGGAGGAACGGAGGGGGAGGGACTACTGCGGGAGGGGTTAATGGGGGAGAAGACAGCAACTAGGGAGGTAGGTGTAAGTGGGGGTGGAAGGTGTAAGAGAAGGAGTTTGTTGGGGGAAGGAATGCGGAGAGGGGAAGGAGTCCAGGGAAGATTAGAGTCCGGGTGAGGGGAGGAAGGAGTCCGGGGGGAGGAAAAATGCAAAGAGGGAAGGGAATCTGGGGGAGCAAGAAGTCTAGGGGAAGGAAGGAGTGGGGAGAGGAGAGAGAGTCTGGGGGAGCAAGGAGTCCAGGGGAAGGAAGGAGTGGGGAGAGGGGAGAGAGTCTAGGGGAGCATGGAGTCCAGGGGAAGGAAGGAATGGGGAGAGGAGAAGGAGTACAGGGGGAAGAAGGGGAGAGGAAGGAGTCTGGGGGGGGGAGAAGGAATCCGGGGGGAGGAAGGAGTGCAGAGAGGGAAGGGAGTCCGGGGAAGGAAGGAGTCCGGGAGGGAGAAGGAGTGTGGAACGGGAAGGGAGTCCAGGGAGAGGAAGGAATACAGGGGTGGAAGGAATGGGGAGAGGGGAAGGAGTCCAGGGGGAGGAAGGAATCCAGTGAGGGGAAGGAGTTTGGGGGTAGGAAGGAGTGCGGAGAGGGGAGGGGGTCAGGGAGAAGAAGAAGTGCGGAGAGGGGAAGAAGTTCAGAGGGTGGAAGGGGTGCGGAGAGGGGACGGAGTTAGGGGGAGCAAGGTGTCTAGGGGGGAGAGAATGGCATGTGGAGAGTGGAGGGAGTATTGGTGGAGGAAGAAGTAAGGGTGCCTGAAGGAGACAGGAAGATGGAAGGACTAGGGTGGGGGGTGGGTGGGGGGGTGGGGGGGTGGCAGTCCAGGGTGGGGAAGGACTATAGTGGGGAGTTCGAGGGGGGAAGAAGTTCCAGTTGGGGGGAAGGAGTTCAGATGGGGGAATGAGTTCTTGCCGGGGAAGGAGGTCTTGGGGGGGAAGGAGTCCGGGTGGGGTAGGAGTTCCAAGGGGGGAAGGAGTTCCGGTGGGGAGGTGGACGGTGATGCCAGGGGGATCGACAGTGATGGGGGCAAGGAAATGGCTGACTGGGGGAGGGGAAAGGATGCGGGAGCGAAAGAAAAACTGTAGCACTATGATGCCGCTAAATCAAAAGTGAAGCGAGAGTCATGGTGGGTGAGATCAGGTGCTGCATGGGAGTGTGATCAGTGGGTGGGCGGAGATGCAGGTCAGCTCAGATGGACAACTGAAAGTGATCCCCAGCAGGCAGCATTGAAAATGCTCAGGACGGTGAGATGAGTATGATAGATGAAGGCTCCGCGTGTGTGGGAGAGGCTTGCACAAGGCTCCGAAAGGCCCTGCCACACACACACCTCTCCCTCCAGAATCATTCATGGGCCGGCTGCATGTAGCTGAATTGCCAGTGGGGCAGGGGGGATGCAGTAGGAGGACTATCGCAGCCTGTTAATGAAGCTGAAATACAATATTACACATTAGTGAAAGTGAATATATTTCCAGATTGTAAAATGACAAAATGTGTTCACCCGTGCAACCAGCTGTGTTCATAATTTCTTAACTTTTGCATGCCTTAGACTTCTAGTTGCTGTTCTAACATCCGCAGCAGGAGTGAAGACCTGCGCAATGGTTGGCCCTGTTGCCTCTGAAGCCTTTGGCGTGGGTCATCTAGCGAGCAAAGGCCTTGAGGGCCCTGGCTTTCTTTGATTGTCCTCCTGCAGGCGTGCTGCTCCCTCTGCAGCTACAGAGGATGAGGTTGAGGGAGTCACAGGCAAAGGGGTCTCAGGGGAAGTGGACAGCCTCTGAGATTCCTGAGTGGGTGACACAGGGGTGTCCAACTGCCGCTCCTCCTCTTTTCGGGTGCTCGAAGACCCCAGCCTGACTCCTTGAGGGGAAGGAGCAGCTGGAGGGACGTTGAGGTGCCCCGTTTCCCTCTCGCGTCACCACTACAGGAACTCACCCATGGCTACTGCGATGGAGTGCAGGTCTGCACACATCTCCGCATTTTGCTGGACCAGGGTCTTCATGGCATATGCCATCCTCCCCATGGAGACCTCCGTATGCCCACATGTGGGCACCACTTCCTCAGAGAGCAGGCGGACCTACTCCTCTGACTCGCATGTCACTCTGTTGAGGGCTTCCAACAGCTCTGTGTGATGTTCCCCCATCTTCTGCTGGCTTTCCAGGATGAGTTGGAAGGCCAAATCCAGAGGCTCATCATCTGACTCGGACCTGACAGATGCCTCTACCCCAGCAGTCCTCTGAGTGCCAGTGCGCTCGGCTGAACCTGCCTTCTCCTGCTGCGGATACATATCCATGTGGTGACCCCGAGATTGAGAACCTGAGCCTGCTCTAGATCTAGGTCCCACTGAGGTGTGTGTCTCTGTGCTGGTGGAAGGTGTGGGTAAGAGCTGTGACAGGTCTCCCAGGCTGCTTCATTCCAGCTCTTCAATGGAGGAGGTGTCCTCTTGGCTGGAGGAGAGGATGTGGATGGAGCTGAGGGACTAGCTGGCTGAGGGTGCCGGTAGCTTGGCAGAGCTCCCTGTGAACCAAAGTAGAGATAATTAGTGCATGGCAGCAGAGTCAAAAGCAGGACAGAGAGCACTCTCATTTGCATTGAGAGAGGGATGATGTGGTGCAGGATCCTTACGAGGGTGTTCACCGCCGACCTCACTGTTGCCACAGATACGGTCCACATCCTCACCAGTCAGCGCAATGGCACGCTCCTCAAAGTGAGTGAGGGGCCTAATGTGGGCATCTTCACCCCCGGTCTGGGACCTCTCCCTGCTGATGTGAGCAGGCTTCTCCTGCATGAAAACAGATGGAGAGAGTGTGGGCAGGACACATGGCCCTGCATGGAATGTTTGTGTGGTGAGCGGAGCCATGGACAGGATGAGGATGTGAGCTCCAGAGGATATGAGCCTGAGGAAGATGTGAGGGTGTGTGTGAGAGTTAGTGGTCTTGGTCCTTGAGGTGTGAGATCCCTGTGGATGTGTGATGTGTTTGTGGGTGTGTGAGTTGAGAGTAATGAGAAGAATGACTTACCCTGGTGGAATGGATGAGACCATTCATCCTGTTGCAGCAGCGGATGGCTGTTCTCTTTTGCAGGACATTGGCACTGACCACTGCTGCCACTGCCTCCCATGCTGGATTGGTGATGCAGCTGCCCAGCCTGCAGCCACAGGACATCACGGCCGGCCTCCACTGCATCCGAAAGGTACTTGAGGGACATGTCATTAAACCCGGGGTTGGGGGGGTGGAAGGTGCAGTCTTCTTGCCTTTTGGGGCCATGTCTTCTTTGCAGCAGTCCTGACTGGAAGCACTGAGAGGTGTGGACATGGCTGCACATTAAATATGGCTCCCAGCATGATGGAGTAGCGAGGTGATGGCATGGCGGGTGAATGAGAGCCTGCCCACCATCGAAACGGTGTGTTTCCTGGGAATGCACAATCAATGCGGCGGGATTGGGATGCTAGGGCGTGAGAAGCCATTGCGGCCAGTGGGTAAAACGTAGTTTCTCCTGCCCGCTACCGCACTTGGTGCAAACCAGGGATGATTCTGCCCAAAGTGTTTGAGTGGTGTTGGTTCAGGGAACAGTGGCTAGGACATTGGAAGAACATCCTTGCTTTTCTTTCAGTCATGGGATTGAAAGGGGAGATAAAGCTTCTCATTAAAATCTAATTCAAAAAATGGTACATCTGACAGTGCAGTGCTCCATCAATACTGCAACAAAGTGCCAGCTCAGCTTATGTGCTCAAATCTTAAATCCATGATATTCTGACTCAGAGGTGAGAGTGCTCACTTTGTTCTTTCAGCTGTGGCTCAGTAGATAGCACTCTTGCCTCTTAGCCACAAGGTTGTTGGCTCAAGTCTTAGAGTGATACAAAAAGCTAGGCTGATACATCAAGGTGAGACTAAGGGGGTGCTGTACCGTTGGAGGTGTCATCTTTCAGATGTGGTGCTAAAGCAAAGCCCTCTCTGCTGTCTCAGGTGGAAATAAAAATTACCATGGAGCTATTATGAAGAAGAACAGGGAAATTATGCGTGGTGTCCTGTCCAATATTTATCCCTCAACCAAAATCACAAAAACAGATTATCCAGCCCTTATTACATTGCTGTTTGTGGGAGTTTGCTGTGTGCAAATTGGCTGCTGTGTTTCCTACATTATAAAAGTGACAAGAAATTCTTCATTCACTGTAAAGCACCTCAGCATATCCTGAAGTCATGAAAGGTGCTATATCAATGAAATCTTTCTATTTGTTTTTTTCCCTTTTGCTGTGCTACATGCTGTTCCTGGTTCAAGGGGCATTTACAGTGACTGAATGATAGCAGGTCTTTCAAGCCAAATGGAAGCTGCATAACACTGACCAGGGTCCTTTTACCTTCTTCCTCCCATTCCCCTATCCCTAAGAATGGGGAGGCTCCTGGTCTCTCTGCAGCATTTCCCCAAATGAGAACAACTGAGAGTGAAAGAACTTGCCATACAGAAATCGAGTTCACGAAAGCCCTTTAGGGAAGGAAGTCGACCCCCCTTACCTGAGTCTGGCCCACATTTGACTCCAGACCCACAGCAATGTGGTTGACTCTTAACTGTCCTCTGAAATGGCCCAACAACTGATTTAGCTGTACCAAACTGCTAGAGAAAATTCAAACAGTAATAAAACCGGATGTTTACCCCGGCATAGATTAAGGCACTGGAAACGACAATGGTACAACCAGCTCTGTCAACCCTGCAAACTAACATCTGGGGCTGTGACAAAATGCGAGAGGTATCCCACAGACTAGTCAAGCAGCAGCCTGACATTGTCATACTCACCAAATCACACCTTACAAAGCTAACAAAAGAAAAGAATTCAAACACACGCATAAGATTATAGTTACTTAATGTTATAACAAATCCCAAAATTCCTAATTAACCTGACTCCCAACTACACACCCCCTTTAAGGCAACAGTCCAAAATAGATTTTAATTTAAAACATGTAATAGCAAGGTTACCGTTGCACCCACTTGAAGTGGAATTCCAAAGGCTTTTTCACACAACTTTAGTTACTGGAACAGCACTTCATCTTCAGAGTGGCTAGAGGCTTTTTCCCAAGTCTGTTTCACACAGTGCATCTTAAAAATCTTAGATGGCCACACCCCCACTTAGCCTTCGATCCCTCTTTATATATGTTTCTCTCTAATGTGTAAAAGCCAATTGTTCTACGTGTCTTTGGAAATGTACTTTTCCCAATAAAAATCTTTCATGTCATCATTATGGTCAGCACTTTATGGAAAAATAATCGTATTGCTTTGCCTCACTTATCTTGTTAGTTGTAAACATTACACCATCACTTTGAAAATCAAACAACCCCTTCACTTATCTAAGAATGCAAATTTCATTCGTACCCTATCTGTGGAACCCTCATCTTAACTTATCCATCTCCATTTCAAAAGTCTGTATTACATCTAACTCTTTTGATAATTCTATTCCTGTAGTCTAAGCATTTCTAGTCTAATTAAATCAGTCACACAGACAGAACCATCCACATTCACACCCATAAGCCTACCATAATATTATAAAAATATGATAGTTTTATGATACCCCCCACTCTACCCCCCATTAAGCCAATGGATCTACGGTGATTTAATGATGAGTGTAGACAGACATGCCAGGAGCATATCTAAAAATGAGGTGCCAAACTGGTGAAGCTACAACACAGGACTACTTGCATGCTAAACAGTGAAAGCAGCGTGTTATAAGGCTAAGCAATCCCACAACCATGGGATCAGATCAAAGCTCTGCAGCCATATCTACTCGTCAATGGTGGTGGACAATTAAGCAACTAACAAGGGAAGCCTCCTCCTCAGACATCCCCATCCTCAATGATGGGGCAGCCCAGTACACCAATGCAAGGCTGTAGCATTTGCAAACATCTTCAGCCGTTCACCTCAGTCTCTTCCCAGGGTTCCCAGCAACACAGATGCCAACCTTCAGCCAATTACATTCACCCCATATGATATCAAGAAACAGCTGAAGACACTGGATACCACAAAGGCTTTGAGCCCTGGCAACACCCCAGCAATAGTACTGAAGACATGTGCCCTAGAACTAGCCGTGCCCTTAGCCAAGCTGTTCTAGCACAGCTACAACACTGGCATCTACCTGGCAATGTAGAATATTGCTCAGATATGCCCTGTTCACAAAGTGTTGGACAAATCCTATCTGGCCAACTACTGCCCCATCAGCCTCTTCTTGATCATCAGCAAAATCACGGAAGGTGTCATCAAAGTTCTATCAAGTGGCACTTACACAGCAATAACCTGCTCATTGATGCTCAGCATGGGTTCTGCCAGGGCCACTCGGGTCCTGACCCCATTACAGTCTTGGTCCAAACATGGACAAAAGAGGGGTGGAGGAGGTGGGAGTGACTGCCCTTAACATCAAGGCAGCATTTGGCCAAGTGTAGCACCTGGCAAAATTGAAGTCAATGGGAATCAGGGGACAGTTCTCTACTGGTTGGAGCCATAACTAGCACAAAGGAAGATGGTCGAGGTTATTGTCAGACAATCAGCTCAATCCCAGGACATTGCTGCAGGAGTTCTTCAGGGTAGTGTCCTATGTCCAACTGTCTTCAGCTGCTGCATGTTTGCTAATGATTGTACAATATTCAGTACCATTCAGAATTCCTCAGATACTGAAGCAGTCTGTGCCAATGTGCAGCAAGACCTGGACAACGTTCAGGCTTGTGCTGTAAATGGCAAGTAACATTTGTACAACACAAGTGCCAGGCAATGAGTAGCTCCAACAAGAGAGAATCCAACCATCACCCCTTGACATTCAATGGCATTATCATCGTTGAATTCCCACTATCAACATCCTGGGGGCTACTATTGACCAGAAATGAACTGATCTAGCCATATAAATATTGTGGCTACAAAAGTAGGTCAGAGACTGGGAATTCTGAGGCAAGTAACTCAACTGATTCTCCAAAGCCTGTCCACTATCTTCAAGGCACAAGTCAGAAGTGTAATGGAATACTCTTGATTTGCCTGGATGGGTGCACCTCCCACATCATTCCAGGACAAAGCAGCCCACTTGATTGGCACCCCATCTGCACTCCCTCCAACACTGACACACAGTGGCAGTAGTATGTATATACAAGATACTGCAGCAACTCACCAAAAGGCTCCTTCGACAGCAGCCTCAAAATCTGTGACCTTGACCACCTAGAAAGACAATGGCAACAAACTGCCGACAAATGAAACCCCATCCATGAACTTACTGGGTTGGAAAGTTTGTAAATTTTAAGTGTGCTCGCACAATGCTCTTTCATGTTATCACCACCGTCAACACCTCTTTGTCTTTTTTTCTATGACATCTTTTGGCAGTCTCCACCTATCACTGGCCCTCTATCCAGCTCTACTGTTCCCACCCCCCCCCCTTAAACCAGCTTATATTTCATCTGGAAAAACTCAGCAGGTCTGACAGCATCTGCAGAGAGGAACACAGTTAATGTTTCGAGTCCGTATGACTCTTCAACAGAACTAAGGAACTAGTTCTGCTAAAGAGTCATATGGACTCAAAACATTAACTTTGTTCCTCTCCCCAGATGCTGTCAGACCTGCTGAGTTTTTCCAGGTATTTTTGTTTTTGTTTTGGATTTCCAGTATCTGCAGTTTTTTGCTTTTATATTTCACCTCTCTTCTATTTTTCCTTAGTTCTGTTGAAGAGTCATACGACCTCGCAACGTTAACTGTGTTCCTCTCCGCAGATGCTGTCAGACCTGCTGAGTTTTTCCAGGTATTTTTATTTTTGCTTTTGTTTTGGATTTCCAGCATCCGCAGTTTTTTGCTTTTATCTCTTTCATGTTATGTAGGTCCCATTATGAAGTGTTTTGTGAAACAAAGCTCTTTTGTAGCAATGATTGCTTTCAACCTGAAGGGTGGTAATTTTCCTGTTTGATCTGCAGTAGCTCCTCGAGATAAATAAACATTAAACCCCTGCACAGGGGAGGAGGGGAAAAACAGATCCTTGATGGCAGATAGATGATGAGCTTCTTCATTCCTCTATATAAAGTCCCATCAATCATTCCAGACTTGTGGAATGTAATGGTCTCCATAGATTGTAAATATTAAAAGAGTATAAGAAGCAGAATGTTACAAAATACTACAGGTCATAAATGTTGAAAAGTTAAGTCTCTGCAAAGAAACCACCTAGACATTTAATGCCGAATGCACCTAGGTGGGTCACAGACAAAAGAGAGGTTTTGGCATTTAAGCAGCTTACATTTGTAGCGGCACCTGGTTGTGCTGAAAGGATCTGCCATTAACATGGTGAGGAGAACGCTGAAAGGAAACTAACAGGGTAATAACTTCTGGGGTCAATGGGGGTTGGGCTTGACTCTCTGGAAAAGAGTGAATTATTTGCAAACAGCATTAAGAGAGCATTAATCTACTTTCAGGCACTTCTGATGGCAGAAGTCAATTATGCTGACAGGTTGTGACCTGCTGTGTATTTCTAGCATTTTCACTTTTTTATTTTCATAGTAATCCATTTCCTGATTCGAAGCTCTGTAAAACAATATTAACGGTCGCAAAGTGCACCCATAGAACAAGAGAAAGTGAAAATGTTGGGTAAGACCACTTTTACAATGCTTCGTGGGGTTACTGGGACCTGGGTCCTGTCAGCAGCAGATTTAAGCTGTAGAGTCTACTGGTAGATTGTGTGAATCATTTAGTGGGATTGACTTTATATAACTTATTTTATAGGTAATTTGTTTAAATTTAGGTTTTAAATGGAGTTTCCAGTTGTTAAAGAATCGCCATCTAAAATGTCAGTCAGTCTTTCCTCTCGGCAACTGGTAAGTTGTTATGTATTTCCAGCAATTTGTCTTCATTTCAGATGTCCAGCATTTTCAATTGCTTTTTCTTTTTATCTTGCTTGTTGAAATTGTCTGCATAAGAATGCTTTTATTGCTGGTGGCTAAAGCTCATTTATGTTGTAATACATTAGCATTCAATACCCAGTTTTTATTCCATCAGAGTAACCAACACTGCAGTATAGACAAGAAGACATATATGCCTCTGATGATTCAGATAGGAGCGCTAACCCTCCCAGATTGTTTGGGAGACATACTCCATTGCTATCCTGCCTAACCACTGTTTCCCAGTGAGCAGCTTTATCAGAGAAACTGCTAATAGTAAATGCATACGAATGAGTGAAGCACGGTCTGTGCTGTGTAATGACCTAAGCTGGACAAACTCCAGCTACAGTTTACTTGGGGTCTGTCACCATAACTCTTCACCCCCTACATTGAGGCAACTTCCTGAAAATGGTCAGGGGACCTGCCTCCTTTACTTAAATGACCTTGGACCTG
Organism: Cetorhinus maximus; assembly: GCF_964194155.1. NCBI lineage: Eukaryota > Metazoa > Chordata > Chondrichthyes > Lamniformes > Cetorhinidae > Cetorhinus > Cetorhinus maximus. The sequence goes on from NC_135899.1 coordinate 71,327,304, forward strand.
AAATATGGTTCAGTAGGACATCCCCAAGGGGTAGGTGATCCTCAATCAAGGGCAGTGGTGGAAGGCCTAGACTATGAATTCTCCATGGTCATTGTCAAGTAAATGTGTCAGGGCCTGTGATGATGGTTAAAAGCATCTTGCTGCAAATCAGGGTATGCTGGCTGTTGATCACCTTGGCATGATTACTTTCACATAGTGCAACTGAAACCATGACATACTGTGATTGAAGTCCTTCCAAAGATATAACTTAGTTACTGCAGCAATCAAGTAGCTTAGAGGTGCCTTTGGGTCTGTTGGCTCAGTATTTGAACACACTAGAAGTGAAGACACAGGGGTGGGAGAAGAAGGGATTGCAAATGATAGATTAGTTAAGCTGATTTAGGTATAATGAAAGTGTGACTTGGAGGAAAGGTAATACCTCTCTCCTTGCATTCACTCATTGTGAGTAATTTTCTCATTCCCTATATGTTTACCATTCTGCTCTTTACTCCTTTATCTCATTCCTTCACTTTATCATTCCCTTTCTCTTACATACCTCATACCAAGTCCCGTTCATCTATCACCTCTGCACTCACTGAGCTACACTGGCTTCAGTTCAAGCAACATCTTGATTTTAAAATTCACACCCTTGTTTTGGAATCCTTCTATGGCCTCACCACTTCCCCATCTTTGCAATCTCCCCCAGCATCACAACCCTCTGGCCTCTGGAGCATCCCCGATTTTAATCACTCCAAATTGTGACTGTGCCTTCAGTACCTATGCACGAAGTTCAGGAATTCCCTTCCTACATCTCTCTGCCTCTCTACATTGCTTCCCTCCCTTAAGACACTCCTTAAAATCTATCTCTTTGACCAAGCTTTTGATATTCGGACGTAATATCTCCTTATGTGGCTCAGTGTCATATTCGGTTTTATAATGCTCCTGTGGAGCACCTTGGGACGATTTATTTTAGTAAAGGGTTTAAAAAATATAAGTTATTGTTGTTCATTTCATGTAGCAATTCTTTGTCTTATAAACCCAAGCAAAGCTTCCGCTACAGATTGTTATAGAGTTAATCTTCAAACAACTTTTCTTAGTGGAAACATTTAACTTTATTTACAAGACAGCAGCAGCAACTATACATGTGCATCAAGCTCCAGAACTAAAGAAGAACTCCCTTCTGCAGAGGTTCCTGCTCTGTTAACACATTGGTTTACACAGATCATGTGATCTTGCAACACAGGATTATTCTTAAAGCCACAGTCCTACATTTCCCAAAACTATAATTACTACATTACTCTCCCTTTAACTTTTCTATACATTTTGTATTTACAAGGATATTTATCTCACGACATTACAATATTTACACAGGTCATGCATTTACAAGTTCAGTCTTTCAGGTGGTTTCCTGATCTGTGTGGAACGCCGTAGCCCCATGCCTTCAGATTCTTTTGTAGGAAACACATTATCTGGAACCGCATTAACTTCAGGTACCTCATTAGGCACATGCAGTTCAGTGTCCTCCACTCCGACAAAGACATCGGACATGCCTGTCCTGGGTTGAGCAACTTCAACAGGAAACACTGGTTCAGTAATGGTTACAGGTGGAACATCATTTTGTTGGGGTATCTCTCCTTTTCTTAAATGACCACATGTTTACGGGTGATCCAGCCTTCCACTTCCACGTGGTATGACAATGGTCCGGTCACCGAACTTACTTTGCCAGGTAACCACTTCGGACCTCCACTGAAATTCTTTACATATACTGCTTCTCCAACAGTAAATTGTCACCCACGACTATGCAAATCATGAGTTGTTTTTTGGTTCCCTTGACTTTTCTCTACCTTCCCCTCCAAATTTGGAAGTATTAGGCTCAGACTTGTCCAAAGACAGCGCCTCATCAGTAATTCTGCAGGTGCTGCTCCTGTCGTAGTGGGGCGGGGGGGGGGGGGGGGGCGGGGGGGGGGGGGCGTGGTGGTGTCGTTCTGTAGTGAAATAGAAAACAAGCAAGTTTGATCCCCAACGAATCACCTGTTAACTTTTTCAATCCTTCCTTAAAAATTTGTGCTGCCCTTTACGCCAGTCCATTTGATGATGGATGGTATGGTGCAGCCTTTGTGTGGTTGATAACGTTGAGGCTGATAAATGACCATGAAACCATTGCTGATTGTTGTAAAAACCCATCTGGTTCACTAATGTCCTTTGGGGAAGGAAATCTGGCTTGCTTACCTGGTCTGACATACATGTGACTCCAGACCCATAGCAATGCAGTTGACTCTTAAATGCCCTCTGAACAAAGGCAATTAGGGATTGACAATAAATGCTGGCCTAGCCAATGACACCCACATCCCATGAATGAATATTAAAAAAATCATTGGAACTCTGTGCTTGTAAATGCAGTACCATTATCCGAGAGGATTATCTCTGGCAATCCATGGGTGGTGAAGCTCTGGCGTAGCTTTTCTATAGTAGCGCCGGATGTTGGCAATTTTACCTCATAAACGCCTAACCACTTGGAATGAGCATATATAATCAGTAGAAACAAGGTTCTAAGGAAAGAACCTATGTAATCAATGTGCAATCGCACCTAGGGTCTACCAGGCCACTCCAATGGGTAATGTAATGGGGCTGCCACCGGCAACTTTTGCAGCTGTTGACATTGCAAACAGTGTTTTACCACATTTTCAATATTGCCATCCATCCCTGGCCACCAAAGATAGCTCCGCGCTATCGTCTTCCGGGAGATCCCTGGATGGGCACTGTGAAGCTCTACTAAAAGTGGTTTCCTGCCTTGTGCAGGAACTACTACCCGTGCACCCCATAATAGAATACCTCCTGACTGCTTATCTCGTGTCTTAGGTTGAAAAAAGGCTTCAATTCACCAGAGGTTGATTCTTGGCACCAACCGTGTAACACTTGGTCTCTCACTCAAGACAGGACTGGATCATGATTTGTCCAGTTTCTTATCTGCCTGGCACAGTCTGGTGAGGAATCTAGAAAATTCATCACTAATACGAGCTCCTGTGGGATTGGGACATGTTCATCATTCTCTTGCAAAGGAAGGTGACTTGGGGCATTAGCATTTGCTATATGAATCCCTGGTCTATGTACAAAGGTGTATTCATATGCTGCCATAATTAGGGCACATCTTTGTATTCTTGCACAAGCTATGGGAGGTATAGCCTTTTCCTAGCTAAACAGACCCAAAAGTGGTTTGTGGTCTGATACTATTGTGAAATGTTGCCTGTGCACTTATTGGTGGAATCTTTTTTACACCAAAAATAATCAACAGACCTTCCTTTTCGATCTGAGAATATCCTTTTTCATCTGTGATAAATGTCCTGGATACATAGCCTATTGGCCTATGTGTGCCGTCGTCCATTTTGTGAGATAGTACCGCTCCCACTCCATGGGGGGATGCATCGCAGATTAGCACCAATTCCTTCGTCTGGTGATAATGCACTAACAAATTTGAAGAGTGTAAGAGTTTTTACTTTCATGAAGGCTTCTTTTTGGGGTGCCTCCCAAAACCAATGTTGTTTTTTTCTTTAGCAGTGAATGTAGAGGGGCTAGAACTGTGAATAAATTTGGTAGAAATCGCCCATAATAATTTTTCATCCCTAAAAATGATTTCTTGGGTGTTCTTGGGTGCTTTAACCTTCTTTTCAACTGGGTGTAACCCTTGGGCATCTACCCGGTGGCCCAAATAAATGACTTCATTTGCTTGAAAAGTGAATTTTTCCTTCATCAGGTGCAGTCCTGCTTCTAAAAATCATTTCAGGACTTCCTCTAGATTAGCCAAGTGTTCCTTTTCTGTGAATCCAGTTATCAAGCTGTGGTAGTCGTTGTAGCAAGCTCTTCATTGTCCTCTGAAAAATGGCATGGGCTGAGGAAACACCGAAGGGCAGACGTGTATATTGATATAACCCTTTGTGGCATTTATGGTTATGAATTCCTGGGAGGCGTCACCCAGCTCCAATTGTTGATATGCATGACTCTTGTCAAGCTTTGTATACGTTGCTCCTCCTGCTGGTTTAGCATAGAGGTCTTCAATCTTGGGAATAGGATACCTGTCCAGTTTGGCTGCTCTGTTGACCGTAAGTTTATAGTCCCCACAGATCCAGACAGTCTGGTCTGGTTTAAGGACAAGGACTATGGGTGCTGCCCACTCTGAGAACTGAACCGCTTTTATGACACACAGCCTCTCTAGCCGGTTCAGCTCAGTGTCAACCTTCTCTCTCAGGGTGTATGGCACCGCTCTTGCTTTCAAGAAGCGAGGGGTTGCTTCAGGGTCTACATAAATATTGGCCTGTATCCCTTGGATTTTTCCCAGTTCATCCTTGAAGACGGTGTCATTTTTTTAAGCAGCTCTGGTAGTCCACCTGCTCGCAACTGGAAGATTTCAGACCAGTTTAATTTAAACCTCTTCAACCAATCACGCTCTAGAAGGCTTGGCCCTTCACCTTCTATTACCATCACTGGTAGCTATGCCGATCGGTGTCTATAATGAACAATTGCTCTGGGGATACCTTTTACTTGGATTTCTTCGCCTGTGTACGTTTTCAACTTGGCAAATGTTTGTTCCAAATTTAATTGTTGATCACCTTTAATTAGATATCTGAGAGTGTGTTCTCCTATTACAGTCGTAGAAGCACCTGTGACTACATCCATTTTTAATGGTTTACCATTCACTTGTACTGTAACAAATATTGGCTCTGTCTTCTCAACTTTCATGTTGGATAATGAATAAATGTCAGAATTGGTTGTTTCTGGCTCTTCTACACTATAGGCTTCATTGGACTTTGTTTGTTGTTTGGAGGCTTGTTTAAATCTCGCTCTGCACTGCCTCATTATGTGTTCACTTCTGTGACAAAAATAACATTCTACTTTTTTGCATTCCCAATCGCTAGAAGACTGATTGTTTCCACATTGCAGAAAGTTATTTTTTTGATTTAGTTGCTAAGCTGTTTCCTCTCATTTTTCGGTTAGCGAGAGCTGTTTCCTGCTTTGCGGCGGAGTCCCGGCTTTTTGTGCCACGTTTAGCTGACTGTTCCTGCCTGACTAGGAGAATGGCACCATTTTGTGCCCCTTGAATTGCTTGTGAATCCCTCACAGCGCTTTCCATCGCCAGTGCTATTTCTAACACTTTCTTAAAATCAAGATTCACTTCAGCCAACAATCTTCGCTGAATAGTGTCTTCCTGCACGCCACACACTAAACGATCTTGGTATCTTGGCATGTCATTCAGAGTTTCACCAAAATCACAATATTGCGTTAGTCATTTTAATTTCACCACGTAGGTAGCAATTGTCTCCCCCAGGGCTCTATTCCGTGAATCGAACCTGAGCCTCCACATCGTGACTGAGGGTTTGGGTTGAAAATGCCCCTTAAGGGAGGTCTACTAATTCACTGAACATCTTCAAATCTGGAGCACTGGGGGCTGTCAAGCTTCGAATTAAACTGTAGGTCTTGCTCCCACAAATACTCAGGAGAATCGCTCTCCTCTTTTCCTCCTCCGTGATTTTGTTTGCTTGAAAGAAGAACGCAAGATATTCTATATATTGAGACCAATCATCTGTGGTTGGCTCAAAGGTATCGATTCTGCCAGACTGTGGTATTTCAGATGAATATATCTTCTTTTATTTTTAACGAACTTAGATACTCTCAATCGCTGGACGAGGTACAGCACCGAATCTGATTTATCCTCATCGTCAGTTTGTTGTAGAGTTGATCTTCAGACAACTTTTCTTAGTGGAAACATTTAACTTTATTTACAAGACAGCAACAGCAACTACACCTGTGTCTCAAACTCAATAACTAAAGAAAAGCTCCCTTCTGTAGAGGTTCCCGGCTCTGTTAACACATTGGTTTACAAAAATCATGTAATCTCACAACACAGGATCCACAGTCCTACATTTCCCAAAACTACAATTACTACACAGTTAAAACTTTTTTTTCTATCATTTCTTACCTAAAACAAAATTGTATTTATATAGTGCCTTTCATGACCTCGGGTGTCAGTGTTTCATAGCTAATGAAGTACTTTTGAAGTGCAGTCACTGTTGTAATGTAACAAACGCTGCCCAGTCCTAGTCATTTATTGAGTCTCATCAATGCTGGTGTCATCTGTGAATCCTTTTTAATGAATCTCAGCTGACAAAGCTCCATAAATTTAAATAGATGTGTGATCACAAACCTCAGCCATAAGGGTTTCCTGAGCTTACCATCTAGATTTATTGCACGATGAATAGCACCAGGTCATCAAATTGGATAGTATTTGTAAACTAAGGTTAGCACCTTGAACTCTCTAACTCTGGCTCCATGCCACATGTTACAGGTTAGAACTGTGCACGCAGCCTCGCTCACGCTGTGTCAGTGTGGGGTTGGTTACTCGCGTAGCCTGCAGCCAAGTTGAACGTGTGGAGGTGGAAACAGCTGAGTGAGTTTGGGAGGAGCGGGGGAATTGAATTGGAGAGAGAGAGAGAGTTACTGACAGCTTTTAAATCGGCACGGGGTAAAAGGCCGGGAGGTTTTAGTGCATATATATCTATTGGTAAAAGAAAAGACAGCTCCTTGCATGCCCCACCAGACTTAGTTTGTGCAACCGGAGAAATATTCATCTAGAAACTTGGTCCGCTGGTGATTCAGTGCTTTCGCCGGGGTTGTTGGTAACCAATGTGTGAATCAAGATTTTGCATGCTTTGTAGAAATTAAAACACCCAGAAGTAGTTAGCTACGTAAAAATATACAGCTGAATAAATCTAGTATGTTATGAAGTTGACTAAATGTTTCTGAATGTAGAACCATTATGCAGCCTGGAGCATATTTCATATTACAGGGACCATTATTATCTATGGTGATTGAAACGCACTAGCTTACATTGTGACCTGGGAATTCAACTCATTGAGTGTATCCTGTAGACTTGGCAGCGATAATGTGGTTGGTTAACCTACTAAGGGAAATGGCTAGATTTAGAAACAGAGTTTTCGAACTGGAATGAAAGAATGCAAGTCTAACATACTGAACAAAACTCAGCCTTTAAGATCAACATATGCCAGATGACCAACCTTAATTCTTGAAGGATCAAACTGTCAAATGTTTTGATGTCCCTTTTTCCAAAATTTGAGTGTCCTGGCTGATTGTAAACTGCGGCCACTTTGGAACAAGAATGTACCTGGTTTACAACTAACTAGAGAAACTATTGTCACTAAGGAAAGGCTGTTAACATTGGTGCCCTGTCTGAGTGTTTTAGATAATAGATTTTCAAACTGCTGTCACTGTACATAAGGTGTTTGCCAAGTCATTGGATTTCTGTCCATCTGGATTTTCAAAAGACATTTGATAAGGTGCCACACAACAGGTTAATAGGCGAGATATGGGCTCATGGAGTTGGGGGTAATATATTAGCATGGATAGAGGATTAGTTAAGGGATAGAAAGCAGAGAAATGGACATAAAATGGGCTTTTTCAAGTTGGAGGATCAGTGCTGGGGCTTCAGCTATTTACATTTACACTGATGACTTAGATGAAAAGACAGAGAGTAATGTGTCAAAGTTTGCTGATGATACAAAGCTAGGTGGAAAGGTAAGCTGGGGAGGGGGGGGGGGGGGAATGACACAGCCTGTAAAGAGATATAGACGTGTTAAGTGAGCGGGCAACAAGGTGGCAGATGGAATATAATGTAGGGAAGTGTGAAGTTATTCACTTTGGTTGTAAGAATAGAAAAGCAGATTATTTTTTTAACAAGGTGTGAAACCTGCAAGTGTTGATATTCACTGAGATTTAGATGTGCTCATACAAGGAATGCAGAAAGTTAGCATGCAGGTGCGTCAATCAATTAGGAAGGTAAATGGCACGTTGGCCTTTATTGCAAGGGGATTGGAGTACAAGAATAAAGAAGTTTTGCTACAGTTGTACAGGGTTTTGGTGAGACCACATCTGGAATACAGTGTGCAGTTTTGGTCTCCACATTTCAGAAGGGATTTATTTGCATTGGAGGTGGTACGGTGAAGGTTCACTAACATGGTCCCTGGGATGAGGGGCTTGTCCTACAGTGAGAGGCTGAGTAATTTGGGATTACACTCTATGGAGTTTAGAAGAGTGAGAGGTGATCTCATTGAAACCTACAGAATTCTGAATGGGCTTGATGGGGTGATGCTGAGAGATTGTTTCCATTGGTCGGGGAATCTTAAACATAGGGGCACAGTCTCAGGATAAGGGGCCGATCATTTAGGACTGAGACGAGGAAAAATTACTTCACTCAAAAAGTTGTGAATCTTTGGAATTCTGTACCCCAGAGGGTTGTGGATGTCCCATCGTTTAATATATTTAAGGCTGAGGTAGACAGATTTTTGGTGTCTCAGGAAATTAAGGGATATGGGGTGCAGGCGGGAACATGGAGTTGGCCCATGATCGTAATGAATGGCGGAGCAGGCTTGGCGGGCTGCGTGGTCCACTCCTGCTCCTATTTCTTGTGTTCTCATTTGTTTTGTATACTTATCTCTATCCATTCATTTATTGGCATGTTATCTTTAAAGGGTTTCTTTTTGTCAGTTAGGCAGCGCCCATGCTGAAGGGTACCTGCAAACCACAGCTAGTCCGTCAGGAAGATGTTAGACATAGTTTTGAACAACGACATGGCAGTGGAAAGGTAACATTCACTGTTCTGTGGAATAAAGAATGTTGTTCGGGGCGTTCCAGGGATTGCCTTTGAGAGGTTACTGAGGAACATTTGGGCCATTCTTGATCTAGCTACTGGCCTTTTTTCTCTCCCAGGCAATAAGTTTAGCATCAAATGAGGTGAGTGCACACAAGCCTGATCATTTCTTATCCTAGGTACATAACATTTTAATGTCGAACTAATCCATCGAAGAAAGAACCAAATACTGGGAACTAATGAAGCATATGGTTTGCCATTGAAATATTGTAAAGCATTTTACAGTGGTTGTTGTGCAGATTATAAAGTGAGACATGTTTTGTTAGGAATGAGCTGTGTGTGCTTGTTTAGTTTTATCATTGCCTTGGTTTGTTGTGTAATATTGTCATAACCAATTGAGCATTCTTAGCTATGGTGTATTAGACAACTTTGGTTGTGGTGAGAAGGACAGCAGCAATGTGGTGGATGCTGATAGGCCCCAAACTAAAGTTCAGGGGAGCTTTTTGGTTGGATCGGTTTGTTGTACATCTACTGTTAATGTCAAAGTTGCTTATTTGCCTTATCTACTGGATATGATTTTATCAGTATTCTGAACTGGTTTGGTTGATGCGGCTACGGGCATATCATTATGTAAGTTGCAGGGCTGGATTTTATGGCCCCTGCCAGGTGTGTTTTTGGTGGGGGTGTGGGGCACGTAAAGTATGACAGGTGGCAAGCTTACTAACTTCCCGCCCACCCCCCAAAGCTGTCATCCATTAGACGGTACTTGGGCAGGTGGCGATATCGGGAGCCCATCCACCATTTTAAAATAAATAGTTAAAGGTCAGCTGAGCTTGTTAAACAATTAACCCAGACAATATGCTGCTCACGCCACAATATGGTTGGCATGGGTGGGAGTTGGCAGACTGTTTGGAATGAAGGGAGTTTATGTCCTCTTGGTGGGGGGGGTGTCCTGTGTGCATCGGGGACAACCCCCCAAATTTTGCATTCCCCCCAATTCTCTCCTGCTTGGCCTCCAAAACCAGCTCCCTTGTCCTCCCTGCCCCCACCCTTTCCTAGGCAGCCCGATCCTTCCCCACCCAAAAGGCCCGCCTTACCTGGCTTCAGAGTCCATCTTCTCTTCCTCCAGGGCCTGCTTGCAGTCCCGGCAGCTCTAGAGCTGCTGGACAGTCAGATAGGTTGGCAGCTCCCAGGGGTGGGACTTCAACCCACTGAGCCTTGTTTAGCCCACCTGCAGCGTGTTATGGCTGCGGGCCGAGCTTCCTTCAAGCGCATTGGCTGCTGCCGAACTTTCATTCTGAGGGAGGGGGGACGAGCAGTCTGGCCCCACACCTCCCTGCCCGGTCCCCTGTAAACTCCAGCCCATAAGTGTTGTTCGCATCATAAAATGACAACATGTCAATGTAGATCAAGGTCTGAAATCCTGGACTGGGGCTAAAATAAAAATACATTCCCAAGATGTAGGTGGCCGGCAGGTATTTATTGCCCACCCATAGTAGCCTGAAGTAGTAGTGAGCCACTACCTCGAACCACTGGTAGTGATTTGATGCAACCAAGTGGCTTCCTAGGCTAATTCACGGGGCAATTGTGAGTCAAACCACATTGTTGTGGGACTGGAGTTACATATAGAACAGACTGCGAGGGAGTAGTTATGGTGGTGGGGGCAAGGAAGGCATGTTTCCTTCCCTAAACAACATCAGTGACCGAGTTGGGTTTTAAGGGCAATCCGACAACATCGTGATCATTTTTATGGTCACACAAGAATATATCTGGCCACTTCCTTGTCTCCTTTATTGCCGACATCATTCCTTCCTATGATACCAGCACTTTCACTATCTGCCCATGAAACCATTCACCATACCCCACTCGTTGCCAATTCGCCTATTCTGGACCCCTACCCATTGACACCAGTACTTAATTCATTTAACTTCTCACTCACTTGCCTTCAGATTCCATTGTCCATTGTTCAAAATTGCTCAAAGAAAATAGCGAGAGAAAAGCACCATTTTTCATAATGCCCTGTTGATTTTTCTACTGGCTTGTTCATAAACAGTCCTCAGGAAGTTGATTTTTTAATTTCTGGAGGTCCCAGGACAATCCCAGAGAATTGGAAACCCTACACACAATTTTCCCTCTTGGTACGTGGTTGGATAGGATGCCAGTCAATTCTGCACTCCCTAACCCCTTCTCAGTGTTTGTCTTGTACCAATTCACAACTTTTGTTTAATTGGATTTTGGAGGTGCGCCTAGATATGACTTGGGGCTTAAAACTGACAGTGGTTTGTTAGTCCTGTGAAACTAAAGATTGCCAGCTGGATAAGCGAACTGAAGGTGTGAAACAGAGTGGCGGAGGCACTATAGATGATTTATACCTGGGCCGTAACCAAATGGAATGACTTCCAGAACCCACTGTTTCAGTCTGTGTTGAATAAATGAATAGCCTCAACAACTGGTGGTTATGATCAGACTCGGACTCCCAACTCGGTTACTGAAGGTGGAAAGCCTCCAGGCAACTTCATTGGACCGAACTGAAGGGACAGGTTAATGTGGAAGCCATGGGAACAGGGATGAGGGCGGCTAGATCAACTATGAGCTCATGAATATGAGCTCCAATCGAGTAAAATCTTCGAGGCCTGAGCTCCTGCCACACAGGGTAGGTTACTGTGTGGGGTCAAGTGCTCAGAATGTCCCCAAATCAGCCACTGCCAACACTGGAGGCAAATTATAAAATTAACAATTTAAGTTGATGTCAGATGTTGGAACTATTAGGAATGAGACACCCAGTAACATTTGGGTCCAAATTATGGGCTACAGACATCCTTCACTCTGCACATTTCACACTCTCTCTCTGTCCTGAAGAGATATTAATGTGTATAATGTTATTGGAAATTAATTTTAAATTGAACTTGTACTAGGGGCCTGTGTCTGTGTGTGTCTTAATTGGATTAAAGTCAGCTAGTCTGGGTGCTTTGATGTATAGTAGTTTGAGATGTTAATTAGATAAAAGTAAGTTAAAAGGTAAAGTGCAACTGCATTTGTTGAATGAACCATTCAAAAGAATGGGTAAAATCTTGCACCTAGCTGGAAGATGCCAAGCAATGTGTTTATATTACTAATAAAATTGGTGGAATGAAAGGATTATTGTTAGGAGAAGTAAAATTTAAAAACCTAGTAATACAATGGAAAACTTACATTCAAAGGGAAAGCTAGGTATAAACCGAAAGGAGTTTGTGTGTATAGGTCAGAGGCATGTTACATCTAACCAGCCTGTAAGCCTACAACTGTCTGCAAAGGAACCAAATTGCAAGGGACCTCATTTTGAATTCGTACGGTTAAATGTGCTTTGCCTGGTGTCTTTTTAAAGTCTATGGGTTATTGTTGCCTTGGTGAAGGTATATCTGGGAGTGATTAATTTGGGAATTTGTTAAAAGTTATTATGGTAGTAATTTGTAGACGTGTATGTGTTTAAATTAGTTAAATTAATAAATGTTTAATTTAGTTTTATACAAAAAAGCCTCTTGAGGCTTGGTGATCTTATTACTGAATTCAGAGCTGCATCAAAAAAAACATACCAATTGAAAATATAGATTATGACAGTTCAAGTTTCCCTCTGGGATTTAAACAACTCAGCCTTTACCAACTGCTGTGTCATAACATTCTCATAGTCTCAAAAGTTGGTTTTATTTGTTTACTCCTGGCATCTATTTGTCTTGTTAATCCTTGCCTTATTTGGCAGGTGAACACAGTGGACCTGATAAGTTGACCTTAAATTTTGCTAAAACTGTATGTCTGGGATGGGAAAGAAATGTGCCAGAAGGCAGAAGGGAGTGAGTTGGCCTAGCATTAGCTGCATATTTAGATGGATCTGTGGGAGTTTGCTTATTGGCTATTAAGAAAAGAAACAAATAAATGATGTAGATTTGGCACTGAAAAATTATGGGACACAAAGAGATCCCCAGGGTTATGGGGAAAAGGTAGGAGATTGGCGCTAAGTTAAAATGCTCGGAGAGCTGGTGCAGACACGATGGGCCAAGTGGCCTCCTCCTACACTGTAACGATTCTGTGATAAGAGGAGAAATTCAGTTTCACTGCTCTGTTTTTGGAGGTATCCCTACTGGTTCATTTTTGGTTAGGATGTGCAATCTCTCGTATGAGATTTAATTCTTTGTGGTTTTGTGGGCACTTTTATCAAAAAAGTTAATTTCCTCTTGCCCATCCTGACATCAACCAGGTACCTGTGGTAGAAGGGGAAACAACACAGAAGGATCACCGCATTGCAATAAGGACAGCTACAGGCATTTTATAACTCCCCTTGTAGAGTAAACCATTTAACCGATACATGCCTAATGCAGAATCTGGGTGAAAAACTTATCGACCTGTTTCTTTTCTTGTAATGTTGCTGGCCACTTTGTTGGATTGCTTTGGGTGGCAAAACCTGAGCCAGCTGTCCTGGGGGAGTCCTTGGCAAGGGCCCAAGCATTGGCAGGGCTTGACAACACCTGGGTCAAGAGTTTATCTCTGACTCCTTCGGTGTCATTGTCTGAGGCCAAACCCAAGCTCTAGCTTTTGTAAATGTTTAGTTGATAGAGAGGCAGTGCATCAGAATACTTTTCCAGAATAAAATAATTTGAGAGAAATGTTTCCATTTTGTGTTTAAGACAGACGCTAATATCCAACTGCCATCCCCACCCATGCCTCCCCCACTCCCAGAATACAAAATTTTCTGTTTCAGGTGTTGCCTATAGCTGGGCTAGTGTTGGCCTGTGTGGAGGTGCTGAGCTTGGTCAATCCAGCTCCAGTGGAAGGACTGCCACAGAGCAGTTTGCAGCTCTAGGTGTCCACTTGGGCGGCCAGTGAATATTAGACCTTGTGCGGGGAAAGTCACAGGAGATGTCACAGTGACAACAAATAAAGCACTCGACCTTTCTGGATCTCAGTCTTGCAATGTTCAGAAGGTAGAATCTGCTGGATTTACCATTTGAAACAAAGATGACCATACCTACTGACCATTTTAGCTGAATCCCCATTTACTGCTCCTCCATTATAGCACAGAAGGAGACCATATGGATTGTCCACAAGTACAAGCTCTCCAGTTCCTTGCCTTTCCCTGTAACCTTTTACATTCTTCCTTTCCAAATACCGTGTATCTGTTTCCTAACTAAATGATTTTACAGATTCATCTCAATAGCCACTTGTTCTATTAACTCACTTGTGTGAAAATTTTTTCAACTTTGTTCCCCACCCTCTGCTCCCCTTCATTGCTTGAGTTTATATCCCTGAGATTTCGGTGTTGATGGATGCTGAGTAGCGATTATTCAGTTGTTCTCCCTCTCGGCCTCTCCCCTTATTTTGCCCGATTCGTTCAGTCCCAAAACTGCACTCTTAGTGGGATGCTGATCAACATTCATCAGAGGCTTAAATAGGGAGTTTCTCAGCTGTCTGAATTGTTGGTTGGGGATCTCTTCCTCCTTGTTTAAATTGATGGTTCAGCCGAGCTGTTCCAAAGTCTATCCAGAGTCCGGGACAAACTGATGAGAACGACAATTTCTGTATTTGAGCCTTTATATCTGTACAGTCACTGCAGTGGATTTTACTGTTACTCTGACTGCCCCAGGAAATAATACAAGCTGCACCTGCAGGTCTAAAAAAATCTTCTAAAGCAAATACTTGTTCAATTGTCAGTTGCTTGGGGATATTTTCAACGTTCAGGCTCTCTTCGTGAAGCAAAGCTGTTCAGATCTTCGACATTTTCTGCTATACAGATCAGCCAGTTAGTCGGCGCAGCTCCCTTTCCTTCACTTAAATTTGATGCACTAAAACACAATAGGTAGTCTCCTTGTGACTATGATCTTGAGCATAGGGTACAAAGGCGATGGGCGGTGATGGGATTTGTTTCCTTCTGCATGTCACCTTCTCTTACTGGTATGGTCTCGATGTTACAAGAAGGAAATTAAACACCGGAGGGAATTGTCATGGACAGAATTCATATGTTTGCTTTTACTGCTTGTGATCAGTATGTTTGTATGTAGGAGTTGTGTGTTTTCTTACCCTCAAAGTGAGTGTCCCAATAAATTATTCCAGTGGGAAGCTTTTTGTGAGTTTAACAATAAGTTATTGTCACACACTTAACCCGAATTTAACGCGATGTTTCACTCGCCTGTTTCCTGTGCACATGAGCACGCACACAAATACACACACACAGATTAGATACCAATGAAGGTAATATAAGCTTATAAGTATCCCAGTCTCTTTCGTGGCAGGCCTGTAGTTTCTTGGATGAAGTTGATGCTTTAGTTGAAGTAGAGGTGTGGTAAAGTGAAGGATTCTCAGTAAGTTGAGGTTTCTTGTCGTTGAATTTCCAGGAAGTTGGGTCTCAGCTGAACTCAAATTTGGAACAGGTTGGGAAGTCTGTGTCTCTGTCAGAATCTACCACTTTCAAGGTATTGCTGTTTATTACCTTGGCATCTTGGATGACCTTCAGCTAGTTCAATGGCTTTTGGTGGAACTCTGACTACAAGCAGCTTCTTGCTGATTTAAAAACAGACAACAAAAATGGCTCCCTTATCATGTGATTTCCACTAGTTCAAAGCCATCTTTCCAAATAAGAGGTGGCGTGTATGTTGATTTCAACCATTTTGTGTTGTTGTTTGACACCTTGAGATTCACCCACTCGAATTTGGATGAGGGAATCCATCATAATACAATGGAAGGATGATGGAATCTATTCACATCTGTCTTACACACATTGTGTTTGGATGTCCCCTTTTGTCTGGGATGAAACAAAGTCAGGTTGGCTGGAATTCTATAGTCCTTTGTGTTAATCCATCTTTAAACAAAGGGATGTGTGAATTCCCTGGATGGCTCTGAATGTCCATATTTGATTAGGAATTTGCTTGAGACTTAGGACTATCTGAAGCTCAAAATGGTAAAGGTCACATGATTTGCAGTTGCCATTTTAATAGTGTGTGTGTGTGTCCAGCTTTAAAATATAAAATTTAGTTTGAAATTCAGAATATACTGGGGCATGGCAGAATGCAGAAAAGATTGAAATGTTGTCAGACTGTTTTCACGGGTGGTTGTTCCAGAACAAGGAAACGTAAATATAAGACAGCCCCTAATAGACCAAATAAAGAATTCAGGAGGAATTTCTTCATATTTTGTGGTAGGTGGTTGAAGCAGATAGAATTGACACATTTAAGGGTAAGCTTAAAGCATGCATAAGGAAGCGAGCAATTGAAGATCTGGGGGCAGGGTAGGCGTAGGTCATTATTTTGCTCCATTTATTGTTCGAATTGAATGCTGCTCAATTGTGTAAAATACTGGTGTCTGCATTGCTGTTGCTGTAGAGTTTGGTCAAGAGTAATCAGTGCAACAAAGCAGCTATACCATTTGAAACATTAGGACTAGTGTGTGAATGTGCTAGAGGCTACAGCATTGGGATTCAGCCAGAAGTGCTGCATATTTAATCTTTACTAAAATTTAATGTTGGGCACCTTTTTATGTTTAAGGCTTTGTTCCTGCTACCTCCATACATTGCTCTCAACCCTCTTATGTTTTGTCGAAAACTGCCTCAGTATTGAGTTTTTTCCCATCAACAGTGTTGTAGACCCATAAACACAGAGAGGAGGCTCATGTAGAGCATAAATGCCAGCATTGACCAGTTGGATCAAATGGCCTGTCTCTATGCTGTATATTCTATGTAATTAGGCTGTTTATTTAATAATCCAGTCCTATTTGGCGTTACAGGGTTTTAGTGTAGTCATTGCAAGTAGGTCTACAGTTCAAGTAGTAGTTGGGAGGTTGATTAATGAAGTTCAGTTCATATAATATTGGTGGTTGGCAGTGTTGCAAAGGAGATGATGGAGTTTGGTTGGGGGAGGGTGGGGTAAAACATAGGGTTTAATGTAATGGATGATTCCTGGAACGTGGCAGTATTACAATGAGTGGCCTCAGATTGGTAATAAAATGAGTTCCTGGAGTATGTTAGTTTGAGTGGGGAGTGGAGATGGGTAGATATGGTTTCTCGTGGCATTGATGGATTTACTGGACTCCTTAGCATTGGGCAGAGAAAATAATAGGATTTGACAGCACCACCAAGGTACTGGTGTTTGGAATGTGAAGGGACAGGGAGCCAGCTACACTTGGAGCAGTTGTTAAATCCTGGAAATGTGGGTGTGGCTGTGGAGGTGGGGGTTGGGATTATGTGGCCTGGAATAAATGTGGGAAGCTACCAGTGTCTGGGGACTCTTGGGTATGTCTGAGGAGGGAAATCTCAGGCCCTGGGATAACTTCAAAGCGAAGGTCTCAGTACTTTTGAAGCACTAGAGAGTGAGGCCTTAACAATTGGCAATCCTGGGAAAGTAGTCCAAGGGTGTTGCACCCCTGGAAGGTGGTTCTGAAATTTGGGAGCAGATGGAAGATGACCAAGAGTCTGCAGGAAATAGGATGTGTTTCATGATATGCCAATATTGACATTTTATTTGTTCTACTTCTCTCTTATTAGTGAAGCTCATAAACCATCTAGTGAAGCTTATAAACCAACTAACAATCAGTCAACTATCAATTGTATCCTCGATTTTCATTGCTCTGGCATTGGTAGCTGTGTTTTCCGGTGCCAAGGCCCCGAGCTCTGGAATTCCCTACCTAAACTTCACGCCTCTCTATCTCTCCCTCCTTTAAGACATTGCTTAAAACCTGCCCCTTTTATCAAGCTTTTAGCTTCCTCTCCTTTCGAGGCTCAGTTTCAAACTTTGTTTGACAGTGTACCTGTGAAGTGCCTTAGTACATTTTACTGTGTTAAAGGTGCTGTATAACTGCATTGTTGTTATGGTGACAGTGCAAAACATTGATCAATTACTTATCCTTTTCTGAGCTCAATAACTTTGATTATTTTAAGTCATCAAATAAAGATACCATTTTTCAATTAAAAAAAAAGCCTTGTTTTTCACACTTGCCAGACAAAATCTTGGTAACTTTACCAACAAGATTTTTTTTTTTGTAGGACAGGAACCAAATCCATTATGAAGGAAATGACAGATGAAGATTGACTTGGTGTCTTTTGCAACCTAAAGTTGAAGGTTGAAGGTAATATGAATGTTAATACAATGAACATTAATTGTGCTATTGCAAAGGGGCTGCTTAGTTCTCCGTTCAGGAGAGATCATTCACTCATTGCTTCTCATGTACATACGCCACTTAAAAGGCCTGGTGTAATTGAGGAAATGCACTCATCACTTTGTGGTAATAAAGCACGTACTGAAAGCATGGAAACTCCAGCTGGCTTCCAATGCTGCTTCCAGTCAAATAGCTTGATACTAGGAGATGCAGATATGTCAGCGTGTGCAGATACAAGACATTTCACCTTGCCTGTTAATTCGTTAGCAGATGTGCAGTTTGATCTGTTTAAAACACCAATCCCAATTAAAAGATCCACTCCTTTAAAGGAAGCATATTCTCGTCATTTGAAAATGAAGACTGCACTAAATGACATTGAAGATCTTGATACACTACTGGAATTTGAGGAAAGAGAAATTGATGGTGAGGGTCCAATAAACATTACACTCGAGGAAATAGATGTCCTTCTTCAGGAATCAGATGATGACAATGTTGATAATGCCGTTTCACCTGTACTCAAATGTGGTGATGAGAGTAGAGTAATAGATAAAACAGCCTGTGAGTGTAAATATACCAGTGACAGTCTGCTGTCTTTGTCTCCTCCAAATACATCAGATTGGCCTGACAACTACCTTGTTATTGATGAAACTCAGGCAAGTTATTTGTGTGATGTCTCATCAACAGATGTCACTATATTGAAGATGGAGCAAGAAATTAATCAAAGTCTCAGTCCTGTACAGCATAATCTCAATTCTGTTCATGGAAGTTGTGATGTAAAAAAATCAAATCTGCCTTATTACCTATCAGCTGAGGAAGTTGCCTTGTTCAGCCAAGTGCCAATTTGCACAGATGAAGCAGTTGATGAAAGAAACCATGCGGGAAACAATGATGAAGTGGATTCCAGCAATCTGGCCAAGATACTCCTAGCTAACCCAGCGAGCAGCTCACCAAACTTACTCAAAGATCTCAATAAGTTGACATCCTGCGAGCAGAAGATTTCTGAAAGAGTTGTATGGTTTACTGAAGAAAAAGCTGAGATAAAAGAAAACACCCGCTTTCCTGTATGCAGTAAAGATAAGAAACAAAAGGTAAGCTAGCCATAAATGCATTTTTATGCTTTGTTAGAATTTCCCATGAGTTAGTTATTATGAGTTTGTGTAAAACAGCTGAAGGAAATTAAGGAATTTGTGGATGCCATTAATCATGTGCGCCAGTCTGCAGTCTGACAATATTAAACTGGCATTGCATTAATGTGGTTGATTTAGAGAACACAGTCTCTGGGTTAAATAAAAACGATGGATGAATTTGTCTTGAATCTGATTAGTTTTATGCTTTAGATCCATATTAATTGGATCCTAAACTAAGGTAGTCTATCTTAATATTTAAAATACAATTTCCAAGTCATTTATATAGTTAATGAATGGTTATGAAATCTTAGAAATGTTGCAGAACAGTTAACAATTTATTAAGCCTGCTGGTACTTTTTTCTACTTGATCCAAGTAGTTTAATCCCACATTCGCCCTTGCTTCCAGATGTCCTGATGTCCAGTATTTTGTGGACAACACCAAAGGGATGTTGTTCGCTGTTTATCTTGCTGACAACTGCCCACAAAGTTCTGTGGGCTTTGGAACACAGTTGCTTTAATCCAGCATCTTGTCTCAGTGAAACGTCTTTGAGCAGAACAAGGAGCACCAAAGTGCTTCAACCAAACCTATTGAAGAATGCCCACTTGAGATATACAGAGTCCAAACCAGCAAGTACAGGAATTGTAAATTGGATTTAAATGACATACAGAAAACAAAATAAATATTAGGAAATACAGATGGAATTAAGGCTGAGGGCGTCAAAAGAAAAAGTTTTTAAAAAAAAGAATTTTAATTTTTAAAATCTCCAATGTTAATTTTCTTCTGAGGGAATGAGGCTCCACATCTGTAAAATTAAACTTTCAGCAACAGAGGTTGTTCAGCAGTAATTATCGCTTATCCTGCTGTTACAAACTCACTCACTCCTGAATGTACCAGCCCTAATCGTTTCAGCATTTTAGTGCAGAACTGTAAGTACCCTAAGCACATGCATTTGCAATCATTTCAGTGCCGAGTCTAACAGCGAACACTGCAAAAGAGGAGTGGGTATCTCTGACAGTAACTAGCTGATTTACACATTTGTCTGAGTGTGTGCAGGCACCCAAACTTGCTGTTCAGTTTACTTTATTATAATGATCAGCGCTGTTTGGCTCATTGGTCCCGATTTTGCAATAGGAAAAAAAAACATTTTTATTCTTAAGTAACTTCTGCCCTAGTAAATCTGTACCATGGCTTTTACACTGGCCTGTTATCCTTCCTATAATGGGGTACAAAAAAACTATACATAGTTCTCCCAACAGTGTATAAATGTATTTTTTTTTCTTTATTGCACTGCAGCTGCCACATACCTGAGCTACTAGTTGATCTATGTCCTTATTATAATGAGGTAGCTAAAATATATTTTAAAGACAACTGTTTTTCTATTTCCATCTCCCTCCCTTCCCATTTTCCTTTTCAAATGTAGATTGGTGGAATAATCCAGATTGCTGATTTGTGTTGGGCACCAGTAACAGCTCCCCTTCTGGTTTCATTCCTGCAAATAAATGCCTGTTATCTGACACTTATTATATTAATATGTGTATATACATTATAACATTATATATAAAGTACATATACATGTATACCATGGAAAAGACCTTATCCTCTTGCAAACAGGATGCCAGCAAGCACAAGCACAGTATTGTGGAATCTGTAAAAAAGAAGAATTTGCAGAAATGTAAACGAGCCAAAAAAGCAGCAGAACATAAAGAAAGGCAGCAGAGAACAAGGTAAGCCGTGACATATGAATTTACAAAACTGTGCAAAAATCTGCTAGTCATAGAATTCACATCCAACCCAGAAACAACAGGTGAAGTTATTTATCTGTCATACTAACATACTAACCTTTCACATCTATGATCTCAGTCCTGCTTAGACAGACACCAGAGTTGTATATTGTCAGTGAAACCGGTCAGCATGGTCTCAATTAATTGTTTTTCCCAATGAACATTTCACTATGTCTGGAACTTGCTTACTGAGAAAATGCTATTTTACTATTATATTGATGCCCATTTTGTTCACTACATATCAGCGTGTACCTGGTTTAGTTGCTGTGTCTTAATCCATTAGGTTCAATATTCAGTGCAGCCTGTAGATGGGAGCATTGCATAATGCCAACTCAGCAATTATGGTGCCTCTGTAGACATTGATTTGCTATAGCAACAGGGCATATGATTTCTCCAGCATGCCTTGCCCACACATTGTCTGGACCGTTTTGTTTGGAATGTTTCTGAACCACATAGTCTTGTTCCTGTGCAAAAATGAAGTGTTGCAAGTTACTTGAGATGTGGAAAACAGCCTTGCCTGGGATTAGTAGCTGGCTTAAGTTTTCCTTTCCGCCTTTCAGATTGAACTTCATGCCTGATGCAGAGGTAGAACGGCGGAAGCATTTATATCTTTGGCTTGTTTCAAACCATGTGAATAATGGTCATGAGAGTCAAGGTAACCTAATATCCATGAAATAACAAATGTCTTGACAAAAATCTGAATGAAAGTGCATGAAATCATGAAATACTTTGGAGATTTAAATCACCCTTTTCTTCTTCCTAAACTACAAATGATACAAAATTGTACAGGGAGAAAAAAATTGATCTTCTGAAATTGGATTGCATAGAAATATACTTCTATTTGTAAACTATCCTTGGTTTATAATCATTTTGGTTAAACTATAATAGGAGAAAAATTCTTTATGTTACAGATAGAGGAATCAAACGCATTCTGACTCAAATTGATTCAGTTTCATTACACAGAGTGCAATGTGGAAACCCCATCCCTTTAAAGATATTTTCTGTTGCCTCTTTTTTCATGTCCTGTTCCCCTTTTCTTTTGCACTTTCTGGTCCTTTTAAAATGTAACATTAGTCCTTGGCTAAAAGAAGTGCACAAAAGAGCTTAGCAGTTGTTTCTTGACCCTTGTCAATGTCTTATCAATTACATTGTTACGGTTTAATGACAACTACAATGTAATTGTCATTAAACCTCTTTACAGTGTAAAGGTTTAATGGCAATTACATTAAGGTTTAATGGCAGTTACATTTTTAAACAGGTGATGGCTATTTGTACACCCATAAGTGGGGATAGCTGGGACATTGGGGTTGGAGTAGTTTTGATTGTGAACTAAGTCAATAAACTCTCCCCAGTGAAGAAAGCAGCTGTGTCTTGGTTTTAATTTCACCAATCAGCATGGAACTGAATTACAGTGGTAATAGAGAATGGTTAGCCTAAAGGTGAAGTTAAAATTAAGACACAGCTGCTTTCTTTGCTGGAGAAAGTTTATTGATTTAGTTCGCATTCAACACTACTCCAAGAGGTGTCAGCTGTGGCTCAGTTCATAGCACCCTCGCCTTTGAATCAGAGGGTTGTGGGTTCATGTCCCACTCCCGGAAACCAAGAACTGTGATTGTACTCAAAAGAGTTGCAATCTGTGACTGTTGATAACTCGAAAGAATTTTGAGGTGTCAGCTGTGGCTCAGTCCATAGCACCCTCGCCTTTGAATCAGAAGGTTGTGGGTTCATGTCCCACTCCCGGAAAACCAAGAATTGTGATTGTACTCGAAAGAAGTTGCAATCTGTGACTGTTGGTAACTCGAAAGAGTTTCAACACTACTCCAATCCCCATTGTCCCAGCCAGCCCCATTTATAGGTTCATAAATACCCATCACCTGTTTTGACACCTCTGGTGTCAAAAAGTGGTGGCATTGAATAAATTTAAGGAGGAGATAGACAGCTTTTTAATTAGTAACGGGTTGAAGGGTTATGGGGAGAGGGCGGGAAATTGGAGTTGAGGCCGAAATGAGATCAGCCATGGTCGTATTGAATGGAGGGGCATGCTCAAGGGGTTGAATTGCCTACTCCTGCTCCTAGTTCTTATGTTCTTATAGGCCTAACTTAGGGTCAAAAGTGTATCTTTGCTTCTAAAAATGTTTGAAGTACAATCTTTCTAGCAATGGAGCTGATTGGCTTTTGTGTTGCTGACTTTTAGGCAGCCTGCAACTGCGCAAAAGTTGTGCCTGTGATAAAGAATGAACTTGCATTTATATATAACGCTGTCGCATTTACACCATTTCTGCTTATCCTGGACAACTGCCAATATCAAGCACCATAGGTGTCAATTACCAGAGTGCCACTTAAACTGTAATTTGGGCTGTTGAAGTCCTGTTCATGCCTTGTAAATGTGTTTTATCTGTTTTAAGTCCTGACATATTCAGTCACCCTTGTGGCCTCCACAACTCCTACAATCGCAGCTCACAAACATTTGCCTGCTGTAATGGTGAAACAGACCAAGGCTCTGCAAGTTTCAGTCCAAAACTTCAGAACTGCTTGTGCATAATTCTTCCCACATCCTCCTTTGGAGTAGTAGATATGCAGAGTGCTTTCTCACCAACAGTAATTAATGTTACGTTACTTAGTTACTTTAAAAACGTCACCAGAAAACACACCTGTCCTGCAACAGCAAGAGTAGAGCAAGGGACAACATATAGTGGTGAAAAAACATACACAAAAAGTTGATGCTGTAGTTAGTGTTCAGTCTAGATCTGTGGAGTTTATAAAGTTTATCTCCATAATGCCAGCAAGTTTCAACAGCAGCTGTTCACAATATATATCAATGATTTGGATATGGGGACCAAATGTAATATCTCCAAGTTCACAGATGACACAAAGTTAGGTGGGAATGTGTGTTGTGAGGAAGATGCAAAGTGGCTGCAAGAGGATTTGTACAGACTTATTGGGCCGAATTTTTCCGTTGGCGAGCTGGGGGGGCGGGATGACATCAGGGGGAACCCCCGATGTCATCCCACCCCATTTAAATATTCAGGAAGGCGGGCGGACAGCGAAACCAGCTGTCCGCCCGCCGACCTGTCAATGGCCAACTGAGGCCATTGACAGGATCATTAAGTCAATTAAAGGCCCTGCCCGTCCAACCTTAAGGCTGGTGGGCAGGCCAGGAGCCCCAGTGGGCTTCTGAAAAAACATGAAACCTCATCCACTGGCGGGATGAGGTTTCATGTCGATTTTTTAAAAGTTTAATAAAGTTTTAGTCATATTTATTAACATGTCCCATCTCGTGTGAAATTGTCACATGAGGGGGACATGTTAATGATTTTTTTATTATTCTATTTTTGAAGCTTGAAACACTGTCAGTAATCTCCCTGAGGCAGCACTTAGTCTCAGGGAGATGTGTGCTCTCTCACGCGCATGCGCGAAAGAGCACACTCTAACAGCTGGAGAATCCCTCCCCCCCCACCCCCCACACAGGAAGCGCATAGCGCTTCCCGTCGGGTGGCCCGCCCACTTAAAATGGCGGTGGGGCCCGTTTTGGTGGTGGCAATCGGCTGCCCGCCTGCTGCCAAGCCGATGGGGCCCACCCGCCCATCAAGGGCAAAATTCTGCCCATTGAATGGGCAAGAACATGGCAGATGGAATATAATGTGAGATTATCCACTTTGGTAGGATGAACAGATGCAGAGTATTTCTTAAATGGTAAGAAATTAGAAAGTGTCAATGTACAAAAGGACTTGGGTTTCCTCATCAATTTGTTACTGAAGGCTAACATGCAGGTGCAGCAGGCCAATTAGGAAGGCTAATGGTATGTTGGCCTTTATTGCAAGAGGATTTGAGTACAGGAGTAGCAAAATCTTGCTTCAATGGTATAGAACCTTGGTTAGATCACACCCCGAGTACTGTGTGCTGTTTTGGTCCCTTACCTCGGAAAGGATATTACTGCCATAGAAGCAGTGCAACGAAGGTTCACCAGATTTGTTTTCGGGATGGGGCAGGACTGTTCCGTGAAGAGAGATTGGGGAAACTGGACTTGTATTCTCTACAGTTTCAAAGAATGAGAGGTGATCTCATTGAAACCTACAAAATAGTTAAAGGAATAGACAGGGTAGATGGAGGTGAGATGTTTCCCCTGGTTGGGGAGTCTAGAACCAGGGATCACAATTTTAAAATAAGGGGGAAGCCGCTTAGGACTGAGATGAGGAGAATTTTTTTTTACTCAAGAGGGTTGTGAATCTTTGGCATTCTCTACCCCAAAGGTCTGTGGGAGCTCAGTCATTGAGAATGTTTAAAGTAGAGGTTGACAGATTTCTAAATGCCAATGATGTAAAGTGTGGGAAATAGGCATTGCAGTGGATGATCAGCCTTGATCATATTGAATGGCGGAGCAGACGCGCTGGGCTGAATGGCCTACTCCTCCTGTGATCTTAATGCATTATAAGCAGTTCAGAGAAGATTTACTAAACTAATGCCAGGAATGGGTGGGTTGTCTTACGAGGAAAGATTGAACAGGTTAGGCTTGTATCTGCTGGAATTTAGAAGAGTAAGAGGTGACTTGATTGAAACATACAAGATCCTGAGGGGTCTTGACAGGGTCGATGTGGAGTGGATGTTTCCTCTTGGCAGCTTGGCAAATACATGAATAGGATGGGAATAGAGGGATACGGACCCCGGAAGTGCAAAATGTTTTAGTTGACGGGCAATATGATCGGCGCAGGCTTGGAGGGCCGAAGGGCCTGTTCCTGTGCTGTACTTTTCTTTGTTCTTTGTTCTTTGAAAACAGCTCTCCTGGTATGATGCCCTCTTTCAACATTGTTTAAAATTAAGCCCATTTAAAACTGAAGGTCAAATCTTTTAAAAGCCTAGTGATCTGAATGCACATTTTTGAGTATATAATAGCCAACTTCACATCACCTGTTGAAGCAATTGTCCTCCTTTGCACAAGAAAGCTTTCCAGCAGGAACTGCACCTTTTTTTCCTTTGAAACAAACATTGTTCTTGGTTTTTAGTTTGGTATTGGGATAAGGAAGTTAATTTTTGCATTGTAAACATGGACACTATCCTCTCTGGGTACTGGCAGGTTTTCTGTGCCTGATCCAAGTTGCATTCTTCATATGCGAGCATGCACAGTAAATCTCAGACTGTTCAACCTTGAAAAGCTTAATAACTAAGCACTTTGTGTGCTCCTGATATCCTTCAGGTGCAATTCCCAATAGGAGCTAAAGGTCAGAAATTGGGAATAAAGACAAGCAAGACGGGGAGATGGCTTTGGGAGGGCTGTGGTATGGGAGAGGGCAGCATGGGGGTTGGTAAATGCTTGATAGGGATGACATAGGAAGAAAGGGTGGATTTGGGGATGATATGAGAGAAATCAAAGGGATGTGTATGGCATGAGGGTGAAGACTTAGGAGGATGGAATGGCTAGGGATGGGGATTTTAAAAAGTACTGTTACAATAAAGATATTAATTTCACAAATGTTTTGTGGGTCTCTGCTAGTTTAAATTATTGGCACGCCTGAAAGAGCTGAACAAACAATCAACAGAATTCTGAATGAACTCTGAGATTGAACAAATCATTTTTGGCAACCATATATTCATTTGACTGTAGGCACTCTTGAATAATTCTAAAAAATACCGACACAGGACCAGGCTCATTTCATGGCATATTTGATTGGCTAAGGATGCAACATTACTCTTAATTAGAGATTGGAATATTCCCCAACTTGAAAATGTTTTGTTATGAACAGCAGGCTTATTTTTAGAATACATGTTGATACAAGTTTTGAAAATACTTCTTTGTATCTATTTTAAAAAATACTCTTATTTTAATGAGGCTATCTCTGTCTATCATAGATTTTATTACACAAATGTTTGGGGGGAGGCTAAAGTTGTGACTGTCTTCACCCTCACAGCTGGCCATTTTATATGTAGCATGGTGTCTTGGGAAATCCATGACTGATTATTCCGCTTGTATGTCAGGCTGTTAATAACATGTCTTAATGATTTAATTTAGGATTCATCCACCAATGAGGCAGTGGTGCTGAGCATAACTTTATCTTAAAATCATGACCCACAAAATTCAAGTAGCATAACTCAGTGTACAAAATATACAACAGGATTGAGTTGATTGGATTTTAAGAGACACGTGATTCGCAAGCTATAGTTCAGACACCCCTAGTCTAATCAGTGACTGTCAACAGTAATTAACTTTCTGTGAATGCTTATTATACAAAGCCAGTTTTAAAGATTCCATGTAGGAGTTCTGCATTTTTCAATTCCAGAAGCTGGATAAAACATGCTTTATAAAATGAGCACAATTTAACTATTTATTTTGCAGGACCAATGCAAGAATTACTCTGCCTAATGGACCAGGTGGCCGAAAGAGAATGCAGATATTATTCTAGTTCTTGGCAGCACCCGTCAGACCTCACGACTAGGTAAACTCAAAAATATAAAAGCATTGCTCTTAATCTGAATGACTCACTACCAAAACCCATTTTTACTCTCTTACTTTTTTTCTCCTTGCCCATTCCATGAATTATCCTCTCCGTTCCATGAAGGCTTTATTAGATCAGCGCATGAGTTGGAATGACGCAGAGCTCTGAATGACCTTCTGTTATAGGTTATTGGTGTTAATAGAAGCTAAGCCAGTTGGTGAAGTCAAAGCCAGGACACAGAGCTGTTCTTTGTTCAGTCTCGTACCTCTCCTCCAGCACTGTCCCAGCTGCCCCCTATTTATATGTAATCAAAGTACTTAACTAAACAATACCCTTCATCTGTGTATCTTAACAATATTATTAGCAACTGGGACAAGGCACATTTGCCATTCCATTCCCCTCCTTGCGTGTATTGCAATGCATATAGTGTGATAAATAAACTGGGCGAACTGGAAGGAGTTATTTTACAAAAGTCTAGACTTTATATCGTTAATGGAAACCAGGCAGCAAATTAGACAAGGAATGGAAAATAAACCCATCAGGGATATAATATTTTTAGGATTGGTGTTTTTGTTTTGTTCACTGTGTATGTCAATAATTTGGATATCGGCCTGGAGGAACTGGTGTCAAATTTGCAGTTTATGCCAAAATGGGAGATGCATTTAATTCTTCAAAAGACCAAAAGGATATTGATAAATTGGGAGAATTGTCCAAAATGTGACAGATGGAAGTCAATTTCAGTAATTGTGAGGTGATACATTTTGCTTTTTTTTTAAAAAAAAGACTCATTTTATCCTGAATGGGAGTGAGTTCAGTGGTGTGTAAGAACAGAAACTAATTCTCAGGACATTAAAGGAACAATCCTGGAGCTGTAAGAAAAGCTAGCGAAATTGTAGATTTTATCACCAGGTATAGAACATAAAAGCTAAGAGGTGATGATGTGCCTATATTAAACTTAAACATGGAGTACTGTGTGCATTACTGAAAGGACATTGGAGTTTTCTCCATTCCTCTATTGAGAAAGTTAAGAACCCCATATGTTCTATGACCAGACTTACTGTCTTTCTATGACTGTTATCCAGTCCTAAATATCTGAAGATTTTTCAAATCTCAGTCACTTTCTTTTGCGTATCTTGTGTTGTTCTACATTTTTGCCATTAAATGGCTCTGAAATTTGAGAAAATGAAAGAAGCAAAAGAGACAGGCAATCTCAAAGGAGAGAAAAGCTGAGAAGGTCAGTGATTTGGATAACCACACGAAAATGGCACATTCCTCATATTTTATGGACCAAACGCCTCAAAATTGGGAGCAATAACGTTGCAGTTCCTAGTAATCTTACACAAGTCATTGGAGAGAAGCAAAGACAACTCAAAACTGACTTGGGCTTGGAAAATTCTTTTATTGCATGTTGCTTACAGTGAAATAATTTGGTATAGAAAAACGTTTTTGAGTATCTTTTTAAAATTGCAACACTTGTTTTCTCAGCAATTATTCCAGGCGGAACATGAATTCATTCAACAAGCCTAATCTCTACCAATGGGCAAACAGCAATGGATGTTTTTGCCGTTTCAGTGGAATACCAGATCGCTTTCAGCGTAGCCCCATACTTTAGTTGCAGAATATACTGCCTGGAATCAGTTGTGTTCTTCTGCCCTGACACCAGAGTTGCAAGTTCATTTTGCATGGATTTGGTTTCCAAGTTTCTGGTGGGATGTTTGGGTACATCAATGAGTTCATTACAATGTAATTTGGTGCTGGTAAGATAAATTTCTTATTTAGTCTTAGTGGGAGTTTTTTTTTCTGCAGGAAGATGCTGTTGAATGTCTGACAGAGGGGGAAGGTATCTGTGTTCTATAGGAATTAGAGAAGAGAACTTGGCAAGTGCTTATTAGAAACTGCTCATTACAAAAAATCACCTTGTTCTTCGTAAAATAATTTGGTTGAGATTAAGAAAATGCAGGAAAGAACTGTAAATGTGACATTGTAATTTTATTCTTGAGGTATACTGTGCAATCATAAAATTAATATTTAACTTGCATGGCAATGAGAGGTGTTATGCTTTCACCAGTCATGGCTCTAATACTTAATGTAATAAATAATGACTGAACTTATACTCTAAAATTGCACAGAGCCTGAAAGGTCAATTATTAATGTTTCCAACTGAATGTATTTGAGTTTAGAAGTTTAAGTTAACTCGTCAGGCTATTTAGAAACAGCTTTCTGGTTTGATTTGTTTTTGTTCTACAGGCTTGGAAGTTCTTTTCCATTTGTCTCTAGTTTGCAATATATAACCAGCAATAGCGTATGTTTAATTTGGCTACTGTTTCAAAAGCATAGTACTTTTGGTAGTCTTAAGTAGTTGATATTTGATGGAAGGAAATAATTGCAACACAATTTTCTGTCTGCCTTTGACACTTCAAAGACCTAGCACTAGGAAGACAAAAAATAGTGTGTAGCTTTCAACTTTGCATCATGTATTCCATTTGAGCTCAAGGCACTTTATGTATGAGTTATGATTGGTGGCCTTTTAAATTCTACACAATAGTAATTGAAGTTAAATTATTCCAAACACCATTGTAGCAATGATCTGATGCCCATGGCCTTATCTCTGTATATTGCTGTCAGTCTCAAATAATAACAGTCAATAATATTAATATAGGTACTGGACTGGCACTGAACTACATATTACGACTTTGAAGACATTCTGGAGCCTGGTAGTGAGGGGCAGCGTTGTTGTACTTTGTGACAGATTTACTTTTCAGTAAAATGAATCTTGCAAACATGATCAATTTATATCCAAGCTCCAGAATGAGAACTGGATGTAGAGTAAAGCAAACTCGCTCCATTTAATATCCTATTAAACAAAGAATTCTGCTTTTTTAATTTTGAACTGTCAAACATGAATAATTTGTCATAGCTTATTAAATCATTTTGCATTTGTTATAGAAATATAACAGAAATATAAAAGGATTTAATAAGGATTTGAGCTAACTACAACTAATTGACAAACTCGCTTATTCACACACAGTCTAAATGACTTGGCATTAATGTGAATAGTGCTTAATACTCATTTAATGGTTTACCTGTGTCACATGTTTGTATGTTCTTTTCTGAGCTATTTTGTGTAATAACATTTTTTGCCTTCTATATTCATCTATCTGGTTTTAGTTACTTGAGAGAATATTCAGACCACAACAGTGGCATTGATGTGAAGTGCTTTTGTTTCATGATAATGAAAAGGTTATAGTGCAATTTCTGGGCCAGGCTCAATCTGTTTCAGGCTGTCAAGTGATGGTAATATGCATTTATTCAGGCATAATTCAGTACACAGGGGATACCACTGTGAATCAGACTGGTTCAAATAATGCATATTCGCATTAAAATATTTTAAATGCAAGCATGTTGATTGTACCAGTGATTATTTTATAGTCTTAATATTGCAACATCATATTGTACAATTGCAAATTGCCGTTATACTGTTGAGCCTACGAAGCATTGGTGTAATATATTTGGATTATGTAAGAGTAATGATACATTACCCAAGCCCCATTCCCCAGAGGAAAGAGTTACATTTATTATTGTCGCAGCCCTCCTCAACTTGTGATGTATTCATGAGAGCTGGACTTAGTTGGTTCCCAACTCCAGCTCTCAACTTCCCGATCAGCCTCTTTTGTGAATTCCTGCATTCTAAAACATCAATCTTGATAGTTTTGTTAGGATGAGGTATTGCTACTTGCAGCAGGTGGGAGAGTCTCTGCTTCTGGAGCAATGCAGAGGAGCAATAAGGAGTGCGTCAGTGGGGATTGGCAGCTCTGAGAACTGTGGGAGCCCTCTGTATGGAGAGGATCTTTTAGACCCAGAGATAGAATGGTTGTGATGAAAGAAAGGTACAAGGAAAACTTCTGATTTTGCGAAAAGGTTTGATATTAAAATGGTTGAAAACTGATTGCTGTTCTCCTGAATTGCATATAAATAAGAGAGCACAATGAGTAATTATATACTTACTTGAGGGTGCTTGTGTCCATCTATCATTTTGCTTTATGGGTTGGACCTAATTAGAAACAGACATTTTGTGTCATAGCCTGCTCACAATCCATTGTTCAGATTTTTATTAACAGAGTAGAACTTCTTAACACCACAAGAAAGGCAAGTGCTACACAATGTTTCTAACTTATTGGCTCTCCCAATAGCTTAGCTTTTCAAACACTTAAATGGATGAGCAAGGGACATCCATTTTCAAGTTTTTTGCCCAAGAGCATTTAAGGTCATTTGAAACTCTGGCAGCATATTTTACTTTTAAGTGGGTTGAGGAGACGAGTCTGAAATGGAGTTTTGCGACAATCTCTTTGTTTTTGTCATTGCCCAAACTATGTGGTGAAAAGATACATCTGTTAGCAACTAGTGTTTTGTTTTTCTGAGTGGAAATTTCAAATTATTTTCCAAAAAGCCACTTGATTGGCTGAATACCTAGGGCTATTGACAAAGAAACTGTGTTTCATTAAGAATACCAGTTGACCAAGACAGCATTGTATAATAAAAAGTTGTGTCATTGTGGTCCTCCAATGCTTTAAAATTCTTTGCCATTTTTTGTTACAATTTTAGATTTGTGCTTCAAGTATTCCATTAAAGTTTTTCTAACATTTGTTAGTTGTGTATTTTTTTACTGTTAAGTTTGTTGAACATCCTAAGGTTTATGCTCAGCACATTCTAACATGAGATAGTTCTGACAAATTATGTATCTGAGTACTTCTGGTATGATATACAAGTCTCTCAAAATGCACAGTCTGAAGATCTTCCCACTACCTTGTGAAAGCAATGGTAACTGTAGCCTAGTGTGTATGATTTCTAAATGGTTAGTGGGTCTCCTGTGGCACTGGTTGACTTGGATGATACTCAATTTTATAATTTCAAATGAAACCAGTGTTATCCTCTTTGTATTATACAGCCATTTACTGTGACAATTGCTTCTAAGGAAAATTGAAGCACAATTGTATCTCCCTGCATCTATTTTATCTGTTTTTCGCACTTCGAATGTTTCTGTATCAATCACTTCTATGTCTCTCACTTTCTATCTCTCATGCTTTCTCTCCTTTTTATATGATTCTATCTGTCTAATAGGCTAAATCATTTTTACTCCAGTACACACACCCTTTCGTTCAGATAAAGAGTAAGTTGTTATGAAGATGTGCTGTATGGAATATTAAATTGTAATTTCATCAGCGGGTCATATATATATATATATATATATATCCTTTTTAAAAAAAAAGACACTTTTGCTAAATAAAGGACACTGACTTGAAGTAGCTGCTAATTTGTATCTGTGAAGCCACATTCCATTCTATGGAGATGCAAAGTCTATGGAGATCCAATAGAGACAATGGCACCCTTGGAGGTGTGAACAGCTCCTTCCTATCCCATCAAGATGGAGGATTGGTCATTAAGGAGTTAATGGCTGGGACATTAAAAACATTTAATCACCTTGGCTGTGAAATAATAGCCAAAGGGAAGCCAAGTGAGACATGAGCTAGTTCTCCGTATTCTTTGAGATATACAACCTGTTTCATTGTGTGGTAAGGGGTCTTGACAGGGGTTTTGGGGATTGTCTATTCTTCCAAAGTATGCTGCTCAAGTCTGTAGTTTCTTAAAACCATTACTCTTTACTTACAGCAAGTATTTATGCATTTGGACCTCTATATAAGGTTGAAGTTTCTCCTTCCAGATCGCACACACTTCTCAGTCATGTGATCTGATATCATTATTATATCAGCATCATGTATTCTTCTGATGTTAATCCTTTACACCGACATGGAGAGAGATTATTTGATACAACCTTTTGTGTGGATGCTGAAATTGGAACCTAAGCAGACAACACAGGGAGCAGGGGTGTCTCTCTCTACCACATTTCATCTAAGTCTGCACCCTGTTTTGCTGAGAAAAGTGTCTATCCCTGTAGCAAACAGAGACTTTACTAAAAATCCGTTGAATTTTTTGCGCCAGTGATTTGAGGAGAAAAGGGGGGTCTACCGGGCATGACTGAAAAGCCACTGCTAACGATGAAGAACCAGAGTCCAGACACAATCAGTGAATCTTTATTGACTTTTTTTAAAATCTGCATCTTACTTGACCAAGTTTAACATCTGATACTATGTAAAGTTGCATTTTTGGGATTTGAGTGTGTTTGTGGGCGTTGGTGGGAAGTCGGACGTATTTGTACATCTTTAACATTTTTAATACTTTTACCTGGGTGGGTTTTAGTACAATAATTACATGTTGAAGGAAAATTATCTGTCTGGCTTAGTTCTTAAAATTGCACACAGTGAAGTACATACTGAATTGGCAATACAGCGTCCATTTAAAATTCAAAACCTCAGCTACAACTAAATGAGGAGTGGTAAAAGAAGAGAAAGCATTGCACCCCTCCTCACCCTGGTAGTAGCAATGTTTATTAGAAACTCTGTTCAGTAGAGTCCTTTAACTGTACTATAAAATATTAAGGATAACCATGTTGCTTTTGTTAATGCAATAAGGGGAGTAAGTGCATATGTGTTGGATTACAAAAAAAATTACCATGTCCCATCTATAATTCTTCCAAAGGCAGTCCTCGGAAGACTGTTGTAATGCTGGGTATATTGCACTGAAGTACTGGAAACTCCTCTTGGTGCAGTTTGCTGCAATTCACTATCTCCCAATTGATTGAGAGGAAGTACCACAGAAGCTGTACATCAGAAATGTGATGGGACAATTCTTTCAT
Source organism: Cetorhinus maximus (assembly GCF_964194155.1). Taxonomy (NCBI): domain Eukaryota; kingdom Metazoa; phylum Chordata; class Chondrichthyes; order Lamniformes; family Cetorhinidae; genus Cetorhinus; species Cetorhinus maximus. The sequence goes on from NC_135899.1 coordinate 71,361,141, forward strand.
GAGAACAGCAATGTAAGAAATGACCACAATGTTCTGCTGAATGCAAATTTTAGTCTTATTCCTATTCTTTTACCAGATGGAATGTATTACCCTAGAACTTTTGATGCTGTTGGAAGCCCCTTTAGTTACGAAGATACTTATGTTACGAAGATACTCCATGAGCAACTAAAACAGAAAATTTGGTCATTTATCTCTCTTTTTTCTTTATGGGACCTTGCTGATTGTAATTTGGATGTTGTGTTTACACCTCAAAAGTACTTCATTAACTGTAAAGAGCTTCCATCCTGATGAGAATTCTGAAACTCATTTTTCTTCCTTTGTAATCCAATTAGCCAGAGATTTTAAGATTTTATATACAAGTAGTTTAGTACATAATTCAAATTATATATTTACTCCATCTTAAGCTTAATTATAATCCTGTGTAGCAAATCATTACCAAGCAGATTGGTGATGCCTGTAAAATAAATCTCGTCTGAAATATCGCATTAGTAACAACATATCATTAATTTGTTCACCTGAAAGATGTGTTATAATTCAAAGGGTTTAGTTGTAAACCTTTCACACTTTTGAAAGAGCTGTTATAACACTGTCTCGCTCCTTAGCATCCTATATTTCCCACATGTTCTCAAATTACATTGATAATATAAATCCAAATCTATTAAAGAAACAGTAGCTCATATCTTTTTGAGCATTCCAAATACTTCAGTTAAAATGTGTTATTAGGTAATAAGTAAAAGTGATGGGTCCTCACTAGAGGGAGGATAGATACATTTAATAAGATTGGTATGATATAAATGCATGAATAGATTCTACACACAATATAGTACCATAATTTTTATTTTCAAAATATGTTTGTACATTTGTAGAATATTACATTATGTACAGTCATTGGTAAAAATGTAAAATCTTTTCATTCATGTACAGAAAGAAGTAATCATGCTAGCCCTCTTAAGAGTTCATAATTTTTAATATGTTTGCAAATTGCTTAGTTTTTTGTTAATTGAATTAATGTTTGAATTTGTTTAACCTCCATGCCAATATTTTGAAGTTTGTAAACAAAAGAATCCATTATCAATGCATCTTTAAAATGAAAGCATATAACACAGCGGTAAATTAAATGTACATCAAGCTTGGGTACATTGTTTAACAGTTACTGGGATGGAAAATAATCCTGAAAATGTAAATACAGATGGAGATAATTTCTGACATGGCTGAGATTCAAACCATCAACCTCTACTTTAGTCACAATATCTTTCTACTCTGTTCTCATACATTTTTTTCCTAATGTTTTTAGTTAACACTCAAAATGTAATTGCATTGGCTTCATTATCCATTTGCGACAACATATTTAACCCTTATTCTAATAAACCCCTGGGATTCTTTTCATCTATTATTTTCCTGCTGCTTGTACTAATTCTAAATTTGCATTCCAATTGTTTCACTTTCCAATGGAAATAACGCCTCACTGTTATAATACAAACCATTTCATGATTTTGAACACTTAGACATTAGCACTCCTCTTAACTTCAGTTACAAGTCTAGTTTTTCAAGTTTTTCACAACTATATCCTCTCATTGCTAGTTAATCTAAGTTGCACCTTTTCCATGTCTTCAGTATTTTTCAATAATTCAGTGCCCAAAACTGCACATAGCACTCCAACTGTAGCCTGAAGAACACCTTCGATGGATTCATCATTGTCACCTTGCTTTTGTATTCAGTGTTCCTTTATATAAAATCCAGAATCCCATTTGCCTTTTTTTAACCCTTATTAAAAACCTGTATTCTAGATTTTTTTTTGTCTCCACTCCATTGAAAATGATAACTCAAGATTTCTGGATTTAGGGAATATTTTAATTATCTGCTTTACTCCCCTCCCCCCCGCCCACCAATCTCCCTCTAAATGCACTGCTTTACATTTATCTTCATTGATCTATTATGTGTAGCCCACCAATCGATCCAGGTAGTCTTTTACATTTTCCTTAGTTTGCCATAACCCTAGTTCACCTGTTCATGAGCACATTTTGATATTCCCTCTATGCCCATGTCCAGATTATTTATGTACTTGGAGAGCCATTGAAAATGTTTGGGGCACAAAACCAGCTAATTTTTGACAGTTCAAAAAAAACATTAATTTATTCCCACTTTGGTCTGTCCTATGCCTTGACTCATACCACTGCTTTCTTCTGAATACTATAGCCTTAATCTTCAGAAGTTTCTTATTTGGCATTTTCTGAAGCACATTTCGAAGTTTAAACTGATACATCCATTGCTTTGTCCATGTTGACTTTTCCTTGGTTCAAAATTAATGTTTTTCTCATGTCTTTCTTCCGCCCCCCCCCACCCTCCATAACTTGTGTGAGACTAATTGGTCTATGGTTAGCTGGCTAATCCTTTCCCCCTTTTCAGAACAGCATAAAGCATTTGCCACTATCAATAACTTTGGTACAATTGCTGTTTCTAAAGAATTTTGGAAAGTCATGGTTAGTGTCTGTTGTTTTCTTGGCAACATCTGGCAGTTGTCAGGATTGAAAAGCCTATACTCCTATCATCTATAATTAATCTTTCTAATAGTCTCCTTTTACATATTAGCTGTTCCTTCAAATTGGTCCTTATAAATATAGAGGCAGAAATACTTATTCAGCATCTCTTATTCCACAAGATTGGCATCTTCATTCCTTAGAGATGCCACACTTTTATGCCTTGTGCTTAGAAAATACTTTAATCTTACACTTTATATTTACTGTTGGTCTTCTTTCAAGCTCTTAGCCTCTTAAATCTATTTACATTTCTTTGTGCTTTCCTTTTACTGGTGTTCATCCTTATCTGTGATAGCCTTGATTTAATCTTAATGGTCCAAGGAAATCTAGACATACGTGCAATTCCTTTGCAGCTGGTCAAGATATTTTAATTTGTACCCAATTCATTTTGAATTTAAATATTGCAGCTGGACTGCAATATATGATGAATTAAATTATGGAAAAACAGTCTGATCTCTTCATTCAAAAATGTTTTTTAAATGTTTGTATTGGAACCATTTAGAATGTTGGTATCTGAGCCATATAGATATAAATGCTTTGTATAACAGACGTTATAGTATACTTGATTTAGTGCCATTTTGCTATTGGAGCAATGTCATACACCATGCTCACTTGGAACTAGATTGCTGTTCCTTTGCTGTCGCTGGGTCAAAATCCTGGAACTCCCTCCCTAACAGCACTGTGGGTGTACCTACACTGCATGGACTGCAGCGGTTCAAGAAGGCCGCTCACCACCACCTTCTCAAGGGCAATAAATGCTGGTCTTGCTAGTAACATGCACAAATGAATACATTTTGTTTTTAAAAAGCTGCCAGTGCAGCATACCTCAAAATTCTTGGGCATTTCAGCAGAGTCAATGCAGCTCTGAGATTCTAATTTTGCTGATTGTAACTGAGTCGCCTTTACTTGAGTAGAGTTATGGCAGATCAGCGTGTTCAGTCATAAGGAAATTTCTCACCTACGTTATGCTTTCAGGTCCATTGTGATGCTCTTAAATTAACACAGTATCTCAGAGGCATCAGGACATATATCAATGGAAATCAAAAAGACATTTATATAGCGTTTTACAACTAATGAAGTACTTTTGAAGTATAGTCATGTTTGTAATTCAGTGGGGTTGGAAGGTGGGGGGTGGGGTAAGATGTTGGCATCAAGAGGCCAGGAGGGAGGATTAAGGGGTGGGGGGGAAGAATGACTTTAGGGAGGGCCTCTGATGGGCCCAGGAGCCCCCCCTCACCTGACACTAACCCATACAACTAAAGCTGTTGGATTTCCCATGTGGCATGGCGTGGTCCTCCCCACTCCCCCCCTGCCCAACAGTGAAGCACTTCCTCAGCACTGCATTTGAATGCTAGCCTGAATTTTTGTGTTCAAGACTCTGGAGTGAGGCATACAACAGCAATTTTGATACAGAGGCTCTGAACCACAACTGATACACTGGTAGAAAGATTAGAGGGGACATGAGGAAAATCCTTTTCACCCAGAAGGTGGTGGGTGTCTGGAATTCACTGCCTCCTAAGTTGGTGGTTGAAACTGAAACAGTCAACTCATTTGAGAGGTACCTGGATCTGCACCTGAAGTGCTGTAACCTGCAAGGCTATGGTCCAGGTGCTGGAAAGTAGGATTAAAAATGAGCAGCTAGTTTCTTTTTTCTCTTTTTCGTTGGCGCAGACACGATGGACTGAAAGGCCTCACTCTGCGCCGTAAACTTGTGGTTCTATGGTACACGAAATCAGACTGACCGTACAGCAGAAGCAATGGTTAACTTGTGTGAGCTACATTAAAATGGGTTTCTTTAAATTTACTTCTGATAAGTAAATGGCCATTTTTTTTGTTGCTCCAATCCTTTTAAACTTATGTACAGTTGGGTTGACCTACAACAAAAGTACGTAACCAGGACCAAGCCTTATGGAGAAAAAAGCAAACAATTTTCAGCATCAGTTTTGCCTCAGAAGGACTTGAGTGTACAGTATAGTGTAGGTTGATACTTCAAATGCAACACGGAGCGAGTACCATATTATTGGAGGCGATGGGCTGGATTTTACCTGCCCCTGCCAGGTGTGTTTTCAGCGGATGCGTATGTAAAATAGGGTGAGTGCCCTGCCCACTACCCTCCCACCCACCCTGACCTCACTCCCATAACACGGAAGGTGGCAGGTGCCAAAATCAGCAGCCCGCCCGCCATATTGAAATAAATAATAAGGGACAATTGAGCTTGTTAAGCCAATGGACCCTCAATATTATGCTGCCCATGCCATAATATGATTGGTGTGGACAGTTGGGCGAGAGTGGGCGGGCTTTTTGTTAAAAAGTTTTTAAAAGGCCATGCAGGAAGGGAGGGGTTGTCCTTTGCACATTATGAGGAAGCCCCCCTGAAGCTAGTACCCCTCCTTCCTACATGCCTGCTCCCCAAAACCCACCACCCCCAACCCCTGCCTCCCCCAACCCCTGCCTCCCCAGGCTGGTCAAACCCTCCCTGCCTAATATCCCAGACATACCTCACACTGGGTCACCTTTTTGCGACTGGTTGCAGTCCCAGCAGTGCCCACTAATGACATGTTGATGCTGCTGGGACTGCCACTCAGGACTGTTTGTGGGGTGGGGGGTGTATATGGGTGAACCATCCACCTCCCCTCAACATGCAGCCCTCTGTCTTTCAGAAGAGACATTGCAGCAAGTCTTTATGTCCTTTCATGTGAACATGGCATAGCATTATCTGAAAAAGCACAGGGACATTTTGCCAATATCTCAGTCAATATTTATCCATCAAATGATATTACCTAAAGTAAGCTAATTGTCCATTGGTCATCTGTGGGAACTTGCTTTCTATATTTACCAATGTAACAACAATGACTATACTTCAAAGATAATTATGTTGAATAACTTCTCAGAATAGTTATTGTACTGTCAATCTTAAAGAATGGATATTTTGGTTTGGCATCCGGGTATTTTCAGAAGGTCACATTTTTTTGAATTCTTCAAATTTAGATCTGTCTATCTGCCTGCTAGTGCCTTGGAGTATGGAAATCTCTCATTTTTAACTCCCTGGCAGAATCTAATAAAAATATATCTTTAAGCAATTTTACATATGTAAAAGAAGCAAAGATGAATTCATGTCAGGCATTCATTAACTTGTACATGCTTCTACCAATATAACCTCCAGTAAAGGTTGATAAATTATCATTCCATAAAGGAAACAGCATTCGAATTAAACAAACATTAATTTGAAAGGCACAGGCTTCGGGCTTATTCAATTAGAACTTGATTTTTAAAGATCATTCAATACTTTGAAGTTTTTGTACAAGTGCAAAAGTTGAGACATAACATAAGTTTCATCTTATTGCTTATGTCATTTGCTCTTTATATTTACTCTCTGCAACATTAATTTTTAATTATTTGCTCCTTGTGCTTACATGCTGTCTATGACATAATGGTCTGCTCCCAGGCCTTTACCATTGCCTATTTGAAGGTGTGCAGCTTGGGGTTTTAGACATGCCACTCCATCTTTGCTTGGCATCATTCTGCAGCAGCACTGTTAAGATCATCAACTCGACACAAAGGAGATGACAGTCACATAGCACTTTGTATGTTGATCATGAATATTGATGGAGTTCGGGAAAGCACAGCTAGCTAACTTTAAAATAAGAATTGTGAGGTAGCTTTTTTTTTCAATGTTCCAGGACAAGTACTACTATGAATATAAATGACAAATAGATAATTGCGATTCCTTGTAACATAATCAAGCGGCCTGAAGGGAAATGTAACACTGGGTGAGTGAAAATGACAACTTATCCTCACAAATATGTTCAATCTACCCAGCCAAATCTATAGAGCCCTTTCAAAAATCTAAACTTAGTTAAATTGCAGCCGCAATATAAATTTCATTCACAGATATTGCAAAAGGCCTTGCTGAAATGCAATATTATTGTTTCAGAAAGTGCTTAAGTTACAGAAACTGGATGCTAACTATTACCTCAAGCTTTTTAAAAAAAAAAACATTATGGAGCTCCTGCAGGCTTACTAATTTTCTCTCAGCCAAGCAGCTCTTAGAAGTCAGCTGGATACCCCCGGTAGGCACCCAAATTTTGTTTTATGATAATTGAATTCATGCTGATTGATTTCAAATACCTTGTAGCGTTGCTTATGTAGCTCTCCATACATCGCTAAGAGTTATGCTCTTTACAATATTTATCACCACCATCTTCGCGTTTGTAAATGTTTTTTGTTGAAAGATAACTTGATCACAAACTGAGAAGACATTTCTGTGGTAAGTATGGAATTGTCCTCTGCCACAGCCTCATGCCAGATTTCTTCTGTGTCATGAAACCCACGGAACAGATTTTTCTATTCTTCAAGATGAGAAACAGTCGGTTTTTTTTTGTATGGATGTGGTAATGTTGTGGATCAAGGTTTTCTGCTTAAGCCCTGGTTTGGTTTGCCATTAAATGTTTGCAACAAGAAGCATCCCCCTGGCATCCCACCAATTACTTTTAAGAAAATGATAACTTTAAAAAAACATCCATGAATGTGGGCACCATTAGCAGGGTGGGCAATTATTGCCCAACTCAAGCTGCCTTGAGAATGAGTTGGTAGGTCTCCTACCAGCAACTTTTTATACAACTGAGGGTAGAGGCCACATCAGAGAGTAGTAAAGAGTCAACAATGTTGATGTGGCACTGGAGTCACATAGAGGCTGGACAGGCTGAGGAGGGCGGGTTTCTATCCTCAAAGGACTTCAGTGAACCAGTTTGGTTTTTACTATAATCCGAAAGTTTTGTGGTCACTTTTACTGATACCAGCTTTTTATTTCCAAGTTTTCAAAAACTGATTGCAAATTGCCAGACTGCTATGGTGGAATTTGAACTTGTGTTCTCTGGATTATAAAGCTAGCCCTCTGGTTTATTAGCTACATAAAATAAGCAATATGTTACCACGCACAACCCCCAAAAACCATCGTTATCTGTGATTACAGCATTCATTTGCGTTTGGTAATACCAGTCAGCAGCTATATGAAAGGCAAACTACTATTCATTTCTAAAGTCTGCACCTTGCCTGGAAAGAACAAAAGGCATATTTAAACAAAAGTTCAAATGAAATTGTGGCTGACATGTAGAGTTCCAACATAGCCAAGAACAATTAATTACATCCCTTTGAAGATTTTATTTTAAAATATGCTTTGGTTGCTATTAAGATGAATGCTAACTTGTTTTTATGTAAATATCTGTCTAATATGGCATCAACAACTTATATTTAGTGCGTTAACATGATCTCACACCCCTAGATGTCACACAGGAGCATAAAAAAGCAAAGCATGACACTGAGCCATATAAGGAGATAATAGGTCAGATGACCAAAAGCTTAGTCAAAGAGTGTCTTAAATGAGGCAGAGGGATGGAGAGTGTAGGGAGGATATTCGAGAGCTCAGGGCCTAGGCAAATGAAGATACGGCACCAATGGTGGAGTGAATAAAATCGTCGATGCTCAAGAGACAAGAATTAGATGAGTGCCGATATTTCAGATGGTTGTGGGGCTAGACGGGATGACAGAGATAGGGAGGGGCGAGGCAGTGGATACAAGAATGACAATTTGCTTGACCAGGGGCCAATGTAGGTCAGTGAGCACAGGGGTGATAAATGAATGGGACTTGGTGCAAGCTAGAGAACACATGGGCAACAGAGCTCTGGATGATCTCAAGTTTATGGAGAGTTGAATGCAAGACACCAGCCAGGTTTGCATAGGAATAGTGAAGTCTCAAGGCTAGAGGATCTTACAGTCTGCCAATTAGATCTGTCGGACACAAAAAATGACCAAAATGAGCACTAGCTGCTCAGCTGTGTATTGAATTCTGTTTCAAACTGGTAATTAATCTTGAATTCACTTCAGGATGAAGTGTAAGACCATTATACTTTTTTGCTTTAGTGCTCACCTGACAAATCCAGATGGTGCCCAATAAGTACTGGCTACCTGGATATGTGACATGTTTATTCCCATTTTTGCTGCAATCTTGGGAACAAATGAGACAATGATTTCCTTTACCATAAAGCACTCAAATAGAACATTTAAACACATCTAAATATTTAAGCATAACTAACTGCATGACCAGAAAGAACTGGAACAAGTCATTGAACTTAACATGACCCTGTAACCTTCTGCTTTGAAATACACTTTTGATTATGTCAAAAATGAGGTCGTGGGAGGTAAAGGCTTTGAAATTTTTCTGGGCAGCTAGTTCCATCTGCATTATTCAGTGGTATAAAATCATAAATATAATCAGTTACCATTCACTGTAATTGAGGATTTTTAATTACATCAGAAATTGTGCTTACATGTGCTTATTTTCTGCTGCATAATTAGACTTTTTTTGAATTTTGGATGTTAAGGAAATCAAGGGCTGTGTGGGGGCAGGTGGGAAATTGAAGGTGAGATCAAAGATCAGTCATAATACTGTTCAATATCAGAGCAGGTTCGAGACCCCTGCAGCCTATTCCTGCACGTTTCTTATGTTCAAATGCCATCAAATCTTTTGCAGAGAGTTAACGAGTTCTATACATATTTTTATTTCAATACGCAAATGGCTTGATTCGATTATTTTCAGGCCATGCTACACTTCCACGAGAGCGTATACCCTCTCTTTTCTACCTCACCTTCTCCCCCTTCCCAACTAATTTTCTCTCCTCGCAGGTCCTGCAGGGGTATGTTCTTGTTAAAAACAAAAAACTGCGGATGCTGGAAATCCAAAACAAAAACAGAAATACCTGGAAAAACTCAGCAGGTCTGGCAGCATCGGCGGAGAAGAGCAAAGTTGACGTTTCGAGTCCTCACGACCCTTCAACAGAACTTCTGTGTCTGAGGTTCCTGCATCTAAGAACTGTATCGACAGCAGTGAGAAGTTCTCTACTTTAGATACATTAAGTTATAACACTTCCACATTGAGACGAGGGCTGCTGGCTGCACTATCAGCCTGAACAGGATGCTCCCTCCTGCGTAATAATGAACCCAGCATTTCTCCATTGCTATGAATTTTCTAATAAACGTGCAGAACTACAGGATTAAAGCGGGGAAATGCGACCAGATGGATTGCTCCACAAGGAGCTGGCATGGACTTGATGGGCTGAATGGCCTCATTCTGTGCCAAGACTATGGGCAGAATTTAATACCACCTGCCAGCAACCCACCCCACCACCATAGGCTGTGTGATCAGACAGGAAGGTGTGGAGTAGAGATTCAGATGATTAAATCTGGGCCTGCATTGCTCAAGGAGGAACTTCCTACGTGGGGGCCAATTGGGGCCCTTAAGTGACTACTTAAGGTCCACTTTTGGGCCTCATTCCATCGCCATTGGTATTTAGCCAGCAGGGCCTCATAATGTAGGCATACCACCAGGAATACTCTGACAGGTAGCCCTGGAGTCTAGGTGGAGGGTTGGGGGGTTGGGGTCCCTCCTCGCCTGACTCTCTGTGTCCAGTGTAGGCACTTACCAATGGGGAAGGAAGGGACCTAGAGCAAGACCCCTTCCCCCTCCCCACTCCCCTTCACTGCAACATCTCTGTCTAGCCCCAGTGAATTCACCCCACTCAACATATTCCTGGGGCTCCATTGCCGATCCTCTGCCTAGGCCACACTGCAGTACTGGCAGTGGCCACTGATTCTGGTGGCACTTCTGGTACTGGAGAGCTGCTGGCCTGTGATTGGTGGGCAGCTGTTGGAGGTGGGGCATCTGACCTGAACTAGGATTTCTGGGGGAAGTTCCCCTCACACTACCCAGGAAGGTAAGTGCCCATTTGGGACTTAATCCCAAAGGGCTTCTCAAAAGTGGCCGCGGCATCAGTTTTTAAGCTGGGGTATGGGTCCTCCTGCTGCGGCCATTACATTCCGCCAATGACTCTAAATGTAAGTCTCTCTTTTCTATGGAAATTCTCAAAAACAATGATTGGAAACAAAGTTCAACAATTATTAGTGGCATATTGCACTTTGAGGAGTGAATATTTCAATGAATGTCTACTTTCGCATTATATAAATGTACATGAAAACTTCTTGTATTATAAGTTATACATTTAGAGGCAATCCAGTTAACATTGTTAAAACAAACAGCACTGAGAACTGTTTCATATAATTTATGAATACATTGTGTATGCAGTAATGTTTATAATATGCCAGGCCTAAATTAAATACTGTAACTTTTTGATGACTTGTGTAAGCCCCAGTGAAGTAAGTTTTAAAAAGGCTTAAAATCAAACCTATATAATGTGTTTTTTGAACTAGTTATTCTAGTGGCTCATGTTTATTTCATGTATTATTGATTAAATATGATTGTTCCAGAACAGTTATCTTGCCAATGTAGCGTGGAAGAAGATTTCTTTTGAATACATTCTGCTATCGTTGCCTTTATGTTCATTCCAGTGATGCTGCTTACTCCGATAGTGGGTATGGTAGTCTAGTAGTAATATTGCTGGAACATCCAGAGGACTGGATAACCCTCATGTAAGCCCTAAGTGTCTATCTTGGGTACTCATTTACTTGCCTAATGATCTGGGGGCATTAATTCAAATTCCCACCACGGAAGTTGGAGAATTTATATTCAGTTAGCTAAATAAACCTGGAATTAGAAAAGCTAATATCAAAAATGGTGACCATGAAACTGCTGGATTGTCATAAAAATCCATCTGGTTCACTAATGCCCTTTAAGGATGGGAATCTGCCATGCTTACCTACTCTGGCCTAGAAATAACTGCTGACCCACACCCACAGCAATGTTGACTCTTAGATAAAAACAAAAACTACTGCGGATGCTGGAAATCCAAAACAAAAACAGAATTACCTGGAAAAACTCAGCAGGTCTAGCAACATCGGCGGAGAAGAAAAGAGTTGACGTTTCGAGTCCTCATGACCCTTCAGCAGAACTGAGTAAAGTTAGGAGAGAGGTGAAATATAAGCTTATATTTCTATATTTCACCTCTCTCCTAACTTTACTCAGTTCTGCTGAAGGGTCATGAGGACTCGAAACGTCAACTCTTTTCTTCTCCGCCGATGCTGCCAGAACTGCTGAGTTTTTCCAGGTAATTCTGTTTTTGTAATGTTGACTCTTAACTGCCCATGAAAAAGTCCAGCAAACCACGCAGTTATATCAAAACATACTAAGCACCACATGAACAGCAGCAGTTCAAGAAGGTGGCTCACCACTCAGTGGCAATTAGCAGACAGTTAGGGATAGGCAATAAGTTGCCTTGACAGCCATACCTACATCCCGTGAAAAAGCAAAAGAAAATAGAAAGCTGAAATATCTCAAATCTCAACCATTAGGCACACTTTTTCAACATGTCTCTACTGAAATCCGTAAAGTCATGACAAGCTATGTTAAATAAAACCACCTCCCTCTGAACGGCAAAATCCAATATCCAGTAGAAAAAGTGATCTCCGATGCATTTATTTTATGGGTTTTAAGATTTGAAACTTCATGGCTGGCCCTAATCTATGTGTGACATGATCATAGCACTGTAAAATAGCTTGATATTTAAAGAATACATGAACTGCAGAATTGAATGTATAGATGTGTGTGCGTGTCACAAAAAATGAATGTTCAAGAATTCAGCGGTACCCTTAAAAATAAAGCTCATATCAAATGATTTTGTTTTGCCTGCAAAGAAGCAGGTGTCAATCTCCTTACAAGCTCTAACTTTCATTGATTGAAGATGTCTGAAGGGGAGTGACATAATTCATCTCTGAATTCCATGATAATCTTTGTTAAGTGCTCACTTGTACTGTGTAGAGGAAGAGACTCTGCTATGATTGCGGGTAAAGCAATATGATGCTGTATCAAGGGAATTATGTTAAACGAGTAGTAACAGAAACCACCTTAGTTCCAGTTTGATATTTCTCAAAAAGGCAGCTAATCCTCTGATTTTCTCAGTTGTATGGTTCACCTAAATACACAAGAGTTTGCTAGAAAATGATTTAAAATAGTTGCATTTATATAAGGTTGTAACAACACAAACATCACAAATTGCTTAACACAATAAATTACTTTTGAAATGCAGTTACCAGTGTTATGAAGCCAAACATAACACCTTAAAATAGTTCTCAGATACAAACAACTTATGAAGTGAGGAATATTTCTCCTATACATACTTATTTTTCTCTAAAATATTCCGTATGTAACAGCAGTAATGAACATGACCACATACATAGAAAATATTTGTATATAAAATAGTATATTTTGGGTATAACACTATAATAAACTGCGGTACCAAGATAATGGAGCACACAGTGGATAGGGAAAAACTGTTCTCACTGGTGGAAGGATTGAGAATGAGAGGACACAGATTTAAGGTCATTGGCAAAAGAAGCAATGGAGACATGAAGAGGAACCTTTTCACGCAGCGAGTAGTTAGGATCAGGAATGCGCTGCCCGAGAGTGCTGTGGCCACAGGTTCATTTGAGGCATTCAAGAGGGAATTGGATTATTATATGAAAAGGAAGAATGGGCAGGGTTACAGGGAGAACGCAGGGGAATGGTACTAGGTACATTGCTCATTCGGCGAACTGGCGTGGACAGGGGTGGGCCAAATGGCTCCCTTCTGTGCTGTAACAATTCTGTGATTCTGTGGGTGAGCCTGAAGTCCAAGTCTACTCAAATTTGGAGATTTGATGAATATGAACTTTTTAAGAAGGAACGGTGTTTTATAAAGCACATTAGGAGAAGGGTTACATTCGCAAATCTGTCAGTCCTTTATGCAGGCATGAGATCTTAAAGATCACATTTTCAAAATCTAAAAAAAATTGCATTTAACTGTGTGGAAAACAGTTTTGATTTAGAGCAATTTTAAGGGATAATTTGACTGGACAGGACAGTTCATTGGGAATTCAGAAAAAAAGGTGGAAGGAAGCCAGACTTCATCTAAACTCTCAACTGACTCATCCTGGATCGGAATATGGATATCTATGTCGAGCAGAACCATCTGTTGTTTCCCTGTTGTGGCACATCATAACAATTGTGAATGATTAACAGAAGGTAAGTTTAGAGGACCTTTTGACTTGGATACAGCTGGTTCATTTATTGAAAAAAATTGATAGGAGTTCATTGTATATGGATAGTTTATGCAGTACTTTAGAATAGTGTCATGAAGCATATTAAAAAAAAACCATGCCCCTAATATTTGCCAGAAAGACACAATGCCAACAACCAAAAGTTGCAGGCCTGGCCTGGTTTCTAGCACTAGGCCCAGGGAGGTACCATGGGAACATAATAAAAAAATAAGAACAGGAGTAGGGCATTTAACCCCATGAGCTGGTTCTGCCATTCAATTAGATTATGGCTCCAACTCCATTACCCTCCTTTTACCCATGTCCCTCGGTTAACAAGAATACCAATGCTAAGGGTGTGCCACAAGTGAACATGAACAGGAAAATAGCAGGATTCTTCCGCCATTGATGTAGCACACTTGAAATATGTTGCACCTATCTGATACTTACAGGAGGAGGCCATTGAGCTCCTCAAGCCTGTTCCACCATTCAAGTAGATCATGGCTGATCTGTATCTTAATATTACAATCTATCCACCTTTATTTCAGAGCCCTTGCTATAGCATACACAGTGAAGGGCCTCAGAGAAAAATATAACCTATGGGCTAGAGAAAACCAAAGTACAAAAATGCTATTTTGACTTCTGTACTTTAGTGGAATGTGCAATACTTTATTTTTTAAATTTATAGTTGAACATTTAAAAGAGAAAATTGGATGGCCCAATTTTATCATTTAACTCTAAGACATGTTGCAGATTCAAAGTACTTTCGTAACTTTTGCATGTAAATTGTATTGATAAAAAAATTAAGCATGATTTTTTTGTTTTCTTTGTATTAACGTTTAGTTGCACCACAGCTACATAAAATATAAATGAAATGGCAGGCAGCACAAATATAGCCACAACTCATTTGTGCCGGTAACTGTTGCAAAGCACAGTACACAGTAGCAGTGAATAAAGAAAAAAAAAGATTAAAGCAGGTCCTCAATGCTTTAATCCCAATCATAATGGTGATTTTAATGCACGGTCATGAATACATCTAAGGGTCGCTCCAGGTACATGTGCCCTTTACAGATATCATTTATTTGTCATATATGTTTGCCACTGGTCAGGAAAAATTACCATGTGGTTGTCATACCTTGAATAAATGAAAAAAAGAATATGGATTTTGAGAAGATTGTGTGCTTGAGAGACTAAGGGCAGAAATTTTCCCTCATCGGGCAGGTGCGCACCTGACCCGAACGGGAAAAAAATAGTGCGTGATGATGTCAGGCGAGCAATATTTAGGTTGGCCGGCATGCGCGAGAGGTGGCAGTGTGCCCGCCGACAATTAAGAGACCTGTTTAGGCCCTTAATCAATAAATTGAATTGAATTTTTCGCTGCCCATCCAACCTTGAAGTTAGCAGGTGGGCGAAAAGGCCAAGCGGCCTTTGCAGTTTTTGCAAAACCTCATCCACAGGCGAGGTGAGGTTTCGACCGCTGATTTAAAAAAAAAACTTTAAAAACTCATTTTTAACATGTCCCTGCTCATCTGACAGAGCCACATGAGCGGCCACATGTTTTCCTTATTTTTCCAGTCTTTATTTTTAATGTCAAAAATCTTCAGCTCCCTGAGGCAGCTCTGTGCCTTCAGGGAGCTTCCAGTGAGTGCACCCCCCGCCGCGCATGCACTGACGTCCGTGCTCGCCCTCCTCCCTCCCTCCCCCTACCCAGGCAGCGCCGAGCGTTTCAGCATGAGATTCACGCCCGCTGGTGGGGCCTGATCACGGGCGGTGGTTGATTTTGCTCCCGGGCCTGCCTGTCACACCCACCCGACGAGGTAAAAATCCTGCCCATAGGCCCTAAACTTTGTGCAATTTTCATAATGTGCATTAAATTAATTATGTTCTGAAATGTATCTATGCATGGAAAATGAATACAAATCATCAAGTCTTTAGTAAGTGTTCTCTGCTTCCTAGTTTGACTGAAGTCCACATTTCAGTTATGAAGAAAAGGATAAAGAAAAGTTCTTAAAATGCCCAATTTTTGTAACTAGTAGTATGGTCATTTTTTATATTAAAGTTAAAGGTGCTCTATTCTTTGTTATACGAATAACTAAAAAGCTACACAACTGCTATAATATGTAAGCAAACACTTCCAGAAGGCTGCTCAGAATTAATGGTTCATGAGCAGAGAGAAATAAAAAGAACTCATTAAGAAAGTGCTACCTCTTTCTATATATCTTTCATATTTTCTTACAGTTTGAAAACCCCCAAAAAAATCATTTTTATAAGCAAAGCTGGGGGGTTAGGGTCATTGAAGGTGGCGATAAAAAATCTAATATCATCATAATCTTTGCAATAAAGATGTTCTTGAACTTCAAAAGTCATCTTGCCAGTCCTTGTAGAAAAACTAACTCAGCCTGTACTGAGCAAACCCTCACTAAAGTGGCACCATTTTAGAAACTGTTGCCAAAGTCACATTCCTCACTGTGAAGAGATATTGGACATTTGAAATATGCATAATAGCCTGTTGTTTAAGATTCGCAAGACAGTCCTCTGGCAACCATTTAGAATTCTTTTGTAAACCATTTATAATTCATTCGATGAACTGTCAGTGAGAAAACTTTGTACATACGTAACCATTTCTTAAATTATTTCTGTATTAGCGAGTCCCTTTGCAAGAACACAAAGATAAAAATTTTTATTAAATTACCTTTTGTCGTATTATATAAAAATGCTCAAAACTTTAGGGGTCTTCTTTTTCACAGGTGAGAAATCAAATAGTCTCCTGTCCTTGATGAAGATGATCATTTCAATAAATCTTGATTGTTGTGTGCTTTTAAATCTATTTATGAAGCAGGACTCTCCTTCTATTCAGAAGCCAACGGCTCCCTTCCAAGAGAAACCAGGTTAATGGATTAATTAAACCATCTTCTTAGCTGTACAGCAGTCAGGCTTCAATGATATTTACAGAAGGCTTGTTCTTTGGAAACTGAATAAAAGGATGAAATTGTTATTTAGAACAACATTTCAATTATCAGCACTTCAGACCACACATTGTCAAGTCCGGCTCTATGACTGGGGACAATCTGTATGATCCTTGCTCATTTGAGAGCTCAAACATTTGTTAGGAGATATTTCATCAAGAAAATGTCAATCTATCATAGAATATTACAAGAATCAAAGGAGGCCATTCAGCCCACTGAGTCTGTGCAAGCTCTTTTGAAGATTTAGCCCATTCCCACTATCTTTTCCCTTTACAGGTGTTAATTGATTCTACTGTTTTATTTTAGGTTTCCAACATTCAAAGTTGTTTTTGTTTTATTTAGAAAGAAGGCTTTTTAAAGTTATATTATTCTGCCTTTAGGTCAGTTCTGCTATGTACCAATTGTCATTCTTTCCCTTTCTCTAGCTTGAAGTTTTGATCAGCCTGGGTCACACCCTATGATTGGTTGAAAAGATGTCTACGTCTGATTGCCAGGATTGGGTCTGAAATAACCTCTTCCTTCTAACACTCAATCATGTATTTAAGACAATCTATTGATTCTGTTGATCAATATTCTGATCTAGGGCTGTGTTTATAAGCATTGAGAAAATCAAATTTCCTGAGTACAAGTCACAGCCTCTTTGAGAGCTGTTTTGAACTATCTAATTCTCCATCAATCGCACCAGGTGACAGTTTTAGCCATTTTGCTTTTACGCTCAACTAAGCTGAGCACAACAGACAACACCTAATTTTAAGCCTGCCATTCATGTGCAACTAAGGCAGACATAATAAAAATCTAGAATGTTTACACAAATCCTGACTTCTATTTGGTGATAAAGAGATTGCATCTGTGATATCACTAGCATTATTTTGACTGTCACATTAGCAATATTTACACTACCTGCATATCCTATGAGTCATCAATGTAGCCATCTGTCTTTAGTTGCAAATAACGTTGTAGAGTTTAATGCTTGGAACACGTTTTCTACAAGTCATCTTTGTACTGTCTAGTTCAGTCTGATGGCAGTCCTAAACAATGTAAAACTTTTGGCTACCATTTCAAAACTTTATTTATTTTCTACATTCTGATGTAAGGCCTTTATCCAAAAGGTAAACTTATCCTTTCCTTAAGTTCTGATGAAATATTCCCAGAATACTTTGACTTCAGTTGTTTCAAATTTCCAAGATGCACTGATTTATTAAAATACTTCACCTTTCGGCTTTTGGAAGTATGAGCTCAGATATCCTATGGCAATGCTGAAAGGTATGAAATGCTATTTATGGAAATATACTTATTCTTCGGTCCAGTTGAGTATCCGTGAGATTATTATACTTATATATCATGAAGCATGTGTTTGATATTCCATTTCTTCCACATTTGCTGACTTACTGCTATGTTCACTTTTATTTCCATGCAGTACGACAAAAAATTGACGATGATACTACTACTTCCCTTTGGGCATCATCCATTGTCACTGGGCATTTCCTTAGGTGTCCTACTACTTGTGAAAAGGTTTTAAATTGGAAACAAAAACAGAATTACCTGGAAAAACTCAGCAGGTCTGGCAGCATCGGTGGAGAAGAAATCAGTTAACGTTTCGAGTCTTCATGACCCTTCGGCAGAACTGAGTACAGTTAGGAGAAAGGTGAAATATAAGCTGGTCTAAGGTATATTTAACCTTTCTCCTAACTATACTCAGTTCTGCCGAAGGGTCATGAAGACTCGAAACGTTAACTGATTTCTTCTCCACCGATGCTGCCAGACCTGCTGAGTTTTTCCAGGTAATTCTGTTTTTGTTTTGGATTTCCAGCATCCGCAGTAGCTTTTAGCTTTTTGTTTTTAAATTGGAAGCCATTTGTGGAAATATTTTAAATATTCATAAAAGTTCCATGCACACAATGCACTTTGCAAATATTATATGAATAAAATCCATTTGGGCATCCTTTGCTTTTGAGGCAAAATGGCTTCCAATTTAAAACCTTTTCACAAGATCAAAAGGTACGGACTCTTAATAAGTTCAGATTTGAGAGACACACATCAATGAGCTTTCCAAAACCATGACCTTTACTGCCTAGAAGAACAAGGGCCTCAGGCACATGGGAGCACCACCACCTGCAAGTTGACTCAATTCACACACCATTCTGACTTGGAAACATATTGCCATTCCTTCATCGTTTCTGGGTCAAAATCCTGGAACTTTCTCCTTAAGAGTACACACCTTAAAACCACACAAACTGCAGGGGCTCAAGAAGACAGTTCACGCGCACCACCAATAAGGGTTGGGTAGTAAGGGGTAGGCAATAAATGCTGGCCTTGTCAGCGATGCCCACATCCTACGAGTGATTAGAGAAAAATGCCCAATGTGTGGTTGCGCCTTTAGGATGAGGGAACTGAATTTAACAGTATAGAAGTGAAGGCCAAGTTCATGTTATTCCAAAATTCAAACTCATTCACTTTTCTGAGAACTGCTTTATCCAATTCGGGGTTTTGGGGAGTCAGAGCCTATCCCAACAGGCAATGGGCACTAGGCAGGGTACACCCAGGACAGGGTGCCGGTCCATCACAGGGCACACACACACACAGGGACACACACAAACTGGGGGGCAATTTACCATAGCCAATCCACCTAACCAGCACAACTTTGGACACCGGAGCACCCGGCAGAAACCCACACAGACACGGGGAGAATGCGCAAGCTCCACAGAGACAGACACCTGACGTCAGGATCGAACCCAGGTCCCTGGAGCTGTGAAGCAGCCGTGCTAACCACTGTGCCACCGTGTCACTCAGAATTCAAACTAAATGATGAAAATATAATAATGGTTATGATATCGTTGAAGGAGGCCATTGGGCCCACCTCACCTATTCAGAAGTACGCCACAATCGACCATGACAGCAGCCATTTGTTCCTGTAGCCACTTTTATCATTGATGGATGTCACCAGCTCCTGAAGCATAGCCTACCTACTGTTGTAAATTTAGCAGTTTCTCTTTGGTGTTCACTTGCTGCATGGCACTCGCGCAATATAAAAGCAGCTTTAAATTAATTAGAGATTTTGCTTTCATTACACCATGTGGAGATTTGTTCCATATGTTGATCACTCTTAAGGCATCAGTCCCGAACTTACATTGTACTAATTTGGACCTGCATTTCTTGTTTTACGGTCTGAATCAATGCACTAAATGTACTTTTTCAAGACATTTACAATTTCATACAGTAAAGCGCTGATGCCAGTACCACAACATTTTATATACAAGTTAAATAAACCTAAGTGCTTAAAATCAGGAATCAAACTACCATTACTTCTAATTCACAGTAACTACTAGCCAGTGTGCACAATATGGCAGATATATAACCTCATTTTAGTTATTCTGAGTGGATGACAACGCTAACACAAGGAAAGCTACTTGGCCAGTTATGTGTCTAGTTTATACTAGCGGCTTATAATTATTGCTGTACATGACTCACAAGATGATTTACAATGCTTTACATGGATTAGCCTCAATGTACTTCTCATTCTGATTGCAAACAACAACAACTTCCATTTATAAAGCATCTTTAATGTAGTAAAATGTGCCAAGGCACCTCTAAGGAGCTTAACCAAACAAAATTTGATATCGAGCCACGTGAAGAAATATTAGGGCAGATTGGTCAAAGAGGTAGTTTTTGAGGAGAATCTTAAAGTTGGATAGAGAGGCAGAGTGGTTTAGAGGTGGAATTCCAGAACTTTGAACCAAGAGATACCAAGAGAGGCCTGTGTAAAATGGCAGCGCGGAGCCGATCACGTGAGGTGATCAGCCAAGGATGGCTCCAGGAATCTCACCAGCCTCAACTCTCCAGCCTGGGAGGTGGCCACAAGGGAGGTCAGTTCAACAGGCACCCGCCCCAGAAACACCACCCAGTGTAGGAAGAGGATGAATGATCTCATCCACTCTGCCAGGGTAAGTCAACCTTCAGCTCACTCCAATCTCACACCCTCATCATGGCATCATGCTCTCAAAGGGTGACACTGCTCGGGGATCTCACACAACATGAGCAGGAAGCACATCAGCGCTGATTGTCTCATGGACACTTTCACATTACCAGCATCTCATAATCATGCTGCACACACTCCACCCTCAGCCCTTACTAGGGAGGGCTCAGCACATACAGAGCAGACATGCATACTTCCCAACCTCTGCTCCATCCCCTCTCATCACATTCCATCCATTTGTCTTCATGCAGGCCAAGCTCATCCGAAACCAGAGGGGGAGATCCCAGATGGGAGGAGGCACGGCCGACATACAGGAGCTCTCCAAATTCGAGGAGGAAGTTGCTGAGTTGGTGGGGGAGGACAGAGGTCGCTCCTGTGGGAAAGGCGAGATCAGCATCTCCCAGCAAACCAGTACGGATGAGCTCTCCATGAGGTGATCACATCCTGACATTCACAGTGAGTGACTTACAATCTTGTAATCAGCCTGTTCTTGAACTAAATCTATCTTCTCTCTCTTACAGGCACTGGCAGGTCCAGTCAGACCAGCAGAGCCAACATAAGCCCCAGCCTCCAGCCCACCTCAGGGGAGGATGCTGAGGGAAGATCTGAAGAAGATCTGTCATTGCGTTTACCTGCACTCTCCACCAGCGTAGAGACACATACCTCGGTTGGTCATTGTTCTAGATTACGCTCAGAGTCACTTTCTGGGGAACACCTCACAGGCACGTCTCCACAGCAACCGGAGGCAGTGACAGCCCAGGTCTCTGGCCCTCAGATGACTGCTGGAGATCAGGCACCCACTGAGTCGGAGTCAGATGATGTGCTTCTGCAAGTGACTGTCGAAAAAATGCTTGAGATACAAAGAAAGGTGGCGGAAAATCGGGTAGAGTTGCGAGAGGCAGTCAGCACACTAGAGCGAAAGATGGAGGTGTCCGTCCGCATTTTGTCTGAAGCCATGGCTCCAACATGCAAGTGCCTCGAGGTCGCCAAAGCAATGGTGGCATCTGCCTTGGAGACCTTGGTCCTGCAGATCCTGCCGGATTTGTGCTCGGACCTGTACTCCATCACCAGAGGCATTGGTGGGATCCAGCAGTGGCTAGGCGGGAGGGGGGGCAGGGCAACTCAACCTCCTATCAGGTCCCCTTCTCCTCAGGGAGTCAGGGAGGGGCCCTCGGGCACTGGCAGGGAGGATGAGTGTCAGCTGGACACCCTGGGGGCCTCCACACAAGACACTCCAAGGGTGCCCAGACACTCTAAATCCCCTCTGCCTGTGACCTAATTAACTTCAGCTGGTCAGGCCAAGGAGCGCACCTGTCCCACAGCAGGAGACGCTGATCAGGCCGGGGCCCTCGAGGCTTTGGGCCTCCAGAGGACGTTCACTAAGGTAATCTCAGACCAGGGTGCCTCCACCTCTGCTGCGGATGCTGGGGCTTTACCCAGATGTAGTGGTAGTGTTAGAAAAATTAAGAAACTTTGACATCACTTCTGGGTCATCTTCTGTTCAATCATCATATGTATCCTGCACCTTTGTAAATACCTTTGCTGTTCATGAGAATGGCCTGGTCATTTGAAGGTGTCGTGCATATGTATCTATGTTCCCTCTTATTGCAGGGGTGAGCTATGCTCCCACTCAGTGATTGCCTCCCTTTGAGAGCCTCACATTTATGTGATGTGTAGCTGACTCATGATAGTTACTCAACCTTTGTGTTATGTCAGGGAGTTGTGTCAAACTCTTTACTGGAAGTGTTTGCAAAATGCGTTAGTAACCTGTACTCCTTATAAGACAACATGGAGTTAATCGTGCTCAATAACCCTGGAGGGTTAGCTGTAATTGTTCTCAAAGTGAGATGGCTTTCTTCATTAGTAGAGGCAAAGGACAAGACCTGCAGTCAAGATGGTCTATCCAACCAATTTGCTATCATTGTGTCATGGGCATGTCTTCCACGTTGTGCTTCTTCGATGGTATCCTCATGTGGAATCTGACCCTCATCTCCCTTTTCACTTTCTTGCACTTCCTGGTCTTCCTGGATCCGAGGGGCTCTCAGCTTCCTCCATGTCTCCCTCTGGGATCCCCCCTTTGAAGCACCAGGTTGTGAAGGGCATAGCAAACCATGATTATGTGGGACACGCTCTGTGGAGAGTACTGCAGAGACCCAACTGAGCGGTCCAAACTTTGGAAGTGCATCTTCAGGATGCCAGTGGTCTGCTCGATGATTGATCGTGTTGAGCTATGCACCACATTGTATCCCTCCTCCGAGGCACTCTGAGGACAATGCTCGGGGTGTTTTGAGCCATTGTTTGAGTGGGTACCCCTTATTCCCAAGAAGCCAGCGCTATAATCACTGAGACCCTTCAAATATTGACCAGGAACTGAACTAGACTAGCCATATAAATACTGTGGCTACAAGAGCAGGTCAGAGGCTAGGAATCCCGTGGCGAGTAACTCACCTACTGACTCCCCAAAGCCTGTCCACCACCTACAGGGCATAAGTCAGGAGTGCGATGGAATAATCTCCAGTTGCCTGGATGAGTGAAGCTCCCACAACACTCAAGAAGCTTGACACCATCCAGGACAAGGCAGCCTGCTGGATTGGCACTCCATCTACAAACATTCACTCCCTCCACCACCGATGCACAGTGGCAGCAGTGTGTACCATCTATAAGATGCTCAGGAACTCACCAAGGATCCTTAGGCAGTACCTCCCAAACCCATAACCGCTAACATCCAGAAGGACAAAGGCAGCAGACACATGGGAACACCACCACCTGGAAGTTCCCCTCCAAGCCACTCACCATCCTGACTTGGAAATTTATCTCTGTTCCTCCGCTGTTGCCAGGTCAAAATCCTGGAACTCCCTTCCTAACAGCACTGTGGGTGTACCTACAGTGATTCAAGAGGACAGCTCACCACCACCTTCTCAAGGGCAACTAGGAATGGGCAATAAATGCTGCCCTAGCCAGCGATGCCCACATCACAATAATGAATAAAACAAATTTTATGAGGCACCTGGGGAGTGACTCAGGATGTGTGAGTCATGGGAACTCTCAGGGTACCTGGCATAAATGTGCGTGATGTGCTTCTGATGATCACACACCAGTTGAACGTTCAGGGAGTGGAACCCTTTCCTCTTGATATACATCAGGGGCTCCTGCCATGGAGCTCTCAAAGCCACATGTGTGCATTCGATTGCGCACTGTACTTTAGCGAAGCCTGAGATAGCTCCAAACCCCAGAAATCTAGCAGACTGACCAGCTTCATCGAGTGTGAACTTCACATAATGATGAGCCTTACTGTAGGGGACATCTGTCACCTCCTTGAGATATTTATGTGCTGAGGACTGTGAGATGCCATGTAGATGTGGGTCCCTGGAACGAGCCGCAGGTAAAAAAATTGAGTGTGGTGGTGACCTTCAGGGGCACTGACAGGAGATGTCCTTCCAGTCCATGGGTTATTAAGTCCTCCCATAGGATGTGGCAAATGTGACCCAGCACATCTTCTTCTCCTCCTCAATTGGATTGCTGCCATCAAGAAGGCAGCATTGAGCGCAGGCTCCATTATTCATCCTCCTTCTTCCAGTGGACTGCTAGATGCAACAGATTAAAGAATACTGGGCAAATTTAGTAGACCTCCTACTCGCACACAGAAAGCCACTGTCATGCCCTAGAGCTGTGTCTGCACTACTAGCTTGTCACTGATACAGCCTTGTAGCTGAGGTACAAACTCCCAGATCTAGGTGACCAAGATGCCAACCCTGACACTTGACATCTCAATCCCACAGATGTTGGAAGAGGTTTGGACACATTCATGAAATGTGCCACCTTACCAAAGGTACTCCTGCAACCTCTTGTATACTAATTCAGGTTTACTTGCACATGAGCAATGGCTGGATGCCCTTGGTTCATTATCCATGCCAAATGGAGAAAGCACATTAGAGGGTTTCATTGATGATCTGGCAGATATGCATCCGCTGTGCTTTCTTTACAGTTGCCTGCATTTTCCTCTCTGTTAATGCTCAAATGGAGCAGCTGTATTGTGAAGCCAATGACTCCTGCAGTCTCTCGTTAAAGCGCACCAAAAGGCAATGGCTCCAATTACACCTTGCCAAGGAAGTCTCCTTTTTTCTCAGCTCTGACTCTATTTCAATGTTGTGACTCTAAGCAGTTTGAGGGTGCTCTCTGAAAGGACCTCTTAGTCCAGCCGTGGGCTCCTCCCACACTGCCTCAGACCCCTCCCATGCAGATTCTTTTCCAGTTTTGATTTCAAACTGCACCATAACTTTGTGCGTTCAAGATGGTGGTGCTGCATTTTTATTTTGAGACCAGCTTTGACCCTCCCCCCGTCAGTGTTCGGGTCCCTCCAATCTTCCTGGAATCTCACCAAGTGCAGGTAGACCTCCCTCCGGTTATTCTCCAGCCTCTCCCGGTAACTCTGGATCCCATTGTCATTGTGGTGGACATTCCAGCCTCGCACCACACCCCCCCTCCCCCCGAACCCATCACTGTTGACATCCGTGTGCCCCAGGTGGACCTCATCTCTTCCCATCTCGAGGCTGTGTGCATGGTCACATAAACAGGAGAGGCCCCTCAGGAGAGCTTTGAGTACCCCCCTCTTTATTATGTTTTCCCCATTTACAGGCTGCAGATGCCTCCGCTAACCATGACCATACCGTCTGCAGCCCAGTACCAATCCAGGCAACTCTATGGCCACTGACCGTAAGACCATGACCATGCCCTGCACACCAAGTTGTGCCTTGTCCCAGCACAGGTCTAGCCTCTCCCTGAAGCAGAATAACAATGTGCATGCTATGCATAGCTCTGTGGCATGGCCCGCAAAGCCCCAGGACTGTCTTTAATCTCTCACCCCAACCTGTTGGCCCCAGACCAGGCACTATGACTGTCTTTCAGGTCCCTCATGACTGATCACAACACAGTCTCCCTTTCCCCCACCCACCTCCATGAGTCTCTGTGCAATCCATTCCTCTGGTGCCGCACTAACACAATTCCCCCTTCCTATTCCGGAGCCTGCGTACACCCCCTCCCATTCATACAGTTCGATTCCCACACACCCCCTTGTGTATCTGCATTCCAGTCCTCCTCGTCGAGCTCCAGCTTCACCAGCCTCAGTCTCCCTTCTGCCTGCCATCACCCACCCCCGCCCCTCCATACCGCATTACCCCCCATTTCTCTGTCATCCTTCACACACCCATGCACCCCGCCCCACTCCCCTCAACCTGGTTGCATTGCTGTCTCTGTTTGAGGATGCAGTCCTGCCTGAGAGCCGCTGCACAGTGGTGTCCTCCCAGAGTAGGGAGGCACCATCGTGAGCAGACCAAGCCTACATCCTCAGCAATGCGGTGTTACGCTGCCATCGTGAAGAAACCGAAGCAGCACTGTTGCAGGTAGGCGTTGAATGTTGCGCTCACCGCGAAGTCACGAGCAAAGTGAGGGCGGGCCATTGCACGCCACTTATTTCCAAACGTGTTTTAGAACACGTCTAACCGGTCTAAATTCCCGTTGGCGTGACGCAAGATTGGAAGGCGGAACGTGATTTTGGCAAGTAGCCTTTTTAATGAGTATTCGTGACATGGTAATTCATGCAAATGGCGCTCCCGACATTGATCTGCGGGAAACCAGACCCGCCATCAGCCCGCCCATGAAAGGGTGAGGGGAAAATTCCAAACCGCTTTCCCACTGGCAGGAAGCCGATTTTTGGCCTCCCTCTGAATTTTCCACTCCCCCAGCCACGAAACCCGTCGCTGGCAGGAGGGGAAAATTCCGCCGTGAGTTTCTTGTAGCGATCAAAAGATTTGTTTCTGCTTTTGCCATTCACTTACACTTCGTAAATGCTGCAGGCAAATTAATATCATAACCTTGTAAATTAGAAAGCTTTCAGAAGATGCACGTATTTCTTTTGCCTATATTGCTCCCTTTCTGTGCTACACCTTTTACCACAGGAATCAATTCCAGCATGAGCTGTTGTGACAGGGTTAACATTGCAAATATCGCAGTTAATTCTGACACTGTGACAAAATTTCAGAATTCATTAGGAGCTAGCTCCGGAGCATCTTTCTATTGTTATTTGCTGTTGCTTCTGTCACTATAGCGATCCTTACTCAGGCTCCCAATAACTTTTTCTTGCTGAGTTCCTTCAACATCACCTCCTAAACCATACTTTGATGGTCCATGACCTTTGCCAGGAATTTTTGGGCAGGGTAAAAAAGAGCCGTCTATGTACTTTTACCTGACTAAAACTTTCAATGGACAGCAATTTTCATACATTGCTGGTTATAAAAACAACATCCTGGAGAATTTCTGTTCCAATGAATTGACATAGCCATTGACCTCTCAATCTGAGGGGGATTTTACGAGGATGACGACTAAGCCAACTGCTGAAAGCATGAGGCACAGGCAAAGTGTGTCTAAGTACAGTTTTCTGTATACAGCCTTCTGAAGATTTGGTTTGGATTGTCACTAACATCATTTATTCCGTCTGATACAAAATGTACCAGTGAATGAAATATTGATGTAAACATGTGTGCAAATGATAAAATAAAAGGCTTGTAATGGTGAACAAACTGAAATAATGGGTGGAATTTTATGTGGAGATGCAAACCCCACCCATCTCCCCCCCCAGCTGAAAAGGTGGGGACAAGCCCATCTCCACTTGGCTGGGTGGCCCTGCAGTGATCTAACCATTGTTGGGCCATTAATTGATTCAGGGCGGATCTTCTAACTCCACCTGGGAGCGGTGGCCACTGCTGGATGTACAGACAGTCCTCAGCAAAGCGGACATGGCAGGAGAGGGTGGAGGGAATATGAAAGGTGGAGGGAGCTACCTTGGAGTAAGGCCTCAGTTGGGCACAACGTGCCTGAACAGGAGTGACCCCCCCCACCTCCCCTTCACTTCAGCCCACAAATGTAACATGGTGTGGACACCTCACGTGAATGGTAAAATACAAGCGGTGGTGGGAGAAGGACTTTAAGTGACCATTAATTGACTATTTAAGGGCCTCAATTGGCCCAAGGGCAGGTGGGCCTACCGATGCCTCTCCTGCCGCTGGTAAAATACCAATGGAGGCGGGGAGGCAACAGGCATGTATCTGCAACCATGGCACCTGATTTTCTGCCCCCCAGACCACTCCTGAGATGGCAGGGGTGGGGGCTGTAAAATTCTACCCAATATTATTTGCACCTAACTTGAAGGCAAATGAAAAGGACAGCCATAAGTATCATTGTTTTTAAACAATGCATAAAGACGTGGGCCTAGGAACCGGCTGCCATTTTCCACCTGAATATGAATGTGATACAATCCAATTTCTAAGCCATGATTTTTATATATTGGAGGCACTGAAGTATATTTATTGAAGTCCTTGGGTCAGCAGTGCTCTCATCTCCTGCAGAGTAAAGGTCAGGGGTGCTGTTACTTAACTTAAGTACAGAACCGAACAGATGGTGATGCCCTTTTCCAGCATTGTATGGTTCATTCACCATTCTTAAAAGCCGGCCTGGAGTTATGCTTTCCATTAGGCTTTCTTTAAGGTATTACATCCCCTCACTTGCTCCCAAATCGATGTAATTAAAGTAGAAAGGGCAGGAAAAATTTATTTCAAGGTCTTTCCAGATGCTGCTCTGATACAGGCTGCTAGGAAGTGCATGAAAGCGAGCTATTAATAGCTCTCTCTCCCTTATTATCCTTCCATTAATGCTTGTAGAGAGGCGCCTAACCTGTGTGCAGTGATGCGGCTGAGATCTAAACTCAACTGCATGGGAGAAAACCAAAGCAGCAAGTTGTCAGCATTTTGTTTCCTAGGTAGGGAACTGTCAGCAGCTAGCGTGAGTCATTCGACCTCGGCTTCACCCAAAATATATAGGTAAATATATATATAAATATATATAAATACATCCATAATACATATAAATTCACTTGTGGATTATATTAAAAACATTTTAAGGTAATTGGCAAAAGAGCCAGACAGGATGGAAAAATGCTTTATGCAACAGTTGTTATGCTCTGTGATGTGCTGCCTGAAAGGTTGATTAGGGATGGGCCACGCCAGCAACATTCACATCCCAAGAAAGGATGAGGCAAAAAAGCAGATTCGAGTACAACTTTCAAAAGGGAATTGGATAGTCTTGAAGCAGAAAAATATCCAGGGCTATGGGGAAAGAGCAGGGGAGTGGGACTATTTGGATAGCTCTATCAAAGAGCCAATATAGGTATGGTGGAATAAATGCCCTCTGTAATTCTATGATAATTTTAAATGAAGTTGGCACTATCAGGAAAACTGTCATGGGCACAAAACTCCCTAGTTAAAGGAGTAGGTGAACTGACTGTAATAGGGCAATTTTTACACCTCCAGATATGGTACAATCTACATTGTTAGATAACAACTGCATCAGGTAAATTTGGCCTGTTAGCCAGCTGGACAGTGGGATATAATAATTTAGGAGCTCCAGCCAGTGGAACAGAAAGCTGTAATGCCTTTTTTTGACAATGTGCTGTGGAAGCCCTGCCTTTTGTTAAAGCCTTTAATGATGTCAACGATCAGTGCATCCTAGTGTCACATAAACACTGTATAAGTACTTAACGAAAACTATTACCCAATATTCATAAGTTCGTTGCTGGCATTCGACTACCACAGCAAATTGCCACTCCCACACTTGGTTGAGGCAAGGGAGCTCACCAAAAATAATTAAATGACCCCTGAGGCTGGATCCTAAACCCAAAATCAGTGGCTCATGTTTGTAGTGGGCAGAACCTCACCCATGATGGAAATAAGCTCCAATTTTGCAAAGAATGGACAATTTGGACCTGCCTGTTGATTTGTGAGGATAGAGAGTAAAGGATAGGTTTTTGAGCAGGGAAGTGATGACGGTGCTTTTGAAAGGAATTGGAATAACGCCTACAGAAAGAGAAATGTCGGTAAGTATGAGGTTGAGAAAGGAAAATTGGTTGTTCAGAAGCTGGTTGGAAGTGGGTCAAGGGAACAGGTGCCATGTTTCATGGAGGGAATGAATCCAATGAAGCCTTCATGGAAATGAGGAGAAACTGAACAGTTTGGAAGGTGCGGCTACTGAGGGGGTGGTGGGGGTGGGGCGCGGCGGGTGGTATTGTGTGTCGGGGATGGTGCAATAGAGGAGAATCCAGAGGAAAAGGAAATAGCTGAGCAGATGGACTGCGACTTGTAAACAGAATAAGGTCTGACAAAGTTGACTTCTGTTATACTCTCTTATTCCTCACCATAGGGCTGTTCAATCTAATACTACTGATGACGGTAACTGGACGGGATGACTGTGTTAACAATTCATGAATATTTGTCTTTTTATTTTTGTATTGACCTGAAAATGGAATATTCTTAACTTCAACTGATCAAGCGCAGATAGTATTCTGTACACTTGGAGATACTACAAGTGGCTCTAGATAGGATTAGCTGCTCTTATAGTTCTATTCAAGGGTTTATTGAAGTTCATCTGCTTTCATGTTATTCATTGAATGCCGCAGAGAGGCTTATTGATTGCAGTGTAGGAAACAGTGCAAACTGTCATATTGCTTATTGTCATCCTCCAGGATTTTCATTAAGCTTACATGTAGGTGTGATGGTAAAGGAATTAATGATACAGTCAAATACAAGTCATCCGAAATATTGCATTTGCCTCATTCGGATCCTTCAGCAGCCCCCATGCTTTGTAACAAAAGTATTATGTTTCCTTTTAGAAAGCACCTTCCTGTGGAACCAGCAGAATAGGAACACTCCCTTAACTCCACAGGCATTGCAACAGGAGAGTAAGAGAGCAAGGATCTGGCAATGGCAGAGATGCACATATGCCTACAGAGAGAAACAGTAGAAGCTGGTACTGTAATAACAAAATAATTGTTTGTTCAAATATGTGGTCGAGGGAAATCAATTTACGTGCAACTCGAGGCTGAATTTTATCCATGCAAAAGTTGCTTGAATTTATATCCAATTCTAATACTAGTAAATTCCTGATTAATGTAAATTGTTAGAAATTCACAATTTGCTGCAGGCATTAATACTAATTGTAGATTCAGCTGTTGATATGGTTTCTTTGCCATTGAGTTACAGAGTTTAGACATATTTAGATTTCGCTTGTATGTCAGCCAATGATTCCTCTTACCTTGCTGCGTAGTAGCCCTCCTGTTGGGTGCTCTGGTGTGCTGTACTCTGAAGAACTCTTGGCTTTGTCCTTATTATTGTTAGGTTCATTGTCTTTGATGATATCATATTGCCTACAAAATAAGGCTATCACACCTGGCAGACAGATGAAAAGGAGCAATTCTCAGAAAGTAGCAATGTATATGAATAACAACGCCACATTGGGAAAACCCCTCTACGAGAAACCAACGGAGCTACAGATCAGTTTTATATTCATTGAACACTGCCTTATCAGCAGAATTCTTTTGCATTTACTTACCACATCAATTAGTCACTTTTGCTAGTTCTTGAATAGCCAGAAGGTTCTGGGTTTAAGTCCCACTCCAGAAGCTTGAGCACAAAATCTAGGCTGACACTCCAGTGCAGTACTGAGGGAGGGCTGCACTGCTGGGGGTGGGGTGTGCCATCTTTCAGATGAGACTTTAAACCTCAGCCATGTCTGCCCTCCCAAGTGGATGGAAAAGACCCCATGGCACTATTTCAAAGAAGAGCAGGAGATTTATCCCAGGTGACTTGGCCATCAGCTATCCTTCAGCCCTCATCACTAAAAAGTAGGTTATTTGGATCTTATGTCAGACTTTGCTGTACATAAGTTGGCTGCCATGTTTCCTACATTATAACAGTGTCAGCATTTCAAAATACTTCATTGGCTGTAAAGCACTTTGGGGCATCCCAAAGTCATGAAAGGTTTTATATAAATATCTATATATCTTTTAAATTTTATTGTTTGTTATAGGAATACCATTCTTTGCTTTCTCATCACTGCAACATAACTGAGGTGATTTGCTCTTTTAAATGTTCTGCAGATAGCAGTTGAATCATAGGTAGCCATTCAAAAATAAAATTGTATTTGCATATTCTTCATAAAATTGCCGAAATGTTTTCCTCAGTCTCCCTGCGCTCTGTGGTATCCCATAGTAAAGTGAAATCTGTCTGGTTCCATGGATTTGATATTCTACTTCATATTATTCAGTGTGTTACATTAATGTAGGGACTACATCATTCAGTCCATATAATCCATTTTTTATGTAGATGACAAACGCTAGAATTTCTGATTTTATATCTTTTTTTTGTAGTATAAAGAGTTAACAGATGGGATATGCTAATGTATGACATAGGTGATGATGTACTATTGACATTGTCAGCCATGTGTTAGTCTCTGTCTCTCTCTCTCTCCTAGGACCAACATGTCTACTTTGTAACCTATAGTACTAATAAACAAGTGTTAAGCAGATACCAGAGAATGTCTAGTCTGTCTATTAAACAAGTCCCTCGCCTAGAGTCCAAGAAGGACACATCACAGAACATTTTTAATAGTTAGATCTGCAATCTTTCCACTAAATTCCAAATGGGATGACAGGAGAGGATTGGGAAATTGCCACTCCACCTTCATTTAACACATTGGGCTGGATTTTAAGTGCGCCCACCAGGTTTGGCGGTTGGGTGCAGGGCACATAAAATATGTTGGGTGGCTCGCTCACCAGCTGCCCGCCACCCCCAAGCTCACCCCAGAATATGTTCAGTGGGTGGGCACTGAAATCAGCAGCCTGCCTACCATTTTTAAGTAAATAGTTAAAGGTCAATTTGGCTTGTTCGCAAGCCTACAGACCGGGATAATACGCTGTCCATGCCATAATATGGCTGCCGTGGACAGTCAGGCAGGAATGGGCAGGCCACTTTTCATGACCTAAATGAACAAAGGTGGGAAGGAATGGGGGCACTTCATTCAGGGGGTGCCCTGCATGTATCAGAGGCACCCCTCCAATGTGCCACCTCTCCTTCCTTCTATACCACCTGCCCAAAAGAACCCAGCCCCTCACCCGCCTCTCCCCATCTACCTGGGCTGTGGGATCCCTCCCTGCCCTAAACTCCAGGACTTGGCTTCTCTGGGCAGCCATGTCCCTCTACAGCCTTCACCCTGCAGTCCCATGACTGAGCTCATGTGCTGCTGGCAGTGAAGGAGCCTCCGGTCAATCAGATTGGCTGGAAGCTCCCAAGGGCGGGACTTCCTCTGGGGTGAGGGGTGGAAGTTCCATTGTTAGCCAATTTAGCCAGCCCACAGTGTGTTATGGCTGTGGTTTGGGCTTGCATAGAGTGGGTCAGCAGTCTGCACCCCCACCTCACCCCCATAAAATTCTGCCCATTACTTCTGGTTTGATCCTGTGGAGCAGCCTCTGGATTTTCCTTCTGGATTGGCTGTTGGACCGTCTGAAAGCACTGTTTTAACATTCTGGATATGAAACCCAATCATAATAGAATTGGTCACGTAAACATTCTCTCAGACAATCTGTTAGTAATGGGACAAAAGCAAGTGTTTGTAAGTCAGTTTGACAGATAGAAATATACCAATAAAACAGCTGTGCATTTGTACATAGATATGGGACCTATCCAAGTTTTATGAAAAATAAGTTGCACTGAAATTTATGGTCAAAAAGGGCAGAGACCTATTGCATGCATCAGCATGGATGGGGCCATTGTATAAAGTTTAATTCACCACATTAGAGGAAATAAACCAGGTTAGCTTCATAAGTACTATTATCATTCTGTTTGTATAATTGGCTGGAATTTTACCAGCCTTGTAAAGGTGGCTTGGGCTACGGGGGTGGGCATAGGAATTTAGAACACAGTGTTGGGTCAGCTCTCTGAGGTGCTCCTGTCTCCGTGTGTTTTTCCCAGAGGCGGGTGGCCAGCAGCAATGGCTGCCAGCAGCAAAGGGTAGCCAATTAAGGTATTTAAAAGAACAATTAACAAAAGAACAATTCTAGCACTGCATTGGAATTTTACCAACAGTGCACTGGTCCCCTGCTGCGAGAAGCCCAACAAAGAATCGGAAGTCACTTCACGGCAGGAGGTTGGAGTGTCTTTGTGCATGACTTCCCAGCTTTGATACTCAGCACCCCTGCCGATGAAGGCAAGCATGCCATATGCCTTCCTGATTACCTTATCCACCTGCGTTGCCACTTTCAGTGACCTGTCGACCTCTACACCCAGATCCCTCTGCCTGTTGATGCACTTAAGGGTTCTGCCATTTACTGTATAATTCCTACCAGTATTAGTCCTTCCAAAATGCATTACCTCGCATTTGGTCCGGATTAAACTCCATCTGCCATTTCTCCGCCCAAGTCTCCAACCGATCTATATCCCGTTGTATCCTTTGACAATCCTCTTCACTATCTGCAACTCCTCCAACCTTAGTGTCGTCTGCAAACTTATTAATTAGCCCAGTTACATTTTCCTCCAAATCATTTACATATACTACAAACATCAAAGGTCCCAGCACTGATCCCTGCTGAACACCACTAGTCACAGCTCTCCATTCAGAAAAGCACCCTTCCACTGCTACCCTCTGTCTCCTATGACCAAGCCAATTCTGTATCCATCCTGCCAGCTCACCTCTGATCCCGTGTGACTTTACCTTCTGTACCAGTCTGCCATGAGGGACCTTGTCAAAGGCCTTACTGAAATCCATGTAGATAACATCCACTGCCCTTCCATCATCGATCGTCTTTTTCACTTCCTCGAAAAACTCGATCAAGTTAGTGAGACACAACCTCCCCTTCACAAAACCATGTTGCCTCTCACTAATACACCCATTTGCTTCCAAATGGTAGTAAATCTTGTCATGAAAAATCTTCTCCAATAATTTCCCTACCACTGACGTAAGGCTCACTGGCCTGTAATTTCCTGGATTATCCCTGCTACCCTTCTTAAATAATGGAACAACATTGGCCATTCTCCAGTCCTCTGGGACCTCACCCATAGCCAGTGAGGATACAAAGATTTCTGTCAAGGCCTCAGCAATCTCCTCCCTTGCCTCCCTCAGTACTCAGGGGTAGATCCCATCTGGCCCTGGGGACTTATCCACCTTAATATTCTTCAAGATGCCTATAACCTCCTCTTTTTTGTTCTCAACATGATCCAGGCTATCTACACACTCTTCCCTAGACAAACTGACTGCTAAGTCCTTCTCTTTGGTGAATACTGATGTGAAGTACTCATTTAGTATCTCTCCCATTTCTTCTGGCTCCACACACAGATTCCCACCTCTGTCCCTGAGTGGGCCTATCCTTTCTCTGGCTACCCTCTTGCTTTTTACATATGTATAAAAGGCCTTGGGATTTTCCTTAATCCTGGTTGCCAATGACTTTTCATGTCCCTTTTTAGCCCTCCTAACTCCTTGCTTAAGTTTTTTCCTACTTTCTTTATATTTTCCACGGGCTTCATCTGTTCCCAGCCTTCTAGTCCTTATGAATGCTTCCCTTTTCTTTTTGACTAATCTCACAATATCCTTCATTATCCAAAGTTCCTGAAACTTGCCATACTTATCCTTCATCCTAGCAGGAACATGCCGGTAGCTGGCGAGGAATTGGACGAGACAAGAGAATGCATTGGTATAGATATTGAGGAGAGTTTTGAAATTGAAGAAAGAGATAAAAAGGTGGAGGAATTAAGGAGAGAGTTCCAGAAGGTAAGGACCAGACAGTTTAAGGTTCTGCCACTGTTTGGAGATTGACCTTCTTTGCATCTTCTGTCCTGAGTCATAACAGCAGTGGGAGTCCATTGGCCTATAGGCTAGGGTTGTACAAGTTGGGTGTGGAGAGGTGCTGAAGGGGAATGAAAATTTTGAATACAGTGTATTTGAGGCATCTGAAGGTTGGTGAAGATAGGATTGATGGGGAACAGCATAGGACATATCAGTAGAGATTTTAAATTTTGGCCAAATTGAAGGCCAGGTACATCATGGGGAAGGAGAACATTTCAGAAGTAAAACTTACGAGGATAACAATGGAATAGATAAAGATATTGGCTGGAATTTTACCAGCCCTGGAAGGGAGTAGGAATGGGGAGGGAAATGTGGATGGTAAATTAAATAGCCTTAGTGATGGGAAGGTACAGGGTGGGGTTATCAGTGGGATCTTGCAACCATGATGCAACTAACTAAACACAAAGAGCTTGTTAATTGTTGGCAGTTCAATCCTAGCTGACTAAAGTTTGTAAGCTTATGATCTACATTTAATACACAAATGTATTAATATTTCTTGATTGGACAATAAAAGCTTATTAAATACTGAATGAAGCGGTTTTGTAGCATTGCTTGCGATATTCCCTCAGTGTGCAAAAATTCTCCTTTTCAATTTGAAATGAAAAAAAATCTTCCCACCTTGCCAGTCTGAACAGCAGGCTGAACAAAAATATTTCAGCAAATTCCAAGAAGAAAACAGATGTAGAGCAAACACCCACCTGCCCACATGACTAGAACAACCACGATAATGATCATCTCGCCCATCCTTAGTTGTGCATTACGTTGCTGCAGTGTCTCTGCTGTCACCTCATCTGTAAGACAGAGACCAAACAGCTCAGTCAGTGAGAGGCATTGGGTCAAATTGGAAGGCAATTAGTAAAAACGAACTCCTGACAAAATATCTGCCAACTTAGCCTGGGATTTATTGGAATGTAAAGTTACTCTTTACATTAAGGGGCATTAAGAATCTTTGAAAACACTCAAATACATGCGGTTGCAGGAAAATTACTTGTTGAAATTTTTAATCGTGTACATTGGATGTAGGATTATAGAATATAAACCATAGACACATTACTACACATATAGGGGGAAGGATTTATTCTCTGCAGTTGGCATCACACATTTGGTAAAATATGTACTTTGTAAACATGGTCATGGTTTGGCTATATTTAGCAGATGCAGCAAGTCTTCCCCTGTGGCTAGTACCACATCAGATTTCTCTCCCAATTTCTTCCTCTCCCTGCCTCCTCTCTGTGTTCTTGTCCCTCACCATCTGTTTCCCTGTCCCTAACATTATCTGCTTCCAAGTTTATCTCCATCCTTCTCACAGCAAAAATGAGCGAGGAAACACTGCTAGAGCCAAGTTGCATGAGAGGTAAAACTTGCCTATTTGAATTTAGGGAGAGACAGCAGGGAAATGAAGATTTCAGTGAGGTATAATGGAACAGGGTAGAAGAACATAGGGGCGGGAGTCGAGAGTTATGGCCATATTTTATTCTGTTTGATTATTTGAATGCAAATTTAGATATGTGTACAGAATGGTGAAAATGTGTGCCAGTGGACTGTTTGTCAATGCAATACTGCTCTGTAGGGTGTTCCAATCCAAAAAAGGCTTCAGAAAATGAATAAAATAATTTTTAATAAAGGCCTATTTTGTCATGTTAATCTTTTGTTAAAGGCCAAATAGGAGGGAGATGATTTAACAGGGAATATTTTGTTCCATTCATTCCTGGCATTGGAGCTTAATTTCTTAGTTGTTACCTCACTCAGTGTGGCACCAGGAGCAGCAGCAGTGAGAGGGGAGGCAGTGGGAGGAGAGGCAGTGCGAGGAGCGGCGGTGGGAGGAGAGGCGGTGGGAGGAGAGACGGTGGGAGGAGCGGCGGTGGGAGGAGAGGTGGTGGGAGGAGAGGCGGTGAGAGGAGCGGCGGTGAGAGGAGCGGCGTTGGGAGGAGAGGCGGTGGGAGGAGAGGCAGTGGGAGGAGAGGCAGTGAGAGGAGAGGCAGTGGGAGGAGAGGCAGTGGGAGGAGAGGCAGTGGCAGCAGCATCAGTGGGAGGAGAGGCAGTGGGAGGAGCGGCAGTGGCAGCAGCAGCAGTGGGAGGAGAGACAGTGGGAGGAGAGGCAGTGGCAGCAGCAGCAGTGGGAGGAGCGGCAGTGGGAGGAGAGGCAGCGGGAGGAGCGGCAATGGGAGGAGAGGCAGTGGCAGCAGCAGCAGTGGGAGGAGAGGCAGTGGGAGGAGAGGCAGTGGGAGGAGAGGCGGTGGGAGGAGCGGCGGTGGGAGGAGAGGCGGTGGGAGGAGGGGCGGTGGGAGGAGAGGCGGTGGGAGGAGAGGCGGTGAGAGGAGAGACGGTGGGAGGAGCGGCAGTGGGAGGAGAGACAGTGGGAGGAGAGGCAGTGGGAGGAGAGACAGTGGGAGGGGCAGTAGTGGGTGGAGCAATGGGAGGAGCAGCGCTACTCCACCTAACTCAATACTGCCAGTCGTTGTCACCCTGTGCCACCTCCTCCCTTCCCAAAGGGCTTGCCTGTAGCTCAGCCCAGCACCAGGTCCACCTGATTTTAGGGAGGCCTCAAAAGTTAGCTTCATTGTGTCAGCTGTCCACCATTTTTATGGAAATGTGGCTTGAGGTGCAGTTTGGATTGGGACTTCAGTGCATTCATCTTCAGGCATGTGCTTGGGTTGCACTGCTTACTTTGGTCTTATCTCTAGTGCAAAACCATGAATAATATATTAAAAATCTCATTTCAGCATGCACTCCCAGCGCTCAAAGCCTTAGGCCTCGACATTAATCCCCTCCTTGACGGGGGGAATCTGGTCCCTCCCTTTAAATATTGGGGCCCAATGTGAAAAGCCATGCGAGAAGGACGAGCAATTTTCTAAAGCGGAGTAGGTACATTAATCATATAGTCTAACATTACTAAATAGGGTAAAGTATATTTCATGTTCAAATGATCAACACCCTTAATAATAATATAGTTAAATGCTTAAGCAGCAATGCGTCACTAGCTTTGTTCTTCCAAGGGAGAAATAACCTTGGTTTGCAGCCCATTGTGGGGTAGCATGAATTATGAGATTACTTTCACAAATGAATGCATCAGTGACCCACACACTGTTTGATATTCAACAGACATTACTTACCTAAAACATTGCACCAAAATGGGGTGAACACAGTAGTTGATTGTGACTTGCCCTCTAGTTTCGCCTCCCTCACTTTGGAGAGGCTACTGATGTCTATTTGGTGCTTCCGCGTGGCTGAATTAGGGAGGATTTTGACTAAGAGACTTGAGACATCTTTAGCTATCTGCAAGGTTTTTGATACATGATTGGATTCATGGGCATGTAATAGCCTTCCAATATGTGTAAGCATTCCTCTGTGATCAGGCATAGCCTGGATAATCTGATTTATGTATGAGCATTTGAATGCATCAGTTCTGTTGAATTCCAATAGAAAGCTATAAAGCTAAAATGAGGCAACAGAAGAAATGAATTCATAAATGGATTTATAAATTATCAGCAGTGTATCATATTGGCACAGTGATCAATGAGAAAAGTAGGAATTTCCTCTAACAAACATTCGCTGGAAAAGTGCTGACAGGAGTAAAGCACAATCCATTATACGTTGTTAAAATGCTTGTATGCACCCAAAAGAAAAAGCAAATGAACATCAGGCTATAATCTGAAGATTTTCATTCGGTCAAAAAATGCAGGATGATGACGACTTGGACGTTTGATAATCTAAGGAAGACAACTTCCAAACAGTGATGTCGCATTGATTTTTCAATGGCTCAGATTGTGTAATGATGGCAGAACTGTCAATGTTCACCTTGATTACCCTGTGGAACTGACAACAGCCTCTAGGGCAGGATTCTCTGAGTGTTGGGAAGACTTTGCAGACCTTTCAAAAAAGGTGGGCAGGACCCGGGTGCGGAAGTCTCACCCCAATTTCCTACAGATCCAATTTTTGCCAGCAGGGGAAGTGGGCAGGGCATGAATCACATAGTCAGGAAACCTGACCTCAGCAGGGTCGTTTGAACATAGTGCTGAATTCAAATATACCCTAGTTTGACTGGTCCAAGGGCATTTACCCATAGTGTGGAAGTCACAAATGTATGCAGTAGATGTAAATGCTCTCGAAGGGTTGATAAAGTTTATCAAGTTTATCTGAAGATTTTTTTAAGTCCCCTGCTCTTTAAACATGAAAAAAAAAAACAGGCTGAAGCTGTCAGTGGGGGTTAAAAAACCCTCTGCTGGACTGTTTTGATTGAAAGGCCATCTGGTGTAGATTAGAAAAGAATTACCATCTGGTTATGTAGTTTCAATAGGGGTCTTTGTGACATTTCCTTAAGGGCTATTATTATGTCATCATAATGTTTGCCTGAGTTTCAAAAGTTACAATTATCTGAGCAGAATTTTCTGAGTTCACAGCTTGATTGCCAGTTTAAAGAGTTTATTAAATGATTAGCTATTTTTGATGTGGTGTCTGATTGGAGGTTTGTTTGTTCTTATAAGAGTTTAACCACTTGAGGAGATTTAAATGCTTTGAATGGATTTCTTGAATGGGAGTTCTTTTCACTATCATGTGTGTTAAGGCTGGTCCCTGGGTGAGGTCCTCCAATTTGCTAACATCCCGAATGGGACCCCAATTTTGTTATGCTCCCTGTGAGGAGGAATGAGCTGGCTCCCCTTCTTTATTCAACCCCCCGGTTGGTCGCAGCAAGGTTAGTTTAAACAGGATCCCTTCCCTCGTGGATACCTTTTCCCAGTCCAAATCTATTTTTTTAGATGGAGCCAATTTAACCAGTTTCCTTGAGTCAAAGAAAAAGTAAGCTTATTAGCTACTAAAAACTCGAGAAACATAATAAAAATGCAACACACATACACAGATCAGAAATGAGAAGTTAAGAGTCCAAACAAAAGTTGAAAAATATATAGAAATCAGTCTTTGGCTTGTCTGTGAGGTGTAGATGGTGACATGCTGTTGCTGTTAAGTTGGGTGATTCTGGTAGAGCGGACTTTGGCAGCTTAGCAGTTGGCTTGGAGACAATTGGTTCTGCAGGTTGGCCAAAGAAGCCGTCCCATTTCCTTTTTGATTGTGGCTTTGCTGAACCTTGGCTCCAGCAACAGAGACAGAGTGACACACACACACACACACACACACACACACACACACATGCACACACAGATAGACAGAGAGAGAGACACACAGAGTGAGAGACACATACACACACACAAATAGACAGAGAGAGAAAGACACACACACAGACACACACAGATAGACAGAGAGGGAGAGACACAGAGTGAGAGACACAGATACACACACACACAAATAGACAGAGAGAGACACACACACACAGATAGACAGAGAGAGACACACATACACACAGACACACATACACAGAGGGAGAGACAGAGAGAGAGACAGAGAGAGAGAGAGACACACACACACGGGGAGAGGGAGAGACAGACACCTACACACAGACAGATAGAGAGAGAGGCACACAC